>NW_009258115.1:7820100-9193442 GCF_000149755.1 Phytophthora sojae
ACTTCAACATACCTAAATCAAATTACACATTAATAGATATTTTGGATTATAGTGCATAATTTGGTTTATTATCGACTAAAAAGTAGATCATTTGGTTTGTTACCACTGTTACCCATCAATGTATACTTACACCATGTATACTACCACATTTTCCTCGTGTACGATTATGTACTCCACTTCTCATAATCTACTACACTTGTGTTCAAAATGGATTAACTTTCGGCTCCCAAAGCGTAACCTTCGTATGCCCGAAACTAGCAGCTATCAAATAATGGATAACTGACTCGACTCTGACACATGCCACTAGTAAATACGTCCCTTGTGCGCTATTTTAACCCAGCCACAGAAAACAGAAGGGTAACGACAATCGTATCTGCCGCACACACGCAATATTCGAAAACGTGATCAGAGGCGTCTTCAGGGGCGTACCGCTGCTACTACACATGGCTGTCTGAATTCAACGTCTTTCAAAACGTGTGACCCCAAGTTTTTAGCTTGCGCGACTTAAAACTGACGCCGGCGTGTGCAGAATGCAGGATGTATAGAGGAGCTAGAATGAAGCTGTTTGTCCTGTCTCTGGCACTTGATAGTGGTACCACTGAATGCAGCATGTTCCCAAACGTGAGACACCAAGTTTTCAGCTCGAAATTCGCAAAAGCGGTAAAGTTAGTATTATTGGCTGTTGCGCCTGTCTATGGCACACGAGAGTGGTACGACTGTATTCTGCGTCGTCAAAAATGTACCCTCCTAAATTTTTAGCCAATAGATCTCTGTTTTAGCCAATATAGCTTTCTATTGGCTGAAATCCCTTAAATGTCCGCTCTATGCTAAACCCCAAGTGACTAGAAATTGTATGGATCGCCAAATCACTTGCTTTCAATATGTGCTAGGGTTTGCAGCTTTGGCATTTTTTTCACTATGTCTTTTGACTTGACGTTTGTATGGGTCATTTCCCATACAAAACAATAGCGCGGTACAGTGGTTACAGCAATTAGTATGTCACATACTAATTTGTGTAAGCAGTTTTTTTACGAGCTCACACTAAATAGTCTGTCATCAGCTTACACATACTAATTTTGAACACACACCAATTCTGAACAAATATTGACAAACTAATTCTGAACAAAGTCCGACATTACCAAAATGTATTCAAGTAAGCTAAACAAGCGCTTCATTGCACGCACTGTTCATTACTGCTGAAATGTTGGAGGCGCGCTTTTCTTCTCCTCGCTCTCCGATGCCACGCCGCCGCGCTCTGCAGAGTTGACCTTACCTTCAAACTCAGTCGAATACTTCTTCACGATCTCCTGTAAGTGTGAGAACAACTGGGTTGTGCGCCAATTCCCATCAACACCAAGGGATAAACCACAGCGCATCATCGCTTTTATGGCGCAATTGATCCCATTCTTGTCTCTCTTTCCGTTGACTTCCTTTACAGCAGCAGCAGCCAGCTCCAAGAAAAACTTCTTGCCTGGATTCTTCAGCTTTACCGAGTAGCTGTCATCTTTTCTTGCCTTATTCTGCCATTCTTTATCTTCAATCAGCTCAATCTTCTTCTCGCTCCACATGCGCAACCACACGTCTTTGATCTTGGCAATGACAAAGGAGTCGGCGGGCTGGCACAGATCAGTGGCGTTGAGTGGCAAATAACGCAGACGCCCATTCAGACGGTGGAGCTCGTCTTCACAATCGGATTCATCTAAATGGCCGGAGCAATTGTCGAGAAAGATGACCGTCTGACGTCCACGAGGATCTGCCGCTAGAGCTCTTCTTTCTTGAAGGTACTCTCGGAAAAGCCGCTTGTCCATTCATCCCTTCGGCCCCGTCCGATAGCAGACTCCATTGACATCGTCACCAACTCCTCGAATCGGGTAACTCCGGTTTGCGTTCGTAAAGATCAACATTGGTGGATGGATGTAGCCGCTCGCACCACCCGAGATGCGGACAACCATTGTCATACCCTCGCCACCTGAGACGACATCGGCGTACTTCACTTGTTTCTCCGCGACAAATCCGAGCGTCTTTCCTTTATCAAAATCAGTGACGAAGTGGGTTTCGTCAATGTTCTCAACGATGTTCTCGTCCAGCCTACCGCTCTCGAAGTCGCGCTTCAACTCGCCGAGATGGGAGGCAACTTCGCGCTCAATCTGCTCTTGTTTTTCCGGGCTGACCTGGCGCCTTCCGGTGTGTGCTTGCAGGACGATTCGGTGTTTTTCCATGAACACTTGCACCCATCTTGTCGTAATCTTAGACAGGAGTGTGTCGTAATGCGGGTTGAAGGATTGTGTTTATGGAGATCCAGAACGGGGAGGCCCGTAACAAGGACGATGACACAGCAGATGACGTCATGAGATAAAAGCGTGCAGCATACTGGTTGGTTGGTTGGCCGGCAGACGAGCCGCCGGTAGATAGGCAGTTCAGTTCAGAATTTCCAACAACGAGACAAGGTACTTCTTCATATTAGTCTTTGTGTTGTTCGGTTAGCGCCTACGTGTGTACTGTGACTGTTTCCTACCTACTTGCAAAGTGTACTCGGGGTTCTGGATTGATTTGGCCTCCCCGGTAACCTTCTAGTAGCGTAGTGTGTTGCATTGTCTGGACTCAGGAGATCAGCTCTCAGTGTTCGACAGTAGGACACTCTAAACGGTTTAGTAAGGTATTGGTGTGCGTCTCGCACTTTGGTTTGGACCTGCAGACTAGCTGCGGCAGGAGATCTCCAGTATATCTCGTACATATTGTACAACAAGTTGTCGTACAGTGGGAAGAGTTACCTCGCTGTACAAGTGCATCCGCGACAGAGTTAACCTAAGTCTCTGCCTGCGAGTGTAAGGAACCCCATATTCACCCCTTCATAGTACACGTCTTCTAGGAATTACGCTAGATAAAGATCCGAGTCTTGCTACAAGGGTACACAAGGTGAGGCCTAGAGATCTCGGGACTAGTTCTCGTTGTCTTTGGGTATTTGGCTTGCAGGGGTAACCCCCCCCCCCCGTAGTTGCGTGGCAGGACACGTGTGGGAGTTTATTAGTTCCTATCTGAGGGACTCCACCACATCAGCAACGAAGAGTCTAACGAACTTCCGGACCAACCGAGACCTGACGCAACGGTGGTCCATGAACCGAGTGCTGACGACATCGACCCGCTAGTTGTGCAGGAAGAACGGCGCAGGCGCATTGGCACAGCTCAGGATGAGGAGCTCCGGTGGTCAAACCTCAAGACGGTGCTAAGGGGAGAAGAAGCGAAGCTTGGCTACAAAGCTGCACGCGAGGCCTGGAAGATGGCTGACAAGTTCGTGTTAAGCGAAGATGGCTTGCTGTATTTCCTTGGTGCGAACCGTCGGTGGGGTCGCGACCGGGCCGAGGAGACGACACTACGTCTAGTGGTGCCAACAGCGATGGTTCAGGAGATCCTACAGAACTGTCATGACTAGTTGGAGTGCGGTCACCAAGGTATCGTCCGAACCTACCACCGCGTCAAAGCTGACTACTATTGGATTGGCTTATTTGCCGGTGTGGAGAAGCACGTACGCTCGTGTCCAGACTGTAGCTCAAGCAAGAGTCGCCCGCAGTTACGTGGGTACTCCCCAGGCAACATTCTGGCCGAGCGTCCGCTACAAATTGTCTCGATGGATTTCGTGATACCCCTACCGAAGCCTCGGCGGGGCAATACCGCACTGCTACTCTTTCAGTGTGCGTTCACTAGATTCGTCATGGGCAAGGCGATGGCGGACACATCTGCACTCTGTGTAGCACAAGCATTCGAAGAGTGCGTGTACCGAAGGTTCGGAGCGCCGTCTCTGATCAGGCATGACCGAGACCCGCGCTTCATGAGCGAGGTCTTCCAAACCTTCGCCGAGATGATGCAGTCGAGATCTAGGGCTACGTTAAGCTATCGGCCGCAGGCTAACGGCCAGCAGGAACGCTTGGTCAAGACCGTAGTGCAATCAGTGCGGAGGACCCGCTGCAACAAGACTGGGATGAGATTGTGGAGAAGTTGATCTTTGCGATTAACCACTCGCAGGACGCCACGAGGAAGGACACGCCCTTTTACTTGGTGCACGGATGGGACGCAAGATGGGACGCAAGGTCCACCCTCCGAGCAATGTCCTCATCACTGAAGCGTGGTGTCGGGCGACAGTCCGATGCGTTGGCGTGGCGCCGAGAGGTCAACAGGCAACAGGAGGTTGCGTTGGAAATGGCTAAAGAGTACCAAGCAGTCGAGAAAGCTCGGCGTGCCCAAAAACATAACGAGGCTTTGAGCCGAGCGGAACGTGCTGCGCTTCCACCTTCCGCGACTGGTGAAACCTCGGAAGATGATCCGACAGGTGCAGAGGGTGAGGGCGACACACCAGGTCCCGCACCGAAGTCTCTCTTCCAGCCTGGTGATCGTGCGTGGCTTTACATGGAACGTGATTGACCAAGAAGTTGGCTCATCGATAGCATAATCCCTTCCGCATCAAGCAGAAGGTTGACGAGTATGCGTACGAGTTGGATTTGTCTGACAAGAGTGGTTACCGATTCTACCCGGTAGTGCATGTGTCCCGGCTGAAGGCGGTCAACGAGTTTGGCGATCGGCCGAAGGCTCGACTTGCTGCTGAAGTATCCGAGGAGACGCGACTGGATTTCGACGAGGAGTTACTCCCGGAAGATAGTTGGGAACCCGACCACCTGGCAGGCGAGTATGAGGTTGAAGCCATCTTGGGTGACCGAATTCCCCTCTCGACGAGCACTGAGCGAGCCGACCGAGAGTTCAAGGTGAAGTGGGTCGGCTATGACTAACCCTCGTCGGAGCCCGCGTCGAATCTGTCTTGTGGCGGACTGGTGTATGACTATCTACGCGAGAAACGACGTGACCGAAGGTTGCGAATGGTTCAAGTCGCTGACGAGGACTAGTTGCACCCCTCTCACAATGATGAACTGCCGGCAGGGCTACGCAGCCTGCCCCAGCAGACGAAACATGTTACTGCGGAAAGAAGTTTGTACATTTGTATGTTGAAGTGGACGACTTTAGGATGCGGAGATCACGAGTGGAGAAACTATGGAGAACAACTGAAGAGGGACAAACGACTACTAAATTGCATGGGCGAGCTAGTTATACTACGAACGAACTGTCTGGATACCCTGATCTAGCTCGACCTAAACATGAAGGAATTATGGAGAACTGGAACGAAGCTTAGGCGTCCGAAGACGACGCGACCTTGGCCAAAACGCGGAGACGCGTGACCGGTGAAGCTTCGCCCTATGTGGCAGCGCGTTCAGGATCACGTGAAGGGGAACGTGGCGCATCGGCAGGAGTCTCGCTGGCTGGGGCCTCCTCAACAGGGGCCTCCGAAGCCGCGACGCGATCTTGAGCCGAGCCCCTTGTGGCCATTGCTGCATCTTGAGCTCCTTGCGCTTGCGTAGTCTCGTCCGAAGACTCTTGAGCATCCACGGCGCGGCGAGACTCGTCCTGAGCCTCTTCCGAAGACTCTTCAGCAACTGGAGACTCGATCTCTCCGATCAGCTCCTCGACTTCCTCCTCTTCCGAGACTTCGTCTTCACCTGGCTGCCCGTCCTCCTGCAAGCCGAAAGGATCCCCGTGAAAGTTCGTGAACTCGCGCACCCACGGAGCCGTAACACGGCGAGGGTCCAGCACTGGGTTGACCGTAATAGCTGTCGCGACTTCACGAACAGTCATGCCACGCGGAACGAAGAGTGGAACCATGGGGTTGTATGGAGCGAAGGTTGTGTTGTACGGGTGCTCGGACGGCACATCCACCCAACAGTTGCGCCAAGGCTGGTGTCCATCCAGCTCCAAGCACTCCGAAACCCAATTGTCCGACCTGGGAGCCCAAGTCAAATTCTCGAACGAATACTGGAGCATCGAAGGCTCGAGCATCGTTTCGGTCTCGCACGAGATGTGGCCAGCGAAGTCTGGAAAGCACCACTGCCACCAGCGCTTCGGGATCTGCAGACGCAGGCGGTCTGCACGGTTGTTGCGCTCGCGGTTGTACTTAACCTACGCCGCCAGGATCGCGCAGTACTCAGGCGAGTCCTCGCCGAAGGTCTCTGCCAGAGTCTGGGGGAAACACGGAACTGCAGTAATAGAAATCCAGTGTCCTCGTTCGAACAGCGAGAAGCCCAAGTCGTTCTTCTCGGTGCGGCCGACAGACCGGCCCGTGAACTGCCGCCAGAGCTTTACCAACAGCGCTCGAACCTCGGCGCGAATTGAAATTGGAACGTCTGGCATGGACGCCTCAACCTCGAACAGGCGAGGCCCGTCCGACTTCCCCCTGCAATGGGTGATCTGGGTTCGTCCAGTCAGACCAAGCCTCGGTACCCTTGACCGAGCACTCTACCATCACGTCGCCGACAATAGGCCGAGGCATCCGAACGTTCTGGATGATGCACCAGCACGGCTTGGCCCCATACGCTTGGAACGGAAGGTCGAGAAACGGGGTCGCAGTATCCGGCAGCTTGCGGGACATCCGAACGAGAGGTTGTTCCCCGTGGACTGGGGCTGGCGGTGTAGACGCCCGAGCAAAGCTTGACATCTCGGCTGCGCTAGCCGCAGAGAGAGTTGCCACAACTTGGACACGAGAATTGCGCTGTCGGCCTCGGCCAGTCGAACCTTGGGAACGCGAACGTAGAGGAGAAGCCGGGGCCGAAGGCTCGGTAGCGCAGGGTGCGGTAGCGTCGCCGATAACCTCGTCGTCTGGCGCATTCGCACGCTCAACATCTGACATGGAGCGGAGACCAGACGCAGTCGAAGCCGGACGAACTGGACACCCGTCACAACGCGGTGGAATTACGACAGAAGCCTCGAACGGCGAACTCTCCGCAGAACGCTTGTCCTCAACTTCCTCATTCCGACCCGATGTCTCGAACGCGACCTCAGCCTCTGATGAGTCGGATAAAAGGCAGTAGAAGCCTCGGAAGGGTGAGGAGAAGCCGGAGGAATTGTGCTGGAGGCAGCCGAACCAGCCGCCAAAGATTGTGACGCCACAGGACGAGCCGTGGAGCCGCAGACTCGACTGGGGTCGTGGGTGACGAAGGGCGAGAAGCCGACCTGGCACGAGCCCTCTCCTGCAGGTTGACAGAGGAACGACCGAGTCTTGTAGCCCGCTAGGATGCAGCACACGTACGAGAAGACGCGCGCACCCGCACAGTTTGTTGCGTCTCCCGAGACTTGCGATGAGCATGCTTACGACGCTTGGCTGGTCGAGGACTGGTCGACTCGTCGTCTGAGTCATTGCCTGACTCAGCTGGCTCCATCTAGACATCGGCTTGGGCATCAGCCGGAGCAGCAGCTCGACGGCGTGTAGTGCCAGCACGAGACGAGGATTCACGAGAACTTGGAGTTGCAGAAATCACACTTGGAGCGGAGTACGCAGAGTCGAACACCTCCAAGAAAGCATCGATTGCTCCGGGCAGGACGTTGTCACCCATGCGACGAACGAGCTCTCGAGCCTCCGGTTGGCTACGCGCTTGGTTGACGAGCAGGCTTCGGAGCTGCCGCATGTTGCGGTTGTACTCTTGGAGACCCGACTTAAAAAGCTCACGGTCCTTCGCCAGAAGCGAGTCCGACGCCTTGAGCGATGCCTCGTAGCGCTCACACTGATACTTCGGGAGAGCGACCGTCTCGTCGATTGTAGCCATGGCCGAGTTGGATTTTCTCAGCTGGCGTGAGGCGTGGTCGTGCTCTTGACGAAGGGACTTGACCACCAACTGAGCGAGGTTTGCCAAACAACGTTCCATGATATCTTGGACTTCCTCGACAGCAGTCCTCACCTCGTGATGGCCGATGTCTTCGACAGCATATCACTGCGCAGATGAATGCGGAGGAGGTCCCGAGGCCTCGTACACAGTTTCAGGAAGCGGGTCGCCGGTGCGACAGAAGTGCGCAGCATTTTGACGAAGGCTTGCGCAGAGGGCTTGAGTCCGGCGAAAGTCGGAGGATCAGCTGAGTACATGCAGGGTCCGACGAAGCCCCGCTAGCAGACGGCAAGGCAGCAGTTGGCAACGTCGGAGCCACTGCAGTCGAAGCAGAAGTCTCTCCAGCGCTTGGAGCCCAAGTATGATATGCGACGACCGAAGACGCGGCCTGGAGACTGCCCGCGACCCCGCGTGCTCCTGCAGAGGCGGGAGTTGGTGACGACCCAGGACCACCAGAAGATTGCATGGCGCCGGAGCGCAGAGAGGCGCGAAGGCAACACGGCACTCACCACTTGACACGGCTCGGGCCGAGTTGGGGGCCGCTGTGAGATCGAGAAATGACTGCAGCCGGGCGAGTTCGGCCGAGGTCTAACTGCCTTGATCTTGTGAGTGATTGCTGACCGAATGCTCGGATTGGTAAGTCACATTTCCCGCGCTTTAGTGCCAAGAAGATTGATAGAGACTACGGTGTGACAGGAGTGTCTCGGCGGGTCAAAATAAACCGCCTGCCGAGGCCTCCGAAGTTTCGTAGTGGGTACAGTAGGAGTTTGGATTTAGGACGAGGTTCCGTCCGATTGTAGGGTCAGCTCGAAAGCTCAGTCCACACTGGATGTTTGAATAGGTATTAGGGATTGGTTTTAGGCGAGATCGGACAGCCTCTAATCGTTAAACAGAGCAGAATTTCCCCCCAAGCCATACAAGGGTCAAGTCCGTCTACGGCAAGTCGCTAAGCTTAGTGTAGGGTCTGGATACACTCTGCTACACGGGGTATGTCTGCCGGTGAGCATAAGGTGCATTGACCGAGTGTTCATCCTGGTAAGGCCAAGAGCGAGTAGGTGGCCGAGTGTTGAGAGGTATTAGAGACCTCTGTACAGTTGTACGTTCGACTGGGTGTGAGGCACGGGCCCCCAGTGTATTTGACTTCTAACCGAGGCTTCGCCCCGGCGCCCCTGTATAAGGCTTCGATTGGCCTGGTACCCTTCCTTTCTGAGGGATCACAGAGGTTTAGTGACACGATGGGATTGGAGATTTTTCGGGATTCCCCGAGCCGAGCTTGTGATTGGTTGGCTCAGAAGCTTAATCTGGGAGAGGGAGGCAGCGACACATGGCGTATGGGAGAAGTGGATCCCGGCCGGACTCGCGTTGGCAGAATACAAGGTTTGGTGACCCCGGATGTAAACCAAGGAAAGCCCCCGCCGGATCCAAGTAACGAACGAAAGGCAAAGCCCAAGGGAGCGTAGAAGTGCCTCCGACTGGAGGCCGCCTACTCTTGGTGCACTGTACAACGCAAGAGGAGCCCGACCGGATCGAGTAAAGACCCAGAATCCGTGAACTTGTCCAAGACATCCCAGATGTGAAGCCCAGGTGGAGTGTGATCCCGTTTGGAGGTAATCCTTGATCCCGGACGGAGATACCAAGAGACCATCCCAGATATGAAGATCCAGTATACAAAGTCCAAGATGTTTCCGAACGACCAAGCCGACCAGCCAAGATCTGTTTGGATTCCGTGGAACATTGATCTTCGCTTGCGTACCCAGGGATGATTATATTTGCTGGAAGTATGCTACGAGGGTCCGCGGACGATTGCGACGACACGACCATAGTGAAGTCAAGTCAAGATGAAGTGCATGTAAAGGACGGTAGAAGTTAGACAGACAGACAGACAGACAGAGAGACAACAGATAACAGATAAACAGATAAACAGAGTTCGTTTGCCAAGGATCGCGCAAGTGAGTTGGAGCAGGCTGCCGGACGTGCATTCCCGGAGGACCGACTAAGTCTACGTGTGAGGGTCCAGCAACTGTGACATCTGGGTCGAGCTGCCGCAACCAAGTCCAGTCCAAGTTGGGGTGAGTACCGGGCGACAACCCGAAGTTGATCCATCCCATTTTATTTCCTAGTTGCGGTTGAGCTCGTCCAGACTAGGAAGGCCCCGCATTTCATATTACGGATTACCTTTTCACCCCGGTTGGAGTAGCCCCGGGTGGAAAGTATTGATCTAAGAGCTATTGTGTGATAGGATGTAATTGATTTTGTTAGTTTCCCTCAGTACTTGAGGGTGGTGCGCGTGAGCCAAAGCCGACCGGGATTGACCAGTATCCCGGAGTCTGGCTGGAGTTGACTGGAGTAGTGGCCGACCCTTTCACGGTCCAAAAGAATAAAGAAGGGCTACGTGTTTGTATACAACTCTGTATCTGTTTGTATTACTTGGTTATCTGAGACTGTCAGAGGCAACGTCCAGGAAGGTTACGTTCTGCCCTGCTTCCTAGCGATCTACAAGTATCAATACAACTCATTCACGGTTGAAGACCCCTGGTTACGAAGACAAACGAACCCACAGGGATTGTTCACAAGGACCGGTTGGAGTGTACATCCTGGTGTACTATCTCCGGCTAGGGTTTGTTCTGGGTGCACTCCATTCGGGAGTCTACACCCGGGACGCGCTAAGCTATACACCTGGGCGGTCAGGCGTTCACCCGTCTCGCCTCATTAGTGCGAAAGCAAAAATTACACATTGCATCCTAGCCGTAGCTCGTGGCTAAGGATGCTCTTATCTTTTACGTAAGGGTAAACCTACCTGACCCGCAACTCACAGGGAGGCACATTCCAGCCCGTATAAGGGATCGGACCTGGTCTTCAGGTTTTATTATTCCGACAATCTATCGCCGATTTTTCGGGGGTAGACGTTTTATTATTCCGACAATCTATCGCCGACTTTTCGGGGGTAGACGTGTGTGTTGGTAGGGCTCGTCCTAAGCACTTCGGTTGATAGGGCGAGGACTCGTAAACTCGTGTTTTCTTACACGACACATATCACTGTTACACTTCACGCACACTTCGCAATTGGCACTGTACAGCACACGCCATGGCTGGGCGAGGCAAGGGGGCGCAAGGCCTCGGACAAGGTGGCACCAAATGTTACCGCAAGATTCTCCGTGATAACATTCAAGGCATCACTAGGCCTGCGATTCGGAGGTTGGCTCACGAATGTCGGCACTCGTATACCATGAAACGCAAGCTGTGCTGAGGGTCTACCTGGCCAACTTGATTCCCGATGCGGTGGCTTAATCGGAGCACTGCAACCGGAAGACAGCCACCGGCATGGACGTCGTGTATGCTTCGAAGCGCCACTGGAAATTTCTTTACGGGTTCGGTGTCTAGAAATATAGCATATTAGTACCAGGCGGAAGTTATTCTAAGCAGTGAGCGAATAATATAACGATGCACAATTCCATCCTGCTCAGATATACACTGTGGCAGCAGTAGACCTATTTGAAGCCATGTCGGTTTTCACGTGATGAACCGACACGACGAAACATTGATGTTTTTGTGCGACAATTACCATCGTTTATTATATTTCATGTTATGTCTTTTTTATTGTATTTATGTATTTTAAAGTGCAATTGTGCAGTGGGCGCCTTCCAAAACCTGCATAAAAGGTTTGACGCCCCTCGGTTTGTACTCACGTTTGATCATAGGGCTAGGTGATATTTAAGCATGTTCGATCGCAAAGCGGTCCCAAAACTACCATAAAAAATAATGCGTCGTGCCGATAGAGCCCACTTACAAATAACATATGAAATTTTGTATGGCTCAGCGCATGGAACATCCAGAACTTGGGCAAATATTGAGAACGGATGTCTACATTTATGAAAAGACAAGAGGACGAGCCCTCCCCGATGGCTTATTTTGGTTTACTCGACATTTCGACGCAGCGCACTTGAAGAACAACACGATGGAAGACTATGATGTGCTGGTAGCACTGAGCGCGGCATCGTTGACGCGCCAACGGATGGCTGCGGCTCTGTGTGACCTTCGCCGGAACCTCCACGACGAGTACATTCGCGATGAACGCGACCGTCGGCTACGAATGCGGCACTGTCTAAGCCGTTGGCTCCTGTGGTGGCCTTCTGGATGAAGTTGTGGTGTGGAGGGCAGCGATCTATGTATTAAGGCTAACCGAGAGGTAGCGCGGCCATGAGCAGAACGAAGATGGCTTACGTTATGGGCAGGTGCAAGTAGTGGTTGAGCACCGAATAGAGAATGCTGCTAGCTGTTCCATAAGCGACGTCGACGGCGGCAATGCGCGTGGTCATCACGAGGTTCTCCCATCTTTAGGCGGGCGCGGAGCCATTCATAGGGTGAACACTGCCGTCATCTATCTGGATCTGGTCGTCGACCGGACACTTGATCTCAGCTTAGCTTTACTGAGTGATGGCGTCGCTGGTTCTGGGCTTCGGGATCCTCTCGACAGAGAAGCGGTCGTTCAAGTGAGGCTGCGCCAGAGCAGCTCAGCTAGATTTGATAAGTGGGCGACTGGTAGTGCGGTGCGCGCGGACGAAGGGATCAGCTCCCTGGACTTGGATAGCAGATATACCTTTCAAGCAAACCCCTTCTCAATAGCAGTGCACCTGGTGTATTCAGCGTTATCATGTAGTGTGTTGAAAAGAGATTGATGACCGAGACTCCATGGAGCGGTTGCACCACCAACCGTGGTCCCCGCACTGGTCCTCTGCAACGAACTGGAGATCGGACAGCTTACTGGCTTGCATGGTCCCCGTCTTGAATACGAGACTGCTAGCACCGGACATCGACGGATCACCAAGCGTTGGGTGGTGGTTAAACTTCGACGAGGACGATAGCTTCGCCCACATCTTCAGGTACATTGACTTGTTCAGTGAGCTCTGCCCAGGTTGGACACGCCATTTCGAGCTAGATGAGCAGACGCGTTTGCTTGTTGCTGTAGTCATGACATATATGCATCAAGAATACATTAGTAGCTGGTTTTACCCAGTCATGCGCCCGCTCTGGAGTAGGATAAATTACTGGTAGAAGCTTGCCGTAGGAACTGAGGCGAGGGCGCGATTTTCAAGAATGAAGCCATGTAAGACGCGAAGAGATCGATTTCCAAATGAAGTTGTTGAAGCTGATGTATACAAGGTTGTTGTAACATATTATAGCAGTAGATCAGAATTAGAGCTAGAACAGATTACAAGGGATATTAATATTAGGGGCTCCAGCCACGTGTATGGCTGCAGGAGCTTAGGCTTGGGGAGAAGACAGCACTTTTGGAATCTCCCCGCCAGCCCCTAGCGCGCATTCCTCTTCCTACAGGTTGTCTTGTAATACTGGTAGCATATATTGGTCCAGTCCAAGCGACCATGGCCCCAACACGCAAGCAACAACCCCTAGTCGACCACACTGCGGAGGAAGAAAGTCAGTCTGAACTGGAGGCGCAACTCACACAGCTGCGCGCCCAGATTGCGACGCTGGAAGCTACTAACCAAGCTGCGCGCGCCACGAGTGGCGACCATAAGCCCCGTGTGCCAAGTGGTTTGCCGAAGTTCAAGGGGAAGCGCGACGAAGACGTGCGTCAGTGGCTATTCCAAGTCGAGACACTGTGTCGCATCCATGGACACGACGCCTCCGATGAGAACGACACACTGCCCTCGATCGCCGGTATGGCTATGGAAGAACTCGCGTCCGGATGGTTCCTGTTCTGGGCCTTGAGAACGCCAGCGGAGGATCAGACGTGGGGACAGTTCTCCCGTGACGCGATCTCGCACTTCGAAGCCTCCAACTACCAAGCCATGCTGCGGCAGAAGCTTGGACAGCTGCGCCAGGGCGGAGACATCGAGGAGTACAACGGGAAATATTCCTCTCTGATTTTCCGTGTCGAGAGCATTGGTGAAGTGGAGCAAGTCAGCTACTACTGCGACAGCCTCATGCGCGCGACCCAAGCCTACGTCAAGCTTCAGAACCCGACAGAGTTGAGCGAGGCGATGGACCAAGCCGTCAAGTACAAGATGTCTCACTTCGGTGCCGAACGCAAGACGGGGCGTGAGAGATCGGAGCGTGAGCAACGCTTCCGTGGGCCACCAAGGTCGACCGCTACCCAAGACAGGAAGCCGTTCAACAAGCGCTCGTACAAGCCTGGTCACTACGCACCTGCTGAGCAGACGTGTGCTACTACTGCAAGAAGCCTGGTCACCTCAAGCGCGACTGCAACAAGCTGAAGAAGGATCAGGGAAACGAGACACCACGCCAGTAGAAGAGGGACCTGACGTGGCGAGAACCAGCGAGCAAGACTTAACCGTAAATAAGGCTACGTTGAATTTGCTTTGCGATGACCCTCTCGTCTACAATCGAGCTCCGTTGTTTTCGATGTTTGGAGAAGTGCGTCATTGTGAACTGAATCATGAGGCCAACCTCCTACTGGACTGTCGAGCAACAACCATTTACGTGTCGCGTGGCTTCGTCAGGAGAAACGATTTGAGGACTCACGTGCACGCAGACGGAACCATCAAGGTCAAGCTTGGTGACAACAAGATTGGCGAGTCCGTACTGGAGTTGGTAAAGATTGAAGTCCCGCTTCGAGATGGCCTCAACTATCAGTGCGTTGCTGTCGTGTTCGAGATTCCCGAGGAATTGACTGTGTTCTCGGGATGCCGTTCTTCGTGGACTGGAAGCGTCGATGCTTCAAGAAGGACGTCTCAGATGGAGCCTCATCAGCAGAAACTTCGACTCCCTGCGGGAAGTGCAGTCAGGCTAATAGCTCCGGGCTTCACAGAGCCCTGGACAGCGAAAGCTCTTCCGCGATAGGCCATGATTCCTGTCGAGCTGCCTTGCTAGAAACGCAATCAGAGTGCGAAGCCGAAGTTGTTATAAGACCGTCTGGAGATGTGGAGATTCTCTCTCGGAGAGAGAAGAGGAATGCCAAAGCGGAGGCAATGCTTACCCTTGGAGTCGTTGACTCGGATGGAGTCGAGACGAAGTACATCACCAGGAAGAAGCTGCGGAATGTTTGCGGTTACCAGCGAAGGACGCGCCCGAGCACAATTTCATGATAGTGTTGTCGAACGATACGATCAAGAAGATTGAACGAAATCTCAAGCGCAATGATGAGCCGGACAATGTTGGATCAGAGACAGCCAAGCGATTCCTACAAACCGACTGGGAGTCGATCAAGAATAATCCAGCGTATCCAGTGATCGTTGAGTACAAGGATAATGTGTTTAAACCTGATCTACCGGACAGATTACGGATGGAACACGACATCGAGCATCGGATCGACGTGAAAGTCCCGAACATCGCTATGTACCGGCAGCAGTGGCGACTTTCACCGGAACAGAAGGCTGAGATCGACAAGTGGGTTCGTGAGATGATAACCAAGGGATTGATTCGACCCCGTATTAGTCCACACGATGCACCAACATTTTGCGTGCGAAACCCAGTTCAGATAGCGGTAGTCATGCACAATACGCCATCGTATTGTGCATGACTACCGCTATCGGAGCAGCAACACGATCCGACAGTGCGTGCCGATGACACGCAAGGAAGATGTTTTCGACAGTATGGCTGGCGCCTACTTCTTCTCGTGTAGGGATTTGATGTCTGCGTACTACCAAGCGCGGATGAAGATGGACCATGTGAATTACACAGCATTCCAAGCACCAAACGGGTTGTACGAGTATCTGGTGCTACCGATGGGGTCAGCAATGCACCGGCAACAATGCACAGGCTGACGTTGTCGCTGTTTAAGGGACTTTCGCACACCAGATCTTTCTATGACGATATCAACGTGTTTACGAAGTCAGAGGACATCAGCGAACACCTTCGAGCGCTTCGGGACGTGTTGGAAATTCTGAAGAAGAACAAGCTGTACATGAAACTGTCAAAGTGTGTGTTCTGTGCCGAAGCTATTCCGTGTCTCGGTGAGTTCGGCGCTCGCAATGGAGTCCACATTGACCCGGATAAGGTTCAGACAATTCGCGACTGGCCTGTTCCTCGAACTCAAGAACAACTTCACAGCTTTCTTGGGTTGACGGGATATGTGCAGCAGTTTTGTGAGCAATATGCGGAACTGACCGCACCTATGTTTACTCTGCTGAAGAAGAAAACCCAACGCAACTCAAAGATCATGTTGAGTGCCAAACAGCTGAAGAACTTCAATGAGTTGATTCGACGATTATCAGAGACACCAGTGTTGCACCTTCTTGACTTTACTCAACAAATGCATCTGCGGACTGACGCGAGCCAATTTGCAGTTGGTGGTGTGCTCTTTCAAGTCATCGATGGAGTAGAGCGCCCAATCGCGTACACAAGCAGGAAGATGAAATCGGCGGAGTTGAAATACCCAACATAGTAACAAGAACTGTTGGCTATCGTCAACGCTCTCGTCGCGTTTCGTATCTACTGCTTGGGCCGGCCCGTGACGATTGAAACGGACCACAAGTCTCTTGGGGGGATGTTCCAGCAGAAGATGGCAAACCGACGTCTAGCCCGGTGGTATGACATTCTCGCCGAATACCAATTAGTGTTCACGTAACTCCCGGGAGCGAAGAACAGTATTGCGGATGCTCTCAGTCGACGACCTGATCTCAAGCCGGAGGTGAAGGAGTTCCATGACCTACTGGTCCCCAGCTTCAATGAAACCAGTTACCAGCTCAGGGTTACCGAAGTTCGACCAACCAACGAGCTGACTAAGTTTATCATTGCCGGTTACGCAAAGGATAAGGTCATCCGATGGATCCGACGCGCGATCAAGGAACGTGACAACTCGTCAGGGAAGAAATACAAGCCATATTTCGAAGAGAATGGCTTACTTTGGTATCAAGGATCGACTGATGAGAAGCCAAGAACCGTTGCCCCGAACATCATCACCATCAAGCATCGCATCAGCGAAGAAATCCACGATTCCAACTACGGGGGACATCCAGGAACCGACCGCACCTACTTAAAGCTTCGTGCAAACTGATACTGGCCGCGAATGGTGCATACGATCCAGAAGTATATCGCTGACTGTGATGACTACAGACGTAACAAACCGCGGCTCTCGAAGACCCCAGGGCTGCTGGAACCGCTCTAAATTCCAGCTGAGCGCTGGCGATCGATCTCCATGGACGTCATCACGGATATACCAGATACCAAACGTGGGCATAACGCTATCTGTGTCGTGGTCGATCGCTTAACTAAGCGCGCTCATTTTATCGCAACCAAGAAGACTATGTCGACACAAGAGGTGGTAACCCTGTTCATCGACAACATTTGGAAGCTTCATGGTATGCCTCAAGCCATCGTCTCCGACCGCGATTCCAAGTTCGTCTCAGGCTTCTGGAGCCAAGTCTTCGAGACCGTTGGTACCAAACTGAAAATGACAGTGGCCTACCGATCTCAAGGCGACGGACAAAGGACAAACGGAGCGCACAAATCGAACGCTTGAGGAGTACCTCCGATGCTTTGTGTCCCCACGCCAGGACGACTGGGACATTCACCTCGCGAACGCCGAATTTGCCATCAACTCAGCCGTAAACTCCAGCATCAATGTGTCGCCCTTTGAGGCCGACTTGGAATACATCCATCCCACGCAACCCACTCGCAGTTGCTGATTTCCTTCAGCGTGGTCTCCGCGGCGGGTGTCGTCAAGGCGTGAAGTTCACCGAGCGTAAGACCGCAGTACTGCGCCAGTGTGAAAATGCAGTCCAAGCTCGTATGGCAGACATCTACGACCGTGGCAGGATCGAGCAATAGTTCGACGTCGGTTCGCGTGTTTACCTGAGTACTAAGCACTTGGACACTGCACACACCGGTTTCCCGAACTCGCGCAAGCTCAAACCAAGTGGATCGGTCCGCACTCGGTGGTGCGCAAGGTACACAAACACACCTACGAGCTCAATCTTCAGCCGGGACTCAAGCTTCATCCCGTCTTCAATACAGGATCGCTCAAGCCATACGAGACACCGACCAAGAGGTGATTCTCCATGACGACACGATGGGGCAGATCGTCGAAGCAGTTTTCAACCGGCGCATGCGCCATGGCGCCGTCCAGTACCTCATTCGGTGGGTGGGTGAGGCCAAAGCGACATGGGAACCCCTGGAGAACCTACACCAAGTGACTGGACTCATTCAAGAGTTCGAGAGCAAACAGACCAAGCGATCAAGCAAGCGCCGACGTGAACCGTCGACGGACAACGGTGTAACCAGGAGGACGCACCATCAAAGCAAGTCACGGAGCTAAACCCTCCTCAAGCTGATCCAGCAACTTCAACGTGGAAGGTGGTCCACACTACATGATGTGAAACCTGCGTGACAGATCCGGCCCGCGCACGGTTAACTGTAAGAGCGACGGTTCAAGAACATGCAACAGTCAAGTGAAAATGAAGCGGTTGTATTTGTAATTACGCCTAAGTTCAGACAAGAGGTGCGCTGTGGTGTTGGGACCGGTTACGCTGTCCAAGTGCAGGTTACGGCGCAGCGTATCCTTGTCCAATTGCGGATTGCCACGTCGAGCTGCCCGCCGATTGGACCATTTCACGAAGCGCAACACCGCTACCTCATTCACGAAGATTACGCGGCGGACGAAGAGGAGCTTAGCGAGCCAGGACACGCCGTACTCGCGCAGCGCTTTGCGGTAAGCATCAGCGTCAGAAGCGAAGTAGCCATCGGCAGTGACCTCCAACGGGAAGCAGTGACCAAGGCACAGTAGATACGGGTGGTACCCAGCAACGAGTACACACCAGCAGGTAAGTCCATGGATTGGCCAGACCGTCTCCGTCGACCCGTGGTGTGGTAGATTCACGCCAGTCACGAACGTGTCAATCAAGGCCGGTGAGGACCAGTCGAGCAGACCCAGCGCGCGAGCAGCAGCGAAGCCACGCAGCCCACGGTTATCGGCGTCGATGGACAGCGGGAGGTCACGATCGCGACAGAAACGGGTGAAGCTGATGGAGAGCCCAGAATCCTTCCAGTCGTCATCGAGCTGGATCGCCTCGCTGAAATCAGAGAGCTGAACGAGTAGCCACTCACGAGGCTCTCAGGTACAACTAGCCGAACCGGTGTAACCCGCCCAAATCACTCGATATTCGTAGAAACCTTCGACACCGCGGTGATTGACGATGGACCACACGGCGTAGTGGCGCTCGGCGGCGGCGGCAGCTTGGCGACGAGCGAGCTCAAGTCGAAGCTGGATCTGAC
The DNA here is from genome assembly GCF_000149755.1 of Phytophthora sojae. NCBI lineage: Eukaryota > Oomycota > Peronosporomycetes > Peronosporales > Peronosporaceae > Phytophthora > Phytophthora sojae. Next base: position 7,838,988 of record NW_009258115.1, read on the forward strand.
GAGCCGTCAAGCCGACATTCGCGCGCGCAACGACCGGACGAGCTCGAGCCATGGCAACCCGATGAGCGGATTCTACGCGCAAGGCTGGAGCGAGAAGGACGGTGACCGTGCGAACGGGGCGGCGCGGCGCAAGTTTGCAAGTGGCGTGCACGGGAACCAAGGTCAAGACGAACGCGTGCACCAAGGACAAGACCCGCGCACAGAACAAGAAAACGAGAACAAGATAAGACAAGACTCGAAGACGTCCAAGATTAGATACGAAGGCCCATCCCAGTATGAAGGGGTAAGTGTAACAGATTATAGCAGTAGATCAGAGTTAGAGCTAGAACAGATTAGAAGGGATATTAATATTAGGGGCTCCAGCCACGTGTATGGCTGCAGGAGCTTAGGCTTGGGGAGATGCCAGCACTTTTAGATTCTCCCCGCCAGCCCCTAGCGCGCCTTCCTCCTCCTACAGGTTGTCTTCAAATAGTTGTACAGTAGTAAGTAGTTTGATTAGATTGCTGGTTCAGGTGGTGCATAAATCTCTACGATCTCGATTAAACTGAATTGTTTCGTGAGACGAGTTTCTGGTCTTGCCAAAAGAACACTTCCCGAGTTGGTGTGCACTAACCTAAATATCGGATGATTTGCCGGGTCCACCAGGTGGTCCCGGCGGGAGATCGGTTAGATAGCTAAAAACGAATAACACCGCGAAAAACCTGTTTGCACGGGAAGCACCTGGGCTTTTACGGAATATCTATCTGTACGCGAATAACTGCTTCGCCCGTGAAAGCCTAAGTCGATCGGGTTTGCGGCCCCTCATCTCCCGAATAACTTGAGCTTTCCCGTTCACACATACAAGACCAAGTCAAAAAATCTATCTCTAGATAGGATGACTTGAACTCGCACGTAGGCTTAGCCGAGCACGGTAATGAGATCTAAAAAAAACACCTCGTTTCGTTCACCCCAGCACGACGACAAGCAGCAGGGCTCGTGACCTCAAAGCAGTAGAAGGAGTTCCTGCGCGTGCTCACGAATATGAACGTGATAATGGCAACGCCCGACCGAGCGGCCACGGTGCCACAGGAGGGCTTTAAGTGGTGGGAGCCTTAACCCGTACCCGCACTGGACAAACCCCCGCGCGTGGGCGAGACTTGCGCGGGGCCCTACCCATGCCGTCGAGCTTTGTGTGCAGTCAGATCGGCCTGACGGACGCGCGCAGAACTACACCCATGAGGTAGGTTTGATAACGCCTCACTTAGCCGCATAATATCAATTATTTTCTGTGTGATGCTGTATTTCTTGGATAATTTACTCCATCGTAAATAAGTGCACATACTCCCGAATTGCCTGTTCATTCGCGGAATGCCAGATCTCCCACGTGTTGTCTGTCTCTTTGCCAGGATTTCATGTAATTCAGAGAAGATGGGATATTTGACGTGGTAACAACTAGGAAAGTCACCTAAAAGAAATGGGGTCTTAATCAGCTGTTTAATCTCAAGTTTGCTGCACCCTAACTGCAGCGATTAAACTGTTATTATGCAGTTTTTGGAAGGCGCCCTCAACTTTCACATGTGATTATTATTACTTCTCAATTTGCCGCCTCAGAGTAACTTGGGAAACCAACGACCCTTCAAGTCCTCTGCCTTCCAACATGCCGATGTCAGCCACCGCCGTACAGCAAGTGGCGCACGAACATGCTGGAGCCCCCGCACCCACCCCCACCCAGGGAGTGAGCAGGGCCAGTGGAGAGCGAAGCCCTTCTGGAACCAGTGGCCCAACGCAGGGTGATCCAGGCCGGATGACCGGCACGGACCAAGACCCAGCTGGTCCGTCGCAGCGTAACCGACCGCCAACTAACGGGGTCACCATTGGGGACCTCCTGAATGGAAGCCACGAGTTCCGCGAGGACACTAGTGGCCAACACGAAGACCAACCAGGCAACGTAGCAGCAGACGAAGATAGTCTCGAGCTTGTACGTAAAGCGTACAACAATGGGGTGCGTGACACGGAGCAACTTCTTCGCCTCGCCGAAAATGCGCAGCCGACTCCGCCACGCGATGCCCCGTTCAGCGTCCAAGCCCGCTTCGGCGGAAGCCTCCAAAACTTGACGAGACCGAAGATCATCGCGAACCTGAAACTAATCGACGACAATCCAGTCATTCGGGAACTGCTGGACAAGCACGCCATCGTTCACGTGCACAAACTGCCTCGAAACCAGCTGATGTTTTACGTGGACTCCAAGAAGACCAAGAAGAAACTCGGGTTCCTCGGAAAAAAACTGGAGTTTGAGGTCTGTGATCCACTTTCAGACAACTACTCCATCGACATCATGGGAGTACGCAGCCAAACCACTGCAAGGACAGTGTTCCATGCGCTGGTGATAATGGGCTGCAAGCCAATTTACTACAACGCGACGTTCATCAGCGGGGAAACACAGGTCTCCCCGGGGATCCTCCGCTACTACCTGGCAAGCAATGCGTGCCCTCCAAGCCTATTGGTGAACGGCTCTGTCTGCTCCCAGTTTCTAATGGACGGTGCCTTATACGCAGTTAAAGGTAGAGATGCGCCTCCCCAGCACTATCACCTCCAACCAAGCAAAATGGCTCCAAATTGTCTGGACCTGAGCAAGCTGCCGTTCGAAGATCGGCGCCACAATGCGCTAAATGCTGCAAAACAACGCAGCAAGGCACCCAAACAAACGGGAGAGAAGCGAGGCCGGGATCGAGACGTCGCAGCGCCCGTTGCACCGACTCCACTCGTCACTGATGAAGTGATGCGTAGTGTTGAAACAGAAGATCCAAACTTGAGCCCCGTCGAACACGCCAGCGAGCACGACGGCAACCCGCTTGACCTATCCCTGGATGTGAACATGGACTCCGATGTGTCACAGCCTACTACACCTACAGTCGACTTCCCAAGTGACGCGTTTGCGCATCCGCCAAAGTGCCTCCAAAGTCGACGAACTGGCCCACCACCTACTGCATCTTCGCAGTCATGGAACTCTCCGAACTTCTGGAGTCATCTCGAGGGTCTAGACCCCGAGCTGGAATGCCTCGAGACAAACCCTGCTGAAAACGGGGATTCAGGGTACCAAATAGTAGTAACCCGCATCAGCCCATCGGACGAGAGTGTCAACAGCAACGAGTACGGGTACTACCATGAAAAAAAGAAAAGCAAAGTGCAATTGTCTACCAATCCCGTCACTGTCCGTGAATGGATCCCGGTGATGGCAGAAAGTATCTCCAAGTCCAAGCAGCTCTTCCAGGAAGAACAAAAAGAGACGCTTTCCACGGACATCAACTCCGAGGCTATCATGAAAGAAATAAACAAGAACCGCCTAGCGTTCCTGATCAAGGTCTCGCGATGGATGCATCAGAAGTCTGAGTTGGTGGAAGAGTTACCGCGCGTCCACCTGTGGTTTCGCTACGTACACTCTTCTGTAGCCAATGGCAACAAATTCCCCACAAAGTGGAAAAAGCTCACGGGCTTTGCAGCTCCCTCATCCCGCCCAGCACTATTTAAACGCACGGCGGAGATGCTTGTGAGCATGAGCGACGAGGCAAAGTTGTACGATACGTCCTTGGCGCTCGCCCTGTTCGAACTGATGCTGATTGCCGCAACACCTGGCATTTTTAACAACGACTACTGGATTCAAACGTTGGCAAAGACCCACGTCCCGTGGATCCAGACCTCAGAGGGAAGGCTTCTACACCCGAATGTGCTCATTGCACTTCTCCGAACGGAGTGTGGTGAAACGATCCTCACGCGCATGTTAACTTCTGGGTGGGAGCACTCAATCATGTACACACTCACCCAGTTTCGAGACGGACAGTCGTGGCTAACCGAGGAAGCCGCCATGCTCCAAATGCAAGTGCGGGACGGCCACCTTCTGTTGGCAGCTGGCCCGCTGCACATTGAGTGCTAAGTGCTCGCTATGGGAAAATGTATCCATCTTGACAGTAAATACCAACGGCGTCAAGAAAAATGGATACAAACTTATTGACAAGACCATTTCTAACTACCATGTGACCTGCCTACAAGAGACGCCATTTCGTGATATCCACCATGCCGATAAGTTCAAGTTTCTGCTGCAAGCCACTTTCGACTGTAAATGTTTTGTATCTGACCTTAATGCTGCCGAAAGCAGTACACAGTTCTCTCGAAGCGGTGGAGTAGCTACGGTGCTCCACAATGACTTTCCCGGATTTGAATCTGCTGAAGGAATGGAAGATTGGACAATCCCGGGACGATATCTGGTAATACGAGTACGGGTTCAGAATAAAAATCTCTATATTCACAACGTGTACGCGCCGGTGGATCCACAAGAGACATGTCATTTCTACGAATCCCTACTGGCAAGAGAAATAAATAGCGAAGACGTGCACTGGGTTCTGGGAGACCTCAATGTGACGTTCGATCCTCTACTTGACTCGTGCGCCGTATCCGCAAGGCATAACCGGTCGAGGCAAAGCGCAGTGGAATGGCTAGCATGCCTCGGTGTGTCTGACTGCTGGAGAGTTCACCACCCCCAATGTCGCGTATTTACCGGACCACCACCAAGGAAAAACAGACTCGATTATTGTTTCATCTCCGACTCATTTATGACGCGCTACTATGGATCATCCCGATATTTTCAAGTTCCTCACTCTGGAGATCACTTAGCCCATAGCGTGACCTTAAACCATTCTCGCCAACCGCGAGGTAAAGGATATTGGCGTCTTCCTACAAAAATGTTGGATTGTCCTCTCGTAAGAGAAGCAATCCGAAACGAGGCTCAACTTCTCCTTTCAGACATTCTAGATGCCGACAATCCTGCCTAGTATGGGAAGGATGGAAACGACGAATGGGAAGCCAACTAAAATCCCTCCAAGCCGTAATGAAAATTCAAGAAGACCAGGGCCTCCGTGCTGTGGAAAACCTGTTCGAACGGACTATGGAGAATTACGTAGACAACCCGTCACCAAATACTCAGAGGGAATATCAGGAAGCAAAAGGAGCCTACGCTGAACGCAAAGAACACGTTCATCGACTCCAACAAGACTCAGTCTTCGATTTTCACGCAGGAAACATGGAAACGTCAAAGTCAGCTTTCTTCCGCCCTCCTTCGTCCTTACTGAGACCTGTGCAAGTTACTTCAGTGAAACTTGAATCTGGCGAAGTCTCCACTGATCCCGAAGACGTAAGAACCGCGTTTCGCTCCCATTGGGGAACAATCTTTAGAGATCCTACTAGCCCTTCCGACAACACAGTGATTGACGAAGTAAAACGAGCGATCCTACTTGATTCGATTCAATTAAAGATGTCCCGGGAAGAAGCCGAAAAGCTAGACAGCCCGATCACAGCCGACGAAATGACAGTAGCCATCAAGCACATGAGAAGCAATTCCGCTCCTGGGCTAGATGGGTTAACTCTGGCATTCTACCAGACAGCTCCAGATATATTCGGGCAAATTCTGAGCCGTGTATTTCAATACCAACTAGACCGTGGAATTTTGTTGCCGTCCCAGAGGAAGTCATGCGTCACTCTCCTCTTCAAGAAAGGTGATCGCAGTGAGCCAGGCAACTACCGTCCAATCACTCTTATGCAAGTAGACGTAAAAATTCTGTCGAAAGTGCTGACCTACCGCCTCCAAGACGTCTTACCGCCCATTATACACCCTGACCAAAAAGGATTCGTTAATGGCCGATCACTGCACCACCACGTTCGACTACTGGAGGATCTTCAGCATCACGCTACAAGGTCAAACTCCGAAGCGTTGGCGCTGTTTCTAGACTTTGAAAAGGCATATGACAGAGTGATTTGGGAGTTTCTCTTCCTTATTTTGTCAGTCCTCGGATTTGGAGACCGGTATATCTCGTGGATTCGTCTTCTGTACAACAAACCTCTGGCACTAATTTTATTGAACGGATTCCTACTACAGCCACTTCAAGTTACGCGGGTGTTAAGCAGGGGGACCCACTGTCGTCTCTGCTTTTCTTACTGTGTATTGAACCACTCGGGAACCTAATTCGCCGACGGTCTGACCTAGGCGTTTTAGTGAATCAACATACAACCGTCACAGGTCTGTATTTTACTGATGACTCTACATTAGTGGCTAAGAACACGAACTGCATACGCCAGCAGCTCGAGCAGGTGAAACCCTATTGCCAAGGTTCGGGAGCACGCCTTAATTTGAGAAAAACTGCGTTGCTACCACTGATCAAGAATATGCCGTGCCCAATATTCCCTGACGTAAGGTGCCTTAAGCTGACGATTCGATCAAGTATTTGGGCATCCCATTCGGGCAAAATGTGTCCCGCGACACTATCGTAGCCGAGCTAAACAACAAGTTCTATCGGGTTCAGCGTATGGGGGCGGAGAGCGAGGACCTTACGAGGAAGACTTCTACTGGTGCACACGATGATTCTATCCGTACTGTGGCATTTCACTCCACACACCACGGTTCCTGCACCTTGCGTACACCGGTGGCAGCGGATGCTAAATAAGTTTGTGCTCACACGAAAATCGGATGCAGACTCAGAGTTTGTTCAACTCACCCCCGCGGAACTACTGTATTTGCCGCGGCAGGCAGGGGGTTGCAGCTCCCGCACCTCGAAACGCAGCTAAACCTGCAACGCCTACAGCTTCTACAACAGTTTCTAAAACTGCTCGGAAAGCCGGAGAAGGAGGCGTGGCCACAACTAGCGTCTACATTTTTCGAAGCTTTAACTCCCTCGCTTCCAGTGAAGCACCCACTCAACTTTCTTGATATTTCACCTAACAAGTTCAAATACTTATTCGACATTACAGCGCTACCAGAATGGTGGAGAGACGCATGGAAATTGTGACACAAAGTTCAATGGCCAGCTAGTGGAGGCCAAGAACGCAGCGCGATCGCACTTTTGTACGCGCCATTGTGGCTTTCAAAGAACCAACTCCTCCACTACACTACCCCACAAGGCCAAATACGAAATCTCGCCGCTGTTGCAGAGCCCAAAAGAAGCGTCCGACTCCATGTAGCCAAACGACTACAATATTCCTGTATGAAAGACATTTTCGACGACATCGGCAAAAACCCATCCGTTGGCACCTTTTTAAGGCGGGCTCTTGAGCCAGGTAACACCCAACTCCCATTGACGACTCAGAAGCGATGGCTCCGCAGCCTCCACAAGGAAATGATGCAAGTTATCTTCCGCGTTGAGACGACAATAACAAGCTTCGATATTCGTGCCGAAGCGATGTACCTCCCCAATGTAGGCATCAAAATCGCCGCAAAAACGTTTTTGTTCCCGTACATCCCCCGTCCCAAACTCAAGCAACTACTACAGCCATCAGCAGCGGATTCTTCGAGGCATCCTATTCGCCAAGACCTAAACTCAACGACCCCAGCCGACGTATCTGCTTTCGTAAGATTTGGACGTGCACACAGATCCCAACTTCTGCCTATTTACGACGACCTGCAGATGCGTATCGCACTTCGCCTACTGCCTGTACGATCACGCTTCTGGTTTCTTATGCAACAAGACCCGACCGTGCAACAGTGTCCATACTCGACATGCAACAACATCGAGACAGCGAAACACCTCTTCATGGAGTGCGCGAAATCAAAGGCCGAATGGGCCACGGTATGGAAGGACTGGAGTCGCTTCCTTGTGGGCCCTCTCACGTGGACCAGCCTGGTATTACCGCATAAACAACAAGTGGCTGCGTGCTGGTACCAATAACGAACCGAAATTGTATCTCTGTGGAATATAGTCAGGTTTATCACACTACACCATCGATGGACCGAACGAAATCACTACTGTTTTGAGGAGAAGGACCCCGAATCACTCGACACCACTATCACCGCAATCTACAATATTTTCGGTGCTCACTACCACCGCCTGTTGAGACGTGCGGAGAAGCCTGAACAACAGAAACTCAAGAAGATCATTACGAAGCAGGCTGAAAGCAGTTCTTTTGGAGATTTCCATCGACGCCACCCCGACACATTCCGAATACGACACGTCCAACTACATCTGAATCATCGAACAGGTATCGTCTTTCAGACGCTAGTAGATTGAAAAGATTCTCTCACCTGACGAGTGCAGTGTTCGGCTCGCTGGAATGCTCGTCGCTGGGCCCGCCTCCGCAAATACCGCGCGGCCCTGCTTCGCGGGCACCCCGCGCGGGGTTGCTGCGGCTACGCTCCTCGCAACCGCTCACATCCGTTGGTCGGGCGCTATCGCGCCTCTGGAATAAAATTAGCCTAATATTTAGTTACCCCAATACTAAGATTTATTTATTTTATGGGGACAGTTTGGGGGACGTTTAATTGAGATTTTGGGGAGTAACAAACAGTTTTTATTGAAAGTCCCCAAAACGTTTTGGGGGATTTTAGGGGACTTTGGGTACGTTTTGGGGGTGAAGAAAATTCTCCCAGTCGATTAGTTCACAACATATAGTTAGCATCTACTAAGCAAGCTGAGAAGACAAATAATCGGTAATCGAACTTTCTTCTTCTTCTCACATGTGATTATTATAATAAAGTACAGACGACCCCCTTGGTAGTAATCCCTAGGTGAGAAATACCCTCTCATCAGGAATATAAAGGCGGGTCCCAACGATTTCTGAATGACCGTCCAATACAATGCCAAATAATTATTCCCTTCACCCCTCAACCGTCATAAGGAATAGAAAATCACGGAATAAAAATGTTCTGGGGTACTTAACTATGGAAAAAGTCCACTTTGTACAGAACGTCTGGAGTAGTCTAACCAGGACACCAGCTATTATCCATGTTTTCTTGCCGCATTTCATATTGAACGATCGCATTAGCTTTTGGAGCCGGCTTACAGGCCTGCTAGTGCCGTTCGTTGTAATAGAATGGAGCTTGTTTGCTTGTCAACATTAGTGAGATGGGGCTCAATACATATATATATATATATATATATATATATATCATGGAAAATTATTTTGCTCTCAGTATCATTACCTACATCATGCCCCACATCTCTTACGGTATTATATCAAATATACTGTTGTCCTTTTCGGTGTTACTGAGGTATATATCGTTATCTGCACGAATTCCATCCATGCCCGCTCACCGATTTGAGCAGCCCTTTTAGGGCTGTGCAACCTTAAGACTGCACCAATTCGTACAATATAACGGATTTCACCGAATAGTACTAGTCAATTTTGTCTCCAAAAAGCTATCGTGTTTGGAAGGGGGGCTTCTAAATTGTGCAGGGTTTCTAATAGTCGGACGTGACGAATGTGGTAAATGGAATGTTATTTTTTTCTTGTATATATTATATAGTTCTAGAATAATGCATTATGCTTATATGTTGCAGTTAGACGGACGTGTCTGTGCGCACTTCTTAAGCCTGTACGGTTAATCATTATTAGTGGCTCCGATTCGGTAGTCCGCGGTTGAACGGTAATAAACGAGGACCGCCGTCTACTAACAATAATTAAGCTTGGAATTTCCTCCAACAATATTCACGCAAATGCCTGCACACACCTCGGAGAGCGTCATCATCGGTTTAAGGTGCACCTGCGCATCACGACAAAATATCCACCAACGCGTACTTCACCCAAAGCAACAAAATAGCATTACGCTTATTTCATATTGTACTACGCGAGCGATATATAACTTAAATGCACTGACGCACTACTCGCTTGCTTGTTGTCCGCTGCCCCCTGCCACTGGCAGCTCACGACCGTGGCCTGGAATGAAGACAAGCAACTGCTTTGCCATGCGCACAGCAAGGGCGTCAAGGTCGTGATCAAGCACAACTTTGACGACGTGGAGCAGCTCTGCAGTTTTTGAGTCTTATGTGCTAAACGACCAACTGGCTAGCATTCACATTCGATAGTCTTTTCATCATGCAGCCACTACGCGTTACTCTGCCACCTAACATATTTTGTCTACTTATAAAGTAGAAAAGAATATACATGTAACATCATGAAAATGTTGTACGACTCGAGGGGGCTTGTAATATGTACCGGGCTTCTATTCTCTGATCCAAATGCGAAATCGTGACGGGGCTACTATTTTGTTAAGGGCTTGTATTCGGTGAAATCCGTCATGTGGTACACCACCCCATGGTACACACTACGACAGGAATACCCTCACCTAGGAATAAAACCCAACGCCATGGCTACCGAGGGGATTGTCTGTAAACCACAGCAAAGCAAACTTACGAACTACGTCCCCCCCCCCCCACCCCCCCCACCCCACCCCCAGGGGTATGAATAAAAAAATTCAGTATGAAAATTGTCAATAAATATGAAGAAAATATATATTATTGGCAAACACCATATTGAAAATTATATTATTGGTCGTATGATTTCAGGGTATACAAAAACACAGTCATGGTACATGAAATTGAAATATTTAATCAGTATAATAGTTATTATTGGTGATCGTCATATTTAAATCATTATTACGGATAAACAGTTTTACCAATTCAATATAATACTGAATTGGAGGAGCCCCCCCCCCACACACACACCGCCCCACACCCCGGGCGCGCCCGCCCGGGCGTGCTAATGAAACCAATGCCGGTAGGCCTCACAGACCTGTACTACATCGTCAGCCCAAAATATGACTTCTTTCTTGACGTGTGAATACGAATGTCATCTTTGTAGCACCTTAGCCAACTTTGTCGGCAGTCGGCTCCCAGCCGCAATCACGCGGATGACGCGCGAAAACTTCAGTTCCCCTTTTCAACCAATCATCACCCTCTCTTCCTTTCCTCCAATCGGCGCGATCCAAACGACCCAGTCACAAAGTCTCCGCTACAGTACCCGCCGGAAGACGTACGTCAGTCAGTGTTCCACGACGACTACCATGAAGCTGCCTCTGGAGGCTCCCCACCTCAAGGACCCAACCAGCGCCATCAAGCCCCGCCCGCCTCTTGCCAGTTACGCGTTCGGCGGCATGTCGGCCGTGGGCGCCGTGTTCTTCACGCACCCGTTCGACCTGCTCAAGATCCACCTGCAGACGTCCAAGAAGGAGAATATGGGGCTCGTGACGGCCGTGCGTCGCATTCTACACCAGCAGGGGCTGCGCGGACTCTACCAGGGCATCAGTGGAGGGGCCATGAGGGAGGGCACGTACTCCACCATGCGCTTCGCGGTCTACCACTACCTCAAGGACGAGGCCGTGCGCCGCAACGACGGCCAGCCCATCTCCACGGGCCACAACGTGCTGCTGGGCATGACCGGCGGCGTCATCGGCGGCGCCTTCGGCAACCCGGCGGACATCGTCAACATCCGCATGCAGGCGGACAGCCGCCTGCCGCCGGAGAAGCGACGCAACTACAAGCACGCGGTGGACGGCCTCCTCCGCGTGGAGAAGGAGGAGGGGCTGGCCGCGTTGATGCGCGGCGTGCGCCCCAATATGATCCGCGCCATGCTGCTGACCACGGGTCAGATCGCGGCCTACGACCTGGCCAAGTCGACGATCCTCGAGAACACAATGGTGCCGATGCACGACAACCTGCAGACCCACGTGCTGGCCAGTATGGTGGCCGGACTGGTGGCTACGACGGCCTGCGCGCCCGCGGATGTGGTCAAGACACGACTCATGAACATGCACAACAACGAGTACAAGAGCGCCACTGACTGCTTCGTCAAGGTGGTCAAGCACGAAGGCCTGCGCGGACTCTACAAGGGCTGGCTGCCGGCCTACATGCGGCTCGGCCCGCAGACGCTGCTGACGTTTGTGTTCCTCGAGCAGCTTCGCAAGCGGCTATTGTAACTTTGTTGACTTCTTCTACATGGTAGAATTTCGTTTGGTAGTATGAACGATGCTGGTAGTTTGTGGCTCGTCAGACGGCGGTGTGCAGAGCGACGTAGACTTCGTTATGCATCCCGCTCTCTAACACGCAAACAATGGTTATCTCCCTCTGTCTCCATTCGCCTCCACGGTTCCCCTTTGAGGACAAACCTAGTACAAACCGACTTCATGAAAACATGCAGCCATTATTCAAACGACGAACACTCGCTACAACTACAAATACTGCAGGAATGTCACGAAGGAATTTCACGAGTACTTGGGAAGGTTTGACACGTGGAAGTCGCTTTGCTCGTCCAGAAGGACGAACTGATTGTGGTCGGTCTCCAGCTCCAACTCGCTCGTTGCCGTTAACAGCTCCGCCCGCACGACGAAATCGGAGTGAACATCTCGAAGCGGTGACCGACCTCCCACGTCAGCTCGAACGTTCTGATGTGGGTGGCGGGGTTCGGCAGCTCGCTCCGAGTCAGCACGGCTTCTTGGCGGTGGCCTTGCGTAGCCGAAAAGCAATAACTTCCGGCAGCGCCCCTCCCGTCGACAGCTGATGCACGAAAAGGCGACCGGTCGCTGTAAGCCCGTCGACTTCCTTGTTGACGGTATTCTCGGGTCCAGCCACGATGAGCATTTCGCCCGCAGCCTGGGCCTCCCTCTTCTCACGAATTTCGGTACACACTTGCTTCCTGTCGCGGGCGTCTACGCTTGACCGAAGCAGCGAGCACACGACGTAGCCGCCTCACTTCTCGGCGATCCTGCACTCCTCGAGCCGGTCCGTTAGAGCGTCTAAGATGGCTTTCATGTTCGTTTTAAGGCTCGCCATGTCTTGTTGTTGCTCTCGAATGAGCTGCTGTTGCTGCGCGAGCATACCCAAGAGCATCGCTTTTCTTTGACGCATTCTTCCAGGATCCGTCTGACAGCTCGGGCGGAGAAGCGAAAGTGAACCCGAACCCGCTTGAAGCTGGCAGGCTTTAAGCTTCTTCGTCCTGGATGACTTCGAAAGTGGCACCGCTCTTCGTCGTCTGCCACATCTTCCACTCGTCCTAGAACTCGCTCCTGGCGCCGCTCAGCGCTCCTTCGTACGTAGCAAAGACGGATCGAAGCTCCCACAAGGGCTTGAATTTGTCCACGTTGCCGTCGTCGATGTCGCGCCACTTCTTGTAACATCGCAGCATCGCTCGGAGCTCCCCCGCGCGCATGCGCTCCTGCATCTCTCGCATCTCCGTCGCGGCGATGACGACCACGACGTACTGGTTCACGACGTTGTCTACGTCCGTCTCCAGAGCCTCGTTGCGCTCGCGAAGCTGGCGATTCTCTGCTTGCAGGCGCTTCAGTTGGTCGGCCACGGACTCGGTCGCTGACTTCTCCTCCAGCTCCAGCGGCGCCTGCTTCAGCGGGCTCAGCTCCTCCGGAGACGTCTCGCCCTCGTCCTTGCCCTCTTGGTCGGTGCGTCCTTGGTACTTGATGCTCACCGGGCGACGCGTCGCACGTCGCTGCGGTCCTTGGCGCCTTGCCGTTTCGAAAATGAGGCGCGAAAACAGACTGTCAAGGGAAGGGGGCCAATGATTGGTAGACTTTGTTCGTTTGGAGGTCGATGATTGGATGATAGCGTCGCTTCAACATGGCTTCAACTTGCGCTTTGGCTTGCGCTCCAAGAATCCGCGAATCCGCTACAAGTGTGAACACAAAGTCGTGCGGGGCCCGAAAAAGCTCTGAAATTTGTAGCAGAGCGAAGAATAACTACAATGAAAGTGTCCTTTCCAGAATTGATGCCCTTTCATTGACCAGATGCCTCATATCCAAAGGAACTCGCTCACTAGTAGGTTCCTCCATAGAGACCGACCAGGCCGTCAGCTTGGCCGCTGACTTTGGCTTCATGACGATGCGTGTGCTGGTGCATCTGGTTAGTGCTGCAGAGAACCTCATGCCGTTAAGTTTCGATGTTTTATATTCCTAATCTACACGAGGTTGGCAAAACTTGGCATCAGGAAGAACAATTTGAGTGACTAGTGTAGGGACTTATAGCTTGCTAGCACGGAACTTGCTAACATAGTTCACGTTCGGTGCTCGGGTGGCAGGATTTCACGCCTCGTACCGTGTCAAAAAATCCACGGTATTTAATGCTGGTCCGATTTCGCTGGCTGCATTCCACGCTGGCGCTCGATTTGGACCCATCGACGGTATTTGCGTCAAGGAATCACGGTCAAGAAAGGTGGAAGAGGCCAAGTATCGCTTGGTCACAAAGTCGGATCGTAGCGAGGTAAACAAAACTTTCTCCAATCGCGACGGCATGAAGTGTGAGACAGACACGGAGACGATCGTCATAAACAGCCGGTGCACCTGCAGGCGGCGATATTTTCATGCAAACTCAGTTGACGGAAGGCGAACAGGAAACGCACCGCTACGAGGTGATCCAGTGCAGACTTGCGAACCAGGATATCAGCGAAGTAGTGTTTCATGAAGAGCGAGCAAAAGCTGCGGGCGCCTGGGGTATCTTTCTGCTAATTACGTCGGCGAAATGGACCAGCGAGTTCGCCCTCCCATCGCGGTGTGTCATCGTTTCGCACGACGAGTTCTGTGAATACTTTGGACCGTATGTCACCCGTGCGTATCGGAGCCTCGATCCTCTTAACATCAATACCGCGTCTCGTCAAGACCTTAGTTTGGTGGAAGGACTAGACAGCGCTGCTGTTGAAACAATTGTCGCGAAAAGACCATTTTCCAGTATTGACCAGGCCGTAAGCGTTGTCACGATGGGCAAGAAGAGCAAAGTTTCAGCTGTGCTGCGATCGCTCTGCTGTGACTGACCGAGGGGCTTCTACACGATAGACAAATGGTAGTATCATCAATAAACTGATGGATTACTCTTGTGTGTACATTACTCTCAGATTATTATAATACGTGACTCTAGCAGAAGAGGAACGTGGGCTTGGCCGCCTTGGACTGGCACATCCGCTCTCCACGCTTGTTGCCCTGGATCCGCTGCATCCGCAGCAGATCCATACGCGTGGACAATGTGATCGAGGACTTGCCGTCCGTGCTGTCTTGCCGTGTCACTGCTCGGCAGCATGTTCATCATCCCCGCGCAGAACTCCCCCATCACGGGCAGACCGTACTAAATGAGCTGTGTACGCTGATCTTCATCCCGTCTTACTTTGACTACGTGCGCGTGCGCAACCTGTTCAACGACATCATGAAGAAGAAGTTGATCCGCAGCGTGCAGTGCTGCGAGTACACGACGAGCAAGCAGGTGTCTCAACCGCGAACGTTCTTCTTCCACGGCCACTGCCACGGAGCGCTTCCACTTCCAGAGATATTGCGCGCGCATGACTTTAAAGTACTCGTGCGAACACTGCGGCGTTCAATTTCGCCGCCAAAAAGACATCCGAGGAGCGCACTTGGTTCATATCATCCGCAATTGATCATCTCGTAGCGGCGAGTTTTCCGTATGCCTCCTGCAAACTGAGTTTGCATGAAAATATCGCCATTTGCATGACGATCGTCTTCGTGTCTGTTTTGCACTCCATGCCGTCGCAATTGGAGAAAGTTTTCAATCTGACTCAGTGCTCAAGTGGTTCATAGCGTGTAGAATTGCTGCAGAGTCGTCGTTCCTGGGGATTCTCATCTCGGCACTGCCACCACTGGCAACTGCAGTCGAACATGTACACTTTAGTAAATCCTAGCGCACCCAAGAAAGATCTGGGAGTCGTTGGATTTGTTGTTATAATGAGCAATTAGAGAAGTGTTAAAGGAAAAAAGATATGTTTGCATCGCTCCTGGCCTTGGACATGAAAAGCAGTCTTGCCGATTCCGAAGACCAATCTTAGAAGCCGTTCGAGTGCGAAACCAGTGGCGTAGCGTTCTACGGTGGATAGCACGCCAACGATCGCACAGCATTCGCGATGTTGATGTTGTTGTTCAGCACGACCTCGCTGATGGCTTGTTCGATGCTAGTGAATGGCCTTTTCACTACAATCCGGCGGATGGTAGCGTCGCCCAGTCCTTCCACCATACTTAGGATCTGAAGTGAAGCGGTGTTGATGTATGGTGGATCGAGGAAACTCCGGAATGCACGACTGGCATACGGCCCGAAGTATTCGCGAAATTCGTCGTATGAAACGACCCCACACCGCGGGGGAAGGCTGAATTGGGTCGTCAATCTCACCGATGTAATCAGCAAGAACACATCCGAGTCGCCCACGGCTTTTGCTCTCTCTTGGAAGAACAAGGTCTCATTAATCTTCCGCTTCACGTATTTGCACTGGATCACCTCGTAGCACCGAGTGCTCTGTCCGGTGGCTTCCGCCAACTGGATCTGCATGAAGATGTTACCATAGGGGGAATTCGGTGCGTTGATGACACTTGTCTTCGTGTCTGTCTTGCACTTTTCGCCGCTAGAACTCACGAAAGTTTGTTCCACTTGACCTGGCTGAGACGACGTGTCTAAGTGGTTGCTGGCTTCAATCACCTTTCTTGAACTGGGTTCTTCGATAAAGATGCCATCAATGTCTCCAAACCGGGCGCCAGCATGAAATGTGGCCAAAGCTAGCGGATTCCGGGAGCTAAGCGCAATGGACCTCGTCCGACGATGAGCCGCGACGAATTGCTCAAACCCCTGCCACACAAGCATGGTACTTGCAAAATGCCTGGCAACTTCACACTGTAAAGCTGTGAAGTTCACAGCTTCCACGATTTGTGGTGTGGCGCACAAATTAACCATCATGAATACATAGAATATGTCTTTATACAGGTTTGCACGATTACTGCGTGATTGATTCGAAGAACCGCGCAGACGCAGCACCAGGTGGAGAGTCGACTCCTTCTGGATGTTGTAGTCGCTCAGCGTGCGGCCGTCCTCGAACTGCTTGCCTGGAAATTTTGAGTAAAACGCAGTTGTCTCGAGAGGCAAATGATTACAATAGGCATCACTGCAATCAACTGCCTCAGAAACGTGGGTAATCAACTTGAACACTACACTACAGTACCTATGCATCGTGAAATTAGCTTTTCCTCACCAACGAAGCCCAGCGAAGAGACAAGCTCGAGACGGAGGAAACCCCACTCAATCTAACCCAGCTACGAGCGCTTGTAGGTGATGGTTATTTTGAGGTAGCCGCCACCGCTCCTGACGTAGCTCATCGAGAGAAGAACGATCTTGTAACTCTTCTTCTTGTACTCGCCCATCATTCCCGAAACTACCGCTTCGAGCTCAAGAGTCGCCTCCACGATCTCTAAGGTCTTGGCCTTCCAGGGAGGGAATCCCCCCAAGGGGCCCTGGATGGAGACGGAGACAGAGGGCGGGTGCCAACTGGTGTCCGCCCGAGAAGAAGAGCAAGTAGCAGAAGAAGATGATGAAGAAGTGGAGCATCGGCTCCGACGATCTGGCCTCGTCCAGCCGCTACAAGATCGGTGTGACCTCCCTGAAGACTGAAGACGCGGTGGGACGGCTGCGTGGACGGCGGGTGCCCACTGGTGTTCGCCCGATTGTGAAGACAATTGCGCATGCGCAGCCTGTTGGGTGGACGAAGGGTGATGGCGATGGCTTACTACGTCAGCTATCGAGGTCCCCGATGCATATTGGCAAGTTCTATGTGTACGCAGCAGCGTACTTTTCTTAGCAGTCCCCCTTGGGGGTTGAATAGTGCGGATAATGCTGCAGGCTACCTGGCGATCGCCGGGTATTAGAAGTTCCTCAGGTTGCAAAACTTGAAAGTAACACAATACACCTCAATCTTATTAAATTTGTAGTCCCACGACATCGTCGAACCGAGGAACTGGACCTGGTCAGGATGCAACATAATGGTGGTCGTGACCGTGAGTTGGCCCAAGTTGATCCCATTCTTCACTTCCCTCGTCACCGCTTCGGTGATCATCTTCTTGATAGTTTCTGGCATCCGTGGAACGCTGATCTTGGTCGTACTTGCGGGAATGGTGCCCATATCGAAGCTCAACTTGGGCTTTGCTTCTTACGCTTTAACCTTGACAGTCTTGGGTTTCGTTGTGGCGCCGATCTCTTGATACTCCCGGTCTTGGTACTGCTCTTGGGGTTGATACTACGCGTGGCACTCCCCACTTCGTACTAGCCTTACCCGATATGGCGGGGGCAGAGAGGGGTTCTCTTGAGATTGAGATCTTCGTGGTAGACGTCAGTATCGTCGCGGAGACCTTCTTGCCTGCAGAAGCCCTGACCTTTGCCGGTGTGTTCGTCTTCTTCTTGTCCTTCACAGGGACCGTGACTGCCGTCACCCCCATACTGCTGCCACGCACTGCGTCTCGACTTGGATGGCTAGAATCAGCTAATGAACGAACGCGCGAAGATAGCACGGGATGCACTATGATACAGGAAACTTTGATTCATATAATTCAAAGCTGTCGAGGTCATGATGCTCTAGGCTTTTCAATCTCCGCAGAACTAGCAGGCTTGGTCACGTTTGATGGATGGAAAGTTTTTTACGTCGATGCCCATATCGGAATTCTCTCGGAAAAAGGCAGAAGCTGGGACGGGGACCCGTCCGGGTCATTTTTGTCGAACGTGCCCAAGATCATTCGTGAATTTGCCGACCCGACAGATCCTAACCATGGCGTTCCCGTATCCCACGGCAATGGACCCGTCAAAAGTGATGGAGTTCCTCGGAAGTTTGCCTGAAGCGCAGCAGGAAGATCTTCTGAACCAAGCCATGCATGAGTTTGACGAACAAGCCGAGCAAATGTCGAACCCGCAAGAGGAACTGATTCAGCGATTCAAGAAGAGCCGTGCCACCTACGTCCGACCTGGGGGCATTTTCGCTGAGCATTTTCAAGCTGGCAGGATTCACGCCGGCAGTGTGTGTACAAAGTTTACCACTGGCGATGCTAAACCAGCGTCAGAGTCGAGATCGTTGAGGGCTCTCTCGCCTATGATTGCCAAGGAGCTGGACCTAGGGACAACGCACCGTGGCCGCTACCTCTGCGGGTGGGTCGCAGTTGATGACGCGTTCTTCGGTATTTCTGCGACTTCGCTTCTGCTGGAGGACGTAACGGGCTACTTAGTGGAGATCGCTGTCTACGGGCTGGTGGATGACTCACTGTCACTGCATCAACGACAGGCCTATCTGGCGAGCCAATTCCCCAAAGGGAAGTCGATCGTTGTGGTCGAGCCCTACTATAAGATACGCTTGGACGGTTCATTGGGCATTCGAGTGGAGGATCCGGCAGAAATCGTCCCGTGGAAAGCCGTGCCGACGGACTTGAAGACGTGGAAGAACCTGGGGAACAAGTTTTTCACCGGATCGACCTCTCAAAGTGCAGCTAGTGGAGCGTTGTCGTGCTACGAGCGTGCTCTTCAAACGGTCCAACCTGAAGCTCACTCGATGGCCGTCCTACTTAACAACATCGCCACCTGTCGATTCAAAATGGGCGACTCTCCTGCAGCGATCCAACTTTCGGGGGCAGCGGTGCACATCAACTCGGGGTACTTCAAAGGTTGGCTTCGCCTCGCGTCGGCTCTTGCTGAGAGTGAAAGCGAAAATCAAGGAGAGGACAGAGCTCATGGCGGTGAATTGGTTGAGAAGATTGGTGCTCATGCACAAAACATCCTACGCGACTTGACTCCTCAGCAAGAAAAATTGCTGGAAAACGCGCTTAAGGTTCATGCTTCGTCCTCCACATCTACTCATCAGTGTCGGCTAAAGACCTATGCAGAGTGGTGCGTGGGCGGTATAGCTTCAACGTCGGTCGTGATAACGGATGAACATGTCGAGGAGAAGAAAGACGCAGACACATGGCGAAAGCTCGGATCCGAGAAATTTGGACAGGGGGATTTTCATGCTGCCGAGGCATACTATCGGAAGGGACTGGCGTTGAGTCTGCAGTGCTGTTGTGATGTATCGTTAGTGTTGAACAACATCGCCGCGGTGTATTTATCATTGTCTCGAGAGGCTAGTGGCGTCGTGGGTGTCAGTGTTGGATCAAAAACTGACAAAGTGATGCCATATCCTGAGGCAGCCCTCCTTAACGGTACTGTTGCCGGTATCATTGATCCTCTCAACTACAAAGCGTGGTCACGTCGAGCGCGATGTCTGGCGCGATTGGGATTTTCGGACGAGGAATGTCTCGCTGACTTGGAAAATATTCGTGCTAACGTCGAGTCTAATGGTTCGGTACGAAGTGACCGTGCGAAGGAGTTCAATCGTGGCATCAGCTCTGATATTCAGCAACGAACAAAGCAGCCTGAAGCAGCAAAAGCAGCCCCACACGTCTCTGATATCCCCACGCATGTTCAACGTGAGCAGCGCGATGCCTTGCGCCCCGAAGCATTCTCAGCTGCGGGCTGGAATCAAAACTCAGATCAAGAAAACCCGTTCACGACGATGATAAACGAAGAAAACGGTGACATTGACGTCTACATCGCGCAAATGGAGTCGGTCGTGAACATGTCGCGGCTCGCATACGGAGCGTGGAAATCTAATCAAAGACAACAGCAGCAGGAACTTCCTCGCGAGATGATGAGGTTTGTGAAGCAGTCGGCTCCTCAGATCCACACCGAGTTCCCCAAGCAACGTGGTTGGCCTGCCGGGATTGATCCAGTATTCGCTCGAAAAGTGCTCTACCGCGCACACCTGGACGCCACCTCCAGCCCCTGGGTCAGGGCGCTCGCTATGCGCGACGGCAATTTTTTCGAGCAGTCGGATCTTGCGGATATGATCAAGCGGTGGCACGGAACTGCCGCGTTTAAGATCCTTCGCGACAAAGCTGGCAGCTTGAGATATGGTGATATTATCGACTATCGAGAGGTGGAAAGCAACGTTTTCCCCGCTTACGACGCTCGGATCCGATCCAACTTCGCCAACAGCCCGAATCGTGCTGAGGTCTACACCTTTGGGACGACTCATATCGCTATTGGGTTTAATGACTTCAGCAGCCTCTTGGCCGCTACACTCCGTGAGGAACTAAACGACGGAAAACCGCTAAGATTCGTGGGGTTCGAGATGAGCGAGTTCGCTGTGGCAAAGTGCAAGGTCGTTGCTCATATGCTCGGAGCTCCCAGTGTTTCAGTTTCGAGTGTGATGGAGGTCTGGCTGTCGTCTACGTGGAGTGACATAACGCTGAAGGACTTTCGAAAGAGTGTGAATGCGGTGTTGGAGTCAATGCGCAAGGAACATGGAGGAAACTCAAAGGTGATATCGTATTTGACTCACTGGGCGTCGAAGCAGCCAATTTCAGCAGAGAAAGCTCGCTCGGAGTTCTTCTCGACGTTGGAGAAGTATAACAGCAAGACTGTGGCTTCGCTTTGCTCCTTCCGTCGCGAGATCGACCGACTCGACTTGGTCCAGTATGCACTCACTGGTGAAATTCGAGCGACTCCGACTGTCAAGGACACTATGAACCAGGAGAAAGTAGCGACATCGAACACTGGAGCAATTGGCGCCAAGTCCATGAAAAAGCGTAACCGGAAGAAAAAGAGTGCAAGCTCCGCTCCTGTGGTTGGAAGCTTGACAATGTGGACTGTGCCACCGGGAGCTCCACCGCTTGAAGAGGACGTCGCGTTCAACACTGTGGATTTCATGAACCTCTTACAGGACTACGCTCAGCGCGAAAAGAACAAGAAGAACTCGGCTGAGAAGCTGTCAGTCGTGGATCTTTTCATGATCCACATCCTGCGCAACCTCCAGCGTCTGTGCGACTTGATGCTGTCCAATAAGTTGACGATCGAGGTGCACTACGGTGTGGTCAAAGCTGTCCGAGGGGAAGGCGCGACTGACCCCGAGAACAGAAAACTATTGGAACGGATTGCAGCGCTGCGGCCGTACACGATTTCGTGGTCGAACGTTCTCGACTATTTCACGCCCGAGGACTTCCACGATCTCGCGCGTCGGTGCTCGATGCACGGCGACTGTCTGCACTATGGCTACAGCATGAACTGGCCCACGCAAGTCTTCGGAGCATCTATTATCGACTACGACCCAGAACACGACAAACCGTTGATTGACATGGTGCTGGATGCTGCTCTTGGCTTCCAGAACGAGTCGAAGATGCCGTCGGCTATGGCGATGGTGAATATGTTCAAGGTCTCGGGGCTGGACAAGATGCTCTACGTGCCCTTCCGCGACAACCCGCTCAACAGCACGGGGTACGTCCTCGCAGCGAGGTTCAAGCAGAAGTGGGTGGATCATTTCATGAAAAAGGGCGAGTTGACGATGATGGCGGTCGAGCGACTGGGAGGGCTGTGCACTCGGGTCAATTCCGGGCTGCAGAAGGGAGAAATGTCCCTGGGAATGCCGAGTCCGTTGTACCGTACGTCGCTGACGCTGTACATGAGCTGGTGCTACGACCCCACGTTACGACTGCAGCCGGCGAATGACCCTTTTGCAGTGGGGGCTGCCACCGACACGGCGACGCTGGCGGAGTTGATGAAGAACACGAGAGTCAATTCGTGAAGCCGATTACCAAGATTAGTAGGGGGGGCTTCCATGATATCACCAGAAGCTAGTGCATGAGTTTAAGACAAAAATGCTTACCCATTTAATGGTCGATCCATCCCTACTTCATATGCGTGTCTTGACTCGCTATTTGCTAGCTAATACCGCAATGGCAGAAAAGCCGAAGGTAGCCGCAAAAGCCAGAAGAGCGCCTGCGACGGATCGGCAATGAATCTCGCGCTTGTAAGGACCCTTCACGATGGCTTTGGCAGCGCGCTCGGCGGGTGGGCTATTCTTAAGCGCCTCTACGATACTCGGGTTATCCTGCACCAACGACTCGGACCTTGCAATGATTCCAGGTTGCTTCTTCTCAGCAGCCTTCAGCATATCGACCAGGCGTCTCGAACAGTTTCTCCGCGTGTTGGAGAGCGGAAGCTTCTTTACGCATAGCTTTCTTCACACTGCTAGAAGTCTCTGAGAGCTGCTAGCTTTGGGTGGGGCTTTTCTTGAGCAAACCTTCTTTCAGACTGGAGAACAGCGAGCCTCTCTCTTCACGCGTGGAATCATCAGAACATTATTGGGTCTCAAGAAGCCACTCACCCTCTCACGAGCGTCAGCAGACGTTCTGCTGGGTTTGGTCTCCAGATCTCTTACACCGCCGCCACGGGCGAAGGATATGCATACAGCGAGAAGAGCTGCAATCGCGAACACAAAGCGAGCTAACTGCAGGAGTATCTGCGCGGCGAAATTCGGAGTGAGACCAGCATTTGGTTCCCGCAACAAAATGTTTGCAATTGGCATCGCGGCAATCGAGATGATCAACAACCATGGTATCATGTCATAAAGTTGGATAATCAAGTATCCTGTGCATCGGATTAACCGGTTCTTTCGATTCAAGTAGTGTATTGTATTCGTCGCAAAACTGCAAACAATCGTGGCTCAAGTGAACGCAAAAATAACAAGGTTGTTATGTATGAAGCTGCGGATTAAATTGCGAGATCGGACAACTACGATCGAGTTGGTTTACTGTGTCCGCGAGTCAGTGATCGCACCAGCCATTTACGCCGATTTTTGCTTAGGTTTTGCGATAACGTCTTCGACTACTTGCTTCAGGGCAGGCTGCTTCGAGAAACCGAAAAACGTGCTCGCATATCGGGTGTTGCCACGTTCAGCAGCAAGATATGCTTAAAGCACAATGGTTTAGGCGGGACAAGAGCAGTCGAGCCGCTGGGGCCGAAGCTGGCCTGAATCTCACTTGAATAGCGAGTGGCGCAGACGATGAGAACGCCAGTCACGGAGCCGACTCGATATTTCAGTGTGTCGAGTTCTTCGAACATCATCTCAAACTTGACACACTCCTCGAAGCGACAGTATGAGCAGCGATCGACAACGGAATAGGTGGTACGGGAAGCTTTCGTACGGAGATCGGCGCTCTCTCGGAGTGCAGCATCGCGGTCCTGATGAGCTTGATCGACGTCTCTCACGGAAGCGGTGGCTTGGTCTCTCGCGGTATCCCGGGCGGTACGCATCAAATCCAGCATCTCATTCACTCGGCGGAGGGTAGCTTGCAGTCGATCCTGGTCGGGCGTGGGTCCGGTGGGAGGCGTCGGGGTCGGAACGGCCGGAGTGGCCGCGGCCGCAACGTGACCTCGCTGGGCCACGGTCGCTTCGGCCACCTGAACGGCAGTTTGGGCCCGATCGAGGCTGCCGCGCGTAAGGTCTAGTTCGTGGTTCACCTCGTCTAGCTCGCGCTCTTGCCCAGAAACCTGCGATCGGAGATCCGAAATGTCCGCCGCGGCGAGATCGAGCTGGCGGTCCAGTCGATCACGATGGGCGCTACCAGTCGCGAGATTGGCCTGAGCGCGCGTCAGCCGGCGATCTAGATTCTGGATCTCGGCGGCTTGCAGGGCTATCGGATCCCGGTGGCCTTGGATCAGCTGCGGACCTTCACCCTGGGCACTCTGTTGAAGGTCGCTGACTTCAGTCTGAAGGTGGCGGATCTCTCCCTCTTGCGCCCAGCGGTGGCGCTCCAAGTCGTGCAGGCTCGCGGTCAGCTCGCGCACGGTGCCGTCCTGGCGGCCTTGGATCAACTCCAGGTCTACCGATCGCAGCGAAGAACCCTCGATCGGAGTGTATACTCGGACGCAGAGCGAAGACTACCGCGCTGCTCCACAAACTATCGCCGCGTTACGCCAAGACACTCGATCTTCACCAAGTGTTGCATCTTCGGAGCCCCGAGAGAGCATATCCAGCCCGCCGACACGGGTACAAAAGGTGACAACAAGTTCAGCCGATCACGGATCGTTGGGGGGGCCCCTCCGTTAGTCGGTGTCTGGGCCCTGGTGGGAAGCTCGATCAGGCCTTAACCCGATTTTGGCCGATCCCGCTACACCACATATGTCTGGTATACTATAAGTATGTTCTTCTTCAATCCCCGCATTATCGCCAGTTCAGACGAGACAACAGTGCCTGCGCTTGTTGTGAGTCATCACTCTTCCATGTCTCCTGCGCTCCAAATTTCATCCAAAATGAGCAGCCTGGGGAGCTTCCGGATCGTGCACATGGCGAGTCGCATCCCCGCCAAAGTGACTGACCGCTTCTGCGAAAATATGATGCCCCTTGAAATACCCTTCCTCGCTGGTTGCAGCACCGAGTTTATCTACAACCTGTAACTCCACTTCCGAGTGCAGTGCTATCTACCCGGGGAGGACATCATCTATCAAGAAGACTACTTTTTGCAAGAGTCAGCAGCCAGCCCCGCTATCACTGCTACCCTTGGGTTTGTACAGAAAGGGTCTGTGAGCACCAGTGTATAGGTTCCAGTCGGGACGGTCAATAGTACAGCAACTGGGCCCAGCTCAACTTGTCCAACTTCGCCAGTTTTACTCATCGACCGCCCAGCTTGCAACTCCGGCCATGGCACCTACTCTGGTTGGGCCAAACCCCAGTGCACTGCTCACTGTAGACACGTCACACTCCCTGGAAAGCAACTTAGTCTCGAATCGAGCGCGCTCCGCCAAAAAGTTGCTCTTTTGCTGCATTATTTCCGCCTCAATGGGGTGCGTTTGCGAGATCGCAATTCCGCTTGTGTTGTACACTTACAGCAGTTTGCCTCATTGCCACGAACCCTCTCCACAATTTCAGGGCGCCTCTAGCCATATAAGGCCTTCACACCCAGTCATACCCGTTGTCGTGTAGGTACTTGACGACATCCAGGTGGCCTTGGTAACGGGTCGCTCGCTGATCGTGGTCAGATCCTTGACGATGTTCAAGTGTATACTCCTCGATGTCGCGTTGATAGCGCGTATAGCCCAGTTCGCTTCGGACTTCTCGTTCAGGTACTTGATGAAAGTCAGGTGTCCGTTGGCCGACACGTCGTCAATGGCATCCGTGGAGCTGTTTGCATAACACCTCTCCTCCTGGTATCCACCAAAACAATGGATTAGGTTTCTGTCGAGAACCTTGATGTCGTCAAGTATTTGGGGGAATACCGTTTTGAATGCGCTTGGGCAGCTATGATCAAGGCCGCACGCGCTGGGCATATATACATTCTGCAGTGGCACCACGAACACGGAAGTATGTGCATTCCGTACGCAGAGGGTCAAGCTGCTTCCTATGTAAAACTTAGCTCTGTGAAGTGGCTGCACGTGAACCGCGCGTAGAGATGCGTCACGCCAGTAATGGACGGCGACTGAAAACGGATACCTGAAGACAGTACATTTTTTGCACGAGAATCGATCGATAGTTTTCGTTTTTGCCTATTTCGAGTTCAGGTTTGGCTATTTTAGTGACTATAGAGAGTCCAAAATTTTGTCACAACCAAGCAGCAATCGGCAGTATTATAGCACCAGATACGGCACTTGTAGTGCCATCACATCTCGGAGGTATCACCATGTACAACTCGGCAACGCTAGGAGTGGTGTCCCTCACCCACCGTCAGCCCCGACCAGTGCCACAATCAACTTGGCATTTTCGGGTAACGTGCCACAAAGCCTCTGCGACGTTGCCGTCCAAGGATCCCACTTGATTCAACTAGCAAGTGTTTTATTGAACGGAAACCTGGCTCAGTTTTGCAACATATTGTACCATCCACCATGCCATAGCGTTTCTCTACGTTGGTCGACAAGAGAATGTCTGCTTGGTTTCGTATGCGTTTTTTTAGCAAACATTAAAACGTTTACCATTATTTACCCTCCAAGGACCAGGGTTGTGTATGGAAACATGTACTTACTGGGAAGGGTGATACATACAAATGTCTAGCTAAGAGGATTTGAGGATAATAGATTTGATGACATTAAGTATGCAGTTATGTGATATATATCCGTACTTATTACATGCCATACTAAAAAAATGTTAACGTCCCAGGGGCCCAGCCGTCGAACGTGATGCCAGATTGGGAGCCTATGTCGGCCGCAATTCGGTCACCCACCTTGGCGCACATGACGCATGTAGAGCACCAGCGTCTTCGGCGAGACGGGCTTCAGCGTGGCTCATGAGCGTGTCATCGGATCGTCCGCCTCACTCAGCGTTTGGTTCCTGGCAATGATCCACTCTATCCACTTGTAGATCTCCATCGTGCGCTGGTCGACGAACCCATGCGCTTCGAGCGTTTGTCCAGGCGCGTGCTGGCTCGCTTCAAGCGGACTCGGTGTAACCGGGGTGCTTGTCACGAGGTGGCTGATCAGGTTCGTGTAGCCTGTACTAGACGCCTGCTTGCGCATCGTTTAGCACGGCTTCCACTATCGTCAGCTTGATAGGCGAGGCGGTATTTGAAATGTGGTTCATATGCTCGCGACACCACATGGTGGTGGGGCTGATGACAACTCGGTCCGGGTCGCGCATGTATGCCTTCTGGGCGCGTTCCACCCAGTCAGAAAGTCCAACCCTGCAATAAAGGCATCGAAAAAAGGCATTGAGACCTTTCACATCACAAGGACAATACCTAGGAACATTTAGCTGCATTTGTATAGTATCCACCTCCTCTATACTTGATCGAAATCAAGCCAAAATGTCGTCATTTTGATTCTATATCAAACAATCCAAAACGGGCCGAGATCCAAGCGACTATTCGAGCTATCATAATGCTAATCCGTGTGGAAGAAGCGAGCACTGAAGTGGCTGTGGGTCTACGTAAAATGAGCTGCGCGTGGTTGTTGCTGGCAGGCCGATTTATTATGGCAAGCTCTGGGACACTATTGCGTACTTCTATGTATGGTACTTATTTTTATTTTCCTTTCTTATCTAGGTCGGGCTTACGAAAGAGTGACATTGAACGTATTAAAATGTTAATTTAACGAGCACCTCGTAACCCCGATATTATCATTTCCGCTTCTTTAATCGATGACAACATGTTGGAGACCTCGTTCAATGCTGCTGCGAAATGATGACAGGATGCCTTGCTGGTGGAACGTGAGGCTGCTGATGGAGAACTATTCTTAAGTCAGTCTCAGGATTGATGCACAGCCGGACATGGGAAAGCTCCGACGTCGTGGGAATGTCAAAGTACTTTCATCGTTCGCTTCTAGAAATACAACATTTTTGCGCTGTTGGCTACTGTCCCGTACAGTTTCATTTGGCAAGCACGCTTAAACCCCTAGTTACCACTCGAACGTTGAAGCTGGGGCGCCCAAGGTGTCGAATGCCTTCGAAGACGTCGAAGACACGGTGCCAACTGACTCTTCCATGCTTGCGCAGAACGATTCATTGCTTAGGGCAATTGGCAAGCGCGAAAATATCGAGTCGGTGCTGCATCTAGATCCGGTGACCTAGATTGAGATAACAACATCTTGTGGACCGTTTTGGGGTAGCACGAAGCTCATTAAAAGTCGCGTGACTCAAATAAATGTTTCACCTTGCCCCCAGCGCGCTTACCGTCTCGACAAAGTTATGGAGGTTCATTGACTACCCCTACTTCTTCTGTTTTTATTTTTTTTGCTCACCTGATGTACCTGTCGACCGGCTGGATTAGCCTTTTCGAGGCTCCGAAAATGCCGGTCATGGTGAAGCTTAAGTGTCTTGGAATGACGCGGGAGGAGATAGTGGATCAACCCGGGAATCGGCGATCTGCTGATCTCCCTTAAATGGCGTCCACACACGCCGCCACGATGTACAAGATAGTAGAAGTTGAAAACGACGTAGTCGTTAGCAAACCGAACCGAGATCTAGCAGATATGCGCACATCGGTCAAGTATACGGCCGTCGTTGTAAAAGCACGACTGCGAATTATATACAAACAGATCGAGATTGCTAGACTAAGCTAACCGTAGACGGTATTTTCATTCTTGTGCAGTCTCCCCAACTATGCCATCGATGCAAATGTTTGCAAGTAATATGCACAAGCTGAAGTGCTTCATCAAACATTTTACGTTGCAAATTGCTCTTATGCGACCGCATCAAACAGCATATTGCTTAGAACCATTTAATTTTTACGAGATAATCGCGTTTGAAGTTGACCAATTTATTTTCGTACCTAACCAGAGATTCAAAATTGGAATGTAAAAATCACACGTAAAAAGTAAAAACACTTTAATTCAATTGGTTTTAGCCCAAGCTTCCCGAAAATGTGCAGCACGAACATATTGGAACGCTATTGGGGTTTCACGCACCCATATAAATCCTATAAATATTGGGATTTCTGTAGGAAATGGATAAAATTTACAGACTAATGTCACTCCTTAAGTTCTCAGGAAAGTGCAAACTTTCTCATATTATGGGTAGGTTTTCCAGGCAATCACGTTGAGTTGAACAAAACGCGGGATATTAGCTGGATGTGGTATCCCGATTCTGCTAGATGGTCGGAACTAGATTAAGGTATGGGTAAGGGCTATAGCGCTTTCGTAACAGCGCGCTGTTTCTCGTTCTTGTTGTATTCATTCCGGTAAATAACATTGTCTTGCTGGGCAATCATGTTCATACGCGCCACGCCTTTAGCCATTACATCAAGCCAGCATATCAGCTACGTCATTTACGCACGTTTACATTTTTCTCACTTATAGGTGCAATACTGTTTTTAACAACTCAAATCTGAACAGCACGACTGACATGCTCTGTGGTCGGACCGGCTACGAAAATACCACCAAGGGTGGTGTAAGTGTCGAAACTGTACGCACCGCCCCAGTTATTTTCAGAACCTAAGCCCCCATCACGCTAATAGAATACCACTTAGGGCGCATGCAAAGAAGACATCTTCTTTTCATGTGTGCGTTTGGGCTGCGGACAGATATAAAGATCCGAAATTCCTAAACCACCCTTAGGCCTCGATGGAGCGTTAGCCATTCCTGCAAAGTCCCCACAACCACGAAAACTCTAAACCCTACATCTCTGACTTGGATGCAAAAAAGCCGAAGCGGAAGCAGTGGCGTTCGTAGCCGTATGATCATCAAGTGGTTTGAAAATTGAGCATCTTCGTTTTTCCACCCTTTATCATGTGCATATGTTTGCTTCTTTTTGCGATTGCCACAGCCGCCCCCTGCACCACGACCACCGACTTCCATATCAACTATGTTCACGCTGAGCTTATTGGCCATCCCATCCCGATTTCCAGCCACTACTGCATAGCCCACGAGGACACCTCAAAATCAAACAAGAAATAGAGACAATCAAACAAATCGTAAAGCAATCACAGTAATGGTCCGACGAACGCAAAAACAGCAGGCTTAACACACATACTGTAACGACGAGACAATGGCACTCCTCTCATTTCAGTTAAAATAACCCAAACTTATTTAGAAGGTAAATGCGTGTGGTGGTGCGTGCCATTCATATTTTACTCAAGAGCGGAGATGGAGAAGCAAGCGCAGCAGCATGCGTATAACTGGACTCAAGTGGCAGCGGGTCTGAGCGAAGAAGGGCTGGACGAGTGGTTAGATAGCTGCAAGGCACACTTCACGAATACATGCAACGTTGTCAGGTGCCAGATGTGTGAATTAAATCTAGAGTCGCACTAGTATGAATACCGGATTATACAATGCCAGTCGGAACTTTTCCGAGTAGAAATGTTCATGGCGAGCCAAAGTATTGACGTGTCAGGTGACGACTAAGAGCGACGTCTTTATCAGCGGGAAGCATCATACCACCTCCGAGTCGCCAAAAAGGCCCAAGCTGACGCGCAGTATGAAGCGCTTCGCGTCTCAACTGTTGGGAAATCGGGCTAAGCCCAAGCGGGTTCGACATGACATTCGTGACAAATTTGAGCCTGAAAAAGGTGCAGCGCCGAAGCTGAGCCAAGTTCAGCATTTTATAGGGCACCTCAAGCGGCCTCGCCTGAAAGAGAGTGATTTTGTGGAAGACATTGAGATTCTGGCTACTGGACTGAAGTGTCACGACGAAATTGGCGGTATCGACCCGTTCATTTTTGGCTACAAAGTTGAAGGTGGAAAATCGAGTTTTGGATACGGTACGGACGAGCCCCCGCTTGTTGTTGGTGTGTCAACACCGTTTATGCTGAAGACACTGAGCTATGCGAACGAGCACATTTTTCACATCGATGCTACGTACAAGCTGAACCAGTCTGGATATCCAACTATTGTACTGCGGGTTTCGGATCGGGCTCGCAGTTTTCACTCTGTTGCGATTTTTATCACCTCACAAGTTACTGGACCCATTATCCATAATGTTTTGGTGGAGATCTTTGATATGTACCGCGTTTTGACTGGAGAACTGCCCGAGATCCGGTTCTGCGTGGCCGATGCCGACAAAGCACAGTACAATGCTGTTCAGTCTGCCGTTGCTCTGAAGACCCGCAATCCCGAAAACTTGGTATTCCTCATGTGTTTCTTTCATGTTGTAAAAAACGTGGGAGAGCATGTCTCGAAACTATTCGGCAAGTCGATTTCCCAGGTGTACCGGTACCTGTATTTGATGCATTTCGCGCGGTCTGAAGATGAATTTGAAAGTTTTTCAAAGAAGGCTTTGAGTGTTTGGGGTGATGACCCTGTACTCGCTAAGTTTGCGAAGTATGTCAAGAAGCAGTGGCTGAATTCGGTTTTTGCAAATTGGGGCGTGTTCTGGACTCCGCCTGGTTACGCTACGACCTACAACCCAGTTGAGACTTTTAACAGGTCGATAAAGCAGGTCTATACCTTCTTTAGCTCGACTAAGCTTGTCGGACTTATGGATCGGCTCCAGATGATGTGTCGTCATTGGTCGCGTGATGAAAGCCCTTTTGGCTTACAAGCTACCCCTAATCGAACAATACTCGACCGCTATCAAATTTCTGGAGAACCACAACTGTCTGTGGACAGTGCGACCTCAACGCACCAGCATCATGTTTCTCATGGAAGGCTTCGGACAATATCATGAAGTTCTGTCAGCGAGAAGACCCTACACATACTGTCGACGAAAGCGCTACCTGGAAGAAGTTGTGCCCGGCGTTGAAAACGAAAAACAAGAATCTGATGGAGATCGAAGATCAGCCGGTTGACGGCTGGAAGTTCGACCTGGAAACAAAGGTTTGCCCTTGCCGATCGTGGAATAAATATGGAGCTTGTGTGCACTCAGTTACCTGTTTGCGGCTAGCCAAACTTCCTATCCCTGGGGTGCCGGAGCCGAAGCGAGTGTTTTTTCAACAGAAGGAAGCGTGTTGGTGGAAGACCCGCCACAGTAGGACCCGCGTTGTCGCTGGAGTAGCTTCCTAGAAAAGGTCCTGATTTCATGAATATTTAGTTACATTTTGGTTTTGCACCCCTGATTGCATGTTGATGTCTCCTGCATCTCTGATCCGTGAAAAGCAAACTGTTCTAGAGGTACTATAGATTGTATAGTACCGCAGCTTTAACTTGTTGATATTGAAGGGGTTCCGCATTGCTCTAATTGTACCCCAACATTACTTCAACGTCATGACCTTAAGTTGAAGATTTGCAAAGTTGGAACTTTACCTTTTTCAATTTGCACCCCTATGTCCACGATTGTGTTGGTTCTATCTGAATCGCGAATAGTCTTGATAACACTTTGTCCCCCCCCCCCACCGTGATAGGAAGGTTAATCTAGAAACATTGGTTTTGTTACCTTTGATCAAATGAAGACTTTTTGCAAGAAATCTTGACTTTGAATTTGTACCCCAGCTCAAACGGTGATTATGGATTAAGAGCTATACGATGTTCTTAGTTTGTTGTTGCGCCCCGAAGATAAGTTATAAGCCAAAGCGCAGTATACGAGACTGTAAATCTGTAAATCTTCTTTCTCGATATGAATAGTTAATCGCTGGCTGTTTATCTCAATCAAAGATTAGATGTTGACGAAATTCAGACTGAAAGGCAGTCATACGTTTAAATACCCGATCCACTCTATACAATACGCAGATACAAGGAAGACCACAACGATAAAGCGCCACCGATAGCTGAACCATCTCGTTACGCACCAGGGGTACAAATTGAAATGCCCATTGTGACACTGAGTTTTGATTTGGCTACAAGAATACATCAGCTGTTGGTTTTTCAATTGTGAGTATTATCAAACGTAATTGATGTCTAAAGACCTATATGCCTCAACGCACCAGCATCATGTTTCTCATGGAAGGCTTCGGACAATATCATGAAGTTCTGTCAGCGAGAAGACCCTACACATACTGTCGACGAAAGCGCTACCTGGAAGAAGTTGTGCCCGGCGTTGAAAACGAAAAACAAGAATCTGATGGAGATCGAAGATCAGCCGGTTGACGGCTGGAAGTTCGACCTGGAAACAAAGGTTTGCCCTTGCCGATCGTGGAATAAATATGGAGCTTGTGTGCACTCAGTTACCTGTTTGCGGCTAGCCAAACTTCCTATCCCTGGGGTGCCGGAGCCGAAGCGAGTGTTTTTTCAACAGAAGGAAGCGTGTTGGTGGAAGACCCGCCACAGTAGGACCCGCGTTGTCGCTGGAGTAGCTTCCTAGAAAAGGTCCTGATTTCATGAATATTTAGTTACATTTTGGTTTTGCACCCCTGATTGCATGTTGATGTCTCCTGCATCTCTGATCCGTGAAAAGCAAACTGTTCTAGAGGTACTATAGATTGTATAGTACCGCAGCTTTAACTTGTTGATATTGAAGGGGTTCCGCATTGCTCTAATTGTACCCCAACATTACTTCAACGTCATGACCTTAAGTTGAAGATTTGCAAAGTTAGAACTTTACCTTTTTCAATTTGCACCCCTATGTCCACGATTGTGTTGGTTCTATCTGAATCGCGAATAGTCTTGATAACACTTTGTCCCCCCCCCCCACCGTGATAGGAAGGTTAATCTAGAAACATTGGTTTTGTTACCTTTGATCAAATGAAGACTTTTTGCAAGAAATCTTGACTTTGAATTTGTACCCCAGCTCAAACGGTGATTGTGGATTAAGAGCTATACGATGTTCTTAGTTTGTTGTTGCGCCCCGAAGATAAGTTATAAGCCAAAGCGCAGTATACGAGACTGTAAATCTGTAAATCTTCTTTCTCGATATGAATAGTTAATCGCTGGCTGTTTATCTCAATCAAAGATTAGATGTTGACGAAATTCAGACTGAAAGGCAGTCATACGTTTAAATACCCGATCCACTCTATACAATACGCAGATACAAGGAAGACCACAACGATAAAGCGCCACCGATAGCTGAACCATCTCGTTACGCACCAGGGGTACAAATTGAAATGCCCATTGTGACACTGAGTTTTGATTTGGCTACAAGAATACATCAGCTGTTGGTTTTTCAATTGTGAGTATTATCAAACGTAATTGATGTCTAAAGACCTATATGCCTCAACGCACCAGCATCATGTTTCTCATGGAAGGCTTCGGACAATATCATGAAGTTCTGTCAGCGAGAAGACCCTACACATACTGTCGACGAAAGCGCTACCTGGAAGAAGTTGTGCCCGGCGTTGAAAACGAAAAACAAGAATCTGATGGAGATCGAAGATCAGCCGGTTGACGGCTGGAAGTTCGACCTGGAAACAAAGGTTTGCCCTTGCCGATCGTGGAATAAATATGGAGCTTGTGTGCACTCAGTTACCTGTTTGCGGCTAGCCAAACTTCCTATCCCTGGGGTGCCGGAGCCGAAGCGAGTGTTTTTTCAACAGAAGGAAGCGTGTTGGTGGAAGACCCGCCACAGTAGGACCCGCGTTGTCGCTGGAGTAGCTTCCTAGAAAAGGTCCTGATTTCATGAATATTTAGTTACATTTTGGTTTTGCACCCCTGATTGCATGTTGATGTCTCATGCATCTCTGATCCGTGAAAAGCAAACTGTTCTAGAGGTACTATAGATTGTATAGTACCGCAGCTTTAACTTGTTGATATTGAAGGGGTTCCGCATTGCTCTAATTGTACCCCAACATTACTTCAACGTCATGACCTTAAGTTGAAGATTTGCAAAGTTGGAACTTTACCTTTTTCAATTTGCACCCCTATGTCCACGATTGTGTTGGTTCTATCTGAATCGCGAATAGTCTTGATAACACTTTGTCCCCCCCCCACCCGTGATAGGAAGGTTAATCTAGAAACATTGGTTTTGTTACCTTTGATCAAATGAAGACTTTTTGCAAGAAATCTTGACTTTGAATTTGTACCCCAGCTCAAACGGTGATTATGGATTAAGAGCTATACGATGTTCTTAGTTTGTTGTTGCGCCCCGAAGATAAGTTATAAGCCAAAGCGCAGTATACGAGACTGTAAATCTGTAAATCTTCTTTCTCGATATGAATAGTTAATCGCTGGCTGTTTATCTCAATCAAAGATTAGATGTTGACGAAATTCAGACTGAAAGGCAGTCATACGTTTAAATACCCGATCCACTCTATACAATACGCAGATACAAGGAAGACCACAACGATAAAGCGCCACCGATAGCTGAACCATCTCGTTACGCACCAGGGGTACAAATTGAAATGCCCATTGTGACACTGAGTTTTGATTTGGCTACAAGAATACATCAGCTGTTGGATTTTCAATTGTGAGTATTATCAAACGTAATTGATGTCTAAAGACCTATATGCCTCAACGCACCAGCATCATGTTTCTCATGGAAGGCTTCGGACAATATCATGAAGTTCTGTCAGCGAGAAGACCCTACACATACTGTCGACGAAAGCGCTACCTGGAAGAAGTTGTGCCCGGCGTTGAAAACGAAAAACAAGAATCTGATGGAGATCGAAGATCAGCCGGTTGACGGCTGGAAGTTCGACCTGGAAACAAAGGTTTGCCCTTGCCGATCGTGGAATAAATATGGAGCTTGTGTGCACTCAGTTACCTGTTTGCGGCTAGCCAAACTTCCTATCCCTGGGGTGCCGGAGCCGAAGCGAGTGTTTTTTCAACAGAAGGAAGCGTGTTGGTGGAAGACCCGCCACAGTAGGACCCGCGTTGTCGCTGGAGTAGCTTCCTAGAAAAGGTCCTGATTTCATGAATATTTAGTTACATTTTGGTTTTGCACCCCTGATTGCATGTTGATGTCTCCTGCATCTCTGATCCGTGAAAAGCAAACTGTTCTAGAGGTACTATAGATTGTATAGTACCGCAGCTTTAACTTGTTGATATTGAAGGGGTTCCGCATTGCTCTAATTGTACCCCAACATTACTTCAACGTCATGACCTTAAGTTGAAGATTTGCAAAGTTGGAACTTTACCTTTTTCAATTTGCACCCCTATGTCCACGATTGTGTTGGTTCTATCTGAATCGCGAATAGTCTTGATAACACTTTGTCCCCCCCCCCACCCGTGATAGGAAGGTTAATCTAGAAACATTGGTTTTGTTACCTTTGATCAAATGAAGACTTTTTGCAAGAAATCTTGACTTTGAATTTGTACCCCAGCTCAAACGGTGATTATGGATTAAGAGCTATACGATGTTCTTAGTTTGTTGTTGCGCCCCGAAGATAAGTTATAAGCCAAAGCGCAGTATACGAGACTGTAAATCTGTAAATCTTCTTTCTCGATATGAATAGTTAATCGCTGGCTGTTTATCTCAATCAAAGATTAGATGTTGACGAAATTCAGACTGAAAGGCAGTCATACGTTTAAATACCCGATCCACTCTATACAATACGCAGATACAAGGAAGACCACAACGATAAAGCGCCACCGATAGCTGAACCATCTCGTTACGCACCAGGGGTACAAATTGAAATGCCCATTGTGACACTGAGTTTTGATTTGGCTACAAGAATACATCAGCTGTTGGATTTTCAATTGTGAGTATTATCAAACGTAATTGATGTCTAAAGACCTATATGCCTCAACGCACCAGCATCATGTTTCTCATGGAAGGCTTCGGACAATATCATGAAGTTCTGTCAGCGAGAAGACCCTACACATACTGTCGACGAAAGCGCTACCTGGAAGAAGTTGTGCCCGGCGTTGAAAACGAAAAACAAGAATCTGATGGAGATCGAAGATCAGCCGGTTGACGGCTGGAAGTTCGACCTGGAAACAAAGGTTTGCCCTTGCCGATCGTGGAATAAATATGGAGCTTGTGTGCACTCAGTTACCTGTTTGCGGCTAGCCAAACTTCCTATCCCTGGGGTGCCGGAGCCGAAGCGAGTGTTTTTTCAACAGAAGGAAGCGTGTTGGTGGAAGACCCGCCACAGTAGGACCCGCGTTGTCGCTGGAGTAGCTTCCTAGAAAAGGTCCTGATTTCATGAATATTTAGTTACATTTTGGTTTTGCACCCCTGATTGCATGTTGATGTCTCCTGCATCTCTGATCCGTGAAAAGCAAACTGTTCTAGAGGTACTATAGATTGTATAGTACCGCAGCTTTAACTTGTTGATATTGAAGGGGTTCCACATTGCTCTAATTGTACCCCAACATTACTTCAACGTCATGACCTTAAGTTGAAGATTTGCAAAGTTGGAACTTTACCTTTTTCAATTTGCACCCCTATGTCCACGATTGTGTTGGTTCTATCTGAATCGCGAATAGTCTTGATAACACTTTGTCCCCCCCCCCCACCCGTGATAGGAAGGTTAATCTAGAAACATTGGTTTTGTTACCTTTGATCAAATGAAGACTTTTTGCAAGAAATCTTGACTTTGAATTTGTACCCCAGCTCAAACGGTGATTGTGGATTAAGAGCTATACGATGTTCTTAGTTTGTTGTTGCGCCCCGAAGATAAGTTATAAGCCAAAGCGCAGTATACGAGACTGTAAATCTGTAAATCTTCTTTCTCGATATGAATAGTTAATCGCTGGCTGTTTATCTCAATCAAAGATTAGATGTTGACGAAATTCAGACTGAAAGGCAGTCATACGTTTAAATACCCGATCCACTCTATACAATACGCAGATTCAAGGAAGACCACAACGATAAAGCGCCACCGATAGCTGAACCATCTCGTTACGCACCAGGGGTACAAATTGAAATGCCCATTGTGACACTGAGTTTTGATTTGGCTACAAGAATACATCAGCTGTTGGTTTTTCAATTGTGAGTATTATCAAACGTAATTGATGTCTAAAGACCTATATGGTCATGTAAAAGTAGCATGCATTAAGGTTAATGATGCACGTAGGGTGCAAGTAAAGTGCTATAATTGTCAACGGTGTTGAAATCGCGAGAAAACTAGGTTTCCCAATGGCAGTTAGATTCCAATTAGACGGTACGTTATGTCATGTTCATGGTAACGCCAACGTGTATCAGCATAGTTTTGATCTATAGCGTAAATCAACTCCCAGGGTGCATTTCTAGCAAACTATTTCTTGTCCATACAAATCTACTATTGTATCTTACCATAGCTTCAACTGAAAATGCAGCGTACTTCAACATACATACTCTTGTACAAATATCATAATACCACGATAGAAAGCTATTATATTAAACAACATATCTAGTATTTGTACTACTTTTTAGCAGCCCTGGCAGCGGCTAAGATAGCCGTTCGCTTCCTTTTCTTTGAGTACCGAGTGTATGCACTAGCGCTGCGGACAACAAAGAGAGGGTCCACGCTTCGCCGTTGAAGAAATCGCTGCTTCTCCTCCTCAAAATTCTCCTCACTCCATCCGCGTCCCTCCATATGCGTAAAAGCCGATAGAACTCTTAACCACGCCACTCTCGAGCCCTTGGAAACCCCAATTGTCGATCCCGATACGTACCGTAATGCAGCCCCGTGATCTTCAGCTTTCAATACGATGTTTCCGCCGATAATTCCCCACTTATCATCATCTTTCGTATAGCCTTTCTTGTAGCCCAATAACACCGCATGATACACTTGGTTAGTAGCGTAAACCACATCTCCAGGACGTTGGCCGATCACACAAGTGTGTGGGTCCTCCAGCATCTTGTTATAGGAATCTGCCGTTTTTTTTGCGCGTAGATTCCGCGCATGTTTGGGGACCCGAAAAAACACCAAGATTTTAAATGTCTGCTCCAGACATGGAGGCATGAACGCCACCGTGCGCCCGCGATCCACGTGCATGGCGCTTTCGCGACTGCCCACCTGACCCCAAATTTCGAGGGGCTAGAAATAGGCTTGGTTGGGCTCAAAGAAAAAGCGAGTCGAAAGCCAGACAACCGAAGCGTACACTGATCAACCGGGCCTGAGCCAAACTCGTCTATATTAGCCTGAGCAGTGTCACGAATGTAGTCGATGACACGCTCATTCCTAGAGAGTCTTAGCTCCTGCCTTATATGCTCAGTCGTAGAGGGCAACGCCTCGTCTTGGTAACTCACGACGTCGTTACTTGCACCGCAGAAAACAAGTAGGGCAACGTCCGGCTTCGCCACCGCGGCCAAGGAAAACGGGCCCTGCCTATACAGGTCTTGCGACCTTTTCAGCTTTGCCAGTAGCTTCTTCATGTTAACCTTGCGACCACAAAAATCGCCCTCTGTAACGAGACGTACCAATTTAGTGAAATGGTCCATTACGTTACAAGCCTACCTACACTAATGCAGGGTAGAGGGACGAGCTGATGTGACGGACTGGCAACAGCTAGGGCACGAACACCCGTGGCAGCAGCAGTTACTGCCCGGGTGCCAGCAACAGTGATAGCAACTGCTCGGGGCTTGGGCGACTGCATGGGCAAGAACTCGGCCGACAGCGACAGCTTGGGCCTGATCTCGAGCGCACAAACGACAGGGACAGCTCGAGCGACAGCGGCAGCTTGGGTACGGGAGACAGCAGCACCAAGGACGAGAGCTCGAGCGCGGGCGACAACGGCAACTCGGGCACGGGAGACAGCGGCTGCTTGGGCGCGGATGAGAGCGCGGACAACAGCACGGGCGGAACGGAGACACCCTGGGCGAGGTAAGTCTGAAAGTGAATGAACACCAATCAATTAACTGTTAGTATGATTGTGTGACACACTGTGTGATAATCACAGATCGAGTGTGGTTTTCGCATTACCTCATAGCCCACTGGGACATTTCGCGATGTCTATACGTTCTCTGCAAAATAAGCGTTCCTCGTTTTGCAGCACATCCGTTGCGCCCCTGTGCTTCTGTGCGTAGTGACAATCCCCCCCCCCGGGGGGGGGGGACCTTACCCATGCACGTGGAGGCAAAGCGGCCCTTCCGGATGAAATTGACATGTTTCTGTACCAGTTGATTGTGGAGCGATCGCCTATCGCACGCCACTTCTGTAGGAAATCAAGAAGCCTCTATCTCTGTCTCATTTGAAATAATTCGGATTCCAGAGTTCACTATCGTTTATGAGCGAACAATAATAACGTCCTGTAGGACACCTTCATTAACAATAGATACAAACTTTTTCTACTTTACCAACGCCAACACAACCGGCAGTTGTGGTCACGTGCCTCTCAGAATTCTTAATTATCGATATAGCTACAATGGGGAAAACTGACCAAAGCAGTGCACAGCGGTGATGCCGACCAGCAATGCGTAGATCCGTTTTCTTATGTGGTAGAACGGGTCTGAGCAGCGCAATAATACTAACACAAATGGGGGGAATGATCGCGTGGCTCCCTACGTCCATGTCCAGCGCTGTCGCCAACGCTACAGACGCAGCGGTACTGGTGGACACATTATTCCCTCATTGTGTCAAATGTTTAACATATGAAGATTCAAACCCCATGGCTTGTTTGCACCAACTCACGGTGCACAGATATAACCACGGTGGCGCAGCGCTTCGAACGAGCCACTCCACGCACACCACTACCGTATCAAGTCCTGTGCCAATTCCGCGCTTGACCCTGACACTCTATTACGAGCGAAGTCACTACATTTGTTCGTACATCATTTACGGTATTGCAAGAAGCCGTTCACTTTAGATGTAGAATCGCAATTCATCTAGCCAAAGATGGATCCCACAAGTTGCATATCTCTCCATATTCAATGATCGTTTTATGGGCGGATATCAAGTATCACTGGAGAACCTAAATGGTTTGGGGGCTTAACGTATTTTTACGTATCAACGGGCGTTGTATGTAACTATGGCAATAGCTGTGCGCCCTGAGTAGGCGTCAACAAGCCATAATGGCAATAGCTTTGGTCTGTGTGCGTCCCGGCGACTGGGGTCTTGTGTCCATCTGTTTGAGCGCCCTAGTGCCGCTGTTGAGTATTGGTCAGCGCCTGAAAAACGTGGCCAATATTTAAGAACGGCGACCAAACTGGTTATCTACACTGTCTGATTCTAGCGATCAAACCCAGAAGATTCTTTTGTGCTGACTGAAATGGATTTACAGACAGCGTACCGATAGGTTGGTAACGCAATAAACTCGTTCGGTTGGTGCTTGCTATCCGATAATGCCAATCAGTACCCCAAGCACATCATTGAGCAACGTTGCGCGATTGGGGCCAACCTAGTTATGCCGCTCAAAATCATAAGGCCAGTAACAATACTGGCTAAATCGGCATTAGCAGCAGGATCGCTTCGTATGAGGCACCTGGTTCGCGCATGCAATTGTAACATGCATGCGAGACAACATATCGTTTGACAGTACTTTGTTCCACTCTCTTGATAATTCGATTGATTTTTGATGCTGGGCGATACCGTCTCTTTTTGATAAGCTAGCCGCTTGAACAAGTATGGCTGCGTACCAATTATATGTTGGCCAGTATCCCCATGTTGAAGCATAACCGAATAAACATGCTTAACAGTTCACCTTCGCAATCACACTTGAAAAAGTATTAACGCGGATATGGCACCGGTGCAGTGCGTTTGGACGAATGCAACCACCACAGCAGCTTTAGAAATGCGACGGATGTTGGTACATGAGCGAATTCTACTGTAACGTTTTTGTTAACAGCTGAACGGCATTCATCCAATGGCCTTTGTAAGTCGAAGACAGTGAAGTATTTTTTCCTTCTCGAATTTGGGGTAAAAATAAACCCAGATAAAGCGGCGCATCCTTGTCCCAAGTCGGCGCTGTAATAGCAAGAACGAGACTACACCAGCCGTTACAACACCTGCTCCTCACGAAATAAACGAACTTATCTACAACCGTGGTCACTACACAAACCATAACCAGCCACAACACTCTAAATTAACTCCACCGCCACTTTATACCAAAACAATTCTGCAAATATCAATTGCACCTGGACGTAGCCTAAACGCACCGTGAGCTTCCACCTTAATACTCCAAACACAAAATGTGTAATAGCCGTCCATCTCGTTGTCCAGTTGTATTACATAGTATCACTAAGAAGGTGATCTCGCCGCCCAGCAGGGGCACAGGTGGCCCCTCTAACGTACGCGCTGGCGTGCGTCAAACAGGAGACGGATGCGGTCCAGCATCACTTGCTGCGGCTCGATACGTAGGTGAGCGACTAGGCCAAGACGGTGCAGGAGTTGCGCCTGGACCTGGTCAAGCACACTCCCGACCTGGAGGAGGTCAAGATCCGTAGAACAAAGGAGGCCACGTCGGCCAAGCGGGGGTGCAGAGCGTGTGACTGGCCAACAAGAACGTGAAGAGTGCGCTGAACAAGGGAAAGGAGGCGCTGAAGGAGCTACAAACCTCCTAGGTGCACGAGGGGGAAGCGCTGCAGAACGAGCTGAGCGCGCAGCACCGTCTGGCGACGCTGTACCAGGCGATAGCGACCGACGCATCCGCTCGCGACACGGAGCTGCTGACGCTGTGCTGCCCAAGTCTCGGATGAGTAAGTAGCCGAGTAGAGAACGTAGAATCCTAGGATTGGCCGTTCACAAATCGTTGCACAGCTGGTTAACCATCCAAACTAATAGAGGGGCCAGATGGCTAGAATCATCCGATTGCTATGAGATCCAAGCATCTCAGCTTCAGAGCTGGAGTTGACAAGAAAACTCATGTTCTCCATGTCTTTGGACACACCAATTCGACCACCATAGGCGAGCAATTAGTCCCAAAATCCCTCGTACTGTTCCTCGTTCCTGTTTGCTTCGATCTGAGGTTGGTGCATGCGGCGGTTGTCCTCTGGAATCAGCTCCATCCAAGACCGTGTTTTGTTCCGCACGCCCGGCTTCGTACATGCGTCAAATTTCGCGATGGGAGCAGTCGCAGTCATGATGATATTGTCCGGCCTATTTGCGAAAGACAGCAAAACATTAGCTTGGACAGCATTTACTGTTAGACAAGTAACTAGATCTTACACACGCCCGCGTGAAGCGCATAGTTTCAGCCAGGCAAAGACATTGGCGCTGCGGTTGCATGGCGAGCCAAATCGTTGTCTGCGATAACATATATCGTACTTAGGTACTTCCAAATAACAAGGTACACCATACTTCAGTGAACGTCCCATCCTGGCAGTTTTTGTGGGGAATGCTATCAATTGCTGGAGCCCTCAGGGCGGGGGTGGGGTGAAGGTGGGGTGGGGTGGGGGGTCAATCCGAAGGATGAGTCTATTTCCAGTAGCGACAAGATCCAAGGAAACCGTCTACATCGTTAGACCTAGATAGCCCCCACCCCCCCCCCCCCCCGAGGACAAGGCGACGCCTCCAGGCACGCCACAGCTCACTCCAGAATTTCCTTAGTGTCGGTGAATCGACAGAAGCACCAAGTCCATCCAACATGTCTTAAGCCAACCCCCAGGTCGGATCGCTCGCGTTCGTGGGCCCACTACAGCATGCTGCCTTTACTCGTTCCCAGTATGTTGAGGTGACGAGGCTGCACGACGACACCGCAACGGTAAACGTCGCCGGCCCGGATCCCCCACGGCTGGCCAGGACAGCCAAAGTCCCGTCAAGCGTCATTGCATCCCGCATGGTCTCGCCCGCGGAAGCTAACTGGTGGACAGTGTCATACGTGTCCCTTCCGATCGCCGTTGTACTCTCCGACGGGCCCGAGATGGGCAACTGGTACTACGGAGTCGTAACTACATACAACATGGAGGACGACGAAGCCTACCTGGTTGTGCGAAATACCGAGAGGTCTTGTCGCGTTAAGATGACAGACCCATCATCTGTCATCAACGTGGAACCCCTCATGTACGCATTGCAACCGGGGGCAGGTATCAGCTCGGTGGGCTTGAACGCGACGGAGATGCTCGCGCTGCTGCAACGCGTCGGGTCTAGCTGCCGCCAAGCGCGCTCAATCGAGCCCGCCGCCGCCGATGACGCACGCTGCCCGGAATTTGCCGCAGAGGGCATGGTGCCTCTCGTTTCCCCCGCCGAAGATGACGGACTAGCTCGGTATGACTCAACGAATGCAGGGCGCTGCACTCGAGGCCACTTTCGGCCTAACACACTTCCAACTGCGGCACGGAAAGTAATCGAAAAACGCTTCCACGGCCTCGCGAGCCAATTCCGGGACCTCTGACGCCATGCCAATACCCCCAGATCATCGGTGGGGACGAGACTACAAGGACAAGTAAGTGTGTCGACTGCGTCGCGCGCGACTCGGAGGTAGACGCAGCAACT
Source organism: Phytophthora sojae (assembly GCF_000149755.1). NCBI lineage: Eukaryota > Oomycota > Peronosporomycetes > Peronosporales > Peronosporaceae > Phytophthora > Phytophthora sojae. The sequence continues at coordinate 7,882,861 of NW_009258115.1, forward strand.
TACTATGCCCGGCGGTGCGCCACCCTGGACGCTGTGCGACTCAGCAATCGCGCAACTATTGCAGATCAACACCGCAGTCTTGCAGCAAACCACGGGCTAGAATACATCGGCCCCACCGACGGCGAAGAGGCCACAATCAACAGCGACCACGCCAAGTTGTGGTCAGAGCTAGCGAAACGACTACAAATATCACTTCCTGAATTTGTGCGAATCTATCGTGGCTAGACGAGTGCAGACCCGCGGCCAAACAAGGACCTCTTTGAGGTGCCAATCCCTCCAACAGGACCAATGCGGTCAGCCATACGTCAATGGAACGCCATCGTCCGGACCGGAGTCAAGCCGAAGTGGTACGGCGGCCGTGCAAACCGACGGCGCCAGCGCCTTCAAAACCATGGGTCCATCGCTGACGAGGCTGCCAGCATCCGCTGACACATAAGGAAAGAGCAGCGCGACGGACGGTACCTGGCTTTTGAGGAGAACGTACTGGAAATGTGGCCAGCGATTCACGTAAGTCCTCTCGGTATCGTGGAAAAGCAGAATTCTGACGGCGTTGATACGCGTATGATCAACGACTACTCATTCCCTGAAGGCGACTCCGTCAACGACATGACCACCCGTGATGAATTCCCAGTGATTACCTACAACCCATGTGCAGACATCGCGCGTCAGATCCACGAGCTGCGAACGTTGCACCTTGGAAAGGCAGTGGTGATGATGGTCGGTGATGTGGCCGGCGCCTTCCGCCACATTCCTATCGACGCTGACGAGGTATACATGTTTGCATTCATCTTCGAAGGCTTCGTTATTATTGACCTCGCTTGCGGCTTCGGATGGTGTAGCTCTCCTGCATACTATTCCCTGGCTGGAACGGCTATCAATTTTCTGTACGAGACGGTGCATCATGTGAATTATTTCTCCCTCGCAGAACCACTCCACGGTAATGTCTGATGCGATGATCACTCGTGCATCGAAATCAACGAAGGGGACCGGTGTTTCAAGGCCAACCTGGCACTCCGAGACGCAATGGCGACGGTGCTCGGACCAACAGCGTTAAACGCGAATAAGTTCACGTCATGGGATGTGCGGTAGGTCTAGACTGAGACACAAGCCGCGGGTTCGTCTCAATCCCGTCGGAAAAGCTGAACAATGCCATTTCCAGAGTACACGGCACCGTCTCACGAGCAGAGACGTCGCGCTCGTCTCTCTCTAAGCTCCTCGGTTCGTTGCGCTACGTAGCTACTTGCTTTCCACCGGCTTGCGCCTTCTACCAACGTCTGCAGACGTTCGAAGCGCGGTGTTCTCGGTTTAACCCCCAAAAGGTGCCGACGGATCTCATGGAGGATAGATCCATTATCCAGAACCCCGTGCGCTTCAATGGGATTCCTGTCTCTCTATTTGCCAAGGACGTCGTTGTGACCCATCATGTATTCCTGGACGCCTCCGATGATGGTATATGCGCGCTTGAACCAGCTCTTAGACAGTATAGACGCTCCAGTTCACCGAGCATGAAAAGTTGCTAATCAAGGGGAAGTCAACCGAGCACTCCATCAATGTCCGCGAGCACGTAGCGCGGTCCTCACCGTACTTCACTGGGGACCGAGTTGGAGGCGCCCTGAGGAAAAAGAACCCGTGCCGTATGTCTTCACATCGACAATACAAGTGCAGTGTCGTGGGGGATCTAAGCGTGTCAGCCGTAACACCGCCGCCCAACTCCATAACCGTTTGCTATCATTGGCCGAGTTTCGGTTCAACATTTCGCTCTCAACGCAGCACATTGCCGGAGTCGACAACGTCATGGCCGATGCCGGATCTCACGCGTGGTCCACGGATCATCATTGGTACAGCTTATGGACTAACTTGTGCTCGTATCAGTTCCATCGAGGTATCTCGTGTGAAGACTGGAGAGCTTTCCAAGCGATGAAAAGGTACACCCACCAAGGCATGTCCAAGGATGTGCCGACCCAAGCTACAGCCAAGTCCCAAGGTACTGAGGCCGACTCTGGGGAGAAGCCGTTAAACCACTAAGCCCGCTGGAAGGGGTTCCAGAAGGACGCAGGTACACGTGCTGCCGCCCTACGACGATCTCTGCGGTCTGTCGGAGTCATGTTGCGCCGAAACGCCCTGCCAAGCACTACCACGATCAAGTACAACAGCTACTGGAAGCAATGGACCGGCTTCTCCAAGAAGATGGGCTGGTCGCCCTGGTTAACAGGCTCCGGACGCACTGCAAACGAACGCCTCGGCTACTTCGCAATTTTGTAATGGACATACGGCTAGAATCGGCTACGACGTGGAAATAAAGACTCAACTATTCAACCCAAGCTGGACAGTATACGTTGGTTCCACAAACACCACAGTGGCTTCGACATTCCCACGTCCCCAGACTTCAAATTCCTGCTTCAAGGCATCAAACGGATGTCGGAACCCGTGACCAAGAAACCCATAACCCGTAGATAAGAAACAACCAATTTCGCCTGCTTTTCTACGCCTGCTGTATCGCCGGATCAACCTGAAGCTCCTCCGCCAGCGTCTTCTGTGGAGGTGCATTCTCATTGGATACTTTTTCCTGTTAAGACGCTCCGAGTACGTAAAGATTGGGCAACGTCGCCACTTTTACTTCCTGAAGGCCACGAACGCATTCTTCTCGGACGAAAACGGCTGCGGATCAACGCGAAGGAATGCAACTTCAGTGGCAATCGGCCTCGAAGGCGCGGCGCGTGGCGTACAATGATCTACTCGGGTAACCCAACTCTGTGCCCCGTTCAAGCACTTCGCCATATCCTGCGTGCACGTCAACAAATGCAACAGACAGCGGCGCGATGGCTCTCAGTAGACCTTCAAGCAAGCGACGTAGCAGCGGCACTTAAAGCAATAGCTCGCGCAATCAAGATCCCTCCTGCAAACTACTCGACGCACTCAATTCGCAGCGGAGGCGCAACAGCTCTGATGAGCGGAGGGGCTGACAGCCTGACAATCAAGCTCCTCGGGCGATGGATGTCAAACTGTTCGAGGAATATCTTACGCTGGCAGCCAAGGCCACAGTGAACCTGTCAGCACGAATGATTTAATCCCCCGAGCACCAAGCGAAGCACACCAACCACGTCACGCCGTGGATCGCAATATCAAGGGGGCCGCTCATCAGGCCCTACCGTGAGCTCGAAACGAATTGATCAACACGAACTTTGCCCCCTCACTGATCAAGTCGCTATTTGGAAATGACCGGTATTGTCGGGACCAAAATCCACCAGCCGCCACCAAAATTCACCATGTCCTGAAATCTGTTCTGATGCCCCGACAAATAAAACAGCCAGTTGGAGACAAGGCGTTGCCAAACAGATGTAGATCAATTTCCCATGTAGCATTAGCATGTATATTGTCGAAGAGAACTCAAACGTAAAACAATTTAAAACGACAAAAGCTTTGTCGAAATTATACATATATTGCCATACTCGGTTAGTTCACGTTTCGTTGCATGAGTAAGGCGATGTCATACTTGGGGAGAGGACTACAGGAGCGCGCGTCCTCCTCAAGGTACTTCACATTCATCTCGCTTAAGTACTGCTGATCCAGGTGTATTGCGGGTCATGCAGACCTTCAAGGTACACGATCTCGCTCATCCGTCCAGGTGCACGCGCACTCGGTACAATTCCAGCGAAGCTACGGGCACCAGGTGCTCCTTGGTGAACAGAACATGATCTGCTGGTCGTTCTCGCTTGAGCCAGGACGGCGTCGTGTTGTTCATACAATTCTGCGCCAAATGCGACCATACTGCCAACGTTCCAGAGGTCAGTACCGTAAGACGGCGTCAAAGAGTTACGGAAGTAACGCCAGAACGCATCCCACTTCGTCTTGGCGCCGGCTGGGCACGAATTTTGATACCAAAAACAAAACCCAACTTTAATAGAACTCCAAAAAAAACTATAACAATTAGCAGGAAAACAGTACCTTGTCAGCGACTTGGTCCGCAGGAATGATGGTCAGAATATCGAGGACCCCACGATCTTGACAAGCGGGTACTAGCCCGGAACAGCGTTCATAATACCGCGTTCAAAGTCGCAGGTGACTATTGCTGGCCCCAGCAGGCGGTTGGATGATCACATTGTTGAGAGCGTTCCAGTACATTCCCAGCTGTTTGGAATCGAGCAGCAGTTACGCCCAGGTCCTTGACCATCACAATCAGGTACTGCGTGAAGGGCCGAGGCACCGCCTGGAACGTGCCGTCGATGTCGAGCGCAGCAACAGGACGACCTTATGTCTTGGTTCGGCGCAATGCTTGAAGACCCAAAACTAATTCGCCAACACGATACAAAATGATCAGCTCGGATGACCCCTTTCTGTCGATTGGCGTTGTATGGGCCTTGCATTCAACGATCGACAAAAGTGATAGTTTGGCTTCGGTGCTGGTAAATATTACGATCTGTGAGGACGGTCTGTCGACCATTTTACAGAGCAGACTGACGCCACTGTTACTACTGGCTAGCTGGAAGCAATTCTTTTCACCCGACGCTTTGGCTCAGTTCCGACAACCATCCTGACTTATTTGACTAATTTATCCCACTAATACCCCCCCCCCCGGTCCTGGATAGCTATACCGTATTTCGCATGTAGAAAGCTGTCTATGAGATGAACTTTGATAACTACCAATCAGTGCGCGACATTTGCTATAGCACTCAATCGCATCAATCGCTTGTAGAGATGCAGTGCAAAACGCCATCAAAACGGATATAAATGCTCAGCACTCACTTCATTGCACTTCATAGCGCGCGCAACTCGGGGTTGGAGTCATTTTGTTTTTGCCGACGGCCACGGTAAGTCGGCAGGCCTCGACTCAAAGGCAAAGGCCGCCACCGGACCAAGCACATCAAGAAGGGTATCAGCGGCGCAAAGAAACTCGAGGTGTTGTCCTTCTGACAAATGCGCCAATACCCAAGATGAAACACACAATCACCCATTTCTGGCACGATCTCACCCCCGAGTTCTATAACTTGAAGCGCACGATAAACCGGCGCTGGCGGCGTGAATCGACAAATCTCGAGACTGCTATGAAAAATAGCAAAGGAACACATTTAAAGGTGCGAAGTTTAGGAGATGGGACGATCCTCCCACCAGAGGTAGAACTAGAAGTGGTATTCTGGGTGAATAGTTTGCGTAAGGAATGTGTGCCAATATCACCGCGCATGCTGGTTCTACAAGCACTGCGGATTGTCGCTGAAGCGGGCATCAAGAACTTCTGATCGTCGGACAAATGGATTCAAAGATTCCGAGGCCGCCATCGCATGAACATGCGAGTTCCAACTCGACAAAGCCAAATCAGCCCGGAGGACATTGTCAAGGTTAAAGCGGAGTTTGCAGCAGAGGTCAAGAAAATGGCTCGGCAGCTGGGTATTACGCGGATCAACAACGCAGATCAGATAGTGTTTTTTCCAACTGCGAATGTAAATTTAACTTATGTTCTCTAGCTATCTTTTTTTAGTGGCTGCCTACAAAGAAAACTGTGAAAGCTCGCGGCGCCAAAATGGCGTGGGTGCGCTGTGCCGGCTCTTTGAAGGAGCGTGCGACTGTGATGTTACTGGGGGGGTCAAGTAGGGTACGCTTCACCCCCTTCATCGTCTACTAAATGAAGCCATCGAAACACCCAGCAATCGCCAAGGAGTTCAACGAAAAACGCTGTGGCTTTAGCACGCGAACGTAGCCAGAGATCAAAAAGCTGATTTATGCTAACGACAAAGGTACGCTTCTCTTTTTACTTGTTCAAAAGGATTTATCTAAAGGTTTCTATTTCAATTTATGTTTGATTTTAGACTAGTGGAACGGTGATCCTTCACTAAGGTCCTACATTTTCATTTTGATCACCGCACGACGCATGCAGAGCCTGCGCTGCTCCTTTCGGACGACTTCAGCGGCCACTGGACCGCTGAAGGGCCGGCCTACGCCGCATCGATTAGGGTGGTGCTACAGAAGGTGCCACCCGATGCTACGTCTGTTTGCCAGTCTGCAGACGTAGCATGGAATCATCCGTTCAAAATGTGGCGGGGCGCAGTTTTCTACACGCGAAAAAGGGTATCTGCACATTTTGGAGCCCATATTTTGTTGGTAGCAAACCCAAATGGCTAAACACCGGAATCGGAAGCTTCATGTACTTTGTATTTGTTTACGTGAAGTACCAGGTACAGACCTTATATATTGGTCCTGAGCAAATCCACGTTGTGGCTTATCGAAACGTAGCTACAAGCAATGATGTAAATTTCACAGCAATTTGTCAATACGAACCGAGTATGGCGTAGTGCTGGTTGCGAACAAGTTCTGAACGATACCAACAATTGGAACTTGTTCGTAACCTTTCCGAAAGTGTTCCATTTACAAGAGGCACCAAAGCGACAATATAGAGAATTAGAGAGCTTGTCACTTCTGCACTTGGCGAGAAGAGTGACATCGTACTTAATCGCGAATATGAACCACCCGAACAACACCGAACAATTGGATCAAAGCGAACAATTGGAACAATAGGAACACGCCTGCTCGCAACCAGCACTAGTATGGCGACTGCCACACCCTCTGATGAGCGTGTTCACCCTTGCATTGACCGAGCGTTACGATGGCACGAAACAGTTGAGAGCCATTGCGGTGGTGATTTAACAAAGATTGTCAGCTAATATGACGTTAACTCAGTCAGTCCTCTCCCAAAAACGTTTCCCGTTGTGGGCAGGTACTGGCAACCTGTTCAATATCTTATGGAACTCATCCCTACTTGTTTAAGCGTTTCTGTTATGATCAAGATATGAAAATGTTGCAACTGACCGATCAGTAGGATACAAATGGGGGTAACCTCTACTGCAAAGTACTGACAACATAACTTTCGATGGTACAACTACAAGACGAAAATCAGAGAGTGATTCCAGATGGGCTTAGAACAAACGCCATCTTGGAGTAGATTGATGCATTATATATAATGTATTCACAATGCGACCTTATGTTATTGCTTACATCCCGGGATGGAGTTTGCTCTAAAATGTTTAATTTGGATCGTATTTTTGAGTATATGTTTCGCATTGGAATCAATGATAAGCATTCTCCAAGTGATTATATATGTTTGTGCTTTGCTGTGGTAGATGGTGGTCTTTCCTGTGATGGCAACACTAACCACCATAAAAAAGCGCTGTGGAGTTTTGGAGATTTGTCACATACTCGATGAAGTTATCGTGTTAAAGACTCTAAAAGTGGCGTAGCTGGATAAGCTACTTGACCAAGCTTGAGAAACGGGCAAAACTGGAGGAGTTTGGGCCTGGTGCCTCTCAAACCATGGGTAAAGCAATGATACGATGACTACGATGACGCCTTAAATCCGCCTGGAGTAGCAGTGTAGTTATATCTTCCCCGATAATTGATGTGCAAGGTGATAATTATGGGAGTGAGGAAGGAGTACGACGCAATACGTGATCCAGTGGAGTTAAAGGTAAGACTGGCCGAGTTTGTTACGAACTGATTTTTCTGAGATATTTCACGTACGGTTACAACGACGAGACAATCAGTGCTGTCTTGGCGACACGTGCTCTGCTTCGCAACGTCGCCGGGGCTGTCTACGCACAAAGTGATGGTGATGTTGTCGCAGGAGCCGATGGCACTTATGAACTACGCTGAGGTAGATGGGTTTTAGTGGATTTCAGCACGTTCGTTGTATACTGTTTATGAGGGTCGTTCCATCACACATACATCCACCGGGCATTATTTTTTGTCCGTTACTACCGAGACGCATATCAGGATCTGTCAGCAACTAGTCGATGCGCAGTGCAAAGCGCCTTCAATATCGTATTGCGGATGGTCCTATGATCGAAGAAGCAATCGGATGCAACCAGTGCGTTTGTCGGAGAATAACCACGCATATTACTGCTGTACGGCTGGCCTCACTTTGTAGGTAAAGCCAACGATAAAGGGCGCAGTCAGTTGAGCTACGATGCTGCGTGGGGAAACGTTGTTCTACCTTTTCTGAATTGGCTCCACAAAGGCTGAACTGCCCATTGTATATTGTTTTAGCCCTGGCGGTCACACAGCTAATTAAAACCCGCCTTGACAACGAGGCCCCGTATAAGGCTTGATTGACTGAGATATATCTAGCAGAACGGTGACACGCTTGGTTTGGGATGTGTAGTGGATATCCGGGGATTGTACCAAACCAGGATCCAATCGAAGTGTACCTCAAGACGATGAAGAAAACAAATTTGCTGTATCTACGGGTATCCACAGCTTGTGTATTTGTCCATCATCCGGGCGAGCGCGTCAGCCAATCTTATAGTCGGTCTTCCAATCACCGGCCTGACCCGCCCGAAATGGTGGTGGTTGCACAGTTGCTGAGCCAAACCGAAGCCACCGGATCCTGTTTAACCCTTGAACGCGTCCCAAAGAGAAGGATGCCGTCGTGTTCATCGCAAAGGTCTACGTTGTCGGAAACCAGAATACCAATGGTGTCGCTGCATATATATACTATCTTTTTTGTTGTCGTTAGATCGGTTTTGTTCGAAACAGATACCGATGTAATTGCAAAGCGCTTTACTCGACTACCTGGGTGAAAATGTATGCCTGGTGCACTAGCGCTTCTGGACAGTATAATCACTTACTACAGGAGAAGGGACAGGGGCTACGACGGAGGCTACCGATGAAAGCGGCAGGAATGGAGCGGCAGTGCCGGAGGCTACAGAGCAAAGCGGAGGCTGCCAAAATGGCGAAGATGACCCACGGCTGGCGCGAACATTGAAGAGCGTGCGCATGTAAAGGAAGAAGTAGACGTTGGCATGAATATCATATATTGTCCTGTTTCGTACAAGAGAAACCGTGTGTAGTGCGTATCATTACGGGCTATTGAGCATGCAAGCTCCCTGGTGTTGTTAGAGAGACAATCGTAACAAGCTTGTTAGGTGGGCTAAAGAAATCTAATGATGCGCTAATGTCAAGCACAAGGAAGAAATCGCCCTGTTCCTAACTGACGTAGTGAGGAGGAACTGGGCGAATGATTTCTTCCTCCGCGTTTATCGCGACGTGCCGAAGATGGGTGGCTGGAGCCGAAGTATGCTGCCTTAGCAGCCTTGCAAGGTATTACCATGTAGCAGGTTTTGAGCGTGCTCTACGCTCGCCACGACCAATAGAAGCTCGCCATTTCGCCATATGGTGGATACATTGAGCATGTTTTGTTCACTTTCGTAGCTGTTCTGTGCACAATGTACCCAGCGCTTGACCGCAAGATGCGAAAGGGCTTCCAACAGCAAATCTTTAACAGGTTTTGGTATACTTTAATCAAGTCTAATGCTTATTCTGTAGGATACAGAATAAGGTCTGGGGCTAGAAGGGTTAAGCTGATCGTACCGTATTCATGTAGCACTAGGACGATCTGAACTAATATCGGTAACGATGTACTTCGAAGTTGTTTTGACAAGAACAGGATCAAGTAGTAGATAATTCTACACCATCAGTAGTAAATGGGCTAGAGGGATCTCTGCGGGTCGCAATGTAGTCTCACCCAAGGCAAGCACACTATTGTAACTTCGTCCTCCGTGTCCACGCCTCTGCTAGAACTCAGTAACTAACGCAACACCGGCCCAGCTCCCGTCTTCGAATGGGTGTCCCAGCCACCGATGGACTGTAGTCGCCTCGCTCGTAAATTGCCCCTAAAGGCCTTCGTGTCCCGCCTCGCCGAGCCACCAGTGCTCCGTTAGGCGCCGTCGCTTCGTGTCTGCGCGCTCTGCAGCCCGCAAGTGTTCAAGTGAGCTTCTCCGTCGCTCGCGGCTCGCTGGCTGCTCGCCCGTACCCAATCAGCTGTCTCTGCGACCTTTCGGGTCGTCACCCACGTGCTCGTGGCGACCCTCCAGCGCGCGATCTTCGTCCTCAGCAGTCCGGGCAATCTTCCGGTCCTTGTAGCCCACGGGTCTCATCGTGAGCGACCCGCAGCCCAACCCGAACCTCGCAGTCGTCACAATATCATCCAGATAAAATGTATTAGTGAGTAAAGCTAGCTCTTAATAGCCCCACACGAGCCTTTCTTAGCTCGATTAATTGGAACTAAGCTTATCTGATTTCATACACGGTCGTCATTCTTTTTGCACTAGCCTTTCTCCGAAGAAGACATCATACCATCGGGTGCAGCTCTTTTTGAGTCTCCGCTAGATGAATTCGTTCGCCACCGTATAGGATGCCACCGCGTTGCCGGCGGATAGAGTTTGTTTTGGATAAAAAAATGTTGAGCGGAAAAAAGCTGTACCTCCCATCTTGGACCGCACAGTCTTTAGAACTTGAAGTAGCTTTTGGCACAGTTTTAGTGGAATGTTTTGTTACTCCATCAAAGCCCATTCCAATGAGTGCGGGGATCACACAATACCAGCCGGTCCAAATTTATGCCGCGACAAATTCAGATGACCACACGATATTCGATTAATCACTCTGAGAAACTATGCATGCAGAAGAAAAATATGTGTCTAAAAGAGGAGTGTACAAGTTACGACTCATAGCTGAATGAACAAATCGAATCGATAGCTTTAACGCTAATGGAATGAGCAAGTACTATGTAGAGTGCTCTGGAGATGCATGTAGTATAATACGATCCCTCTGGTGACATGTGGGCATCTGACGTCTATCTAGAAGGAAAAGAAACTCTGTCATCTTGACGTCTTCCGACAGTGGGATCCCCATCAGCGAGGCTGCCAGCGTGCGCATCTCCTGTACGTACGCGTACAGCCCACGCTCCCCTTGTTTGCAAGCAAGGAAGCGCGAGCGCTGGCGGAACTCGTTGTTCGCCGGAAAAAAAGCGGCTCGAAGCTGCTCACACAGCTGAGCCCAGGATGTAAAACATCCAGGCAACATCGCTTCGCGCGTATACGCCGAAGTCTTGGCACGTCCACCAAGATTGGAGAGCGCAAAGGCGACTCCAAGGTTCTCAGCCGAAATGAGACCTGGGCTCGTTGCGATCTCGGTCTCCCGGATCCAGAAGTGAAGGTTCTCATCTTTCTTCCCTTCGAACTGAGGCACAGCTAGCCGCAAAGGCTTAGGCTGCACCCGTTTGGGTTCACTCATCTGAACCAGCAGGTTTCTCTGCACATGAGTGATCAGCCCGCGTTTGTAGTCGTCAAACGCGCTCACCCGCTCGACCTGCTCGGCTGGCGTCGCCGTCACCAAGCTCCGGAGTGCATCACGTCCGAAAGTGCCCGCCATCTTCCGCACTGACTCGAACTGCGAGTCCGTCAAGTGAGGAAACTCACTTCGGTCCATCGTGGCCCACGGACCTGAGCCACCGAGGATTCAGGTAGACCAATCTACCCGCGTAGGCGTAGGATTGACTACGAGTGCTACCAAGTGTGGCGGGGTCACACAGCACAATGCACAGATGAAGTGCGTGTGGATATTACTATCCAGGTGAACAGCAGTTCACCAGTTCCCGGTCTCAAAGGGAACGGTTTGCTACAAAGGAGTAGGTTATAAGACTGACTGTATTTTGGTAGAGGTTAACTTGGTCGTAATACAAACTACAAGTTAACTATACAAAAGCCCCCACAACTCAACTGGTTGGCTTGCGGAGCTACTGGTACCATGTACCATGTACTCGGGAGAGTGGCACCCGTCACTCTTCATGTAAGGGGTACACTTGATTGTCGCTCTCCTGCAAGTTGACAGAAGAACGACCGAGTCTTGTAGCTCCCTTGGATGCAGCGCACGTACGAGAAGACACGCGCACCCGCGCAGTCTGTTGCGTCTCCCGAGACTTGCGATGAGCATGCTTACGACGCTTGGCTGGTCGAGGACTGGTCGACTCGCCGTCTGAGTCATTGCCTGACTCAGCTGGCTCCATCGAGACATCGGCTTGGGTAGCAGCCGGAGTAGCAGCTCGACGGCGAGTAGTGCCAGCACGAGACGAAGATTCACGAGAACTTGAAGATGCAGAAGCCGCACTTGGAGTGGAGTACGCAGAGTCGAACACCTCCAAGAAAGCATCGAATGCTCTGGACAGGACGTTGTCATCCATGCGACGAACGAGCTCTCGAGCCTCCGGTTGGTCACGCGCTTGGTTGACGAGCAGGCTTCGGAGCTGCCGCATGTTGCGGTTGTACTCTTGGAGACCCGACTTAAAGAGCTCACGATCCTTCGCCAGAAGCGAGTCCGAAGCCTTGAGCGAAGCCTCGTAGCGCTCACACTGTAACCTCAGGAGAGCGATCGTCTCGTCGTTCGTAGCCATGGCAGTGTTGTGCTTCCTCAGCTGACGCGAAACTTTGTCGCGCATGTGGCGAAGCGACTTGACCACCTCGAAGAGCTCGTTGCGCTCGAATGAGGCTGGGGTGCACAGGATCTGAGCCTGATTCTTGAGATCCGTCTCCTGATTGAGCAGCGACTCGAAGTGTTGGCGCGCCTTTCGAAGTATTGAACCTCGAGCCGAAGCTTGCGCATCTCTTCGTCCCAGCCCATAGGCAGCCCGCAAGGGTCCGGATTGAGCGCCTCGACTACTTCGCTGAGGGTTTGAGCGCGCTCAAGCCTCTGGTCCAACTCGTAGTCGACACGAAGCGGAGGGTGACGCACCAAGCCGACCATCAGCTGAGCGAAGTTTGCGAAGCGTCGTTCCGAGTGCTCGCAAAGCTCTTCGACCGCAGCCTGCACCTCGTGGTGGACGATGTCTTTGACAGCATACCGCTGTGCGGAAGGACGCGGAGGAAGTCCCGAAGCCTCGTGCGCAGTTGCAAGAAGCGGGTCGCCCGTGCGGCAGAAGTGTGCAGCATTCGACGAAGACTCGCGCAGAGGACTCGAGTCAGGCGAAGGTCGGGGGATCAGCTGAGTACCCGCAGGGTCCGACGAAGCCCCGCTAGCAAACGGCAAAGCGGGTGTTAGCAACGTCGGAGCCACTGCACTCGAAGCCGAAGTCTCTCCAGCAGTTGCAGCGGAACCTTGGCTTGCGACGATTGAAGATGCGGCCTGGAGACTGCCCGCCACCCCGCGTGCTCCTCCAGAGGCGGGAGTTGGTGACGGCGCAGCTCCAGCGCTACCACCAGCACCAGATGAGGGCACCGCAGCTACTGGAACAGCAGCCGAAGCCTGGGGCCGTCGGAGCGCCCCGCTTGCTGACGTAGAGGTGGGAGTTGACGCAGCCGAGGCCTCTGAGGCTAGCGCAGAAGGGTCGACGACGTGCCCTGCCGGGCTGAGGCAAGACGCAGCAAGTTGAAGACGGTTAGACACGATGAAGAGATCAGGCACAGCGTACAAGCGCCTCGCACGAAGACTCACCTGGACGACTGGACCGAGGTCCGGGAAGGTAAAGGGCGGCGCGCTGCCAGGGCCGCCGGAGGACTGCGTGGCGTCGGAGCACAGAGGCACAAAGGCAACACGGCACTCACCACTTGGGACGGCTCGGGCCGAGTTGGGGGGCGCTGTGAGATCGGGAAATGACTGCGGCCAGGCGAGTTCCGGCCGAGGTCTAACTGCTGAGCTTGCGAGTGATGGCTGACCGAGGGCTCTGATTGGTCGGTCACATTCCCTGCGCTTTAGTCTGTAAGAGGCTTCGATTGACCTGGTACCCTTCCTTTCTGAGGGACCACAGAGGTTTAGTGCGAAAGCACGTATTACACATTGCATCCTAGCCATAGCTCGTGGCTAAGGGTGCCCTTATATTTTAACGAAGGGTAAACCTGACCCGCAACACACAGGGAGGCACATTCCAGCCCGTATAAGGGATCGGACCTGGTCTTCAGGTTTATTATCCCGACAATCTATCGCCGACTCTTCGGAGACGGCGTGTGTTGTTAGTAGGGCTCGTCCTAGAGACTTCGGTTGATAGGGCGAGGACTCGTAAACTTGTGTTTTCCTACACGACACCTTCTCCAATCGACTGTTCTTCAAACTGCGAATTCAACGGGATTTGTCCTTGAATCAAGGACAAAACGAAATTTGATATGATAATAATGACATTTTTAAACCTAATTTTTGCCATTATGGACATTGGTGGACATTACGCAAGACGCAACACTTAAAGATCCCGGACTTTATGTCCATAACAATAATAGTGAGTCTCAGTTCTGGCAGCAGCAAGACAGCGCACTTACAAATCTTGGAGGATATGAGCTTGGGTTGGTTAAAAATCGGTTGCTATCTTGCTTTCGATACTGCCACGATTTTGGTGCAGTATAGCGCCGGCAGCTGCAAGATGCATCCCACCTATCCCCGGACCGTCCCAGGAGCGACGGTAGCGCTAGCCGACGTCCCCCCGACGTATATGAGGCCTCCACAGGTGCTTTTGTTAGATCAGATAGTGTGGGGCTGCTGGGGTCGAGCGGATCGACCGCCGCGGGGTCAATCTGATCTCCACCGACCACCTAGCAGTGAGTCCTTGCATCGAAAGCAACTAGCCGCAGCACGCTACCGGGCACCTATAACATTTATACATGTATGAGCGCACTATGAAGTTGAGCAATAGGCTAAATGAGCAAGAAGACCACGCATGAGGCATGTTGCTGCTGCCGAGCTACACAGGGGGTCTCAGTTCTTTCCGTCTCTGATTGGGAGAAATTTGGAGGGTTTTCTAAGAGCGCTATCATGCTGCTGCCAGAACTGAAACCCACTAATATGATGTGTCTTTCAAAATTCAACGCCAACGTACTTCTCCGGTCCGGAAAAGAATTAACAGTTAGGTTTTTTCATAAAAAAACTCAAAAATATCGATTGTAACCCGCTACCTCCCTATGCACCATATTTCATTGGACAAAAAGATAACTTCAGTGATTTGTATGCAAAAACCCTCCAACACGATTGGCTGTTTTTCTGGCGTTGGAATATTCGATTATTTACAGCATTATATCACAAAAATAAGATATCTTTCCGCTTTCCCACGTGTATTTCCAAGTTCTTCTGATCGTTTTTGATGGCGCAGCGAATTTAAACCTCACACCTGTGGAAACCGGTTATTTAAACCGTCCGATAACAACCTTACAAGGCGGGAAAGTGCATTTATGAAAAATACTGCGTGATGCTGCGGATCCAGAGCTTTACTTTAAGGGCAGCTACAGCTCTGTTGGAGCAGTAGAACGCAAGATACAGTCTGATTAGAGAACTATTAATTCTTTACCGGACCGGAGAAGTAAGCTTCTAACTTTTGGTCCTATTTTTTGTCCTGGATTTGGAGGGTATTGGGGTCTGTTAAAATTACGGAGTCTGTTGTTTCTTTTCCCCATACAGTCAAACCTGTTTATATGATCCTCTCTATTTGAGCCATGCCGTTTATTTGATGCAGGCTTTGTCGCTACCAAATATTTCACTTAGTTTTTGTATGATCTCTGTTTATATGCATACAAGGTATATGAGTCACATTTTTGGGGACCAAATTAGGTCTCACCTGTTTATTTGATTCACACTGCTCACGGCCACACACTCTTCAAAGCACCACTGCTCAACACTCAACGCCTACCGCAAGCCTTCTTCGCTCGCCATGTCTCCTCGCACCTGTCTGACGCTAGAACAAAAGCTCCAAGTGCACCTAAAGCTCAAGCAGAATCCTGGCATGAACAACCCCATGCTCGCCGAGTGGATCTACGCAACTTTCAAGGCCCGGGTCAGCCGTGCCACACTCGCCCGACTGCGCAACCTGCCTTCTTCCTACTTCAGCCACGTCGACCTGAGTGCGACCAAGCGGCGCCGAGTGAAATTCCCTCAGTTCGAGCGGGAACTGAGGGAATTTTTCTTTCAGAACGAAGCTAAAACGGCGATGGCGGACGACGTGCTCCTGCTGAAGGCGCATGAGCTGGCGGAGCGCTTAGGAGGAAGAGGAGGAACAGAAACCCGCAGTTCAACCTGCCATTACTGCATGGAGCTGGCTGCATTTCTGCTGCAATGCGGAGAGCAGACTGACAGAGAACGAAGAGCTTTACAGACCGTGACCGCTTTGGTTCGAGAGACTACGGTGAAGGCAAAGCGGCAGCGAACTATGCACGATTTCTTTACGTGCACCACATAATTTTTTTAACTGAGTCCATTTTATATGAGTCATTGTAGTAGATGGTCACCAACAGGGCCTCATATAAACAGGTTTGACTGTATTCATTTTTCGGGACCTCTGTACCGTACACAAAACTACAAAAACCGGCCGGTTGAAGTGTCCAGATTCGTTTGCATGCCGTCCCCAAGAGCGCGGTTAGCGCAGCGACGCGGCTCTAGCGCCGAGGCGGCTCTGCAGGCGGAAGTGGCGCGCCTGGGCGTCCCTGACGGCGTCCTGAAGCGCGGGTTCCTCGTGAAGAAAGGGCATGTGCTGCCCACGCGCAAGGAGCGGTATTTTGTACTTGGGCAGCACTCGCTGAGCTACTACAAGCCGACCAAGGATGGGGACGTAGAGCTCAAGGGGGTGCTGGAGCTCAAGGCCTCTGACGTAATCTCGCCCATGCCCCAATCCGACGTCTGGTTGCGGATTCGGCAGATTGAGGGTCCACGGGGGAAGAGCTACAAGCTGGATCTGAAAGGTTTCTCCTCTTTTGGCTCTTGTGCGTTGTGTGCTGGTCGTGGTGGAGCGACTAAGCGAGGTTTTTGCTGCGGAAATAGCTTCAAGTTCGCAGGATCGGCGGGAATGGATCGAGTCTCTGCGCAAGGCATGTCGAGTAAGTATGGATAGAGCCTAACATTATATTCACTTTTTCAGGCAGTCCTTGTGGCGAGCTGCTGACCTCCATGTGAACCTAATCGTGCGTGCAGGGCGAGCTGTTGTTGCGACAGCGAACGCGTCAGAGTGATGTGCGTTTAGCGCACGCGCAGTCTAGTCGTCGGGGCCAGAATGCGAAGGCGATGGCAGAACTTCTTTCTGCCCCGTTATCCCCCGACAATGCAAGCACTCCCAGAGTCGATCTTCGTTCATCCTTCCAGATTTTCCACGAGATGCTGCTGCTTAAGAAGCTCGTTGATACGATAAAGAGCTCTTGGGGACCTCCTTCGCAGTGGTCTATGGCGCAGTATCAAGAACTTGTTCAAGGTATAAGTCTGGCTCAAGAAAAAGCGGGCACCTCCGAGTTTGAGCCCGATAGCATTTTAGCCGAGGCATTCAAGCTGCGCTATCAATTCGAGGAAATACCTGATAATCAACGGAAGCTCTCGCGCGACGACGACCCGCTTGGTGCCGCCCGCCCGCCAACTGTGGAGGGACTGCAGCACGAAGATCTCGACTCCCCGGTGACTACGCCACGTATGTCTCCGCGGATACGATGTCCATCTTTCCACAGCTATTATGCAACTTTCGATGGCTTGTCAGGACGAGTTGGAGACACGGTCAAGGCTGCACCAAACGATAAACAGAGTGACAAAGTACTCACACCTCGCAGTGCGACGTTGGCCAAATATGCTCATCTCTATTTGTTGGATGATATTCGAGCAAAACAACCGTGGAGCTTAGATCGAACGGATGGCGATGACTTGGTTGCTAAGTGGAAGGGGAGTGATCCTTTGAGTATTTCGGAGGGAGGTATTTCGGTGGGAAGCCTTGTGGAAACGCTGGCGAGTCGTTTCGAGAGTGATCGAATCTACACATACGTCAACCATCACACGATGATCGTCATGAATCCATACCGGTTGTTACAAACTGCGAGATTCACGTCCATCTACGATGAACAAGTGGTGCTGGCGTACGCTGATACCGCTAGTGCGGAGGCATCGCTTGCCCCTCATCCTTTTGCAATGGCAAAACAGAGCCTAGTTCGGCTTTTCTTCGACCGTGAACTAAATGGGGGCGAATTTTCTCCAGTCTCGGCCGCAGCAAGTAAGCGCGTCAAGACAAGGAACTCGGGTCAGTCGCTATTCCTTTGCGGTGAGAGTGGTAGCGGCAAGACAGAGCTGGCAAAAGATCTGCTGAAGTACTTGGTACTTGTGGCTCAACCCTCTCTTTCTCGTGACTCGGATGTGATGCCCCATGTGAGAGCAAATCTTCGTCAACCGAAAATCAAGCTGTTCACTAGCTCAACAAAAAGCACTATTCAAATGCGAACGGAGGAAGCTCGAACAATCGCACTGCTTGACGCGAAAGGTGTCGAAAACTACGAAATCGTGCTGCTGGATCTGCAACCTGAGCGCTGGGACGAAATGACGTCCGTGAGCCGCAGTAAGCGTCTTCCTCAAGTTCACGTGGACGGAATATTCTTTGGGTTTTACGACAAACTGGAGCACCTCGAAGATGAAGAGCAACTACGGATGTACTTCAAGAATCCGCATGCTGCCAAGAAGTTGAGTACCGTTTTGGATTCCAACATCATTCTTGAAGCATTTGGCCACGCAACAACGTCGATGAACCTCAACTCGTCGAGGTTTGGGAAGGTTACAACCTTGCAAGTTTCATTTGGGCTTCATCCATGGGAATTCCAGATTTGTGGGTGCTGCATCTCACCGTTCCTGCTTGAGAAATCGCGCGTAACACGCGAAAAGATTGGTCCAGGGCGGGACCAAAGTGACATGAACTTTCACATTCTGTACGCGATGGTGGCTGGTGTTAATGAGTTCCCATTCATGCACCTGCTGGCAAAGGATCTTCGCCTCGACGGTGTCAATTGCTCTGCTTTTATGTATCTGGGTCGCTCTGATCATCAGCTTGCAGAATTTGTGAGTAAAGAGGACACTTGGAAAAAAGACGTGGAGAGATGGCAGCAAGTTATTGACTGCATGGATGAACTGAGTCTATCCCCAGATCAGCAAAAATCAATCTTCAAAGTGCTGAGTGCTGTATTGTGGCTAGGCAATATCGAGCTGGATTACAAGACAGAATCGAAAAAGTTGGTCATGTCTTCGAAGTGTGTACCTGATGCTCCTGGGCGAGTAGTCGAACTATTGGAGTTGGGGTCGGTGGAGCAATTGGAGCGGATGCTGACGACGAAAAGTGTGACTTTGCAGTCGACGAATGAGGTCTTCGAGGTAGCTTTGGAAAAGGGTCAAGTCAATCATGTCCGAGATTCACTCGCACGCTTGCTGTACCAGCTTGTTTTTGACTATATTGTGGACGCCATGAATGATGCAACGAAGTTGGATACGCCAGCGGATGGGGCTACGGACGTATCTCGCCAAGATGTGGCATCATTGAAAATTATTGACGTGTTTGGTTTCGAAGATCTCTCGTGCAATTCGCTGGATCAGCTATGCATCAACTATCTAAGCGAAAAGCTTTACGCCAGGGAGGAGCAAGTGGTGCTAGCTGCCTACAGCAGCAACGTTGCTTTAGGTCCGCGGCGTATCCTCGACAGGAGTAACGATGCTCTCTTCATATTCGAGCACCCTCTTGGAGTTTTCGCCTCACTGGAGGAATTGACGATTCTTCACCAGAGTGAAAATGAGACTGCACAGCAGGAAGAGAAGCGAAACATGTTGTTTGTGCGCAACATCTACGAGCGCAACTCAACCCGACTGCTAGACCCACCGCGCGTGGTAAATAATGGGAAGCGCCGATCTTCGGTGGCGCTAACCATACTACCTTTTGTGATCCCCCACACGCGCGGAAATGTTATCTACGACGCGAGCGATTTTGTGAAGAAAAACTCAGATTTCGTGTACCCAAACCTGTTGGAAGGTCTCAAAGCGTCGAGTAGCGTTCATGTCCAGCGAATGCTGGATACCAGTCACAAAATGCGTGGTGGATCCAGCAACGACGGCGCAATCGTAGAGACTCGGTCTCCCGGAAGCAAAAGTTACGTGGGGCAGTTTCGTTCACATGTGAACGCGCTGACCGCGGAAGACGAGGTAAACATGCCATTTTACTTCCATTGCATTCGTCCGAACGCCAAGAAACAATCCTCAGTGACGACCAAGGACCTCATCCTACAACAATGCCGCTCCCAGCGTCTAACCCAGCAAGTTCAGATTTGCCGTGATCAATTATCGGTCTATTCAGCGATCGAATTGCCGAAAAGCACCGTATTGGGAAGGTATGGTAGTCTCGTGCGAGCACCTTTCGCTCTGGAGGAAGTCGCCAGTAGCGACGAATCTCTTTCAGTTTGGCTCAGCGATCTGCTCCACTGCGATGACTGTCAAACTCCGAAGATAAGTGTTGTTGCTTCGTCTGTTGTTCAGTTCAACTCGATTAGTCTCGTGGAGAAGTTGGAGTTGCTGCTTGAGGACCACGAAGCTGAAGCTGCCACAAAAATCCAGTCGTTATTTCTCATGGTCATGTGGCGGCATCGATATCTCGCAAAAAAGCGGGAGCGGGGGGGTCTATCGAACGAGCTCCTGGCTTGGTACGGCTCCGAAAAGACGGATACTGTCAAGAAGCTTCTGATGAAGTATAATGGTCGCGAAGATGAGCTGCGCGCCAAACTTGAGCTCAAGAAGAGAGCCAAATTCCAGGCAGAGAACGCGGTGCACCAATTAGCAACCGATCTCAAGTCTCTTTGTCTGGGCAACCACGGCGGCTTGGACGCCCAGGCTGTGAACGATATTTTGCACGACGATGGCATGCGTGAGATGCTGCAGCAAAACGAGAAAGTTGTGTTGGCATTGCGTGACATGAGCTTGAATCCGGACGTGCTCGAGGCTCAACTGGCCGACCTCGAGTTACGAGCATTTTATCAAAAGCTTGTTGCTTTCCTACAATCAATGAAGACTGAAGACGCCGATCAAGGCAACTATCCAGCAAACCACCAGCCTGCTGAGTGTCTGGATGGCCGCGTTGCTGCTGCTGCGTCAGAGGAAAATCGCGCTCTGTGGATGCGGGTCGTGGAAAAGGACGAGTGGGCAACGTACCATGACGCGTTGGTGGAAGTTGGGGAGGATCCAGAGTTGTTGCTCTTTCATTCCGAGGACGTCGATTTTGTGGGTGCTTTAGAGAGATTTTTGACAGCGCTAGCAGTTGAAAAGCAGTGCGAGGAGGAGAAAGAAGCTCTGGAAGCAATCACAAATTTGGTTCACCCGCCAACGGTGGATGAAGATGAGGTGCTGGAGCTTCAGGACTCAGTGGGCTCTAATGACGAGGACACCGAGGTGCTCGAATTACTTTTGAGCGTTAAGTTTGGGCCGTCATTGATGACTGCCATGAACCAAGATCCATACTTTGTCCACGCTTTGCAGGACCCGATGCTCATGACCAGCATGCATCAGGTACATATACCTAGTGTTCACTTGCATTTATCGACTGGCTGGCTAACCGAATCGTTTATGTTTGCAGCTCATGGCCAACCCGACAGACTTTGCGACTTCGACAGCACTGCGGCAACCAGCCGTCCGAGACTTTTTCCTGAAGCTAATCGCGCTGTCATGTACGTCGAACTGATGCTAGCTGCGCTGAGTTGTTGGCGATACTCAAAAGGTTTTGGCGTTCGTTCGTTTAAGCAGTTGCAGTGCAGGAGCAGAGCGATGAAGAATGAAGCGAAACAGTATTGTGGGGCTGTTTGGTTAGACGCGTGAGTGCTTGAATTGCAAGCCAAGTCCGCTCTGCTCGCCCAACAGAGACATTCCGTCGTAATGTCCATTTCATTCTTTGTGTTTGCTCTTCTCCACCTTAACTTCTGCACTCAACGTCGCCCTCCCTTTCAAGTACGCATGCAGCTGTCTAGTAGCGGAAGAAGAGGCCGGTGTCCTCGCGCGTCTCGTCCTTCTGCGGGAGGCCAGTCTCGCCCACGTCCCGCAGGATCTTGAAACGCTCCGT
The DNA here is from genome assembly GCF_000149755.1 of Phytophthora sojae. Classification (NCBI taxonomy): domain Eukaryota; phylum Oomycota; class Peronosporomycetes; order Peronosporales; family Peronosporaceae; genus Phytophthora; species Phytophthora sojae. Next base: position 7,904,471 of record NW_009258115.1, read on the forward strand.
GTCGGCCTCGTACTCCTCGAAGCTCTTGGCGCACTCCTCAGCGTGCTGCTCCGCCAGCTGCGTGTACTCGGCTGAGCACTGCTGCATGAACTGCATCTCCTCGGCCGTGAGGTCGCGCAGGTAGCGGGCGGGGACGCCCGACCAGAGCTGGCCCGAGGGCACCTGCTTGCCCATGGTGACGATGGAGCCGGCGGTGACGATGGACTTGGCTCCCACCACGGCGCCGTCCAGCACCTGCGCGCCCGTGCCGATGATGCAGTGGTCCTGGATGGTGCAGGCGTGCACGATGGCGTTGGGGCCCACGGTCACGTTGTTGCCGATCTTGGTGGGGATGTCCTGGTGGATCTTGGCCACGTGCACCACGGCCTGGTCCTGGATGTTTGTGTTCTCGCCGATCGTAATGTGGTTGACGTCGCCGCGCACGGTAGCGTTGTACCAGATGGAGCTGCCCTTGCCCACCTTGACGTCGCCGATCACCGACGCGTTGGGCGCCACGAAAACGCCCTCCTCGAACTTGGGCGCGCGTCCCAGGTTCTTCACGGCGCGCGTGGACGGGTTCACTACAGTACGGCAAAACAGTAGCAGCAGCAGCAATCCGAATTAATTCAATGCGAATCCAAGAGGCAGAGCAGGAGGAGGAAGACGCTGCTCTGTCGCTGCTTGTGCGGCCAACTTACGGTGCTCCGTGTAGGTGAGCTTGCCCTCCAGCGAGACGCCGACGCGGTCGATCGTCTGCCCCAGCGACCGGATGGCCTTGCCTGCCTGTTTCGCCCACATGAGTCTCCGAGTCTCTCGCCGCTCAAAGTTGAGTTCCGCTGGTGCTGGCCTCCCGTTCGTGCGGCCAAGGGGGCGGCACCGCCATAAGTCATACCTGGACTTCATAACGATTTGCGATTGGCGCAAATCTTTTCAGCCTACCCAAGCGCATAATGATGTGCACGACACGAAAATGCATCACTACATTCCGAAATGGACGTCGCACTCGAAGAGGGCGAAGTGCTGCGCGACTTCGACTACTCGGTGCGCGTGAACCTGGCCAACAGCTCGCTCTGCGGCGACCGACAACGCTCCGTTGCACTCAAGCTTCGTTTAGCGAAACCCGATGGCTCTGAGCGACAGGTCCGTCGTATGACACTCCCACAGATTGCTCAAAAGGATATCAGTCTCTCAAGATCTCTTTGTTGCCTCTGCAGGTGATGCTGGAGCTGGACGAGGAGCAGCTCACCCGCCTGCTCAAGGACTTTGGAAGAATTCACCAGGAACTGCAGAAGCGCCCGTAATTAAAAATCCAAAGCACGAGGACGTGCCGATGTATATTCTCTACTTACTCCGCCAGCATTGGAGCGCGCATGCCGTCGCGCAGCTCGACTCTCTTCAAGATACACGTCTTGTCTTCCTTCGCCTATGCAGCACCGGCCTCTGTGAACGCCGTCAATCCGCACTGCGTCATGGTAATATCAAGTCGCTTGTCAAACGGACAGCCGACTGATCTCGCCAGCTTAGCCCGCGCGCTTCCGTCCTCCTATACGTCTACAGCTTAGTCGTCCATGAAGAAGAAGTTGCCCGAGGTCTTCTGTTCCACGTCCTTGACGGAGTCGTACTTGTTGATACGCGGGCGGTAGTTCGTGGGGTCCCGTCGGAACGTAATCTCCAGCTGCTTCAGGAACTGGTTCATGCCCGTCAGCAGGCTCTGCGGCGAGTGCGCGGTACACTCGATACCCGGCTGGCCATCGTAGACAACGACGCGGTCGGCCAGGTACGTGGCCATGATGAAATCGTGCTCCACCACGAAGGCCGTCTTCTTGGCGTGCAGGATGAAGCGCTTGATAACCTTGGCAGCCAAAATACGCTGCTCGGAGTCCAGGTAGGCGGACGGCTCATCGATGAGATAGATGTCGGCGGGCTTACCCAGACACAGGATGATAGCCACACGCTGCAGTTCACCACCGGACAGGTGGGGCACGGCCTGGTCAATAATGTTGTCGAGGGCAAGCGGCTTGGTCACGTCCGTCGCGAACTGCGGGTGCACGATAGCCTCGCGAATACGACGGTGCAGCAGCTCGCGCACCGTGCCCTGGAACTTCGGGGCAATCTTCTGCGGCTTGTAACTGATCGTGGACGTGTCGTAACGCAGAGCGCAGTTCGACATGGCGTCATGGTCGCCGGCTTTTTCGGCGGCCTCCATCTCGTCCGACTTGAGCAGGCCAGCAAGCATACGGATGAACGTCGTCTTACCGGTACCGTTCTCACCAAGCATACAGATAATCTCCGAGTTCGTGAAGTCACCAGCCTCGACGTGCAGCTTGAAAGCAGTGTCCTTCTTCTTCTTGTACATGGTCTTGGTCATGGACGGGTAGTTGAACGAGTTGGCATCGCCCTCGCCCGTGCCCAACTCATCGGCGTTCTGCGAGACCTTGAACGTCAGCTCCTCCGTACGGAAACGCAGGTTCTCCGTTGGCACGAAACCGGCAAGGAAAATGTTGATACCTTCACGCACGCTGAAGGGCATGGTGACCACACCGTAGGCCGAGGGCGTACCGTACAGCACGCAAATGAAGTCGGACAGGTAGTCCAGCACACTTAGATCGTGCTCGACGCAGATGACGTACGAGCGGGCGTTGTCGTCCACCATGGAGCGGATGACAAGGGCGGCCTTAAGACGCTGGCGCACATCCAGGTACGAGGACGGCTCGTCGAACATGTAGATGTCGGCCTTCTGCACAGCCACCACGGCGATGGCGAAACGCTGCAGCTCACCACCGGACAGGTTCTCGATCTCACGGTCCTGCACGTGCGACAGGTCCAGCTCGTTCAGGAAGTGGGTCAGCTTCTCCTCCTTCTCGCAACGGGCCGACAGGATCTCGTGCACGGTGCCCTTGACGGCCTTGGGGATCTTGTCCACGTACTGTGGCTTGGTGATGGCCTTGAGGTTGTCCTCGAGGATGCGCGTGAAGTAGTTCTGCAGCTCCGAGCCGCGGAAGTGGGTCAGGATCTCCTGCCACTCGGGCGGGGCGTCGAACTTGCCGAGGTTGGGCTTGAGCTTGCCGGCGAGGATGCGCAGCGCCGTGGACTTGCCGATACCGTTGGTGCCGACGAGACCCAGCACCTGTCCGGGGCGGGGCATGGGCAGACGGTGGAGCTTGAAGGTGTTGGCGCCGTAGCGGTGCGTCGTGTTGCTCTCCAGGTCCTTGGGCAGGTTGATGATGTTGATGGCCTCGAACGGGCACTTCTTGACGCAGATACCGCAACCGATACAGAGCTGCTCCGAGATGAAGGCCACCTTGCTCTTGGGCGACACCTCAATGCAGAGCTTGCCCATGCGCACCACGGGGCACGACTTCTTGCACTCCTGGCGACATTTCTTGGGCTTGCACTTGTCCGTGCTCACGATGGCGATACGCGTCAGCTTGTCCGACATGGTTCCGCTTCCGCTCTCGCTCGCGCTTCCGTTCCGTGGGTCCTGTCCTGAACTGAAGGCGAGGCGGTGGCTCCCCCTCCGCGGGCCACACTTACTTTTTGTATGCCCCGGCAGTTGGCTGGCCCAGCGCGCAGCACCTACCCCCAGTCGAGTCCGGCTAAGTGCGACTCGTACGCCAGACTGATGGCAGCGGTGGCCTGCCTCGCTAGAAACGGCGGCAACTTCATGGCCGTGCACGGCGTTGCGGCTGCGCTCGTAGTGGTCACCAATCAAGGACACCACTAAGAATCGATGCAGCGCATTGCAGCGATTCAAAGAGGGTGGTTATTGTCTGCAAGCTAGCGAAGATCACCGATAATAGCTGGTCAAATCGCAACAACAAGTCGGCGCGCCGTGTGTAGTAGTAAAACGAACGAAGCTGTATGCATTGGAAATCACAACCCGCGCGGGGCATAACTTTACTGATCTAAGACCATGGAGGACGGCGCCTCGGTGGCCGCCGCGTCCTTCTGCTTGGAGGCCGACACGTTGAGCTGCGCCTGGTCCTTGATCGCCGCCGCCGCCGGCTCGATGAGCTCGATGTTCTGCTCCAGCTCGCGCATGTCGCGCGCCTTGGCCTTGGCCTTGCTGTCCTTCATGCGGTTCTTGTAGAAGACGGCCTCGCGCTTCTCCTTGATCTGCGTCACGCGCTCGATGGCGTGGATGGTGGCGCCCATGAGCTCGCGGTCGTACTTGACGGCGCGGTGGCGCTGCTTGTCGAAGTCGAACGTCGTGTCCAGGGCCATCTCCTTGCCCGCAGCCTTCCGGAAGGCCTTGGTCCATTTCACCTTGCGCGGGTTGCGCTTGCGGTTGAAGTTCTTGTGGCACTTGGAGCGGCAGAAGCGGAAGATCTTGCTGTCATTGCGCACGAACGTGATGCCGTGGCCCGGGTACACGGGGCTCGAGCAGAAGTAGCACGTGTGAATACGCATGGTCGCTGGCGGGTGCTGCTGCTACTGCGGAAGACGAGCTCTGCCTGCTTCAGTTATCACTCGGTGCGAATCGGGCTGGCGATTGGATGGTTGGCGACGACCACCAGTTACACGGTTATCCGACGGGGTTACTTGTGTGGCCCACGTATTTTTCATGAAACGTAACTCGCAGTACCGTAACATTCGATTTGAGTGCAAAGTGCACGCTAGACGCCTTCAAAGCAGACAGATAGGTATTCACAGCGTCTGGATATATTAACCTTTAGCTCATGTGTGAGTGTACGCGCTCTCTGGTGCTGCGCGTTGCTATCCTGAGTTTGTTTCCTTCCTAGGAAAAATAAATCCACTGACGAGGAGGCTTTACCCACCCGATACGCACGTTCGAGACGAAGGATTGCCTGCTGAAGCTCGTCCTGGTCAAAATAATCTGTGCAACCAACAACCCCACGGTCCGCTTGGAATTACTTCCGCACGCGTGAAGCGAGAAGGTCGCTCAGTGCAAGGGGGCCAGCCTCGGAACCCCGTAGGTCGTCCGCAGTCAGCACATCCTGCTTCATATGGACAGCAGCAGCAGCCTCCTGCTCCGCGTTAGCGCGGTGCTGCTTGATGCGCTCAGACACTGCAGTAAGGTTCAGGTCCGTCACGTCTGACATGGTGCTGTCCTCGAAGTTGGGTCGGCGTGCCGCAGCGATGACACCTCCCGATCGTCGACCCGAGTCCACCTCATCCTCCATGATGTCGTTGAACATGATCTGGCCCGGGGGTGCGAACACCTTCACCTTCGGCGTGTTGTCGAGGCCCGTGTAGTTGCCACGGCCAGTAACAGGGGTTTCAATCGTGACACTCTGCGGAGTGATATCTCCACCGCTGAAGCTTTCGTCGATAGAGAGGGCGGCCTTGCGATCCACGCTTTGGCTGACCATCGGTCCGGCAAACTGCAGCGGGCTGCCGCTCCTGTGCTGAGGTGCGGCGGCATCGCTGCGTCGTCGACCACGGGAAAGAGCGCTGAGGAACGTACTGTTTCGCTTCTGGCGCATCGTGGCTTCATGCATGCTGAGCATGGCAAACTCCTCGGCCTCTCCGTCACTCACGACATGTACCCCGCCGGCCGAATTCATGCCGGTGCTTGAAAAGCCAAACATGCCACGGCCCTTTTTGTTGCTGCGCTTGTTGCTGCTACCATTTGCCTCAGGGTTACGGTCGATTTTGGCGCGCAGTGTCACAAAACCGATGACGACCAGGGCCACCGCGACGATGCCGCTGATGATGAGCACACAGATGACTTCCGTCGATACACCTGAGCTGCTGCTGCTTGTACCCGTCGTCTCGGAGTAGGGTGTGGCGGTGGTGTCGGCGACAGCGGCGCTGCTCCGCGAGAGGACCTGTACCTTGAGGAACACGGCGTAGTCGTAACGCTTGGAAGTCGGGGTGCTGCTCGGAAGGATCAAGTGTGCCAACAGAGTGTAGTTTCCCGGCTGGCTAAACGACAGCTCGGACGAGTCGAATGCAGCCAAGCCGTTCGTGAAGTTCAGCGGGATGTTCGTCGTGTTCTCCGTCAGCTGTGATCCCGTCGTCACAGGGTTGCAGTCCGCGCCGTAGACGCACGTCCGCAGTCTCGAGGCCGTGATCTGGTAGTAGTTTTGCGAGATGCGGTCCAGTCCACCAACCAGCTCCGCGAGGCCGAAACTGTTGCTCTCAAGGGAGCCGTTCGATGCCAAGCGCTCCGTCGCGTTCCACGAGATGTCCACCGAGTCGTACGCGTACACGTCGTCCGTAGGGGGCGCCATGGAGAGCGCCAGTGGGCATCCGTCGCCCTGCGCGCTCACCATTTTCACCGAGGAGCCATCCACCGTGTTCGAGTAGATGGAGGTGTCCACCTCCCAGCAGTACGTGGTGGCACCGTCCATAACGTAGTCCGACGAGGACGAGGACGAGGCCGCCGACGTCGCGGCGGAAACATTTGCCAGCACTAAGGTCACCACAAGGGGCAGCCACGCGGTCGAGCGACGACTCATCCTGTTGACTCTCCTGCTCTTGTCCTTCGCCCCGCAGTGGCACCTGCACGCCTCCGTCATTGTTATATGTTGCTGTCGATGTCTACCCCGCTCCTGCATGTGTTCTGGCAGAATTTCTGCGTGTGATGGTGTCCGACGCACTTCCTCCGCTTCGGAGACCGATTGGGATCTGGTTGGCGCCGCCTATCTGCAGTCTCCACTGGAGACTCTCTAGCCTGCGCTTTGCTTCCGCTTCTGTGCGACTGACTTGCGCTCTGTCGCTCGATCGGCAGGCCGGCAAGCTCCTCTACACCTAGAGTCCAAGTTCGACTATGCGCGCTGAGTGCACTCCTGCCGGTCCGGCTTTATAGTCAGCTGCGCGATTTCCGCCAATGGCGCAGCAAGAAAAATAGAATAATACGAAATTAAGTAAGTTATAAGTCAGCGATTGGCTGGAAATTTTCATAAGAACTGGAGTGCGTCGAGCGAGTTACACATGGATGATCACCATCTGGTGGCAGCCACGGCAACACTGGGCGACTTTGCTCGCACGATAATCGGCTCGGTGTGGTCTCCACTGAAAGATGCATTCGTCGCTGTTTGCTGCGACGAAAGCTCTCTGCTCGTGGCTTTGGCGATGCAACGCTATGACGGGCTGTACGAAGTAAAAGCTATGCATGCACGTGTACAACGACACACGCTGGCAGGATGCACGAAAGCTGGTTCAAGGCTGAAGTTTTTGGCGGGGGCGGACGATGTTGTCGCAGCGAACCACAAAAGGGGCGGCCCAGGTTGGAAGTTGAATTGGCTCGCAGTGCAAACTTTGCAGGTCCCCTGGCACTGCCAGCGCCAGTGGCAGGTCTTCCTGCAATAGGGCAAGCCGGATCGTCGCAAATCAAAGACGTCAGTGGCCAGGACCGGTACGCGGATCGGCGTGCCGAAATTGTAGAACCACAAGTTCGGCGCGCAATGCGCTTTGCTGTGCCGAGGCACAGCTTTCGCAGCTCTCGAGGCTGGGACACCAGCGCGTTGCGCTGTGTGGCATTCCCATTTTTAAAAAATGAATCTGCAGCAGCATGTCGGATCGGGTCTCTCTAACATTTTGTTGCCTGAAACGCCAATTTTACTGTCTTGCGGTGCGACTCGCCCTCTGATGCTGCTAGTGGCAGTACAAGTTCTGGATGCATGTGCAGTTCACAAACATCCATCCATCTTTCTAAAGCTCCCCTTGAGGCTGCAATCTTTTCGCGCAGTGTTTCTCAATGGGCGCCTTCCAAAACCCATATAAAACCGTTTGATCAGTTTAATCCGTAATTTATTTTAAATTACCGAAGCGTTTAATCCGCCCCAAAACGGTTGCTGGAACGCGACCTTCGAGTATAGTGGAGTTCAGTCACCTGTTTAATAACGTTGCTAGTTAAGAGTCGAGACCAAAAAGTGGTCTCATCAAACAATTCTCCGGGATTAAACTTTTATGCGCGACCTGTGGTGAGGGTTTTGGAAGGCGCCCAATGCATCTGCACATGGTACTCCCCCGCTAGCGCTCACTCTAAGAGGTCGAAGATAAATTGGAGCAAACTCAAAGCAGATCAGAAGGCATAGTTGCGTACTCTAGTACTGCTCTCTTTTATCGGACGCCAACAGCCCTGTGCGCGTATCTCTCAAGTGCGTCGTTGAACGCAATGAGAGGCAAAATTGACCCCTGCAAACGTGATAACTTCAACTTGCATTCTGAAGCCGTTCACAGGCGAGTACATGCGCATTGCACTATCGACGACGGATCAATAGATGACGGCCAACGTGATCACAAAACGACGATGTAGTACTTTTCCAACTTAACTGTCATTCCACACCTCTTCCTGCGGTTTGACGATTCACAGACAAGAACCACAACGACGCCCATTTGTCGTTGTGAGAATCGTGAATGTAAACACTCATATTGGTAGAATGCAAAAACCTTACTGCCCAGACTAGAGCGAACGCTTACAGCTCCACGTCGCTATCCACTCGCCTCGGCCGCGGGGCTTCTGTATCCACTGGACGGTAACCCCCTCCATATGACAAGTATCCTTCCGAAGCTGGGTGCGAACTACGAGATCCATTGGAGCCGTTGGTGCCATCCAGGCTCCGGGCTGGGAGGCTGTTCGCAGGAATACTCCACGACCCCGTCACGCGCGCGGTGCCAGCCTCCGATCCAGCTGTGTTGTCCTTGGCGTTCAGCGAGTACAGTTCCGATGCTGCATCGTACGGCGGTGGTGGAGGGTAACTGTAGTTGCTCATGTCGTTCACGTTGCTGCCCTGCCGGCGCCACACCACCACGGCAACTACCACCAGCGCTACGACCACCACAACGCCGCCCACAATGATCCCAATGAGCGCCGCTTGTGAGATGCCGCCGCTGCTCTCGGTGGTGGTTGCGGCTGGGGCCTCCGTCGTGTCTGCTTCTGTGGCTTCGGTCACAGTGAGCTCAATGTACACGGCGTAGGCGAATTGCCTTGACGAGTTGGTGTCGGGCATGATAATGTGAGCGAGCACGGAGTACGCCCCAGCGGTGCTGAACTGCACCGCGTCTTCGAAGTCGGCCGCATTGTCAGTAAGGTTGGCGATCTGGTTCGAGGTCTTGTCCTCGAGCTGCTTGCCGTCGTTGAATGGGTCGCAGCCCGACAGGTACACGCACGAGTGCACGTTCGAGTGCACGATCTGTGCCGTGCGACCGCTGGAATCCTCGCCGTAGGCGAGCTTCGTCATGTTCACTAGGTTCTCCCCGCTGAAGTCAGCGTCGACCGTCCAGGTAACGTTCACGGGCGTGTTGACCTCGACGCTGGTGGCGTCCAGCGATACGGTCATGGCGATGGGGCAGCCGTCGGCGCCCGAATACTCCTGGGTGCGGTCCAGCTCGCTCAGCTTCGAGTTGGACGCGGGCTCGTCGATAGACCAGCAGTACGTCGTCTTGCCGTCGTGGTCGTAGTCTGCGGGGCAGCGGGAGGAAAGGGCTCAGTTAGTAAGTATCCACGGAGACGTCGGTGAGCAACACAGTGCGCGTACGTACTCGTCCCGAGAGCGACCACAGCGGACGAGAGCGCCGCCGACGCAGCGAGAACTTGCAGGAAGCGCGCCATATTTGTGGCAGTGAGAGAAGAGGGCTGTTAAAGGGGTTAAACGGAGACTGGTCGCGGCGAAAATCGAAGGTCTCAGGCCATGCTTGACCGTCAGTCAGGTTCAATGGGTACACTTTTTTACTTGGTTCTCGTATGGGTGACTCACATGTGACTTGTGAGCGAAAACTTCAAGTACCAACAGTGTTCTCTCGGATTGAGAGCCGACAAGGATGGAGCTTGTGTACCATGCCATGCCTCCGAGCCCTTGCAGGCACGTACGCTAACTTAATGACATGCATGGAAGTGGAGCTCTGTATTTAGACGACGACGACGCGCGACCCAGCATACCAAGATGTCGAGTGAAGCAGTTCAGGCTGTGTGCACAAGGAGCTCCAGGAGCACGAAGCAGCGAAACGATTTTAACCGCCGACGCCAAGACGATCGTGTTGCCGAAGAGGGGGAACTAGGGCTGCGGATGGCATGGCGGAGGCGCTGAGCTACGAGTCGTGGATCCACCACACCCTCGTGCCACGAGGGTATTAATAGCTGGCAGCAGCAGATCTTAGGCCGAGCCGAGGTTTGCTGCATGTAATTTGCAGGGCGCTAGATCTACAGTTCTTCACGCATGCCAAATGCTAGAGCTTCCGATCAAGCGCGCTGAGTGAAGATGCAAGGAGGGCGGCAAGGTCGTCCTCAAGGGTGCAGTTTGCGGCGTACAAGTAGTTCTCAACAGTATCGAGAACACCAAGGGTACAGTGTACCCGTAGAGGCGACATTTCCGTTTGTCGCGGCAGCGCCCGCCTTGCTTTCCCATCTGGCCCTGTGCGTAACTCCGCGAGCGTCTGCACGAAGAGCAGCGGCTGCCACGCAGTCTCCTTCCTGCAGCCACTCTCCCGGGCGTAACAAGACGATGGCGGCGCGTATGAGCGAGATCGGCATGTCGGCCGTGCGGGCGAGCGAGATCGGTATGCGCCACAGCGCCGCCAGTACGTCCCCATTTAGCTGCCCCGCGCCACCCAGTGCGGCGGCAGCACATCCTCCCGCCACCGCCACATCGCAGCGCTGACGTGTTTTGTGTTTTTCTCCGCGTAACCAGATCTACAAATGATGGTTGGGACTGTGGCCAACAAGGCGCATGGCATCGCTACCGTCCTGACGCGCAGCACCAGTCGCGGCCGGAAGCCGAAGCTCAAGACGATCCCAACCACTCGAGCGGAGGACGAGCTCTCGCCCATGTCACAGGTCGACGAGCAGCCGGAGCCCGAGGCCGAGGTGCCTGAAGCCGAGTCGGTTCCGGACAAGCAGCAGCAAGCGGAGGAGAAGGACTTGATGGAGAAGGACTTGATGGAGAAGGATGATAAGAAGGAGGAGGAGAACAAGGACGAACAGGAGCAGGAGCTGGAGAAGGAGCTGCCACCTTTGTTTCCGTGGGAAGTCCGCACCGACGACGGTGAGACGAGGGTGAACCTCGCAGTGAAGGAGAAAATTTTGGAGCTCGCGATTTATCGACGGACGTTCGTCGAGCCTGCGGACGGTGAGGAAGAATATGTATTCGAGTATGCTATGCTCAAGGACGTGGCGCGGGAGCTGCTGCTGAGCAACCCGAACTTGCGCGAGAAGAGAGAGACGCTGGTGGAGTCTGTGCCGGTTCCTGTGGTCACCGAGGAACTGTTCTGGCGCAACTATTTCTTGCGTTGCAATGCTGTTCGCATGGCGGAAGGATTGCCGTCTTACTTACCGGAGGTGGAAGCGACGCCCATGCCAACTGGTCGATTGGCCAGGCTTCGACGTGGTCTGTTTGGTGGCACCAAGAAGCGCTCTTCTGTCAACTCAGGCAAGTCGCGCCGTGGTTTCTTGGTGGGCGGTCGTTCTAGCTCATCAGACAGCAGCAAGACGGCGCCGAGCGAAGATGATTTGAGCGACCTAGAGCTGGACGTGGACGGCGAGATCGAGAAGGAGCTCGTTAGGCGCCGCCCCTCGCGAGCTGTTGAGCTGCATCTTCGACCGGTGCCCCCGTCTCAGACTACCAAGGCTGAAAACGCAGCTACACTCATTGCCGATGAAGCTAACGACGCTGAAAAGCCAGAGAGCACTCCTACCAGCGAGACCAAGAGTAAAGAACCAGAGGACACTCCGGATGCAAGCAGCCCCAGCAAGGCCAACAACGACCAAGAAGAGTTTGCCCCTATCCTCGTGTAGATAGGAAACGGAAAGAGAAAATTCCAGTGTGTGTGCATATCGTGCCATGTGATTAAATAGACGAGCGTGTTGCTGTAGTACATGACAGACTTGTCTGGACGAGAGAACGGACTTGTGACAGAGCACAAGCTCAGTCGGAATCGACATAGTTGGAATTAACACGGCCGGCAACGTCGAGTTGAAGATTCGCAATCCACTCCGCCGGCTCGGCGCAGTTACTCGGGATCTGCACCTCAATGGCGGGGCCTCCACCGTAGACGTTCTGGTAATAGTCCCAGCTCTTTTTGTTGATCATGCGGAAATCCTTCTTGATGACGAGGCCGGTCTTGATCTGGAACGTGCCGTCCATGAGGTCATCCGATATCAAAGGCATGTTGTCCACAGTGCCGGGACTATGGACCTCTTCGCCCTTGTACTTGGAGACAAACAGCAGCCAGGCGCGGATCCAGTCCGCGCTCACTGCGAACCACGTCTCGCCAGGCCGGGGCTTCGTCTGATGGAAACTCTGCAGTTTGCGCACCTCCGCCCGGATGTCGTGCACCACTAGGGACCTGGAGCTGCGCCCAAACTCGTCCTCGTGTGCCACGACCGTGTTCACCATGTTGGACACGCGCCCGTCCGTCATGACGGTGTAGCTGGACGGCACGCCGTAGCCGTTGAAGCGCACCGTGAGCTTGCCGGACTTGCGGTTGCTCGGGCCTTCGAGGGCCTCTCTCCGCACCATATCGTCCGTCGGCTGCAGGGTGAACGTCTGCTCGTGCGGGGGTTGCTGCACACGATACACAATAGAAGTTAGTCAGTCAGTCACGCGCTGCCTTCTTTCATCTTTCACTGCCTGTCGACGCTCTACCACTCACCATTTTGAGCTCCATAATATCTCGCAGCGACAGCATCAGCTGGCCGATGTCCTTCTTGACCATGCCGAACCTCTCGACGTGCCGCACGGTGAAGAGCACGCCCACGACGATGTCCGTATCCACGTCTCCGAAGTCCACGTCGAAGTTCCAGATGGGGTTGAGCGACGTCTTGACCACCTTGGACTTGAACGGCTTGGTGGTCATCCCGTGGTGCTGCTGGCGGTGGTGATGCTGGCCTCCCGCCGGCAGCGACGACGTGCTGTTCCTGTGGCTGCGCTGCTGCTGCTGCATGCCCGGCGGCGCCTTGAGGTCGCCCATGGCCCAGCCGGCGCTGCGCTGGAACTGGCGCGAGCCGTCGTCGTGCACGAGCGAGACCTCCACCATGGCGTTGCTGGTGATACCCTTGTGCATGGGCCGCAGCTCCTCGGCCGCCACCACGCGCAGGGACACGACGCAGGGCGCCGCCATGGCGTCCAGCGCGGCCGAGCCGGGCACCAACAGCGGCTCGTCGTGGCGCGGCGTCAGCTCCACGGCGCCGAAGCGGTCGGACGCCGTCGAGGACATCATGGCGCTGCTGCTGGGGGCGATCGCTCAGTGAGAGGGCGGACCTTCGTCGGGCAGGGAGCGCGAGAGTACGCCGGCCGCGACAGCGCGTTAATGGCAACTATGGGCCCCGGTCTCTGACCGTCTCTATTTTTTTGAGAATCCTCGCGGTACCGATATTTGAATCGCCAAGTGGAGGTAAACACGATATAGCAGGTGGTTTCACAAACAATTTGAGTCGCCAGTCGCTGACCACGGTAATGTTTATACGTTTCCGGAGGTTGTACCTAGCGAAAAGGCCGCCGGGTTCACTTGGGTTTTGTATGGCCCACTGTATGGCGTGGGTTCAATCGTCTCTTGCCGGAAACCAGGCGGGTCAACGCCATGAAGCGCGGTCCAAGCCACGCTCGTTGTCGCGCTGGGCGGTCGAGCCAACGACGGCCCGATCTCGCCGCGCGCCCAGGGATTAACCGGATTCCGGACGAGATAAGACGACGAGGGGTTCAGTACAGTATTCGTCTACACTTGCACCAATACTGTATGTCGCTCTCGAAATAGCGGCTAGGGCTGCGCGTCCCGCGATCTTCAAGGGTCGCAGCAATGCCATCGCGGATCGCCGCCGGAGCCGTGAAGAAGGCCGAGGCGAAGCACAGCGCCGAGCAGAGCCCTACTTCGTCCCCCATGTACCCGCGCTCGCCCTCGTCTCCGTCCACTGCGTCGCTATCGCCCGTGGCCTCGCCTCGAACTCGCAGACCCATGACCACCACAACGGACGAGATGCTGTACGCGCAGCCTGCCAGCGTCCACTTCGGCGGCTTTGAGCTCGAGCGCCCGGTGCAGCAGCGCGTCCGCGTACACAACAACAGTGCCAAGGCAGTTCGACTGCGCTACACGTTCCCGACGGGCAAGAAGGGGTTCCGAGCGACCTTCGCCAGTGCAGAGCGACCGTCGTTCGTGTCGGCCGGACTATCGGAGGAGATTCTCGTGTCCTTCACCCCGCCCGCCGGCTTCCAGTACTACTACGACTGCATCCAGGTGCGCTGCGAAGAAGTGGCTTACGGATCGAGCACGGGCGTGGCTCGCAGCGGCGCCACGCTCATCCCGCTGCACGCGTACCCCATGGTGAACGAGGTAGCGTTTCCAACACGGATGGACTTCGGTGTCGTCGCGCGCGGCACCTGTGCCCGGAAGTACGTGAACATCACGTGTTCTGTGCCGGTTGAGTTCGAGTACGAGCTGCGCGTCACGAGGCCCCATCCAGCGTTTACGGTGTTCCCGCTGACAGGCACAATTCCGCCAAGAGGCGAGGCGCGTATCGAACTCGAGTTCCGGCCACTGCTGTATGCGACGGCAAGTGCCGAGCTGGAACTGCACGTCTCGCAACTGGGGTTCGTTCCTCGAGTGTGTACTCTTGCTGGTTCATCCTCGAGCACAGCCGTCAACACAGGCTCGAGCATTGCGGTTGCGGAGCAGAAAGCTAGCTCGCCTGCACCGCCTTCAGCAGAAAGCAAGCCACGCCGCGGGACCGACACACAGCAGAAAGCAAGCAAGGCCACCACTCCTCGTAGTGGGGCCAAGTCTAGCGAGAGGAGATCTATGGGGGAGCCTCAGTATGACGATGCTGATGAAGAAGAGGAACTCGAAAGAGTGCGCGGTGTCGAAATCCCCGACGACCTAAACTGTGTCACGGGCGTGACATTCGTCCTGAACCAAGAGCCGGGGAAGCTCAGGCCCAAGGACCTGAAGAAGGCCATTACAGCTAACCGAGCACTGCGACAGCAACAGCGAGAGGAACAGGCAAAGCTGGCGGGGAGCGATCGCGGAGATGAAGAAGAAGGCGCCGCAACGCTAAGCTTTCAAACTCTTGTGCGTGAGGAAGAAGGATTTCTGGAGAGGGTGAGCAAGCAGGTCAAGGACATGTTCTTTCAGCAAGAAGTGACGGAGGTGGCGGGAGCTGAGAAGGCACTCGAATTTCAAAGCCACAAAGTGCATCTTGGCCAGCGGTTGTTCTCACACGAACAGATTGTACGTCTGGCACAGCTTCGCGAGTTAAACTCCCAGGCATTGGCTAGTCAGCAGCGAGACCAGCTTCGATCAATGTTTCTGAGTGTGCGCTACGAGCCACCGGTCGTGTCTGACAACCAGAACCACCAAAGCGATAGAAGCGAGCCTCTTTTGCCGGGTGAGCTTAAGACGGCAGTACTGCCAGTACATTTTGTTCCAGCTTACGCGCCAGATTTCAAGCAGTACAAGAACGATTTGTGGGCTCGGCGTCAGCGTCTACTTCGACGTCTGGTTCGTGCTGTGTCGACGTGCATTACACGTTTTCGAGCCCAGAAGCGGCTCAACCGCATTCGTGCATGGCTCGGTGGGGCCAAGACTCGCGCGCATGTCCGAGAAAAGGTTGCTCTTGACTGGCAATCAAATGCTCAAGCTGGCGGTGGAGATATCGACAAAGGAATAATGCGCGATGCCCCTGACGATGCTGAGCCACAGAACCCAGACCAGGGAAGTCTTGATTCAGTGTCGAGTGCTGGAACCCGTCAGTATTACTTGTCCAGTTTTCCGATGATTGAGGAAAGTACAACGCAGAAGCACCGCGACAGTATCGCTTTACCAGCGGATTGGGAGCTCAAGTTTAACTCTTTCACGTTCATGGAACTCAAGTCTCGCAACGAAGCCCTTTTGATGGGTCACGAGCCACTGATCCTACCTGCACTTCCGACATACGTGTCCCTGGAACAATGTCGCGCGCTTCGTCAGGGTGCCGCGGGGGAGTGCGATGTAGTTACCTCGCTACTGCAAGCTTCAGCTGCTGAGGCGAATCGTCCACCCGGGGAAAGTTCCACCAGCAAACCAGCGCCTTCTGATCCCATGCCGTCACTGCTGGAAATATTACCTCCCGACCGATTTCTGCGCCCTCAGGCAAGCGTGCGATCTCTAATGGAGTTACAAGGGCCACGCGAGACCGAAACCAGTTATGTGTTGCGGCCACAGCGCGTATTCCGCTCACTTCCTTCAAGCTTTTCGGCTTGGCAGAGTTCTCAGATTGGACTCCAAAGCGTCGTGGAATATCACGAGCAAGCTGGGCTTTGTGTGTCGAACGTGTTCGTTGGTTCGGCCGACAAGAAGCAAGTCGAGTCGATATTCCCAGAATCGTCAAACGCAGCAGATCGATCGATTTTCGGGGATGTCTGGGGCGTCACAACCACGACGATGCCCTCTCTAACAAGCAGAACCAAAGATGTTCCGAGTCTTTCGGACAGTGAGAGTGACGACGATGGTGGAAATGGGTCGGGATCAACTGGTCTTCTTTCGTGGAGGGACGCTCTAGAGTTGTTTGAGACCGCTGCGGGTGAGCAAGAAGGGGAAATGGAGAGTGGGTTTGACGATATTTACGAGGAGGGCGAGCTGTTGGGACGCGAAAAGAGTGTCTACGGCTTTGAGCGGTATCGGCATATCATTCGACAGGAGCGCAAACATAATTCTCACCGACAAGATTGGTTGGAGAGACTTCCAAAGGTACGAGAAGTATCATGTCTTGTTCAGCCCCGAATCTGACTTCAATTCGCTTATCCTTTGTAGCATCTCGAGGCTGTTTCAGTTCAATTTTACCACCCAGGCAACACGCTGATGGTGCACGGTCACGGGCCTGAGCGACCACTCCACCACGTCAAGTGACGAAAGTAATAAGCAGTTGTGACGGTATTAGTTGATTTATTGTGATCTACTGTTTGCTCCATGTGTTGATTTACAACAGCGTGCAGCAACCTTCACCTGGCAAAGTGTTGAGAGCTTTTTATGCGTAAAACCTTTGCTGAGCGGTTCCGGTTTGAGCTAGCACCCTCAGAGATTCAACCGCTCCCGCGCGCAACAATTCAACACGGCTTAACGCATCACATCAGAATTTTGCTAGTCCCATCGCCGCGTATTCCTTTGCCATTTCGTCTCCAGTTTGCAGAAGCGCGACTAGAGGTCCTATGGCTCCTGCGCGCACCATCATGACACGGTTGGAGGCATCAAGTGCCAGATTTGCTAGAGCATTCGCCGGGAATTGTTTTGCCATTTTGTTTCCAGTATGCAGAAGCACGACTAGAGGTCCTATGGCTCCTGCGCGAACTATCAGAACATGGTTGGGAACATCAATTGCCAGATTTGCTAGAGCATTCGCCGCGTGTTGTTTATCCAACTTGATTTCCGTTTGCAGAAGCGCAACCAGCGGGGGGATTGTGCATGCGCGAACCATCTCAACTCGGTTTGCATCATCGAGTGCCAAATTCCCAAGTGCAAACGCTGCACATCGTTTTTGAATCTGCGTTCCGATCTTTACTAGCGCAGCAAGTGGGTCGATAGCATGCTTGTGCCCAATCTCCCTTGCTGCGTCGTGGTTGGCAGCAAGATTCCCCAACGCTAACGCGGCACGATGTTTCTGCTCGTCAGTTCCAACGCGCAGAAGTGCCGTCAGCGGTCCTATTGCCTGCTTTTCCACCATCTCAGCTCGAATTGCTTCGTCACAACAAAGGTTCTTCAACGCTTCGGCTGCCCACAACTTGTGCATATCACTTCCATCTCGTAGCAAAGTAACTAAAGGTGCCACTATGCCAGCCTTGCGAAGTTTCACAGCATCTTTATCTATTGTAGCGATGCTTGCACAGCGTACCACAGCTTCTAGCTTGTCGCCATCAGTGCCATGTTGTAAAGCGTGCAATGCCAGCGCGACTAGATGCCCAGGGATATCTTGGACCCACTCCTTCATCGATTTCACATCCACTAAAGACAACTTATTTTCGATACCAGCCGCCCACCGAAGACATTCCAAGGCATAGACTTTGCTAAGGTAGGTTAGCCCACTCCGCACCGAACTCGTAAGAAGCTGGACACCATTGGCTTCGTACGTTGTTCGTCGTCTGCACACTTCTGAGCGAGGAAGAACAGAACTTACTGGTGTTTTCACTTGCAATTTCTGCCAACAGATCCGCTACCGAGCTGGTTATTGAAAAATCGTTTTCTGTTTTCGAGGCGGGGGGTGGGGGCATGTCAGTTTGAGAGACATCGATGTAGATTGGGATTCCAGAGGTATCTAAAGCAGCGTCATTGGAAACATCGTCAGTCCCGGCAAGTATTCTCAACTTTTTCCACGGTCGGGGATGACACCGTTCTTGACTTTCTCGTAAATAGTTGGGTCGTCAAGAAATTCGAAAGGTAGCTCGTCCTGTACCGCTTCAATGATGCACATGGCGAACGAATACACGTCCGAAGCAAACGTCGGTCGTTTAGTCAGGCATTCCGGAGCCCGCCAACGCAATCCAGCTAACGTGTAGGATTCCGCTCCTTCTGTCTTGGATATCGCTACGGAGGATGATTTCACTGCATTCATTCCGAAATCGGACAGCTTTGCCTGGCCGTCTGCTCCCACAAGAATGTTGTTGAGCTTAAGATCGCCGTGCACAACACTCTTCTTATGAAGGTAATCCAGCCCAAGCGCAGCCTCGTACAACAGTCTCCACATTCGTCGTTTGTTGTCCTCAGATTGACCGAGGAACGCGCTGAGGTCTCCGTTAGTGGCATCTTCACACACGATGAAAGGCGGTGAACTAACGTGCGAGGCTCCAAACATCTTGACGACATTGGGGTGGTTGAACTGGTACCACAGATTCATTTCTGCTTCAATTGTCTGCTTAGCACGCTCATCAGCGACAATATTCTCCACCGGAAAACACTTCACCACCACTTTGGTGCCGGGTCCCCACACACCACAGTGAACGGACCCAAACGGTCCTCGAGCAAAAGGTCCCGCGTCAATCTTCAGCTCGCTTGATGGCAGAAACCACGGTGGCAGCTTTTCGACCGTCACAGCAGAGGCTCGAATCACCGTCGTCATGGCCGACTTCATCACCTGCGACATCTCTTTGCTCTGCTCCGATTGTTTCTAAGTGTCTTAAATTTGAGCGTCAGGATCGCTTCTTGTTGAGCCTGGGGGGTTTTGAGCTCGCCCATAACGACCGCGGTGTTTTTCACCGAGGACGTGAGCATTTCCCTTTGCACACGCTGGTCGCTTTCCCACTCCTTCCACTCCATCATGGCAGCCGTACTGACGAGGCTGAGCATCTTGAACAGCATGTCGATGTCTTCGTTGATCAGATGCAACTCGTCCATCATCGCTTGGTGCTTGACCACACGAGTGATCAGACCTTGATTGCGATAGTGCACCAAGTACTGGAGGTACTTCGTCGCTACAGCCTTGTACTTGTCGAGTGCGTCGTTCGACGGGAGTTGCCCATTGCTCTTCATTTTCACGAGCTCGTCAAAAATGTCCTTCAGTCGATGATAAAGTCGCTTGCAGGCTTTCTTCCATCTCAGCACAAAGCTCGAAAATGGTCGAGAACGTGTCAACGATCGTAGGAACCAGCATATCCAGGATCACACTCATCGTGTTCGAGAGAGGGACACGAGAGCAGGGTAGGAAGGAGGTGAAGTCGGTTTTGCGCTGGTGTTCTTGGTGTGCCGTGCCTAACTTAGAGAATTTGACGTCTCGAGTGTACAATTAGGGTTTTGAAAATGGTTCCCCGGATTCACTCGAAACTCTCCTGTCTTTCCGTTGGTAAGAACACCTTCAGTTACGAGTGCTAGGTCAAAAGCAAACATGTCATTTGTACTCTTCAGAAGATCTGCTTCTGCCCAATTACAGCAATTGCCCTGCTGCACTTAGTACACTTCCAGTACGTAGCGGCCCTCCTCACGCATACGCTCAATCGTAGCATTCGCCTGGCGACGGTCGAGACCGCCCTCCTGCATGAACGAGCTCACCAACGCTTCGCGGACATCCGCCACGGGCCACGTCGGACCGCACAGGTAGAAGTGGCCGTTCTGGCGCAGCAGCAAGTCCGCCAGGATCTCCTTGTCCTCCGCGATCTTGTCCTGGATGTACACCTTGTGCTCCTGGTCGCGCGAGAACGCGCAGCGCAAGTACGTCACCAGACCATCGGCCTCGTATGCGTCCAACTCGTCGCCGTACAGGTACTCCTTGGCCTTGTGGCGACTGCCGAAGTACAGCGCCACCGGACCGACCTTTACACCCTGCGAGCGCAGGAACGCGCGCTCCTGAATGAACGCGCGGAACGGAGCCATACCCGTGCCCAGACCAGCCATAACGATCGGGTCCTCCGGGTTCACCGGCAGCTTCATTACCGATGAGCACACCGACACCGACAGCTTCTGGCCAACCTTGACGCCGGACAGGAAGCGAGTCGCCTGACCGATGCGGTACTTGCCGCTCGGGGTGGTCCAGTCGTGCACCACGATCAGCAGGTGCACACTCGTCGGGTTCATCTTCATGCTCGACGCAATCGAGTAGTGACGCGGCTTGATGCGCGGCACCAGGGTCAGCAAATCAGCCAGAGTCGGGCGGGCCGACGGGAACTCCTCGAGCAGCTCCGCGAACGTCACTGTCTCATCCACACGTCGCTTGTACTCGTCCTTACCGTCGGCTTCCAGCAGCGCCGCCAGCGTCGTATTCTCCTTCTCGTCCGTGGCGCGCTCCAACAGAGCCTGGTAGAACTTCTTGGACGGACGGCCGAAGATGTCCAGCACGTGAGAGAAGAGCTGGAAGTACGTCAACGTCTCCTCGCTCGGGCCCGACGTGGCCTCGCCCTTCTTCTTCTTGTGAGCCACAGGCAGCGCCACCAGCGCCTCCGGCTCCACGTTGTACGACTGCAGGAACTTCACAACATCCTTCTCATCGTTGTGGGAGAACACAGCCAGCGCCTCTCCGATGCGGTACTTGATCGCCGTGTTCGTCGTGTCCATCTCGATGTGGAACACGTTGCGCGAGTAGTCCTCCGGCGTCAGACGCTCCCACTTGGTAACCGTCACCAGATCCGTCACGTGGTCGCGCACACCGTGGCGAGCCCCGAACGCGCTCGGGAACATCAGCTGCCACGCAGTCTTCGTATCACGCGACACCTCCGCGTACGAGCGGCGCTTGCCAGCGGCCTTCGCGGCAGCGCTCGCCGACTCGGCACTGCTGGCGAACGAAACCTTGCTCGTCGCCACGCTGGAGAACGCCGTCAGGGGCTGCGCAGCTAACTGCTCGTCCACATCGGTTGCAGACAGCCACTCGTTCGACGGGTACGTGAGCGCCAGCACGTCGCCCCACACGGCAGACACGAACGAACGCAGCGCTGAGTGCTTCTCCGCGGGGAACTGCGCCTCCAACAGAGCCAGCACCACGCTCTCATCGTACAGGCCCGAAGCCTTGAAGAAGGCCGTCTGCAGACCCACAGCAGCAACATCGTCGTCCTCCACGCGAGTGGTCAGCTCAACAGCGTCCACCACCAAAAGCTGAATGTCGCGCGAAGCCACCTGCTGCTTGAACGCCGCGCGCTCGTCCACATCGTCGGACGTCTTCCAGCCTGCCAGCACCAGGAGCTTGCCTCCCTGCTTCACGCTACGAGCCACGTCGTAGTGCGCAAGAACCTCGCGGCGGGTCACCACGACCACATCCGCCTCCTCGACAGGCTCCGACGTTGCCGGGCCGTTGCCACCGTCCAGAGCAACGCGCACCTCCAGAGTAGACACCGGGCGCACGGCAGCCTCTTCGCCAGCACTGTGGGTCACCACGGCGTTCACGCGGGTAGCCGGATTCTTGTTCAGCAGATCCAGCGTAGACTCGAACACCGTGCTGGTCTCAGTACCAGCGCGAGCACCGTCAGCGTCAACATCATCGAAGCCATAGAACAGGAACTGCTTGGTGTATGCGGCGGATCCCTCAAGCTCCAGCGACTCGCCGAGCACCACGTCGAACTTCGTGGCCTGGCTGCTCTCCGACGCAGCGTTCACCAGGGCAGCGTCGTACAGCTCCTCGCTCTTGGCAACCACGAAGGCACGGCGAGACGAAGAAGTCGCCGAGTGGCGCAGCACGGCGCGGCCCATGCCCACCGAGAACGTCGAGTTGCGGAACACGCCACCGTACACACCCGTCACCACCACGGGGGCGGTCTCCACAGCTGGACGCCAGTACGTCGACTGGAAGAAGACCTGCAGGTTCTGGGTCAGCAGGCCCCGCTGGAACGTTAGCGCGCTGGGCGCCACGTTCTCCAGCGCCACGATGCGCTTCACTGTAGCGGGGAGAGCCTGCGCGAAAAGCTTGTGCGACCACGGCAGCAGCAGACGCACCTGCACCACACCGACCTTGCCTCCAATCATCTGCTCATAGGCGGCAGCCTGCTTGAGCGCAGCGGCGGCCTCGCCCACCACGACCACGACGTACTCAGCGTCGTCGGCGCCAAAGTACTCGTACACGCGGTACTGGCGCTGCAGCACGTGGAACAGGTCGTCCATAACGTGTTGCACCTGCTCCACGACGTCTCCAGTCTGCACGCCACTAGAACGGAGCCCAGCGAGCGTCTCGAGTGACTCCTCCGTCAGAGTGTCCACCTTGGCGAGCTCCCGCGCCACGCGCGCGCCGTCGTAGAAGTGCACCAGCAGCTTGTGCAGGCGCTGGGCCGCCACGTGGGCCACGACGGCCAGGTCGTGGCACTCCTGAGGCGACGCCGAGTTGAGCAGCAGCGCGCCCGAGTGCTGCAGCGCGTACAGAGGCTCGTACGAGCTGGCGACGGCCATGTCGCGGCGGATGGACTCGCACGCGACGTGGAACACGGCGGGCGCAGAGGTGGCCGCGCCCTGCGCCAGCTGGAAGAGGCTGGGCAGGAACAGCGGCAGCGTCTGCGACGGGATGAGCGCCGCCGAGGACGCGCCCACGGCCAGCGCGCCACGCACGGCGTCGGCGGCTCCGGGGCGGATCTCGAGCGTCACGACACGCGCGCGGGCGCTGCGCTTGGCCTCCTGCGTGCGCGC
This sequence comes from Phytophthora sojae, assembly GCF_000149755.1. Taxonomy (NCBI): domain Eukaryota; phylum Oomycota; class Peronosporomycetes; order Peronosporales; family Peronosporaceae; genus Phytophthora; species Phytophthora sojae. The sequence goes on from NW_009258115.1 coordinate 7,927,406, forward strand.
GCTGTCGGCGGCGGCCAGCAGCGGGTAGTCGAAGACGTTGGCGCTGACGTGGCCGGCCACGTGCAGCACGGCGTCGGCGCCGGAGCAGAAGCGGTCGGCGCGGGTGAAGACGCGGCTGCTGAGCTCGGAGCGCGCGGCGCGCAGCTTGTGCAGCGGCGTGGGGGCCAGCGAGGCCGTGGACGTGTCGCTGGCGTTCTCGTCCAGCACGTCGACGGCCAGCGCGTCCGCAGGCTTGAGGCCCGGCACCGGCGGCACGAACGCGTCCTCGACCTGGTACAAGTTGGCGGGCATCGCGGCGGCGGTCAGGAGCTTGAAGCGGTCGAGTGCCTTCCACCGGTACAATTGGATTGTGAGGCCATGGCGATGATGATCCGCGCCGTTTGCGCAGAAAACGTCCGCACGGTGCGATGTGGACGTTCGCAAATGGACCGATTTGATTCGGAGACCGTCGAGCCAATTGCCGCGGCGGAGACCAAGCTGTCAGATTGCGTGCGGGATGGGCAAGCGCGGCTGTAAGCCGGGCGATTACTGAAAGGCTCCGCCCAAGTTGAAGCGCGACGGTGGCCCACGACGGCGAGCGTCTGGCGGTGCTGCAGGCTGCTTGCTTGCTCGCTGGCAGCGAGTCGCTGCACGGGGCCGCGGCAAACCATCGTGGAGGTGAGAAGTCGCCCCAGCCGCCTTATGAGTCCCCTTCCAACTTGGAATCCAAGCGCAATCCGCTGGGCTACGATTTCAGGAAGAGCCGCTAGCAGCGGCCCGCTGCTGTTGGAAGCCCTCAGCAGACGCACGCTATACATGTATCATTCAGATGAGCGCCGAAGTGGCTTCGACTCCTTACAGCGTACTCCTTCGTCAGGCCACTATTTGCCAGTCCTTCGAGGCGCCCGTGAGTCTTCATGCTACCGGTAGATGCATATTAGCTTGGTACAGCGGCATGTCAGGTTCCGTTTCCGCAAATGCCTCCACGGCAATCGATGTCTTCACTCGATACCAAAGCACCACACCTATGAGGCTCACCAGCAATTCAACCGTGAAGATCTCGGTTCTCCAGGACGGGGTCCGACAGCTACAAGAGCTGCTGCATCTGTGCTGCATTGTCTACTAATAAGTACTTAATGAGATACCACGACAGGGGTGGATCCGCTCCGCGAACAGCACCGCGGTGTCCGCTCACTCCGAGCGAGAATCATCTCGTTGGTGCTGATGCGACTAAGCAGCCCGAGTGTCCAGGCGAGCCTGTGCAGTGCCGCAGGTAGTGCAACGTAATTTCCGAGTTGCCATCGACAGCACTCCATACTCTAGGCCACAGCACCGGCGAGCTCGTAACGACCTATCGTACGTGATCGATCCCCCACGGAAAAGCACTCGCGCTCGGTGACTGCCGTCAAGCATCTACTCACTCGGGCGCTGAACTCTTGCACCGACTTCCTGGGAACGCTTTCTATTTTCCCCCATGTGAAGTGACGAAGCGACACTTCAGTCCAGGACGTAGAAGAAAACTTGTGGGGACATGCGCTGCAGTGGTGCGGCACCTCTATGGGGAGAGCTCATTCGCCGAACTCCACTCGTAAGATCTCTGGCTAACGATGCAATGGATGCAGGTCGCTCTAGCGCTGGCAGTGCTCGTTCAGAGAGCTGTCTCGACGACGCCCAACGTCGCTGATCTGAATGCCGTGGCTGTGGATCTCCTCCTGTCAAACGTTCCGGGTCAAGTGCACGTGGGCATGTACAAGCAGATCAGCGAGCACTTGTACATCCGAGATCTGCCTTGGCTGGGCGTGTACTTCTCGCTCCAGTGTCTGTCGCCGAGTGATACGTCGCAGTCGGTGGTCAAGTGGCAGTTCCGAGGCTACGAGTGCAGTCGCGACGATGGGGAGGGCCGCGTTTGCTCCGAGTTTACCACGACCAAGCTGGAAAGTGACCGCGCCCCTCATGACCAAACACAAGTCCACGTGATTGCCCGCCAGAGCTCGTCGACCGACGTCGAGCGTCGCCTCCAGTTTGAAATGCCCGTGACCGTGGCCCCACCGACCTTCACCACACAGACTGCGTACTACAGCTGCGACTATTCCAATGGCGGGGGTAGCTGGTGCTGCGCACAGTCGAACCAGGGGTCGGGAGGGCCGTACTGCTGGGACTTGAACACTTGCTCGGAGGACTACTCGGCCTGGAACCAGCAGAACCTCATTTGCTGCACGTCGAGCGCGGGGGACTGCGCTCTCACGTATCAGCCCGTGATGCCCACGACAGCGCCAGCAACCACTGCACCACCGACTACGGCACCGGCTACGACGTCGCCACCTGCGACCACAGCGCCAGTGACTTCTGCACCGGCGACAGAGGACCCGTTCAACATTCCGATCCTTGATGTGACCCCGACGCCGGCAGCGACGACCCAGGCGCCAGCAACTCCATCGCCTGTGACTTCAGCTCCAGCCACAGAGGATCCGTTCAATATTCCGATCCTTGATGTGACTCCAACACCGACACCGACAACACAGGCTGCGGCATCGACAGCACCAGTAACTTCGTCGCCTGCGACTCCATCGCCGGCGACTTCTGCCCCTGTTACTTCAGCACCAGCTACGGAGGACCCGTTCAATATCCCAATCCTTGACGTCTCTCCAACGCCGACATCGGCCCCGATAACAGCGGCACCAGTGACTTCATCGCCCGTGACTTCTGCACCAGCGACGTCTGCACCCGTAACTTCGTCGCCGGTGACCACGACGTCGCCGACTTCTTCACCAGCAACTTCATCGCCAGTGACCACGGCGCCGGTGACTTCGTCGCCTGCGACTCCATCACCGGCGACTTCTGCCCCTGTTACTTCAGCACCAGCAACAGAAGACCCGTTCAATATTCCAATCCTTGATGTCACTCCAACGCCAACATCGACGGCCCAGACTCCAACAGCAGCTCCAGTAACCACGGCACCTGAGACCACTTCTTCAGTACCTTCTTCGCCAGCGACTTCTGCCCCGGTAACCTCTTCTCCTGTGACTTCCGCACCAGTGACTTCAACACCTGCGACCACGGCGCCAACGCCTTCAGCACCGGTGACTTCCTCGCCCGAACCTTCATCGCCTGTAACCTCGTCGCCTGCGACTTCCTCGCCTGTGACCTCCTCGCCTGCGAATTCCTCGCCAGTGACTTCTGCGCCAGCGACAGAGGATCCGTTTAACATCCCAATACTTGATGTTTCTCCAACGCCCACGACGACTCCGGTAACAACAGCTCCAGTAACGTCCTCGCCCGTGACCAGTACACCAGTGACTTCAGTGCCTGTAACAAGCCCGACGACCGCCCCAGCAACGCAGCCAACCGCGACGACTGCACCTGCTACGACGTCAACACCTTCCGTGTCGACCCCGGCGACGACAGGGCCAACCGCTACTATTTCCCCGACGGACATACCGGTGCTTGCCGATCCGACCTCGGCACCGACAGCGACAAGCTCTCCAACCGCAAGTACTCCATCAACGGCTACGCAGCCTTCAACGTCACCAACAACAAGTCCGTCAGTGCCGGCGACTCCAGTATCAACAACGCAGCCTTCAACTACTCCATCAGCAGGAAATCCGACGACAACGCCAGTGTCAGCAGCCCCGACGACATCGCCGGTGACTGGGTCTCCAGTGACGACCACACAGCCGTCGTCAAGCCCTTCAGCCGGAACTCCGACCAGCATTCCCATACTTGCGGACCCAACGACGGCGCCAACAGCTACAAGTTCTCCAGCAGCGTCAACAACCACGCAGCCTTCGACGGCCCCATCAACTGGATCAACAACGTCTCCTGTGACCGGGCCCACTGCTCAGCCTTCGACAACCCCATCAGCAGGAAACCCGACTGCGTCTCCGGCGACTGGATCTCCAGTGACAACCACGCAGCCTTCGTCTACGCCGTCAGCAGGATCTTCAACTGGTATTCCCGTACTCGCAGATACTCCAACGACGTCTCCAACTGATACAAGCTCTCCAACCGGAACAAGTACCCCTTCAACAACTACTCAGCCTTCGACGTCGCCAACGACAAGTCCGTCAGTGCCGGCAAATCCAGTGATAACAGCGCAGCCTTCAACGACAGAATCTATGACGACAACTCCATCAGCAGGAAACCCGACGACAACGCCAGTCACAGGAACCCCAACGACACCTCCGGTGACTGGGTCTCCAATGACGACCACGCAACCTTCGTCTACGCCGTCAGCAGGATCTTCAACTGACATCCCCGTGCTCGCCGATAATCCGACGACGTCACCGAGCTCTCCAACTGCAACAAGTGTCCCATCAACGTCCACTCAGCCTTCCACGACACCAACGACAAGTCCGACAGCAGGAACCCCCACGACGTCTCCAGTGACGACCCTGCAACCTTCGACAAGCCCGTCATCAGGGTCTCCGACTGACATTCCCGTGCTTGCCGATACTCCGACGACGTCGCCGATAACTACAAGTTCTCCAACCGCAACAGGTACACCATCAACAACTACTCAGCCGTCAACGTCACCAACGACAAGCCCGACAGCAGGAACGCCTACGACATCTCCAGCCACAGGAATCCCTACGACAACTACGCAGCCATCAACAGCCCCATCTACAGGAACTCCAGTTACAGAAACCCCAGCGACATCTCCAGTAAGTGGGTCTCCTGTGACGACCACACAGCCTTCGACAGCCCCGTCAGCAGGTTCTCCAACTGATATCCCCATCCTCTCCGATACCCCAACGACGTCGCCGACCACTACGAGCTCTCCAACCGGAACAAGTACTCCATCAACGTCCACACAGCCATCAACCTCTCCGGTAAGTGGGTCTCCGGTGACAACTGCACAGCCCTCGTCAGCCCCATCGGCAGGAACCCCGACAGGCATTCCTGTGCTCGCCGATACTCCGACGACATCGCCATCAACGACCATTCAGCCTTCGACGACTCCATCGGGAGCATCCCCTACGGCAACCGCGCAGCCATCGATAGCCCCATCAGCTGGAACTTCAGTGACAAATACCCCGACAGCATCTGCAGCGACGGGATCTCCGGTGACAACCACCCAGCCGTCGACGACACCGACAGCAGAATCTACGTTACAACCATCGACGACGACTTCAGGTGCAACCACGCAGGCCCCGACAGCAAGTACTCCCACCGATACGACTGCTAGCAGCATATCAACACCAACAGCAACTAATCCTTCATCAACCGCTCAAGTCCCAACATCAACAAATACGCCTTCCACGACGACGACGTCTCCTGCTGCCACCACTCCAAGCAGTTCAGCAACAAGTTCGCCAACCAGTAGTGGCGGGTCTCAGAGCAGGAGCTCGCCACCCGTCACGGAAACGTCAACATCTACTCCCACCCGTGATACGTTGGCAACGGCAGCATCATCGTCTGCGGACAGCTCTTCTCGATCAAGTTCCTCTCCGAATTCCAACGCCGTGAGTACGATAGAGCCAACCTCCTCCTTGACGCAATCTTCGAGTGCGTCAAAGGAAGCCACAGCAATTGCGGAGGGATCGAGCTCGATGTCATCTCTTGCGTCAGTTCACCCCAGGATCGCAACGCGTGGTGGCGGGGATTTTAAAGGTTCTTCGAGTGGCTTATCTGCAGCAGATACCCTTCTCATGAGCCCTATCGCGGACGAACAGTCTGCATCGGGCAGTCTGGCAAATGCAGTGGTTGGAAATGGAGATTCAGCTACGATATCAAACGCCAAGAATGAGAAAAGTGCCACGTCGAATGGTGACGACGCCGAAGAATTCCACCGTGCGATAATTGACTTCACCCACGCGGTTGGCCCCGCTCGCGATCTCGCCAGTAGTTCGGCGAACATATTAGTTGCCACTGCAGTCACCTCAAATATCGTGAGTGCTGTCATCAGCATCGTGACAACCAGCACATCTGCGGTATCGACCGCCACCTCTGGAGTCGCAGCTTCAAACGGCATCTTGAATGTCATCGGTGGGGGTGCTGCAAGATTGCGAGCGCCCGTCGTCGACCTGACTGGGATCTTCATGATGCTCAACTACCTGCAGTTCCTTTCGTCAAGCAGCCACCTCAGTCTCCCCACAGCGCCAGACTTCTTCTTCCACTTCACGGACTCGTTCGGCTGGTGTAACTTCCAGCCGACAGCAGCTGCACCACCACCACCTCCCACTGGAGACACCGACGAAGGCAAGCAGAAACTCTCGAGTGAAGACGCCTCCAATTTCACGGTCGCGGATGGGGACATCATTTCGGGCGTGCTTGCATACGCAGAGCGAATCAACGTCAAACCGGAAGAGCTCTTCACCAAAACTGCGATCGTCTTCGTGAGCGTCGTCGGTGGAGTTGCAGCGGTTGTGGCGACACTGTATTCGCTACTGCGTCTCCTGCTCCGTCGAAAACTTGAGCTTCTAATCCAGCGACTGGACGACTTGCCACGGGCCAAACTTTTGATGAGGTTGTTGATCCAGTCATGCTTGTCCATTTGTCTGCTGAGTGAATACGCCTTGAGCATGACGAGCTCGTTCCAGATGCGATACAACGAGCAGCAACACCATGGAAGTCACAGTGCGTTCGCGTTTGCCACCGTTGCGCTCATCGTGGTCTGCTGTGGATTGATTGTTCTGGGCGTCGTGAAGATCTGGGATAAAACTGAAAAGGAGCTCTCAAACGCCGACTTCAAATTCGCGTGGGGGGCGTACTACAAGTACTACCATTTCAAGAACCGATACTTCTTCGTGGCGAAAATGGGTGCTGAGATCCTCTCCGGCGTTATCATTGGGCTTGTGAGCGATGTGCCGTCTCAATTGACACTGTTGATGTCGCTGCAGCTCGCCATGTTCCTGTACACCGTTGAAAGCGCGCCGTACTCGATGGAGTTCCAGACTGTTTGCTCCTCCATTGCATTCGTGATGAAAATGGTCACGTACGCGCTTATAAGCTCCTTCCTCACGCCTTCAACGGATGAGAGCTTGCAGGATTTCGTTGGTACTCTCGTGATCATCTTGCAAGTGATGCTGCTAGTGCTCTTCAACTCCCGGCAACTGTACATCCTGTACAAACAAACGAAATACCTCTGGGAGTTACGGCAAGATCGTCTGCAACGCAAGAAAGAGATGGAGGAGAGAAAAGTTGATGCAATGGTCATTAGGGACTCGGTTTTCGCCCTCACACCCGCACCTGCTGTACAAGTCGCTGGAGTACAGGAAGGCAAATGCAACTCGATGGTCGCCACGCCGACTCGGTTTCCCGTGGCTGCAGGTTGATCCAAGGCCTGCCCTCTAACAAAGCAACACGAAACAAGATACGAATATCTAGCGACCACCTGAGGAGGCAAGCAGCTTCGCCATGCGGTCGTCGAGTTGCTGGATGTTTGATTGGAATATCTGCACATTTTCAGCCAAGCTCGCCTCCATCTGAACATTACATGTCATCAGTTAGTGAATACATTAAGAAAAATATAGTCGTTGCAGATGAATGTAAAAAAAATCTTCCCCGTTGCCAGGATACTTACATTGGCAAGCAAGGCAGCATCCGAATCGAGCAGCTCAGTCAATGAAGCCTGCGTCTGCTCCATCTTGCCCACCCGGTCTGTGACGTTCAGCGCCTCGTCGTGTACTGACTTGAGCGTGACGAGACGGTCCACAACAGTAGGCACCGAGGCCGCCACCGCATCGAGACTGCTGAGTTGGTCGTAAATTTTCTGGATTTGCTCACGGTCGGCCTGCGAGTTCAAAGCACCCTGCACACCCGAGGACTGTTTAAGCTTGCTGAGCAGCGTAAACTCGTGAACAAGCGCCGTCGTGCGCGTCTTGACCGCGTCCAAATTCTTCTCGCTCATCAACGCAACTCGCTGCTCCAGCTGCGCCACGGCCGACGTCAGATCAGCGCTCGACGCGCCTGTCAGCGAGCTCAAACCATCCAGCCGCAACTCCTGCCCCTGATAAGTTCCAATCGCCCTCTCGAGCGTCGAGATCCTGGCTTCCAGCGTCGCCACTCGCGCCTTGGCGTCCTTGTCCACAGCATTCAGCTCTCCATTGCTGTAAATCTCATACACAATAGGGGCGCCTTCAGAGGACGAAGGCGACGACGTCTGACCCTGCTGCTTCCTCTTGAGCGAGTCGATTTGCTGGAAGAACTTGGCCGTCAGATCTTTCTGCAGGCTCAGCGCCGCGTCGGCGCTAGACGTCGCAACGCCGGCATTGCCGCCCGAGCGCAGGAACGGCTGGAAGGTTGCGTTTTTCTCCAGAGCCGACAGGTTGAGCTGCAGCGTGTTGAGGCCCTGCATGACCTCGTTGAACTCGGCCTCCTGGCCGGCGTCCACCATCACCTTGTGCTTCTTGTGCTCGGCGTCGGCCGCCAGCAGCGTCAGGTCCGCCTCCAGCTCCTTCAGCTCCAGCGACAGCCGCGTGAAGCGAGCCAACGGGGACTCGAGCGTCGGCTTGTTGCTGCTGCCTTTGCCTGCCGAGGACTCGTACTCCGTCTGCTTGGGCAACGCGGGCTCTGCAATTGACAATAATTGTAATTTAGTAAGAAAAGAAAAACTACTTCACAATTGATACATGATGAAGGTGCTGCGACGCACTGTAGACTTTGCCCATGAAGACCTCGAAGGCCTGCGTGGCCGGCAGCTCCTGCTCGTCCAGCTCCATGGAGCTCTGCATTTTATAAACAAAATATTGTCATAACAAGGAAGATATGCATAAATTCCTGAACGATAATTGCCTAACCTTGTCGTGGAAATGACCGTCGACCTCCGGCCCGGCGCCGACACCTGCGCGGGCCTGGCGCGCAGATGCGTTTGCAGGCGCGTAGGGCTGGAAGGCCTCCTCCGGCTCGGGCGTCTCGAAGACCTCGGTGCTCATAATCTTCCGGCGCTTGAGCCCCTCTTTTTCAGTTGAATAATCCATCGCGGATACAGCGATACTTTAGTAAATAATCGACACAAATTGGACCAAAATGTCAATTTTTCAGACTCAAAAAGTTTGGTCCTAACACAATTCACTTCAACCTCGGCTCAGAAAGCGTTGCGCCTCGGAACTTGGCAGTCAAGATGCATTAATGCAACTCGCTCATGGAATCAATGAAATGAATTAATACAGCGTTGTTAAATACAGCCTACACGCGGGTAATAGCCCTGCTCGACGTGACCGAGTACAGGACGGAAGCCAATGCGAGCAGCACCATGACCACGTTCACAATCGACAGCTCAAAGCCGAAAATCTCCGGGCGCTTGGTCTTGGCGTTCAGCACAATGTGCTCGCCCAGGTCGATTGCCGGCAGACTCGAAAGCGGCGGGTACGAGATGGTGTACTTACTGGCGTTCTCGGGCTCGACGTCGACGTCCTTCACGGCGTCGTAGTTCTTCAGGTACGTCAGCGCGTTGACCACGTTGCCCAGCACCAGCGTTCCGGGCGGATCGATGCCGCGGCGGCGCACCTCGGCCGCGATCTCGCCCAGCGTGCTGCGGATGGTCGAGGCGTCGCGCATGGTCGCTGCGTGGATGATCGCAGCGGGCATGTCGCTCGGGTATCCGCGCTCGGTCTGCAGCGCCTGGCACAGGCCCTCGATACGGCCGATGGCCATCAGGAAGATCGTGGTGCGGTGGTCGCAGTACTCGGGTAAGTCCGGGAATCGGTCCTTCTTGCCGTGACCCGTGCACACGAGCACCTGGTCGGCCACGTCGCGCATGGTGGCGGGGATACCCGCGCTCGCCGGCGCCGAGAGCGAGCTGGAGATGCCCGGGATGACCTCGACATCGAAGCCCGCCTCCGAGTAGATGACGGCCTCCTCGCCGCCGCGGCCGTACATGAAGGGGTCGCCGTTCTTGAGGCGCACGACGCGCTTGCCCTGCGCGAGCGCCTCGAGTCCCCAGGCGTCCAGCTCGGCCTGGGCGAGGTCGGCCTTGCCGCAGCGCTTGCGCGCCACGCGCACCTCGCAGGAGGCGATCTCCAGCACTTCAGTGGGCACGAGGCGGTCGGCCAGCACCAGGTCGGCCTGCTGCAGCGCGCGGTAGGCCTTGAGCGTGAGCAGCTCCGGGTCGCCGGGGCCGGCGCCCACCAGCATCATCTTGCCCTTGGTCGTCGACATTGCAGCGCTGGAGTTCTTGAGCGTAATACAGGGAGGTGGAGCGTACAGGCAGCTGGCGGTGCCAAGTGAAGCGCACAATGGGGAATGGCGGCGCGTTGCCTTTCGTGCGTGGCAGGTGAGACCAAGAGATGGGCGCTTCAAACGTAAACGAGGCGCCGCGGCCAATCGGATGACGCTGGTGGGTGGTGTGGGCCACACAGTTTTGCCCAAACAGGTCAGTTGCGGTGGTGCACACCAAGATCTCATACAAAAACCAAGTCAGGTCGCGACTACGGAAATGGACGCTAAAGCGAAACAAGATTCGGTACGCTTTGTCAGTCGCGCTCAACTTCAATTACGCCCGCTGGGCGCCTCGATTGCTAGCGGAGAGGTGCTGTCCGAGGCGCAAACGCAGCGATTACAGCTCGGGACACGCTCGGCGCCGCCATCGAGCAGCTTCTTCCAATCCACTCGATCACGCAAGTATACTTGGGGCCCGATACGTTTGGGCCTGGCTGACGCATCCTATGACGCCTATGCGTTGTGGGAGGTAAAGTATTCATTTATACAGGTCAGTATCAGCTCGATGCGCGTCGACCAGATCGCGACCCTCGATTGGCCCAGCTGGCCGACGTGGGTCCACACCACGCGCCGATTGGCCAAAAGCCGTTGCCATATGGGGCACTCGCGCGGGGCGTAGCGTCACTCGCGCGAGGCTTGCAACGCTTCAAGTACGGTCTCCGGTTCGGGTGGTTTGACCGCCCCACTCGCCATTCCGCGTCCGCCAGCGCACTCCACATACATCGATGCCGCCGCAGCACAACTCCGCCGTGGAAGAGGCCGTGAGCCACGTGGCCTACGCGCTCAGCGACTTCTCGTACCTGGTGCAGCCCGTGCCCTTCGGCTCGGCGCTCGAGAAGTACATCGTCGGCGCGCGCCGCAACGTGTTCGACCAGGTGGGCAAGGTGGAGGAGGGCGCCGTGGGCCAGGAGCTCATCGAGCGCGCCTACGCCGCCGCCGCGCGCGGCCAGTTCGTGACGCTCTTCGCGTCGTCGCCCTCGGCGCTGCTGCAGATGGTGCCCGCCATGTACAAGCTCAGCAGCGCGCAGCTGCCCGCCGTGATCCACGTCGTGGCGCGCGAGCACTCGGACCTCATGGCCGTGCGCCAGACCGGCTTCGTCATCTTGAACTCGCTCAACGCCACCGAGACCGAGGACATGGCGCTGCTCGCGCACGTCGCGTCGCTGCGCGCCAACGTGCCGTTTCTGCACGTCTACGACGGGGAGATGACTCACAACGACCTGGAGCAGCAGGCCGCCGCGTCCGCCAGCAAGTTCAGCCACGCGCTCGTGGACTACCAGTACCTGGCCAACCTCATCGGGCTCAAGAACGCCAGCGAGGCGCCCGAGTTCCGCCAGCTCGTGCTCAGCAAGTCGGGCGTGGCCGACAACACCGACGACGCCGAGCTCTACTTCCAGGTGTCGCCCGAGTGCATCGCCAAGTACAACGCCGTGCCCGAGGTCGTGGAGGATGTCATCCAGCAGGTCTTCGCCAAGAAAGGCTACCAGCTCTTCGAGTACTTCGGCCACCCCGAGGCCGAGCAGGTGCTCGTGGTCATGGGCACGGCCTCCAGCGTCGTCAAGGACGCCGTCGACTCGCTCTACACCAACTGGAAGGCCAAGGTCGGCGTCATCTCGGTGCGTCTCTTCCGTCCGTGGTCGACCAAGGCCTTCCTGAGCGTCGTGCCCGCTACCGCCACCAAGTTCGCGGTGCTTGACCGCATGGACGACGCCACCAACGTCGGCGAGCCGCTGTTCATGGACGTGCTCGGCTCTTTCCAGTCGGAGGAGTGGCAGAACAAGCCCGTGCCGGCCGTCATCGGAGGCAAGTACGCCTTCAACGTCAGCGAGTCCGTGTTCGACGTCGTGACTGCGCGCACTCTGGTGGAGGAGCTCGCTGCGGACAAGCTGCAGAACGGCTTCGTTGTTGCCTCCCCGACTGCTACGGAGGCGTTCAACGCCAAGATGACTGCCACCACGCAGCTCGTGAACTCGTACGTGTCGTCCAAGGATGGATTTGAGGCCCCCTACGTCAAGATGCTGCTGCAGCTGTTCGAGAAGCGCGCGGTGATTGCGAACCTTGTGCGCTCTGAGACGGTCTGGAAGGCGCAGGACAAGACCGTGGGCGACAGCGTTGCCCTCGAGAACGGCGAGTTCGGCTTCGGTGTGCACCTCGGCATTCTGGCCAAGCGCCAGGAACTCAAGGACAAGGTCAAGGCGCTTGTGTCGGGCGCGCACGCCAAGAGCATAGTGTCGCAGCGTCTGCTTGAGTGCCTCGTCCAGTGGTCCGAGAAGCAGCCCAAGCACGACAAGCTCGGGAGCGAGATCGCCATTTTGCTCGAAAATGAGCAGCACCAGGGTGGTGTTCTGGCCGAGATCTACGCCTTGAAGCAGTACTTCGCTCCTCTGAGCCAGTGGATTCTGGGCAGCGAGGAGTTCTCGCGTGACGTCGGCGCTTCGGGCGTGCACCAGGTGCTTGCCAGCGGCGAGAACGTGAACCTGCTGATTCTTGACACGGAGCCGATGAACGCGGTCTCCAAGAGCAACCGCAAGCGCGACCTGGGTTTGTACGCCATGCAGTACGGCAACGCTTACGTCGCGTCGGTTGCGCTTTACGACTCGTACTCGCAGGTGCTGCGCGCGCTGAACGAGGCTGATGCGTTTGACGGTCCTTCGATTGTTCTAGCCTACGCACCCAGCGCCAGCAACATGGAGCAGGAGACCAAGGAGGCCGTCTCCAGTGGCTACTGGCCCCTGTACCGCTACAATCCTCAGCTGGAGGACGTGGAGGGCGAGAAGGCCTTCTCTCTCGAGTCGCCGAGCATCAAGAAGGAGCTCCTGACGTTCCTGCAGCGCAACAACCAGCTCAGTCTGTTCGCGAAGCAGGCCCTGACCGGTCCCACGGCATCCTCGGTTACGGAGAAGTACGAGCAGATTGGCCAGCAGGCGCTGAAGACCAGCTTCGAGGCCCTGCTCAACGGATTCGGCGGACAGCAGCAGGAGCCGTGGCAGGTGGACACCAAGCTGTGGCTTCTTGTGGGCTCTGACAACGGCCACGCCGACGAGTTCGCCTCGAAGCTCGAGGAGGACGCTTTGAACTTCGGCCTCAAGAACGTCGAGAAGATGGACATGAACGAGATGACCATCGACCAGTTGCTGGACGAAGCCAACGACGAGAATGCGTACGTTGTGTTCGTGTGCTCCACGGCTGGACAGGGTGAGTTCCCGAGCAATGGCAAGGAGTTCTGGGGTGAGCTTTCGGCTTTCAGCTCCACGCTCCCTCTGCAGTACGCGGTGTTCGGCATGGGTGACAGCTTGTACTGGCCTCGCGAGGACGAGAAGCACTACTTCTGCAAGGCCCCGACGGACCTGGACGCCAAGCTGAGCGAGCTTGGAGCCAAGCGTATCATCGACCTCGCCAAGGCTGATGACCAGGATGAGGATGGCCCGACGACGCAGTTCGACCTGTGGAAGCCCCAGCTCTGGGAACAAATCGGCATCCCCGCCGAAGTGGTCAGCCTCCACCAGGGCACGAAGAAGAAGCAGCGCACGAACGAGGAGATCAAGCAGCAGAGCAACTACTTGCGCGGAACGCTCGCGGAGGGCCTCGAGGACCGCACGACGAAGGCTCTGGACGCGGACGACACGCAGCTTACCAAGTTCCACGGCATCTACCAGCAGGATAACCGTGACCTGCGCGAGCAGATGCGTCTCGAGAAGAAGGAGAAGGCGTTCTCGTTCATGATCCGTGTGCGTGTCCCCGGTGGTGTGTCCACTGCGGAGCAGTATCTGATGATTGACCAGCTCGCAGACTCGCACGCCAACGGCAACATCAAGCTGTCGACTCGCCAGGCGTACCAGCTCCAGGGCATTCTCAAGTGGAACCTGAAGCCTATCGTCCAGGGTATTAACCGTGTGCTCATGGACTCGCTGGCTGCTTGCGGTGACGTGAACCGTAACGTTATGGCCACCGTGAACCCGTCGTGCTCCGTCGAGACCCACCAGGAGATCCTGGACATCGCGCGCGACATCTCGGCTCACCTGAGCCCACGCACGAGCGCGTACCACGAGATCTGGCTGGACAAGAAGATGGTCGCTGGTGGCGAGGTGAAGGACTTCGAGCCGTTCTACGGTGAGGCTTACCTGCCGCGCAAGTTCAAGATCGCTATCGCCATCCCGCCTTCGAACGATGTGGACATTTTCGCCAACTGCCTGGGTTTCATCGCCATCCTCAAGAAGGACAAGCTGGTTGGTTTCAACGTGACTGTGGGCGGTGGCATGGGTATGACCCACAACAACACCAAGACGTTTCCGCGTCTGGCCGATGTGATGGCGTTCTGCACGCCGGAGCAGGCCAAGGATGTGGCGGAGAAGGTCATGGTGCTGCAGCGCGACTTCGGTGACCGTGTGAACCGCAAGCACGCTCGCTTCAAATACACCGTCGAGGACCACGGCTTGGAGTGGATTCGCGCGGAGACCGAGAAGCGTCTGGGCTACAAGCTCCAGGACCCGCGCAAGTACAAGCTCGTCTCGAACGGAGACCGCTTCGGCTGGATCAAGAACTCGCAGGGCAAGTACCACTACGGCATGTACGTGGAGGGCGGCCGTATCAAGGACACGAAGGAGACCAGCATCCGCACGGGTCTCCGCGAGCTGGCCAAGGCGTTCCCGCACGTCGAGTTCCACCTCACGGGTAACCAGAACCTCAGCCTGGGCAACATCTCGGAGCAGGAGATCCCGCAGATCAAGGCGCTGATGGAGCAGTACAAGTTCGGCAACGACAACTACTCGGGCATGCGTCTGAACTCGATCGCCTGCGCTGCTCTGCCCATGTGCGGTCTCGCCTTCGCTGAGGCCGAGCGCTACCTGCCGTCGCTGATCACCAAGATCGAGGACATGCTGGAGGCGAACGGACTGCGCGACGACGCGATCGTGATCCGTATGACCGGTTGCCCCAACGGCTGTGGTCGGCCCTACCTGGGCGAGATCGGCTTCGTGGGTCGCTCCCCTGGAATCTACAACCTGTACCTCGGTGCTGGTTTCTCGGGCGACCGTCTCAACAAGCTCTACAAGGAGGCCCTCGACGAGGCGCAGATTCTGCAGGAGCTGGAGCCGATCATCAAGGACTACGCCGAGCACCGCGAGCAGGGCGAGAAGTTCGGCGACTTCGTCATCCGCGCGGGCTACGTGAAGGCGTGTCTGGCCGCCCCGCTGGTGGAGAACCGCGCTGCGGGCGAGACCTTCCACGCGTAAGCAGTCTAGTCGTAGATGTATCGTAGTATTCATTCATCAAATAAACACTCTTAACCGTACACATGCATGGCCCCGAGTTGGTGAGTACATGTATTGGCGACGCCGACAAACGCAGGTTCGCCATCGTAGGATAACAAGTCGACCATCTTACACTCCTTTACGTTGCTGCGAATCCATGCCCCCGTGACAACAGTAATAGTTGCTGGGCTCTAGTGTCTTGATGCTAAAGCTCGCCTTGGGGTGAGCCTCAACTTACTCTCGACAGATAAGCTTTCGTCACCTTCGTGCCTAATGAATCAGCGGGTCCCGGTGGTGATGAAGGGAGCCATCACTTGCGCTTGATTAACCCTTCTCGGAAGGCATCGCGGAAGACGCTGAACTTCAGGCAGCACATTGCCAGCTGTTATCCGATCATGCGGAGACTCGTACGTGTCGACCTCGCCCGCCTTTCGACCTCGCCCGCCTTTGCCATTGCTCAAGTCTCCGGGTCCGAGTTACATGCGAGTCTCCGTCTGCCTCCGAGCTGTGGCTCTCTCCGCCGCCCTCGCGGTGGCGGCCGCGATGCACGACTACAAGCCCCTGCGGCAGCCGACAGTGTACGAGTCCGACTGTGCCAAGGAATGGACCAAGCTCATCGTTGAGGGCTCCTCGGACGATCGATCGACCGCGAAGGTCAAGGTGAGCGAGCTGCGCATCAACCTGTCGGTGCAGTTGGCGCGCTTCACGAGCGACTACGTGGACTTCAACACGCGGTCGTTCGACGGTCAAGTGCCGGCCCCGACGATTAAGGTTTGCCCCGGCGACAGACTCGTCGTCACGCTCACCAACGGACTGGAAGCTGGACGGAGCAACAACACCAACCTGCACCTGCATGGGATGCACTTGCCGCCGTCAGGGGACGCCGACAACGTGATGCCCAATGTCGAACCCGGAGGCCAACGCAGGTACACGTACGAAATCCGCCAGGACCACCCGGCAGGCACGTTCTGGTATCACCCGCATGCCCAGCACAACGAGAACGCACACCTCAATGGGATGATGGCCGGCACGTTAATTGTAGTCGACCGACCGGCAGACCTACCGAACGAGTTGGCTGCCATGGACGACCTCGTTATGATGCTGCAGGCCGTTTGTGTGGAGAACTGCTTCAACATGTACGACAACATCGAGGACGCCCTGGAGAACAAATTCAGCTCCGCCAGGAGACTTTCACACCCCATGAACACTCCAGATGAAGAGGAGGGGGAGGGGGTTTGGCCCACGGATCTGGAAGTCGTCGAGGACGAGGCTGATGCGCCGCTGAACGACACCTCACTGCCCACGGTCTTTGTAAATGGGCAGTATCTACCCAATGTGAAGCTCGCTGTGGGCGAGTACAAGCGGCTGCGGTTGGTAAACGCCATCGCGAATAATGTCGCGGAGATTGTGACTACCCACGGCAGCGGATGCACCCTGGACGTGCTTGCTATGGATGGCATTTACTTTGACACGCCCACGCCGAAGAAGGTGGTTGTTATTCCTCCTGGCGGACGCGCTGATGTGGCTATCATGTGCGCTGAGATCGGGAAATTCTACCTCGAAACAGACTGCGCGAGCTCTCGCAACAAGCTGCTGGGTCTTGAAAACCAGCACCGAGTGCCTACTCAACGCATTGTGAAGCTCAAGGTTACCAAAGAGCCTGAAGACGAAGATTCTACTGAAGCTACGCGCCTTCCGTATCGACTGCCTAAACGACCCGCGTACATGCAAGACACGATCGGAGACGACAACAACCCCCCGTTTATCGAGGAAGGCAGCACGTACAACTTCGAGTTCTCAGTCTGGATGGACAAGGGGATCATGTACGGCGTGAACCACGAGAAGCTGGATCCGTCACACATCAACTACTCGATGCCCGTGAATGAGATGCAACAATGGGAACTCTCGGTGAAGGACTATCGGAAGCCGTCGATATGGTCCTGTGACCTGGATGCTGGAAGCTCCAGTGGTGATCGCCGCCTGAAGAAATCAAGCGATTGCCGCACGATGAACCACCCGTTCCACATGCACTCTACACATTTCCAAGTCTCGAGCATGGACAAGGAGACCGACCCGGATGGCATCATGTTCGAGGTGGGCGAATGGCGCGATACGCTACCGCTCTTCCGCGGGGGAGTGCAGATCCGCTTTACACCGCGTGACTACATGATCGGACATATCTTCGCGCACTGCCACATTGCCTCGCACGTGGACGGCGGCATGGCTCAACTTGTAAGAGTGCATAACCCAGAAGAAGAAGACGGAGGAGACGACAGCGACTTTGGTGCTGGTATTTATAGTAGCGCTGACGAAGACGAAGGTAGTGACATTGATGCTTCGAGTGACGCTGAAGAAAGCGACGATGGAGACGAAAGCGGAAATGGCAGCAACGGGAGTGAAAGCGACGACGAAGGTGAAGACGAGGAGCACGAGGAGGATAAACCATAAAGCTAGACTATACGAATGAATATTTATTTTTTGCGTTATTGGGGCAAGACAAACACGCAACACGTAGACGGCCTGAGGAATGCTTAAGACTCGCTTGCGATTACTTCTTCCAAGGCTTTAGCGTAGCTTGAGTTCCAATTCCTCTCAAACACGTTTTCAAGTGCCTTTCGTGTCGGTTCGTGGTTCGTGTTGACGCTCGCCCCTGCTGTGGTGTAAAAGTATCCCCACTCCATGTTGCTCGTGCCCACGTTCGCGCGAGTATCCGTGACAATGTACTTGGCGTGGTTCACGCGGGTGTACGAAGGCCACGCAGCCTTCGAACCAGCGCTCGACGTCGTGTTCTGCCAACCTGGCACACGGAAGATCTTGATCTCGAGTCTTCCGGAGCACCGAGCGTGCATATGCTGACACAGTTCCGCCTGCTTCTTCAGCGTGGCAAGTGCCTCCAGCAGTTGAGGGCTGGTATGCTGCCACTGGCTGATCAACAGACGCACGCGTAGCCCAGGCTTGCTGTACACACCGGCCAGCAGTGCATCAGTCAGCGCTGGCCAGTGGAGAGGTCCGGGCGTGTACATCGAGAACGGCGCAAAGTCCATGACACTGAGACTAACGAACGAATTGGCCGATCGGATCGTGTACACCAACGCGTCTTCATCAAAGGCGCGCGAGTGTCCAGCGGTTGCCTCCAACGGTGCAGCCGCAACGAACATCTGCGCGGAGGTCGACGCACCAACTTCGGAATCATCTTCCGTCTCATTTCCCTCCGAACGTGAACTAAACGGTGTCTCCAACTGATGAGAAATGTTTCCCAGCGATTGCAACCCCGCCTTCATGAATGGATCTTCACTTCTCTTATCCTCCGGCAGATACAGCGACCACGCCGGCACTTGCAGCTCCCGCTGGAACTTCTCCGAGAAGTAGCTCCCCGTCTTCGCCGGCAGCAACTCGGGCGACGCGAACATCCACCAGGTCTCAAACAGCCTCTGTATGTCCTGCATCACAGTAGATTTTGTCGGTAGATTTTCCATGACCACGCCCACCTCCATCACTTGTGCCAGCGACTTCCAGTCCATGTTGGCGCTCCCCACATACACGTGACGCGAATCGAAAATCCAGATTTTCTGGTGCAAGATGCCGCTGCCGTACCACTCGGGGCCGCTCCAGCAGCGCACTTGGATATTTTCCTTCGCTGCATCCACCAGCATCTGCACTTCCTCGGGTAATTTAGAGCACGATGCGCGTTCATCCGATAAAATCTGCTCTTGCTCACCGATACTTTGTTTAGCGGTTAAAATCCGGAATTTTACACCCCGAGTTGCCGCGTCTCGCAGTGCAAACAGCAGCTTGCGGCCTCGCTCCGCCCCGAATTGCTTCATCTCGGCCTCCGAATAAACTTTGCGGTCGTCGGCGCCCAGCAGGTTCCAGTACATGGCACTGAGGTCGATGGACGTCTTTGCCGTCTGAACATGGCGCGTCAACGCCTCGAACGTCTGCGGGACGGCCAACGCCAGCGCGAAGTCCCCCACGGGCAGCGACTCGACCAGCGACACCGTCGCCTGGCCCTCGGAATCCTCATTTAGCGGGAAAAATCCGTCCTCCATCGCAGATTTTGGCTCAAAGACAGCGGATTTTCGAGATGCCTGGACGCCCGACGCCGCCCGTTCGTGAGGGGAGAAGCGCAGCGCCACCAGGAATAGACACGAGGCCGCCCACAGCAGCCCGAAGAGCGCAGCGCCGTCGCCGCGGCCAAGGCGTCTCGCGCGCATCTTGGGGGGTATGAATGAGTGAGGGGTATCCTTGAAGAATGTGACACAGAGTACCCCTGATTGTAACCGGTTACACTTCGAGCTTCAACTACGTAACCTTGTGTAACCAGGTTACGCGTACCTCTTTGACTGGCGTACGTACCATTACTCCATTGACAGACGATGGCTGGCCCCAAGGTGGTGTCGCGCAAGGCCAAGCGCAAGCAGGAGCGCGAGGACAAGAAGCGCCAGAAGAACAAGCGCCAGCGCAAGGAGCAGGAGACGTCGGCGCCCGAGAAAGGGGGCAAGGCGAAGGCGCGTGCAGCGCTCGGCAAGCGGCCGGCCAAGCCGCAGCGCGGAGGCCCCAGCGGTGGCATCACTAACAAGTTCCACGAGTTCCTGGCGGAGGCGGCCAGCGCGCAGAATGGTGAGCTGTACCCAGGTCTTATTTGGGGGTACATGGTTACGGTGGTCCTAATTGACTGGGGGTACGCAGGCGAGCCGCAGTCGGTGAGTGCCGAAGACAAGGAGATCAAGGCGCTGGAGGCCAAGCTCGGACTGGGGTCGTCGTCATCCAACAAGGCCGAGTCGGCGCTGAAGAAGCTGAAGAAGTATGCAGATTTTTTTATATTTTTATTGTGGAGTTCTATCTAACGTTTGTAATTTTTTAGGGAGTACTCGAAGGACGGTTTGGGCGAGGACTTTGCGGACTTTTTGTCCGAGCTGGACCACATCTCCGAGTACGTAATTAGTGAATGGAGGTGGAGTGTGAGAACAGGTGACTGATGATGCTTTCTTCTTCTGTGTTGATTGAGCAGAGTGGTGAAGGGACGACCCAAGGCGGCCAAGGCGGTAAAGCACTCTGCCTCTGCTGGCCACGATGGAGACGTGGAGAGCGACGAAGACGATGAGAGCGAGGTGGATGAAAATGAGGGGTCCGAGGCTGGCAGCGATTTCGGTGACGATATGGAGATGGACGAGGAGACTCGACGCGAGATGGAACTGCTGCAGGCTGAAGACGCCGAGTTCTTGAAGGGCATGGACGAGCTGCCGACCGATGAGTCGGAGTCGGAGTCCGAGGACCTCGCGCAGTTTTACTCGGACGAAGAAGACGAGGAGGAGGAGGATGACGACGAAGCTCGGGCTAACACGCTGCGGAACCAGGAGCTGGCAGCTGGTGCTGATGCCGATGAGGCTAGTGACGATAGTGAGGATGACGGTGAACAGGAGGCGAACGAGAATAACAGCGATGACGGCAACGACAAACTGGAGGTGGAAGAGGAGAGCGACGAGGAAGTTGCCGACGATAGTGACAAGAATGACGATGATGATGATAACGAGGAGGAACAGGAGAAGGAGGAGAGTGTCGTCGTCGAAGAAGACATTTACGGCAGACCGGTTATCAGAACGAGTGATGGCGCCAAGAAGCCGTCGGCGTATCTGCCTCCTCACCTTCGCCGAAAGCTTCAAGCTGAAGCCGAAGCTGCTGCTGCGGCTGCAGCGACCGATAAGGTTAAACCCTCGCAAATGGATGAGCAGGCTATGCGTGAGCTGACGCGCCGTATTAACGGCCAGCTCAACCGTATCTCCGAGTCGAACATGGAGTACGTCGCCTACCATGTATGCGGCTGTGGATTCCCTGTGTACTGACTGTGTGTGTTGTCAACGATTCCAGGTCCATCGCGCTAGAAATGGAAAAGATCTACCGTGAAAACGGTCGCTCGCTCGTAAACGAGATTCTGCTTGAAAAGCTGCTTCAGACTACGTGCCATCCGCGACAGGTGATGGCGCCACTTATCAAGGTGGGCGGTGCCCTGGTGGCAGCTCTGTACCACAGCGTCGGCAGCGAGGTTGGCGGTTTCTTTGTGGAGAAGCTGGTGCGCAAGCTGATGGACAGCGTCGAGAAGGAGAAAAAACAGCTCAGCGAGAATGCAGGTGCTCAACATGGCGAGGACGAAGATGGCGACGGCAGAACCTCCAAGGAGCCTGTGAACCTGATGCTGTTCGTGATGATGCTCTACAACTTCGGTGTTGTGCACTGCACGCTCGTGTACGACCTCTTCCGAGCGTTTGTGGACAGCTTCTCCTCCACCGACATTGAACTTATCCACCAGCTCCTGAAGATTGGTGGTGCTCAACTTCGTGCGGATGATGCCGATGCCTTACGTCAGATGGTTGCAGCCGTTCAGCAGAAGGTGGGCGAGGCGCAGCAAGCAAACGACGGTAACCAGCCTGAGGAGCGCGTTCGATTCATTCTCGACCTCATTTACGACCTCAAGAAGTCGTCAAAGCACGGCAAGGGAGGCAAGGGTGGTGCCGGCGGGGGCGCACTGGATGTGTCGTCGCTGAAGAAGTGGATCGGCCGTGTGAAGACGCGCTGTGGAAATTCTAACAACCCGTTGCGTGTGTCGCTCCATGAGCTGCTCAACGCCGACGAAGATGGCCGTTGGTGGGTTGTTGGTGGCACGTGGGTCGGCTACCAGCAGCAGAAATCGACCGACGATGGTGCGGATGACACCAACGAAGCTGTGCGCGAGAACGACCGACTGCTGAAACTCGCCGAGAAGCAGCACATGAATACGGACGTCCGAAAGAAGATTTTTGTGGCGCTTATGGGCGCAACGGACTGCTTCGACGCCTACGAGCGGCTGCTGCAGCTGCATCTGAAGGAGAAGCAAGAGCGCGAAATTGTTCGCGTGCTGCTGCACTGCTGTGGCCAGGAGAACAAGTTCAACAAGTACTACCTGGTGCTGGCCGAGAAGCTGTGCGAGATGGACCAGCGGTACAAGTTCACGTTCCAGCTCGCCTTCTGGGACATCTTCAAGCAGATGGAGTCGCTCAAGCCGCGGAGGTTGTACAACCAAGCGCAGATGCTGGCTGGGCTGGTGCTGAGCAGCAGTCTGTCTCTGTCGTGCCTCAAGGTGCTGGACTTCACGCAGTTGGAGGAGAAGAGCATTCTGTTCCTGCGGGTTCTGATGGAGGAGATCCTCAAGTTCGAGGGCGAGCTGGAGATGGCGCAGGTGTTCCAGCGCCTGCTGCAGACCAAGAAGGCCCAGCTGACGATTGACGGTCTGGCCGTCTTCTTCCACCAGCATCTGACGAGCTTTCGCGGCGAGCCCGACCTGAAGACGCGGACGCTGCTCAAGAAGCGCGTCAAGAGTGTAAAGAGTTTGCTGGACCAGCTAGCCAAGTCTGCCGCGTCAGCTGAGAAGCAAGCCAGCTTCGTGTAAGTTCAAGAGCTGCGATTTTCACATACAATAGACCAACCCTTTCATTACAAGTTTTGGACATGGTTTCTAGCGTGAGTCACGCTAGGTATTGTTGTAACCTCCATCTACTCTTCTGCAATCTTCTTGATGAACTTGGCCGGGTTGCCAGCGTACACGCACATGGGAGGAACGTCCTTCGTGACGACACTCCCCGCTCCGATCACTGCCCCGCGGCCAATGGTAACCCCGGGCACCACCGTCACATTGCCCCCGATCCAGACGTCGTCCTCGATGGTGATCGGTTTGCCCAGTTCGTACCCGGAAGCTCTCGCCTTGGGCCCCAGCGGATGCGTGGCCGTGTACAGCTGCACGTTCGGTGCGAACATGACGCGGTCGCCGATGGTGATCTCGCAGACGTCGAGCAGCACGCAGTTGAAGTTCATGTAGACGTTGTCGCCCAGCCGGATGTTGGACCCGTAGTCGCAGCGGAAGGGCATCTCGATGAAGCATTCCCGTCCCTTGGCGCCGAGCATCTTGGTCAGGATTTCTTGGGCTTCGGGGGTCTCAGCTCCGTCGAGCTCGTTGTACTTCTTGACCAGCTTGCGAGTTTCCTGGCGTTCCTTGAACAGATCTGGGTCCATTGAGAAGTACAGCTCACTGCGCAGCATCTTGGCCTTTTCGGTCTCCATCGTCGTAGGTCTTGGCTTGGTTTTTGTGACTGTTGGGGCAGAATGAGAAATGATCTGGGGCACGACGCCAAGCTGACTTGGTATTAATACCTCCCGTCCCAAAGCGCACACGATACACTCGATGTACCTAGAATGTCCACGACTAGGGGTGGGTAATCGACCCAATCGGATTGATCGAGATGTACTTTCTGACCGATCGGATTAGCCAGTGCCGATTCTCGATTCATTTCGATTAGATCCGATTGATCGGTCGATCCAATCCGACTACCAAGATATAAAATACAGCAGTAATACCTCCAGAAAATGCTTCTCTAGATATCGCATTCACTACATGAATAATTTTTAAGCGACCCCTGAAATGACCAATAGCATGTTTTCACTCTAATCTCTTATACAATTTATCATGTCCGAAACTATAAAATACCACAGACTTCCGTACAACCGACGCTTCACAGCAAAAGTTCATGTGTG
Organism: Phytophthora sojae; assembly: GCF_000149755.1. Lineage (NCBI taxonomy): Eukaryota > Oomycota > Peronosporomycetes > Peronosporales > Peronosporaceae > Phytophthora > Phytophthora sojae. The sequence goes on from NW_009258115.1 coordinate 7,951,354, forward strand.
GCTTTAGTCTGCTCACGATAGTGCTGGTGTTATCTATAACAGTGACTTGAAGTGCGCTAGATTCGCGCTGAAATCGGCCTGAGACTTAATCGCATGCGGACATGAGACAACATCGGTATCATTGGCACAGTTCTCGTAGTTCTACTTGTTGTCCACCAACTCGACCACCACATTTAATCCGCTCAGCGACAGCCAAATCTGCGACTTGGCGGTGCGCGGCGCCAACACCACCTCGACCGCCTTCCACCAGTTCACGTTGCGCGACTGCAAACTCACCAGCCGCTTCGCACGCATGCCGCCGCTGCTGCTATTGCTACGGCTACGGCTGGGCACGCACTACAGCTGCGCGAAATCGTTCTAGCGCGTGACCGGGTGCTCACGCACATTACGTTCAGCACAACGGACGCGCCACCGCTACCTTTTGAGCCCCGGTACGGAATCCCAGTGCACCTCATTACTGGGCGGTGATTCGTCGCGGATTCGCAGTAAAGCAATTGGCCCAATCAGGTGTGCACACGTTGGGCGTCTGCTTGAAGTTGTCGATCGAATCGGCCGATTCAATCGGATCAGATCGGCTTAGGCCTGCCGGACCTTGCGAACTTCGCAATGCGAAGTAGTGCATGCGCAGCAATCTTCCTCGCAGTTTCGCCTTTGCCATCTCGCACTAACGCACCTCTCCGCATACCTTCATTCCATGGAGCCCCAAGACAATTGAAGTGCAAGTTCATCCTCCAGTGAACCAAGGCGAGCTCCTGGTAATCGACGCTCCGACATCTGGACCGTCATTCGCGATAACAACGATGGGACCTTCACATGTCTGCTGTGTTCCACCGACTCAGCTCCGGTCTGGAACACGGTGGCTCATACTACGTTTCGGCGACACCTGAAGCGGCAGCACGGAGAAGAGTACGGAGGCGACGAAGATGCGTCTCCGGCGGACACGAGAGGCGCCCGCCAGACGGACTTGCTCGCGTTTGGGTTCGAGCGATACGTGCGGCAGCGCACGTTCGACAAGGCGGCCGCTGACAAGCAGCTGGTGGCCTTGATCGTAGCGAATGCGCTTTCCCTGAGTCTGGTGGAGAAAAAGGAATTTCGTTCCTTCTGCAGAACACTTCACCCTGACTACGTGCCTCCGACAAGGAAGGCGGTTCGAAAGAAGATCATGGCGCGCTGGAGGTGCGAAAAGGAGCTGTCGCGGCATAGCATTCTTCAAGATGTTAAAAACGGCCGGGTATCCGCCACGACGGACTTATGGACATCAGCGGCAAAACTAACTACATGGTTGTGACCATGCATTGGATCAACGACGAGTGGGTCATTAAGTCGGTTATGATAGGATTTACGCGCGTGGAGTATCCCCATTCTGGTCCCCGCATCGCACAGCATCTGATCGATACCATTCGAGCGATGAGCGGATCTCTTTTTGCAAAACTATGGGCGATCACTACGGATAACGCCGCCAACAACGGAACAATGATTGATGAGGTCAACGAAACACTGGAGGAGGAGATTGTGGGCTACGACCAGCTTGCAGGGACGGCTTCGGGTGCCACCTCGACTCCAGAGCCTACGGAAGCTGCCGCATCCCAAGCCAAGGTCGTTCATGTGCGATGTCTGGCCCACGTTTTTCAACTTGCTGTCAAGGAAGGGCTTAAACGATGCCCAATCATGGATGACAGTGTTGGTGTCGTCCGTGACATACTGAAAAAACTGTCGGAGTTGCCGTCGTTACTTGAGGCGCTGACTGATGTCTGCGCGGCACTCAATGTGACCTTTATATCGCCGGAGCTCGACGTTGTGACGCGGTGGAACAGCACCTTAACGATGCTTTCTTCAGCTCGTTCGCTGAAGCTAGCGATTGGTGAGGTACAGCGACGGATTCGTGGCCGTCATGAAGGCTACAAATGCCTTTCAATAAGCCCTGGCGATCGTCTCGCTGCTCCCATCCCGGACACGACTTGGGGCTATCTTAATGAGCTCATAGCTTTCCTGAGACCGATCAAGGGCGCGACTACACACATGTCTGGCAAGAACTACCCAACCTTTGGTGTAGCGTTGGTTGTCTTCCATCTCGTCTTGAAGCATGCGGGGAAGACGGCGGAGACTGCTCTCTCGTGGTACACCAAGGATTTTGCTCGCGCGTTCAAGAAGAAGCTTGACGAGTATATCCCGCTCGTCAAAACCGATGATGCTCAAATTGCTGCCGTTCTCGACCCTCGTGCGAAGTCGTTCCTCGTCAAGATTGACGTCAATGTCGAGCAAGTGAAAAAACTAGTCGAAGCGGAGTATGAACGCGTGTATCGGGCCCCATATGAGCAAAATGAACTGCGTAGAAAACAATCGGAGAAAACCCAGCAGCAGAAAGAAGAAGCTGAAGACGAGGACGCGCTGTACAGCCTTATTGATGAGCACATTGGGCACGAGTCGCACGCAAACAGCAGCGGTGAGTCATTTTCAAGTGAGTTGTCTTGCTGGCTTGACCACAAGGATAAGTCCATGAACCTGAAGACAGACAGTCGAGCTGTGTGCAACTGGATGAAGCACGAAGCTGCATCATTTCCTCCAATTCAGATGATGGCGCGCGATTACTTGGTTGTGATGGCTACTTCGGTGCCTAGCGAGGAAGCATTCTCTGCATCTGGAACGACGATTACGCCTCGACGAGCTCGACTTGCTGACGATGCTGTTACAGCGATCATGGAGCTGCAGCATTTTCTTGCCTTCAACCTTACCTCGGGTGATGTCCATACTGAACCAGTAGGCATTAATTGGACTGAGAGCTAGTGTGTTGGTGGTCGCAGTGGCTTTAAGTCTGTAAGAGTCGCAATCGTTCATAATGCTATCGATCCAATTCGCCTTTGATGAGCTCTTTGCATTAATGACGAGTACATAGCGCTTCTGCTGTAACTTGATATGTGGTAAGCTTTTGTAAAGCAACCGCGTTGCACTCTAGGAACACAATACCATTTTTGCGCAGAATCATCTCAAACGAAGTCTGACTCGCCGCCTTGGACGAGCTCGAAGAGCATGTATCGACATCGCGTGGTATGATGCACTCGCTCACATGGCGCACAGAGACAAGCGGATAATCGTGCCGCTGTGAAGTTACACCGCACTCGAAACCTTGGAAAACGAGGCGAAGCGCTGCTCAAACCACCACAACTTCTGTGAGGCGGTCACTCTAACGAAACAAGGAGGAGCTATCTCCAATTGCTCAATCGCAACGAGGTGAAGCGCTGTCCGATAATTTAGCACCTGGACACCCGGCGCAACGAGGCGAAGTGCTGCCACAATTTGAAGTGATTCGAAGGTGTGTATCTCCAATCGAAACGAGGCGAAGCGCAGCTCCAATTTATCACTCCATGGGGTCTGAATCAGGGATGCGAAGCGCTGCTCGAGAGTCTCCGCAGAGGCGGAGCGTTGCCTGATAATTTTGCGACTGAAGAGGGGCAACGACTAGGGGAAACGAGGCGGAACTGTTCCCGATTGTGTGCGATTTCAAAGTGGCGGGGCCACTGTTGTCAAACATGTCTGCTTATCCAGGCAGGTTAACAATGTTTTCGACGCAGATATCGCTACCGAAATGCGGTTGTCGGACTCAAAGCCTATCTGGCTGTTGTTTCGTGCGAAATGTAGTGACGCAGGAGGGTATGGCGACGCGAAATGCAAATTTTAAGCGACTGCACGTTGGTTGCGTCGCTAGAAATGACAATCTTGCGCATGTCCTACGACTTGATCGATACCGGCGCATTGACGCCGTATTGAATGTCAAGTACGCAGCAGAGCACGACAACTCAATTCTTTCGGTGATGTCGAAGAGATGGTGCCCTCACCGTGTTTCAGGGCGAATATGAGTGGGTCGCCGTCTCAACAAGCTGAAAGTGGAAAATCGCGGAAAACGAGCAGTGGGGCGATTAGGTAGTGAGACTGTGAGCTATTTCTTGCGAGCAAAGACAATTAATTTATGGTGGTCATCATTACCTGTAGGATTTCCCAGCAACAGAGAGAACCGGGTAGCTGGTGCTTAGTATTTTTGTGGCTACCAGTTTGTCTGTATCTGCATCAGCTGCATTAGATTTTGAAAATCTTGTATTGTTTTCTGGTTATTGGCGAACTATACGGCTACCTCCTGGTGATTATGTTTGTTTGTGGTGGCGATGCGATAATTTCGAACCGTAAACTCTCGCGTTGGACTTTTGACCACGGAATTTGCAGCTTCAAGCCGGGTTGTGCTCACGAAAATGAGCGTATTTGCTTCGCGATATCAGCGAATTCATGTCTTGTCGACTCGAGTCGGCTGGTTTTAGCGTCGTTAATCAATTAGTGGCAAGGTCTTGCGCTAGACCAGCCCGTGAACCTAGTATTCAAAGCACATGCAAGTCTCGAGGTTGTCCCGAGTCCACTGAGTCGCAAATTGTTATCGTAGCGTGCTCTGAGAGTACACAAATGCGTTTGCTTGCAACTCGAACGCGCCCAGTGTCTTGAATTATTCTTGATCCCTCCATTTCCAATTTTACCGGCTTCCGCACAATCAGCGCACTCTCCGCAATGTAAAATCCATCATCTATTTTCCTCTGCAACATACCAAAACTGATGACATTTTTGTCAACTTCCATACGCCTGCGTCATTCGTGCCCAGCACGCCTACGAAAGGCTTAACACAAGAATCCCGAACAACAGGCCAAATCGCTTCTGTGCAGACTTGCAACCGCTTTACAAGCTTTTTTTTCTGAAACGAGAACGTAATGATATCCATTGATTGACAAAACTGCACTTTGGAAGCAAAACATTCCTACAGCTCCTCGAGATCCTCCCACACGACCCACCTGTCTCCTCTGCGGACAATGCCAATGGCTGAGGTGTCTTTTCCACTTGCTTGGTTGGCTTCCTGGTACATCTCGCGCAGCTTGAAGGTATTCGGGTGGTCGCACTCGGCGATGATGCCCTTCTCGTAGATGACGTTCTTCTGCAGGTAGTTCTCAACGATCAGAGCCTTGGGCATGCACTTGAGCGCAAGCGCCTGGTTCGTGGAGCCGTGACGGGTGATTGGCACGCGGACGGAGACGTCGGTGCCCCTGGCACGGACCTTGTACAGGGTCGTCTTGGCCGTCGGAGCTGTGGCGGGTAGCGGATCTCGCTCGCGCATTGCTACGCCCACCGAGAATCGACTGTTGCACGAGCTGCGACGCTGGTTCTCACGCTGCATGTTGTAGTTAAGCTTGTCCAGAACCTGCTCGAAGGCGGCACGTTAAAGCGTGACGCTTTCACTTGACCAGCAATGACGCAATCCGCAGCGCAAGGCTGGCTCGCCAGTAGAGCGCATTCAGCGACACAAAAGCCCGTTAGCTCAGCTATTCACACACACACCACCACATATACAAAGTGGCAACCAACGTACTGTAAGTCTGCCACACGGTCTTCGTGTCGTCAAGCGTCTGGCAGCCGATCGAGTAGAAGCGCGCATCATCTTGCAACCGCCGTTCTCGCACGACAAGTAGTCGATGGAGGACTCGGTCTTGACGTTGACGTTCAAGTGGCTGTACTCGCTGTAGCAATCGTCGGCGTACAGCAACTTCTTGTCGCCGAGTCAGAACTCGCACGAACCTGTGTGGATGAGACCGTGAGAGAAGATGGCATTGGCGTTGGTCGGAATGGGCTGCGGCGTGCCGTTCCGGTTGGTGAAGCTGCAGGCCGCGTCGTACAGCGACATGCCGTCCAGCATCGGCTCGGGGCTCTTTGCAGATGTTGGTCGCTTTGGGGCATTTGAACACCTCAACGCCCTTCTGGGTGTTGCCGGCCTCGCAACTTGCGAGGCCAGTCGCAAGTGTGGCGAGAAGCGGGAGGCCTCTTCGTTTTTGTTTTGTGATATCGACTATTGATAGCATCACATCTGCGAGGGGCAATATCACCCCAATTTCAACCAATGAGTCCGTGTTTCGTCAGCTATGTCGATGCTTTGTCGACTCGATCCGATCCAATCCGATCGAGTCGGCATTGATCTACAAATCAGCCAATCCGATTAAATGCGATCACGATCCGTCTCGATCCAATCAATCGAATCGGATTGGTTTTTTGCTACCCATCCCTATCCACGACACGTGTCAGGCTGTGCCAATATGGTAAACTACACGTCGTCTTTGTTGGCTATCTGTATTTTGGGATGTCTCTCAGCTCTGGCTTTTCCTCAATCGCCTCGTATTTGGCGATCCGGTAGCCTGGTGTTGTGAACTTTAGCGGCGTTTGTTTGAATGCCAGACATTTATTCAGGCGTTCTTTTGGATAAAGGTGCACTTGTTATTCATGCTGACTGTGAGTATACCCTAAGTTGTAGTGTAGTCATCTGAATCACTTGCTGAGGTCATCGGCAACCTCAAAACTTACCGCCGGTCGCGGTTTTGCTCCATCTCCATACGTGGTGCTCGCCCCCGCTGACGCGTGTCGTCCCGACAGAGCCGACAAACAGCTGAGTGATCTGCTGACTGTCCATCGGCTCTACTACCGAGTCATTCACCCCACCAAGGCAAAGACACAAGCACTGCTAACTTCTCCCCCGACAATGAACTCCGAAAAGGCCAAGATGATCCGAGGGGAGCTGTACATCGCGGTTGATCCGACTCTGGCGGAGGACCGGCGCGCTGCTCGCGAATTGACCAAGCAGTTCAACGACATGACGCAGGCCGAGAGCCCAGAAGCCAAGGCAGTGATGAAGCGCCTCCTCGGCTCAATGGGCAAGGACTGCCTCATCGAGATGCCCTTCCGCTGCGACTACGGCTACAACATCAGCGTGGGCGACAACTTCTACATGAACTTCAACTGCGTCTTCCTGGACGGGTGTCCGATCACGATCGGCAACCGGGTGATGCTCGCCCCGAACGTGCAGCTTTACACTGCCAGCCACGCGCTCGACCCCGAGGTCCGATCGTCCGGACTAGAGATCGGCAAACCCATTACGATCGCGGACGATGTTTGGGTCGGGGGCAACGTGACAGTTGTGCCCGGTGTCACCATTGGCCGTGGGGCAGTGATCGGAGCCGGAAGTGTCGTCACGAAGGACGTGCCTCCCATGTGCGTCTACGCTGGCAACCCGGCCAAGTTCGTCAAGAAGATTGAGCCCAAAGAGAAGAAAGAACGCGCTTGGGGAAAACACGGACTCAAAAAGTTGAAATCATACAAACTTCACCTTATACAGCGTTAACTTGTCCAAATTCGACTAAACTGAATCACGTAGCCCCCTTTCATGATCGTCTGCAGCCGGAAAACTAACATCGGTGCCGACGGTCGAGCTGACGGATCCAGTGACACGCATTCCTTGCCCAAGTGCACCACCGAAGCAAGGCATCGCGAAGTAAACGACACTTGCAACGCCCCCGACGCCACCTTTTGAATAATCACCGCATCGGGCACTTTCTTACCGGTGACGGAGTCGAATCTCGCTTGGGAATAAGGCAACGTCTGCAGATCCAGCTCGGACAACAGCACGCCGAAGGAGAAAACGTCAGCCTTCTCGTCGTAGTGCTCCGCCATCATAACTTCGGGCGCCATCCACAGCATCGTCCCGACACCGGCAGTCATGGTGTGTTCTTGTCGTTCTCGCGACACGCCAAAGTCCGTGAGTTTCGCGTCCAGATTCTCCGCCAGCAACACGTTCTTGGACTTCAAGTCTCGGTGCACGACGATCGGAGAGAGAGAGTACAGGTACGTCAACGCCTGCGCGACGTGGTAGGCGATGCGAAGCTTGTCGTGGTCGATACCCTGCGGTTGTCCTCGATCCTCAAAATCTTTCAGCAGTGCGCGCAGATCCCCGCCCTCCATCAGCTCTGTCAGCATACAGAGATCAGTGAGCGATCCCCACGACACACCGACAAAGCGCACAATGTGCGGATGATTGAGACCAGCCATCATTTTCGCCTCCGCGAGGAACACGTTCACCTTCTTCAGGTCACTTCGTGCATCCGGGAACAGCATCTTAATGGCGACCGCTTCACGATTGTACGTTCCGCGGTAGATCTCTCCGAATCCGCCGCGGCAAATGAGACTTTGGACATTCACTTTGTCCCGAGGGATTCGAGTCGCGATGATGGCGTTGTCGTTCCATAGCCCAGGACCGAGCGTCGAGGGCTCGGATCCATCGGTGGGGCCACCTGAGAAAGCGCTTCCTCTTGCGATGAACGGGTGTTGCATCGACTCGGGGTGGTCGTTGTTATTCCGTTTGTTTCGTTTCCAGATCCAACACGACACTGCCGTGATCACGACGAGAACGGCTGCGACTCCGGCGGCAATTCCGACGACCGCACCGTCTGGAAGTCCGCTTCCAGATGAAGATGAAGTCGACACCGAGGATGCTGAGCTCGAGTCCTGGTTAGTCTCGGACGTGCTTCTTGATGCCGAGGCTGAAGCAGAGTCAGACTCGTCAAAGCTCGAGCCGAACGTGCTGGTGACCGTTGAACTTGAATTTGTGTCGCTGATGACGGAGCTGGAAGTGTCAGTCGTGGAGGTAGCTGCCTTGTTGTAGAAAACGAATCCACCTTCGATGCCGGAGAACGCGTTCTGGCAGGTGTTGGCGTTAATGTCAGCAGTTGACACATCAAACTCATAGTAGCAGGGCCAGTTGAACCAGGACACTTAAGTGCGCTACCAATGGAGCCCATATTCCGAGTCCATGTCAACACTCCGTTCGAGATTGAGATCGTAGCGCTCCTAACTGGAGAGTAGCCGTCGTACAAAGTCTCACAATCGACGCTAGCTCGGTACGAAGCTGAATTCTCGTAGTCCGTGCAGGCAGTATCATAGTAGTAGTCGTACGCCATGTAGGGCTCGCCGTTGTAGAGTTCATCAAGACCTGCAGCCCGACCTTCGTGGCAACTCTCGTCGACATACCCTACCAACGCGTTGCTGTCATCGTACTGAGCAACGCAGTTAGCACCACTGGAGGTGACTTGGGACACGCACTCGTTCCGCCTCTGAATGAAGACCCCAGTCGGTGCTCCACTACAAGAGGCATCCTCGTAAAAACTCCAAAAGCGATGCATCCCCGCCATGATGTGTTGTCAAGACTTCGTTTTGGAGAATGACAGTTGTGGCGGCGGCTCAATGGGTCGGCGAACTGGGTATAAGTACTCTCTGGCAGATCAGTAAGCTAGCTCGAAGCACCGTGTTGCTGTGACCTGCTGTCCTTACGGCCAGCAGTGCACATAGATATAGAGGCGAAATGATACCAACATAGCATTGACGTTACTATCACGGTCGAGTGGGTATCACAAGATCGCTCGATCAACGCTCCATGCCCGATACGACACCAATGACGCAGTTCTTTCAAAGTGCCGCAACCGTCGAGCGTTTGCTTACTCTTCAGACACAATCTTCTTGATGAACTTGGCCGGGTTGCCAGCGTACACGCACATGGGAGGAACGTCCTTCGTGACGACGCTCCCCGCTCCGATCACCGCGCCATGACCAATGCGAACTCCAGGCACAATCACAACATTGCCACCGATCCGGGCGTCGTCTTCGATGGTGATAGGCTTCCCAATCTCCAGCTTGGCAGCTCTCTTCTTGGGGCAAAGCGGGTGGCTGGCCGTGTACAGCTGAACGTTCGGCGCCAGCAACACTCGGTTGCCAATAGTGATCGGACACACGTCCAACAGCACACAACCGACATTCATGTAGACGTCGTCGCCCAGCCGAATGTTGTAGCCGTAGTCGCAGTGGAAAGGCCTCTCGATGAAGCAGTCTCGGCCCTTTGCCCCCAGCAAACTCGAGAGCAGCGCGTCTCCCTCAGCGTATTCACCCGGCATCAGGTCGTTGTACTTCCTCGTGAGCAATCGCGCTGCCTGTCGATCCGCCGCCAGAGTTGCGTCCATCAGGTTGTGCGTCTCATCGCGGATCATTTTGGTCTTCTCGGTCTCCATCTTGAATGGCTTCTTCACTTGAGCGGTGTCGATCAGATTCTTGAATACGGAAGTCACTCTGACTGATTGAGGTCCTCACGTTGAGGAGCGGTCCAAACTCAGCGAACGTGTGATCAGATCTTGCGCAACAGATGCCTTAGTCATGCAAGCAGTTCCATGATGAGAAGTACGGCGGATACGAAGTTGCAGTCACTAAGCAGTACATGCATAATACATGGCACTGCTGCCAGTAATGCCTCCATTTATATCACGTCACGACTCAGACCGGACTCCAAACTTCTTGTAATTCTGTCAGCATTCCTTTCGTGCTGAAGTAACTTTGATCTCCACTTCATAGCCCCCGCTCTTCTTGCACATTCTCGATGGGGGCGATGTGGTACGCGACGGAGGCCACCGGTTCCTTCTCCTTATCAATCAGCTGCTCATTGAGTGCTCGCCACGCCGACAACCGCAACCGGTCTCTCGGAGACCGCCTCGGTATCTGCAACAACCTCCGCCGGCGGATCTCAATAACTGCAACAGCAAATGAACACAACAACGTCAGACCCAAGCTAAAAATTTCCTCGTTGTCAACCAAATCCACAGCGCTCTCACATTTCAGGCGGATGCAGTAGTGCGCCACCAGCAGCACTATGAAGACCGGTATGCCCAGCAGCCAGTACAAGTACCTCATACTGTTGCTGCTGGCTCGGTTCGTTACAACGTACGGACTGGTCGTGTACGGGCTCCAGGACGAGCCCGAGCCCGAGCTCTGCGCCGAGCCCGAGCCCAAGCCCGATGTCGAGTTCGAGTCGTCGCACAGCGAGACCGTGCGCAGCTTCCAGACCAGCGGGTCGCAGCTCAATACACAGACGCAGCCGGACTCCCCGAGGCAGAACTTGGTGGTCTTGGCCAAGTAGTTGTTCTGCATCGAGTAGTTGACGGCGATGGTGTTGCACTCGAGGCACGCGGGGTCGGTGGCCTCGCAGTACGTCGTGTTGACCGACGGGTACTGGTGGTAGAGTCCCCCCGAGAAGTTGGTCGTACTGCCGCTGTCGGCGTTCGGCCCCGTCGTCACGCGGTAGTCCAGCGTGTAGTCGTAGAAGACCATGGACGCGCAGTAGCCGAACTGCGACAGCACGCAGCCCCCCGGGTCGGTGGCCACCGGCACGTTCAGGCAGTCGTAGCAGCTGCGTTGCTTGAAGCACGTCTCGCCCGGCTCCAGTCCGTAGTACGCGCACGTGTCCAAGTCGGCGTTCGTGCGGCTCGAGCTCGTGGAGGAAGGCACCGACACGTCCGCCGACTCGCTGCCGACAGTGCCGGCCATGTCGGCGCTGCCGGAGCTGGACGCCATGGGAGACGGGAAGTGGCGCGCCTGCCTCTGGGGAGTATTATGGCCGGGGTGCTCAGCTCAAATCGCAGGCAAGCAGGCAGGCAGACGCTTGCCGGCCGTCAAGAGGGCATCTGATCGCCCCCGGTCGGCAGTTGATGCGGATACTTCGGGAGTTGAAGTGATCCCATTGGCGGATACTGCGAATGGAGAGATGTGACTGGCGGAAAAACAATCGAAGCGCACAGAAAGTGGCGCTGGTCAAAGTGGCATCATCGATTGAACCGGCTAACGGTCCTCTCAGCCGAGGCTGGCGACCCCAACAACGATCGACTTTTGACTCACACTGCCCCAGTTCGTTGCCGCTCTCCATGGCAGCAACGAATTCTTGGTTGTTATATCTTTTACTTGTACTCTGGAAACATTGCGCCGATGTCTGTGGATACCTGGATGGCGATCTTCCAACAATGGATCTACCACCAGAGCGGAGACCACACTGATCACAATGGTGTAACTGTTGTTGAGTAAGGCTGACAGTGGTGGACGGGCTCACCTTTCACTGTGCGGCCCGCTTACATTAACTTATAGACCATCAAAAAGTGCATGACCGACGCCATGCACTAACAAAACTTGCCTAGCTTTCGGCGGAGAGACTTGATAGAAGATGCTCTCCTCTCCTCTAAGCGGCATCCCGGCGAGCCTCGAGCATCGCAACCGTGGACGACGCGCGATCGGCCCGCGTGCCTATCCTCTCCTCATAAGACCCTTCGACGACCACGACGTCGCTGTCGACGCTTGCCACCTCCTGGTCTGTACCAACGCTGTCTTTGCGGTCTCTGCTACATGTGCTTGCTCTCGCAACGGCGACCGGGTCGTCCTGCACCTCGGTGTACGCTGCCCGAGCAGATTCATTGTTCCGTGCAGAGTCCTGTGGCGACAGCGGCCGCGCCGGAGCGGTCGTCTCCTCCTCCTCCACTAGCACAGTCGCGCCCTCCACCCTTGGGGACGCCATGTATTGCGGCTGCACTGCGCGCTGCTTCTTCTCGCGTTCGATCAGGTTGGTCTGCATCTTGCGCCACCCGGAGAGCCGCAGCCGGTTGGACGGCGACGTGATAGCGTTCACGTTATTGTACGGTCCTTCAGCTCGCGGCGGAGGTCTCTGCGGAGCCATTCTCCTGCAGAGTCCGCGTCTGTACATGAACACGGCGAGCAGCGCCACCTGCAGCACGAGGTAGAAGATGAGCATGGTGCTGTAGCTCGTGGCGTCCGTGGACGAGTTGTTGTTGTTGCCCGAGTTGCTGCCGTTGGTGTCGCACTCGGCCGGCATGTTGGTCTCCCAGTTGTCGGTCTCGCAGGCCATGACGCAAACGCAGCCGTCCGAGCCGAGACAGAACTGACGCTCGACCTCGGTGGATACATTCTCCGCGCCGTAGCCCCAGTGCGAGGCCTGGCCCAGGCTGCCGTTGTTCACGAGCTCGTCGCAGAGCACGCAGGCCTCGTCCGTCGGCTCGCAGTACGTCGAGTTGATCGACGGAAAGTAGTTGTACCAGCCCGTGAGCCCCAGGTCCTCGCCCGTCGTGTTGCGGCGGAAGTCCAGGTTGGCCTCGTAGCTCGACATGTCCTCGCAGAAGCCCGAGGGCGCCAGCAGGCAGCCGTCGCTCACGCCGGCCACGTCCGAGTTCAGGCACTCGTAGCACGTGCGCGGCTGCCGGCAGGACTCGCCCTCCTGCAGCGCGTGGTACGAGCACGTGTCTCCGTCCGAGTTGCCGACGCGGTACGGGCCGTTGATGGTCGCGGAGCCCACAGCGTCGTCCAACGAGGTGGAGGAAGAGGAGGACGAGCTGCTGCTGCTGTTGCCTCGGATGCCTCCATGGCTGCTATTGCTCGGCGACTGCGCGCGCGAGTGGGCCGACGACATGGATTCCGAGAGAATGACAGACAACCTGTTCGCGCCGCCCCAGATGTCGATACGGAGCCCAGCCCTCGATCAGCGCAGCTCTTCCCAGCGGCGCAAACTGACTCGTCTCGAGTTGGTCCGAGCACGTCATGATGGTGAGTACGCAACATACCCGTAAACTTCGACACAATAACTGTAATTATCTATCCCCTCTTAAATACGCTGATTATATTTCAGTAGATTTTGGAAACTAAGTTACTCTTATAGAACACCCAATTTTCTACTTTTTATACCCTTGATAAATGAAGCCGTTGAACTTGACGAAGTTAAGGGGTATGTAAGACTAACTTAGATTATTAACAACTAGGAGGCTACACTGGTCGGGATCACTTTACTCCTGGCTCTGGCTCGTGCTGGAGACACACTGGTACGAGGACAGCACCGAGAAGAGGCCGCCAGTCTTGCGCTTCTTGTTGGACGCCGCGGCCTTGCCGGCGCCGGGACGCTTCGTTGCTGCCTTTGAGCCGCCCCAACTCTTGCTCTTGCCCAGCTCCGGGCGCGCAGCGGGCACGACCTCGTCGTTGTTGGGCGCGGCGTTCTCGTTGCCGCCGTCCTCGGCCTTGTCCGAGCTGAAGGAGGTGAACACGAAACCCTTGGAAGACGCAGCACCTCCAGACTGTTGATGCAGCACAATGTGTTAGCCATTAGTCACCGCCAGCTTAAAATCAAAAGACAGATATGTAGACGTACCGAGTTGGCGCTGAACAGCTTGCAGTGACCGACCACGCGGCTGAACGACGAGGAGCTCCGAGACGCGGATGTCATGCCGCCGTACGAGTTGAAGCGACCGAGCTTCGGACGCGGTCGGTCGGTCCGAGACTTCTTCTGAGTCTTCTCGGCGGCAGTCTGGCTTTTAGCAGTAGCGTCCACGTCTGTCCGCTTCATCAAGTGCATCAGCTCCTGTGAGTCTTCGTCCTCCTCCAGCAGCAGATTCGGCATTGCAGCACTGCTCTTGGCGGTGGGGTCAGCTTCGTTGTTCTCCAGCGCGATCTGGCGCTGCAGGTCCTTCATACGCTGCATACGACGGTTGATACGTGCGCGCTCAGAGAAGAGCTTCATCTGCTGTCGCTCGCGCTCCTCGTCGGACTCGACCTCATCACCATCAGGACCGTTGTCCTTCTTGGCTTCGTTCTCTTCTTCATCGTCACTGCCGGACTCGGACGAAGTCACGTAGATCTTGGGCTGGTTCGTGAAACGCTCACGTAGCACACGCTCCATCTCGGCCTCCTCGTCCTCGTCCTCCTCTTCTTCCTCCTCTTCTTCTTCGCCGTCAGCGTTGACCTTTTTCTTCTTTTTGCCGTTTTCGCCTTCGCTGAGCTCTTCGTCCGACTCGAGCAGACCCAGACGAGCAGCCTCGAACTTGCTGCCGTCAGCAGCCACCAGCTCGTCCAGGTTGAAGCGACCACGAGCTTCCGAGCCCGAGTGCAGGCCGGAGAATGCACGACGATTGCGACCGAAGCCCTCCTTCACATTGCGCATGACTTCCTTGACCTGCTGGCGATCCTGGTCTTCCTGCTCGCGACGGAACATTTCGTCGAGGTCCTGCTCCTGCGCGCGCTCGTCGTCCGAGAGGTCATCGACAATGTGGTCAAGGTCATCCTCGCGCAGCTTCAGCGCGTTACGCTCCTCTTCTGCTTCCTTGGACTCTTGCGTCTTGGCCTGAGGCACGCCAAAACCGAAATCGCCCAGACCGCCAATCTTTAGGACGTCCTCCTCCTCGTCTTCCTCGGCTTCCGACTCGACCAGGTTGTCAGCGCCGCGGCCCTTAATCAGCCGCTTCCGCTTGCGGTTCTGCATCGCTTCAGCCTGCAGCAACCTACGATATCCTGCAGCCTTATCCTTTGGCTTGGTCGGCTTC
This sequence comes from Phytophthora sojae, assembly GCF_000149755.1. Taxonomy (NCBI): domain Eukaryota; phylum Oomycota; class Peronosporomycetes; order Peronosporales; family Peronosporaceae; genus Phytophthora; species Phytophthora sojae. The sequence continues at coordinate 7,966,386 of NW_009258115.1, forward strand.
GCTGACTCAGAGGACTCTCCATGCTTCTCAGCGTCGTTCCCCGGCTCCTGCGCATCGTTTGTAGCCTCAACCGCAGCGGAGGCGTCCTCCATGTCCTCATCGGCATCGTCTCCGTCCTTGTCGTCCTGCTCGCTGTCGGCCTCATTGCCGTCCTCCTCCTCCGCATCCTGCTTCTGGATCCGGTTGCGTCTCCTCACCACCTTGACACTCTCCTGCTCGTCCTGCTCGGCTGCGTTCTCCACAGACTTCTTCGGAGAAGCCTTGCGTGGCGAAACCTTGCCCGCTGCAGCCTCCGACGACGCCTCACCTTCAGCAGACGCTCCTTCAACCTCAGGCTCGGCCTTGCTTTCTTCCTGCTCCGGGGCATCATCTGCATCTGCGTCCACTTCCATACTGTGATCCTCCTCCTCCTCTTCCTTCTCTTCTTCTTCAGCATATTCTTCTTCTCCCTGTTGCTGCTCCTTCTCCTTCTCCTGCTTGTCCTTCATCTCGTCCTGCAGGATCTTCATCTTCTCGATCTTGTTCAGGTGCTTGAGCTGCTCCTCGTAGCTCGCGTAGCCGAAGAGCTTGGCCATGTTCTGCGCGCCCTGCTGGATGGCCTGCGTCCTGAGCCTGGCCAGCATGTCCTGCTTCTTGCGGCCGCTGGCGCTCGCCGCCGTGGTCGCGGCCACGGGCAGGTTGAGCGCGCGCGCCTTGCGGGGCGAGAACAGCTGCTCCTCGGCCTTCTTGGGGCTCTTCTTGGCCGTCGACGGCGCCACGGGCCCGTAGCGCCGCTGGTTGAGCCGCTGCTGCTGCGCGCGGTTGGCCTCCTTCTTGCGCCGCAGCTTGGCCAGCAGCGCGCTCTTGGCGGCCTCGAACTCGTTGGCGGGCGGCGGCGCGCCGGCGTCGTCCAGCGCGCTCTCGACGGCCGCCTGCTGCGTCACCTGCGTGGCCTCCTGCAGCAGCAGCTGCGTCTCCAGCGCCAGCTCCTCGCCACTCATGGCTGCCCTGTTGACTCGGGGAAGGAAAGGGATTGTGACGTCTTTGACACCGACTATGGGTTTTGGCGGGAATGACCGAGAGGCAGAGCGCGCCAACTGGGGGTATACAAACGTCAAGTCAGAGGGATTTGAGTGAGTACCCGGATACTTTGATGTACTTGATTCGGTGAGTAAGGTCTCGAGGGGGGTAAGGGGGAAGTTGTAGGGTACATTTCAAGTTGATGTGGTTGTCACGTGGGGGACAGGTGTCTCGATCCTTCTCAGCAACGCGCACTTCAACATCGTAGGGGCACTTTCAACTCAAGTGCCAACTGGCAGAAGGCCTCATGGCGCGTGCAGTGCCGGTCGCGCCCAAGCCAAAGCTCTTGGACGAGTACGAGATGCCTTCCAGTGCCGCCCACAAGGCTCGCATCCGATTGCTGCAGACGCTCGTGAAGGAGCAGCCCGTCCAGGGCTATGGATACGTGAACGTCGGCCAAAAGAGGCGCTTCCGAGCTGCGTTCGATGACGTTGCATGGGAGCAGAACCTCCAGCACGCCTACGAAGACCGAGGTGCTACCCCCCCCCACCTCAAACAATTCGAGATCGACCCAATACCGCTCAATGAACCGAGCTTCGAGCTGCTGCTGGCGACAGTGAACGACATCATTGATACGAGCTCAATGACGACTATTGAGACTGCCTCGGATGCGGACAAAGCGACGTTGATAGACGCTGTTGTTCGCGCCGTATGCCGCGAATGCACGAGTCGAGTCAAGATCCACCGCAACGTGTCGTTCAAGTCCAAAGCCTTGGAGTCATTCGGTCGAGTGGATCTGTTGCGTGACGGAGAGAAGGAGAGGGCGGTCGTGGTGGGGTGCAAGGAGCCAAACTTCGGCAAGGGCGTTGCACAGATGACATTGGCAGCGGAGACGGCGTTGCTGGAGCTCCTTGAGAAGGACCCTGAGACGAAAGAGCATATCTACGGAGTCGCCTCAGACTTCTTGGTGTGGCAAGTGATGGAGATGGGTGCTGAAGGAGCGCGATTCGGCAGGTTTGTGGTCGATGGAAACACGAAAGAGGACGACCTTCGCCAGGTTGTTGGGACACTTGCGGCCTTGCTGCAAGGGAAAGAAACTCGCCAAGTGTAGCTGCTAGCTTTGCGTGCCGAATTATTTTTCTTAAGCAATCCTATTTTTCTTCTTTTTCAGCACAACTGTGCATTTCCTGCGTCATCACCTTCGAGCATCGTGCTATGGTTCCCCGACTTCAGTTAGCACGCACAAGTTCATGCAGAACACTACCACCGCTTACATCCAGAACCTCCTTTTCCAAAAGTAGTACATATTCACTTCCTGGCAACGGAAGAATTCCGGCACTCTTGCGTATCACTTTCTTCGCCAACACCATCAATTACTGCAGCATCGCACGCATACGAATCCAAAACGTCTCGCAATCCCTCACGACCAAGCCAACACTCATGATGCTTCACGCGAAATACCAATTAACTTCCACTTGGTCGCCGAAGTCACAGCCGGGGGGCTTCACCATCCATACGCTTTCACTCTCACACATTGAGGTGGCTCATCAATTGATTAAACTGCATCGCACCAGATGCACCGCTCGATTCAAAAGGGTTGCCAACCAAATCAATCCTTGGGTCGTAGCACCAGCTCATATGAAGAGTAAGCGTCGAGCGATATAGAGGACATGGCATCGCCAGATCCATTGCCCCAATCTGCAAGCCGGAGTTGGACAAAGTGCACAACGCTCCCAGCCGCTGCTGAGCCCGGTTGGTAAGCTTGCCCTTCTTCGTAAAATGCTCGATCCACTCGTCATTGAACATTTGCGCGAGAACAAATGCCGTGCTGTTTAGCGGGTGCTCGCGGAAGGGCCAAGACAGCAGCTTGTCTAGTTCCCCCATCTCGATCATGGCCATTATTGGTGGAAGGGGTATCGCCTCATTGGGGAACCCAAACGCGGAATTCAGGACAGCGTCAATCATCGGCTTATTGTGTGCTGGATGAAGGTCCATGATCGACATCCCAAACACTTGGCTAGACCAGTTCATGCTGTAGCCATAGTGCACACACCTGCCACGCATCGAGCAGCGACGCGCGATATCATGGAAATCTTCAGGCGAAAATAAGTCAACCAAATTCGACCATGACATTGTCTCCGGGCCCATCAATGCAATACGCGCGAGCAGTTGTTCATTTGCAGCTTCTCCTCGAACCGCCTTGATAACGCCATAATTAACTTCAATTTTCAGCTTGTGTGCCAGCATCAGCCCTCGAAGGCGGTTCAAGTTCTTCATGATGTGAATTATAAACAAATCCACCACTGATAGTTGACTACAAGAGCTCTCCTGCTTCTTTTCTTGCTCGATGTAGTCCTCCAGTACGTTCATGAAGTCCACGGTGTTGAAAGCGACGTCATCTCTCAAAGGCAGTGAATCAGGAGGCACGTTCCACATCGTCACATTGCCAACCAACGGTGGGAAGCTCGGAATCGCCTCCTTGGTTTTCTTCACATTCTTCTTCTTCTTGTTCTTCTTCTTCCGATTGCTCTTTTTCTTTTTGGACGCTGACTTACCTGTTGCAGTCGAACCAGTTTCAACCGTATCGGTATTCGTGTTGGTTCTCGCACCGGTCATTCTAGGCTCTTCTTCCTCCATCAGGTTTTTGGCGTTAGAGGACGCTAGAATCTCGCCACTCAGCATATACTGCGTCAAGTCCAGCCGGTCGATTTGACGATGGAAACTGCACAGCCCTGAGAAGTACATTTTGCGGTATTTTGCCAGGTTCAAAAAGAATGCAGACCGTGCCCTTGCCGCGGAAACCGGTTCCACAGCAGCCCAGTGGGTCAAATACGACAGCACCTTGGGGTTCTCGTTTGGCCCCAGAGAATCTACCACCACGTTCACACTTTCACGAAAATTCTTCAACGTCGTTTCACTCCACGTCGAAGAGAGCCAAACCTCCATCACACTCGAGATCGCGACATTGGACGACCCGAGCATGTGCGCAACCACTTTGCCCTTGGCGACTGCAAACTCGCTCATATCGAATCCAACCCAGTTCAAAGGCACATCGTGGTGCAATTTGTCGCTGAGCGTGGCAGCGAGAAGACTGCTGAAGTCGTTGAATCCCATAGCAACGTGGGTTGTCCCAAAGTAATAGTACTCGGCACGGTTGGGGTTGTTTGCGAAGCTGGTTCTCATTCGAGCGTGGTAGGTTGGCTCAAAGCTGTTGTGTGCCTCACGGCCGTCCACAATGTCACCGCACTTCATGCTGCCCCTCGCTCTTAGAATCTCCATCGCCCCGATCCCATGCCACCGCTTCATCCTGTCGTCAAATTTCAAGCTCTCAAAAAATGTCCCGTCGCGCATGCCGTGTGCATTAAGCCAGGGGTTCACGCTGGCATCCAAGTACGCCCGATAGAGCACTTTACTAGCGAAGGTAGCATCAATACCGTCTGGCCACTCGCGGAGCTTCTTGAACTCGGTGTGGATTTCGGGAGGAGGGCGTTGAAAGAACATCGTCAGCTCGCGTGGCATCTCTTGAAGCCGGGGGTTCGACTGGGACTTTGCCGTGGCATACGCCAAGCGCATTCTTTTCACAGATCCGCCCACGCGAGCAATGTACTCATCAATTCCTTCGTTGTCTTCAGCAAAATCTGTGTCAGGAAATTGCATTTCTTGAGCGGGCGACACCTCTCGTCGTATCCCCACCTAAAGATTAACTTTACTCGATCTCCACCAATTGAAAAGTGATTTGAATTTGCTTCCGACTAAGAGTATAACGGCAACATCACTTCTTGATCAGAAAGTTCTTTGAAATCCCTTTTCCCGTTAGGTCTTTCGAGCCGCCGAAAGGAGAAACACGTTTGTTACCCAGTTTTGTTTGCTAAAAACAGTTTTAAAAAAAATACTACCGGTAGCGACACGTTCAAACACAAGCACCGCATGGACACGGCACGCCGAGTTGGCACCTCAACTGTGCCAATAGTGCCTCGCCCGGGCTCGGGGGTTCCAATGGTTCCTCTGTCTCAACGAAGTCGGTACTTGGATCGTAGCACCAGCTCATGCAATGATAACCGGTGAGCGATAGAGAGGGTTCGGCAGCATTAGATCTATGCAACCCTTCTGCAACCCGCAGTTAAATGGTGTCTTCAATCCCCCCAGCCGCTGCAGTGTCTGGTTAGTTAGCTCGCCCTTCTTCACAAAGTGATCGACCCAGTCTTCACCATACCATTGCGCGAGAGTGAACGCCGTGCCGTTGTGTGCGTGCTCGCGGAAGGGCAGAGACACCAGTTTGTCCAGCCCTGCTTCCTTGAGCATGGTGTCCAGGGATAAATGAGGCGCTGGCAGCGACTCGTTCTTGAATCCAAAGCTCGAATCCAGCACAGCATCGATCTGGGACTTGTTAACCGCCGGATTAAAGTCCTTAATTGAAGCACCGAACACGTGGGGCCCTGCATGCAGTAGCCAGAGTGCACGCAGGTGCTGTACATGGAGCAGCGACGCGCGATATCATGGAATTCTTCCGGTAAAAAGTTGTCCAGCAGACTTGACCACGACATCGTGCGTGGGCGAATCCGCGCAATACGCGCGAGCAGGTTCTTGTTCACGGGATCGTTTGCATCTTCACCTTTAACCGCCTTGACAACACCATAGTTCACCTCAATTGTCAGCTTGTCCCTTAGCATCAGACCGCGGAGACGGCTCAGGTTCTTCATGGTGCGAATGATGAACAGATCCACCACCGACAGCCGATCGCACGAATGCTCCTGCTGCTTTTCTCGCTCGATGTAGTCGTCCAGGAGCTCTGTGAACTCCACAGTATTGAGCGCAATGTCGTCTCTGAGTGGCGGTGATCCAGGAGGCACATTCCACATCGTCACATTGCCAACCAGCGGCGCCGAGCTAGGAGTCGGTACTGTGCCACTCGACACGGGTTTCTTCTTGTTTTTCTTTCGGTTGCGCCTCTTACTGGCCTTCGTTTGACCTGTTTCAGTCTTTCCAGCTTCAGCTGTATTGGGTTTCGTACCGACTCCGCCTGGTGCTTCCTTCTCCACCAACTCCCCTACGCCCGCAGACACTCGGATCTCTCCACTCAGCATGTACTGAGCCAAGTCAAGTCGGTCAAGTTCCCGTCGGAAGCTGCACACTGCCGAAAACGCCATTTTGTTGCGCTTCTCCAAGTTGGAAATGAAGCTTGAGCGCGCTTTTGCTGCGGAAACCGGGTCCACCGATTCCCAGTGGGTCAAGTATGACAGCACCTTTGGGTTTTCGTTTCGTCCACGCAGTGATGCCAATACTGCGTTCACACTCTCCCGGAAATTCTTTAAAGTCATCTCACTCCACGTCGAAGACAGCCAAACTTCCATCATACTTGAGATCGGGACAGTCCAAGACCCAAGCATGTGCGCGACCACCTTGCACTTGGCGACTGTAAACTCACTCATGTCGAATCCAACCCATCTCAAGGGTGCAATGCTTTTGGATTCGTCACTAAACGAAGCAGTGAGGAGGCCGCTGAAGTCGGTAAACCCGATGGCCACGTGAGTCGAGTTAAAGAAGTAAAATTCGGACCGGTTGGGAATACTGATGAAGCTGGTGCGAACGGTAGCTTCGTAACTGCGTACGTAGCTCTGCAGTGCCTCACGACCGTCAAAAATATCACCAAACTGTATAGTACCTCTCTCTCTGAGCATCCTCATTGCTGCCTTTCCATGCCATCGCTCGGTTTGGTCGGCAGCAGTTATCGCTCCAAAGTAGCCTCCATCGCGCATGATAAATACGTCGGTCCAGGGGTTCAACGTGGCTTGCAGGAACGCTTGATAGAGCAGCTTTCTGGCATATACAGCGTCGATGCCCCCTGGCCACCCCCGTACGTTCGGGAACTCGGTGTGGATTTTGGGAGGGGTGTCATGTAAGAGGATTTTGACCTCATGTGGTAGTTCTCGGAGCCGGTAGCTTGGCGGAGACATCTCCCCAGCGTAAATCGAGCGCAAACTCCTCACCAACTCATCCAAACGGGCGATGCTATCGTCGATATTGTCCTCTTTGCCAGGTGGCACACCTGAGAATCGATGCTGCTCATAGGGCTGCGCGTTTGAACTGCCATTGGTATCTCTTTCTTGGCGCTGCTCTGGCTGTGGTTCCTTCGATACACGATCCGGTTTGGCGCCTGAAGAGTGCTGTAAGCGCTTTTGTATATCGGCATCCAAGCCACGCTGAAACTCATTCAGCCGCTTCATAGTCGCCTTCGAGAATACCGTCATTGACACGGCGCTGGTACGAATAGCTTGCACATCGCGGATACAGATTTCTTGACTAAATCCCAAGCTCTGGAAGCAACGGGCTCGACGAAGCCACGCCTTGAAGTTAAGCGGGTCGATGATACCCGCCACGGTGCTGTTAAGAAGTGCAGCTTCACCATGAGGAATCTCGTCTTCGGAGTTTGCAGACCCGCCGTTACCGGCGCTAGTCTCTCGGCACGCCTTCAAATGCACCGCAACGTTGTTCAGCACCGTCAATATATCCCGGTTGCATTGTCGACTGGAAGCTAGTCCCTTTCGATAGCACCTCTCAGCAGCGCCAAACTCACCCTTTGAAAAATAGACCGATCCTTCCTTGCGCCATTCATCCGCAAACTTCGTCTCTCCGGATAAATCCCCTTCGGCAAGTACAGTTCCTGGCATCTCCAGCTTGATGCACCACTTTGCGAATGACTGGAACTCTGGATGCTTGACAGTTCGACTCGACGAGATGCCAGTTTTCAGGGTGTTCTTTAGCAGTTGTAGCTCGTCAAACGACATTGTCGGTGAAACTCTGCGCGCGTGGGCAATGATTCGTGCTGTCAACGACATGTTCAGTCCACTTTCAGCTGTAGCTGAGGCAAGACGGAGCCAGCCTTTGAAGTAGGTTGGATCGAGGTGCACGGCCGCCCCTGAGAGCTGGATGGCTGTGCCGAAGTCCCCCATCTTGAACCGACAAGTTGCCAGATTAGTCAGCAGTAATACCAGCGTATGAACTTCAGATTGAGCAGCTTTTATGTTGCCCAGCTCTTTCCAAGTAATTACATCAGTCGGCACGTCTCGCCACGGAAGGAGTTTGTCAGCTTGATCGACACGAATCGCCTTAGATTCATCCAGGCGCTCCTTGTAGTGGGGCTCGATGACGACGATGGGTTGGCCCTTAGCGAATCGACGAGACAGAATACACTGCCGCTTACGAGGCGGTAGTTCAGGATCGACCAAGCCTTAGGCAACAATCTCCACCAAATCCCCCGTTAAATCTTCAAGAATGAGTGAAGATGTCGCAACACCAAAGAACGCGTCGTCAATGGCCACCCACCCGCAGATGTACCGCCCTCGGTGCGTCCTCCCGACCTCCAACTCCTTGCAAGTCATGGGCTTCAGCGTCCGTAGCAACGTCGTGTCGGGCGTTGCGTCGGCATCGTCATTTGTATTGTCAGCAAACGCTTGCTCCTCAAAGACGCCTCCAGACTGGACAAACTTGGCTCGCATCGCTCTGAACCGCCTAACCATCCCTTCCTGTGTGCTCAATGGGTTGACGCCTTCACTGAACTCGTCTTCATCGTCCGAATAGTGTTCAATGTACTGTTCATCGTCATATTCGTCCTCAGACAGACCCGCCATATATTCCAGTACCGAGAGGGGGTCCAGATTCACGGCAAAGGGAAAGCCATGATGGGATGTGGGCGGTGAAAACTGCTGTCGGTCAACCAAATTGGAGAATGATGCTGATCAGAGCATTCTTTCTAAATCCCTTTCCCGTACGCGGGTCAAAACCTGTCAAGGGAAACGTGTTACACACCCAGAACAAACCAAACCAAACCAAACCTCGGCCAGTTCAAACCAAACCAAAATTACCGGCAAACCAGGTTTGAATCGGTTTCATGGTTTGAACACGTTTCATTTTGTAACTCCAAACCAAGCATGCCGTTTTTGCGAACCAGCGCGCTGGTTTGAACCGCGGCTGCACATTCGCAGGCAGTGCGGCTTTTACAGAATGGATCGCGGTTAGAATCACTTCACTGTTATCGTGCTCGTCGGCAAGGCCACGACAACAATTATCGCGATTGAGAAACCGCTTCGATCAGTGCGACCACGGGAACGCCCAAAGATAAAGTAGTTGCAAGCAAGCTTACTGTTAGCTTGAGCCAGTCTCCGGCTCATGATAATATGGGCGTTTGCCCTCAAACTTTCTTTTGCGGTAAAAAAAATATACACAGGCAGACACGACGTCAGAGAGTATATAAATCCAGATATTCAACAAGTTTACTCGATAAATCAAGGGGGATCTACACGCAAAATTTGCCTAAAAAATGCGTCCATTCATCGCGAAAGGGTTAAGATGCCACGGGCTCAATCAAACCTTCGAACGGTCCCCTTATTCCAACTTGGAGCTCCGGAATCCAGGACGAAGGAGCGAATGGAGTATTTAGTTAGGTCGTTCGAGCGCTGGACGGGAACATGTGTTTACAGGTAGGCAAGATCGCATCACAGCACTAGCCGTGACCAGTGGAAATGGCGAATTTGATGCGAAGTCTCTCAAGAAAGATCAAAGAGGCTGATGTTCGTCTGCGTGAACAATTTGTGCGCACACCAACGGCTTGCTTCTGTTTGCACTTTCAAGACGAAGTGGTTCCGTCTCTAAAGCTCCCTTAAGTTCCGCTGATACGTAGGTCGCGTTCACAATTTGGCTACTGCAAGCTCGGGATAGATAGGCTATCTACATAAGTAGTTTACTTAACATACAGTGCATACATGTATCTTATTGATCAGTAGAAATTATCCTTGTTACAGGTTAGTGACTTCTCGATAAGCAAAAACCGTTCTGACTACGGAGCTAAGAGAGACGTAATGAATGGTGACGTCCAAGATTGAGATATCCGAAGCGCTGGGTGGTGCTTGAACAGCTCCCTCGGCGTTTGTTAAGAGAGCGCGCCTGCGTATAGCAAACACCCGAGGGTGGGCCGCGACAAAACGGTGCAGGCGTGATAAAGCGGGGAATTCGTGCAGACACTCTTGAAGACGCTGGCAGGTAGCATAACTTATTGCTGTTCAGAGCTACGTTGAACTCGATTGCTCTCGCACTCATCTTCCAGAAGCGTCATCATAGTTTCTAACTGTCTGCGGCATTTTAGTTTAATTTTTACCCGTGAATCAAAAACCTTAGGATACGAGCACATGTACTGCTTTGAGGTGGCTCGAATAGCATTAAGGAAGGAGGAAGTTATGAATTGGGAGGAGGACGTTATGAATTCTCATTTGTTGGTAAGAAATTTGTTCGTAAATATTGTTTCATAGTACGTTCTGCTGTGTAGGGGTACGGAATTCAATGCTGAGTCACAAGAAGAGCTCGCATAATACTCACAATCAGTTAAGGCGTGTGCCAGTAGATATTTTGCCAGTGACGACGAAATGAACTGGCTAGTTTTTTTGTTGTTGGATGGCCCGCGTTGGTTTCATGAAAGCGGCATGGGGGCAACTGTCGTCCTTTTGCGTGGGCTGAGGATCAAAACTAGCAATAGCTGTTTATGATGCTGCCTCCCCTGGCGCTTGGCACGTGCAACAAGAATTTCCAGCTTCAATTTACACGAAAACTTTAGTTCACGGGAGTCACCACGTTCTCTGCAATGCTGCTCGCGAGAAAAAAAAAGAATGGTCAACATGATTTACTGTTAACTTGATGAGTCATCAAGTCATCAATGATGACCACAAGAAGTAAATGGATTTAATAATGAGATCCCTAAGTTAGGGATTAGGGACCCTAACAACAGTGCAGCTCCGCACAATTTTGAAATGTTCTGTAAATCTAAAAAAAAACTAGACGCGTTGTTTGCATACGCTTGGTCTGTTGAGTATCCAATTGTTGCTTAGCAGCGGTAATTCGCTACTTTAGAACAGTGTTAACAACGCTGAATGCCCGGAAAGTTGATCGTGTTTTAAAGTTAATCTCTAGTCTCCCACGCCGTCTAATATTATGCGGGCTAGTCGTAGCTCACTTCGAGCAACTTCAAAATCTGTGCCAAAACTCTTGTGCATCTTAAGGTGCTCATTAATTGTGGCTCGTACATCAATTCTTAACGACATACTTGGGTATTCTACAGCCCGAGAATTTATTTCAACAAATGCGGACCTTTACGAAAGTGTGCGATATCTTTGTATAGCCTTTTGTAGCCAATGAGCAGCGCCACAGTAACTCCAAACCTGTTACGCTACATAACCGCTCGTGGTTTGAAAGCTGGAAGGATCTGACCACAAACCAGCGAAAGCGGTAATTTTGGTTCGGAAATCTGCGTAGTTTACGAGCAAACCAATTTCTTGCACGTTTCATGGTTTGGTGTGTTCAAGGTGTGGGAAACACTGCAAACCAACCTGTACGTAACGCTAGGTCACCCAAACTTGCTGGCTTAGCGCTGCAAATAGATGGAAGGAGTTCTAGGGGCGAATATCAGGCCCAATTGGGTGAGTTTCGATGCCAATGGCGACAAAGCGTAAAGAAAATATGCGGGGTTAATTAAGCTAAACCCAGTATAAAAGTCGAACCAGCTTCACGTTAAAACGACTCTCTCTTAGCGAATCTTTCAACCCGGAGTTGATCACAATTCTGTCATCCTTCCGTGCGTTTCCACGTTATCACACCAGAAAAACATCACTTCTGGGCGACCGGAAGCCACCCTGACGAAAAAAATACTTCGCGGACGGCGGGGGTAGCTGCAAACGCGAAAATCAACTCGGTTGTGTTTCGATCCAGCTCATTGAGGCAACGCGAGCTCGTGTGCGCTTCGAAATGCTGCCGCTGCGGTCCTGGCGACTTGGTGGTGTCATCACGCTGAGAAATGCGACCTTCGACTTCAAAGGCAGCTCCTCTTTGATAACCGGCAGCTTCTGGAGGTGATACGCCTTGAACAGCAACGCAACCGATACATTTTTATAGGCCATATCCACGACATCGACATACTCACCCTGCAGTTCCGTTTCAGCAGATCCAGCAGTGCTGCCATTCGGGGTATCAGTGCCACTCGTACAGTCTCTGTGGCGCGCAGTCGCCTCACCGAGCTAGCCAGTGGGAGCGCTGTCTCGCAGAAAAACATGATGAGATCGGTGACGTTTCAAAAGTACGCGCTGAATCCGGGTGCCCAGTAATCTGGTTCCGCAATCTGCTGTCGCGAACTTCAAACTGAGCTTCAATTGCAGGAGTACAGACAGATACCCCCTTCAATTGTGGGCAATTCGCAGCGATTCTTTCCAGCATGGACGTATGAAAGCTCGAAACGTGGATGGATAAATGCACCAGTGTAGACCCAATCAATCCCAAAAATCTGCAGAGCGCGTCGTCATCCGGGTCAGTCTTGAACATGATCATCAGTGATGATACTCCTGTCGTTGGAGCGGGCAAACCCTCGTCATGAACAAGACTAGATCGGCGAGTTTGGCACTTACCAAACCCAGGCGCCAGCTCATCAACCCACCCGTTTTCAGTTTCATCGCTCAGAAGCTTGACACCGCGAATCTCCCTGGAAACGGTAAAGGCCGCGTTATTCCCGAGATCTTCGTCCGTCTCCATGGGTTGTAATCGTACTCTTTTCTTTGGTTTGATGGAGTAGGTATTCCGTGTCTGCTGCAGGTGTGATAAGCCTAACAAGTCTTCTTCGGGATATTCTGATGTCATGACAACTCGCATCGCATCCACATCTTCTCCAGTAATAGTGAAATCTTGAAGAGTAAGTCTCCGAAGGCATGACAACCGCTGCGCTCGCTCAGAAAAGAATCCATAGCAAATCCACCCCCACCTCCACGTGGCAAGCTCCCTATTTTGATCAGTCGAGTCCGTTGAAATTGACAAGTGAGTAGTGGTCTGGTTCACGACTGCAGCGGAGCACGCGCGCTCAAAGGACCACCGAGAGGGATCGCAGAATATGTTGACTGAATCCAGCATAACTTGACTAGGAGCAGTCAATGTGCTGGCACGTGGGCCAGACATGACTCCCTCCATTCCCTTGCTGCTCATCCGCTGACCCGCCAAACAAACTCGTCAGCAACTTCCCAATGGACTTCCGCGCAGCTCCTCGCTTCGCTGGAGATACTAACGCATTGCCCAGCCCTTGCAAGATGCTTCGCCCCGAACAGTAAACAACATCACGAGCCATCGTCTCCACCAGCTCTGTCACCTCCGACCCAATTCCTACTTGTCTGAGGTCTGCCGCAATTGATTCCAAGACAAACGTCACTCTTGGAAGTCTTCTCCCCCCTCCCACCGGAGGCCGCGTCTGACCACGAAGATGACGAACCGCCTTGAGCACATTAACCAGGCCCCCTCCACTTCTTGCCAGGTCCGGATGGACTTTGATCGCCAGCGGAACTTCGATTTCGTGTGGAAAATCTCCTAGCTCCTGTTTTCCTTCCCAGATTTCGATGATTCTCTTCAACGCTGCGTTATATTTTGGGCTGGGGCTGTCATGTTGCTCCACCCCGCAGAAACATATCAAGTCGCCACCACAAATGTGCTTAGAACCCGTGTTATTGCCATAAACACCGCGCAACAAATTGTCAACGTCGTCTAGAGGGACAGCTCTCCCGTAGGGCAATTCCAGTTGAAAGCGGGCAGGGAGATCGTCAAACGTATCTCGAACTGTAACAAAGCGTCTAGTCAACACTCCGGTCTGCACCAGCAGTCTTCTCCAGTTAACATTGTCCACTAATGCCACGACGGAGAGCAGCTTCAGCGCTTCTCGGAGCTTGGGCCTCTGACACTTTATCTCTTCTTCTGCTTCTTCGTCCGACTGCCTGATGGAGGTTTTCCGCGGGGCACGGATTTTTAGCCCGTGATAATACTGGAAGGGAGGGTCCAAATTGAGTAGCGCCCACGTAGTCGCACCACGGCAGCATCAAGCTCCTGATCTCGGCCACATTGTCGTGCTCTAAACAGGAGGCGGCCGTTCTTCTATCCAAGGCAGGCAGGTCCGCGCGCAAGATCTCCTCCACGGCTACTGAATTAGGAAGTGAGACAAAAAGTTCTCTACTCTCGAAAGAAATCGACCCCCGTTCTCAACCTTATCTCGGTCAAGTCCTATCGAAATTGTAGGGATTGACTGCAAATTTGAGCTATACGTACACTGGGGACATTTTGTTTTTGAGAGAGTTTTCAACCAAAAACACCTATTCCGTAGCAACGAAGCCGCTGATGTAGGAGACAACCGCATCAATACTGATTCTGCTGCTGGGGTCAAAGCGGCACATGCGCTTGACGAGTTCCCACTCCCAGTCGTTCATCTCGACAGGTCGCGGTGGTAGTTCTCCTCTCTTCACTCGGTAACTGACAGCCGCGTCAAACATAGCGCCACCCCACGGGAATGCGCCAGTAAGAGCTTCCACCACACACATCCCGAAAGAGTAGACGTCCGCAGCAAGTGTAGGCTTTCCGCCCTCTAGAACGTCAGGTGCCTTCCAGCGAACCGCACCGAGAGCTCCATTATAAACGTCGTTAGACCCAGCAAACACGCTCAGCCCGAAACTCCCTACTTTCGTGACACCGCGGTCACAAACGAGAAAAACGATACATCTGAGATTACCGTGGATAACCCCGCGAGCGTGAAGATATTGTAATCCCACCGCTGCGTCCAATAGACATCGCCAACATTCCTGTCGACTTTTGTTATTCAAGTAACGTCGAAGATCTCCATTTGCAGCCAGCTCACTAACGTAAAATGGAGGCTTAACATGGCAAGCACCGTAAAGTGGAATAATGTTCGGGTGATCGAGCACAGACCAAATTTGAACTTGACGTCGAAACTGTTCCAGTACTTTCTCGTAGCCGGCGGTCAACGACTTCACGGCAACATCAGTGCCAGCCCAGCGTGCTTTCTGAAGACGACCAAACCCGCCGTTGCCTATAGTGTCCACAAGTTCCACTTGATATGCATGAAGAAACCACTCAGGCAGCTGGAGCTGCTTTTCACAACCATTAGGCAGCTTTTCTCGTCTTCGGAGAGCCATAAACCGCTGCAGGACTACTGCCTCAGTGTACCCGGTGTCCGGTTCCACAGAACTAGCCAACGAATCCGTTCCGGAGTAAAGCTGATACAACAAACAAACGACTGCACCGATTTCAATCCTGTCATTGGGATCGTATTGACACATGCGCTTCACCAGCCTTTCCTCGTCACGATTAAATTGATCCCATCTTGATGGCAGTGATTTTTCATTCACGACATGGTTTATCACCGAAGGATCAGGCATTCTCCCCCACGGAAAATCACCCGTCACTGCTTCCACGATGCACATTCCAAAGGAGTAGATGTCGGATGCAAAATTGGGCTTAAATCCGTTGATACATTCAGGCGCTCTCCATCGGATGGCACCGATACTTCCTGGTTTGTCGACAGGTGTAAGTACAGGTTTAGCAATCTCACTCAGCCCAAAATCGGCCAACTTCACGAAGTCGTTGTCGCAAACGAGAATATTATTGCCCTTGAGATCTCCATGCACGATCCCTCGCTCGTGTAAGTGATGCAAGCCCTGAGCGGCAGTGTACAGTGCGCCCCAAATTTCTTCTCTGGCCTTTCCTTTCAGAAACGATGGCAGCGTACCGTTGAGTGCTCGTTCGCACACAAACACAGGCTGTTTATCCTGCTCCTGACACGCACCATACAACTTAATTACGTTTGCATGATTCAACGAGAACCATAGCTCGACTTCGTGCCGGAATTGCTGGCGGTTTCTGGTTTCATGTTGGTTTGTTAAGACTTTCTTCACCACAACATCCGTATCCAACCACTTTCCCCAGTATGCCGCACCAAAAGATCCATGAGCAATGCACTTGATTATCTGCACTTCGTTAGTCGGAAGGAGCCACCGAGGGCTGCTGTGCTTGTCATCAGTGGTATCATACTCTGCTGCCTCATCATCTTCGGGGACGGTTTCCATCATTTCTCGGGATCGCAACCGAGCCTGCTTTCTGGAATACTCCTGCCACTGATGAACCGCGCAACGACTGCTCAAGCAGCCCGAATTCCAGATTAATTCGTCGAGCAAATGGTGCATACTCTCATTTCGGTCAGCAACGGTAAGAGCGACGCTTGTCATCGTGATGGAGTTGTCGCCGCACTCGATATTCTCAAGTCGACGCGAGACTTGAATGTGGTAGCTCTGGACTAGTCCGACAAAGTCATCAACTACAGAAGCCAAAAGTGGTTCTGTCGAGTTCTCGAACTGCGCGTAAATATCCTTAAGCCGATCGACTACGCGTCTATTATCGTCAAGACATTGACCGTCCATTTCATCCAGCTCGTCTTCGATGTCGGCAAGCACCTCCTTTAGCTTCCGCCCCGACGACGAGCAGAGGACTTCATTCAAATTGTTCAGTACCGCTGGCGGCGCCTGTGTCACGGATGTGCCAGGATCTTCCCGTGCTTGTGCCAACCCATTCATCTGAGAAATAAATTGTGCTATCTCAGTTACACTTTTAACTGACGTCACGCTGCACAAACTGCACAGAAAGTTCCATTCATCGTCCGCCATCAACTTAGCAACCTTCACTGTATCAGCTGAAATCTCACCAGTTGCAGCACCAAACTCCGCTCGCGCCGGCCAGTCGCGCTCCCGCATGACCCGGAGCCATTCGTTGCTGAGCTCTTGTGAATATTGCCAATTAGGTGAGTCGGCCTCGGATGAATTGCGTGCAGCTTCCAGATACTTAAGGACTATTATCTGAAACCCAATGAGACCGAAAGCTAATGCGTTGGAGGCGGCAAATTGGGTACTGTCCAGGTCATCGATAGTGTGACGCACTAGACTGATACCACGGAGCACTCGTTTGCCATCCCACGTAACACGGAAATCCGCCAACGACAAGGACATATAGGCAAGTCCTCGACTCAGAATGTAATGCAATCCTTTCGCGTAATCAAGCAACAGTCTCCACACGTCCTTGGTTTCGAAGGAGAACTTCACGTTGAACGCCACGGTTTCTTCGAGAATAGCAAAAGGGGTACAGCCGACATGATACGCACCGTAGAATTTGCAAACGTTTGGATGATTGAGCTGTTCACAGATTTCTATCTGCTTCACACAAGATGCTTCATCTCCGGAGAGCACACATCGCTCTGCAAAGGACCACTGACTCTCTGACACAGCGAACCAACTCGGGAGTGATACGATCTCGCCCTTTAACTTCTGCTCCAGCTTCATGAACAGCGACATCGTAATTTTGCGCTCACCTGAGTCAAGTGTGCTTGCGTATTTGTCGCGAGAGTACAGCAACACCGTGTACAGCTCGCGGGTTTGACAGTCATCACCCATTTCCAACGTAAGCCTTCCTTTATCCGACAGCAATTCCTCGTAAATCAGTTTGCGCTGGTTTCGTTCGCCTTGAAACGCTTGGAGCCACTCCAATTTCGCGGACGTTAACTCCAGAATACCAACCGCTGCCTCAATCGCACGGCGGATGACACCAACGATGTAACCATTGTGGGCCCATCGCATTAGCAGGCGTGGCTCAGAATTGTACGTGCCAAGCTTCCTTTCCACGTCACGACGCAAGAAATTTAGCGCTACAGCATTCTTCGTGTACCGTTCTTTTTTTCGCAACGCCTCTAGAAATTGGGAGCCCAAGACATCGCTTCCCTCATCAGTTGCTTTATGAGTCTCGACCACATCTCCTTCGAACTCTTGAGCGCTCATATTCTCCCAAGCCGCTGCAATTTCTTCTTGCTGTTGCCCGGTCTCCTCCTGTCGTAGCAGATGTCTCCACTGATGAAGGCGCGGTGTATTTAGAAGGTCCGGAGCTTCATTCATTAAGCGATCGAGGTCATGGTGAAACCTGTACACACCATTCGACCCTATCGCATCAAGCGAATCAACCGATAGCGACGAAGCTATAGAATATGCATCGGAGTCCACTTCCGATAGAAGATATCTGTTGAAGCGGTCCAGAATTGCACCAAATTCCTCAATCAAGAAAAGTGGTACCGACGTGCGGGTATTGTTAAGCTGCTGGAAAATGTTCATCAGCCGATCGGACACTGGGCGATACAACGACGCATCGCCCGCGTCCTCGTCACACAGCTGCTCCGTAAGCTCCAACATCTCCGAAATGGCTTCATTCACACGAGCAGCGCTCTCCTCTCTCACTGACACCGTAACCGTCTCTTCTTCAACTTCCAAAGAATTCCGTTCTTCTAGTGTGATGAGATTTCTAATCCTCCACACCACCCCAGCCATGGATGGACGATTAGCCGAATTGGCGGAGCACATCGACGAAATCAGTTCCCACTCCGGATCAGTTAGGTAGCCGGGTTTCAGTGCCGGTAGCACTTCGCCCGCTAGGTCTCGGCCATCTCCACGTCCTCGTCGAAACATGTCCAAAATGGCCAGGCCAAATGCCTTTACATTAGCGGCTCTATCGAGATCCCCATCGTGTTCATCTCCTCCACTTCGCATGAGTCCCATGCCACTCACCACAAACTTCCCTTCCGACTCAAGCCGAACAAACGTAATACTTGATAGGCGAACCCTCGCTCGTGAACATACCCAATACCAGCCGCGAAACCCAGCACATCTCTCCATGAAAAATGGTCTGTTGAAACGGCAGTGCATGTGTGTGCTTCCTGAATCACAAACGCCTCCCCAACGTGACACGCCCCATACAGCCTCAGCACATTTGGGTGGCGCAGCGTGTTCCAGATCGAAACCTGGCGTGAAAAGTCTCCCTCTCCAATCTCCGTCACCACCGTCTTCACTGCGTCGGGCCACAAACTCGTCGTGGTCGCGAACCAGCGGGGGATGGACCCCACCACCACGCCCGAACGACGGACAATGCGCGAGTACACCTCTACAATCACATCCGTCTCCCTCTCAGTCAGCACGGCCCCGTAGATCTCCACATCATTCTTCATCAACGTCAGAATCTCCAGCTGCTCCTTCTCGTCCCCCGCCTCCTGCATCAACTTGGCGTCGTCACTCAGCAACGGCTCGTAGATCTCCTCCATCCGTCGCGCTCTCTCCTCTGCGAGGGTCCGTCTCGACAGCGCCAACCTGCTCACGTGCTCTCTCTCCTCCCCCTCCCCCTCCCCCTCCTCTTCCTTCTCGTCAGTGTCACCCCCCGACTCGTGCTCGGGCAGAGCCTCTGTCGCCGTCCTCGTCGCCTGCAGCAGTACCGTCACCACTCGACCTGTGTCCGCCAACTTGGCCAGCAGTCGGGGCTCGCGCTCGTATTCCACCAATTGACGGGCGACTTGCCGCCCACAGAACGCGACGACGGACGCGTCGAGAGCGTTGGGAGCCTCACGGGCAGCTTCCCGCAGCGTTGCAACGAGGGCGTCGCCGATGGCGTCGGGTGTCGCCACAGTTCCATGGCGAGACGAGTGCCATCGACTCTCTTCGGGCACGAGCGGGTCCACGCGGACCCCCCACGTGCCGCTCATGGTTTCGCTTCCTCCACCTCCTCAGATACTGGCGGGGAGCGACGAGGGGGGGGGTATCAGTTCTAATGATTTGTACCCATCTCTTGTTGAAGCGGAAGAGCCAATCGCAGCGCAGCGGCAGCGCAATTTAATGGAGTACAAGATTTTCTGTCACATTCTCAACTATCCAGCTAAAAATCCAGTTCCCACCCTGAAATTCCCTTTTTCCCGCTAATCAAAAAGTTGTCAAACCTCAAAATGAGCTCCTCGGACAACAATGACAATGACAGCGCACCGGCCCCTCCACCGCTGCATGTTGCGGTCTGGGAGGGGGACGTCGAGCGCGTGCGCCGCCTCCTGGACGCTGCATGCCCCGAGGGCGAGGAGGCCCGCGACTCGCTCAAGGCCGAGGCGCTCAGGAGCCTCCTGGAGCTCAAGGACGCGCGCGGGAATTCCGCGCTGCACTTGGCCGTGCGCGTGGTGCAGCCCACGCAGCGCGCTATCGTCAAGCTGCTGCTGGGCCGAGACGCCAGCGTGGGCTCTCGCAATGCCGACGGCTGGAGCTGCGCGCACGACGCCGCGCTGTGCGACGACGAGTTCATGCTGGCCCAGGTCTACCTCCGAGGCGAGAAGCAGCTCATCCAGTCGCTGGAGTCGGCCCAGGGCACGTTCACGCAGGCGCTGGAGAAGCTGCCGGACTTTGCAGCCGAGATCTTCATCGAGGCCCACTCGTGGGTGCCCATGGTGTCGAGTGTGCTGCCCTCGGACACGATCCGGATCTGGAAACGCGGCTCTCAGCTGCGCATCGACTCGGCGTTGAAAGGGCTGGACGGGGTCAAGTGGAAGAAAGGACCCATGTCCCATGTGTATCTTGGTCGGGAAGGTGGCGAGCGAGCGGGTCACGCCGTGGTGATGGACCATGAGAGTAAGGCGTTCTACGATGTACTGGGCGCCATGCACAACTCGTCCGTGGGGAACATGGACTTGGCGCTGCACGTGTCGTTGACCACGGCCATGTCGTCCTCCAGTATGGATGCTACGAAGTTGGAGTTTGTCAAGCAGAGGGATGTGAAAGCGCAGGGAAAGAGAGACGAGAGCAGGATTCTGGAAGATGATGAGAACAAGAAGAGCAGGAGCAAACAGCGCAGGTGTCCGTGGCCCGGAACGACGTACAAGATGCAGAACTTCTCCATGGAGGCACAGTTCCGGCCAGTTGTGAACCCAGACCGCAAGCTGAAGCAGCTCCCGACGGGCAAGGACACTCCGTTTGAAGAGGTCCAGCAGTTTGTGGATCATTTGCACTCGTCGGTGCCCCACGGGAAAGACAAGAAGAACTCCAAGAAAGAGAAGAAGAGCAGCTCAAGTCTCAGTAGTAGTGGTGATGCAAAAGATGACAGTGCTGCACGAACTCTGCGAATCGAAAAGGGCCGGAAGGTCGAGATGCACTTGGATGTGATTGCAGGTGACACCATTCGATGGGAATTCATATCACGGAGTAGCGACTTTTGCTTTGTGGCGACGTACTTCCACGAAGTCCAGCAGCAGCCAGTGTGCCGTACCGACGGCGTCAAGAACATGGCGATTGCTGGCGCTTTTGAGATCGAGTTCAACGGCAGCTTTGTGCTGATGTGGCAGAACACACAGAAAGGTTTTACAATCGACAGGAACGGGATCAAGATCACGTACGATGTCGTGCACACTCGCGCTGCTGTTGACGAACCTCCTGTAAATGCGACTTTTGCTGCAGCTGGACACGGTGGAACTCCACAAGTAACTTTACCCGAGACACAAGAAGGTTGTGATGAGCCAGAGACTATTGCTGGTCCGAACGGCGCTGTCAGGCTCACGGATGACCAGAAGTGTGAAGTGTTTCGTCAGCCGGACCATATTCGGAACCCAATCACTACAACAACAGCATTTGTTGACTACTTCAAACTCACAGACGTGTCCAACAAACCTGAGAAGTCTGCCACCTCCACTGAGAAGAAAAAGTCGTCGTTCTTCAAGATGTTCGATGATAAAAAGCACCAGCAAGCATCGACGGCGTCGACGTCAAGGAGGAGTGGAAGCATTACGACCAATGGAGTGAAAAACACTTTCCGCAGTCTGACACTGTTGCCCACAACACGGCGAGTGCGGAAGGACTTCGAGGCCAAAGTGGTCATGACCGAAAACTTCCCGTTCCAGCTTCGCGACTTCCTGCCAGTCATCCAGTTCATCTCCACTACGGGCGACCACGTCAAGAACCTCGAAGAGTTTTTCCAGATGGTACGTATCGTGGGCGATCCTTCGCTTGTGTTGTGTATGTAAAGCAAAGTTTAGTGGTGGCTGACAATTCTTGTGTGTTAACGAACCGTAGAAACTCCCGCCAGGCTTTCCCGTCAAGTTCGAACTGCCCATGATGTTCACGATCCGAGTCGCGTACACGTTCCAGAAGATCACGTTGAACCCGCAGCTGGACCCGAAGATGTTTGAGATCCCCAGCGACTACCACGAGGTGTTCACGCTGGATGAAGTGCGGTCATAACAAATAGATTTCATAGATAAAATAATTAGATTTTACTTCAGGATTATATCATTCCTGCGGGTGCGTAGTGTGCTCTACTTGTGCTCTAGCTGGCGTCCCGTTTGGTGAAATTCCTCGTAGGGGTCGTGGTCTTCTAGCAGCAGGTCGTCCATTGCTTGTTCGCCCTCTTGATCGTCCTTGATATCGGCGGACTCATCAGCTGCAAGAATGGCGTCTCCAAAGTACGGGGAGTCGTTGTCACCATCAAACACTCTGCCCCCGGTAGAAGTATCAATCGCGCTGCCTCGGAACATCGGGCAGGGACCCCGCATCTTCAGCACCCAGACCGACAGATCCACCGACGAGTACAGCGCTGCAGATCCAACACCCGCCAGCACCAACATGCTCAGTGCAACGACGACCTTGGTCCGCAGTGCTCGACGCTGCTCCAGATGCTTGTGCAGGATCGTGGACTCGGACAGCGGCGAGCAGGACGGCGCCTTCTTGGTCGGCGACTCGTGACACTCGTAGTTGGCCTCCTCCAAGGACGCGAAGAACTCCTCGTCCATATCGCGATACGCGCTCGAGTTCTTTCCTCGACCCATGGTGACACAACACGGCCGCGTCTGTTGGCTGGAGAATGCCGCACTGATCAAGATAGAGATCGCCTCCTCTTCTTCAACAAGTAGAAACGCCGCCAGAATTGGATTGATTTCTGCGCTCAGATCACCAGGCACTGCCCCGAATTAGCCAAACGGTTGTTGGTCCGTTGCACAGACAGTAGAAGAAGGCCGTCCATTCATGGAAAAGGATTTCGCGGTAAACATTCTACAGCTCCACTGTGATTTCATTAGTCATCAGTGCCCTTCTTGTGCGGTAAACATTTTCTACAGCGCCGTCTTTTCCTCTTCCAGGAACGGCTGGTCGGTGTATCCCGTCTCGCCTGGCGCGTAGAATGTCTTTGGGTTGTACGGATTCAACGGCGCGTCGATCTCCGGACGCTTGACCAGGTCCGGGTTCGAGATGAAGTAGCGGCCGAACGCCACCATGTCGGCGTCGCCGCTGTCCACGGCCTGGATGGCCGACGCGCGGTCGTAGCCCGAGGCCGTCGGCATCACGCCGTCGTAGATCTCGCGGAAGGTGCGCACCATGGATCCGTCCGTCGGCGCGTTCGGGTTCTCGTGCAACTCGAACGCGCGCGGCTCGATGAGGTGGACGTAGGCCAGGTGGTAGTCGTTCAGCCTCTTGAGCACGTGGCCGTACATGCCGACGGGGTCGGACTCGAACTGGCCGAAGCTCATGCCGTACGGGGCCAGTCGGATGCCCACGCGACTCGAGTCCACGACCTCCAGGATCGCGTCCAGAGCCTCGAACAGCAAGCGCGCGCGGTTCTCCACCGACCCGCCGTACTTGTCGGTGCGGTCGTTGATGCCGTCCTGCAGGAACTGCTCAATGAGGTATCCATTGGCGCAGTGCAACTCGACACCATCGAAACCTGCGGCCAGGGCGTTCTCTGCCGCCTTCTTGTAGTCCTCCACAATGAGCGGGATCTCGTGGGTCTCGAGTGCGCGCGGGGGGACGTACGACTTACGTCCTCCACTGGTGGGCACACGACCAGCCGACACGTCCATCTTGGCACTGGAGGACACCGGCAGCTCTCCGTTCGGCTGGAGCTGCGGGTTACTCAGACGGCCAGTGTGCCACAACTGGAGGAACATGTATCCATCCTTGTCCTTGACCGTCTCAGTCACTTGCTTCCAGCCGGCGACCTGATCATTGTTGAAAATGCCGGGGGTGCCAGGGTAACCGCGCGCCCTTGGTGGCGCGCTGGCCGTAGTACTTGGCCGTGATCTCGGGCGGCACGCCTTCGTCGCCGTGCTTGAAGCGGGTCAGCGGGGCGATCACCACGCGGTGCTGTAGCGTCAACTGGTTCGTCTTGCCACCCAACGTGATGGGAGTGAATAGCTTGGAAACTTGAGACGACGATACCATTGGGTCAACTTGAGCTTCCTTGGTCGGGACTTGATGCGTGGCGAGCAGATTCGATTGTGGGAGAATGGTTTAGCAGATTCACATTAGCGGCCGACAGGAAGGCTCTATCCATAGGTCCCGAAGTGATTACGTCGATGTGTTTAGCTGACGTCAGCTTTAGGTCCATTCTCATTGAGAATTTCTCAACCGGCTCATCATGAGCCGCATGCGTCGAAATACGGGTGTATGATTGGCTTACTAAAAAGACGCTCATGCGTCGGGGAGCAAAACAAAGACGCTCATGCGTCGAATTCGACGCATGCGGCCAAGTTGCCGCACAACGAGGGTGGGGGACGCATGAGGACACACCAATCAGAGCGCTATTCGATCCATAATCTATTGTGTCTTTCGGTCATTTTGCCGAGTCCTGCGTAGGACTTTGGAGGTCAGTTAATCTGAGGTTGGCGGTCTCTAAATCTGAGATGCAAATCTCGGACGAGTCCGATGAGCGGTCTCCCGGAGTCTTCCGTTCAATGGACTCCGGTTGGAGTCCAAGCCAAGCAAGCTTTGTTTAGGGAAGCAAGCAATGCCGGAACCCGCGAAGGCGAAGGGCGAAGACTGGAGTGTTTAACGTATCGACTGCATCGTGTTTCCCTAAGTTTATTCTGCGTTTGACATACGCCGTATTGAGTCAGCTCGTATGAAAGTCCTGCCACAAGACTTGGCAGAAGTCCTTCGTAAGACCTCAAACCCCGAATGCCATGAAAATGGGCGACATTCGGGCTTTCGGCTGTTTGTAGGACCTGCGCAAGTGCTTCCATCGGACTAGCAATTCTTGGTCCTAATTCCCTACGACGGACCTGCTAATCTGCTCCGATAACCTAGCCCCATCTTAGTAGGTAGCTGTTTTACACGTCCGATTCGCCAAAACAACTGAAAAGCACAATATATCTACGAGCAATAGCGACTACGAGTTCAAACTTATTAGGCACTCCAGCTTAACGAGCTTTCAAGCATAGTTATTAGCATTGTCTGCAGTTAAACAGTAGCCAAACGACCGCAATGCTATAAACCAGGTATGAAAGCTCAAATAGCTGGCTCTAGTTGTCTGCATGGGGTACATTTTATAGATTCAGGGCTTGTTTGGTAGCTGAGAATGGAGTACTAGTAATCCCTTCTCTACTTGAGTTGTTTTGTGTCGCTCACGCTTACACGTAGGGGACGTCAGCACAAAGAGATGGCTACTCAACGTTGCCTCTCTATATAAGAATGCATGGCATTTCCGGACGCGTTGTAGTAGCCATGCCTCAGCAACACGTTTACTCCGATCTACGAGTTTTAGTAGTGCGAAGCGCAGTGGGGTTATCTTGGACTGAAGCCCCATTCAGTCCGGACAACATGCACTGCGTCTGCTTATTCATTAGCTTGCGAGTGTGAAAATGTATTAGCGTTTCGTGACTAACAAGAGATAATTATCAGCCCAATATAGGCATTGTATGCACTATAGATCGTGCTTGAGAGCTAATGTTTCGGTGGTGTATTCGCTGCACCCTGACTAGACAGCAGCGGCCACCTGGACGTACATGCATAGCTATTGGCAACAGAAGTGATTCGGCTGCAGTGGCCGTCCAGCAGCCTACGCAGGTGGGTGTTGTTAAGCATTCGAGACTCTCGATCGAGAGAGACATTACTCATTGAGTGATGGCAAGTAGCACATATCCACAGTTACACGTGATGATGTTCGGTTATTAAGCGCTCCAACGTGTACCCTCAGGCTCGAGCAAGATCGTCGAGGGTTTGCTTAGGCATAGGACGCATACACTAGTGTGTGTGATCCGTGTAACGTTAAGCTATTAAAGCTAAGTCAACGGTGGCCATTGAAATGAAATGAGACGTGAGTGCATATTAAAAAAAATCGTCGATTTACCGCATATTGTAAAACTTCCGGCGAAAGGCTGACGCGGCTAGCTGAAAGGAAGGCGCTGCAGGAGAATTAGGCTTGCAAATTGACAGCAATACCTAAGTTACGAGGAAACGCGTTGCAGTGACGTGCTTGGGCTACTCAATGAGTTGATTGCCACATACTTGATAAATTATAGTAGGACCACTTAAATTCGTAGTACTTTGCTGACACAGAAAACATTTCCCTGTGGAAGGAGAGAAGCGTAGCGTTTTCGGATCGGTGGCCCCTAACGAGATGCTTACTGCCTTTCAATTTGTTTTTTTTTTACTGATTTTGTGAGTTCGTCTGGCACTGTTGCTAGATGTATCACTACGCCTGTTGCCTAAGTACCTACCAGCATTGCCGCTCGGGGCTTTACTATGGGGCTCCAAACAGTAACGAATTTGCGCCCGCCCCCGAAGCGGCAAGCGGCTCCGTTCATCATTTCGTCTTGCCCTCGATTTGTCTCGCTCCAATACTGGGGCCAAGTGAAATCATCCGGTTGCGACCCTTCGGGCGTTAGAAGTGAACTCCTGCAAACTTTGCGCTAATGCATTTGGAGAGGCCGATAACGTCTTGCGACTATCGAAAGAACTCGGTAACTCGGTAACTTTAACAAAAGCTCCGTAAACTTTCCGCTCGAATACAAATTCTCGCGGGGGCTGATGACAAAGTTAGTGAGTTTTTGTCGACAAAGTGAGTGAGTGGGTCTCGCGTTTTGACAAAGTTGATGAGTGCAGCCCCCTCTTTCCAAAACTATAATTGGAAATTTTGTCCGGCGGGAAAGTCCGGGACTTTCAGGCCAGGACAAGCCCATTCCCCAATATTCGTATGACAATGTGGGTCACATCTGTATTTGCGTCAGACAGCGTGTCTGCCATTTTCCGAAGTCTTGATTCGCTTCCCTATTTAATTGTGTGGCTACACTAGCAAATCGTGATTCGCACCGAATCCGTTAGATAAGTTGTCGAACCAGGATTCACACGACCATGATGGGTAGCAAACCAATTTCCTGTGCGCGCTCAAGCGTTCCTACTCGGACTTGCATACCCCAACAAGGCATGCCTCGCGTTCAAGAGCATTTTTAAGGCAGTGTAGCAACAAGGACAGTAATGTAGTAGTATTACAGAGCGTGCGATTGGCGGCACGCCACCCGCACACGAGATATTATAATGCTTATGATACGTTGCGCGCAGAGGTGGCAGTGGAATAAATGCTGCAGGCACTCTACAGCGACTTGGCCGTGTGCATGCAGGCCTGCAAGACTGGTGCCTTCGAGTTGCCTGTGAACAAAATGTAATAGACTCTCCCAAGTAATCACAGGCGTTTATTTAACTAAAGATTCCTGAAAAGCCATGGACTACTGTACAATCGACGACTTTTACCGCCGGTAATCTACTGTTGGTGCGTGTGTTAGTTCGAGAGGCCCAAGTGGGCCCCCACTGTATTCCAGGCAATAGAGTACATGAGGTAGTTGGGCTCAAGTAGGGACAGATCTGCAGCTTGTCGAAGCCTAGCAATGCGTCTTTGCATGGGTTACGCGGTTAGTGCCGCATTTGCTGAGTCTACTTAGCGATACATGTAGGAGCAATTGGGCGGACAGTTGAGCTGGGCTACAGTAGCACTCACCATGAAGGGCTAAGCTCACAGCCAAGTCTTACTGCATAGTAGTGGAAACGACTTGTTTGGCTGCAATTAATGGCCACGCAACGGC
This sequence comes from Phytophthora sojae, assembly GCF_000149755.1. Classification (NCBI taxonomy): domain Eukaryota; phylum Oomycota; class Peronosporomycetes; order Peronosporales; family Peronosporaceae; genus Phytophthora; species Phytophthora sojae. The sequence goes on from NW_009258115.1 coordinate 7,993,918, forward strand.
GAGACTGTGTGCGTATTGAGGCAAGAACTCGACCGCTTCAGTGCCAACTACGCACTGCTAGTTGCACTTCGTAGTTGGTACTGTAGGGCAACTGCGGCGACTAAAGCGGTCAAGTGCTACCTCTATCCTATCCAACGTCATCAATATCCTATCGAACATCATACGAATTTTCACGTCTGACGATTGTTTAACCATTTCCTCCTTCGACCATCACCTTGAGTGGGGCAAGTAGACTTGATTAGCTCGATGAGCTAGGCTCGTTGGATCCCCCCTCGAGTACTGCGGAACTTGGTTCGTGGTGCTCCCATGTCGAGGCCTTGATCATGCTACTTGCTGTGTCGCGAATCATACCGGGTTGTCATCGCGTGTAGACTGTGAAACCCACCTGCCCATTAGCCGAATAACCAGGTCACTTTTACCTGCGGCTAGTAGAGCGCAGGCCCCTCCGATCCGAAGTGAATGGGCCGAATAATCCTTTGGGGATAGCCCCAAGCTTCTTGCCGCCGCCTTGGTGAGGTTGGCCACCTTTGACCTCTTGATCGTTGCCTTCCTTGATACGGATGTAAGAAGTGGACCCAGGGTCTTGTTCTCCGTTATCCACTGAGCTCGTATCCGCATGCATTCTTGCGCGGCTTCCACCGGGCACAGTGTCGAGTTGTTTGATCGATAGTGCCGAATAGTGCTGCCTTGGCCGATTCGATCGCCCTTGTGCGATTCGAATATGATTTCGACGGAGTCCACTTGGGTAGACTCTGAGCCTACATGTTGACCTTGCTTGTTCCTGAGTATCACATTCTGGGCCTTGACACAGTGGACTCTTTCAAATCCTGTCGACATGTCGGGTTTGACCGGGCCCCATAGCTCTGAGCTTCTGTCGAGGAAGAAGAACCCAAGTACGACGGAGCTCCACAACAACCTGGCTTGCGGGTCCTCATGAGCTACGAGCTCCCGCATCTTGAGCAACATCGGTGTAGTAACTGGCTGCTTCTGGTCCACATGACTGTTGGTACGCTTGTATCCTTGAGCGACGTGCTCAAATTCCGGATCATGGTAATCGAGCTTAGCGTTCCGAACTGCCTTGTGTGCGAATGCCACCGCTGCCATCTTTCCGTCAAATGTTTGGTACTTATTCCCTGTCCTGGACTTGTTGTGACCTTCTGACGCACACAGCCCGGCGAATAATCCAACCATCCTGGCTTGCTGAGCCCTGGGCAGGTCGTCGATCCACACCAGGAAGCCGAAGTCATTGCAGAACGTCTCCCAGTGTTTGAAGTTCTTGCTGTATCGCCCGAGGGTTCCCCTGGATACGGACGCTTCCTTGAGTTGCTTGGTCTTCTGCTCGATTCTTCTGTGTCTCTCTGTGAGGAAGAATACCTGTTAGTTCGGGCGTGTACATCACACCTTGTGGTCTGCTCCATGCTTCTCCGGAACGTGTAAGTTCCAAGGGGAAGGCGGTACTGGGCTTGGCTGAGGGCGCACTGGCGTAGGAGATCCTGGCCTGCCTCAGAGTCACAGCTCATTCTCTCCACGGTTCGGGTTATCCACCGACTGGGGCTGTGAACCGTGATGTGGCGCCAGGCGTCCTGTCGTTGAAGTCTTGGACCCCAAGTTTGTACCGCTCTCGACATCGCTAGGGCGACACTGGAGACGTCAACCGCACGGTCGGCATGAATGAACACGACCCTTTCCCTGAGACGCATGCTCGTGAGTACCAGTGCCTTGGGTTCGCTCTCCAGTAGCCAAATGTCATCGGTTTTAACCTCCCTTTCGAATAGTTCCATGGGAACACCCGCAAACTCGTTCTGGAAGACCAGGTCGTTCCACCAGACAAGATCCTTCCGCAGGAATTCTGTCATCGGTACTCCCATCTTGTGTCGTCGGCGACAATCCGTCTGCACGGCTACCAAACGTTGAATGAACGGCTTGGTAATGGGAATGAAGCTGATCACGTGTCTGAGTACCCCCACGATACTGTCCAGCTGCTTAAGGGAAAACTGCTTCTTCTGGAGGGCGCCCGCGAGGGTTGAGTGCACCTTGTCGATTTTACTCTGAGGAACAGCGATCAGCTGGGATATCCCAGTCAATGCCGACTGCGTGGAAACGTCGCGACCAGGTCTTGAACTTGCCTTCGTGCCAGCCGGCGGAGCCGAACACAAGTTTGATACCGTCTCTGATACGTTTCTCTGCCTTCTGAAGGCGGTCACCGATGTCCACTTCAATGAGGATGATGTCGTCGACCCATTGGAAGACCCAGAATGGTTCCAGGAACCCCAAGATTCGTGATGCCTCTGTGCGTTGGTAGTGTCTGACAGCTTTACCAAACACCGCAAAGAATCCGGGAGACGATGTCCAGCCGAACACGGCCATACCAGACACTATGCCATCCGATGACCGTGGTAGTTTTCCCCCAAACGCCGACGCGTGATCTGCGTGTACTGGGACATGGTGAAAGGCGTCGGCGATGTCAGCGACCATGGCGTAGATGGCAAAGCCCGGGAACCGACGACGCAGGTCGCGCACACGGAGAGCAATAGCGTCGAAGGGGTCCAAAGTCGCGTCTGGCGAGGCCGAGGAGTTGGTCTGATCGTTGACAGATACACCAGGCGGCGCCGAGAGGTTATAAATGATGCGTCCGTCGAGGTGGAGAGGTTTATCCTATTTCGGAACGAGCGCGAAGGCGCTCGAGTGAAACTCCGGGTCCTGAATCAGCGTGGTGATTGTAGCGATGAGGCACCGGCCCTTGTAGTAGTCCACGAGAAGCTTGTCCGTCACAATCCGCGCACCGTCTTCGGCACCCGCGTAGTTGTTTGGGACCGGCCGAGCCCCGCGGCGATGTTGTGTACTAATCCATGGTTGCACGATACCCTCCTCAGCGATGGCACACAGCAGTTGTAACTGAGGGTACGTCGAAAGGTGGTCCCGATAGAGCCAGGGCCGTAGAGCCTTGTTAGGCCGAGGGTCCAATGAGGTCTGACCCCGAAAGAGCTTGAGTGTGCCTGCAATCCCAAATCGATCGTCGGCAATGAGGGCATTCAGGATGCCGAGATCCACGGATGGAACCAGGGCCAGGATCCAGGAACGCTGTTTGCATTGGGAAGGAGGCACCAACGAGGTGCGCCGCCTCCTGGAGGCCTCGAAATACTGCCGCTGGAACGCATCCGGGTCTACCCTCGATGATACAAGAACGTTTGACGTTCGTGTCGAATTCTGAATCCAACAATCGCGCGACCGTGTGAACCTGGTCAGGGGCGGCAGGATTGGCCGTGGCCGGATAGTGCGGACGATCTGCACGGTTCGATACGAAGCGAGACCGGATGAGGTGGGTCACCAATGCAAGCTCTTGAAGTACGAGAAACCAGTTAGCCGTAGCATGGGCCCGCAGGTCCACGCCCTCATCAAGGGAAGCCTGGAATGGAAGAAGCACAGCCGGGCTCAGAGCCATATTCGAAGGAGCTGTCGTCGGCCAGCAGGAATCGCAATGCGTACAATTGACAGCCGATGGGGCCGTGTCCATGACCCAGTTACACAAAGCGTCAGCCGCAATGTTGTACCCGCGTCGCACATGCCGCAAATAAAGGAGGGACAAGCCCGCCCCCATGATCGGATTGCGGCTATGAGCGGACGGAGATGGGCCGCCTTGCAGGCCGCCTGCATCAAGGCTTGTTGGATGATCAACTTGGAGCCGCCAAACACATGGATACGTCGGCCGGGGAGGTTGTCCCGAACCCAACGTAGACACGCCAAGTGGCCCTGGGCCTCCATCGAATTGTTTGACTCCGCAATGGCGAATGATCGCGCCTCCCAGCGGAGTAGTTGATACTCGGAACTCCAAACGCAGCAGGTGTAGGCTTCGACGTTCCGTAGGCCGACACCCACCGTCGAACTACGCGAAGAAGTTGGATGCGTGGGTGGGTGAGGTGTCAGACACCAAAGACTCGGGTAATCGGGTATTCAGCCTGACGGGGTCGGCAACCCCAAGTACCGAAGCTGTGGGCGAGTCAGACACGCTAAAAGTACCCGAACAGGTGCCCTGCGCCATTGTAGGCGATACGGTTGTCACGGATGGCGGCGCGTCAGGTGCCGGACCGGTCGACGCCGTGGTCGCCGCTGGATTTGTGCACGACACGAGAACATCTGACGTCGCTATCGTCGATGGGCAGGGGCCCGGCGCAAAAGTGTCGGACACGTTAGACGTCGCTGGCGGGGTGACTGGCACCGTGGCATCAGATGCTGGAACCGCCGATGATGGCACCCCAGGGACAAGGACGACGTGCTCTGAAGCCATCGCTGGGTTGCTTGGTGGACGGATATCTGATATCGCCGGAGTAGGCATCGAGCCATGTACTGACGCTAGTGGGATGTCAGACGCAACATCGTTCACGGACGGAAAGGTAAGCGGCAAAGTTCAATTATCAATGGATAATGTTGCTATGCAAACACCACCGTCCCCGCATCCTCACGCATGCTGTGGGTGCTCACTCTTGAGCGCGCCATGGCGTTGAACCACCCACTGCAAAACGTCTGGTGGGAGTCTGTGGAGCGAATGGGTGTGGGAACACCTGGGGAACGCCCAGTCCTTGGCTACCTGGTAGCGGATACAGAGCGGGGACTCGTTGACCACTGGGATTGGCTGCGAATGACCGTCAGAATGACCGAAGGCTGGTCAGACCGGCTAGTCGGCTGGGACTGTCGACGATTCTTGGAACGAGGCTGCGCCGGGCGCTGGGAATCACGTGATCCGCTTTGAGGTCCTCTGAGGACGACTGCGTCGTTGAGCACCCGTGTCACGTACTGCTGATAGGCTGGGGAATCGCGGCTGAGAACACGTCGCGCACGGGGCTCCAGATCCCGGCTCGGTACACGGTGAAGAATATCATCAAAGAGATCGCCAAATACTGCCTGGAACAAGTTGCACATGGCGTTGATCACTTGCGGAGGCGCCGTGTGTGGGACGTTGTTGACAGCGTCGCCGTGAACAGTTCGGAACACCCTAGCCACATCGGTGGGATACCATTCCGCCGCGGCATCGTGGATGACGTATAGTACGTGGTGGAGCTGATCCGCTCGGCGAATCTGGGCAAGAGGAGCTGGGTCAGGCCCACGCCATTAGGTGTCGTCATGGATGACAGCTCTGCCCTGGGCAAAGTTGAAGGGATCATCAGAGGATAAAAGTGGTCAATGGGTCGCCCCCCAAAGTTGATCGCGTACAGCATCTTGATGGTCACCTTGGTGACGTTGTAACGGTTTCGAAAACGCTCCCGTTGAAGCATGGATCAGACACTGTCCTGGGGTGTCATAGCACGAAAACGATCGAAGGATTCCGTACCCGAGGGCCCCACGTGGGCTACATCATGGACTCGGGCCCCGTTCTCCGTTGGCCAAAAAGCACTGGCCCCAGTTGGGCGGCAACCTGTCGGAGAGCGACCGCGTAATCGCGATCGGCGTTGCTCTGAGCACCGGTTGGGAGACCGAGACCGGGAGCGACGATGCATACGGCGGTGGCGGCTCCGAGATCGAGATCGACTACGGAAGCGCCGGTCAGGCGCTCGGCACGGCGAGCGTGAGTGCGAGCGCGAACGCGAATGCGAGCGCGAACGTGAGCGCGATCGCGAGGTTCGAGAGCGAGACGGCCTCCGACTGGATCGGGATCGTAAACGATTGTAGCCACGCGGGCGGTGGTCACCAGCACGCTGAGCACAAAGGCCCTCGCGGGACGACGGGTTGAGACGCTGTGCCGAAGTATCCCCGTGGTGCCGTGGGATCATCGAAGCGGGTGCCCGTAGTAACCTCAGTAGCAGCGGGTGCAGGCTGTGGCTGTGCAGGACGCTGGAGCACGGCCGACGTGAGCTAGGACAACTATCGGATCATAGCTTGCGTGGCTTCCATAGATGCCCTCTGCTGCTCGAGTAAAACACGAACAAGCGGATTGTCCGGTTGCTGAAACGTCGAGTTTGTATTGGGACCGGGTCCTGGACCCGCGCTCAAATGATCAGAACTCGGATCCGCATCTGATGAAACCGACTCACTCGGCCTGGCCAAGAGGGAGAGCTCGTCAATCGGGGTCAGCCGCGTCTCGTCCGATGTCAACAGAGGGAGGACTGGCGGTGGGAGGCTCTCCTGGTCGACGTCCATTTCAGGAAGGCGCTTGGCGTCCAGAACGAAATTTGTCACCGTAGTCGAAGCCCCCCCCTTCCCCCGTGGAGAAATGAACGCGACCCGGCCGGCGCAAAGGTCCGACACAGTAGAGGGAAAAGCTGCGGCAATATGCTGCATAACCGTCGATGCATCATTATTACTGAGCGCAGGAATACTATTCCACAGGTTCGTAAACTCGCCAGGCGAGGTAGGTTGAGGTCGCCGGTGACGGAATCCGAGCACGTATTCGGCGCAGCTGATGTGGTTGACGCGCACGTCGTCCAAAGGGACCACCACGATCTGCCGGGCTTCACTCACGAAGTGCCGAATGGCCACGTAGCAGATGAACCCGGAGCCAGGCTCCAGGAGAACGTCAATCTCATCCACCAGCACGAGCGAAGAGGCAGGTGAGTACGCCACCACCTGCCCACACAGGGAGCCTGCGGCGACTTGACGCACAAACTTGGTGTCGCAGCTGGGGGATGCCACACCCGCACGAAGCGAAAGAGGGACAGCAGGGGTCGTTCCAGCAGCTCGCCCGAGAGGTCGCGGCTTGGGAGCGTCAGCCTCCAGTGAGGGATCCAGAACTGCACGTCCACGTGCTCCTGCAGCGCGCGTGGAGGCTCGTCACGGCACTGTGCATGCCTCAAAAAAGTGAGAGTCGCTCGCTAGGCGGGCCGGCGGAGGCCGTCATCCTCAGCAACAAACGGTCCGCGGTCAGTCGGTTGAAGCAGCTTGGTCTCCCTCGACAGCGTCGCGTAGACCGGGCCATCCCAGTTGCCTGCCAGCTCGTCTGGCGCCTCAAGGCGAACAGTCCGTCCCCCGAGCGCAGGGTCCTGCGACACACGCTTGGGAGGATGGGCTCGGGTCTGTGCGAGACGACGGAAAAAATGTTTCTCTCGGTGGCAACCTGGTTGCTTTGGGCTCTGAGCTCGTCTTGGCGTCGGCAGAGGCGGAGCCAGCCTTAAAAAAATGGGAGGGGGGCATAGATTTTTTTAAAAGTAAAATCCACAACCTACATTTCGATTCTTCTTTTTGTCATCCCTTTAAACTTTTCGAGGACCGAGTCTTTGTCGATGCTGTTTGTAAGATCACGCTCGATAGCCAAAACCATCAGCTTGCTTCATCCACCAGAACAGAAAAATATCCATCTGCAATCTCGACCTCCATAATATGCTTTCGAACAACATCAGCCGCACATTTGATCAGTTCACGTTGAATTTGGGGCGATGTATACACAGCGTTTTCCCCAGCTAAGGACATTGCGCGAGAAAACGATGGCGCGTGCTGTGCCATGAACTGAACAATCTCAAGAAATTGCCTTTATTTTGTGACGTATCCTGTGCATAGTAAAAAAAAACGTTAGTCCAGTGTTGTCATTTCTTACATAAAAATTAAACCGCTCGTATACCTTTTCGTCGCTGCCCCGAAATGCAATTTCCTGTTTTGCTCGGTTCAGCCACTCGCTCCTCTTCGTACTTAACCGACCACATTCCGTCTAAGAATCATTTCGACACAGAACCGCCCACTTCCGCGTTTGCGCCCGAGCAGATCACGTTCGATTCCGCCGATGTCGCCTCTGACGCCGCAGCCGCTGGGCACGTCGCTACCGCCGCAGGACACGCACGCCATATCCGTGTCCATGCCGGACTGGAAGCACGTCGTGGGCTACGAGGAGGGTAAGCCGGAGGTGTTGGGCGCCATGGCCTGCGGCTACCCGCGCTTCTTCCGCCACCCGCTGGTGGTGGCGCTCACCGCCCAAGTGCAGACTCAGCTGTTCCCCGAGGATGACGAGGACGCGTGGGAGCTCATGCCGGTACCGACCTCCGCCGCAGCCGAGCGCCTGCGACACTTCCTAGTGGCCAGCCATTCCGGTGTCGAAAACGCTGTCAAAAACGACGAGGTCTCGGTGCACCTTGTCAAAAACGCCGTGCACGTCGTGCGCTTCCCGCGCCGCCTCGGCAAGACGGCGTCGCAGTTCTGGCAGCACTCGGGGGAGATCGTGTCCTCGCGCCACGCCGAGCGGCTGCTGCAGCTGCTCAAGGGCGATGACGATGTCGAAATTCCGGCGTTGGGACACACGGACAGCCACTTGGCGCTTCGAAAGCGCGTCGCGGGGCTCTACTTGCCCTCTGCTGACCCGTCCAAAGTGGCTCTGTACCCCACGGGCATGGGGGCCATCTTCGCCACGGTGAGGCTGCTGCAGAAGTTCCGTGGCCCGGACTACAAGAGCATCTTGGTGGGCTTCCCGTACGTCGACACGCTCAAGATCCTGAGCAGGAAGGAGTGGTGCGCGCGTGGCGTGCACTTCTTCCCGACGTGCGGGGAGAAGGAGATGCAGGAGGTGGAGGCTATCGTGGCCAAGGAGAAGGCGCTTGGCATCTGGGCCGAGTTCCCGGGCAACCCGCTGCTGTCCATGCCCGACTTGAAGCGACTGGCCAAGTGTGCCCACGACAATGGTACTGTGTTGGTGGTGGACGACACTATGGGGTCGTACAACGTGAACACGATGAAGCACGGCTGCGCCGACCTGGTGGTCACGAGTCTGTCGAAGATTTTCGGCGGCACGGGCAACGTCATGGGGGGCAGTGTGGTGCTGAACCCAGACAGCCCCAAGTTCGAGGAGCTGGAGGCCATTTTCGACCCTGAAGGAGACTCGTTTGCGGTGGAGGACGATGTGAAGGAGCTGCTGGAGCAGTCGAAGGACCTGGCGCAACGTCTCGCGAAGACCAACGCGACCACTGCTGAGATTGTGGACAGACTGCTGAAGCACCCACTTGTGAAGGAAGTGTACTACCCCACGCAGGGCGACGCCAAGAACCTGTACGATCCGTTCCTGAACCCGTCCGAGGACAAGGACAAGCCTCGTTATGGGCCGGTGTTCTCGATCCTGCTGCAGGGCGGACTCGAGCCGGCCACGGCATTCTACAACGCCTTGACGAGTGCCAAGGGCCCGAGCCTCGGCACCAACTTCACGCTTAGCTGCCCGTACACGTTGCTTGCTCACTATGGGGAACTGGATTTCGTGGAGTCTTGTGGTGTCGACCGCTACCTGATTCGCATTTCGATCGGCCAGGAGGACATTGAGGTGATCTGGGCCGACTTTGAGCAGGCCTTCGCCGCTGCCAGCGCCTTCATCGCGCTGGAGTCGTCAGCCTCCAAGTAAGCAGACCGCAAGTAGATTGCGAGACGTAGAAGGCTTTGCGCCGAGCGAAACAATTGCTGTCGCTGGTGCCTCTACTGCCAAAAGCAGCAAGATGCACTACCGACAGACTCTCGCCGCTTCCCGCAAGGCCGCAAGCGCATTGATAGACCTACATGAATGCACTTGGGGTAAAAACAATATGGCATTTGCGAATTGCTTGCGTTCTCGTTTTTACGTTCAGGTTTCCTTTGGGACACTAGCATTGTTTTGTAAATTAGGTGAAGACGTACCATTCAGGCGCTTCAGTCAGTGTTAACAAATAGAATGTGGTACGTAAATATCCAGAACACTTTGAATCGTTGGACAAAAATTCCCATTTAACGTTACATGTTGGAAGCGTCGAGGTGTTAACCTCGATGGTCATTTTTAACCAGAAACCGACCACATAAATGGCAAGTCCGTGCACGCAGGGAAACGCAGACTGGTTCGTGCGCATTGATTGACCTCCGTAACCACTGCGATGTCCCATGTCTAGCCATCGATAGAGGACTGCATCCATCTCAGTAGCATTCATCTCTTCGAGCACTAGTTTCCACGCCATCGCAGTAGACAGCAACTAAGATGCAAACAGTGCAAAGCGCTGTGGTCGTCGCCGCCAATGTCGTCCTTCCTGGCTCCGGCGCTCTTGTCAACAGCGCGTTTGAGCTTTCCAAGGTCATTTTCCAGATTGGTAAGGTGCTCAGCGGGATGGAGGGAAAGGCTTCGTCGATCAAGACGCAGCAGGAAAACATCAAAGAAGACGTGGAGGAGTTCCGCTGGGCCCTCGACATGTTGAAGCGCGTCAAGAACCAGACCAAACTCACGGACGGACTGCAGAAACTCATCACGAGGCTCGAAACCGAGATCAAAACGTAAGATCGTGTCGTGGACAAGTTTTCCAAGAAGAACATCCTCAAGCAGCTCGTGTTTCACCAGGAAGTGGACAACGCGAGCGCGAATGCAAAGAAAACCAAAGAAAAACTGGTGGAGCGTCTCACTACAGAATGCTCCATTGATGGGAGCGTCACCTACCGTAGCGCCGGCCAGGTCGAGGATCGAGCCAAGCGGTACATGAACCTTGTCGACTCTCCTGAAGCAATGGCAGCCATGAGCGACCCGGACAACCAGAAGGAAATACTCGCAACTATCTCTCGCATGGGACGTCGCGATGACGCCACAATGCAGGACTCCAAAATCGCTAAGGACCGCGTTGTCAGCGTTGTGAAGGAAAAACTGTGGGCGAGCTCGAGTCGCCCCGTTCGAACCGAGATCAGCAACCTCCCAGACTGGTACATGACGGAGGACGAAGTCGACATCGATATGTCAATGATCATTGGATTTGGTGGGGACGCTAAGGTATACCAAGGAATGCTGCGAGATGGCACTCTCATGGCGGTCAAAATCTTCGACGATAACGTGAAGTCAGACACGACAAAACGGAAGTTCTTCTACACGACGAATCTATGGGAGCGGATAAGCCGCTACGACAATATTTGCCGCCTTCGTGGTGCCTGCTATTTCACGGCGACACCTTTTGTCCTAATGGACTATTGCGACAACGGGCCTCTAGATAAATTTCTACGACATGATGAGATCAATCGCTACAAACTCAGTCTCGATGTGCTCGCACAAGCTGCCCAAGCGGTCGCCAAGATGCATTCGGTCGGCATCGTCCACGGGGACTTGAAGTGCGACAATATTCTGGTTTCGGAGAACGCCCAGGCAAAACTTTGCGATTTCGATCGCAGCTTCGACTGGAGTGCAATGAAGGATCGGCGCCTCGTTAATGGTACGGCAGCGGCTGCAGGGATTGAAATCACGGATGCGGTCCGCTACTTGGCACCGGAGTGTGTGAACGGAATGTTGCCGAGCACCAAATCTGACGTTTATGCTTTTGGAATGACCATCTACCACGCATTGGTTGGCGAGTCACCGTATGCCGATATTAGTAGTGACGAAGAACTACGGACATGCAAGTTGAATGGCGAACTTCCGCCTCGAGACCAGAAGTTGATGAGTGATGGCGCCTGGGCACTTATCACTCAATGCTGCAATGCTGTTCCAGATCAGCGGCCAACCATGGAAAAGGTTATGGTCGAGTTAAGATCATTGATTAGAGAGCAGTCAACAGGTAATCCGGTGGATCGCGTCGGAAACACAGACAACCTGCAAGGCATCGAAGACCTAGTTAATGCGGCGGCTGGTATCCACGGCCTTGGCCCTCACTTCGACCATGCTATCGCGAACAAGCGCGTCGCTAAAAATCAAGTGCAACCGAGTTCACCCGACGGAACACCAGTGAAGCCATCGAAGCCAAGGTCTCCAACAATTCCACGATCTTATAAACTGATTGAAGCTGTGGTTCTAGCTGTTGTGATAGTTGTAGGCACTCTTCTTGGAATAACTATCGAGTCGAGAACATCCTCGGACACTACCGGTAGTGGTTCGGCCACTTATCCACCTTTGCCATCCTCGTCGGCGAGTAGTGGTGACTCCAGCAGTGGCTCAAACTGGTCGTCTTCTTCGTCGGCAACGAACGGTGGTTCATACTGGTCTTCCTCGTCAGCAAGTCGTGACTCGAGCGGATTATATTGGTCTTCCTGTCAGCAAGAGCAATTCGAGCAGTGGTTCATACTGGTCGGCCTCACTCGCCAGTAACAACTCGGATACTGACTCATCCGACGCGGTTGTGCACGTATCGACGATTTTAAACTCCGCTTTTTCGTCAAGCTTAACTCACGAGGGAGGAATGGCTGTGACACCAAATGGGTTATTTATCTAAGTGAAGGTAGCCGCATTCTCCAAATGACCGAAGGCAGTGGGCCTACCGTATAAGCTGGGAGTGCTGATGCGACACGTTATGTGGATGGTCCTCTCCTCGTCGCGAGGTTTTCTTCACTTGGCGTTCTTACTGTGAGCAACAATGGCGATCTCCTTATTCGTGATGGCGACAAAGTGCGCAAAATTACAGGTAGCACGGTCAGTACGATTTACACTGCTCCCTCCTCGTCGAACATACAGGGAATTGCTGTGGATTCGGGTGGAACGTGTACGTCACCGAGTTCAATAATGGTATAATAACCAAGATTACCTCGAACGGTGTCTCTACCTTCAGTAGCAGCCTATCGATTCCCGCGGGCATTGCGATCGATTCATCAGACAACATTTACGTCTCGGATAATCATCGAGTGGTTAGTTTCACCTTTAACGGTACAATGTCCGTGCTGGCCGGGTACCGGTACTGGGTAAGCGGATATGCGGATGGTTATGGTAACGCTGTGCTTTTTAAGAACCCACGCTCTCTGGCTGTTGGTTCCGATGGACATCTGTACGTGGCAGACGTGTATCCGCAAAGTTAGCCTTACCACCAAAGAGGTTACAACGTATGCTGGCACTTGCACGTCCAGCGGCGCCACAGACGGTGTCGCTACGAGTGCCTCGTTCCAGCGAATCTGGGCAACTACAGTCGCCACTAGCAATCTCGTTTACGAGCGCGACAGCATGTCAGCGTCCGATCAACACGTGCGCAAGATTTACGGATCAAATTTATCCTCTTCAAGTACTGACTCGAGTATTAGCTCACGTCTATTCTCTTCATCTTCCAGTAAGAGTTCAAGCGCCGATTCTTCCGGATTGAGTGTGCAAGTATCGATACGCGTGGGTTCTGGCTCGTACTTAACAACCGACGGGGGAATCGCTATGGCACCAAACGGAGCTATTTTCTTGAGCGATGGTAGCCGCATCCTCCAAATGAGCGATGACAGTGAACCTACCTTATACGCTGGTAGTGGTGATAATATGAAGTACGTGGATGGCGCTCTGCTAGACGCGAGATTTTATTCAATTAGCGCCCTTGTTGTGAGCAGCAGCGGCGATCTCTTCGCTTGTGACTATTACAAAGTGCGCAAAATTTCCGGAAACGCGGTCAGTACGCTCTACACGGATCCGTCCCCATTGAGTTTTCACGGGATTGCTGCAGATTCTAGCAGAAACCTGTACGTCACGGATTACTACAATGGCAAGATAACCACGATTACCTCGACGGGCGTGTCCAGCACATTCAGCACCAGTCTATCCAACCCTGCTGGCATTGTGATCGATTCAGCTGACAACATTTACGCCAAGGATAACAATCGGGTGATTAAATTTACGTCGGGCGGTGTGATGACTGTGCTGGCCGGATCCACCTCAAGCGGACTTGTCGATGGCACTGGTACTAGTGCACGATTTAAGACCCCCGATTCTCTGGTAATTGGTTCAGATGGTTATCTGTACATTGCAGACAGAGTAAACTAATGCATCCGCAGACTAAGTCTTATTACCAAGGAGGTCACTACGTACGTCGCGAGCGGCCCGTTTAACTCGATCTGGGGGATTGCAGAAGCCGCTGATAATGTCCTTTACGTGCGCGACCGGTATTCCGCGGCCGACCAACGCGTGCTCAAGGTTTTCACAGCATAGGACACCAGGAGCGCGATTTCCGATGGGCATGCTGGCAGGACGAACACGAAGTCAGAGTTGATACTACGGTAGCTTCGCTCACATATAGGGAGGAACTCCCGAATACATTAATTCAACGCTATTATTTTACAATGTCTTGTTTTCAATTTTGTATTCCCAAACAGCAAACAAGAACCCGAGAAATCGCCATCGGCTCATGCTTAGAAACAGCAGCAGATCATCCTACCGATTGGAATTGTTGCTACCATTCGCAGGGCAGCGTAAAACACATCTCTGCAGGCTGTATCTAGCTCTATTATTGATACAGCTCAGCAAGCTTCCCACCGGTTGATAAGCATGACGCTCCACCGAAATTGTAACGGGGTAGAATCAAGTGTACCCATTACATGAAGAGTGACGGGTGTCACTCTCCCCAGTACATGGTACATGGTACCAGTAGCTCCGCCAGCCAACCATTTGAGTTTGTGTGGGCTTTTGTATAGTTAACTTGTAGTTTGTATTACGACCAAGTTAACCTCTACCAAAATACAGTCAGTCTTATAACCTACTCCTTTGTAGCAAACCGTTCCCTTTGAGGCCGGGAACTGGTGAACTGCTGTTCACCTGGATAGTAATATCCGCACGCACTTCCTCTGGCTGTGTGACCCCGTCACACTTGGTAGCACTTGTAGTCAATCCTACGCCTACGCGGGTAGATTGGTCTACCTGAATCCTCGGTGGCTCAGGTCTGTGAGCCACGATGGACCGAAGTGAGTTTCCTCACTTGACTGACTCGCAGTTCGAGTCGGTGCGGAAGATGGCGGGCATCTTCGGAAGAGATGCCCTCCGGAGCTTGGCGGCGGCGACGCCAGCCGAGCAGGTCGAGCCGGTGAGCGCGTTTGACATGTACGAACGCGGGCTCATCGCTCATGTGCAGGGAAACCTGCTGGCTCAGATGAGTGAGCCCAAACGGGTGCAGCCTAAGCCTCTACGGCTAGCTGTGCCTCCGTTCGAAGGGAAGCAAGGTGAGAACCTTCACTTCTGGATCCGGGAGACCGAGATCGCAATGAGCCCAGGTCTCATCTCGGCCGAGAACCTTCGAGTCGCCTTCGCGCTCTCCAATCTTTGCGGACGTGCCAGGACTTGGGCGTATACGCGCGAAGCGATGTCGCCTGGATGTTTCACATCCTGGGCTCAGCTGTGTGAGCAGCCTTGAGCCGCTTTTCTCCCGGCGAACAACGAGTTCCGCCAGCGCTCGCGCTTCCTTGCCTGCAAACAAGGGGAGCGCGAGCTGTACGCGTACGTACAGGAGATGCGCACGTTGGCAACCTCGCTGGTGGGGAACCCACTGTCGGAAGACGTCAAGATGACAGTCTTCGTGGACGGCCTGAAGGTCGGTCCTGCGCGCACGCAGTTGTTCAGCGTGCGCACCGCCACAATGGAGGAGGCGATCCAAGTCGCCCTCCAGGAAGAGTACAGCCACAAGCAGGCTGGTGCTCTGGCTGTTGTACAGCCTGTGGTCGCTGACAGCGAACCAGAACCCATGGATCTGAGTTCGGCTGAGCAGTACTCAGCCCGCTGCTACGGCTGCGGCGGACTAGGACACTATCAACGAGTCTGCCCATCGCCTGGGTCTGGGAAGAAGACCTACCCGAAGACCAGAGGGTCAAGGGGGCGCCGACGCCATGCACCGTCAGGTGCTCAAGGGGGACACAACCACCAGTAAGGACGAGGGCCTTGCTGGGGTTGGCCCGAGTCTTTGTGATGGGTGTACGGAAGGCGTACACCACAGAGATCCGGGGTTCCTTGCGAGCACTGACGCTCGCATTGGTGAAGGACAACGGTGGGTTGTCGGTAGTACACGTGAGTGTGCGGGGGTAATGGTATCCCTAGACATGATTGAGTCTGGGACGTCGCGTGGATGTTCGCACGTCGCCAGATGTGTCGGTTGGAATAACGACACAAGTGCTGAGACTCTGCGAGAGAGTCTAAGCACAAGGTCAGGTCTCATTGACTGAGGCTGGGCCGAAGAAGAACCTTGGGGTCCGCTGTGACCCTGGCTGCCGCACTCGAGGGCGCTGACAGCAATGGAACCGCACATGGTCCCGGACATGGAACCGTACATCGTCCCGGACATCGTGCCGAAGCCGGCCCTGGGCATGGAACCGTATATGCCCTCGGCTTGAGCAAGTATGACTTGGCCCTGAGTGCGCCGTGCCAGCTGCACAGGCTCTCGGTCGAGTAGCGCGACAACGCCTTGAGGCTAAGTTGGCCCTCTGTGTCTGACAGAGCATTGGTGAGTCATGTTCCCACCTCTGGACAGACACAAGGGCGTCCGATGGGACCGCCAGGGCGCTGGATGCGTCCGACAAGACGACGAAGAAGAAGGGAGGCATCATTCACATGCTGATCTCCATGAAGAAAGTGTAGTGTATCTGCAACCGAGGGCTGTTATGCCTGGCATGTGGAGCTGCCTCAACAAGCAACTCCAGTGCTGAGAGTCATTGCTCGGCATGAGCATTGACAAGGGTGGTGTTCGATGACACCACCAGGTGGGTAACCAAGGACCACTGACTAGCGGGTAACTTAGTTCCGCACAGAGCATGTAATGCTGAGGAGGCCGCTCAAGGCACCTCCGGCGTGGGTAACCAAGTACCACGGACGGTCGCCGAGACCTTAACTGAAGAGGAACGCGCTGCACGCGCTTCCTGTGTGGGTAACCAAGTACCACACCCGGTCGTCCAGACCATAACTGAAGAGGAAGGTGCTGCAGGCACTTCCTGTGTGGGTAACCCAGTTCCACACCAGGTCACTCAGACCTAAACTGATGAGGAAGGTGCACGATGCACTTCCTGTGTGGGTAACATAGTTCCACACGCGTCACTCAGACGGTAACGGGTTGTGAAGCCACATGATGCGCTTCCTGTGTGGGTAACGTAGTTCCACACGATGCCGTAAGGCTCCGCATGAGCCGGAAGGAGTCGCTCGAAGCGACTTCAGCGTGAGTAACTTAGTTCCACGCACGGTCAGTATGACCAAGACTAGTGGTCAGGTCACTTGGGTCTCCTCGCGTGTGGTGGATGACCACACGGAGTTTAAGAGGCTCGTGACACCGTCACGATGTCATAGCCGCACGGTCCTCTTGAAGGCGCCACGCGGCTTCGATTTTAAGCGGGGGAGGAGTGCGCGGAAGCACTTCCATCCTCCAAGGGCTTGGCACCCGGTCATCATGGATGATGTTCGACTGGGTGTCGACCAGCGCACAGAAGACGTGGCTTGGGTACACGACGCACCTGCGGCGATGCATGTTGCGTCGCCGCCGACTCGGCGAGCATGGTCGATCACGACTGGAACGTGTCTGCCGGAGGGCGACACCTCAATGACCACATGCAGGAGCATGCTCGGTCTGAAGGCGAAGGCCGCTGCGCGGCAGGGATCGTTGGTACGGTCTGTCGCGCCTAGCACTGTGCTGCGTAGGGGCAACAAGTGCCCATGACTCGGTGCCGAGATGGCTGAGTCTGAGTATGCGTGCATGCCATGCAGCTACTCTGAATGCAGGACAAGCCGTACGCTGTCATGGGTGTCATTGCCCGAAGACGTGGGTAACAGATAACACGTCAAGTCACGCAGACTCAAACTGCATCCAGGCTGGTAGATGCCAAGCCCTGGTCGACGATGTTGACCCAGAGCCAAAGAAGGGTAGCTGCCCGTGCCACCGGAGTCTGCTGGCACGGTGACTCGGTGCTGCAGGGCGGCGCGAGGTTAGGCGGCCGGCTGGCGCCTGACCCGCCGGGGCTCAAATCGTAAGTGGGGGAGGGGATCGGAAGTGCCCTTCCTCCCGAGGTCTCTGACATGAGACTTGCTTCGTCGTAGAAGCCAGTGCAGTGGCTGCATGGTGTAGCCACTCACGAAGTATTGCACGAAGGTGCTGGACCTGATGCATCGCTGCTCAGGTCCCATGGTCATGGTGACCGATGGCCAGCAACCTTGGCAGCGGCTACTGTCGCTGCTGGGCCGAAGATGGAGCGCGCATTCGCTGCTGGAAGGGTGCCTCTGTCAGGCAAAGACATGGCAGCCAGTCTGCGGCTTGGTCCGCGGACGATGGCATGTGTACATACGCAACACCATGCCGCAGCGTGATGCTGTTGCAACACTGGACGCGGTACGTCTACCGGCCAGGTAGCCATCAGCACCACGCCAAAGCTCCAGGCTGTTGCTACGCTGGGCGCGGCACTTCTGCCGGCCAGGTAGCTATCAGTCCCAAGCATGGGTGTTGCCCACGAGGGGAGAACCCGAACGTGTTGCCTTTGCAGATATTCACAGTTGGCGCGGCACATGCCGCACCTGTAAGGCGCGAAGCTATACGCGTGCACGTGGCACATATGTTTGTGATGTAGACGCGGTGCCGTCGGACCGTGACGCTCACTGTGCGCGGGGCACTTGGTGTGCGCGAGGTACTCGCAGTGCACGCGGCACTTGCCGTGCTCGTGGCACTCGATGTGCACGAGGCACTAATGGCAGTCGTGGTACACGAGGTGCACGACGTGCCTTTGGTGTACGGGGTGGTGCCCCTGTGCACAGTCATGTCCTGGTATGGACTGTGCGTTATGCTGCATATCACGCACACTGACCTGGTGTTGGTCGCCGCGATGGATGAAGCAACCACTGGTGGTAGAGGGCAAGACACCTCACACCATGATGAAGTACCATTGCGGTACCTTGGTGTCGACGGAAGATACCTCTGCGTCGATGGCACGATGGCCATGACGCGGGGCAGGACATTGAACAAGTCCGCCGCGTTGCTCGGAATGATGAGCGGGCTGTGAGCAACAGCCGTGGTCCCCGGGACTATGACGACGATGAAGCCCGATGCTTCTTGACTTTGGTCAACGTTTGACCTCTGCCTATGAGTCGTGCCGACGAACTCAGACGACCGACACACTGCGCCGTGACGAGCGGGGTCATGTCGGACCGCTGTCATGGCCGGAGACGAGCAGCACAGCTCTCGCTATGGTTACGCTACGCGCTGACCTAAAAGGTGCCGTCCCTCGCGGGAGGCACCGCAGCACGAACGTGCCAGCGGGGCCCGTGGGCCATGCGACGCCAACTGCTGGTGGTCTACGAGGGACACCGCAAGTTTGGAGGCATATGCATCCCGTGCCGAGGCACTCTGCGCCTGCTAGCGCTGTGGATACAGCCACTAGAGGCATCGGCTTTGCGGCCAACATCGCCGAGGGCAGGGGGGTGCAGCGCGGGATGCCCGCTGCGGGCACAAGTCACTGTGGGTGTGACAATGAGGCGCGCCAGCCTTGCGGCGGCGGCGCCCGAGAATCCGACCTTTGGGTGTTCGGATTCTCTCGAAGCCGATTGGAGAATCAGATGTGATTCCAGATAAGTCGGGGGGGATGTAACGGGGTAGAATCAAGTGTACCCATTACATGAAGAGTGACGGGTGTCACTCTCCCCAGTACATGGTACATGGTACCAGTAGCTCCGCAAGCCAACCAGTTGAGTTGTGGGGGCTTTTGTATAGTTAACTTGTAGTTTGTATTACGACCAAGTTAACCTCTACCAAAATACAGTCAGTCTTATAACCTACTCCTTTGTAGCAAACCGTTCCCTTTGAGGCCGGGAACTGGTGAACTGCTGTTCACCTGGATAGTAATATCCGCACGCACTTCATCTGTGCATTGTGCTGTGTGACCCCGTCACAGAAATCGCGCACGTGCGACACCGTGGGACGCGAAAGCCGAGATGACAAACACTTTCATCGACACCGCTGCTCCCTTTGCAACAGCACTTCGACCTGCGCCGCTGACGCCGCTAGCTGGCGCCGCATTCTACAGGCCTGCGGCCTAGACCGAGCCCCGCGTTGCCTTGTGCCTCGCCACGCTCACTCACCATCTTACCCGAAGCCGTTACCGCGATCTTCCTGGTGTCGACGACCAGCGTCACACGGACTACCTTAGTCCAACTAACTAGAACGTCACACAATCTTCTTTTTTTTTGCTTACTGCTGCGATAGATCCGGAGAACTTTCTTGCAAGCTATCACTGATGGTCTCCAAAAAATGGTCGTTACAATTTTTCTTCTGCATAATGGTGTTCATCCTGAGATGAAAGTCCCAGACAGAAAGCCGGTTCAGGCCCGTTGACGCACCGAAAAAAAACATGGACACAATCTCATTCTGTCCGCGAATGTTCCATCGCATCGTTCTTCTGTAGTTTGCTTGGGATTTGGCTTGGGGAGTAAGTTACGGGTATTTTTTTAAACAGCTTCATTTTGATTGCCGGCTAACCACATCTGACAATCGACTATCCAAATAACCACATTTTGCGTGCCAACTAGCTACACTGGAGCAGCAAACTTCGTCTCTCTCGCTACCGACGTTCATAGCAGTTCGTGTACCCGCCGAAAACTCAATCGTGACGTTTGCGGCTCATTTCATCAACTGAGCTACCCCACAACACTGACGTTGTTTTGCACTCTGACAAACTATGAGCTGGGACCTAACGCGTTCAACTGCTACAACGATCTCCTTCACCGGTCATTCTTGTATCTTAAAAACACATTTCACCTAAAAGCCGAAGGTCTGATCCACAACTGGCAGTTGCACGCAGATCTCAAGCAAAGTTTGTATTGATTATTTTTTGTATAAACTTTTGAGGCGGGAAAAGCTATTATAGGGAGCACCGAAAGCGGAGCACCGGAGCAGAGAAAGACCGTGCATACGATGGCAGTAACACCACATGAATGATTTGACTTCAACTTGACCAGCATAAGGCTTCAATGCACAGCGCGAGATATTTACGGGTGAGCACTCCTCCGACTATGGGAGTCTTGGCGGATATAGATATCAATAATTTTAGACTCGGAGACAACCAACGCCTTGCTTTAGAATGCATCTTCGCGCACTCGCCACAACATACCCCCCCCTTCATCTTGTCGCTACCACTACCAATGGAAGCCGTGGCTACAGGCGTGCCGTGAACCGACCCGCCACCACCACTCGAAGCCAGGGCTACAGGCATAACGCGAACCGATCCTCCACCACCGCTAACGGCCATGGCTACAGGCGTGCCGCGAACGTTTATCCTCGATCCTCCACCCCCACTTGAATATTCTACTGAAAGAGAGGCGGAGGCTGCCATTCATGCTTGGATCCGCGCCCACGGGTACAACGGTTAGCTCCGATCGCGAGCTGTCCTGCACGAACGCCTCCGACACTGTTTTCCCGATGTCGGATAAGTTTGTGTGTCTTTGGCACATCCGGCGCAATGTTCTAGCTCAAGCAAAAAAGACGATAGGGGAAGTAGCTGTTCGAAACGCTGTCGCTATGGAGAAGAAGAAAACGAACTTGCTGGCGGGCGCCTCCACGCATCATAGAGCCTGCATCCCTCCGCAGTGGACAACAACAAACCCAACATGACCCCCACCTAGTCGGATACGGCATTCACAGTACACGCCGCAAGCCTTCCAGATTCGAAAAATTTGAGCAAGACCAAGCAGCCGCAACAAGAACGCCAGCGCAACTATCGTCCTTTCAAGTTCTTCTCGACTGCGATGATACCGAGTTCCAGCAGGTATTCTGTCCGCCCTGTACGTGGGGTTATGCCGGACTGCGAGCACTAGACGAATGACCGCCTTGACTTTAAGGTGCACTTTGATCTGTATTCTAAAATACATACACGTATCTTTATCGATCTTGCGTTGAAGTCAAATCATTCATGTGGTGTTACTGCCATCGTATGCACGGTCTTTCTCTGCTCCGGTGCTCCACTTTCGGTGCTCCCTAGCTTTTCCCTTTTGAGGCGAACTACCGGGCAGATGCTGCGGCTCAGTGGTTAGAAACACAACTAATAATATAGGGTTTTCGTCTTTCGAAAATGATCGTATCTTAGCTTCCAACAGCACGGTATCGCGTGTGCACCTTGGCCAGCTCGTTGTCCGAGCGATCAAACGCCTGGTATAATAAGCACCACCGCGAGCGATTCCTATTCTCTAAGTAGATATTGTAAAGTGGGTGGCAGATTCATAGTTCATACGTAGAGCTTGATAAATCTTTCATTCGTGTCGCCCCCATGCAGCGCTTGGTGCAGATGCTCTAACGCCACTGGCATGCTAGTTCAAAATACAAGACACTAACTCACAGTTAGCTAACTAACATCGATAGCCACAACATGTCAGCGTTAGGGAGTAGGGAAATGCTAAAGCCACGAGACAAAACTACTAGAGACCCGTGACAGTACCACTAATCCGGTACAACCAATCTGATGCAGTAGGTAGCTGCAGTTTAGGCCCTGGCAATCACCATCTGCCGAGTACTAGAGCCCCAAGACAGACGTGTAGTACCTGACGTACTAGGGCCCCGAGACGGACATGAAGTACATCAACTACCAGAACCAGTGATTAAGTAGGATTCGCGAAAGCGATGCTAAGAATATGCGTTGGTGCATCTTCCGATTTATTCTTATCACCGACCCCACTGCTCATCCCTAGCTGCCACTTACCTGCTTCGCGCCCTCCTCGACCAGCCGCTGCCCCTGAAGCCTCCTCCAAACGACACCCCAACTTCGACTACTACTCCGTCAGCCTCTTCTTCGCAAAACTACTACTCAACCGCGAGTACGAGGTGGCTATCACTGGGCTGGTAATGGAGGCCCGCCAACGCCTTCCTAGTGTTGCTGCGTTGATCAAGAAGAATGGAGAGCAGCAATTGCGGGCTGGAGACATCATTCCATACTATCATCCCATTAGTAGTAGGTGGCAGCACATTACACCGGCAGTTTTTTATTTTCATAATTTCTTACCGTAATTAACCACCGAGAACATTCCTGAAACCTTCTTTCGGGACAGCAGCGATTTCAACGACGCGACCTCTCAACCACCTGAGAGCTTGAGAAGGCGTCTGTTAGCGAGCGGGCAGCCGCGCGACCCTGTAGACGTGCAGGATCGCACATGCGAGGGTAAGACGAAACTCCTAATAATTACTGGCACATTACGACGTCATTTTCAGAAATAATTTATTTTTTTCAAAAAAATAAGAGGCTATACCATACATACATCATGTCGAACACACTAACTTTCGGAAAATACAAAGGTCAATCCATTGAGGATGTATTCAAGAATGATCCTGGATACTGTCGATGGATGCACAACCAACCAAGCCTTAACATTAGTGAGGATATCAAGATTTTCCTTCACTCCAAGTTTCTCAGCAACGATAATTCATATATGATGACATGGGGGAAGTATCGGGGTAAGACTCTCAAGCAGATTAGCCGAATGGATCCCGGATATATCGATTACCTACGCAAGAGCGAATTCGTGATTGAGAAGTGTCCTAAGCTACTCAAGGAGCTTAACTAAGAAAAAAATATTTTTTTTTGTTAGCTAAAATGGGGTCTACAACCTATGCGGTTGAGAATTCTAAAATTTCGCCGGTTAGTCTATCGAACGTTAGTTCCTGTTCGCTGATCACGAGGACCAACAGATTTACGCCTTGACATCCAGCGTTGGTACCCTGAATCTGAATGGCTTGAGGTACATCACGCTCAGTCAGACGACTAACGTCAGCGATAAGGACACGGTTAGTTAGCGACCACGTCTGATAGTCAAGGAGACCATTAACTAATTCAGGTGTTAGATTACCATTGATCGAAGAGATCTTAGCCAACTCATTGTGGAAGTGATGGAAGTCATAATCATGGCTAATGTCGAACACCTGAGTAGAACCAATGCGCACGTTGAAGTTGCGAATCGAACTACCTGGGTGGAGTGTCCATGGAGAACTATCGAACGGAGATTGGAATTCCTGAACAGTAGCAGAAGCGAAATTACCAGTCTGTTCAGCAAAAGGGAGTACAACTACGTATTTCGCATTCATAACACTTGCCGATAGCTGTAGATCAAAGGAAGCGTTATGCTGAGTCGATTGCTTTCCAATACCAGCCCGCTGATAGAACCACTGAGCGTAGCAACCGTTGTAGCGAACCTTCTTAACCGGCTTAGAAATGATAGCCTGAGGATTCTCAAGATGTACAAACGGTACATACAGGCGAGCCGTAGTGAAAGGCATATACGTTCCATCGATAGTAGGTTCAAGAGCATTGACTACAGCGCCCCAAGAGATACTGAATCCGGCAGAAGCAGCAAGCACTCCAGCCATGGGATAACCACTGGAAGAGGCACCGACCATTACAGGACATACATTGCCCGAAGCAAGGGTAGTAGAAGTTAGAGACATACCCTTTGTAGAATCTACAGCGATAGTAGAAGTTCCCTGATTGACGCGGAAACGGAGACGAATCTGGGGATTAGCCATTAAATCAAGTTCCTTGAAGATAGGATGGAGATCGGATAGCTTGATCTTGAGCATGTAGTTCCATGTACCCATGATTGCGTTAGCAGTGGCAGCACCAGCTCCAAATGCACCACGAGCCGTTTGGTTAGCAATGGTGGTAGAAGCAGCAGCTCCACCCACCGAAGGCCACGTCGAAGAGAAATCAACGCCAGCAGTAGGAGGGTTCGACAACAGACGCTTTACGAGACCGTCATTAGCAATTGTTGCTCCTCCAGCAGAAGTAGAAGTGGTGAAAGTTGAAGAAAAGGCAGCAGTGTTTGAATAGCCATCGCCGTTGAGGGAATTAGTTCCAGAGCTGTACGAGACGGACTGAGCAGCATCGGGGAACAAGAACGATTCCGCTCCATGCTTCTCTACATACTGAGGACTGTATCCAGTCTGAGCGCGAACGTTGTTCCAAAAGAGCTTGTAGTCGGCCATCGATACGATGGTCTTACCATTTAGTTCAAGACTCAGGCTATCGATGACATTCCAGTTGCCACACTTTAGAGTAGCGCAGAAGCGGTTAGCAGGTAGAGTCTGACCAGTAGCACCATTCTTCATCGATACTTTGTATGGAAGCATAATGTAGGCATCACGGAGGCTCGCAAACCCTTCTGATCCATTCAGTTGAGCTGTTGCGTCAATAGTGATGACACCATTTTGATACGATCCCTGGTTGAGATCGATAACAAACGGTACACGCTTGCCTGATGATACCTTGATCTCCGGGTCGCTCTTGAGCGAGCTCTGGTACAAATATTGGTCGGATAATTGAGTTTCACTCATCGTTGAGATTCTATATGGGTGTAATATACTTTCTCAAAATTAATTATTATGGAGTTCATTAAACCAATCACATCTGATCATGACCTCATTGAACTTGCGAAAAAAAATGAATATACATCTTGATGATATTTTTGAGTCAAGTGAGATAACAAAGCGGCTCCCAAAGAAAGGATCATATCTGATTTTGTTGAGGCAACCTAATATGGATGTAGGACATTGGACATGTGTTCATGATGGGGAGTATTTCGATAGTATGGGTGAGGCAGCCCCAACAAAGTATGGAGTCGGTAAATACAATCCAAAGCAATACCAAGGTACGTATGGTGATTATTGTGGGATATGGTGCATGCTGTGGCTCTATTCGAAACAATATCGTAAGCCAGATGTATTCAAAAATATGAAAGATTTAAATTTAACTATTCTTTAATTCAACGTATATAGCAAACATGTACCGCGAACTAACTATTTCAAGCGATATTCCTGCCCGAAAACTTAGCAAAGCTTTCAAGACCGGTAAGCTTAGTCTTACATCAAACGAACTCAAGGGTAGCGGCTCTGTTATCCACCTTCATCCGACGTCTTATGAGAAAGCTATTAAGGCTCGTAAGGCTGGACGCGGTGTCAGACTTGACATTACCAAGCACGAAGTAAAGAAGGGATACAAGAGGGCTCAAGGAGGTTCTATTTGGTCCAAGGTGTGGGGAGGGATCAAGTCTGCTTTCAAATTCGCTAAAGATTCGGGAATCTTGAGCAAAGCCGTTGATGCTGCCGTTCCTGCGTTAGCAACGTATGCCGGTCAGCCAACGGCTGCCATCCCCGCGCGAGCTGCAATTAAGTCTCTAACAGGAATCGGTATTTACGACTCCAATAGCGACAAGGAGGGAGGACGTGTATCGATGGCTGACGTAAAGAAGGCTGCTAAGAATGCTCTTGGATATGCCAAACGTAGAGGAATCATCACTGATGCGGTCGATGCAGGAGAGAAGTTCCTACTATCAAAAGCTACCAAGCCTGAACATGAGGATCTAATCAGATCTATGCGAAAGGAGGTTCGTCGTCATTATGGAGTAGGAGTAGCAAAGAAACGCCCAGCGAAGGGTTCGGCGGAGATGAAGGAGCGAATGGCAAAGCTACGTGCTATGCGAAAGAAGGGTAAGTCTGGAGGTTCTTTTACATTGTAAAAAAATTATCGAAGATTTATTTTTTTGGACGGATCAAGAGCATAATAGATACCGAAGTATCACGGAAAATGACCTTCTTGTCATTTTGATTGTATATGCTTAGCGTAATACTGGCACGAGATCCGTTATGACAGTTCATCCACGCATACTGACTCGGTTTGTATGAAATGACCTTTCCAATAGCGGCATCGCCTCTATCAAAAGCGCTGACAATATCGCCTGAGGCTACGTATTCGTTTTTGATAAGATCGCAACGGACGATGTAGGAACTGGTTGGATGGATCTGAGGAATGATATTAGAGAGCTGAGCACTTGCAACAGTAGCTGGAGAAGCAGGATATGACCCAAGCGTCAATCCTACTACTTTTCCGAATTCAGCATTATCGATGATCAATCGAGGGACACGAGTGGTAGTCGGCAATCCACTACCGCCCGAGGAATATAGATCTGTGGTAGGTCTTGTCCATGTACCCCCAGCTGTAGGTAGCGTTGTAGGTGTAGGAGAGAAATCAAGCTGACAAGCGTAATAGACGCTGTTAGCACTCATTTTGAGGTAGAATGTATTATTCCCAGACGGATTGATGAGATAGGCCCCAGCATTGACAAGAGCCGTCTGAATGCTTCGATTGATATCGTCGTAGGAGTAGATTCCATCAGGAAGGCTTAGATTGATTGTCGATGTAGTTGCAGCGGTAGGTACTTCGATTTTGAAGGTTGTGTTCTGAAATTGCATCGAATCAATATTATACTCGGAGTTATACATTGAAATCGATTGAATAGCACATACTACATCGCGGAAGTCAGCGGCCGATCCGGGAAAAGAGTATTTCCAGGTTGAGTTGGTTCCATCCTGTACCAGATTGGTGCTATCGAGTTTGATAAAGCTGGACATATTGTTTTATATGAATGGAAGCATATTTTTTTATAAAATTAGTCCTCAATTCGAATCACTCTATCAAAGTTATACCTGATCTGACCCTTGACGGAATCTATGAAGAGCATTTGCCCCTTTCGCTCCGTAGCCTTGTTGTAGTAATAGACGATTGAACGATCATCTACTCCCTTGATATTGAAATCTTTCACAACCATCTGGAGATCACGCTTCGAATTCGCCTTTAGGATAGCTACATACTCTGAATTCAAGCGTATCATCTTATCCGTGGCAAAGTAGCTGTGGCTTAGGAATATCGTACTGAGCTTGAAGTGGCGACCTCTTGTATGGTGATGAGAGAACAAATTCTTCTGAAGTAGCTTATCGTTGCTGTAGTCATCTATGATGACGAGCTCAGGTTTATTGGAGTTGATTGGTGTATGACGAACCTGATCAACACTTGGAGGCGAATCAGGGTCGGCGAATGTGATAAAGCCATCCAGCTTGTCGCGAAGATATTCGTACAACTCCTGATGAGGATTACGGGCAATGATCGTTAGATGAGCGAATACGTGAGGAGAATGTTTGAGGATGTACATACATAGATTGTTCTTCCCACTGAACGATGGCCCCAGAACCACCATTCTAAACAACGCTTTGATGTCAAGCGCTGGAATATCACCCATCGATGCGCTTTTGAACTTTTTTGGGATTGAAGCCCCAAAATCAGGAATACCGCTCATGATTATCGTCTAATCTATATAGCTTTAGACAAAATGAGTTCTGGTTTTTCTTATCCTCAACCAACATTCACATCTTCAATCTATAACCCTGCATTCTACCTATCGTTGGATGCCAGTGGTTTTCTAACGTATGACTATGCTCAGACTCTTTATCTAAACAAGTATGACTATCGTTTGTCATACATTACCGGTATCTCTCAAGGAATTGCAACCCAAGGAGTAGCACTTGTCCCTGGCTCTGGTGGTGATATCAGCGGCCTCGGGGCAATCAGCTGTAGTAGTCTGACTGTTAATGGATCAACTATTACAAGCGCTCCATCTTACGTTTTTAGGAATTACGCCTGGTACCGCGGATCTAAAGAAAGCATTGGTACTTGATGGATCGAAGAATGTTTCAGGAATCAGTTCATTATCAGCTTCGAGTCTTACAGGCACGCTACAAACCGCGGCTCAGACGAATATTACCTCAGTAGGTACGCTGAGCAATCTCACCCTGAATACGGGTGGGACAGGTCTATTCATTCCGAATCTCAAGTTCTGGGATGGCGTTAGTGCATGGGTTAACTTCAATCATGCTTACTTTCTTAACGTTATCGAGGGAGGAGCTTCCCCCAGTACCGCTGTCGTACTCAGTAGTACAAAGGATTACTCTGGAATTCGAGATCTAACAATATCGCGCAATTTTATAGCTTCAACTTCAATATCATCACCAACGCTGACATGTGATACGATTTCGAAAAGCGGCACTCAAACGATGAATGCAACTACCCTCAACATAAATCCTACCACTCTTCAAATCAAAGGAATAACCCTGAATGCTACTGGAGCGGAGCTGAACAAGCTTTCCGGATGTACAGCAACTACAAGCGAGTTGAATTATTTGGATTTGACTACTGGGGCAGGAACGGCTGAAGCATTGAAGGCACTCGTTCTAGACTCTAATAGCGCGTTGACAACAGGTATCACATCACTAACTTCGACCAATCTGATCTCAACGACGACCACTCAATGCCAAATTGCTGCTGGTACTTCATTTACATCGACAACGCGTGCGTCTGATTTCAACCTCATTATCCGAAATCAATCTAACACGGTTGGGGCTCAGGCTGGATTATCGTTCGTGATTGAAGGTACTAGTGATATGACTACGTATACACCATCTGTCAATCTATATTGTACCAGAACAGCTACTGCCGCTCAATATTCGATGGCCGATTTTGCAATTAGTACCAGAAGTGGTTCAAATGCTCTTAGTGCTATGACTGAACGCATGCGTATCACTCAACAGGGGTATATTAGATTCGGATCATCGTCATCGACCGCGAAAATTGATATTACATCAACCGCGAATTTACTAAGCGGATCGTGGCAGCGTGCAATGAGAATCGCTAATGATCAGGCAACGCCTATCGAATTCGAAGTTCAAATTTTCAATGATGTTGCTGGAGGTAGCAATGGAGTAGCTTTAGGGACCACTACAAGCGATCCTCTTAGGTTCATGGTTGGTAATACTACCAAAGCATATCTCAACGACTCTGGACGGTTGGGAGTTGGAAACACAAGCCCCGAAGCGACCATCCACAGTGGAGGAGAGGTATGGGCAAACAACTTCATGCATATCAAGGGTAATGGAGATGGTTTCGCTCGTTAACGATTCAATTGGAGCCAGACTGACTACCCAGCGATCGGAACTGACTCTACGGTCGGGGCGATCCGTCTAGGCAAATGCGATGGAAACTATAATTGGACAGCCTATGTTCCGGTGAGAGGTGGTTCATATACCAACGCATCAGATCAGAGATTGAAGAAGGATATAATCGATTTAGAATATGGAATAGATGCGGTCATGAGAATGCGACCAAAACGATTTAAAATGATTCAGGAGCAAACCTCACATGTTGGATTCATCGCGCAGGAAATGTATGAGGTTATACCGGAATCTGTTGATATCGGAGCAAACGATGATCTCAATGCTGATGGATTTCCAATCAATCCATGGGGTATAGATCTATCTAGCCTGACATCGGTTCTGTGCAAAGCGATTCAGCAGCAGCAGCAACAAATCAATGAACTCAAGCAAAAATTGGACTCAATTATATAGAATGGCTCCATTCAAGTTCCGACTATCAACTCGAAAAGGCAAAAAATATGATGCTGTTTTTACTGATGGGAGGGTTGTATCTTTTGGTGCTATTAAGCGGACTGGTGAGCCTTATCAACAGTATCGAGATCGCACATCGTTGAAAGCTTACAAAGACTACGATCATAACGATAAGGCTCGCCGAGAGAGCTACTACAAGAGGCATGGACCCCTTGACGAATCAAATCTATACACAGCCGATTGGTTCTCGAAAAAATATCTTTGGTAGAGTATATATATCATGGGTTGCGTACCAAGTAAAAGGCAGATCACAAAGGATTTGACAAATCCTGAAACTGGTCAAGTCATCGGCTCAATAACGATGCGCGATGGAGTAGTATCTACTGGTGATAATGCTTATATCCCCATGCGCAATGTCCACAACGGCAAGAATGCTATCATGGCTATCGATATCGGTGATAAAAAAATTAGAGTCTACCGTGAGAAACAAACAGAAGTATCTCTATAGAGCAAAGGTTTTCACGCTCTTCGACTTTTTTTTCGGCTGGTACGCCCATACCCGTCCACCTTCCGTTTGGGTAGCTGCTTCCACCTTCTTGATTGACTTATCGAGGTCAGTAGCCCATGCTGCTGCTTGGGTCTGTTGAGGTCGGTCATGGATGATTAGATTCTTCATGATGGACTTGAGCTCAGCAATGTTGAGATCGCTGTTGTCTCCATAGCTGCCGCCTGAACTGGCGATGATGCGGGGGTTGAAAAAGAACATAGCTATATTAGTCCGAAAATAAAAATGGCCCAAGCGATAATTAGAGTAGTAGGAAATTTCATAGTTTATAGTAATCGAGTGATAATTTCCTTGAACTCCTTATCATCAACCAGACGATTGCTGTACATATCCACCGTGAGAGACTTCAGCTGTTTGATGATGCTAGGATTATCGTTTCCTAGCTCTAATTCACCTTTCAGCTTGTCATACTCGGCGCGGAGCGTCGAAAGTGGATCCTCGAGCTTATCGTGGAAGTTGTACTGGAGGTGAGTGATTGCTAGGATTTCCTTGAAAAGCTTCTTATCATCGATCGATAGCTTATCGTATGAGGCTTGATCAATTTGCTGCATATAGACTAAGGTTCGGATCATTCCTTGGAGACTCTCACTGATTTGACATTTTGGACCACATTTTCGGCGATTCGGCTGTACAATGACCAGTGTTTTTGCATCAAGATCGGGAATTCTGATGTATTTGCTCCCAAGCTGCTTATAGGTATAGGCACTAGGTGTAGCTAATCCCTGGATCTCGTTGAGATTATAGGTACGACCTCGGCGAACCACACCTTCCAATGGAGCAACTCCTGCACCACGCAATCCTCGCCCCTTAAGCCCGCTACCTTGAGCTAAATGACGAAAGTGAGCACGGACATTAGCTCGGTCCACCCTTGCTCGAGCCGAATCGGGCATTGGATGATCATTGTACCTAATTTCATTGAGTTCTTGTGCTCTGGTTATATAATCACGTTTCTTAACCGTATAAGCTGCCTTAGTAGCTTTTACAGCTGCTTTTGAAGCTCTTACAGCGTCCTTATCGGCTTCTGAATTTGAGTTCTTTAAATCATGTAGATTCTTTTCCAGCTGACTGTAGGCTTCTCCGTATGCGCGATAGGCTTCTTCAGCCTCATCGTGTAGCTTTTGTAGCTGCTCGTCCTCATAGCCATCGTAACCTAGTGGGCTTTTAATGTCAGAAACGTTGCTGAAGATAGCTTCACGGAGTAGTTTGAGGTTATCATCAAGAATTTTCTCTAAATTCTTATCATCATTCTCATCAACGTACTTACCATAATCTTCAAGCTTGGTTAGTAAGGATTGAAATGTATCCATCCATCTGATAGTTTTCATTAGGTAAGCCATAGCATCACCCATCACTGGTTTGTGCTGTGCATTCTTGAAGTTCAGTGGTTTAGTATCTGTCGGCATGCCAAGATAGTAAGTAGGATGGGTTTTAATACCCTTATCGGAATCAACAATCGGATACAACCTTGTGGCAATCGATACTCCATTATTAGCAAGTTTCTTATAGTACTGGGTGAGGATGGTTTTAGCTTCGAGATCTGGGATAGACATTAATTTATCCATATCTTCATCTTTTCCGGTTTTAAGTCCTGGAAGTTCTTCAAAGTCCCCATCAAACGCATCGTATGCTTTGGCAAGTTTCTCCTTATCCATTTGAGTGTTTAGCGATAGCACCAATCCCTTATCCTTAACCATTGCTACGAATCGCTCGAGTGTGGCTATCCAATTGACTTCCTTCTGTACAGCAGGGCGATGCTTATTAGTGTCGGTTCCAAATACATAGATTATTTGTATGGGCCGGGCCCCGGATCTGGTTTACCCATTTGTATGGACTGGGTCCTTGAGACTGGATTAACCCACTCTTCACTCCTCTTTAGTTTAGCCATAGCCATTTCAACTAGCTAGGCAAATTGCAGAATTAAAGTGTAATGAAATTTGATTCTCCAAATACATAGATTCGGAAATTGGCGTCAAGCCATAGATACCCCTCTTTATAAATTTTCCCGTCCTTGAGGATAGGATTGATTTGCTTATGAAGATGATTGGCTTCTAGCAAAGCACTATTTTGAATAATCAACCATGTAAGATTGTACTTGGCGTCGTCATCATCTAGCTTTGTAGAAGTAGATTTGTCCTTGTACTTTAAATCTAGTCTTGGCTCCTTAAGTGGAGTATCTAAGTCCTCAATATCATCATCACCTCTCCGCTTTCTATCTGATCGAGGTGGTTTGTCTTCCCTACGCATCGCATCAACTTCATCGATCGAGTTGCTTTCCCCATCGTAGAAAATATCGCGAATCTTTCCTTCAGTGGCAATCCAATCGATCAAGTCATATCTCTTGTATTTACGACCGCTACGCACTGAGCGGAGAGAACCCTTTTCACTAATTACTAGGTTTTGATCATCTCTACCAGTTTTCTTTTTCACTGGGTGAATACCAAGCGCCACCCAGTTAGGATTATCCGTAAAGAACTTTTTAATCCATTCACGCGCATGAACTTGCTCCTCAATATCTCGAATAGAGGTGTCTGCCTTTTTCTCATTGAATATGTCAGTGTTTACACCAGTATCTGTCATTCTTGCACTATTATCAATTCCAACATCATCATATCAGGTCTCACGTGGACCCAACCATCACTGGTTTGAGGCTTTGCTGTGGTCGAAGCATCACTTGTTTGAGGCTTAACAGTAGCTTCTGCATCGCTTGTTGTAGGTACTGCGCTAACACCAGCATCTACCATTAACGGATGAACATTTGGCATGGCTTCAGTTTTAGTTGATGTTGAGGACTCAGGGTTTTTCTGGGAGTTTTCAATTTTCAGCTTTTTTTTAAGATTTCCGCGAGCGGAATTTTTAATTCATCAGGCGTTTCTTCGTCAGGTCCGACAGAAATATCAGTCTGTGTGGATTCAGCTGTTTTCTTAGTAACGGTGGTGATGCCCTTGATGATGTCACTAGCCCATGATGCGCCTTCGTACATCTGACGCTTGGAATTGGCTTGTCGAACCCGTCGTTGAGCTCTTTCGAGCAACTCTAGTCGCTTCTGCTCTCTTTGAGCAAGTGATGAAAAATTTGGAAACATATCGATCCTATATAGATGTTAGGCATAAAAAAATGAGTATTCAAATTACCAATAGCTCGGCATAACTGAGTCATGGCGGAAAGGTAGATACGAATGACAAATACGATTTCGTTCGTTTAATAGATTTAAATATTGGTCTTTAATACAATGGAATGGAACGCCAAAGATTTCCTCCAATTCGTGTCTGTATTTATGATTGACCACTGTCTTACGAAAATTCGCGCTTGCATCAAGATTCAGCAACTCAGTTTTGATTCGACTTACCTCCTGAATGATCCACAGCTTTCGTCGGAGCTGTACAAGCTCACGTTGGTTCTCTACGCAGTTGGAACACATTCTTTTATCTATATGAAGTCATATATTTATGCAATCGTTTTCAAAAAAAAAATTGATAGATATAGATGAGTCAAAGCTTACAGAGGATTGCTCTATTAAACTTATTTTGAAGCTAGTTCGACTCATTTTTTTATCGACTTCCAGTACTCATTCTCTAAGGTTGATCTCTTGTTCTTATTGACTAATCTAAGATTATCTTGTGGCTCCCAGGAGTCAAGTTCATTACCGAGCCATTTTATCAGATATTTGTACTTCCCAGTCCGTGTCTTCTTATGATCCAAGATCTTTTCCGCCTCAAGAATATCACCTCGATTAATAGTAGCATCTGTAGTCTCTGTTTTGACCAGTTTAAGATCGTTTGGAGCCTTGTAGAGGGTATGACCATTCTTTGAGCGGATTTGGACTCGGTAGCCATCAATTCCAACTATCATATAGACTGCATTGCTCCACCGAGCCGATTCCTTACCAAATGCATGCTTCTTGAGACGGTATAATACGCTTGATCCGACCTCAAACTCCTTCTCAATTCTATCGGCTTCTGCTTGATTATGACTCAGATGCACATCCATTACTTTACCTTTGGCATCACTCGGGGCCATACCAATCGAACGATGAAACGTGCTATTGTAGTTTTCGATCACATCACCAATAAGCTTTTGCGTAATTCTATTGGGGGACATTTTAGTTAGTCTCTGCTTCAACGTTCTGTTAAATCGCTCGATTTTTCCCATAGTACCGTGATCACCTGGATCGTTGTTGTAGTGTTCAATTTTTTTGGATTTGAAGTATGCTTGAGCCTGCGAGTTCATGAACTCGCTACCGTTATCGCTTGTAATGATATCCACTTTATGGAGTCGAACAAACGCTTTAAGCGCTGCTAACACAGTTGCTGCTGTCTTGTTCGATAAGACCTTGGCAAAACCCAACCTCGAGTTGATATTGATAGCAGTCAAAATTGGTCGCTTCTCCCAAAACGCGAGGTCAATTTGCCAAGAGTTAGGGTTATGCGAAGCTATTTTGAACCCATCGTATCGCTTTTTCTGCTCCTGAAATCGCTGAATATCGCTCTGGTTTGAGAACCATTCCTTGACGATTTTCATTGTTATCTTCGGCTTTAGTTCTTTCGCCTTCTGGTACAAGGCTTGTGCCCCCACATAGCCCGTTTTGGGGTTATAGTATAATTTGGACAACAGCTGATCCATCGCTCTATATGGTTATAAAACAAAAAAAATCCCCTGCCGGGTAGTTGCTTATATGTCGAGCGGCTCGGTGGTGATACCATCCGCAAGTACACGACGCTTGTCATAGTAGTAATTTAGAGCTGTTTTAGTCTGGCTGTACGTAATTATTGACTTACTCTCCTTACTGAGTCTAAACCCCTTGTTGGTACCCTGTAGCGTGATGCGATCGCGAACAACTGATTCAAAGCCATCTGGGTTGAGGACGTCGCCATTGCGTCCAGCACTCTGCTGGACTCCCTTCGCTGAAACCTTGACCTTGTAAGATTCATCTGGTAGGTAGCAAATGTAGTTCTTAGAGGACAATGATACCATAGCATCACCAGACCACTCTTCCTTAAATAAACCAGGGGTTCGACGGTCAAACTTGGCTACAGTCTCATTATAGTCGCGCGGGAACCACTCATACTTGTGCTGCTGAAAATGCTCACGAAGCTCAGGCTTGATGCACTCCTCAAATGGCTTTTCACAGCTGAAAGCGATGTAGCCAGAGTCGGTGTCCATCTCCTGATACTGAAAATTTGAGCGGTCGAAGTAGAAGTCAATACAATCGTAGTAGAACTCAAGCATGCGGAGCTTAGCGAGCTGATAGATTGCAATCGAGAGATGAATTGGGTTCTTGTTGTTGAGCTTTCTCTTCTTCATTGTGAATTCACATGAATCATTCAACTCTTCCATTCCATGGAAGGTGAAGTGCTCAATCTTTGATTTAATTGCCTTCTCATCCGACTCATACTTGACCTCCTTATGCTTGCTCATGTCCATGCCACTGCGACCGAACGCTGAATTACCTACTAGTTTCATCATCTCAGCAATCATGGCCTTAGACTTATCGGCATCACCTTCCCGTCGCGCGTTCGATACGGCTTCCATGAATGGAGCAAACGCCTTGTGAGAGCTAGCCCTGATGAAGCTGTAAGTCTTGGTGATCTCCATGCCATGAGAAATGTACCATTTGGGTAGCGGTGCATAAATGAGGATCTTCTCACCAAAGTAGCTCCCGATGAGTTTGCGAGCCGGCTTTGCTCGGCTTTGCTTGCACCCCTCGTTGTACTCGAACATGTGCTGACCGATGACACTCCGATCGCTGCAGTCGATAAGGGTGTTCTTGAAAATTGGGGTCATTTCACTGAAATAGGGTTTGAGATGCTCTGGTGTACGGATATCACACTCTAGGAAGCCAAAGATCTTGCCATTTACAATATCATCGACGATCCCTGTGTATGCCTCGATGGTGGTCAACCGTCCACATGGCATCTCGTTACCAAGAGCCCACAAATACAGAGCATTAGCATCGTAGCCGATGATTTTTTTGCAGATCTTACCCCCTCGAATCTTGGTCTCGTTGCGTTTCGCGTATCTGTTGAAAATGATAGAAGGGCCACCAGCAATGTTCGCCTTCATCTTGGTGTAGATGTCCTTCTCCTCTCTATCGATACTGTACACCAACCTGTCTGAGTTGAATTCAAGTAGCTTCTTGTGGCGGAAGCCCTTGAGCGACATGTTCTTGCGAGCAACGTTGCATCCCACACAGCTGATCAAGATATTGCCATCAATGTGTCCGAGCTTGTTGTTGATTCGGTCAGCCGAGGCAGTATCAGCTGTGAGTTGCTTATAGCATAGACCACACAGGTACTTTTGACGCTCTAGCAGCTCATCCAGGTGTTGTATGGTCATACCGAACTCGCGGTCAGCCTTCTCATCTTGCTCGATGTAGCCTAGGTAGCGCTGCTCAGGGAAGTCGAATGCCTTAGCTGGGACTCTAGGTTGCTTAACAAGTTTGGAGAAGCACGTCTGATACATGACTTTCTCAGAGAGACCACACCATCAGCGAACATATCAAGTTCGAAACGTTTGAATAGTTCTCGCTGGGCTTTGATGGCCTTGATGAAGGGGACTACATCGAGGTTGTTGTACCAAATTAGTAGATCCTTGATTGACTTCATGCCATAGTGCCCCCATACGAACTGTACCCGCGCAAAGTCCTCATCACTGATGCTAGTGCTGTCGAATGCTGACTTAGGAGGGACTTCCGACTGACTGAGTACGTCAAATGACGTAATGTACTCGTACGGGAAGATACCTTTTCCTAGGCCACAGACGCATCGAATCTTGTCATCACACTTGCACTCACCGAGATATGTCGACAAGTACTTCGCATAGCTGGTGCCTGCCGGAACATAGTTGCTAATGTCAAGCATCTTCATGTCTGACGTGGCGATGCACATGTAGCTAGGGTTCTTGATGACTGATGTGATGTTGTCAGTATCGATGACTGCAAACAGGTCCGCCTTGATAAGATTGATGTCGTATCGTCCAGAGTTGAATCCGAGTACTGGTACCTGATCAATGCACTGCTTCAGGTTTCCATAGTCAGAGCGCTTCTTACCGAATGTGAGCTTGCTGTGGAGATCGAAGAAACTAGCAAAATCTCCGTTCTGAATCCAAGCATTGACATCTTCCATCTTGTACGTCTTACCCAAGTCTAGGCCAGGAACCTCAGCGTCAGTCAAACCATGGACGTTGATGATCTTGTGTAGCAAAGTCTCATACTTCGAGACGTTGTACCGCTGAATCTTAGCCGCAACTTCCTCGATGTACTGGAACATATCCTTGAGCAACTCCTTCGGGTCATTGCTGACGAAGCATCGCACCTCCTCAGTCAAGCTGTCGGCCACGGTAACAGACACAGGAATGTGTTCGTTTGTGAAGATAGTATTCTCTCCGTTTTTGACACCCGTAGGCTTGAGGATAGCCTCAAAATCATAGACAATGAAGTGATCGATGTAATGGTCAGCATCCTTGATGGAGTACTGAGTCAGCATGGGACGAATGCTGTTCGGAGCGGGTTGGTAGATGGTTGGCTGAGCTGGGAACGATTCGATGTTCACGAGTTCGCATTGGTTCTTAGTGTGGTTGCGTAGCTTATCAGAGCTAACAAACACCATCTCACACGTAGAGCATTGGTACTTCTGCTGGAGCATATCAACGTTCGTGATGTAGAGAGCGTGATTCTCGGGCGACAGGATGTTGATCGAATCATAGTCCTTGTCCGAGCAGCGAATGCATTCAACCTTGCCCGTCTCAAAATCCATGTTGAAGACGTTGATGTTCAGCTTGAAGCACTCCTCAAGCTCATCGAATTGGAGAATGTCGATAGGCTTGAAATTGCGGAACAGACCCAGAGTGTAGGTGATCTCCTTGTACGAACAGTACTGCTTGAAGGCTTGTTTCACCAGAGCCTGGATTCTGCGAGGATCCTTCTTGGCTCCCTCCTGCTTGTGATAAGCAATGCAGTGGAAGACACACTTGTTGTTTGTCTTGGGGAAGTTGATGACGGCTTTTATCACGAATCACCTTAGGAATGACAGCCTCGCTATCACCCAGAGCATGGTCGCGTTGGTAGATATAGATTTTGAAGCCAGTAAGCCCCTTCACCATGTACCCGGAGCTGGGGTAGTTGAGCTTGTCAGCCAACTCCATGGAGCGAATCTCCGAGATCACCTTCTTACGAATATCAGCCTTGCTGTTGATAGCTACAGGAGTGCTAAATACAGACGTGTTGCTAATATTCGGGTGGAAGTAGCGAGTCTCGCTATCATCAGTTCTGCTGACAAGCTTGTATCCAAGAGCGATGTTGACCTTGAAGGCAGACTTCTGGGTTGCGAGCACGTTATCGAGCTTGTCGTAGAACTCAGCAGGCTGAATTCCCTCGTAGAGGTGCGACTCCATGTTCTTGCCTTGGTAGAAGCGGTACTTACTGTCTTCCTTGAAATCAGCAGCCACATTCTTTTGGAGCTTGCCTAGACTGATCTGGTACTGCTTCGCTACCAATTTTTGGTTGGTGGGGTGGGAAATGTTGTATACCATGCGCCCCATCTTGCCACGTACCTTAATACGGTAGCTACTACCCCATCGAATGGGTTGAATATTTAATCTCTTTAATCCTTCGAGTTCGTATGCAAACATGTTGCCTATATATGCTTGACTATATTATTCCGTAGATATGACTTTATAATTATTTGACCTTGTATCAGGATCGACTTTATATCTTAGTCATTTACAAAATATTCTGAAATTAATTAATTCAAATATTTGGCTTATACCTTTTTGGAGGTTTTAAGCCATTGTCTTTTTTTATAAAAAATTACAATAAAAAATAAATGACTATATTGGGATTGACTTTTTGAGAAAAAAATTAATTAATTAATTAAGCTCGGTTTCATTATTAAGTTCGACTTCACCATTAAGTTCGGTTTTGGGTTTACGCTTGCGAGCTCGAATCTGGTCTCTATTCTTGTCGTCGTTGCTCTTTTGATACGACAAGCGAGCGTCGCGTGTGCGCTGATAGTAGCGCTTCTGTGCTGCTTTGATGCGTTCCTTGCTAGCTTGGTATTGCTCAGGAGAGTACGCCATCATTGTATATTACTAACTTTATATTTATTAGGATGAAAAAAATGTCACTGCCCCTTGTGACATCGCCGATGTTCCTTGCCAGCTAAACCAATATTAATGGTGAAGCAGAGAATTGGCAGAATCGTGTATTATAAGTTTAAAGTAGTGTCGACGGACCGCCACGTCAAAATGAAGCTATCCGGTCCTGTAATACTGCTGGGTCCAAGCACACACGTAGCTAGTTGTCTTCCGACAGGATGGAGTAAATCATGCCCGCAATCTGCTTCACTGATTCAGGTGCAGGAACGTCATTCTCCATCACCATCATCACGGGTGTCGCACGCTCAATTTTTTCATCCAGACTTCTCGAGAAGACCCATTCCAAGAAGTTCGTGACAATGCTGTACACTTTCGGCAGTCCTTCTACATCCGCAAGTGCTTCACTTCCCACGTAAGCTTGAGCAAGACCCTGCTGGATATCGTCACGTTTCGCTTCCACAATGCAAACTCGTTTCTCGCCGCGCTTAAGCACGAACTCAAAGGCTCCGTCTCCGTGAACACGTTTCCCAATCACGGTTTCTTCGGCCAGGATTTGGACGCCTCCATCGAACAGCGCACAGACACTTGCAAGCACGGGCACGATGAAGTGCAGTCGCTTTGCTTCTTTGCCAGTAATGATATCTCCAAAAGCCTTGACCAAGATAGGAAAGTATCTATGCAGCGCATCAAGCTTTTCGTCAGGGATAGGCTTTGACGATGGTCGATACTTGGTCGCTGGCATGATGCTGTCAATCTCCGGGAACGACACGTACGAGAAACCCGTGGAGCCGGCAGCCTTCTTCGCTTTCTTGTTCTTATCAAGAACCTCGTTCAACTTGTCCCATCGTCTCTTGCGACTCGGGTGCGGTGCAATTTCAGCGTCCTGGACTTCAAGCCACTCCCGATCTGCAACCACCAGCACGTGAATCGTCTTCTTCGTTGGAGCACCTTCAAACACGTCGCCAATCTCATCTGCTGGGTCCATTTCCACGTTCAGCAGTGTCTTCACTTGTTCAGGAATGCCTCCACTTCGCATAGAAATCACATCAGGGTCCTTCGATGAGAGCCACGCGCCGTCCACCGTCTTCGCCAGGAAGAGCTGCAGCTTGTCTGCGTCGACGTCCTTGAAGTCGTTCGGCTTCTTCGCCTTGATCGCGTCCTTCAAGTGATCCACCGAGTCGCTCTCGTCCACTCGCACCGAAAACGCGCTGCCCGCCGCACCAACGATCGCACAGAAGAGCTTCACCATCTTTCCTCGAGCCGGCAGGGAGAATTTCTGGCGTACTTAAGCGGACATGAAGGTGTGTGTCATAGATTTTCAACCAATGATGAGACGCCACGTCGCGCTGGTCCTTGGCTACATATTGCTTTTTTATCAATATAGTTAGAACGTTGTCGGTCGAGCGGTCCCGAAATGCCCTAAGAAACAAAAGACGTGGCTCTCGCTATAAGGTGGCCGAGAGGTTGCGTCGTCAAAATAGCAGCTGCTACTGGAAGAATGCGTCAAAGAAAA
Organism: Phytophthora sojae; assembly: GCF_000149755.1. Classification (NCBI taxonomy): domain Eukaryota; phylum Oomycota; class Peronosporomycetes; order Peronosporales; family Peronosporaceae; genus Phytophthora; species Phytophthora sojae. Next base: position 8,034,872 of record NW_009258115.1, read on the forward strand.
GCGATGCTCTTGGGTATGCTCGCGTAGCAACAGCAGCTCATTCGAGAGCAACAACAAGACATGGCGAGCCTTAAAACGAACATGAAAGCCATCTTAGACGCTCTAACGGACCGGCTCGAGGAGTGCAGGATCGCCGAGAAGTGAGGCGGCTACGTCGTGTGCTCGCTGCTTCGGTCAAGCGTAGACGCCCGCGACAGGAAGCAAGTGTGTACCGAAATTCGTGAGAAGAGGGAGGCCCAGGCTGCGGGCGAAATGCTCATCGTGGCTGGAGAATACCGTCAACAAGGAAGTCGACGGGCTTACAGCGACCGGTCGCCTTTTCGTGCATCAGCTGTCGACGGGAGGGGCGCTGCAAGTTATCGCTTTTCGGCTACGCAAGGCCACCGCCAAGAAGCCGTGCTGACTCGGAGCGAGCTGCCGAACCCCGCCACCCACATCAGAACGTTCGAGCTGACGTGGGAGGACGGTCACCGCTTCGAGATGTTCACTCCGATTTCGTCGTGCGGGCGGAGCTGTTAACGGCAACGCGCGAGTTGGAGCTGGAGACCGACCACAATCAGTTCGTCCTTCTGGACGAGCAAAGCGACTTCCACGTGTCAAACCTTCCCAAGTACTCGTGAAATTCCTTCGTGACATTCCTGCAGTATTTGTAGTTGTAGCGAGTGTTCGTCGTTTGAATAATGGCTGCATGTTTTCATGAAGTCGGTTTGTACTAGGTTTGTCCTCAAAGGGGAACCGTGGAGGCGAATGGAGACAGAGGGAGATAACCATTGTTTGCGTGTTAGAGAGCGGGATGCATAACGAAGTCTACGTCGCTCTGCACACCGCCGTCTGACGAGCCACAAACTACCAGCATCGTTCATACTACCAAACGAAATTCTACCATGTAGAAGAAGTCAACAAAGTTACAATAGCCGCTTGCGAAGCTGCTCGAGGAACACAAACGTCAGCAGCGTCTGCGGGCCGAGCCGCATGTAGGCCGGCAGCCAGCCCTTGTAGAGTCCGCGCAGGCCTTCGTGCTTGACCACCTTGACGAAGCAGTCAGTGGCGCTCTTGTACTCGTTGTTGTGCATGTTCATGAGTCGTGTCTTGACCACATCCGCGGGCGCGCAGGCCGTCGTAGCCACCAGTCCGGCCACCATACTGGCCAGCACGTGGGTCTGCAGGTTGTCGTGCATCGGCACCATTGTGTTCTCGAGGATCGTCGACTTGGCCAGGTCGTAGGCCGCGATCTGACCCGTGGTCAGCAGCATGGCGCGGATCATATTGGGGCGCACGCCGCGCATCAACGCGGCCAGCCCCTCCTCCTTCTCCACGCGGAGGAGGCCGTCCACCGCGTGCTTGTAGTTGCGTCGCTTCTCCGGCGGCAGGCGGCTGTCCGCCTGCATGCGGATGTTGACGATGTCCGCCGGGTTGCCGAAGGCGCCGCCGATGACGCCGCCGGTCATGCCCAGCAGCACGTTGTGGCCCGTGGAGATGGGCTGGCCGTCGTTGCGGCGCACGGCCTCGTCCTTGAGGTAGTGGTAGACCGCGAAGCGCATGGTGGAGTACGTGCCCTCCCTCATGGCCCCTCCACTGATGCCCTGGTAGAGTCCGCGCAGCCCCTGCTGGTGTAGAATGCGACGCACGGCCGTCACGAGCCCCATATTCTCCTTCTTGGACGTCTGCAGGTGGATCTTGAGCAGGTCGAACGGGTGCGTGAAGAACACGGCGCCCACGGCCGACATGCCGCCGAACGCGTAACTGGCAAGAGGCGGGCGGGGCTTGATGGCGCTGGTTGGGTCCTTGAGGTGGGGAGCCTCCAGAGGCAGCTTCATGGTAGTCGTCGTGGAACACTGACTGACGTACGTCTTCCGGCGGGTACTGTAGCGGAGACTTTGTGACTGGGTCGTTTGGATCGCGCCGATTGGAGGAAAGGAAGAGAGGGTGATGATTGGTTGAAAAGGGGAACTGAAGTTTTCGCTCGTCATCCGCGTGATTGCGGCTGGGAGGCAACTTCAGCCGACTGCCGACAAAGTTGGCTAAGGTGCTACAAAGATGACATTCGTATTCACACGTCAAGAAAGAAGTCATATTTTGGGCTGACGATGTAGTACAGGTCTGTGAGGCCTACCGGCATTGGTTTCATTAGCACGCCCGGGCGGGCGCGCCCGGGGGGGGGGGGCGGTGTGTGTGTGTGGGGGGGGGGCTCCTCCAATTCAGTATTATATTGAATTGGTAAAACTGTTTATCCGTAATAATGATTTAAATATGACGATCACCAATAATAACTATTATACTGATTAAATATTTCAATTTCATGTACCATGACTGTGTTTTTGTATACCCTGAAATCATACGACCAATAATATAAATTTCAATATGGTGTTTGCCAATAATATATATTTTCTTCATATTTATTGACAATTTTCATACTGAATTTTTTTATTCATACCCCTGGGGGTGGGGGTGGGGGTGGGGTGGGGGGGGGGGGGGGGACGTAGTTCGTAAGTTTGCTTTGCTGTGGTTTACAGACAATCCCCTCGGTAGCCATGGCGTTGGGTTTTATTCCTAGGTGAGGGTATTCCTGTCGTAGTGTGTACCATGGGGTGGTGTACCACATGACGGATTTTACCGAATACAAGCCCTTAACAAAATAGTAGCCCCGTCACGATTTCGCATTTGGATCAGAGAATAGAAGCCCGGTACATATTACAAGCCCCCTCGAGTCGTACAACATTTTCATGATGTTACATGCATATTCTTTTCTACTTTATAAGTAGACAAAATATGTTAGGTGGCAGAGTAACGCGTAGTGGCTGCATGATGAAAAGACTATCGAATATGAATGCTAGGCAGTTGGTCGTTTAGCACATAAGACTCAAAAACTGCAGAGCTGCTCCACGTCGTCAAAGTTGTGCTTGATCACGACCTTGACGCCCTTGCTGTGCGCATGGCAAAGCAGTTGCTTGTCTTCATTCCAGGCCACGGTCGTGAGCTGCCAGTGGCAGGGGGCAGCGGACAACAAGCAAGCGAGTAGTGCGTCAGTGCATTTAAGTTATATATCGCTCGCGTAGTACAATATGAAATAAGCGTAATGCTATTTTGTAGCTTTGGGTGAAGTACGCGTTGGTGGATATTTCGTCGTGATGCGCAGGTGCACTTTAAACCGATGATGACGCTCTCCGAGGTGTGTGCAGGTATTTGCGTGAATATTGTTGGAGGAAATTCCAAGCTTAATTATTGTTAGTAGACGGCGGTCCTCGTTTATTACCGTTCAACCGCGGACTACCAAATCGGAGCCACTAATAATGATTAACCGTACAGGCTTAAGAAGTGCGCACAGACACGTCCGTCTAACTGCAACATATAAGCATAATGCATTATTCTAGAACTATATAATATATACAAGAAAAAAATAACATTCCATTTACCACATTCGTCACGTCCGACTATTAGAAACCCTGCACAATTTAGAAGCCCCCCTTCCAAACACGATAGCTTTTTGGAGACAAAATTGACTAGTACTATTCGGTGAAATCCGTTATATTGTACGAATTGGTGCAGTCTTAAGGTTGCACAGCCCTAAAAGGGCTGCTCAAATCGGTGAGCGGGCATGGATGGAATTCGTGCAGATAACGATATATACCTCGGTAACACCGAAAAGGATAACAGTATATTTGATATAATACCGTAAGAGATGTGGGGCATGATGTAGGTAATGATACTGAGAGCAAAATAATTTTCCATGATATATATATATATATGTATTGAGCTGTAGGCGTTGTAGTTTTAGCTGCGTTTCGAGGTGCGGGAGCTGCAACCCCCTGCCTGCCGCGGCAAATACAGTAGTTCCGCGGGGGTGAGTTGAACAAACTCTGAGTCTGCATCCGATTTTCGTGTGAGCACAAACTTATTTAGCATCCGCTGCCACCGGTGTACGCAAGGTGCAGTAACCGTGGTGTGTGGAGTGAAATGCCACAGTACGGATAGAATCATCGTGTGCACCAGTAGAAGTCTTCCTCGTAAGGTCCTCGCTCTCCGCCCCCATACGCTGAACCCCCGATAGAACTTGTTGTTTAGCTCGGCTACGATAGTGTCGCGGGACACATTTCGCCCGAATGGGATGCCCAAATACTTGATCGAATCGTCAGCGTAAAGGCACCTTACTTCAGGGAATATTGGGCACGGCATATTCTTGTTCAGTGGTAGCAACGCAGTTTTTCTCAAATTAAGGCGTGCTCCCGAACCTTGGCAATAGGATTTCACCTGCTCGAGCTGCTGGCGTATGCAGTTCGTGTTCTTAGCCACTAATGTAGAGTCGTCAGCAAAATACAGACCTGTGACGGTTGTATGTTGATTCACTAAAACGCCTAGGTCAGACCGTCGGCGAATTAGGTTCCCGAGTGGTTCAATACACAGTAAGAAAATCAGAGACGACAGTGGGTCCCCCTGCTTAACACCCGCGTAACTTGAAGTGGCTGTAGTAGGAATCCGTTCAATAATATTAGTGCGAGAGGTTTGTTGTACAGAAGACGAATCCACGAGATATACCGGTCTCCAAATCCGAGGACTGACAAAATAAGGAAGAGATACTCCCAAATCATGCCTTTTCAAAGTCTAGAAACAGCGCCAACGCTTCGGAGTTTGACCTTGTAGCGTGATGCTGAAGATCCTCCAGTAGTCGAACGTGGGGGTGCAGTGATCGGCCATTAACGAATCCTTTTTGGTCAGGGTGTATAATGGGCGGTAAGACGTCTTGGAGGCGGTAGGTCAGCACTTTCGACAGAATTTTTACGTCTACTTGCATAAGAGTGATTGGACGGTAGTTGCCTGGCTCACTGCGATCACCTTTCTTGAAGAGGAGAGTGACGCATGACTTCCTCTGGGACGGCAACAAAATTCCACGGTCTAGTTGGTATTGAAATACACGGCTCAGAATTTGCCCGAATATATCTGGAGCTGTCTGGTAGAATGCCAGAGTTAACCCATCTAGCCCAGGAGCGGAATTGCTTCTCATGTGCTTGATGGCTGCTGTCATTTCGTCGGCTGTGATCGGGCTGTCTAGCTTTTCGGCTTCTTCCCGGGACATCTTTAATTGAATCGAATCAAGTAGGATCGCTCGTTTTACTTCGTCAATCACTGTGTTGTCGGAAGGGCTAGTAGGATCTCTAAAGATTGTTCCCCAATGGGAGCGAAACGCGGTTCTTACGTCTTCGGGATCAGTGGAGACTTCGCCAGATTCAAGTTTCACTGAAGTAACTTGCACAGGTCTCAGTAAGGACGAAGGAGGGCGGAAGAAAGCTGACTTTGACGTTTCCATGTTTCCTGCGTGAAAATCGAAGACTGAGTCTTGTTGGAGTCGATGAACGTGTTCTTTGCGTTCAGCGTAGGCTTCTTTTGCTTCCTGATATTCCCTCTGAGTATTTGGCGACGGGTTGTCTACGTAATTCTCCATAGTCCGTTCGAACAGGTTTTCCACAGCACGGAGGCCCTGGTCTTCTTGAATTTTCATTACGGCTTGGAGGGATTTTAGTTGGCTTCCCATTCGTTTCCATCCTTCCCATACTAGGCCAGGATTGTCGGCATCTAGAATGTCTGAAAGGAGAAGTTGAGCCTCGTTTCGGATTGCTTCTCTTACGAGAGGACAATCCAACATTTTTGTAGGAAGACGCCAATATCCTTTACCTCGCGGTTGGCGAGAATGGTTTAAGGTCACACTATGGGCTAAGTGATCTCCAGAGTGAGGAACTTGAAAATATCGGGATGATCCATAGTAGCGCGTCATAGATGAGTCGGAGATGAAACAATAATCGAGTCTGTTTTTCCTTGGTGGTGGTCCGGTAAATACGTGACGTTGGGGGTGGTGAACTCTCCAGCAGTCAGACACACCGAGGCATGCTAGCCATTCCACTGCGCTTTGCCTCGACCGGTTGTGCCTCACGGATACGGCGCACGAGTCAAGTAGAGGATCGAACGTCACATTGAGGTCTCCCAGAACCCAGTGCACGTCTTCGCTATTTATTTCTCTTGCCAGTAGGGATTCGTAGAAATGAAAGGTCTCTTGTGGATCTACCGGCGCGTACACGTTGTGAATATAGAGATTTTTATTCTGAACCCGTACTCGTATTACCAGATATCGTCCCGAGATTGTCCAATCTTCCATTTCTTCAGCAGATTCAAATCCAAGAAAGTCATTGTGGAGCACCGTAGCTACTCCACCGCTTCGAGAGAACTGTGTACTGCTTTCGGCAGCATTAAGGTCAGATACAAAAAACATTTACAGTCGAAAGTGGCTTGCAGCAGAAACTTGAACTTATCGGCATGGTGGACATCACGAAATTTCGTCTCTTGCAGGTAGGTCACATGGTAGTTAGAAATGGTCTTGTCAATAAGTTTGTATCCATTTTTCTTGACGCCGTTGGTATTTACTGTCAAGATGGATACATTTTCCCATAGCGAGCACTTAGCACTCAATGTGCAGCGGGCCAGCTGCCAACAGGAGGTGGCCGTCCCGCACTTGCATTTGGAGCATGGCGGCTTCCTCGGTTAGCCACGACTGTCCGTCTCGCAACTGGGTGAGTGTGTGCATGATTGAGTGCTCCCACCCAGAAGTTAACATGCGCGTGAGGATCGTTTCACCACACTCCGTTCGGAAAGTGCAATGAGCACATTCGGGTGTAGAAGCCTTCCCTCTGAGGTCTGGATCCACGGGACGTGGGTCTTTGCCAACGTTTGAATCCAGTAGTCGTTGTTAAAAATGCCAGGTGCTGCGGCAATCAGCATCAGTTCGAACAGGGCGAGCGCCAAGGACGTATCGTACAACTTTGCCTCGTCGCTCATGCTCACAAGCATCTCCGCCGTGCGTTTAAATAGTGCTGGGCGGGATGAGGGAGCTGCAAAGCCCGTGAGCTTTTTCCACTTTGTGGGGAATTTGTTGCCATTGGCTACAGAAGAGTGTACGCAGCGAAACCACAGGTGGACGCGCGCTAACTCTTCCACCAACTCAGACTTCTGACGCATCCATCGCGAGACCTTGATCAGGAACGCTAGGCGGTTCTTGTTTATTTCTTTCATGATAGCCTCGGAGTTGATGTCCGTGGAAAGCGTCTCTTTTTGTTCTTCCTGGAAGAGCTGCTTGGACTTGGAGATACTTTCTGCCATCACCGGGATCCATTCACGGACAGTGACGGGATTGGTAGACAATTGCACTTTGCTTTTCTTTTTTTCATGGTAGTACCCGTACTCGTTGCTGTTGACACTCTCGTCCACTGGGCTGATGCGGGTTACTACTATTTGGTACCCTGAATCCCCGTTTTCATCAGGGTTTGTCTCGAGGCATTCCAGCTCGGGGTCTAGACCCTCGAGATGACTCCAGAAGTTCGGAGAGTTCCATGACTGCGAAGATGCAGTAGGTGGTGGGCCACTTCGTCGACTTTGGAGGCACTTTGGCGGATGCGCAAACGCGTCACTTGGGAAGTCGACTGTAGGTGTAGTAGGCTGTGACACATCGGAATCCATGTTCACATCCAGGGATAGGTCGAGCGGGTTGCCGTCGTGCTCGCTGGCGTGTTCGACGGGGCTCAAGTTTGGATCTCCTGTTTCAACACTACGCATCACTTCATCAGTGACGAGTGGAGTCGGTGCAGCGGGCGCTGCGACGTCTCGATCCCGGCCTCGCTTCTCTCCCGTTTGTTTGGGTGCCTTGCTGCGTTGTTTTGCAGCATTTAGCGCATTGAAGGGTCGTTGGTTTCCCAAGTTACTCGGAGGCGGCAAATTGAGAAGTTATATAGCCGTACTTAGTAGACCATGATGATGATTTTCTTCATGTCAGTGATGCTATTTTCGTAACCCATGTAACATAATCTTGAGAATGCACGAAAGTGACGGCCCTATGGTAACAGTGCATCACGTTTGCACGGACGGAACAGTATTATGGCTGAGATATCAGCATTTCGTCACTTCCTATCCCAATATTATATGTTTAGTGATATACTACATGTAGTAGTCAAGAAGTTTTAATGTATGGATCCTGACCTTTATTGGTCGCCCAACGGGCACGAACATTCAAGATTTCGCCGGATGGGACTGAAAGCTGTGGGTGCCAAGCTCGTAGATGCAGGAACGCATGGTCGCCTGCAGATGCCAGGGCTGGCGTTCCTGAGAATCCCCGAGGACGACGACTCCATCGCAATTCTGGTCCGCACGCTGTTCCAGACGTGGCGGGCATGTCTGCCTCCCGATGCTACAACGGATTGCTGGAAGGTCTTTGCAGGTCGAGAAGCGTACAGCGACGACAACCCGCCGCTCAGACTGTCGGATCGAGTGGGGGGTATGGGGGCAAGTGACGACGACCTGCTCTTCATCGAAGTGCCGACAGACCACATCGTGTCGTTGCTGCTAAAGGGGGAGCAAGTCAAGCATCTGCTGGAGTCGCTCAAGTGGAAGGAGCCGGAGCGACTTTGCCGTTCGACTAGGAGAAATTGGCCGTATCAAGGAGCGTCTGAGATCGCGAAGAAGCTCAAGCGTTCTCTGGTCAACAACTATAAGGCCTGGAAAGAGAACAACCACGACGGACACTGCCGAGCGTTGAACGTCATCCTGAGCGGGGCTGGGACGGGCAAGTCGAGAATGTTGGACAACATGAAAAGTTTGTTGTGTGGGGCTGCTAAACTGTCGAAAGACGAAGATTTGATGGCGAGAATGGAGAGTGCGTACGTGTTTCGAATCACGTTCGCAGATGGCCCTGAACAAGATTCCCAATTAATTGACGACATCTACGGTGATCTGGACATCAGCTACCGAATGATCTATCAGCTCTACAAGCACAAAAGGGAAGTAGCGTGGCCTTTGTTTGTGTCGAAGTTGAAAGGGGTTTACTCCAAAACCGTCTTTTTCATCGAAGAGGTGCTAGTCTTATTGGCCAAGCTGGAGCAAATCGACAAGCTTCAGGACATGACGGTGCTGCTGTGCGTGGATGGCCTCGACAGGCTTCACCACGACGGGATCAAGCAGTCCTCGAAATACCTCCGTGTAATGAACGCGATCATCAGCTTCCTGAACGCTTCGAAAGCATTCGTCGTCTGTGCGTGTGCCTCAAGGCTCGCCAGTCCTTTTCATGAAGTGCAGATGGTCTTCCGACAGCGGTGCACGTATTTGGTTCCTCCAACGCTAAACGGCGACGAAATCCTGTCGCCACGTACCCGGATAGAGCAGATTTTGGTGGAAGATATGGGTGGTCACGGTCGGGCGCTCGAAGCGTTGGACGCTGCGTTACGTAGTTTCCGAGACGAAGGTACAGCGACGCCCAGCCCAATGGACATTATCAAACGCGTGTGTGAAAGGCTGCAAGTCGAGTATGCTGACCTGTTTAAGTCGCCCTTACTGACCAGCCGCACCATTTGCCAAGAAGTGGTCGCTGCGATTCTTTATCGACAACAATTGATTTTTTCCGAGTCTATTGGCGAAAAGGGCATGACAGTGGACGAGCTTCTCGGCGTTGGCTTCTTCCGTTTGAGTCGAGAAACCCATGGCCACTTGTCATGCGCGTTCATTCTCCTTGAGCTCTTGATGTCGAAGCTTGGGAAGACCGGCGATATGATGGAATACCTCACACGTTCGGTGCTCGGGTGGCAGGATTTCACGCACTTCGTCGCCTCGTACCGTGTCAAAAAATCCACGGTATTTAATGCTGGTCCGATTTCGCTGGCTGCATTCCACGCTGGCGCTCGATTTGGACCCATCGACGGCATTTGCGTCAAGGAAGCACGGTCAAGAAAGGTGGAAGAGGCCAAGTATCGCTTGGTCACAAAGTCGGATCGTAGCGAGGTAAACAAAACTTTCTCCAATCGCGACGGCATGAAGTGTAAGACAGACACGGAGACGATCGTCATAAACAGACCCGGTGCACCTGCAGGCGGCGATATTTTCATGCAAACTCAGTTGACGGAAGGCGAACAGGAAACGCACCGCTACGAGGTGATCCAGTGCAGACTTGCGAACCAGGATATCAGCGAAGTAGTGTTTCATGAAGAGCGAGCAAAAGCTGCGGGCGCCTGGGATGTCTTTCTGCTAATTACGTCGGCGAAATGGACCAGCGAGTTCGCCCTCCCATTGCGGTGTGGCATCGTTTCGCACGACGAGTTCTGTGAATACTTTGGACCGTATGCCACCCGTGTGTATAGGAGCCTCGATCCTCTTAACATCAATACCGCGTCTCGTCAAGACCTTAGTTTGGTGGAAGGACTAGACAGCGCTGCTGTTGAAACAATTGTCGCGAAAAGACCATTTTCCAGTATTGACCAGGCCGTAAGCATTGTCACGATGGGCAAGAAGAGCAAAGTTTCAGCTGTGCTGCGATCGCTCTGCTGTGACTGACCGATCTGGAATGAGGGGCTTCTACACGATAGACAAATGGTAGTATCATCAATAAACTGATGGATTATCTCAGATTATTATAATACGTGACTCTAGACGTGGGCTTGGCCGCCTTGGACTGGCACATCCGCTCTCCACGCTTGTTGCCCTGGATCCGCTGCATCCGCAGCAGATCCATACGCGTGGACAATGTGATCGAGGACTTGCCGTCCGTGCTGTCTTGCCGTGTCACTGCTCGGCAGCATGTTCATCATCCCCGCGCAGAACTCCCCCATCACGGGCAGACCGTACTAAATGAGCTGTGTACGCTGATCTTCATCCCGTCTTACTTTGACTACGTGCGCGTGCGCAACCTGTTCAACGACACCATGAAGAAGAAGTTGATCCGCAGCGTGCAGTGCTGCGAGTACACGACGAGCAAGCAGGTGTCTCAACCGCGAATGTTCTTCTTCCACGGCCACTGCCACGGAGCGCTTCCACTTCCAGAGATATTGCGCGCGCATGACTTTAAAGTACTCGTGCGAACACTGCGGCGTTCAATTTCGCCGCCAAAAAGACATCCGAGGAGCGCTACAAGGAACCGCAAGCGTATATAGCATGGCTATACTAGGTAGGTTTTGCATAGGTGAAGGAGCTCTAGTGAGAGCCCCCAACCGGGGGAGAGTGTAGGTATTGTAGAACTGTGGCAACGCTGAGGCCTGGCTACAATGGATAACGACGTTCATTGTAGTCCCTCAGCCGTACAATTCGCTATCAAAGTCATGGACACCACGAACCGGGCTAGTTGCATCAGGTAGAAGCCTTCCTAACCCCGGATTTTATGGATTTGGATCGAAGCCCACACACCAGTCACTGCATTCGTTGCTGATGCAGCTTTATCATGCACCTTAGTGCGCTTGGAACCACATACACATACTGTCATACCGACAACCTAGCATACACCTAATGACACGAGTTAACCGCTTTTGACAAAACGTTTCAAATTCATACACCTTTTGACGTTTTCCCGGTTCTCCTTCTTTGAGTCAAAGACTTCGACAATGCCCTAGGCCAACAAATCGTGGTGTTGCTCTGAGAAAGAAGAAACCCGGTGTAACAGCTGCGGCGTTCCACACCATAGACTGCTCTGAGAGCAGGCCAGGAAGCAATCATTGTCGGATCGCACGAGTTCGCTACACTTGGGTAGCGAACAGCGACAGACAGTCCCAGCAGTAGATGCAGCTAGGTAGGAGCGCCTCTTCGGCAATCCTGCAGCTAAGACCCGCCTCTCCGCACCCTGACCTGCTAACCCCATGGCCCCCACGCAGTGTAAGTTTTATAATGGTAAAAAGATGTTCTAGTAACGGTTAGTGCGCCCTTCGCTTTGGAAAGAAGAAGCGACGCTCTCGATATTGTAGCATTGTCTCAAATAGCAAGTTCTCAGAGATTCCTCACGTGTTTTTCCAATCGGTGACGATAGAATGGTTTCCAATAGAAACTGCGAGGTTGCGAAACTTGCAAAGGGCTTGACAGAAGTGTCAATGTACTGAATTACTCAATTAATGGGAAAGTAGCGCCTCGTCTTGTACCGTCGGCTCAGTTTTCAAGCAGAGCGCGGTCGTTGAGGGGGGTCGGCGATACAATACTGTATCGCCGAATATCGACGATATTCTTGTGTTCGTACTTGTACATGTAGTGAAGAGTTTGTCTTGGTCGCGGAGCGTCGCGTCACGTAGACCGCTGCCTGGGATGGTCGTTTAGGGAGTTCTAATGTCCGTACTGCCCCATCGATAGGGCAAGGTACTGTCGCCCATACCGTATGCCGTCATGATTGCATCGTGCTACAGCAATAACTTATCTAAAGTTCATTATGAGCCTTTCACTCCTGCTATAATACTATTTAGCAACTTGCACTTGCATGCTGCTTCCCGCTAGAATGCCTGGTCCCTCCATTTTTCACTAAACTCAGTGCCCATCATCCAGCAAGCGCAAATCTCGTCTGCATAATTGTACTAGCTCTGCGAGGTACATTCGACATCGCTATTCTAGATTTGCCGGGGAGATCTGTATGTATTTCAAACGGTTCTCGCAATTCGAGAACGCCGTGATGCGCCGTTTCTCCCTTCACCAGACAGTGAGGATACGGATGCATACAGTACTGTAACCTTTATCTATTTATCGATTTACACCTATATTGCGTAGTAAAGCTTGATACATAACATGTTGTGAATCACTTTGTGGCATTTTTTTGTGCAATAACTTATGCAAGAATAGAGGTACACATCCGCAACCGCGCTTTGTTTGCTCTTGGTTTGCAACGGCTCTGAGCAAAGCCTGTCGGTTCAACAAACACTGGATAGCAAGATCCGATATGAGGCTTGGACTCTACTGTACAGTGCATGCAGACTAGGTATCAAACAGTAGCGGAGCCCACTCTTGTGCCGGACGAACCTCGAGAGCATCTCATTCCACAACTTGCTTCACCACAGCCCTGCAAATAACCCCGCCAGGACTTCCGTCCAAAACCTCAAGAACCGACAACCACTATGCGTCTCACTTTCATCTTCGCGGCGGTCATCGCGGCCTCTCTCCATGCCAGCGGCGCTGCCCTCCCTTCGGCCACGGCATCCAAGATCGCTGAGGTCGAGAACGATGCCTTCCCTGCTACCGCTGATTCCGCTCATGCCGATGGCGGGGGAATGCTTCGCCGTATCGAGAAGAACGACAAGATCAATGAAGAGCGAATTGACTTCTTGAAGTTTTGGAAGGCGCTCACTTCGAAAAAAATCAAGAAGGCTGAGAACATGACCCCAGAGGAGCTGACCAAGTGGCTTGCTAAGGAAGCAAAGAAGATGGGCATGTGAGGAAGGATACAACACCTTTGAAAGGGTAGGTGAATGAATGGGTGATATCGTGGTCAACAGCGGATAAATGGTCACTGGCGTAGTGCGCCTTAGGCTGTTTGTAGTGGGCACGAATGAAGCAACGGCGATGTGAAAGTAAATGAATAATATCCAACGCATAGTGCTGAGTTCTTGTCCTGAGGCAACAATGTTGCCGGCAACTTGCCGCAACATAGCCCTTCAACACGTCTTCAATCGATGACTGCTGTCACCGACCTTCCGTCACAACTTCATCACAGACGCCACACCCAACCCTATACGAACACAATTATCCCGGACATCCTGGTTTTACGGACCACTGCGTTTGATCTCAGTTTAAAACGCGTGTCTACGTTCGTAACGCGAGGTCTCGGACCGGTATAGAAATGTGAGGTCGTCCGTGCGGCTCCTTGTCTTTGTTTCCTTCCGTTGGTACTCCCGGCCGAGCGCCCCTCAGTGAAGAAAAGAAGCTCCAGGTGCGAAGTTCGTTCCCTCCCTGTCCTCTAAGATGCTCGCCCGCCAGACCGCTCGCCTCGCCGCCGGCGCCCAGCGCCGCGCCTACTCCGGCCTCGTGAACAAGGAGAGCCACATCGCCGCCGACCAGAAGCTGTTCGCCACGGTCAAGCGCCCCACCTACATCAAGCGCGAGTCGGACGGCCCCCTGCTCACCGCCATGTTCCTTGGCCTGGGCTTCGGCTTCGTGCAGAGCTTCCGCGGCGAGTTCTGCATGGCCACCGGCTCCGGCAAGAAGGACTAAGCGGTCTTTCGGTTTCGACCAGGGAAGCAGGCGACGGAGTTAGCCTCTTGCGGACCTCCAGTGAGTTTTCATCCCCTCGCAGAGACCTCGCAGCAGGCGGATCAAGCTTCGTTGACGACGTCAGACGCTGCTCTTTAGACGCTTGACGCCGACTTCCTTCCTGCCTTCCTGCAGTCAACGCGACGCTAAATTCCACTCGTCTGAATTGAAGAAAGTTTGTCCATTGCGTTGGCTCTTCACCTGTTTTCCCCTACGATTCCGTCGCTGCATCTTCATTGCAGCTCGCAGCGCTGTGGAAAACTAGCTGCCATAGGCTCCTCTTCATCAAGACACCGACGTCGAGCATCAGCCAGCCCAGCGATTTCCACCACCACACGTACAATTTAGTGTTCGGTACCCAAGTCCGCGTGGTCCACGTCACTGACCAACACTCTTGGATTCCGCACTCGGTGGTCATCTCACACACTCAATCACTTATCCGCATCCTGCCCATGTCGTCGTCTTCCGCGCCGCTGCCCGACCGCGTGAGCTACGTGGAGGCGCACCGCCTCTTCATGGCGCTGGAGAACCCGAGCGCAGCCGTGTCGGAGCCCCACTCGCAGGCCTTCCAGGACGAGCTGACGCGCGCTCTGCGCTACATGAAGCAGTGCGTGGCGCAGCGGCAGCTGGACGGCGTGCTGTCGGCCAACGAGCGCTTCTTCGAGCTGCAGAACACGCAGCTGTACGCCTTCTGCCTCGAGTACTACCTGGGCATGCTCACGCCCAAGCAGAGCTTCTTCCAGCAGACGCAGGAGCAACGTAAGGAGCCGGAAGGGCAACGCAAGGGCCCCTCGGACCACACGCGCAACGTCGTGTACCGCATCAAGTTCCTGCGCGAGGCCGACGTGTTCCTCACCGAGTTCCTGGACCGCGCCGAGCGCGGCGGCATCCTGACGGAGCAGAAGCGCCGCGAGCAGTACGAGCGCGTGGAGAGCAAGCAGTTCTCGCTCTCGAGGGACGAGAAGGTGCAGCGCTTCCAGATGCAGCGCGAGATGAAGAAGAAGCTGCACGAGGTGCAGAAGCGCCGCGAGGAGCGCGGCGACACTCACGTGGGTGGCGCCAAGAACGAGGACGCGGACGAGCTGGACGAGGACGAGGACGACATGGAGGACCTCGAGCGCGAGCAGCTCATGACCTTCATCCAGCTGTCCGTGCTCAAGTGCATGGAGGAGCAGGCCTCCATTAACCAGGAGAAGGACATGCTGGAGACCATGCTCAAGATGAACGCGGCCAGCGAGAAGCAGGACCTCTTCTCCGAGGCGCACCGGCCGCCCCCACCGCCCCAGGGACAGGGAATTGTACGGACGGACGGATCTGCAGAGGTTTGGTTCAATTTGGATGTGGAAGTTTGACTGGTGTTTGTTCGTGTGTATGCAGGAGGTGACGCGGATCAACCCGCAGATGGAGATGCGGCGCGAGACGATCCGCTCGGGTGTGTTCAAACCTGGCCACCGGCTGCCGACCATGACGCTGGAGGAGTACGCGGACCGGGAGCTTGCAGACGCCCAGGAGCGTCAGAAGAGAGAGCAGTACGCTGTGTTTGCCTTTTCCCTTACTTCGGGTAGGATTGATTTTAACGGAGTGTCGTGTAATTTGCCACTATAGGGAGGCGCCGCAGGGACCGCGTCGGTACGAGCAGCTGGTGGAGGACGGCGACGAGGACGACGCAGCATTAGTGGAGGAAGCAACCTACAAGGACCGCGCTTGGGACGACTGGAAGGATGCGAACGAGAAGGGCATCGGCAACAAGAAGGGATCGCAATTTTAGAATAGGCACGGGCGATCGGTCAATGCAAATCTTGATTTCCAGACGCTAACTCATCGAAGTGTTTCATTAGTTGTTGTGATGCCAGTCTTATTGTAAGTACAGTATGTGTAGGCATCGAGAGCACGTGAAAATGCCTCAAGTTGCGGTGTTCAATAATCAAGTCTTCAATCCACGAGACGACTTGATTATTGAACACCGCAACTTGAGGCATTTTCACGGGAATTTCTGTAGAATCCGATCTGATTCGCAATTGGCTGGTCGAATCCGGTCATTTCCGAAAGAACCGCAAGATGGCGAAGCGCGTCTGGTTCGAGTTGGTAGACGCAGCCGACCCCCACGGTTCGCTAACTACAGAATCCTCGCTCCGCTTAACAAGCGACATCAGCATTATCGACGACCTTCGCGCCATGATCCACTCGCAGTATCATCACTCCGAAGGTCTATTGGAGAAGTGTGGCCCAGGAGAAATACGAGTTTTTCCCGACCGCGACGCGTATTTGACTAGCAAGGATCCTCTAAACGCGCGAGATTCGGTGGAAAAGCTGAATTCCGACAAGGTGCTGATTGTGGAGAGGCCGCAGCGACAGAAAAGGTTGAAAGTGGAGGACCTACAAGTGCCTGGCGAAAAGCGACGGAGGACTGAAGGTAGTGAAATCTTCGCGTTGGATGATCTGGCCACGCTCACCGCACTTGGGCAGAAGTTGAATCGTGAGACGGACTTGGTGGCGGGGGAAATATTGGCAGTGCCGAAGTCAGTCTTTGACACGGTCTTCTCGAATGGCTTGTACATCCGAGAAGAATATTGGGCGGTCTATAAGGTGATCCAGGAGGAGATGAAGTCAAAAGCGTTGCTCTCCAGGATTCTAGTGATCGGCAGCCCTGGGATTGGGGAATCGGTCTTCGGGATATTTTTGCTGCTCGTGCTCATGACGGAGAGGAAGGATGTTGCCTATCGCCCTCTTGGTCAAGAACGGTGTGAACGACCACTATGAGACGTCGAGGTTGCCACTTGCTGGTAAGAAGCACGAAGGTCTATTTGACGGCAATGAGTCCGGCGATGCGTTGACCTTGAGTGACTTTCGCCACACGTTCGTCTTCGCTAGCCCACGTGACAAGAATTTCAACCAGTTTGTGAAGGATCTGTGCATCAAAGTGTACATGAATCCTTGGACCAAAGACGAGTGCCAGACTCTTGCCAATGCAATTTGGAAAACGCGAGGTTCTACAGATTCATCACTGCAGAATGAAGACGAGTGGTTCCGCTGATTCAACCTCGTTGGAGGCAAGCCTAGACCTTTATTTTCAACTTTCGACGAGTATGACGACTTGGTCAAGTGTGTGGAGGGTGCCATCCCTCAAAACGATGACCCAGGTTCGGCAGCTCCAGCTACAAATATTCGACAAATCGATGAAGCACATTCTGTTCCTGATGTATCGAGACGAGACTAAGTCCAGTCGTTCGTACCTGACTTTTGCATCGTTGACAGTGGAGAGGATGATCCGTGCTCATTACAACGTTGAGTCAGCCGAAAGAATTATCTCGTTGCTGGAGGCCCCAGCGTCGAGCTTGCAGTCCCGGCGAGGAAACGAACTGCATTCGCGTGTTCATTAGAAATTTGTCATTCCCGTACGTGTAAAACTGTGTCGAGCTTCATGGTTCCATTGAAGCTCAATACTGTGATGATGGCAGATACGGTAGCACCCGGAAACATCAAAGTTATGCTGGACAGACCAACGCGCATCCGATCTTCACAATGCTGCCTGCCGGCTTGACAGCATTTACGATCGCTTGGCTATTAAAAGTTTGAGGGTACACTGAGCGGATGCCCAAGCAACGGAGATCGACGGTTTTCATTCCTGTCTCGAGTCGAGACTGGGGATGTCAACGTTGGGACCTTTGGGTCCCTCCAACTCGCTCCAACTCGAACGTTGCAAGTTGGAGTTCGAGTATGGTGCAACTCCGCCCAACTCTTCGAAATCTTTCTCGATACTCAAAGCAGTATATTTTTCCCTCCAAGCTTGTTGGATTTTCCCGCTGCTTTGTTCCAAAAAAATGGAATTTCCATACTACCAGAAGCATAAGGTCTAGTAATTCAAACAAGACAAAATGGACCAGTGCGGGCGGAGCAGAGGTCGATGAGGCGGTCGCGGGCCATAGCGCAACAAGGCCCCAAGCGCATACTCGGACAAGACTCACGGACACCATGGCCATCTCTGAGGTGCCCTCGTCGCAAAGCGATACATCCCGTCGTCTTTTTCCGGCCAAGAATAAAAAGAAGAGGAAGAAAGCTAAGGGAACCAAGCGGCCACCAGTTCAGCTTCGATTCATGCTATCGCCACTGCCGAAATTCTTCGGCTAGGGACCAGGGCACAGCATCCAAGGGGCCTCGCGGTGAGGCGTCTCCAACGACAGCACCTGTGGAGACGGTTATCGAGAGTGAGGAGGAGGAGGAGACTGCTGAACCTGAGCTACAAACCTGTCCGGTGCCATCAAAGCTCTACGACATCTCCGGAGCCCACAACCCCTACTGGTACAAGTTCATCAAGTTGGTGCCACTCCCCGAGTTCGAGCATCTGCACAAGCCGGGTAATAAACATGCTCGTGCCGCCTACTGTACGAAGTGCAGCGCTGAGGTCCACTTTGAAAAGGGACGAAGCCACGTTAAAATGCATCTGCAGGTTCATCACCCTGCATACCTTCGAGACTGTGAGGAGAAGAAAAAAACCGCCAAAGACGCCAAGGTTACCATTGCCAGTGGCGCCCCTCACTCGACACCTTCGAAAAAAAAGCGGGTTGTGGCCGTGACTCCAGAACAACAGCGGCGGGCGAACCAGTATCTCGCGTTATGGATCGCAAAAAATATGCGGCCACTCGTGATAGTTGAGGACGAAGGACTCGCATTTTACGTCAGATACATCACTGAAACACTGGGTGGGATCTCGTTGAAAGTTCCTGGGCGAACTCAAGTTCGCGTGGACATCGTGCAGTTAGCGGTCGAGCTCCGTGCCGAGTTGAAGGGAATGATCGAGGAAGGCTGCCGCTATTACGCGGTGACAACGGATATTTGGACGAGTCTGACTACGGAGGGCTACGTGTCGCTGACCCTTCACTATCTCGACCTAAAGTTTCGACCCTGTAATTGGACTCTCGAGATTGAGCGATTTCCAGGCCTTCATAGCGGTGAGGCTATTGCGATAGGATTGACCAAGCTCTTTAAACGCTGGGGACTAGATCCATCTTTCTGCATAAAGCTAGTTCGAGACGGTGCTTCAAACGGGGTGTTGGCTGGCAATCTCATGGGCGTTCCGCACATGTCGTGCATCGCGCATTCACTGCATCTTGTCGGAGGTGCGCTCATCAAGCGTACACGAAAGGCTTCAGGTGTAGCAAACAGTTCAGGGCTGGTGACGGAGCGTGCACCGGAATCTCCACAACGCATGGGTGGAGCTGCAGCAGCTCTAGCAGCAACAACATCTCCAGGCGTTGCAGTAGTTCCTGCCGTTCTAGTCCTTCCAGCACCACCCGGAGTTACAGGGGGACCTGTCGGTCCAGTCCTTCCAGCGCCTCCTGCAATTGCGGAGCAAGTGGCAGTGCCCTGCGAGGACGATACGAAGCGTGCTGATACGGAAGCTGAGCCGTGGGAACAAGACCGGTCAATTCAAGAGTTGGCTGATTTTCTACGTCAGTGGCACGTTATGGAACAGCTCTACGCGCTAGACGAAGTCCGGGATCTCGTGCAGCGATTTCGAAGTCTGGCAACTTACTTCCACTCTTCGCAAAAAGCAACCTCCTGCCTCAATGCAATACAGAAGCGTCTAATTGCTGAATATCGGACAGGCGAAGATGAATTGCACGCCCGAGCAAGGCAGCCGTTAAAAGTGGTGACAGACTGCCCTACGCGTTGGAATAGTGCGAGGGATATGTTGGCGCGAATGATCGAGCTAAAGCAGCCACTGAAAGTTTTTTTTCGTCATCTCAAGACGGCGAAGGGGAAGAAGGAGTTTCAGCGGATGCCGAAGCTCTTCCGGCCAGACGCCAAGGACTGGTTCACGATTAAGTGCCTGATCGCACTGCTTGACCCCATCGCAGCGACATCCGAGCTGCTAGGTGGGCAGGGCTATCCGACACTTGCACTGGCATTTCCCTGTCTTCGCAAGATTGAGAGGACGCTGAACAGAGATGACTTGTTTGATGAAGAAGCACTACTGGTGGAGGACGCGCCATTCAAGCAGACTGTCCTAGACCTCATGACAACCGTTCGACTTGCTTTCGTGGGCCTTTTTGAAAGGCGTTTTGCTGATCTGCCGATTTGCTTTGGATATCTTATCTGGATCCAAGGTTGACCAATATGGAGGGACTCACCAATGACCAGTGCAAGGAAGCTACCACAGGCCTCATCGATGCTGCAATTGCACTGGCAAAACAGGAGAATTTGAATCAGTCCCAGTCCCCACAACCCGATAAAGACAGCAACGCTTCTCAGGGCTCTTCGATTCCCAAGAAGCAACGGACGACGGCCGTTGAAGGTGTTTTTGGCAAGAGAGTTCGTCGTGACGCTCAAGCTAGTGCAGCTGCTCGCGAAAAGCGTCTCAAAACGCGCTGCAGCGCTGAAGTTTATCGCTATCTCGACGAGGTCGCTGATACAGAGTTTGATGCAGATCCCCTGGAGTGGTGGCGGCTGCATGGTCGCTCGTATCCTTATCTGGCTCCACTGGCAAGACAATGGCTGGCATGTGTCGCTACCTCGGCGCCGTCGGAGCGAGCGTTTTCATCTGCAGGCAACATTGTAAATTGTAAGCGGACCAAGCTGGACCCTTCACTTGTCCGGGATTCACTTTTCATCCACGATAACTTCGAGTTTCCAGAGTGGGAGACGGACGAAAAAGCAACGAGCGACCCGAGTCACGAACAAGTCAACCAAAGCAAGTAATTCACCAATACATTTAATGCTGTCAGCAATTCCTCGATTCATTTTTCCTAGATGGCATTCCTTACGCTACATTAGCACCAGTTGGGCCAGCAGTCCATCACTAGCGACTTCGCCATCAGCAAAGATCACGCCCCCCGGCAACGAGTAATAGTCCATAGAGTACAACTTCCTCTCCTTTGACAACTTCGCTGACTGCTGCCATCACCGAATTCGCCCCAGGCAACGCCGTCTATGCCGACCACCAGCCGCTGTCTCCGTCGACTAGCACCACGATCTTGAGGCCGAGCACGTAGCTTAGCGCCATGAAGGTCACACCCTTAACAGTGCCGTACGTCGACGACAAGGCGTGCACGACCTGGGTCTTGGTGTAGTCGGCCACGGTGCCGTACATGGCCGACGTGGCCGAGACCACCTTCTCGGTCATGTAGTCCTTGACGTTGATGGCCGTGTGCGCGGTGGCGTATACGCAGTCCAGCGGCTTCCCTGTAGAGCCCGTGCTTCCCTGTAGAGCCCGTGATCAGCTCTCCGTCAAGCAGGCCCAGCACGCAGACACCGTTCTTGTGGTTGCGCAGCAAGGCGAAGCGCTGGTCCTGTGCATCAAGCCGAATGAACTTGTCCATGCTGTCCGTGGTCGCCCAGCGCCACCCTGCCGTGATCCAGTGCTCGTGATCGAAGATGGCCGCGCACTCCAAGCCCACGAAGCCACCGATGGCGGGGACGCACAGCCCCACACGCGCCACGAAGGCCATGACACCGGTCACGAGGAAGTTGTTGGAACCTAGAGGCGGATTACACAGAGCAATGTGTGGGGGGGCGCAGCGTCTTGTCAACGCCGCTGCAGCAGCGTCCGCTGGACCAGCATGTAGGGCG
Organism: Phytophthora sojae; assembly: GCF_000149755.1. Lineage (NCBI taxonomy): Eukaryota > Oomycota > Peronosporomycetes > Peronosporales > Peronosporaceae > Phytophthora > Phytophthora sojae. Next base: position 8,056,454 of record NW_009258115.1, read on the forward strand.
ACTACGGCGTGCCTTGTCAGCCCTTGAGTCTGTAGATACAAACAAGTGCACTCAAGTTATTAGTGTTCTCTTGGATATGAGCGCACTTGTACCGACCATGAGACGGCTTTGATAATGGCGAGTCCTCTGTGGACCACAACTGTTTTAACAAGTTAGAAGGGGATAAAGAAGAGTTTGGAGGTAGTTCGCGGTAGTTCGCGGTAGTTCGGAGCCAACTCCAACTCCCCGCGCGATGGCTCGCTGAGTTTCGAGTTGGGACCAAACGTTTACTCGAGACCTTGCACACTTCGATCTGCTGCAACTGTCTCCCTCGACCAGTTGGCGCGAAAGAAATTAACCGTCATTCCGACAAGGTAAGTCACGATCATTCCGACAAGGTAAATCACGGAGTTCTCGCGGTTGGGATTCATGCGAATAAAATCGACAGCACGCAGGATAGTAAGCTCGTCGAGAGGCTGCCGACAACTGAGGATTTTAACCGGTGTCACGGTGCTCGAAATGGGGCAGTCATCAACTGTGGCTCACTGCTGTTGTTTCACAGGGGCCAGGCACAGCAAATACAGTCAAGAGCTTGATGTGCAGAAAATGTTTCCTCGGACGGGCAACGCGAAATAAATTGTGCTCGAAGATCCTGTGGTTGAAGTAAGTGCGAGTACGCATGACGACCAAGCGCCTGAAGCCACTCGTTTCGAGCCGGTGATCGTTATACCGGAATCGCTGGCACGGTATCCTACTCCGGTTCGACTGGAACCCGTGATTGCCAATCAGGATTCGTGCGCCCTTACCAGGAGTTCCCCACCCACTGACGAAGTGGCTCTTTCGTCGGCCTTTGACCTGCCTCGCCAACCCCAAGTCGATCATTCTCCAATCTTCCTCCAAGAGCTCAAGCAACTCAAGTTACCCAGTTCCACGGCTGCAATGACGGTGCTGATACGGTCGGACAACGCGTCGCTTGTGACCCCCGCTGCCAAGCCCAAGCCCCGCTACACCACGTTCGCCAGTGTCATGAATGAAATGGACGAGGCCAAGCAGAGACTGCAAGACCCACCGTCTGCAATGCCGGGCTCGGCGTCCTTCCGGTCGAAACTCTTCTTCTCGTACGCGAACCCGATGATGAGCGCCGGCAACACGCGCCAGCTCGACAACGATGATCTGTGGGAGCTTGAGGGCGAGAATCGGTCGGCTGAGGCGTTCCAAGAGTTCGTGGTGCACTACGAACACCACGACAAGTCGATCGTCAAGGCGATGGTGGCCACCTACGGAGGGCGGTTCCTGCTCTGCGGACTAGCGATGCTCTTCTCCACCACCTGCAACGTGTTTGCCCCCGCTGTGCTCCACCACGTCGTCACTGTGTTCGCAGCACCGACGATCGGCATGAACGACTTGAGCGTGTGGCTCGGTGTCCTTTTCGCGTCTCGAGTCGCCAACGCGCTCGTGTCGTCTCAGGTGCGACTCTACCTCGAGCTGATCGCGCTGCGACTGACGGTGACGCTCAAGGCGCTGCTGTTCAGGAAGGCCATGCGTCGGAGCATCCAGAGCAAGGGCGACGCCAACGCTGTGGACATCTCAAATCTCTTTTCCTCGGACGTTGATAGCGTTCTGTGGGCAGCGTATGGCATCAACAATCTGTGGATCACGCCCCTCCAGATCATCGTGGTGGTCTTCATGCTGTACTACGTCATCGGCCTCGCTGCGTTCGCAGGTCTCGCAGTCATCGGTGCCTCCATGTTGGCAAGCTTCTTCATCGCCAAAGCGTCAGGCAGTGCGTTTGTCGGCATCATAATGTGCAAGGACGACCGCATGAAGACGATCAAGAGGTCTTCGGCGCCATTCAGATCGTGAAACTCAACGCATGGGAAGACAAATTCGCTGAAAAGATCCACAAACTGCGCGCTACCGAGCTGTCAAGAAGTTCGTGTACATCAGTGCGGTCAACATTTTCGTGCTGTGGGCATCTCCGTTGGCGGTGTCGGCTGTTTCGTTCGCAGTGTATGCTGTGGTGATGGAGCAAGAGCTGACTGCAGCGAAAGTTTTCACGGCCATCGCGCTCTTCAACATGCTTCGCGACCCGCTTCGAGATTTGCCAACAGTTATTCAATCTTTCATCCAAGCCCAGGTCTCGATCAACCGATTTGGGGACTACCTGTCGTTTGAGGAGTTCGACCCGACCAACGTTACTCGAGATGACCCCCGGCAGCCGCAGAATGTCGTGATAGCCATTGAAAATGGCACCTTCGGCTGGATGAAAAGGACAGCAATTCTAAAAGACGTGAACATTACGGTCCAGAAGGGAGATCTGGTCATTGTGCACGGCACCGTCGGAAGTGGCAAGTCGTCGCTGTGCTCTGCGCTGCTGGGCGAAATGGACAGGCTGGCGGGCAGCGTGTTCGTCTGAGGCCGAGTCGCCTACTACTCGCAGGAGACGTGGATCCAGAACATGACTATCCGCGAGAATATTCTCTTCGGGCTCCCGTACAACACGAAGAAGTACTCGCGCGTGATCTCGGCTTGTGGGTTGCTGCCGGACTTGAAACAATTCCCTGGCGGCGACGCGACTGAGATCGGCCAAAAGGGAGTGAATATTTCAGGAGGCCAGAAGGCTCGCGTTTGCCTCGCTCGAGCGTGCTACTCGGACGCCGACATCTTGTTGCTTGACTCGCCACTGGCTGCTGTAGACGCGATCGTGCAGAGTCAGATCTTCAGTGAGTGCATTTGTAACTTGCTGGCGGACACGACGGTGGTACTGGTGATGCACAGCGCCGACATCATCGCGAGCGAGGCTGCGAACATGAAGGTGTTGGTGGAAGGCGGGAAGATAACAGCTACTCGCCACAATGTTACTTTGTCGCGGCGCTCATACACGCTGTCAGTGTCACCACGTTCTGGAAAGGGCGACGATGCAGCGAACAATCCAGGCGAGGATAAGGATGCTGGTCGATTGATCGACGACGAAGAACGTGAGGAAGGTCGGGTGTCCAAGGAGGTGTTCTTGAACTACTTCAACTCGATTGGTGGTGTCAAGATCTGCGTCTTCCTCTTCGCGGTGCAGACACTGTGGCAGAGTTTCCAGATCGGGAGTGACTTGTGGCTGAGCCACTGGACTGGGCAGAAGAACGGTTCGTACAACAAAGACGAAACAGCTTACAACATGAAAGTGTACGCGTCGTTGGGAGCTGGGGCTGCTATCATGGTGCTCGTTCGCTCCGCTACGGTGGCGATTGTGGGGCTTCGAGGTTCCCGTCTCCTGTTCGACAAGATGACGCTGTCGTTGCTGAGAGCTCCGCTGCGCTTCTTCGACGCGAACCCCATCGGCCGCATCGTGAACCGGTACGGCGACGACATTATGGCGGTGGATTTCCCGATCCCCTTTTTATTTGGAGGTTTCCTCGCCACCTTCTTCTTCACGGTTTGCCAGCTCGCTACTGCAGTATACATGATGAACGTTTTGGGCGCTCTGATCATCCCACTGGTATGGCTGTACGTGAAGATTGCCAACTTTTACCTCGCCCCGTCTCGAGAGATTTCGCGCTTGTGGAAGGTATCATCTTCTCCAGTTCTCAGTCACGTCAACCAGTCAGAAGAAGGTGTCGTCGTCATCCGCGCATTTGGTTATGATGCCGTTCAACTGATGCTCAACGAGAACTTCGCTCTCAACGACTTGAACAGCAGGTGCTGGTTCGCATCAACAGTCTCGCAGCAATGGTTCCAAGTTCGGATGCAGCTGGTGTCGTCTTCGTCGTGGTGCCCCGGTTGGTGTATCTGCACGACTACCTGTCTCCGGGTCTCGTGGGGCTGGCATTCACGTACGCTCTCAGTGTCGACGGTGGTCTCGCCCGGCTTGTGGACGCCTGGTCTTGGTTAGAGATTCAAATGGTGAGCCCCGAGCGCCTCATCGAGTATGGCTCGATCCCCGCCGAAGGAAGCCAGCGGCCGCTTGTCATCCAACCGGATGCCTCCTGGCCTCGCTCGTCCACTATCCAGTTCCAGGACGTCGTCTTCAGCTACAAGGACGACGGCCAACCCGTGCTCAAAGGCGTGTCCTTCGAAGTCCGCAACAGCGAAAAGATCGGTATCGTCGGACGTACTGGTGCAGGCAAGTCCAGCCTCACTACCATGGCGCTCTTCCGTATTAACGAGCTGGTGTCGGGCCGCATCCTCATCGATGACGTGGACATCTCGACCATGCCGCTGCGAACGCTACGATCACATCTTTCCGTCATCCCGCAGTCGCCCGTGCTGTTCAAGGGCTCACTGCGCGCCTACATGGACCCATTCGACGAATTCACGGACGCCGACATCTGGAATGCGCTGGAGAAAGTGGACATGAAGACGCAGGTGTCGGTGCTGGAGGGTCAGTTGGCGTACGAGTTGAGTGAGAACGGCGAAAACTTCAGCGTGGGACTCGGAGTCGGATCGTGGTGATGGATGAGGCCACGGCCTCCATCGACCATGCGACGGAGAAGAAGCTTCAGGAGATGATCAAGCGCGATTTCCAGGACGCGACGGTGTTGACGATCGCCCATCGACTGGGCACCGTGCTGGATTCGGACCGCATTATGGTGCTGAGCGACGGTCGCTTGGTAGAGTTTGACAGTCCTCGCAACTTGGTGAAGGATCGGAGTGGCGTGTTCTACGAGCTGGCCAAGGAGGGAGGCTACCTAGAGGAACTTCTCTAAGGGCATGCATGACCCGACGAACCTTGACGCTGCATGGAGAGGTGAACTTCCTCTTCAATTCCTGCCTTGTATAACGCTGCTGGCTGTGAGGTTCGTCTTCCAGAACAAGCCCAAGGTCTCGGCCTTGACCCACATGGCCGCCACCGTGTCGGTCTTCCTAGACGCGTCGGTAGAGTTACCACTTCATAAGGCTTGCAAGTTCCAGTCACTGCCGCTTCTCGATCGTATCTGGAACAGCACGGTGGATGTCGAGCCAGGCCAAGACGCTGCGTGGTCTGTGCGGAACCTGCTTCGAACCGAGGCACCTCACTACCACCAGTACCAATCCTCAAAGTGTCTCCTTGAAGCTATTAAACTCAAGAATTTGGCTTTAGTGGAATGGTTGTTCGAACATTTCCCAGACACTTACGTTCGCCCGGAAGTGGAGGCAGCCGTTGCAGCTGGAGCTCTCGGCATCCTCAAGTACTTTCGTGCCAATGACGAAGAAGTCAACAGCAATGCTCAGTGGCCTCATGAAGTGGAGTGGGGGGCCTTCGATGCAATCGAGGCGGCTCGAAAGGGCCACTGGGACGTCGTCAAGTGGCTGTTTGAAGAGATCGAGGAGAGTCGAGACGAGGAAGCAACATTTCGGACCATGTATATGGCAGTGGAGAGTGGCGATGTGGAGCTGGTGCGGTGGCAACTCGAGTTGGGGATCCCCCTAACCGACGGGTTTTATTCCGCGGCCGCGAAAGGCGCTATCGACATGCTTCGGACGTACTATACGGATCCTGCGAATGGCACTGGAGTCCTGTTGAAAGCCGCTGAGAATGGGCATCTGGATATTGTTCGTTGGGTCATTAACCGTGATCTGGAGGACCACGGACTTGACAGTGACTCGGATGAAGAGGGTGATGGTGGGTCGAAGTTTCACGTTACCTCTATTGGCGGTGAGGCCGGCCTCTCCATCCACATGGCTGCCGTGAATGGGCATTTAGAGATTGCAAAATATCTTTTAGATTGTGCCGACGCGGCAGTCGGATAAGGAGGTACGCAGACGACGTGTTACGCTATCGAAGCTGTGGTCGTACGTGGGAGACGACCACCTCGCACAGCCAATTTCGAACGAAACGATGCGCCAAGCTTGCGAGAAAGGTCTGCTGGAGGTTGTCAAGTGGCTCTACTCCGAGTTTGGGACCGATCGCCGCATCGATCTTTTCAAAAAAGCGCAATTTGAAGACGATTACTTCGCTCTAGCGATGGATGTAGCAGACACCTCGAGGTTGTGAAGTTCTTGCACGAAATGCACCTGTGCATGCGGCAGCGATTTCAAGGGGTCTCAAGAAAAGAAAGACTAGGTGGGGGAATGCCAAAAGGGATCAGCATCCTCGCATTAAATGCACTGCTTCAGCGATGAATGGAGCTGCCGCGTGCCCTAGATTCCGCGGCTGGGTCGGGCCATATTCAAATGACGAAGTGGCTTCTCGACCACTACAAGATCTCGACTTCAGGAGCCATGGATGACGCTACGAAAAATGGACGCCTGGACGTTCTTAAGTGGCTGCATGAGCACACTCGCTCCACCTGCACGAATGAGGCAATGGACAGCGCTGCACGCGAGGGCCACTTGGAAGTCGTGAAGTGGCTACTCGAACACACTAACGCCCCTTGCACGAGTGATGCGATGGATAGTGTAGCAGCAGGAGGACACCTTGGCATCGTCAAGTGGCTGCACCACACTCGCAGTGAAGGATGCACATCCGACGCTATGGACCAAGCTGCTTGTTGTGGGCATCTCGATGTGATCAAGTGGCTACATCGCAACGACTCTCAAGGTTGTACTGCCCGCGCAATGCTTTGGGCTGCGGCGGCTGGAAACTGGCACGTGATGAAGTGGCTTCACACGCACCGTCCTAAAGATTGCACGTCCCCAGCGATCGATAAGGCTGCGTTAGCACGCGACTTCGAAGCCGTGCTGTTTCTGCATCGAGCTCGGCATGAAAGGCTGTCTGCGGAAGCGGCAAGAAAGACCGAGGAGAGTCGGTTCCCTGGACTTGCGGGGTGGGCGTCGTCCAATTCGGATGAACTTGATGAAGATTCATCGTCCAATTCGGATGAACTCGATGAAGATTGACGACAAGAGTAGTGCTTGGTGCTGGCGCAGGGATTGCCAGCAGAAACTACATGTGCATGCCATTTTTTTCTAGTACAAAAGTTTTTTTTTTCACGACTGGATTTCGTTCTGTTTGGGAGTCTGCGTTTTCTTTCAACTTTAAAGTAAGACGCACTTGCAACACTCAGCAATAATGATGCAGCCGCATTACGTGCTATTGATTATGCATTGCTCCCTCCACTTGGCGATTGCGTTGTTTTGTTCAATTCGAGCGATTATGCAGATCAGGTTCAAAGCCGCTCTCAGCTCACAACTTCATTTTCGGCCAGTCCGTCACTCACCGTTGCGCGAGACTCTGACCCCATGCCGTCTTCCAGCAGCCGGCCGTGCAGTGTCCATGGGTGCAGTAAACGAGCACAGACCCGCCGGCTATGCAAAGCTCACGGAGGTGGCGTACGTTGTCGTGCCCGGGACTGCAAGAAGCTCGCACAAACGCGAGGATTGTGCGTCGCTCATGGAGGCGGGCGCCGATGCTCTTACCAAGGCTGTCCGAAGCTTGGGCAGTACTCGGGCTTCTGCCTCGCTCACGGAGGCGGTCGACGCTGCCGCGTCCCAAGCTGCGAGAAGTTCGTGCAGATGCGAGGCTATTGCAAGAGCCACGCAAAGCAATTCCTGCAAGCGCCCAACGCTTCAAACCGGTTCCCAGCGACAGTCGACTCGCCAGTGTCCAGCCCGCTCAAGTTATCCGTCGATTTCCTCTTGAATCCGGAGGACAAGCTAGTCGAATCGGAAGACTTTTCTGTGGCGCCGTCAGCCGCTCGCACAAACACTAGCTATATAGCTAGCATTAGCGTCTGTTAACTGTGTGAGAGTGTATAGTAAATCTGACTAACATGGTGCGGAGTTAGACAGGTGTTAGTCGTTCATTTCGACGCTCTTTTTAGTTGCCGAAAGCGGGCAGGTACGATAAGTTGTTCTGTACACCCATAGTGATATCCTTACCGTACCAGATTACTCTGGCTACGCTGTGGCGCATGCACGTGGAATATGGATTCGACAACCGATACCAGTTCGCTTGAGGAGTCATTACTTTGGTTGCTAGAGTTATGATACCCATCACAGTTCATGACCGTGGATAACAGCGTTCAATTGGCAAGTTATGCGTGCAACCGCAGCTATCCAGCTTTCAGAATGCGCTTTGCGCATCGTAGCGTTGTGCCTCACGAACACTGAAGTTCAATTGTATGGGCGCAAGTGCTGATATTGTATTGGGACAATTTTCCATTGTACGGGAGCATCCTAAAGCAATAATTCGCAGTTCGAAGAAGGTTTTTGGATGACATCGAACGACATTCACGCTACATTCGTCACTTCACCCCGTGAGGATGACATCAAACAACATTCACACAACATCATACAGCAATCGATCGAATCGGTCTGAATGACACTTACAGGTTTTGATGGATGCCTATTCTTTTTTTTTCCTTCTACTGTAGATTGATCTCAGATGCCATCAGAGGAAGTGGGGCTCCATCTACTACTACGACGCATTGTGTACTAGCAAGCATTGTATTCTTTCGATCAATATGAGGCATCGGTGCTAATGATGCTAACCTTGGACACAACTGGTGCCGCCACATCACTGCATCGTATTATACTACTGTACATGCAGCTTCAAAGCTCTCAACATAGTACTTACTCATTCCATTAGCGGTAAAATTATCGATTCGATCTGTTATGAGTCATAACTTATATCCTCCTCTTTCAGACACAGATTTTCTTCTGCATGCATAGTTTCTCAGAGAGAGATATTGAAAATCGTGTGGTCAACTGAGTTTGCCGTGACATAAACTGTTGGCGGGCTCATATTGTATGACTTTCCACACTCACTGGAATTAATCCGGATGGATTAGATAAAGCATTCCACTAAAACATTGCAAAAACTACTTAAAGTCCTAGGTTGTGCGATCCAAGATGGAAGTATAGCTCGATTTTTTTTCGTTCAACAATTTTTTTTTAATCCGAACCCAACTCTATCCGCCGGCAATGCGGTGACGTCCTATACGGTGACGAACGAATTCTTTCAGCGGAAAATTAAAAAAGAGCTGCATCTGGTGGTACGTCTTCTCCGAAAAAAAAAGCTAAAGGCTAGCTGCACTAGCTTAGGCATTTATCTAGGAAGACAAGGATGATTTAAGCTTATCTTGTGTGAGACTACAATACGACCCGCAGAGATCCACCGAACTGGTGGTGTAGAATGATCTACTACTTGATCCTGTTCTTGTCAAAACAAGTTCAAAGTACATTGTTACCGATATTAGTTCAGATCATCCTAATGCTACATGCATACAGTACCTTCAGATTAATACTTGATAAATGGCAATATCACACTTGGACGAATCGAAGCTGACAGTTTTTTGTTGTTGTTAGATCTTCAGGCGACCTGGACAAAATATGTGTGCGGCTGCACCGAACAGAGTTTGAATGCTCCTACGTTGTTGCTGTACGCCGCGCTTCCTGTGCGAGAGGAAGCACCGGGCGGACATCGTCAAAGCGAAGGACGAACACCCGCTACACGCGATCGAAATCTGCTAGACCTCAGTTTTAACTCATCAAACTTGAAACAAATTGCTGGCTTCATCGGGTTATCCTGCAAGTTTGGTTGAGCAGTTATCCTGGCAGCGCTAATTATTCGAATGCACGTTTTTTTTTTGTTTTATCGTCACCTGTAAGTTTCCGAGCACAACACTGCAATCTAAACGATCAGAGCGCCCAAAACGTTCATCATGTATACTGCAGTAGCGAGCTGGCAGACCGTGAAGAAGAAGGTGGCGAGGAAACCTCCAAACAAAAAGGGGTCGTCGCCGTACCGGTTCACGATGCGGCCGATGGGGTTCGCGTCGAAGAAGCGCAGCGGAGCTCTCAGCAACGACAGCGTCATCTTGTCGAACAGGAGACGGGAACAACCAAGTGTACAAAGTTTGATCGCTTATTTTCAAAGGCATTGCCGGTTCATATACATGTATCGTCACTCCAACGAATTGGTACTTCAACGATTGGGTTTGACAAACCCACCGTGATGATTCTACCTCCTCCTGCTCGTCGAATGAGGGCTCCACGGATTTAGTTTCAACTTTAGTTCTTTGTAGCTAGTAGAACGGTTATCAAGAGCGAGGTAATCAACGTAATTTCCTTCCTTCCTGCTACTGAAATGTGCGCTGATGCCCAGGCAGAATCCTTTATTTGGTAGATTACCAGGTAGGCAGATGCTGCGGCTGCGAAGCAGGCGCAGGGGATGCCCGAGTACATCGTTTCCCTGTAAGGCTATCCGTACAAGCCAGCTTCGAACTGCGAAACCCCCCCGGGTCCACCACCCGGGTCCCCAATAAATTATTCCGTGCTAAAAATGCCATAACTATTGTATTGTATTAAAAAGCGACTTGTTTGCTGCCACCATTGACAACCCGTAATAGGGGTTGTATTTTTTCCAACCCTGATCAAGAAGGTGGTCAAAAAGGACAAGACGAAGGACTCCCACGCGACACAAACCCTCAACATTCTCGACGACTATGACCCCATCTTCCTCGGGAAAAGAATAATGGAGAGATGGAACGATTTCAAGGAGGACGCGCTGTATTACCTCCTCAGCCAGTACTTGGGCATCTTCTGCACGATTTGGATGAGGGCGACGGTCACCCCGGCGAAACTCTAAGACAAGCTGAAAATTCGCGAAACAAGCGGCCCATACGACAAGAACTACCGCATCTACCAAGTGTACGTCACCGTGTATGAACGCGTCTACGGCCCCACGTACAACCCGCTCCACATCTTTGGTCCCAAGGCGAAACCCACGCAATAAGTAAGTTACGGGACAACCTCGGTAATACACTCCATATGTCGTGTACAACATCAATTTAGTCATTATTAGGGGCTTACAACCTTATTAATCCCTATATAGGTGTCCTTCAGCTGAAAGATCTTTGTTGAAGTTTCCTTTCCGCATGACGGGGCGCAACGACGGCAACGAAGCCCCGAGCACTCGTTCATGGGCAATAGCTTCAGATATGCATAGATCCAGTATGTCGGGCCCGAGTGCGGAGCTGGAGAAGCTGCTGGCAGCCGCCACGGACTCGGGCCGCTCCCAGGCGAGCGCCTACAACGCCGAGACGATGGTGGACGAGCTGCTGAGCAGCACGTGGGAGCCGATCGACCCAACCTTTGACACTTCCAGTACTACTAATAAGGGGCGTCTCGTGCGCCACGCCTCCTTCACTCAGCAGACCACAAGCCTCAACGCCCTGCAAAGCGTCTTGACGGAGTCTATCGACCGCCTCGTGCAGCACCGCAAAGTGGTGTCCAACCGCATCGCAGAGCTGGAGCAGGACAGTCGACGAGTGAGCGGCAAGTTCCAGGAGGGACTCGTGAAACCGGATTTACTACTAAATGTAGGAGTTTTTTTAGAATGAAAATATTGTAGAATAGGTCTTTATTACTAACTTGTTTATTTTTTTAAGGATATTTGTGCGCAGATGGAAGACTTGGAGGAGAGATTCACCAAAGTGAGCTCGTCGGCGGTGCTGATTGGAGATAAATTGTCAGGGCTGGATGGAGAGCGGTCGAGAGTTCTCGAGACGGACGAGCTCATGGAGGCGCTGCTAGCGCTGAACGACCCGAGCAGCAAGTTGACCAAGTCCAGCAACAGGCTTTTCAACATTCTGCACGATCCGAATCAGCTGCGCGAGGCATCAAGGATTGTCAAGAAGATGAGTGTCTTCTCGTCCGAGCTATCGTCTCCTACGATAGCGTATGCTGTGGCAGAGATCGAGAGGTTGAGTCAGACGACGGAGAATGATTTGTTGACGGAGTTTACCAACGAGCAGCAGAAAGGAAACTTGGCGGGGATGCACAAATGCGCCGAGTCGTTGATCGAGTACAACGACAAGGAGAAGGTGGCGGATAGATATGTCTGGAACGTCATGTGTGACAGGCTCGCAAAGTACGCTTTCACCGTCTACATGGATACTTCCGATAGTTTACCTAATGTTCGGCTATGTTTGGTGTGGTGTACTGCAGGGCCGCGGGTGAACCTGCTGCTTCCTCGTTGGACCCCATCGAAGACTTGGACGCACTGTTCACAAAGATACTTACAATCTGCACGGAACAATTCCCGGTGATCGACAGCGTGTTTCCAGCTGTAGCGTGTGACTCCATTCGCGAGCTTTTGGTTGAGCGCCTGTTCAATGACCCAGCTTTTGGAATTCTATCGTTCTTGGACCAATTTCTCAGCACCAGGCGCTACACGGAACCATCGGGTGCTTCGTCGAACACTGCAGACTCCTCATCCACGAGCGACTCAGACCCCGTTTTGTCGACGAGTATGCAGAACAACCGAAGCTACGTGAAGTTGCTGTGCGCTGCGTATGAAAAGACGTGTGCGATGGTGTCAGAAATTGAAACTATTGAGAAATCGAATCAGGCAGACACTCACAAGCGAGAAGGTTTCTTCAACCAGGATAATGATGACCATTCGAGGGAACGAAAGCCTGCTGGCGAGAGTAGCGACCGTGAGCGAATCCACACGTTCCTCAATCTGCAAATGCACTCATTGTTCGGGAACCATCGAGAAAAATACTTGACGACGGAGCTGGATTTACTGCAGAGTCAATTCAAGAACATTTTCGCAACGGTGCAGTTTCCCAAGCCACCTGTGGTCTCAAAATCTAAGGGAGGAACCTCCAAATCGAAAACCTCGGCTACATCGGCTGCTTCAACTACATCATCGACCCAGTCCCCATCCGCTTCTTCGACCCAACTGGTGTCGTCGGCCTCAACGACGTCGATTTCGTCGTCTAGTTTCGAAAAGGATGGTGGCGTTTTGCAGCTGGAAGGGTCCTTAGTCTTCTTTGAGAGCCTTCGAGGACTAGTGGAAGATGATGCGGTGCCTACTAAATATGCGGAAGTGATTGACGAAACCATTGAGCGGTGTGAGATTATCTTGAAAGACTCCGAGCTGCGTGGAGAGCTGGTGACGAAGGTGTTTACGTCTTTTGTAGCATCGTTTGGAGATGAATACCTGGGTGTACGTTCTTGGCACTGGACTTGACCGATCTGCACTACGCTGTTCTGACGCTCTAACTGTATCTCTGCTTAGAAAATCACAACACTGGCGAAGGAAATTTTGCAAGACCAGCGTCTCACACCTGAATCCGCTTTGCAGTTTTTCATAGTCACCGAGGTAAACACTTCGTTTTTTTTTCTCTAGCCCGCATGGACGACTAACGCTGTGCATACCTTTCGTACAATTGTGGCTCACAGGCTCTCCTCAAGAGAATTGACTTCCTTGACGAGCAATTCGAGACTTGCATTGCGCCTTCTCAGGAGGACTCTCCAACACAATTGACGTAAGTTCAAGGTCTAGTTTTATATTAACGTTAGATCTACAGTCCCGGTTGACATGTTGTTTCCAGAATTTGCCAGGAGAGCAAACGGAAGTGCCTGGACAAACTTGAGAGCTCCATTTCAGCCGCCCTACAGCAAGCTCTAACTGTGATCGAGAAAACGGTTGGGCAGATCCTGGCGGCGAATCAGGGCAAAACAGACTTCCTGGGAGGACAAGCGAGTATGTCTCTATCATCGTCCAAGGCGTGCCAAAAGTGCACCGAGTATCTCCAACCACTCGTTGAAACAATTTGTCGCGTGTTGGTACGTTTCGTGTTGAAATAACACGAAGATTAGGAAGGGTGAGCATCTAATTGTTAAGATTTATGACAGATCGAGGAGAATTGCGACCGCTTCCTCGTTGCTTTGGCCCAGTCCTTCAAGGAGCTGTATCTCCAGCACCTGCGCAAGTTCCGCTTCGACCCCGACGGAGCCTGCATGCTACTCCGCGACGTCAGCGAATATCGTCAGGCCTTTCGGTCGCCTTCGCATCCTGTCGCAGTCGACGAGATATTCGACCTCTTACACGAGATCGCGAACGTGTTCGCGCTACCGCCAGAGAACCTAGGAGGGTTTGTTCGTGAAGGGAAACTAGCGACACTCAACAAGCAGACATTGCAGCATATCGTGAAGCGCCGCTGGGACTACAAGACGAATGCAGAGAAGATTGCTGCGTCATTGAAAGACGCGAAACAGGATGCAAAGGACGAGAAATCGACGTAGAGAGTGCGTCGAGGTCTATCGATTAATGACTAAGCACCGCATTTTCGAGCATACCGGGTACATGTACATTCATTACTTGAGTTGAGAATTACAGCTAAAGCTAAACCTTCACTGTGCACCCTATAAGGTATGCACTAAAAGAACATGAAAAAGCTGCAAATCAACCTAAACGGACTCTTAGCTAAACCCATTTGAACTCTTGTACGATGGAATTGTTATTTTTGGTGTTCAAACTTCGTTCTTGGTTCCCAATGCTATCAATGGGCAACAGTGAATTGATGCACTACCGAACGCAGCCTGCTTTTGGGAAGTCGATTTTCTAAGTACAGTAAGGTAATACCTTACTTGAAAAATAAATAGAATACTTAGTACAGTAAATAAGATGATTATCAATCTCCAATTATAGTATCGCCAGTATAGACAAATTAAAGCCCCCGTAACCTGGACATCTTACGTTTTCAATCAACAAATTTTGATCTCTCCAATTTCCAGCCAGCAATGGCTGTAGCCTCCGTCAAGAGATTTGAACACGAATGCGTATCGCGTGCTCGTTACACCTATTTACCCACTCTGATTGGTTTAAAATGCGTCTGTTATTGGCCTCCTCCTTCACTGGCCCTCACAATTTGACTCCCTCAACCCACAACAAGCAGCTGACGATGACAAGCAACCTGTGCCTCCCTGCTACTGCTGGACCTGTATTACAGACTCCGTCCCGTGGTCGCCTCGATGGAGACCAAGTTCGAAGTGCCTGCACTGCCTTTTGAGCAGCACATGAAGACGCGACAGGCGCTGAGCCATCTCCCGGATCTCTGCTGGACGGATTTGCTAAGCTACTGGACGAGAAATGCGTGAGTCAGCAAAGCGTAACGCGATAAAACCTCAGCTCGACGATCCGTGTACTGCTAGAGGAGGCTGGACTATGGCAGGCGCAGCAGCGCATTCAGAGGCAGCCCAATCAAGTTCAACCAGCATCGTTTACCACTGGCAATCAGATGGGCGCTTTCATCGGATGCCGCAGGATTTTGCTTTTCCACAGCTAGATGCGCTAAGTGTGTGGCGTATTTGGTGGCTTGGCCACCCTGCTGCCGGATACCCGCCTTTTCGGGCGCTGCAGCCATCTGACTTCACGAAGACCAACCGCAAGATGTTTTCGGAATGGACGGTGCTGGTCCGACATATCGTCGCTGGTGTGGAGGCAAGTACAGGGGCGAGAATGCAGCGACCAACTTCACAACGTGTAGCCGACGATCTCTACCAACTCGGCATAGCTCATGTGCCGATGAAGCCGCCTACACATGCGGCGAAGCAACGGCCCGAGCGAGCAGTAACCACACTGCGACGAATCCGGCAGGCAATCCACGAGTCGAATCCGGAGGCGAGGCGTGTGCTGTTTCGTCACAGGAAGCGCACTAGAAGCACCAAATAGAGGTTAACAGCATTAACAAGGCGTTAGTCGTGATGACGCAGCACATTAGCTCGTTCGATAGATGCTTGTTCGTCTTACCTCGCCACCGTTCCCGTCGAAGATGCACGACAATGGGATCTGGCGCCCCGCAGAGTGAGTACTGCCCTTTAGTGATAAGAATATTAGCCAATCAGACGACGTTCGTTATGCGTGTCACGAACCGGTTACGGGATCTCGACACAAGTCATTGACAACCATCTACCTCGGCTAACTGGGCAGGGAAGCGCATTGCCCTTGAACTCAGTTCAATGAACTGAGTCAAGTGCACTTTCGGTGTCGTGGCTTGATTTTTCGCGGTTGCCAGCTGCTGAGGAGACAAACACGGCTTTGGCCGTTGACGTAAGTCTGTGTATTGTGCATTCAGAATTCAACTTGAGCCTGAAGTCCCAATCTTGAGATCGAGATGACCGACGACAGCCGATAAAGCTGGCGCTTGATTGGACTCTGCCAGGAAAGTTGACAATTCCCAGGACTCTTTCCTGTGCATTGCAGGCGGCAAGAAAAGCAGCCATGTGCTCTTTGCCTCTGTGACCAACGGCTGCCCTCAGTAAAACACGGCAGCCTCAGAACAAGCCATGCGCCTCCTCTGCTACGTCTTCCTGGCGCTGGTTATCCTCTTCGCCGCGGACAGCCACGCCTCCTCCGCGACTACCGTCTCGGACAAGTCGACGCTTATTCAAGACGCTGCACCAGTCCACTCGGAGCTTTCCGTGGCTGTATACGATAGCTCAAAGAGAAACCTCCGGAGCGATGGCGTCGCGAGCGAGAGGGACGCGAAGAATGAGGAGAGGGGCTTCACGCCTACAGGCGTGAAGGAAGCTGCGCAGATGGTCAAGACGAAGAACTCGCACGCGACACACACGCTCTACGTGCTCAACGGAAACTCGCCCGGGTGGTTCGGCAAGTTCAAGAAGCTGTACAGGAAAGCCAAGTTCAACCTGGAGTATTACTTCCGGACGAATTACTGGAACATCCGCTTCACGCTTTGGCTCAAGATGAAGAGAACCCCGGCAAAGATGTACGACCTGCTGAAGGTCCGCGAAACGACCGGCATGTACGACAAGAACTACCGCGTCTACGTCAACTACGTGGCATTCTACGAGAGGTTCAAAGGCCCAGCGTACAACCCCATCCACATCTTTGCCCCGTAGTTTAAGGTTGACTAGTTTCGTGGAATCTAATTTAACACGTCGTGGATCTTTTAAAAGCCCCGAGGGCTTTAGATTGTCAACATCAGCGCAGCAAATATCAGAGGGCGCTCCATGTGAAAGCTGTTATCGAGTAACGCTACTGTAGAATTCAACAGTAAATTAGTGTATTTGGTAGCTCTCGACTGTCAAGTAGTCGACACCACGGTCAGTACATGTAGAATACGGAAAAATCTCCACTAAGAAAATCTGACCGAAATGACAGATCAGCACCAAGGGTGCGTGGTCCTTCTGACTCTAAAAGCTTCCAATTCGCAAGTTGTTTGCGGTGTTGTGATTCAAAAGAAAACTGCAAGTATTTTGCACAAAGTCGTGCGGGGCCCGAAGAAGCTCTGAAATTTGTGGTAAGGATAAAATACTCGAATCTAATATCCAAGTGGAGCCAGAGATCATAATATGCTGCACACTACAACTTGCCGATTCACATTTGTATGTTGACGCTTCTGTTTACAGAGCTCACGAGTAATGCTGTGGGCCGGAATAGGGACGGTATCTGTAGTATGACATACTGTGGCGTTGCCCATAATCTCGAATCTAAAGTAAACTACCACATCATACAGATAGATGTGCTTTCTGTTGTAGCAGCAAATCCGTACATCAGTCGTATGGGGGGCGACTGCGAGTGGGTATTGCTACGCAGTTAGCTCACCGGTGCTCCGAAGCTAATAAAAGCTCGACAACCAAGTAAAATGCCAGCGTGAACTCGCGTAAGGTCAATCTGTAACAAATTGGTTGTAACTGCCACTTGAGTTTATATAGCGAGTACGTGTATATTCATTCATGTGCCATTTCGAACTCATGAAGTCGACGGGTTTCTCTCATTGCTGCTTCGCCGGGCTTGAAATATTTTAGAAACTTGAGTGTAAGCTTTTCCATGAGATAGAGTTCCTTCATCATCTTAAAGAGATAGATCGGTGGATCGGTACTAATGGTAGCACGGTCGATCCAGTATATCTAGAGCATGCTCTGCGATTTCTTGCTGGCTGGGAACGGATGAGCAGAAGGAGAAGGCGCTCTTAGCGTTGAGCAGCATTGCGTGGGGGAGTCTACCGCATCAGAGAGCAATCGCCGGGGGATCAAGCTGTACTTACAGCTTGTGCGCAATGGAACAGACAATCAAAAAGCAGCGGCGACAAAGGCGCTCGGTTACCTCGTTTTGGGTAACCCAGGGACCCAAACAGCGATCGCTCGAGCTGGTGCGATCCATCTGCTCTTGGAGCTTGTCCGCAATGGAACCGACGATCAGAAGTCGAACGCGGTGACTGCGTTGGCGACTCTGGCGAACCAGAACCAACCAATCCAGGGAGCAATTGCCGCGGCTGGAGGCATCGAGCTCTTCGTTGAGCTCCTTGGCGCCGGAACGGACCAGCAGATCGAACGAGCCACGTGGGCGCTAGCAGCGCTGTCCGAGAGGAACGAAGCGAACAGAATGGCGGTAACTTAAGCTGGAGGACGGCAGCTGATCGCCCAGCTCAAGGCCAGGGGGACATCCACTGCGAAGGAATTCGATGAGAGTCGGGATGTCCATGCTTCCGTCTGGCACAACAGATGAGGACGCATTTTGGTCTGGTTCACTTGTAGCTGTCGACGAAGGTGAAGCAGTACTGGCAGCACTTCCACGCTCATCCGACGCAGATTTCGCCACGTTGGTGGATATTTCCACCGCTTTGTTGGTTTCGTCCATTTCTCCAAACTCTTTCAGTCGTTCGACACTGAATTCAGTGCAAGTCGCATGGTAGGGTCCACGTTCGTCATGGCAACCACCAACTCCCACTCGCTGTCATTCAATTCATCGGGCTGGTCAGGAATTAGCCCATCTTTTAGGTTCTCACGAACGATGATGTCGTCCAAGAGTGCAAAGGGAGGCTCGCCCATTGCGGCCTCGATGATGCACATGGCGAGCGAATATACGTCGGAGGCGAAGGTCGGCCGTCTAGTTAGACACTCAGGAGCGCTCCAACGCAGCGCACCTGTCACTAATTCACCTTTAGAGCGCGTGTAACAGGACCACATCGTACTCAACCCTAAGTCTGCGAGCTTCGCCAAGCCGTCTGCCCCCACGAGGATGTTGTTAAGCTTGAGGTCGCCATGGACGACCCTCGTTTTGTGTATAGTCCAGCCCGAGAGCTGCTTGGTGCAGGAGACGCCACAGCTCGCGCTTACTGCAGTTAGACCGGATCAGAAACACCCCGAGGTCTCCGTTGACTGCATCTTCACACGCAATGAACGGCGGTGAGCACACGTGAGACGCACCAAACATCTTGATGACGTTCGGGTGGTTGAGCTGGTACCAAATGTCCATCTCCTTCTCGATCTTGAGCTGCGCGCGTTGGTCGATCGCCTAGTCCTCCACGAGGAAGCGCTTCACGGCCACTTTCGTGCCGGGGCCCACACTCCGTGGTGTACAGATCCATAGGATCCGCTGGCGAATGGCTTGGGTTCAACCTCCACTTCACTCGAAGGAATAAATCATGGTGGTACGGGTCCCTCCGGTGTCTTGGACGCGAGAGCGATGGTTGCTTGGATCGACTTCATCAACCGGATGATCCTCTCGTCGTGTCTCGCAGCTCGCTGCTCCATCTCGAACCTCAGTGTCAACAGAGCCTCGCTCTGGGCCCGTGGGTCCTGCAGGTCGCGTAGAACCACTGCATTGTCTCTAGCGGTGGCGGCCATCACCTCTTTCATCGAGCTCACCTCGTCGCCCCCTTCGTCTCTCCAGAAACTTTTGCTGCTGATACCGCAGAGCTCAAACACCTTCGTCACGTCTTGATTGATCTGGAGTAGGTCGTTGACAATGGTCCAGTGCTCTACCACTCGGTAGACGATACCTTTGCCTCGGTAGCGGTGTAAGTAGCGGAAGAACCGCGAAGGTTCGGCGACGAACTTGTCCAGAGTATTCGGCGGAGAAAGAACCCCTTACTGCTCCCTCTTCTGGAGCTCGACGTAGAGCTCCATCAGCCGACTGTGGAGACCCTCGCATACGTTTTGGGCTTCTTCCATTTCTTGGCAAAGCGAGCGGATCCAGGGTAGAACATCAGTGATTCGACCGGCCTCAGGAACGACAAGATCAGCGAGCTTGACCATGGTGCCGATATGTGAGTTAGGCTCTTGACTAGGTAGGAGACGGCTTGGCGGAGGCTGCTTAGTTTAAGAATGACAAGCACCTCTCGGTTTGCTGGGAAACTGGGAAGACGACGCCAAGAATAAACCAAATCCAATGAAGTTTTGGATCTAAAGGAGTTCGAGCCGATAGAAACAATTCAAAGCAAATCTCGTGGTCAGAAACACCAAAGCCGTAACCTCGTACGTGATAAAGCTCTAGGACGCCGAAAAAAAGAATTTCTCCGTCAAGTTCTGTGAAGAACTTGAACCTGAACGCATTAGCAAGGACGAAAAGGTCAAACCAGAAGTCCGCCTGCTTTGATCGTCGACTTCGTAGCCGCCTTCGTTTACGACTAGCGCCTTCGTTTCGTACTGTTCTCGTTGTCTTCGCGAAGTTTGTGCAACGCAGTCTCAAACGCCCGCTTTTGTGCCTTTGTCCCCTTCGTCCGAAGCTCTTTCAGCTATGCACCGGCCCCTCGGTTGATTATAACGGTTTTGTATTCGGGGCTTTCCGCAGCAACTTGGCCTAAGACAAAGGCAGCTTCTGCTCTCGTTTCGTTGCTCCTAGACTGAAGGAGCTCGACCAGCGGTGGAATCGCTCCTGCGGCAGCAATTGCAGAGCGTGCAGTCCTAGTGGAGCTCAATGAAGACCGCACACGCACCGCGCCATCCGTTACCATCTCGTTCTGCTCAGGAGCAATTGCTCCCGCATCTAATACCGCCTGCCTGCGTTCACCATTTTCCAGCAAGTTCTCCAAGATGCAAATTGCATGCTCCTTCTGCCGATTGTTCCCCGCACGCAGTAACGCAACAACAGGGTCAAGAACTCCAGCGCTCGCTATGGCGTTATGATGCGCTTGATACCACGAGGCATTGTCCAACAGATACGCAGCCCATTGCTTTGCCCTTCATTTCCTGCCCGAAGAAGCGCCACACACGATACGACGACACCCTGATCCACGATAAAATTCCGCGCTCGGCGATCGAGAGTCAGGTTGCCCAACGCCTGCGCTGCATGCATCTTTTGCTGATCGGTGCCATCTTGAAGAAGCGTAACCAAAGGGGGCATGGTCACTTAAGGATGGTGTCCCGAAAACATTGGCTAACCGTTGAATAAGCCAACATTCGCGCGGAGTGCGTCTTCGCAGCTTCAGATCCATCCTGAAGACGAGCAGCGAACAGCGAAAGTCCAATTTCGCCTGTGATTTGAGATTGATGCACCCGGCTAACAGTCAGATTAGCCACAAGTAGAATTATGTGACCTTGTAGTTCGCTTGCTCCTGATCGAAGTAGCTTGATCGGGTCGGGGATGGCTCCTGCATCGACGATTGCATCTCTGTTCGCATCGTTGTCAAATACAACGTTGCCCAGTTCCCAGTCTGAATAAAGGCGGCGAGAACGCGACTCGGAGCTTACGAGAGATGGAATGGCGGCAATAATAACATCCAACTTGCTGCTCTTGGAAAGGCGACTCAACGCCCAGCACGATTGCTCCATTTGTCCGGCCCTGTCCGTTTGCAAGAGTGCGACCAGCGGAGCTATGGCCGCATTGTGTGTGATCACATCGCGGTTCGTCTCATCCTCAGCCAAATTCCTGAGTGCGTGTGGTAGTTTCCGCGTTGCTTGGAATGCTGTTGTGCTATTGACTGCAAGTTTAGAAGTGAGCTTCCTTTGTCTAGGCTCCTATTCCTGCTTTCACTCGAACGTCCTACTCCTATGATAGGCCTAAGAAGAGGTTCTTAGGCTTCGCCTAAAGAGTCGGTTGTTGTTCACTGCAACTTCACGTTGATAGCCTATGATGCACTTTGCGACGGTGTTCTGGATTGTAGATAGCCTCTTTGCCTTTGAAGATAGACAGTCACCGGTTGACAGAAATCTGTCACACGACTGTGATAGACAGTCCAAACATGCGACGGGACACAGTTACCGGTCAAGTTGCACTTCACCGGGTTGAAGTTGCGCCATAACCCGGTAAAGACACCAGACTAGTCACTCGAACGCCGACAAAGTGCTGCGAGAGCTTGGACTAACTCATCATCACCACTGTCCTCGATGTACGCCGCGACCCGGCCGGGCAGGTCATCATTCAGTGCCTGTAGGAATTCCCACGAATCTTCTTCGTCCTGCAGACCAACCCAGGAGACCAACAACTGCCAACCTTGCGGGACTTTGCGGTGGTCCTTGAACTTTTCGACGCCGAGAACCATGCCCTGGTTGCCAACATGGGCGAGTAGCTCTTCACTGGTGCCTAAACTGCCATCACGGGAGAATTTGAGGCGCGAGCCGTGCACCATGTAGCGTTGATTGTCCAGCAGATGGCGGATCATGTAGGAGTGAGGGTGTTCTTCGACAACTTCAAAGGGTCCCACCCAACGTGCCAATAGTTTGTTGACCGAAAGGCGTGAGTCGATGCGAGACCACAGTACAAAGTCACCAACCGAAAAGTTGCATGGCACTCCATTCGAACGGCTCATGTTCTGCAAGCGACGTCGTTCTCGGATGTCCTCTACTTCCTTGTGCATGTCTCTGAGGCTACGCTGCATCCTCTCCACCATATCGTTCGGAATGTTCACGGGCTCAGATACCACCATCGGCTTGCCATTACGCTGAACCACCACTGCCTCAAAAGGGGTCGGTCGGGGCAGCGCTGTAAACAGTTCGCCGGGCGACTTGTTGCCCAGTGACGCAACAGGGGTATGGTTCAGGATTCCCTGTACGGTGGGTACCAGGTACTCCCACTCATGTGTATCCAACTTCATCTCCATCAATAGAACCCGAAGCACTTGTAGAACGTCACGGTTGAGTCGCTCAATGGTGCCATTAATCCATGATGCATATGCGAGAACGAGGTCCTGCTCAATCCCGAGCTGCCTACACAACTGCTGCACCACCTCATTCTTAAAGAGGCTACCTTGGTCGGAAATCAGATTCTGCGGCGGTCCAAAGCGCTTCGACCAGTCCACCAGGCCGCTAGTCGCCACTGCACTTGTCGGTGAATCACAAGCAACCAACTCACAGAAATGAGTAAGTCCATCCTTCAGGACAAGTAGGTATTTGCAATTTCCCACACTGTCGCCGAGATAGAGAAAATCCCAGTGCAACATTTCATTGCGCTCAGTAGCATTGTAGGTAGGCCCCCCTGGTCGTGGAATCACATTGCCGCCCTTCACATGTTTACACAGAAGACAGCGCTTCAAAAACTGCCGGCAGTACTGCTCCAAACTACCGATCGCGAAAATGTCTTTGATCGTCGTCATCATGGCGTCCAGTCCACGATGACCCTGGTTACCACAATGGGCCACGATAAGGATGCGTTGCCGTAGCTCTTTGGCCGAGTCCGGGTCCAGATGCGGTCCTCGATTGTCATAGTCCCTTCCTCATCGGTAGTCACATTGGCAGGTGCCGTTTGTTGACGCTTCTGTTGTTGGTGTTTTATCTCCTCTAGCGTCGGGAAGACAAAATCACCTTGGCGTGGGCGAAGCTCGTCCAGTTGACGGCTAGCCGCATCGTCGAGGCGCTGCTGGTTGCGCGTCATGAACTTGCACTGAACGTGCACCCCCACCTCTCCCGAAGACAAGGAGTCCCAGCGCGACAGGAGGTCAGCCCAAACATTTGCCTCGCCATCGATGTGCTCGATACGATAGGGAAGCCCAGTTAAAGACAGCGCCCACCGCTGGAGTTTCCCGCGGATGTGGCGCTTGACCTCATGTGTCGGCGAGAACACGTACAAGAGGTTCTTGTGGTCACAAAAAAGTTGAAAGCCAGCGGGCCGGACGAGAAGGTGGCCAAGATTGCGTGCAGCCCAGATAATAGGGTACGCCTCTTTCTCAATGATGCTCCACCGTCTCTCGGTTGCGTCAAAGATGCCGCTCTTACAGGCCAAGAGCTCGTGCTGTTGCTCGTGGTCCAGCTTCTCAGGGTCCCAGTTCTCCACTTGAGTAACCACAAGTCCCCACCCCAGCTCGCTAGCGTGGTAAAAACGGAAAGAATAGCCGAGGCGTTAGGAAAATGTAGCAGTTGAGACGACCCGAGAAGCTATTTGGCCGCGACAAACATGGCCTCGACATCTGGCGTCCAAGCCAGCACAACCCCTGCGGCGAGCTTCTTAGTACGCCCACTCACGCTCAGGATCGCCTCCAACTTATCGTGCAGAGGCCGCATGACACGGGCAAAATCAACGAGAGTATCACGCATCCAGCCAGCAGCACACAAAAACTGCTGCAAATCGGCAGCCGTAGTTGGGAGCGGCAGCACCTGCAATGTGTTGATGCGTTCAGGGTCGTGACGGATCCCAGCACCGCTGAAAATGCGGCCGCACCAGCGGATCTCCTTCTGGAAGAGGTAGCTTTTACTCAAACTGAGTTTCAAACGACGGGTACGACAGAGCTCGAAAAATGTCCGAAGTGCTGCGATAAATGCTGGTGCATCCTTTGCATATACTAGAATGTCGTCAATCCACACGAGCAGATGAGCATACAACATCTCGGCGAACACAGTCTGCATCTCGTTCTGAAAATGTGTCGCGGAGTCGCTTGCTCCCTGGGGTACACGAGTCGGCGTCCACACAGTGTCCGTAGTGATGAAACTCATGCGCTCCTGGCTATCAGGATGTAGCGGTAGCTGCCAAAACCCTTTCGGCATGTCAAAGTCGGCAAACCCACACGCTCCCTCGGCTTCATTAGCTGAGTCAGTCACATCTTCGGCCGAGCCAGCAATCGGCACAGTTAGTGCGTTCACAGGTCGGTAGTCGACCGACATTCGGAATTCGCCAGGCGACTTCGGTTTGGCCACCGGTACCGCTGCACAGGCCCAATGGCTTTGGTTGTTCTGCCGGATAAAACCCATCAGCTCCGGTCGCTTCGTGTATTCACGGAGGAAGTTCCGCTGCGCAGGAGCGTACCGGTGCGAGCGCGCTCTGAATGGCTTGGCACCTTCGATCAACTTAATCCGCAGTGGTGCGATGTCAGCAGGCGGGTCTGCACCAAGGTCGATCCGAAAGATGTCTTCGTATTCCAGTACAGAGTCTCGCAGGAAAGAGAGGTACCCTTGGTCGAAACCGTTATTGCCCGCAGCAACCACCTTGTCCTCGAGTTTATCACGCACTTCTCTGGTGGACAGGTCGGCATCAGCACATTCTTCCTTTTCAGTCGAAGTCGCTCACGATTCTGGGGGCGTGCCAAACGCGGCACAATGATGACGAAGTTGCATTGTAGCACCACCACTGCCGGGGTATCCGGGCGTGGGGGATGCCCCTAAACTTGATGCAATGCGGGCTTCTGCAGCATTTGCGACGCCATCCGCGATGTCAACTGCCCACTTATGCGCGTGTATCGTTCGACTGCGTCGGACTTCCTTCTCCCAAACAGCTTCACTGCCAGACTATCAAAACCAGCATTAAACAGCGCCGTAGCGCCGCCACTTCGAAGGGAGTGCGAGGCGTAGTATTGCGGATTACGGCCAGCTCGACCAGCAGCAGCCTTTATCGCTCTTACCACGTCGGATACTTGCAAATTGTGAGATGCATCCACCTTGCACAGTAACTCGCCCGCATCAATACGAAGCGCCTCGTGGTGACGAACTAGGTACAATGCTGCTAGTACAGGGCAACACCACCGATGCCCAGATCTCGCCAATTCTCGAGAAGTACCCTTGCCAAATTGGTCGGATTTACTCCCTCGAAATTGTAGAATCACCGAAGTCACATCATGAAGGTTTCGGGTCTCGTGGCCTCTAGCATCCACAAATTTGACGTCCGCTCTCCGAATTGCGTAGTCGTGCATCCTTGAACCTTGAGCCAAATATTCGGATCTTCTCAACAGAAAGAAAAAGCCCAGCACCGAAGCCCCCCAAATGACCCGGTGCTGGGCAACTGCGAAATCGAGGAGCTCATGCAGGCACTTGAGGATTGCGCTTGTAACGGGAGATTTTGGCTTACTTGATGGGTCTTTCCGCCGCATTCCGGTGATAGCGAGTTGGTGGCCCGGCAAAAGGCCGACGTTGTAACCAAGGGTTCGCCTATGATGCCACGCAATATGGCTGACTTTAGAGAGCACGGTCGAGGCCGATCCCGATTTTCCCCAGCCATATTTCCAGCAGTACGTGGCGAAAAGGGCGAGCTGGTACGAATGTTGCCGGCGGTCTTCTGGCAGCCATTTTGCGAATTGAAGCCGCTCACACCATCTACACCACTGTGTCCATGTGCTTGCATACTAGATCTTGGACGTCGTGGCCAGTGACTCGGACTGAAGAGATTCGAGAAGTCGATGTAAATTTTCCTGCATTCTTGTGGAACTTGTGTCTGCACTCAACACGAAGAAAAATTAGTCCATCGAGCAATGTAAGGTTCGGTCCAAGCTCGCGAAGCTGCATCAGCCATCCAATTGGCCGATCCTGGAATATGATTCGCCGATACTCGAAGGTTGAAATACACTTCAGCCAGACCAATCGCCCGATTTATTTCTTGGCTGAACGCGTTGTTGGAGTGCATCCGATTGCACCAACTCACAGCTGCGGCATTGTCACTCCAACACTTGACATGAATTGTGCGTCCGTTCGCTTGTGCGCTCCACTTTGAACCCCACGACCACAACGCGATGGCAATGCACAAGTGTTCCCTGACATTGATTGAAAACTCGTCATGGCCGCTACCAACTTTGTCGATGAGCAATTTCTCTTCGTCATCAAACTGGATCTGTATATATGACTCGCAGGCGGGATCAAGCACGGCTAGCCCGAGGTTGGACGCGTCCATATACAGCTCCACGTCCGGTGCCGGCAGCTCACCAAACATCGCAAGCGGTAATTCAGCAAAACAACCATGCATTAAAATGTGCCGAAACCACACGAGATCTGTTTTGGCCCCTGCTGTAAGTTTAATTCTACCGAACCGTGGTGCTGATGTACACAGTGTCTGCAATCGTTGGTAAAAAGGCTTGGCTGTTGGCAGACAATTAGCCACGTGGCGAAGAGAACCCAGTAGCTTGTACAGTTCGGATTTTGACGCTGTGCCGCGTTGCTCCATCGCACTGGCGCGAGCACGAGCTTTAGCGATCTTCTCTTCTGGTATCGATACGGTGCGGCGCTCGGTGTTCCATAGTAGACCCAGAACAACAATTTCCACACTCCATTCCGAAAATCTTGCCTCATTGATCGACCGAGGTCCTAAGACAGCCAACATAGCGTGTCGTAAAGTAGCTTCAGCGAGTTCTAACCTGTTCTGGACATCCGGTTCGACCAAGACATGGTCATCTACCCACTCGTAAGGAAAAAATGGGTTCGTGTCGCTCGAGTCGGACACCGCTGCAGGTGAACTTCTGCCAATTAGCCACGTGATGGCACGGCCAAAGAGTGCGTAGCAGGGGGGCGAACCTGACCAGCCAAATGATGCCGCCATATCGACGACGAGAATGCCGAGTTCTTTCACATATGCCGCCATTCTGAAGACTTGGTTTGCGCGTGTTCTTAAGTGGCGAAAGGCACTCTTGACATCTCCCTTGAGGACGCGTATCCGGCCTGCATGCCCTGCTTTTGCTAAACTGTCGATGCGCCGTGCGATAACTACCACTGACTCGTATCTCACCTTGGGCACCGACTCGACAATAAATGCAGCGTTTACACAGTCGTCTTTTGGGTAGGATAAGTCGTGAATTGTGCGCACTTCCTCGATCGGGTCCACATCCTTCTTCTCAACAGCACCGAGCGGACTGCAGATTAGTTCTGGCCACCGCTCAATGATATCAGCATCTACTATCAAGTATTGACCGGAGTCTTGGCCATCCCGAATGCTTCTTGTGACAGCACGTAGGTAACGGCGGCGGGAACCATGGTTCTTCGGTGGTGGCCGCCGCGGTCTCGGCCCTTGTCTCCACCCCACGTCGATGCCCTTCTCAGCAATTTCAACGAGTAGATCGAGATGTTGATAGCCGTTAAGAACGGTCCGCAGCCGGACAGGATCGATGGCTTTGTTCGGTCTGCTGTCTACGCTATCTTCACCCCGCACAAATCGCGTAGCCTCTTCCAGGGACATATTGTGCGTGCGAATTACGGTGGATAGAGACTTGCAGGCTACTTCGTCAATTGCGTAGACAGGAGATGCTGGTCGCTTTGCACTAACGAACCCCCGTTTGCGGTGCAGGACGGAAATTCGAGCTTCGGCCCGAATTAAATCCGCTTCCAAACATGATTGAATCTCTCGGGCCGAATCCAATGACAGACTAATGTGGGCGTGACTGCAACACCTCAACCGACAAACGCTTGCACCCTCCACCGGCAACTGCTGCGACTCAGGTGATTTTGAACGCAAGTCAGCTACCCGGGTGCAGGATACCTTGCCGGTCTCGCTCCTTGCATCTGCCTCTGTGTCATAACAAGGCCTCGATTGACGACTATTTGTGCAACCAGCAGCCATTGGGCTGTCGGATTTACCGCAGATCCCGCCGACTGCGTACAAATTACCTCGCCAATCTTGCTCGTTGTTGTGGGTACCCTAATTGAGTCGCGTGGGGGCCTCGATTGCACGCGTAATCTAGACTGGCCCAACACCGTCTGAGATCCATCACTTGAATTGATTGGGTTAACGCAGTTTGCTACTTGACCTCGCGCCACCCTATCGGCTTTGCATGGCACCGCCGACGGTCGGTCGTTTTGCGTTCGTGATGGATAAATTGCCAGACCAGTCTGAACGAGTCATAACTCTTTGTGCTCGTCCTTCAGCCCACCAAAGCGCCTGTCAATCTCTTTTTTCACGATCGCGGGAAGCTGCTTGGGAACGAAATGCCCATGCTCGCTGGGACAACCGCGATCACTGTCCACCGCACAACCCGCCGCTGAGAGAAAACGCATGCACAGTCGTCGCGACTTTCCTGATGCGAGGTCGTTCTGCACTGGTAATTTGCGAAGAACTTCCTTAGGGATTCGCCCAAATCGCTTCTTACCGTCGTGGTTGCGGCCGTTGCGGAGCTGGGATCCTTGTTCAACGTGGCCCTCAAGGCGTGCTGGTCCCGACATTATCTCGTGTCGTACATCCTGCACTTGCCGATGCACCTTTATAAACATCGCATCCTTGAGCAACCGGTCATCGGTCGTACAACGTTGCTGTACGGCTCGAAGCTCACCACCTTCCTCAGCCGCTGCGATAGTGTGTTTTCGATGAACTTCACGATGGTCTCAACCAATTCGACCAGTTCAGCACAGCAAAACTCGCGAGCATAGGTGAGGAAAACCCTGGCAGAGTCCACAACATCTTCGATGCGCGATGCCGGCGATGCCGCCGAGAATTCTGCAGTTGCGGACAAATTGTCAAAGTTTGAACCACCGGCCTCCAACCAATCCACCCGCTCATCCCTCGATAGTCTTGCAAAGTGTCGAATCGAAAGACTACCAGAACCGAAACGAATATCATAGGCCCGCGTACAAATTCCAGGTACGGCTTTGAACTCCACGTGCTTGGACCGAACTAAACCTCTGCAAAACACATTGG
Source organism: Phytophthora sojae (assembly GCF_000149755.1). Classification (NCBI taxonomy): domain Eukaryota; phylum Oomycota; class Peronosporomycetes; order Peronosporales; family Peronosporaceae; genus Phytophthora; species Phytophthora sojae. The sequence continues at coordinate 8,085,639 of NW_009258115.1, forward strand.
CAGACTTACCTTTGTGCTTCTCCGTTGTTATGCGCTCGTGAACTAATTCCTGCTCCTCGGACGGTGCAAATGCGTACTTAGACGCCTTCTTTCCCCTTGTCGTAGGGGATGGCTTCTGTACGTGAGTACGCATGGTACCACCACCCTCCGCCGGCTGCGCTTTGACGTTGGCCTCCTTCCTAATCATCAAGAAACGCTCGAGAAGGTCCGGTTCGTCGCTTATTTTTGCGATAATCAACGCGTCTTGATCAATACCGGTTTGAACTCGTTGTCGCTTGGAGGGGACGTGGCCATCGTCGCCGTTGGCAACCGTGACCTCTTGCTGTCGTTTCGTCACGTGTTGTGTGGTAGTGTTTGCCCGACCAACTTCAGCACCGCGTTCCGATTCGTCTTGGGGCGAGTCATCGTCGTCTGGAAACGGGTCAACGAGCTCTTCCACGTCCTGAACCGAGCCGCGAGACAAAGCGGACGTGCTCCGAAGCGGTTGGGGCGTTGGTGGTTTGCAAAATGAGTTGCCTACGCTGCGCGGCACTGGTGACACCCCTCCGTCGACGTAAAAAGCGAAATTTATAGCGTGCTGGAGTGGAAAATGAGCTTCCTCTCCTGTTCTTGGGTCGATCCACTGACACACCTTGTCACCACTAGGGTGATTTTCCTCACTCTCATCAGACCTTTCAGTATCTCGGACACTTGATTTGAAGCAGAACTACCGCCGGTACCGAGCAGCCGACTCAGAATTGACTGCTCCATCGCCTCTAGGTCAGTAGGACTCCACTCGTCGCTTCTGAACTCGACGTCTTCAAGCAACAGAACAATCACTGGTAGCACCACTGACACTGCAGCTGCCGCTGCCACAAATTCATGACCACCGGATCGGATCGTGACACTGCTCTGGTCGACCGAGGTCACTTGTCCATACTGAACCTCTCCAGCTAAACTGACGGACACGGGTCGTCGAAGCAACGAGATATGACCGGCCTGGGAAACTTCACTGGCCCGAACCACGTGATCTTCGGTGACGGCACGATCCAGTTTCCCTTCGCCTCCTTCCAAGCTGCGAAACGTCACCTCCTCCGAGTCTAGCTGTAAGACCTTAGCATAAAACGGATGCTCTGCTTCGAACTCCACCACTTCAGGTGTCAGGTGAAGGAAGGAGCGGCTTGTAAGTCTCACCATGACCGGAGTGCTGAAGGCTGAAAGCTAAAGCAGGAGGGCTTAAGCGGCAGACGGAGATTCTGAAACTAACGCTACGACCTCTACGACTGCTCCTAGCACTTGAGCGTTGGTTTCATCTCTGCTTTCTCTCCTCAAGAGCTATTTTCACCTTGAACTTGAAAATATCCACTTCAAATGGGTCAACATCCTCAGGTACAGCCCCTTCTGCAAGTTGTTCCAGCTGGTGGTTCACGTCAATACCCAAGGACACGAGAGTGTCATTGCCTAGGAGGAAATCTGTCTCACTCCCTTCCATGACTAAACACTTCACCTCTCGGAGCTTCACAGCGCCTGCAGCAGTTTGCAGCACGATGTCGAGTACTACTGAGTCGAAACAAGTCACAGGCGAACCTTCGGCGACATCCGCTTCAATGGGAGTAGGCAGTGGCTCAACTTCGACGCCCGAACCCAGAGCAATTAATTCTCCGACCACAGCACGAGGGATGACAGTAGAATCCGAGCCCGAATCGGCACAGTAGGGCAGAACCACTAGCTCGTTTACCATCACTTCACCCGGCTGAGGAGCCGTCCGAACAACCTTGACTCGTGCCCTGTCCTTCACTTCCTTCATCTCCTCGACAGCCCGAGCCTTGTCCTCGGCAGTCGCAGACGGACAGTCACCGAGCCAATGAGATCCCTGGCAGTGCCAGCACCCTGTCTTCGGTGGGGGCGACTCCTTCCTCTGGGATGGCACCACTGTAGGTGTCTTCCCGCTGCTGCGTTGAGTCGCGTTGATGCGCAGCTCAGAGTTGCAGGGCTCGTTCCTCGTGTCGGCATGCCCAGCCTTGCCGTTAGGAACAGACTTCGGCTTCTGCTCCATGCTCAGCAAATGATACTTATGTTGCGCTCTTGTCTTGTCTTTGATGATGTTGAAAAGCATGAAGTCGTTCTTCTTCGCCTCTCGGCACTCGTACTTACAGTGGCGCTTAAATCATCGCGCACCATTCTTGGTTCAAGGTTGTCAATCAAAATGGTGCACCGTAACTTCATGCGATCGGCAAACCCCTCTGCTTCGGGGTCACCGACACCAAGAATTTTCCCCAATCCGTTATTCTCAATGATCATGGCGAAATCTCGATAGTACTTGAGCACACGCGCGTCGATGTCATCCTCTGCGAGGTCGATTCTCAATTTTTTCTTGAAGAGCTCATCGAGGTCTGGGATTTGTTCGTTCTTCAAGGTGCCAATGCGTTGCTAAATCAGCATGAGGAGTTCCTCGCTACTGACATTCTCAACCGTCTTTCGTAGCTCGTAGAGACAAATAATCTCCAGAAGCTTCCGGTCGATTGATGACTTCACAGGCTTCATCGCGACTTCAGGTCGCTCACGGCTTTCGAGACAGCGTTGTCGAATAGTCTCTTCATACTGGTCTCGTGCTTGCTTTCACTTGACCAGCCCATCGTGGCTCCAGTCTTCCAGGAGAGGAGCCTTGATGAACTCGAATACAGGCTGGTTGACGGACTGCATGACTGCGTCCCCATCAGCCTCGTACTGCGGGTTGTTGCTTGCCATAGTAGCAGTCCCTAAGGACTAAAGTATACTTTGTGGTAGTTTCCGCGTTGCTTGGAATGCTGTTGTGCTATTGAGTGCAAGTTTAGAAGTGAGCTTCCTTTGTCTAGGCTCCTATTCCTGCTTTCACTCGAACGTCCTACTCCTATGATAGGCCTAAGAAGAGGTTCTTAGGCTTCGCCTAAAGAGTCGGTTGTTGTTCACTGCAACTTCACGTTGATCACTTTGCGATGGTGTTCTGGATTGTAGATAGCCTCTTTGCCTTTGAAGATAGACTGCTTGCTGTGCCGCAAGCTACAGTGCGTGTGCTGCCAACATCTTTTGATCGTCATCTCCAGTCTTCAACAGTGTAAGAATGGGAGGAATAGCCCCAGCGTTCTTCAGAGTCTCATGACCACCTGCTGCGGCAATACACGCACAGTAAGTCACAGCTTGCAGTTAGCCTTCATCATCGTCATCAGACAATCTTCTTGAAAGTGGCCCGCATTCTTCCAGCGTAGTATGCCCTTGATCTCGCTTAACGTCGTATCTTCTATGCCGGAAGCCAACTTCGTTAATTTGTACAGACATCGGAGGGAGCATAGCTTCGTAAAATGGCTGAGACCATTCTTCACCAGCTGAATAAAAGCAGGAACCCCATTCGCCTCGACAATTGCCTTGCGTTTTCCAGGATACATGCACGCAAACAAGAGAAACAACATGTCTTGATCTTGCACCCGTGGACTACTTGAAGAGCTAGCTGCAATCAGCGTCTTTGGAGACAGAAGGGGAGCTTGATAAGCCAATCGTCGTAGTTGGCTGGTTAGCTGTGCTACGTGACAATTGGGTCCCGCACTGCGAGCAAAACCGCGCACCAACGGCTACTGCCGAAAAACAGGACGGGCAAGCTTGTCCTGCGGTATTGAGAGCTTCAGAAGTGGCTTTAGTAGCAAACTCTTTTAGTTTGTCGATCACCTCGCTAAGCGGAAGGTGCTTCAAAGGATCCTTGGCAATCATAGAAAGCACCAGTTCCCATTCATCTCGTCAGGCTTTTCTGGAGTAGCACCACAAACGCGAGAAGGGTCTACCCAGGAAAATGGAACTTCACTGGTCACAGCCTCAATGATGCACGTGGCGAAGGAGTAAACATCGGAGGCGGCAGTTGGTCCTTTCTCCGGATATTCCGGCGCTCTCCACCGTAAATCGTCCTGCACCACTGCACTTGAGAACTTCTTCGAGGGGTCAAGTATCTGCGCATGGCGTCCAGCCCGAAATCCGCGAGTTTCGCCTGTCCGTCAGCCCAACGAGAATGTTGCTCAGCTTCAAGTGACCGTGGACGAACCTTTCTTATGAAGGTAGTCCAAACCAAGTGCTGCATCGTGCAGCATCGTCCACATCTTCTTATTATTATTGCTGTCCGAGCGTGCCAGAAAGCAGCCCAGATTCCCACCGGTCGTGTCTTCATAGACAACGGACGGCGGCGTGCTCACATGCGACCTTCATCACATTGGAGTGGTTCAACTGGAACAGCCTCCCCAACTCCCTTTCCACCTGAACCTGCGCGCGCTCGTCCATGGCCAAATCGTCCACCGAGAAGAACTCCACCACCACACTCTCGCCAGACTCCGCCATCACACCCCGATGCACGCTCCAAAAGTGTCCCCCAGCGAATGGCTCGGTCTCAAATTCCGCCTCATACAGAGGCAAAAACGATGGGGGCAACGTCACGTCCGCCCTCTTCACCCTTGCACTGATAACTCTCTCCATCAACGACTTGATCCGACGGATTGACGCCGCCTCGTTCCTCGCTGCACCTCGAACTTCAACGTCCACAAGGCCTCCACCTGAGTCCTCGAGCACTGCAGACTGCGGATGTCCACTGTATATGTCCACTGTACTTATGTCCACTGCATTATTCAGAGCTTGGTCCTGCAATTGGCAGTCGAGCTGCCAGCTCGTGTCCCAATTGGTGGGCGCCCCCACGTCCAGCGCCTCGAACACTCGCGCCAATTGGTCGGTCACTTGCTTCAAGTTGCTCGTCATTAACTCATTCTCAACATGAACGAGAAATTTTTTCTCATTCTCGGTGACTCTGAAAATAAGGGGCTTTTGTGATATTTCTGTAAAAAATGGAAGAAGGCCGCTAAGACTTCCGTGTAGCTGTCCAAAGCTGGGGGGCTGGGGGGTGCCCCTCGTCGCTCATTCGACACAGCTCCTGCAGGCGCGTGGCCACGCGCGCGCACGCGGGCCGCGCCTCCTTCATGTGGACACATAGGTGTTGGATGACGGGCAGAGCCTCGGCCACCGAGCCTGCGCCCGGCAGGTCGTCCATGTCATCGGGAAAATACAAATGTGATGACAAGCAAAGTATTGCCGCTTGCAAATACTTTGTCCTCTAAAATAGACCTCTAAAATAGACCACGCCTGTCTCTTAATATGAGTGGACATGATTTAGCTTTATACTGTGGTGGGGGCCGCTTTTAGGCCCAGAAACTCGGTTTGACCCATCTAGAATGGAATTTCTAGAAAAGCGTTTTGGTCGGGAAAACAGAGTCCCAAGCTTGCATGTTAGACCAGTACTGGCGATACTAAGCCGTGCTAAAGCACGGAGAAGCTCTGGATTTTATCATGTAGTTTTGATTCTAGGTTTGATTCTAAGTTAATTTATCTTAAATGTGCCTAGCAGTTCTACCCGAGGTTCTTTGCTTAGAGCGCAGTATCATTTAATTTCAGCAGTTGGTGCTTTTGTCTTTATTCGGGTTTGCTACCAAGTTCCGAAACCATGAAAGTATGCACTACCAACTATCTCAAGCCCTTACGCGAGCATGTACTGGTCACTCGCTATGCCTTAGCTATCTTGCAATAATATGCAGCCAACGTCAAGGCTTGAATGCGGCGGTAACGGTACGTATGCACGTGCAGAATGGTTGAAACGAGCACGTGCAGAATGGTTGAAACGAGACCAGCATTGTAATGGGCCCCATTTACATAAGTAGGTAGATTGACAGTACATAAAGTAGTTAAGTCAGTACACGGCTAGCGTGTACTGATGGTCATCGTGATTGGCTGAATTGGGGGAGCCAGACCCCATTTCAGCCAATCAGGCGTTGACCTGCATTTGAGTGGCTCACATGAGACCAGGGGTAGCCGCCCTGGTCCTTACATAAACAGAGTTGATTTTACCCAAGACTGACTGCTTGATCTCACAAAATCCGAGTCTTATCTAAGCTTCCTCACCGCTACGTGTAAGCTAGTAACGGACACACACCTGGCCCGTTACACCTGGTAGCACTTCGTAGTCCTTCCAACGACCAAGACCAAGATGAGCCAAGTCCTGACGTCTGGACCTTCAGGGGCAGCCCTGGAGCATGGTGCCTTCCCCCATCTCACGCGGATTGAGTGGGAAGCTCTCCACCGCCCCGCGGCGGTGTCCGGAGAGGCTGTTGTCACCTCGCTGCTGAGCTCCGCGATGCCGGAACAACAGCGCCAAGCTGCCCAAGAATTCATGGAACGCGAGCTCGCCGACGCGAATCGGCGGGTCGCAACTCCCTCGCGCTCCTCGAGGAACGACGTCGTCAAACTGGAGACATCGACATACTCCGGTGTGGGTGACGACCGGCTTCCGCTGAACCGCTGGTTCCGCGAGATCGACATCGCTATCGCCTCGCGCATGATTGAAGCGCCGGCGGCCAAGGTCAACTTCCTACTCTCCCGGCTGTCCGGGAAGGCCAAGGAGTGGGCCCTCGGCAAGCTCGTCGTCGACCAGCACGCGTTCTCCACCTTGGATGCGCTCCAGAGTGACCTCCGGCTCCCGTTCGAGCCGCCCCAAGACGAGTCGCGCGTTCGTGCTGAGTTCTTCGCCCTCAAACAAGGCAAGATGTCCATGCGCGACTACGTCCAGAAGACACGACACCTTGCGTCGTGCATTGTCACCCACCCCATTGATATGGCATGTCAGGTGCATGTCATTGTGTTCGGGATGCGCGAAGGCATGACGCGGTACTGTCTCACGAGAGCCGAACCTTCCTCGCTCGAGGAGGCATTCGCCCTCGCGCTCCGCGAGGACTACGTGGTGGCGGCATCGTACGCGCGCGCTATGCTGGACGTCTCTCGGGTATCCGCACCCGAGCCCATGGAGATCGACGCAATTGAGGTGCGGGTGATCGACGGCGCTCGGCTTATGGTGGGGGAGGAGGTCGGAGCGCTTGTCCTCTGACTTGCTTCCGCTGCCGGAAGATTGGACATCGCGCAGCAGAGTGCCGCGCGCCAGCCTCAGTTCTCGCGCACGTCGATGCCGACGCTAGCCCGGCCGCCCAACCGAAAAACGGCCGGGGCCAGTAGGTGCGAGGCGCCCTACTGGTTGGAACGAAGGTCCGGGACCTCCGGTGGCAACCCGGCCTTCTAGCCCTCCCGTGCTATATGCACGTTTTAATGCCACCACTACGAGTGGCGACTCGAGGCTGATCATCGTCAGCCTCCATGTCGCCGGCGCCCGACGTCCACTGCGCGCGCTCCTTGACTCAGGAGCGACAAACAACTCCTTCCGCGCGTCGTGTCTGTCGGTGCTTCCTGCGAGCGTTCGCGTCCGGAAGGGTCCGGGCGAGGTGGAAGTCAAGCTTGCGGATGGCAAGGCCCACCGCGTCGCGCGACGCGAGATGTCCCTGCCGTACACGTTCGACGGCTTCCGCAGCAACGACGACTTCCGCAGCAACGACGACTTCCTGGTGATCGAGGTGAATTACGCGTTCGACTGCATTCTGGGGATCCCGTGGCTTGCACGGTATCAACCCGAAATTGACTGGCTGGCTCGGTCAGTCAAGAGTCGACGTGGCTTCGACGTACGTGAAGTGTTCACGCATCTCTTGGCGGCTCCAAGAGACTGGCCTCACGTTACCGTCATGGACAAGACAGCCACGACGCAAGTTGTGCACAGAGCGAGCGATGGCCCTCTCTGCATGGCATGTGCCGTGCTGTTGGATGGTGATGATGTCCGGATGACATCGCGTGGGCGCGATGACGGACGCGTGGTCGAGTGACGTGCGCTCCCACACAGTGAGAACAAGTCGGCGGTTGAGCATGAATTCCCGTCGAGCTACAAGTCGGCGGTTGAGCATGGGTTCCCGTCGAGCAACGAGTCGACGGTCGAGCATGAGTTCCCGTCGAGCAAGATGTCGACGGTCGAGCGTGGGTTCCCGTCGCACAATGAGACGGCGGTCAAGCGTAGATTCCCGCCACAAGTTGAGCAGGCGGTCGAGCATGAGTCGCTCCCGCACAATGATGTTGCGGCCGGGAGCGTGGTGCAGCCGCATACCGCCAGTGTGATCGAGCGTGGCCTCTCACACCTAGAGGAGGGTGAATCATCGTCGAGCGAGAGCGATACGTCTTCTTCGAGCACCCGCTCGAAGCGAAAGAAGGAGTCCAAGCGACACCGCCTGAAGCCCCGTCGAGAAACGTCAGCGACTGAGAACCCACCGAAGGAGTCGGTGTGCGCTCTCGAGTACGTGGAGGGCGCTCCACGACGATCGCGCGTCATCGAAGTCGCGAGTCCGCCTCGCGATGCCAACACAATCACGCGTCTCCCAGGACTCTCCTGGAAGATTCCTGCGAGACCTGAAGGCAGGCGAGATCGAACAAGTGTGTCTGATCACCGAGGTGGTCCCGGTGGATACGCTGCACGCGGTCAAGGTCGAGGATGCGCCGTCGAAGCCCAAGCACGCCGAGCCCAAGTCAGCGCGCGAGGAGCGCTTCGCGGCGCAGTCCTGGGAAGCTCTGCGTGAGTCCGGTAACCCCGTGTACGAAACTGCCCGCGAGTACGCGGACATCTTCCCCGACAAGATCCCCGCTGAGCTCCCGGCGGACCGAGGCGTGCGCCACGAGATCGACCTCGCGCCTGGGACGAAGTACTGCGTGACGCGGCAGTGGCCACTTCCACGTGACCAGGTGAAGGCCATCGACGACTTCTTCGAGAGCCGCCACCGGGCAGGTTACGTGCGCGAAAGCATCTCGCCACACTCCAGCCCGACATTTTGCGTCAAGAAGGCAACGGGCGGGTGGCGCATTGTTCGCGCGTTCAACAAGTTGAACGATGCCACCATACCCGCGCAGACGCCAATCCCGCGCGAGGACATGATGCTGGACTCTATGGCGGGAAGCGTGATCTACAGCGCCATCGATCTGACCGATGGGTTCTACCACATCCTCATGCAAGAGTGTGACATACCTCTCATAGCGGTAAGCACTCCGAGCGGCATGCTCTGGGAGTGGCTGGTGATGCCCCAAGGTCTGAAGAACGCGCCGGCCACGTTTAACCGCATGGTCTCCCATGTGCTGCGCCCGCTCCGTGACTTCGTACCGAGCTACTTTGATGATATCTTCGTGCACAGTCGCACCGAAGGTGACCTCAGCGCTGTCGAAGTCCACCTGAAGCACCTGCGGCACGTACGAACATGACGCGCAGTACGCCAGCATCCTGGCCCACCTCCGCTCTCCAAGCGAGGCGACATTGAAGGCTCTGTCGCGCTCGACCCGCAGCCACGTCGAGCGATACCGGCTTGATGGCACCCTGCTGACGTACACCATCGACCGATTCGATGCCCCGAGAGTGGTGGTGCCGAATGACGAAGTCCTTCGCGCCCGGATCATCCATGAGTACCACAACGCTCCGATCGGGGGTCACTTGGGACGCGAAAAGACCTTCGCGGCGGTGGCGCGAGACTTCTTCTGGCCCCACTTGTACAAGTGGGTGGGCAAGTGGGTGCGCAAGTGGGTGCGCAAGTGGGTGCGCACTTGCCAGATCTGCCAGCGAGTAAAACCCTCGCCGTCATCGCAGGCTCCGCTGCGTCCCCTTCCGGTCCCCACGGAAGCCTGGCGCTCCGTCTCGATGGACTTCGTCTTCGGTCTTCCACCCGACTCGAACGGGCGCACGGGAGTCCTCGTTTTCGTCGACAGGTTCAGCAAGATGGTGCATCTCGTTCCCGTGGCTGCCACGGTTACTGCGGGAGAGTCCGCAGCCCACTTCGTCGACGCCGTCTTCCGCCTTCATGGTCTGCCTGACTCCATCGTCTCGGATCGGGATCTGAGGTTCACGTCCGCGTTTTGGACGGAGCTGTTCAAGTTGCTCGGAACGAAGCTGGCGATGTCCACCGCGGCTCACCCGGAGACGGATGGACAAACCGAACGCGTCAACCGCGTCGTCGAAGACGTGCTCCGCAGCTACGCTACGTCGTTCCCGAGCTGGAGCGCTTTCCTGCCCCTGCCGGAGTTTGCTCTGAACAACGCCGAGCACTCGTCGACGGGCATGACTCCGTTCTTCGTGAACTCCGCGCGCCACCCGCGCGTACCCGCCATGCTTGCCGTAGGCCAACCCACGGAGGCTCGTGTCTCTACGCTTGGTGGGGAAGGAGCTACCGCTGAAGACTCACCGCCGACCGAGGCGCCGGCGGAGCCGTCGCCGGTCGATTCACCGGCGTCGCCACGCTTCCCAGTGACGGAATCAAGCGCACATGCATTGACACGATCCCAAGTGAAGAAGGCCCTTGCCGCACCGCATCGTGCGGTGACGCCGCTCGCAGACTGGACAGAGCGAACTCTGATCGACCCCGCTGGCGCTCCAGCGACGATGCAGCAACCAGCTACTACCGCCAAGTATGCACCGAAGTCCTCGGTGAGTCCCACGGATCACTTGGCGGTCTCCGAGTTTGTGCAGCAGCGTCAAGCAATCACACGTTTCGTGCGAGACGCACTGCAAGCCGCAGTGGACCGGCAGAAGGAGAATGCAGACAAGCGTGGACGCAAGAACAAGACTTCATTTCGCTGTGTTACTGTCTACCGAAGGCATCCGCTCCTCCGCCGTGACCAACCTCGGTGCCAACAAGCTCGCGCCCCGCTTCATCGGCCCGTTCAAGGTGATCAAGGTCCTCGGCAACGCGTACACACTGGACATCCCGTCTTCGCTGCGTCTTCACCCGACTTTCTACGTCGGGCGCCTCAAGCGATATCATCCTGCAGATATTCCGACCTCTGATCACCAGGATTCACTGACGGGTAATGTACCCGAGGCTACCCGCGATGCCAACACCCATCACCCAAGCCTGTACCGTCGCGATGGTCCTCCTCCGATTGTCGACTCGGCGGGTGAAGCGTGCTGGATTGTGGACCGCATCGTTCACCACGAGGACCCATCTCGTGCAAACGGGCGTGGGCGTAATCCAGCCCGAGCTCCTCGTGCGATCCCAGCCGCGGGACGTTACCGAGTACGCTGGCTTGGGTTTCCACCTGACGAGGACACGTGGGAGACGCGCGCAGCTCTTCTTCGGGATGTCCCCGATGTTGTCCGTGACTATGAGGCGAAGGTCGCTGCTGCTGAAAAAACCACGGAGCTCCCCGCGGAAGCTGAAGCCTTAAGTGAGCGTGATGATGGAAGTGAACCCCCACCGCAAGCTCGCGGTGGCGTTCACCGCGAAGACTAAGAAGAAAACCCGACGACGACCGCCGGACTCGAACCGGTGACCTCCGCCTTGGTGGCGCAGCGTTAGACCACTACGCTAGCTGGACTTTGAGTCCCCACAATGACGCGCGTGACCTGATCAAGCTTGGAGCGACTGCGCATGGCAAACGACAAGAAGGATTCGCGTGGGGTTCGAACCCACGCGTCACAGCTCAGCACGGTGAGCGCTTGCCCACTACGCCGCTCCACCGATGATCGCCGGTGTCGAAGATGTCCAAGCTGGTCTCGCTGCCACGTCGGTTCGAGTCGATGGTTACGCGACTCTTCGTCGGGAGTTACTTCTAAGGGTCGTCGCGAAGAACCACGCCACGCTGATCGCCATCTTGTGTCTCGACACTCGCCGGGTCTCCGCTCTGTGCGAATCACAGTTGCGCTTGTCGTCAAGCGTTGGTGTCGCTTCCCATGCTGCGTCGTTGCCACGACCGCCGTCCCTTCGGGTGTCCGTGGATGTCCGCAGCCACTTTGGGGCGCTGCGCGTTGCTTCGGCGTGTGCGCCGACGAGATGTCTTGGTGTGTGTAAGCTTGCTGCGCCTGCGTCGTCCTGTGGCGCTCGGTAACACGTGCGCCGTCCCTCCGCCACCTCGGTCGTCCATGGTGTTCTTCGAGTGTTCTTTCGGAAATGTGTCTTTTGCGCTTACGCAACGTAAGCGCAACTTTGAGAGGGAGATGATGTAATGGGCCCCATTTACATAAGTAGGTAGATTGACAGTACATAAAGTAGTTAAGTCAGTACACGGCTAGCGTGTACTGACGGTCATCGTGATTGGCTGAATTGGGGAAGCCAGACCCCATTTCAGCCAATCAGGCGTTGACTTACATTTGAGTGGCTCACATGAGACCAGGGGTAGCCGCCCTGGTCCTTACATAAACAGAGTTGATTTTACCCAAGACTGACTGCTTGATCTCACAAAATCCGAGTCTTAACTAAGCTTCCTCACCGCTACGTGTAAGCTAGTAACGGACACACACCTGGCCCGTTACAAGCATCGTTTGAAGACTTCAACGACACCCACGACTTTAAATTGAAGTCGTGGGTGTTCGTGGATGTCGTTCCATGACTTGAACGTGGCGACACCGATGTAACATCGTTGAACATACACGTACTGCAAACACAACTGTAGTTATGTTTGGAGTCATGGTCGAGCGACATTCGATCGATCGTGTCACGTGAATGTCGACCCTAAAAGACTCAAGCAACACGCCGCTGATAATATATTATCCAAGCGTTTATTAAAGTTAACGGGTACGTTCCGATACGTTAATGACCCGTTCGTTTTTAACCGATAGCGGAGCATGCATTTTTATAGTGATTTGCACCTGCAGTCGTATCGCCATAACAACTCTGGATAAAATCCAGAGAATATAAAAATCAGACCTAGGTCTTAATTAAGAGCTGGCTGGGTTAAAATCGAGATTATTGACGAGATAATAAGCATGCGTTGGCCAAACTATCTGCAAACGGCAATAGAGGTTGCGCAACATAAGTAAAGCGTAACCGTAATTTGTCACCAAAATGATTTTGTATAAGTCGGTGCGGTTATAGAACTTTTCGTTAAATATTCAGAAACCGAACTGCCGTGGTGCTACGTGGTGGCAAATCTACCAAAGCTTGAACTTCCCTGTGTGTGCATGGGGGCGTGGGCCACGCCGCGTGGCTCGCATTTGTACACAAAATCATTGCGCTAAAAACACACAGAGTATTAACACCTAGGTAGACAAATGTAGTATAGCAACCGGAAAATGCTAGCACGAAGATCCGCAGAAGGCGTTCTGTGCGTTGCCAGCTAGGCAGTACCAAAAGTTTGTCCAGGTGCAGGCTTACGTGCTGCGTACAGTCAATGTTAGCACCGTTTCGGACGTTGGAAAGCTGAGGCAACAGTCTACATATTCCCCTCCAACCTGAAAACCAGCTGCTTTACTAATGGCGCCCAAGGCGCCATTAACGGTGCTGCTGTGCTGTCGCATTAAAGGTGCTCTAACTACCTCGAGTTACCTCTGCAATGGCGCTGCATCGCGTTGCTCTGACACATACAAACTGCTTCAGCGTGACCAATACAGCCCGGTCACCGAAAGTCGCCACATTTACAGTACTTGTACCATGGTCCAATATCTACATGTATAGATGGGGTCTCAACAACTTTTCAGGCGTCTCGGTTCCTTGCATGCGGAAGCAGCGATTATTAGCTGGAAGGTCGCGTCTAAGATCAATGCTCTCGTAAGCTCCGGAATACTTTTTGAGTGATGTAAGTTCGTTTCGAGGGGGCAGCGCTGGCTGCTGTCTTCCTGCTGCTGTAGCTGATTGACAGCGCGATCCGTTTGATATGAAAACTGCAGCCACTAGCATATTGAACACGTGTACTTCATATAGGTATGTTAGAGCTATCGAACGCACTAGCTTGCATCGGCGGAGTGTAAGTAGGCACTTAGCAGGACCCCCGCCTCCTCAGGGACTCCTTCGGGGTGCCCATTTCCAAAGCCAACCTACACTGTAATGGCGCCGTAAAGCTAAGGGCGCCCTAGCAATCGGTGCAAAGTCTGTGTACAGAAGCAAATCTTTACACAGATCAGAATAATAAAGGATTTGTATTGACGGATAGCAGCGGGACGGGTGTCATGGGCTCATCTGGGAGCTGTTGTGAGGACACGTTGCCACAGCAAGCAAACCTGCGCGGAGTGCTCGTAAAGCAGGTCTGCGCGATTTTGCGGAGGTAGGTCCTGCATCAGGTATTCCAGCGGATGGACCCGCTGCCGCAACTCGGTGTTAGTTTTCTAATTGCAGGGGTTTGTTCCAGTACACTGCAGCACCCCCAGATTCACCCCTCTTTTTGGCTTAAAGGCGCCGTAGGGCTTAAAGGCGCTTTAGGCAGATGTTGTGCGGTCGCATTAAAGGTGCTGTAACGCGAGTCGAGGTAACTTACCACTGGTAAGCACGTGGTCATTTTATACGACTCGTATAATACGAGACGTCCGGATCCGCGACAGAAGATTCGAAGATGCTCGATGGGATCTGTTCTTCTGTTATCTGAAACAATATATGTACATTAAATGCTATTCGCTACTGTACTGTATTAGCTACCGGAATGAGTGAAGGTACGCTTTGCAACCAGGTGCGACAGCGGGCTCCCCGCTAAGTGCAGCGGGGCTACATACAAATTCCTATATTAGCCGTACAGATGCAAAAAAACAAAAACGGGCAGCTGGTACAGAAATATGCTTTTGGGATCGATTTGCATATTTTGACAAGCGTTGGTACGTTTTAGAAGTTCGTATGGAATTCCTGTTTGGAGCCCCAGACAAGAACTGCTTCACGAGCGTACTGCGCTGTCGATAACTCCACCACCTCTAAAGGTAAGTCGACTACAGCAGTGCAATACTTGTACTCACCGTCATAAGCTGCATACTAAGACGTAAGCACGATTTTAGATCCGCTTAGATAGTATCATCGATCCCCTTTGGTAGATCATCGATCCGCTTCGGTAGTGTCATCGATCTGCTTCGGTAGTGCCATCGATCCGCTTGGGTGAATCATCGATCCGCTTGGGTAAATCATCGATCCGCTTGGGTAAATCATCGATCAGTTTGGTTAGATCATCGATCCGCTTGGGTAGATCATGGATCCGCATTATTAATAGAGTGTCATGCATTTGGTTGGCCTCTCATGAGCCTGCAGTCGCCATTATTTTGTCAATTTCTACGTGTATCGTAAGGCATTTTACAGCCGACGATAAAGCTCATAGGTTTCACATGTACTTCTATCCAGCTTACGTCTATTTTGAGGTTTACCGATAGCATTCTTTCGTGCATATCTTAGGGTACCGAAATGCATGCCTAAGTGTGAATGCCTGTAGTGGTGGGACTTAGTAAAACAAGACACAGCCTACCACTGTTCATAGCGAAGACTCAAGCCAGCTCTCCGCATACTTACACCCCAGATAGCTAGCTACAGGTAGGCTACATGTATTGAAGCCGTTCACTGAACGTTAGCATTGTACCAACGTTTGTCAGTACTGTTGCGCCTGTCCTCGCTCCCGGCTGCAGTTAGCGGGAAGCCCGCTGTCGATAATATCGACTCGATATCACCTCCCCCTGTTTATGAACCCAAACTTCTCACCATCCTTTTCGGCTTTCTCTAAGCATACATGTACCGGTACGAAAGTGTGCTGCCGTGGCAATACAACGTACCCTAAATATACTTCTTCTGCCAGAATAGAATAGTGCAATTTCCAGCACTGTTGGCAGTGCGATACATCACTCACAGTCGATAAGTTACGTATCACGAGAATCACAACTTTGTCCATTCGAATATACGAATTCTTCACCATAAGGTACGGTTATTAGGGTACGCAAGCAGTGCTTTGATCAACGAATTTGTGATCTTGGGCATTCTGTGTGAGGAAATTCCCTCTGGGGGATTCCACAATGCAGCAGTGTGAAACCAAGTGAGAAACTACCACATGGCTCAGCAGCAAAGCCTCGGATTGTGTCCTTAGATTGCGAGCGAGCGGTGTATTATTGTACCGGTACGGTTGGTTGCGTATTTACATTAAGTACGTACTTCGCCTTGACTTTCTTGAGCTTTGCACTATGTATCCGAAGCTTTGCTCAGGAAAGTTCACAAGCTGACAACTCCACTGGTTGGCGTGGCAGCACAGGATCACCAGTCTCGAAGTTATGCGTTGGTACCCCGCTCTGCTCGTCGTGGCGGCCTCACTTCTCGCCAGCAGCGATGCTCTCTCATCGGCTGCAGACTTAGCTGAGGTGAGTTCGACCGCAGCTGTGGCCTCTATCGTCACTGAGACCACCGCGAGGCAGTTCTTGAGAGCGGACAAGACGGATGCCGAGGCCAAAGACGGCGACGCTGATGTCGACTCGGAAGATCGAGTTGTGCCCGAGTCGCTCAAGTCTCTCAACACATTCAAGTCGATCAAGAAGACTTTCAGTCGAGCCGGCAGAACGTTTAGCGAACACGTGTCGCCCGTGCTACCACTGAAGGCGAGGCTGCAAGTTTGGGCCAAGAACGAGAAGTCGGTCGAGTTTGTCAGACAGGAGCTAATGCTCTCGACCCTGGACGACCTGACTGAGGCCGCGCGCAAAAAGACCACGAAGTTCAAGTTCTACGACGACTTTGTGACCTCCCAACTGCCGGTTTGGACCAAGAAGCAGCTCACGCCGACCGAGGTCAAGGAGGAGTTGGGTCTTCTAAACCTGGCGGACAATGTTCTCGAGAGACACCCGAATTTCAAGTATTACGACGAATATCTGAATAGCCAAGCGCTGGTGTGGGTGAAAGACGAGGTCACTCTTAATGATGCCCTGATGCGCCTTGGATTGAACACGCTGGCTGAAGCGGAGCGCACCAAAGCGTTGAACTTCAAGTACTACGAAGAGTTTGTGGCCAACCAGATTCGGGTCTGGCTAAGGGACGACGCTTCTGTGATGGAAGTGATGGGAAAGTTTCACCTGAACGGTCTCTCTGCTGAAGCTGTGCTCGCCCACCCGAACTACGGGGACTACAAGTACTTTGTCAAGAGGAAGTTGAAAGAGTGGGCAGAGGACTGGACTTCCTATGATGATGTATCCAAGAGGCTGGGTCTGGAGGGATTGGCTGGAAGGACGCTTGAAATGCACCCGAACTTCCTCTTCTTCAACAAATACAAAAAGAAGGGGGAGGAGTATCTACTGCATGGCTGGCTCAAGCAGCGCCGTACCACGTTCGATATCTGGCAAATGCTGAAGCTATCTGATTATCGCGACATTAAGCTGAGGACTTCAAAACCCTACAAGGTCTACGAGAAGTATGTCAACCTGTTGGACGACTACATCCTCAAGTTGACGATGGAGAATGCCGAGATACCGCCGAACCTTGTGAGCAAGGAAGCCTCCGTCAGAGAGCTGCAAATCAAGACGCAAATCTGGACCAAGAACCTGCGCCCGGAGGACTATGTCAAGAACCAGTTGGGGTTGAAGAATCTGGAAGGAGACGAACTGAAAGCAGCACCGAACTACGAATTCTACGATTACTATCTCAAGGGACGGGTGCACATTAAGAAAGAATGAGGTCTCCACCGCTTTCTCCACGCTGAAAGTATGTACGCAAAACGACTCAATAGAATTGGTAAATGACACGGGTTGTACCTATCAAAGGATCACCCATTCCAGAGAGAAAGCAATTTTAGAATGATACAAGCGGATCTCACCTCCACTGGCTGTACAGACAGCTACAGTAGTAGCTAATATGATGCCAAAGGGTTTCATAGGTGGAATTGCACTGCGCAAGCCCCATTCAGCAAATGGCTGATAAATTTGGAATACTAAGTACCCAATAATGGTTTGCAGCACCTTCGGAGCTGGTTGGAGTTCGTGGAGTTGCTGCCAGTCTTCTTGGTCACAAATACTTCGAAGAAGTAGTTCGCAGCCAAGTGCTGATGGCATTCGAACCTTGAGCCACCACGGCGAAGGTCACGGACTCGGAATCTTTATCATCTTAATTGTTGGCTCGCCTTCACTTAAAACGAAATCAACGCCGAGCTGAAGTAGGGGAACGAAGTCATAACAGCGTCACGAAACGAGAATTGTCGATTCCACTACTCGGCAGATTCTTGTCTCGCGTGCTCCCAGGAAGAAAATTGCCGTTCTGGGTTGTGCCAGGAGCAGCAGCGCCATGCAGCCCAGATCCGGTTCATCTAGCCGCGACACGATCGTTTCGAAGACGCCTCAACCAATTCTCCTAAGGCTTCCTCTGCGCTGTGTTTCAGACGAGGAGAAGTATAATGAGCTCTCGCAAAACTGGCGTCATGTCTTCGTGAGTCGCATGAAAGATAATCTGTCCGGAAACAGGAATCTCCCACCGAAGAACGTCTCTTAGCAGTCTTGTCCCTCTAGTCACAGCACTATTCACCCAGCCACCTGTAGCAAGGCCCAACCCATTGTGTAGTCCAGTCTAAGTAAGGCCACCACGCCTAGCTGTGTCATTGCGGCTCTGTGTCCAGGCTGGTTAGTAGCGAGATTTCGCAGTGCTAAAGCGGCTTGCTGTTTTTCACCGTCAGTGCCATTACGAAGGAGCGTCGCTAATGGCTCGACCGCTCCAACACCAACTTCTCCACGGATTGGGTCAGATTTCGTAGCGCTTGTGCAGAATACTCCTTGCGACACCTTCCCCATGTGTAAGAAGCTCCACCAGAGGCCGGATGAATCCTGCAGGCGCCACAGGAGCGCAATGGACGGGTCTACGCACACGTTTATCAGAATCCGTATGACTTCTGCTTTCTCGCTGCTAGTTCCAGCGCGAAGAATACCTAGGAGACGCAGGATGACACCCGAAGCCACAACCTCTACACGGATTTGCGAATCTCGGGCCAAATCTGCCAATACTCGAGCGGCTCGAGTGGTTTGATCCTTCGTTCCTCCTTCTCCTAGTAACTCGATAAGAGGGGGGTAGCTCCTTCACGGGATATAGTAGCAGCACGGCGAAGATCCCAGACTATGCCGGCCAAAGCCCGCGAAGCCTGATACTTCTACCCTGTCGGAGAAGCTTCTCAAACGCCGCGACAGCTCGTTCGTTTACAATCTAGGGTCGGATGCTCTCCTCGTAGGCTAAAGTAGCCAATGCTCGTGACGCCTGGTCCTTTTGTGCTTCAGTTCCGTATTGAAGAAGAGCGAGAAGGGGTTTGGCCGCACACTCAAGTAATCTGCGGTTCCCAGTATCAGCAGCTAAATTTGCCAGAGTTCGCGACACTTGAACTTTCTGCTTTATCGTTCCCACTTTGTAGAGTTGCAATGCATATCGAGACAGCTCCTACGCTGATGATTATAGCGTGGTTATCCTTATCGATTGCGAAGGCGGCCAAAGCTCGACTTGCGTGGTTCTTTTGGGTATCAGAACCTCCACGGAGCCGCGTCGCAAGTAACGAAATGGTCGTCTTGTTGGCTATTGCACGTCGACTTGCATCATGCTGAGCTAAATTCGCCAACGCTCGTGCTGCATGATCCTGCTGTGAACTGCTGCAGAAGTGTCACGAGGCGCGGTACACCTTGTGCATCAATTATCCTGCTGCAACTTGTAGCAGCCTTCGCCAGCTTCGCCAAACAGCGTGTGGATTGATCTTTCTGGGTCTCACTCCCATGCCTCAACAAACCAACAAGCGGCGGTATGGCTTCTGCCTGCGTAATAGCACCAGAGTTCCCAATTGTTGCCAAATTGGCCAACGTTCGTGCTGCGCTGTATTTCTGAGAACACGATCCATCACGAAGGAGGGTCACAATAGTTTCAATATTTCGCCCATTAACAAGCCGTGATTTTCTTTATCGATCGCCAGATTAGCCACAGCCCGAGCCACGAATTCCTTCTGGGGTTGTGTTCCACTTCGTAGCAGTGCCGCTAGAACAGGTATGGCACCTTCGATGGTTCTATTGGTCTTGCTGGACCAAGTAATGTTTGCAAGTCCAAGCACCGCATAATTTTTCTCAGTCTCATTACCGTCTAGTCGAAATCGTGAAACATGGTCGCACACATTTCGCGCAACTTTGTGCACTTGGATGCCTGAATGCGGCAAACAGAGTCTCCCCACAGGAGCTCGCTTCGCTTCGAGGATTCGTTCGTGGCGCCACGGCCGATGAGTGTGCTGCAATGGGGGCCACTATGCGTGAAGGCAGCAAAGAAGAGAAAATTAAGGCGATGGCTTACTGCACGTGTGTTGCTGGTGCAGACGGCCACGACCTGCTCCAACGCGCTGGTGTTGTGGCGCCGCTTGTCAAAGTACTGGTGAATGGTGATGAAGCGGAAAAGCTGTGGTCAGTTAGTGCTCTTGGACAATTAATTGGCCAGCAACGAAACAAGTCGTCTTGAACTTGCTCGGGATGGAGCCGTAGCGCCTGTGGTAGCTATAAGTCGAGCCAGTACTGGTGTTCTCAGGGTGCGGTCAGTCTGGGCGCTGAGTAAGCTTCGCGAATCAGTGTGATGAAGCACGGAATTGCACCTCCTGCCGCTAGCACCGCGCAGCACGGCTTCGTAGCACTTGTTCATCCACGCCACAAACGAGAACTGAGTTGATCAGGTCCTCGATAGAGTGTTCATAGGTCGATTCGGATGTTGCGATCGGGGTATCGTGTGCACGGTTCAATTGATTATTGTGCGTCGTTTGAAAGGAAGAAAACACTGGTACTCCACACTCCGAACAAAACCGAGAACCAGCCGAAATCATAGTAGAACATTCACAGCAAACACTAGCCGTAAGAGATCTCTCGGCAGATTCGCAGTCTGACCAAGCTTTTAAACTTGCAACCACGACAGAAAGTGGAACACGTTTATCTGGGTCTTTGTCGGTCATCGACACGACGAGCTTCCAAACTTCGTCAGCCATTTCATCAGGGTTGTCCGGGATTTCTCCACTTTCTTTGCAGCTACGAACATCATCAGCACTTATCAACGCGTAAGGGGGTTCTTCAGTCACAGCTTCAACCATACACATGGCGAACGAGTACACGTCAGACGCAATCGTCGATCGCCCAGCCAAACATTCCGGGGCTAGCCAGCGGACGTTATTCGCAATTACTTCCCGCGGAGCCTTCGATGACTAGGTAGCGCACACACGGAGTATATGCAGTCCGAAATCCGCCAGTTGTGCATCACTAGGATATTGGACAGCTTGAGGTTCGTTCAAGGAGCATAACGAAAGTCGGAACAGCTCCTTCTCTTAAAATCAAGGGACGATTGTGCTCATCACCGGCTAGACTAGCCAATGCTCGAGATGCCTGGTCCTTCTCCACATCCGTTCCGTATTGAAGAAGAGCGACAAGAGGCGTGATGGCACTGGCAAGCAGATGACGGCTTTCGGCGGGGATAGGCGGGGATAGACAAATTTGCAACAGCCCGTGCTGCCTGGACTTTTTGGTTGCTCCAGTTCTCCTTGTCAAGCGCCAAATTAGCCAGAGCTCGACTTGCATGGTACTTTTGAGAATCAGTATCCCCACGCAGTCGTGTCACAAGCAAGGAAAGCGTGTTTTCCCGAGCAATTTGGTCTCTGCTTGCAGGATTATGCGCGAGGTTCGCCAAAGCCCGTACCGCACTATCCCTCTGTGTAGTGGTTCCGCTTTGCAGAAGTGCTACGAGAGGTGACACACCTTGTGCATCAACAATTCTGCTGCAACTTTCAGAATCCAGCGATATATTCGCTAGACATCGCGCAGCTTGCTCTTTCGGTCTTGTACCCCCATGCTGCAATAGATCCAGAAGCACCGGTATGGCTCCTGAACGCGTTATAGCTTCAATGTTGCCCACATCTGCAGCCAAATTACCCAAAGCCAGCACTGCCGTCAACTTCTGCGTATCGGGGCCATTAGAAACAATAGCCACAACAGCCGTGACTATATCTTCACTCATGATTAAGTCGCGATTTTCCTTATCAACCGCCAGCTCCCCCAGCGCTCGCAGCACGTAGGTCTTCTGGATATCAGTTCCACGTCGCAGCAGCATCGCGAAAGCAGGTAAAGCACCTTCCGCGACTATGACGCGTTTGTTAGCTGTACCGGACAATGAAATATTTGCCAGTGCAAACGCGGCGTGGCGTTTCTCGGTATCACTACCTTCACGAAGCAATGTGACAAAGCACGAAATCGCACCTCCCGTTGAAAGCACACCACAACACGCCTTAGTAACACTAAACTGACTTAGCGCCCAGAGTGATCGTTCCCTGAGAAGAACAGTGCCAGCTCGATTTACGTGTACCACCGGCGCGATGACTCCATCTCGAACAAGTGCAAGACGGTTTGTGTCGTTGTTGGCTAAATGCCCAAGCGCGCTGACGGACCACAGCTGTTCCATCTCGCCTCCATTTGCCAGTAACTCGATTAGAGGTGCCACAACTCCAGCTTTTCAAAGCTCATTTTGGCCATTTGCAGCAGCAACAAACGTGCAGTATGCAATCGCCTTAATTTTCTCTTCGTTGTTGCCTTGACGCATACTGACCCCCATAGCGGTACACCCAACAGCCGTGGCAACACGAACCAAATCGCAGAGCGATAGCAGCTCTTGTGACGACATTCGGGAATCTTGGCCCGCCCAGGTAAGACACCCAAGCGCACCAAGTTGCCCAAAATGTGTGCGGCCGTTTTTCACAATTTCGACTAGTACAGGGACTCCATTTGAGTCGTACATTTGTTGGCGCAGGTCATCGTCGCAGCATTTTTGGTAAAGGCGCATAAGAGCTTGCTCCTGTTGATCCGTATCGCCAACGAGAATTGCACTGATCAGTGCCTCGACAGATTTCTCGCAGGCAAGCTCTAAAGTCGCACGCTGCGTACAACTTTGAGCGAGTTCCCGGGTACCGGTAACTGGTAGTCCGCACTCCGCGCAAAATCGAGAACCAGCCGAAATCGTAAAAGAACACCCACTGCACGTCTTAGCCGTAAGAGGTCTCCCCATAGATTCCCAGTTTGCAAGATCTTTCAGTTTCTTAAGCACCAGAGGTAGCGATATCCGTTTCTCTGGGTCTTTGTCGGTCATCGTCGGTCATTCCATCGGGTTTGCCTGGGGTATCCCCGCTTCTTACGCAATCACGAATATCACCGCCACATAACAGCGCATAAGGAGGTTCTTCGGTCACAGCTTCAAACATACACATCGCAAATGAATACATATCCGATGCAAACGTCGGTCGTCTTGCCAAGTATTTCGGGGCTAGCCAGTAAACTTTATCCGTGCCTGATTCCTGTGGAGCATCCGACGACAGGGTGGCACAAGTTCGTAGAGTATGCAGTCCGAAATCCGCCAGTTGTGCATTGCCGTCTGCATCCACAAGGATATTGGACAGCTTCAGGTTGCCGTGGGTCACACCCTTGGAGTGGATGTATTTCAACCCCAGCACTGCTTGGTACAGCAGCCGCCACATTTTGCGCTTATTATCTTCCGAGCGGGACAAGAACGACCGAAGATTGCCGTTGCTCGCGAACCGGTGAACAGTAAACGGTAGCGAACTGGCGTGCGAGCTACAAAGCATCTTGCCCGATCCATCTCGAAAATCACATCCAGCTCCTTCGCAATCTTTCGCCGCACACATTCGTCGATTACTCCATCATCCACATGGAAAAACTTCACCACCGCTTCGCCCTGATCGTCCAGTTCTTGGACGTGCAGCGATCCGCACTGTCCACTCCCGAAGGGCTGTTCTTCACATTGCCCATGGTAGGGCGGCACAAACCAGGGGGGAAGCTCCATTTCATGGAAGCCAAGTGCTGCCGCAATAACCCCCATCATTGACTTCATCCCCTGCAAAGTTACTTAAGAGTCTGTTGTCAAGACTGATGTGACGACGCCCCGCCAAGCGACCGTGTGACGCGAACGCGTCATCAGTGAGGTCGGCGTGACCTTCACTGTGTGGTACCGCAATCATTCAGGTGATTACGGGACGATGATTACGTCACGGTGATTACGCCAAGATTGTGGGTACAAGATGGGCATCGACGTGGCGTTCTCTGATTGGATAAGGTAACTGTGTATCCAGTAGAGAATCCAGTAGGGTGTATCCAGTAAGAGGTATCCAGTAGCAGGCTTAGAGGTAGCACGCGGTTGCGAACTAAGGACCTGAATCGAATCACTTTGCATTTTGCCAACTACTGCTCAAGTGCTCTTCCTTTTGGTTATGAGCCCAAGCCCCGTCTTCCCTGACCAAGACCCCGACTACGCCTTCGCCATGGACGCCGCCCCGACCGCGACCGCCCGCATCAACAAGTTCGACGGAACCAACTTCCACACATGGAAGTTCAAGATGCAGATGGTGCTGGAGGAGCGCGAACTGTGGGAAGTGACGAGTGGGGAAGTGAAGCTCGAGCAGTGCACGACCGCGGCGGACCAAGCGACGTTTCGCAAGAAGTCGCGCAAGGCGCTGGCGATCGTCTGTCTCGCGTTGGAGGACTCGCAGCTGCCGCTGGTGCGGTCGGCGAAGGACGCGCATGATGCATGGTCAAGACTCGAGGGACACTTCGAGAAGAAGAGCCTGGCGAACAAGCTCTTTCTTCGTCGACGGTTCTTCACGACAACGATGGACGAAGGTGATGATGTGCTGGAGCACATTAACAAGCTCAAGACGCTGGCGGAACAGCTCGACGCGGTCGGCGCTCCGGTCAGCGAGGACGACTTGGTGATCACGCTTCTTGCCAGTCTGAGCGAGTCGTACCAGTTCCTCATCACGGCGTTGGAATCGCGTTCCGACACGCTGACGTGGGAGCTCGTGACGTCTCGGCTCCTGCACGAGGACATGAAGCGCAAGGAACAAGGTGGCGGTGCTGACGGAACCGCGCACGCTCAAGGTCAAGCGTTCATGACAAGCGACAACGGGAAGCGCAAGGGACGGCAGGCGCAAGCGCAGAGGACGAGCGCCTGTCACTACTGCGGCGAGCACGGACATTGGATCGCCAAGTGTCCGGTGCGGATCCGCGAGAACGGGGAGCGGCAGAGGCCGCAACGAGCGAACGTCGCGCAGGTCGAAGATGACTCTGGCGACTTCCTCTTCTCGGTTGGTGGCGACACGGGTGCCTCCAAGCTGAGCGGCATGTGGCTGGTCGACTCGGGTGCGACGCAGCACATGACGTACTCGAAGGAGTACATGAAGAACTACAAGAAGATCTCTCCGGTGGACGTGCATCTGGCGGACGACGGCGTGGTTCAGGCGGTGGGGAGCGGCGACATCGTGATGTCGATGCAGACACCGCGCGGCATGAAGAAGGGTGTGCTCACGGGTGTGTGGCACATCCCGAAGCTGTCGCGCAACCTGTTCTCCGTCGGCCGCTTCACCAAGGACGTCGGGCCAGTGACCTTCGAGAGCGACGGGTGCTTTGCGGAAACGAAGGGTCTCAAGTGGAAGCTCGGCGCTCGCGAAGGCAAAGGACTGTTCAAGCTCTGCATGACGCCGAGGACGCCTGCTGACGAGGCCAATGCGGCAAGCTCGAAGAATCGCCAAGGGGACACCACGTCGTACCTCTGGCACCTTCGACTTGGTCACATCGGCCATGGTGGTCTCGACGCCATCGTCAAGAAGGGCTACGGCACTGGCATCCCAATGACGTCGGTGAAGCAGTGGGAGGTGTGCGACGGGTGCGCACTCGGCAAGCAAACGCGAGTAAGCTTCATGAAGTCGTCGCCGAACCGTGCGAAGCAAGTGCTGGAGGTGGTCCACAGCGATGTGTGCGGTCCGATGCAGACGGCGACGTTCGGAGGCAAGCACTACTTCGTCACGTTCATCGACGACAAGTCGCACTTCTGCGTGGTGTACCTGCTACGGAACAAGTCAGAGGTGGCTGCCAAGTTCGCTGCGTTCGTCGCGTTGGCTGAGACGCAGACCGGCAAGCGAGTGAAGGTGCTTCGGAGCGACAACGGCGGCGAGTACACTTCGGGTGCGATGGCCAAGTTGTGTGCGGATCGCGGCATCGAGCAGAAGTTCACGCCACCATACACGCCTCAGCTCAACGGAGTGGCCGAGCGAATGAATCGGACGCTGGTGGAGTGTGCGCGCTGCATGCTGGAGCACGCCGGGTTGTCGAAGGAGTACTGGGGAGAAGCGGTGATGACGGCCACGTTCCTCCGCAACCGGTGTCCGACGCGCGCCATCAGTCACGACAAGTCGCCGCACCACGTTTGGACCGGCAAGAAGCCTTTGCTGGCCAACCTCAAGGTGTTCGGGTGCCACGCGTACGTGCACGTGCCGAAGGAGAAGCGGTCGAAGTTCGACGCTCGGTCGGTGCGCTGTCGTTTCCTCGGGTACTCGGAGCACGAGAAGGCGTATCGGTTCGAGGAGATCGAGAGCGGTCGCGTGTTGGTGAGCCGCGACGCGCAGTTCATGGAGGATGTCTTCGACGGTGGGAGACGCGACTACGCTTCGAAGGAGGTGTTGGTGAGTCTTCCGACAGATGATGATGAAGACACCACGGATGAAGAGACTCAGTCCGGATCAGACGAGAACAGAGAAGAAGCTGCGCGGAATCAAGACTTTGAACCCGGCAGCAAGCGACACCCGCGCACGCAGTCGCTCGAGGAAGCCGTGGAGGTTCCGAGTGTCAAGCGGTATGCGGTGCCGAGACGACAGCAGCCGCTGGACGAGATGTCTGCCGCAGCACAAGAGAAGGAAGACTTCGAGGCTGCGTACGTCGTGGATTCAGTGGGAGAGATGCCGACAACGTTCAAGTCGGCGATGGAATCCAGCGACGCAGACAAGTGGAAAGAGGCGTGCGACTCGGAGGTGGAGTCGCTCCGCAAGAACGAGACGTGGACCCTGGTGCCACTGCCGAAGGGACGCAAGGCGATCGGCTGCAGATGGGTGTTCCGCGTGAAGGAGAACCAGTCTGGAGAGATCGAGCGGTTCAAGGCGCGACTGGTGGCGAAGGGGTTCTCGCAGAAGTACGGCATCGACTACGACGAGACGTTCGCACCGGTGGCCAAGTTCACGTCGATTCGGGTGTTGCTGAGTCTGGCGGCCAAGTACAAGCTCACCGTGCACCAGATGGATGTGAAGACCGCGTTCCTCAACGGCTTGTTGGACGAGGACATCTACATGGCGCAGCCGGACGGATATGTGGACGGAGATCGACCCGACTACGTGTGCCGGCTCAAGCGTTCGCTGTACGGCCTGAAGCAGTCGCCGCGGATGTGGAACAAGACGATCGACGAGTTCATGTTGAAGCTGGGGTTCAAGAAGTGCGAGTCCGACCACTGCATCTACTTGAAGCGGGACAATCACGACATGATGTTCGTGGCACTGTACGTGGACGATCTGGTCCTCGCCAGCAGCAGCGACGGGATGCTGAAGGACACGAAGCAGGCGCTGAGTGACCGGTTCGAGATGACCGACATGGGCCAGCTCAAGTACTTCCTCGGTATGGAGATCGAGCAAGATGTGGCGACTGGGAAGGTGTCGGTGCGGCAGACCAAGTTCGCGAAGGACATTCTCGAGAAGTTCAAGATGGATGAGAGCAACCCTGTGAAGACACCGCAGGATCCGGGTCTGAAGCTGACCAAGGCCATGTGCGAGGGAGGCTGCAAGCACGACGAGACCATGGCGAATGTTCCGTACCGGAACGCCGTGGGCTGCCTCATGTATCTCATGGTGGGGACTCGTCCGGACCTCGCAGCGGCAGTGGGAGTGCTGAGCCAGTTCGCAGCGGATCCATGTCCGACACACTGGCAGGCGCTCAAGAGGGTCTTCCGCTACATCCGAGGCACGAAGACGCACGGCCTCGTGTTTCAAGCGAGCAGCGAGGACGGACTGCAAGGCTACTCGGACGCGGACTGGGCCGGCGACATCGAGTCTCGACGGAGTACGAGCGGCTACGCGTTCATGATGAACGGCGGATGCATCAGCTGGCGAAGCAAGAAGCAGCGCACGGTGGCGCTCTCGTCGACGGAAGCCGAGTACATGGCGCTGTCGGAGGCCACGCAGGAGGCGGTGTGGCTCAAGGTGTTTCTGTGCGAGCTGGGCGAGATGGCGAGCGATGAAGCGGTGAAGATCTACGAGGACAACCAAGGCTCCATCGCGTTGGCCAAGAACCCGGAGTTCCACAAGCGCACCAAGCACATCGACATTCGCTACCACTTCGTGCGCGAGAAGGTGGAAGACGGTCAAGTGGTGTTGCAGTATGTTTCGACACTCGACATGCTGGCGGACATCATGACGAAGCCGATCGCGGCGCCGCAGTTCGACGCGCTCAGGACGAAGCTGGGCATCGTGGTCGCTGACGAGTCGAGTGGGAGTGTTGTCAAGACTGATGTGACGACGCCCCGCCAAGCGACCGTGTGACGCGAACGCGTCATCAGTGAGGTCGGCGTGACCTTCACTGTGTGGTACCGCAATCATTCAGGTGATTACGGGACGATGATTACGTCACGGTGATTACGCCAAGATTGTGGGTACAAGATGGGCATCGACGTGGCGTTCTCTGATTGGATAAGGTAACTGTGTATCCAGTAGAGAATCCAGTAGGGTGTATCCAGTAAGAGGTATCCAGTAGCAGGCTTAGAGGTAGCACGCGGTTGCGAACTAAGGACCTGAATCGAATCACTTTGCATTTTGCCAACTACTGCTCAAGTGCTCTTCCTTTTGAGTCAGCCAGGCCTCCGTTTGAGCTCCCAGCGTCTGTAAATCGTGAAGAACAGCGGCTTTGTCCTTAATAGTGGCGCTAAGTACTGCTTCCTGCACTGTGCAGTCTTCCTCCCATTGCTTCTCCCAGCCCGCGGCCTCCACATCCAGCAACTCAACGAATAGCCCCGCGACGTCGTCGTTAAGTTGCTTCAGCTCATTCTTCATCTCCTCGAACAACGCGACGCGGTAGAGAAGTTCGTTCTCGCAGTTAAGTTGCAGGAAGCGGAGATACTTGGTCACTGTCGCTGTGTATTTCTCTAGTGAGTCAGCGGCGGGAAGTTGCTCCTCCGTTTCCATGCGTTGAAGCTCGTCGAGGAGGCTCCTGAGGCGGCGGTGGAGGCGACTGCACGCCGGGCGCGCCTCCTTCATCTGCAGACACAGCTGCTGGATCGTGAGGAGCGCCGCAGCCACGGGGCCCTCGCCAGGGACCGCCAGCTGCAGCAGCGAGGGCGCCGTACACACTACTGTATGATACTAGTACTACTAGTCTAGTACTTCAAGTAGTTGAAGTCTGACGCCTTTTTTACGTAATGAAGCATTTCGAATGACAGGCAATTTAGGACACTACAATTTAGAATCGTGCATTTGGAAGTTCCAGATTATCGCTTATAACGAGTCGGGGCTAAAGGGCTTGGAAGGGGACGCACTGAAAGCAGCACCGAACTACCGGCTCTACACGAGTATAATCTCAAGGGACGGGTGCACATTAAGAAAAAGTGAGGTCTCTATCGCTTTTTTCCACGTATGTTTCGCAAAGCTACTCAATAGAATTGGTAAATGGGACGACAATTGTGATGCCCACCCCACGTCTTTCGTTTCGAACTTGCAAGTTGCGTAGAATCGATAAGATCGTCGACAATATCTACACATTTTAGAGCGCACATACTCATAATACTTCGGTTAAGATTCGGTTAGCGCCGCATACACTACTTTATGTTAGTTCTTGGTACGTGGGGCTTCGCCGCCAACAGCAACAACTGAGCAGCGGTGCCTGATCCTGGAGTGATTGGCTGCAATCGACCTTGAGTGCGTTTAACCGCGACGCAATCGTTTCGAGGACGGTTCGTTCAATCTCCCTAAGGCATCTTCCGCGTTGCGTTTCAGCTGTTGCCCTCCAGTCCGCCGTAACTCGTCGAGTAAGGCCACAGCACCTAGTTTAGCGATTTTGGCTCTGTGTCCAGGTTGGTTGATCGCGAGAGTTCCCAGTGCAAGTGCTGCTTCTCCCTTTTCACCGTCCGTTCCGTCGCGAAGAAGCGCCACCAATTGTTTGATCGGCTGCACACCGCGGATCGCAGGACTACAAGCCAGGTGTCGTATTGCGTGCGCAGAATACTTATTGACGAGACCCACTCCGGTCGTAAGTAGTTCCACCAGAAGCGGAATAAATCCCGCGCGCGCAATAGGATCTCGATTAGGCGGGTCTACAGACAAATTAACGAGAATCCACGTGGCTAACGTTTTCTCGTCCATCGTTCCAGCTCGGACAAGCCCCAGAAGAGGTTGGATAACACCCGCACTTGCAACTATTTTGCGGGTCTCCCCATCAAGAGTCAAGTTTCCCAAAGCTCGAACAGCGTGGACTCTTCCACCCCCTCGCGAAAGTAGCTCCACAAGAGCTGGAATAGCTCCTTCCCGAGCGATAGAAGCAGCATGACAAGCATCGAGAGCTAAGTTCGCCAACGCCTGCGACGTCTGATCCTTCTGGCAGCTATTGCCGCGTCCAAGGAGCGTGACGAAAATGGGAAGAGCTCCTTCTTGTATGATCAGGGGTCGGTTGTGTTCATCACCGGCTAAACTGGCCAATGCTCGCGATGCCTCGTCCTTCTCCACATCAGTTCCGCGCTGGAGGAGAGAAACGAGAGGCGGGATCGCACTAGCAAGCAGACGGCGGTATTCGGTAGCGGCAGACAAATTCGCCACCGCCCGTGCCGCCGAGACGCTTTGATTATCGTTTCCAGTTTGCAGCAGGATGACGAACGGAGTAATAGCTCCTGCGTGTACAATTGAACCACAGTTCTCCTTGTCAATCGCCAAATTACTCAAAGCTCGACTCGCATGGTACTTCTGAGTATCTGTACCGCTGCGCAGTCGTACCACAAGCAAAGAAAGCGTAGTTTTCCGCACAATTTGTCCTCGACTCG
Organism: Phytophthora sojae; assembly: GCF_000149755.1. Lineage (NCBI taxonomy): Eukaryota > Oomycota > Peronosporomycetes > Peronosporales > Peronosporaceae > Phytophthora > Phytophthora sojae. The sequence continues at coordinate 8,116,112 of NW_009258115.1, forward strand.
CACTATTCTGAGCGAGGTTAGCCAAAGCTCGTACCGCACCATCCCTCTGTGCGGTAGTTCCGCTTTGCAGAATTGATACGAGAGGCGTCACGCCTTTTGCATCAACAATTCGGCTGCAACTTTCAAGAATGTTGCTGAGCTTGAGGTTCCCGTGGACGATATTCCTCTCATGAATGTGGCTCAACCCCAACGCTGCTTCATACAAAAGCCTCCACATTTGCTGCTTGTTCCTATCCGATCGGGCAAGGAATCCACTGAGACTCCCGTTCGATGCAAATTCGTACACAGTAAACGGCGGTAAGCTGATGTGGGAGGCGCCAAACATCTTAACCACGTTCGGGTGACTCAACGCGGTAATTGCGTCCAGCTCCTTCTCCAACAGCCTCTGCATACGCTCGTCCAGCATTTCGTCGTCCACCAGGAAGAACTTGATCGCCACGTCCGTTTGGTCGCCCCAGACTCCGCGGTGTACGGTGCCAATCGACCTGCGAGCGAACGGTTTGGGCTCGAATTCCAGGGGCAAGAACCACGTCGGCAGAGCTTCCTCCGCTGTGTTGGAGGTCACTAGAACTGTGGCCAACATCGACTTCATTAGCCCCAAGACGTCGTCGTCGTTTCTCTCTCCTCTCTGCTCGACCTCGAACTTCAGTAGCAAGAGAGCTTCCGCTCGATCGCGAGGGTCTTGGAGCTCACTGCGGATCACAGCGCAGCTTTTGACTGTGGCGGTTAGCACTTCCATCTGCAGATGGTGGTCGTCTTCCCATTCTGCGCCCCAGTTGCTGGTAAGGAAGATGCTCAGCAACTCAAACACCACCGCCACTTCTTCGTGGAAATGGCGCAGCTGGTCCATCATCGTACTGTGCTCCACGACGCGATGCACGAGGTCTTTTCCATGGTAGCGGGTGAGGAATTGGAGATACTTGGACACGACGTCCACAGTTCTCTCACAAATGTCTTGGGAATCGTCGAGCTCCATGTTTTGTAGCGTCGTAAAGACAACTTCCAGTCGACCGTGGAGGCGCGAGCACGCGCGCTTGGTCTCGTTCATGTCGTCGCTCAACTTCTTGATCCTTGCAAGCACATCAGCCATGGAGCCAGCTCCAGGAACTGCCAGCGAGTAGGAGGAAGCCATATCGTCGGTGGTCGACGAACGGTGCTTGTTCGACGAAGCGGTTTAATATTGGGGTAGAATGGTTGGTTGGTTGGTTGGTTGGTTTAGAGATCCTAAGGTTAGCTGAGCCCCAACTAAACATAGGTTATCTTCTGACGCCGGTTACCCAGACGCAGCAATGTTTTAAGTGACTTGTCTGCATGAACTTCACCACTGCTATGTCGGCTTTTAAGAAAAATAGTTTTCGTACCAGTTCCTTGCACATTGGATGGTATTGCTTAAGTCATTGAAAGTATACAACGCTACGCTAATGCACTTTTCCCTTGCCTAGCTGGCCACCCAGCCCACCGCAACACTACGTAGCAGATCCCCAACATTGGGCACTTCGACTACCTTTGGTCGAAGCGTTTCCAGCGCCTTCTGAGCGAACTGTTTCTGGTCTTCAGTGCCCGTGTTCACGAGCATTTCAAGTAGAGGGATCGCCCCCTCCCTCACGATCGTGTCCCTGTTGTCGTCGCTCACACTCGCCAGCTTCTGGATCGCAACTACAGCGTTTGCCTTCTGCGAGGTCGTCCCAACGTGGAGAAACCTCACCAAAGCCGCTACAACTTTCTCCGACGGGAAGGAATAGTCCTCATCACAGTCGCAGGCGAGACTTCCCAGTGCTCGAACTGCTTGGGCTTGCTGGTCTTCCGTTCCTCCGAGCGCAAGCGCCAGTAGCGGAGTGACCGCTCCCTCCTTCACAATGGCCCATCGGTTTGCGTCGTTGTTCTCGGCCAGGCACGCGAGCGCGTAGGCGGCCCATTGCTTCTGCTCGCTCGTCCCAGCGTGCAGCAGCCCTACTAACGGGGCGATGGCTCCTTCTCGTCCGATCTCGTCTCGATTGCCGTCGTCACTCGCTGCGAGGTTCCCGAGCGTATACGCCGCCTCCTGTTTCTGCGGGTCGGACCCCGTCCGCACGAGCTCCACGAGCGGCAAGATGGCTTCGTCCAGCTCGATCGCCGCCTCGTTATCGCACGCGAGGTTGCCCAACGCGTACGCCGCCCACTGCTTCTGAGCGTCCGTGCCGACCTCCAGCAGCGTCACGAGCGGCTTGATAGCCCCTTCGAGCGTGATTTCGGCTCGGTTGTTGTCGTTGTAGGCGAGGTTCCCGATGGTGTACGCTGCCCACTGCTTCTGGGCGCTGGCCCCCACTCGCAGCAGCTTCACCAGCGGAGCGATAGCTCCTTCTTGGGCGATGGCGACGCGGTTCGCTTCGTTGCTCAGTGACAGAGTCCCCAGGGCGTACACGGCCCATTGGTTCTGAGCATCCGTCACGGCCTTGACGAACGCCACCATGGGAGGGATGGCGCCTTCACGCGCGATCGTGGCGCGGTTCACGTCGTTGTCGGCTGCTAAGTTGCCCAGAGCGTACGCCGCCTCCTGCTTCTGCATGTCCGTGCCGGACCGCAGTAGCGCGACTAACGGGTGTATAGCTTTCTCTCGAGCGATGGCCACGCAGTTATCGTCGTTGTTGCTGGCCAGAGTCCCCAGCGCCTCGGCAGCCCAGAGCTTCTGGTTGACAGTGCCGTGCTCCAAGAGGTTGACGAGCGGCGCCAGCACTCCGACAGTGCGTAGGATCTCCACGTCGCCTCGAGTGGCCATGCACGAGCACAGGATGGCTGCGTCCTCCTTCTCCTGGTCCGTTCCGAGCTTGAGGTCGTGGATCAGCGACTGAATCTGCAGCGGAGCCGCCGGGGGAATGCAGCCGCGCAGTGTCTCGAACTCCATCTCGGGCATCTTGGAGTAGATGAAGGTGAACCAGCTCAGACAGTGCAGAGCGTAGAGCTGCGTGAAGTAGCTCTCGTCTCCGCGCACCAAGCCGGCGAATAGCTGGATCCCGTCGGCCTTGTACACTTGCACTCGGCTGTTGCTGGTCACGCACTTGCGGATGAGCGCCAAGAGCGTCTTGTCCTTGGCTTTCGTTTGATCCGAGCCCAGGGACTCCATGAGCAACGGGACGGACAGACTGTCCACAGCGGGCGAGTGACTCCGCTTGAGCACCGGCTTCTGGGCGACGAGCTCCTTCTCCTCTTGGTCGCTCTTGCGCTTCTCTACGAGCCCCAGCAGCGCTGCTTGGACCTGGTCGTGGGTCAGTTTGACGTCCGCGTGCACGTCCTGCAGCTTGGAGAGGAACTTGGCCGCGTTCTTGGCCGCCGACGCGTCGCCGTTCATGACCGTCACGGACGTGGCGAGCCCGAGCATGCGGAAGAGTTGGTCGATCTCGGCCACGATCTCCAGGCGCTCGGCCTCCATGTCGCTGCGCTTGAAGAAGCGCAGGAAGCGGTTCATGTCGTTGTACTTTTGCAGGTACGCGACGAAGTTGGTGACCGCCAGGGCGAACTTCTTGACGGTGGCGGTGCGACGCAGAGTCGCGTTGTCCTGGAGGGGCCCGTTGCGGTTCAATAGCTGGAGCTCGACGTGGATCTCGGTCAGTTGCAGGTACGTCTGCTTGTTGACGCGACGTTGGTGGCGAATGGCTTCTCGCAGCTCGAAGATCTTGACGAGCCCTTGGACCACGTTGATGGCGGTGCACATTGGTGAATCGAGTGAGTGAATGAGTGAATTGAGTCGTTGGAGGTGAGTTTGAGAATGACTTGGGAGTTGAGAGGCATTGTAGTGGAAAACGTTTCGGACTGCGATCGACGCGGATCTCGGTGAGACTTGAGGCGGTTTGACGCACGTGGCTTTGAGGCCGAGCTGGGCTGGGCTGGGTGGACCTGGACACCCTTTCAAGGGCTCAGTTGAGTTGAAATGGAGACTGCCTCGTCCGACATTGACGATCCCGCGCGCTTTGCCTGGAGATCAAAATTTGGAGTGTCGCCTATTTTTCACACCCTCCACGCTCGCTGCTCGGACGGCGCTGCGCTCCACACATTGCTGGCTCAGCGTCGAGTTTGTTGTCGTCAAACTCGAAAAAAATGTGTATTTTATTGCTTTGTGTTGAAATTCCCATAAGCTCGAGCTACAATTGAAGTCTGAATTGGGAATGTTTTCACGGAAATCTGCTCCATGTATACGAGTCATTTTCGTGGTAAAGCTGGATTCGTTTCATACATTTATCGGTGTTTCCCACGTTTTCGAGGAATTTTGCCCCGAGTTGAATTTGCTCGGCTAGGAAGGCTGCAGACTTCGTACAGACCACGCCAGTCAAGCGCAGCAGCCTAGCGACCATAACAGCCTTCATTTCGCATACCCGACCTCGACAGGTAGAACCACTCTCGAGATCACTCGATCGATGAAAGTCGGACCAAGTTGGACTTCGTTGAATCTTAGGCGCTGGAGGCGTGCGGAGACGCACCAAAGCTGGCAATTTCACAGATTAAAACCACTTCTAGCACTTATTCACCGCAACTGGGCCTGCAACTGCCCTCGGTACACGTAGTCACGTTTGTATTCGTGTGTGGCGACCAAGCTCGAGCTGCAACATGCAACAGGCTGCTACTTACTATCTCACGCACTCAGCCCGTCTGAAATGGGCCAAAAGATCCCATTTCGATGATAGCGAGCCATTTCCTGCAGCTGCAGGAAAGTTCTCTCCGAGCAGGAGATTGTGAGAGTGAAGAGGCTGCATGAGTTAGACGTGTGGTTGGGCGCTAAGACTTGAGTTGATGGTGTTGCCAGCAAGCTACCGAGAACGAGCTTGTGCGCCGCTGCTGGCTACGGCGAAACGGCCTCACTCAGACCGAAGTGTGAGCATCAACTAACTATCCGAACGCACTGTACTGCTGGTAGTTCAGCTGACTCATTGTCTATTGTCCACTTCAAGGATCCCAGCCAACATCTTCTACACCTCTATACAAGTGTCGCGAATCGCTAGTTGAGACAGTCGGGCATTTCTTTCGTGTTAACTCTGTGGAAATGTCTCGTACATTTTGGGTCTCTGGTTGTTGGTCGCGAATTGCGCTCATTCACCTAAGTTACTGTACAATTCGCTTTCCTGCAACCTGTTCGGGGAACACCTCGTTGAAAACGCGTCGTGATTTGTACTTGCGTCCTGGTGAAAGAGCGCAATTGCCTGGAAGCAACTGTAGCAAAAGATCGCACTAGGTTGCGTCGCCCTGAACGCACGTCAACGTGTTGCATACCTTTTTAACGTAAGATTCGAAGCTGGCGAGGACTGTTCGTCTTCGTGATGTACCGTGCTCACGCCCTTTTGGTTCTATAAGTACTGTATTGGCCAGCGATTTCTGCAGTTTACCGTAGCGTTATCCCACTTCGCTTTGGGGACTGGTAACAAGACGGCGTGATGTCTAGTACTCGTAGGCGGCAAAGCGATACGTCTGGATCTACATAAAGTTGTATATCCACCTTGCGGGAAACTTTGTTTTGCCGGAGAATTCGGTGGTCTTGAGAACCCTCGATCAGCAAAGATCTGACTGGTGAAGCACGAGCAAGAATGGCGCTTTCGCAAAATACACATCACTATCCCCGCAACCAACTGAGCACTTACACAGAAATGACGCAGATGGATATGGAGGCGTATGCTGGCAGTACCTTTGTCGTGGCGGTGCTAAACATATTTGATCAGTGGTACTCGTTGTTTGATGACGAGATGCTACAGTCCACGAACTGCGTTCAAGACCTCAAGCATTTCTACAGTAAAGCGCAGGATATGCACTGTCATACGAAATCGCAACGCCCTTGTTGCAGGATACTTTTCGGAACATGACGCAGCGCGTTAAAGGGCAACAGTGACTTGGAGGGATAGTTTCGGTTCGCACACGTGGAAACAACTCTGTCGTTGGCTTCGCTTAGCAATGTTTGCTATTTTTGACCGCCAGGCGCAGAGTACAGATTCGATATACAAATTCCGTACATGCACTGGATCGATGTGCGAACATTTATTACAGTAGAGCGACACTAACAGTTCAGACGCAGGTAACTTACTTGTAGAATGCCACGATTAAATTACCAAGCACCAGCAACGACGCGCACATCCGTCGCATCTTTTGGACCTTCACGAGTATGAAGCCCCAAGTTCTGCGAAGCAGACTCGGTTTTGACCGCAGCTTCTGGCTTCATGAGCTTGCGAAAAAGCGGGAGGACGCCCTCGCGCACGGTTTCCAGTGTGTTTAGAGCGGCAGCAGCAGCTACATTGGCGTTCAGTGAAATTGTGTCCATCAGCGGTGTCATAACTCGATCGGGAATGAACGTGTCGGTGGCCGCACCATCCTTCACCGCAAGGTGCTCAAGTGCAAGAGCAGCCTCCTTCTTTTGCGCTTTGGTCCCTTCCTCCACGATCGCAGCGAGAGCGTCAATGGCGCCCTCCTTCACAATTGCCATGCGGTTTAAGTGGTTATCGTAAGCCAGACACCTCAGCGCGAATGCCGCCCACTGCTTCTGCTCACCGTCTCCAATCTTAAGTAGCTTCACGAGCGGAGCAATAGCTCCCGCCCGCCCGATCTCAGCACGCCTGGCGCCGTTGTTGGCGGCGAGGTTGCCGAGCGTGTACGCGGCGTCCTCCTTCTGAGAGTCAGAGCCGGTCCTCACAAGATTCACGAGCGGCAGGATGGCTTCATCAAAGTCCGTCGTCACTGTATCGTTATCGCATGCTAGATTCCCCAATGCAAACGCTGCTCGCTGCTTCTGCATGGCCGTCCCAGTTCGAAGAAGCTGGACCAACGGTACAATGGCGCCATGCAGTGTGATCTCCACTCGGTTCGCGTCGTTGTGGGCGAGATTCCCAAGTGTGTATGCGGCCCACTGCTTCTGAGCGCGTGTTCCCACGCGCAGGAGCTTAACGAGAGGACGGATAGCACCTTCTTGAGCAATCAACACGCGGTTCTCCTCGTTGTTTAGGGAGAGAGACCCCAAAGCGTACACGGCCCACTGGTTCTGCGCGTCCGTCGCTGACTTCACAAACTCCACCATGGGAGGAATGGCGCCTTCGCGAGCAATTTTCGCACGATTCACTTCGTTGTTCGCCGCCAGGTTTCCGAGAGCGTAGGCTGCTTCCTGTTTGTGCATGTCGGTTCCAGATCGAAGAAGCAGAACCAGCGGCGGGATGGCCCCTCCACGCGTAATTGCCACACTGTTCTCATTGCTGTCGCTAGCGAGTGTTACCAGCGCCTCAGTTGCCCACAGTTTCTGGTTGTCGGTGCCATCCTTGAGTTGCTCAATCAGTAGCGGCAGCACTCCAAGTTGACGTAACGCGTCTCCCGCTCCACTTGTTGCCACGCAGGAGGAATGCAAAGCTGCGCGCTCTTTCACTTCATCATCGGCAGACTGTAGTTCGTGCAGAAGCGAGAGCATTTCTTCGTGGGATGGTTCGCGAACGCAGTTGTTCAGCTCCATGAAGTCCGATTCGCGCAGTTTGGAGAAGGAGAACGTGAACCAACTCAGGCAGTGCAGAGCGTACAGCTGCGTGAGGAACGTCTCTCCGTGGCGCACCAGGTTCGTGAGTACTGGGATCCCTTTGGTCTTGTAAACTTGGACGCGGCTGCTGTTGGTGATGCACGTACGAAGGAGATCCAAGACAAGGTCTTCTTTTTGCTGCGCTGTCGTATCGTCCGCACCAAGCAGCTTGATAAGCAGAGGAACGGTGTCATTCTCCTCAAGTGGTAAGGCCTCGTTTTCCAGATCCAGGCCATCACTAATATCTGACGACTGCGTAGAGTGCTGACTGCTCGATTCAGCCTTATCGGTGTCTTCAACCACTTCTCGCGGCTGATTCGAGCTTGGTTCATCAACCACATCATCGAAACTACCATGCATCGACTCAAGTTGTTCAGCATTCTGCTCATCCTCAACTCCACCCCCCTCGTCAGTAATACCTTGGGTCAGTGCGCTCTGGCCCTCGCTAGATTCGCCCTCGACGGGGCCTCTGTCCTCAACCTGTTGGGCCTTTGGTTGGCGACTCATCTCGTCTGACTGCTGGCGCCGTTCGACATCCTTTGCCTTCAGGGCTTCAACCAACGCGTCGGCAGTATATTCGACCACTGTGGTTGTTTCATTGAATTCACCCTCGTCAGCCAGTTGCTGGTCACTCGAAACACTTTCCGATTGTTCATCCAGATCGTCAGAACTGTCTAGCGTCCATAAAGATTCGTCGTCCCCATCAGCCTCTTCTGCAGGTTGTTGATCAATTGGCTCGTTCTCCAGCTCTTCAATCGGAGAGAACTGCGGGTTGCTTGGTTCGTGTCCCTCTTCATCGTCGGTAGCGACAGTCGGATTCAAATCTCCCAAATCATCCTTCTCAACGACCAGGCCCTCTGTTACAGCCACGATATCAAGTGTACTTGGCTCCACTTGAGGTGACGTATCCTGATCCTCGTCGTTAGCGACGCTCGACTCGGGTTCTCCCACCGAGTTATCACCGACCGGCGATTTCCCCTCCACCGTGTCACTGATAGAGTCCCCCGCAGTCACCAAAATATCTCCAAGTGCTTGAAGAGGGGGGTTCGCCTGTTCGTCGCCCTCACACGCCGTCAGTACGGATACTTGGTGGACTAGAACTTGATCTACTCCCACTCGGTTAGAAGACCGTTCCTCGAGTACGGGCCCCTGATCAGCGTGTTGCTGCTTCTTCTTGGCGAGCAGCGCCGCGAGGAGTTGGTCGTGGCCGAGTTTGATATCCCCATGCATCTCCTCCAGCTTTGCACGAAGCCTCGCGGTGTTTCTAGAGACAGCAACTGCACCGTTCATGACCGTCACGGCCGAAGCGAAGTTCAGCATCCGGAGGACCTGGTCGATTTCTCCCACGATCTCGAGCCGCTCTTCCTCCATGGCTGCGAGCTTGAATAAGCGGACGACCCGGCACATGTGGTCGTACTTTTGCAGATATGACGAGAACTTGATCACCGCCTCCGAGAACTTCTCGACAGCGGCAGTGCGCCGCAGCGTGGCGTTGACTTGGACCCCCTCCGACGAGTGCAACTCGACGAATATTTCCATCATCTGCAGGTACGTTTCCTCGTTGACGCGGCGTTGACGGAGGATCGCTTTGCGTAGCGCGTAGATCTGGCGCAGGGCGTCCACGACCGCCAACGCGACGTCCATGGCGTGTCCTTGAGCCGAGGTCCCAGTTTGATGGCGAATTTTGGAATGAACGACCAACGAGGCTGGAAAATGTGGGCCGACTTCAACACCTGGCCGGTTTAACTCAAGAAAACTGAAAAGCTTGCCTCGTTTGAGCTGCCGACAGCTGATTTGGGTCACTCCTGCTTGAGGCTGATCGTTAGCATGAAGATAGGATAAGCCGATTAGGCGCTTGCTACTGTTCGTTGTCGAGGCGTACCTCACGACAATGGTCGACCTGGGGTGGAGTACAGCGAGGTGTAGCGGCAATTTACTACCCGCAATTGGGGTGGCGGCTTGCATGCAGCCGCCGGGAAGATCCAGAAATCTCATGAGGCTATCCCCGCAGGAGCCACATCACTCCATTTGTCTGTCGCTGGCAAGTGCCATGTCCGCACTGCGCTACTACAATCAATCGCTGGGCCAGACAGGATAGTTAAACGTGCGAGCCATCACCTGGAGCACGACCGGCCAGTTAATAGTGTTATGCCACCTCGTAGGAAATTAAATCCGCTCACACCACGACAGGCCGCAATTGTTTCCCGTACCGTTTCAGCTGCGTGCTGCAACTCGCCTTGACCTCAGCCAAGGGACGTACTACAAGTAACATGTTCGGCAGCCAGTGACAAACAGCAGTAACAATTACCAAATAGGCATTGGATTGAACACGTAACACGCTTAAGCGATTTTTCGGTAAGATGCGTACTCTTCTGCATACAAGGCTCAAGCGCCGTACTTGGGGGCACATCCGAGGCGGAACGCCATCTCCTTCATAAAAACCCGCGCATCCATGGCTCCGTAGGCCCCGAGCTTGTCGATCTCCTCTTCGGTGAACGATTGCACGCCGTCGCGACGCGTCTGGTCCTGGTACAAACTGGCGAACACGAGGCGCCTTGGAGCCTCCTCGTCCTCCAGCTGCGGGTACTTGTGGTCCCACTTCCTGTAGCTCTGCTGCGGGCGCAGAGGGTGTGGCTCCGCCGGCTCCAAGACCCGCTGCCGGGCCGTCTGCACGACCGACACGAAGACTGTGCTGCTGCCGTCCCCTTGCTGCTGCGTGGCCAGCTCTGCCACCAGCCCATGCACCCAGTGGTCAGAAGAGCTCTTGGCGTCGACGTGCACGAAGGCCAGCGCCTTGGGGATCTCCGGGTCGGCCAGCAGCGCCGCGATCTGGTTCTTGACGGCGTCTCCGTCCGAGTCCGCGATGTCGTGCACGAACTGCACTCCCGCGCTCGTGGCAAGTTGAAGTGCGGAATCAGACGCGCTGAAGAAGGAAATGGGCGTCTTCGGGTACCTATTATCAGACAAATGACCCCATTATTAGCGACAAATGAGCACAAATCTACAAATAGATACAATAGATGACTCACGCGAGACCCTCTCCCCCCTGGACGCCCAGCAGCGCCGCCAAGTCGCTGGTCTTGGCGTCTGACAGCACGAGGGAGCCGCTGCAGCCGCGCGCAGCTACATCGTCGAGCGCGGGCGAAGTAGCGGCGTCCTCGCCGTCCACAAAGACGACCAGGATCTTCTGAGCGAGGTGGTGCGGCGGCATCCTGGATGGAAAAGTGCCCAAATATTTTTTTGACTACCATGAAAATGATGTGTGCTATTCATTATTTAGTGTACGCGTACACAAAGGTCATTGCCACTTGCACCTCGCAGACATCAGCGCATGATGTGTCTCCGCCGATTGTGAGGAGGTGTCGACAGCGCCGGCCGGCGGTCCTTGTGCCCCGCCCCGCCCCAGCGCCGACCGTATGTCCTGCCATTCTGCATCTCGCCCGCCGTCGCACAAGTACCGCAGGTACTGACTGTCGCTATTGGCAGGATGGCGCCCCGCGACGCCCCGAGCGAGAAGTCCCCGCTGCTGCCCACGAGCTCCAATGCGTTCAAGGAGCCGGCCGTGGACGTGAAGCAGGAGTTCCTGGGGCTCTCCTCCATCGCGCTGCAAGTGTCGCTGGCCACGTTCGCGCGTATCGCGCTCTACTCGATCGACTACGCGTTCCTGGGGCACCTGGGCACGGCGGAGCTGGCTGCGGCGTCGCTGGCGTCCGTGTGGACCACCGTGCCGCTGCTGACGGTGTGGTCCAGCATGTCGGCCATCGTGACGCTCTGCGGACAGGCCTGGGGAGCTGGTAACGGCAAGCTGACGGGTATTTGGCTGCAGATGGGGCTCGTGCTGGTCACGCTGTGCACGCCGCTGCTCATGCTGTACTACTGGTTTGTGGAGCTCGGACTTCGCGCGTCCACTGACAACGAGGACGTCGTGCAGCTCGGCGTCCGCTTCGCGCGCATCTTGATGTTCTCCATCTGGCCCAATCTGGTGTACGTGTGTCTGCGGCTGTACTTCCAAGCCATGGGCGTGATGATGCCCACGACGGTGGTGGGCACGCTGTCGATGGGCGTGTCTGTGGCCGCCAACTACTTCTTCATCTACGGAGCGTTCGGCTGGACGGGTCTCGGATTTGACGGGTCTGCGCTGGCCACGGTGGTGGCGTCGTGGTTCCAACCGACTGCGCTGACGTGGTACTGCGTGGTCTACAAGAAGATGCACCTCCAGGCGTGGGGCGGCTGGGACTTCACCGAGTTCACTCGCGAGCGGATGACCGTGTTCTACAACAACTCGGCGCCTGCGGCCGTCAACAGTCTGGTGTCCAATGTGGCGTCGTCGGCGCTCTCGCTGATTGCGGCGTGGCTGGGAGCTGACATCATTGCTGCGAACGCCATTGTGTCGGGCTTCTGGCGCTTGCTCTGGGCGCTGTTCTGGGGTTTTGGCTCGGGAACGCAGATCCGTGTGTCTAACCTGCTGGGCGCCAACCGCCCGAACGCCGCCAAGACGCTGAGTATTCTCGGATTTGGATGTACCGTTGTCACCGTGACGATCCTCGCGTTGGTCACCCTTTTGTTCCGCGCGGATGTGTTCCGGTTGTACACGAACGATGGCGACTTGTTAAGTGTATGCGTGGCAGTGCTCCCGATCTTTGTGGTCGCGTTCATGGTCGAGGCGATGGAAATGGTCTTTGCCTCGATTTTGTCTGCCATGGGCCAGGTGCACATCACGGCCTGGACCAGTACACTTGCAACCTGGCTTGTTGAACTGCCGGCGGCCTACGTGCTGGCTATCGTGCTCGAAGGAGGCTTCGCGGCGCTCTGGTACTCGATTTGTCTGATGGAGGTGCTCAAGCTGACCGTCTACGTCGTGGTGCTGCGCCGGATCGACTTCGTAGCGATGGCGCGCGAGGCCGTCAAGAACATGGAGGTGGAGGACGAAGAGGAGGAGGTCAACGTTGCAGTTGCCGAAGGCGGCACCACGGCGCTCGGAGCCAACACTGGTCTGCCGTCCCCAGTCCCGACGACGCTTCTGACGCCATCGGGACTTGTGCACCAATGGGACCACGTAGACGACGGCCTCCACCCGCACCAGCACCACCAGCTCGCTGTCGACGATACCGTGCAATCCGTTAACGCGTAATGCTGACTGAATCAAATGATCCACTTCATTTCAAATGTCGCGAGGTCTAAAATTGCAGCAAAGCTAAAGCTGCGGTTCTGACGTCAGGGACAGATGCAGATTCGATTAAGCCGCTGAGACCATGCACGGCCCGCGTTCCCTCCTCGTGAGCCAACCACTGCTTGGATCGTCAACAGTGTGGACCTTGGAAGGTCATCAAAGGCACAGAAATCGGCCACAACTGCGACTGTTGATTGAGCTGAGCGCCGATGTTCACTGAAAATAAATATTCAATATACCTCTCTATAGTCATAACTGAACTTTACATGTTAGCAAAAAATAATTAGACGTAACGATGGATACATAATTTAGGAAGTATGGTTAAGGAGCAGCTCACATATTTGTTAGCTTCTACGCGAGTTGTGTCTCTCGTTCCCTCTAACAGCAGAAACATGATATCGTGCACGCATACCGCGTCGGTGATCAAAAAATATAAATATGCTGGACTTTCCGTCAGATAGAATTTTCTTGCCGTGCAGAACAGCGCATACACACTCTATCGTAAATGTGGATCCGGTTACTATTACTGTACCCTGTGACAGCGCCGCAAACAGCGCCGCAAATGCGCCGCGACTCGGACTGCCAATCAATCTCTACTGTACGGTCCCTAATGTAGTGCAGTGCACTATAATTTTAGTGAGCCAAATACTGTACTGCCTGCAAGATGGCGCGTTGATGAGTCTGGCTGCCAGGCCTGGCATGATCCGCTCATAGAAAGCTGGACAATCGGTGGTCGTGGCAGGACGTGCCTATATATTACATGTTGCTAATGTTACCTCTCTAAATGAATATTCAGCCGGACTGAAAATGGGTAGCCTGGAGAGAAAATGGGTACTGTCAACAGAAATCTGAGGTGTAAAGTGTATTCGAAGAAATCTGATCTGCTACACTGCAAGGATGCATTGTTGCCAACAGTGGCTGTTGACAACAGCCTGCTCCACGATGTCTATTCGGTCAGATCAGTTCATTCAACTTATGGTGTACTATAGTCGGCAGATTCGTTGCCCTCTGCAGCTTACTCTTCAACGCAGGGTCTACACGTATTGTGTTCACGATCGTGGTCTACAGACTAAATCCAGACGTATGTGCACCTTAGGTATACAGTATATCCCGTTGTTGTCATATCATATCAGTTGGTACTACGAGAATATGTAAATCATCATCGTCATCGCCGTCGCTGCATTGCCAATGACCACTGCAGTTGTGTGCATAAGGGTCTATATGAAGCAGTACACAGGGTCGAAATGAAGAAGTACATCTTCACTGCGACGAACTTCAGCCTTCTGGAAGCGAATCGACATCCACCTCGCAGCATTTGAAGTAAAGCTTCCCGCGACTCCAAGGACAAGGCAAGCTACATCAAAATGACAGTTGACGGAAATGGGTCGCGGGACCTTCCAAGGTCCTCTTTTCTGCGCGATCTCCTCCATTTCTGTGTCCGCGTCGTTTGATGTGCGTTCCGCCTCGTCAACGGCTCCTCGCCTCGTGACTGGAAGGTTTGGACCCAGGGTCCGTGATGTGTGTGCGTGCATGCACAGTTGCACGATTGCCGCCATTTTTGAACCTTTGGACCTCCTGCCACGGCGGCACAGCGCATCCCTCCTTGCTGCCCATTCCGCAATTTGCTTGGCGCCGGCCACACCATCTCAAGACCAGCCCCTCTCCGCCAACCAGCCAAGACCAACACCAGAATGGGGGAGAAGTCGCCGCTGCTGGACGGCCAGCAAAAGCCCCGCGGCCAGCACGCGCTGGCCACCGAGGCCGACGTGGACGTGGCCGCCGAGTTCTGGGGGCTCACGTGGATGGCGCTGCAGGTGTCGCTCTCGACCTTCGCGCGCATCGCGCTCATCTCGGTGGACAGCGCGTTTCTGGGCCACCTGGGCACGGCCTCGCTGGCCGCGGCGTCGCTGGCCTCGACCTGGACGAACGTGCCGCTGGCCGGCGTGTGGTCGGGCGCCACGGCGCTCGTGACGCTCTGCGGCCAGGCCTGGGGCGCCAAGAACGGCGAGCTCACGGGCATCTGGCTGCAGATCGGGCTCGTCGTCGTGTCCGTGCTGTCGGTGCCCGTCATGCTCTGGTACTGGAGCATCGGCTACCTGCTCGAGTTTTCCACGGACGACGAGGAGGTCGTGCGCCTCGGCGTGCGGTTCGCGCGCATCCTGTCGCTGAGCATCTGGCCGTCGCTCATCTACGCGTGCGTGCGGCTCTACTTCCAGTCCATGGGCATCATGTCGCCCGTCACGGTCGTGGGCACGCTGTCCATCGGCGTGGCGTGCGCGGCCAACTACGTGCTCATCTTCGGGTCCTTCGGCTGGGGCGGCCTGGGCTTCGACGGCTCGCCCATGGCCACGGTCATCGCGGCCTGGTTCCAGCCCCTCGCGCTCATCTCGTACTGCATCTGGTACAAGAAGATGCACCTGCAGGCCTGGGGCGGCTGGGACTTGAAGGCCTTCACGCCCGACCGACTCCAGGTCTTCTTCAACATCGCGGGCCCCGTGGCGGCCAACAGCATGGTCTCCAACCTGGCCAACTCGGCGCTCACGCTCGTGGCCGCGCGCCTCGGCTCGGACGTTATTGCTGCCAACGCGGTCATCTCCGGCCTGTGGTCGCTGCTGTGGGCGCTGTTCTGGGGCTTCGGCTCGGCCACGCAGATCCGCGTGGCCAACTACTTGGGCGCGGGCCGCCCCAAGGCCGCGCGCGTGCTGGGCTTCCTCGGCTTTGTGTGTACTGTGGGCACCGTCGTGACGCTGGCCATCCTGACGTTCCTGCTGCGCGAGACGCTCTTCCGCCTGTACACGAACGACGACGCGCTGCTGCAGCTCTGCATGCTGGTCCAGCCGATCTTCATCACGGGCTACATGATCGAGTCGGTGGAGATTCTCGTGTCCTCGGTGCTGGCTGGTATGGGCGAGGTCTCAGTGACGGCCTGGGTGAGCTCGCTCAGTGTGTGGTTCATTGAGCTGCCCATTGCGTACTTCGGTGGTGTTACGCTGGGCTTCGGCTTCTCGGCGCTGTGGTACGGCGTGTGCACAATGGAGGTGCTCAAGCTTTCAATCTTCGTGTACGTGCTGTCCCGCACGGACTGGGCCGAGATGGCCGACCGTGCAGTGAAGACGATGGAGGCGGCCAGTGACAGTGATACGGGCGTCGAACAGGAGTCGCTGCAGTACGCCATGGCCGAAGGTGCCAACACGCCTGGCAGCCTCGCGCCAGTCGTGCGCTCGCCGGCTCAAGGACTCATGACCCCATCTGGCCGACGACGCCAATGGGACCAGATCGAGGACGGCAGTCTGCTGCGCTCGCCCTTCTTCGGCCGCTCGCCGCGCCCTCGTACTTCGGACCCGTTCTCTCAGGCTTAGAACACGCTTGGGACGACGGTATACTTATATTAGCTGACCTTGCTCAAGGTACTCACTCATCTTCCTCGGTAATGGCAGTTTGCATTTCATCTACATGAGAGTCTTACTTTTTGAGCTTTGATCTGTTTAGCAGGGCGTCTGCAGGGTCGTCGTCTTCAGGCGCGGCGGATTCAACGCGGCCAGCTCTGATACCTGGCAGCACGGACAGTGGCCGGCCTTGAGGTACTCGAACTCGAAGTCTTCTTCGTGGAAAAACCGGCGGCAGTGCGGCGACAAGTGGATCTTGATCTCCGGGATCATGTTCTTGTAGTACTTTGGACGCACGGCCCGCGTCGGGTATTTCACGATGAAGACCTCGTTCGGACGCAGTGCGCGCAGTGTCCGGGCATCCAGCTGAAGCACGCGGTACTGTGCTGCCCCGGAGCGGTGGCCGACGCTGGATCCGTACGTGGCTTGCTTGTTGAGGGCTTGCTCGAAAAGGTCTCCGCCATCTCGTGCGGAATCGTCGACGGGCTCTGGGTCGTCGTCGTCGAGCTTCATGCTTTGGGATCCGTTGCCGTAGTCGGTCTCTCGCCAGCCTCCGCTTGTGCGCTTGCTGCTGCCTCCAGTCTCGCTCGGGTGCGTCAAAATAAGCTGCTCAGCCTCATCATCAGAAATCCCAGGCTGTACGCATTGAACAAAGCAAGTTAGTACGTGAGCAGTGCAATAGCGACACGAAGAGATGTGTGTTCGCTTACCTCTGGCTGGAACTCCACGAGTGGGAGGTTCTCGAATGACACGAAAGAGCGGACAAACGGGTGACCGGAGTTGATGCAGACGTCGCCGGTATTGTTCGGGTTCAGAAGCGGGTTTACGGTGGACGAGCGGTAGTCCACAGGCAGCAGCTCTTCCCGGTCAGCATACGGTCGCGCTTGCAGTGTCATGGCGGTGCACTCGACAACAGGCTGCCAGTCCAAACGCAGCTTCATCTGCAGCAATTTGTCGTACGCTTGTCGCGCGAGCTTGTAGCTCTCGAGCTGCAGAGCGTGGTGGCCCAGTGTGAAGTAGATATTGCTGAGGGAGATTCCCGGCGGAGGTGGTGCCACAACGATTGTGCTGCTACTGCCGCCCATTCGACCATTGCTGCCTCGAGCTGCGAGTTTATTGAGAAGGAATCTTGCAGCGTGAAAGAGTGATTCAGGAAGTAGGGTGGTGAACGGCTCGTCGGTGAAGGCGTAGATCATGGCGTACGCGTAGTAGAGCTCCGACAGCAGCTCGTTCTCCATCGCTGCTGCGAGTTTGGCGCGTTGTTCCTCGTTGAGCTCCACGCCTCCCGTTGTCTCCTGTTTCGGGTCCAAGATAGTCTTCATCTGCTGCTCGGACAACCTCCAGTGGTAATACGCAGCAGAACGGAAGCGACGCTCACTCACTGCGTTGTCAATCAACTGACAGAGCAGCTTGCAGCATTGATCTGGTCGTTGGGCGCGGGTGTACGCCTCTAGTGCATCGTCGAAGCGATCCTGTGTCACCAGCCATTGTGCGTACGGGACGAAAACTTCATCAGGTCGGCGTACGCTGTCTCGGTGTCTGTCTGCCAAACGGACAGCTTCTTCCCACTCCTGCAGTCGGATGTGCATCTGCAGTAGCGCGTCCAGATCTCCTAGTTTCAAGTACATATCGCGCGCGTTGGCGAACTGACCGCCCTTCAAGAAGAAATTCGCGGCGACAGTCAACAACCTCGAACTTGCTGCGGCGTCTGGCTTGCGCGTGAGCTCCAAGAGTTCGTCCAGCCAGCCGTGCTCTCCCAGAATTTCGCCAGCGCGCACGTAGTTCCCACTGGCTGCGTACATTTCCGCAGCAGCTCGCCAATCCTGAACATCCTCAGCCCAACGAGCCTGTGCCAGGACAAGTTGCTGTACATCCCCAGCCTGACGCGCCGTGGCAAAGCGTTTGGCCTCATCCCACATCCGCAAGTCGGCAAACATTTTGATCGCGCGTGCTGGTTCCCCACAGTCTGCGAACAGTTTTGCCGCGAGTGGGAACTTGCCCTGGTGCGCCATGATCTCGGCCTGGAGCAGTGCTTTGACCTTCTTACCAGCTTCACCGCCGACTTCTTCGCCTTCCTGGTTGCTGCCTTCGCTTGCCTGTGGCAATTGTTGCTTCCAGGTTTGTTCCAGGGCGTTGACAAGCTCGATGTAGCGCACGTCGCGCACTCGAATGAAAGCTTTGCGTGCAACTGAGAAGCGCATGCTCTTGAGCGCTTCCCAGGCCAATAACCTCCAGTCTGCCGCCGTGACACCCAAGCAGGACACAGCGTACGCTTCCGCGAAGTTATTTTGCTCCAGGTATCGATACAATGGCGCGGACTGCGGCACGTCGATGGTTTGCACACTCAAAGCACTGAGTGAGAAGACCTTCGAGCCTGAAAATCCCACGACGAATCCCTGCATCCGCTGCGTGTGACCTGGAAACTGCCCCGCACGGATCTTCAGCTGTCCATTACCACCAAAGCACAGCATATCCTCGCACTCGGTGTTCCAAGCCACGCTGTTCGTTGCGCCTTCTTCAAACAAGAGCTGCTTCGTGGCCAAGTCATACACCAGACACTTGTGCGAGTCATCCACGACCGCCAACTTCTCTCGGCTACACGGTTCACAACAAGCAACACGGTTAGATGGCCTACTAGCAAGAGAGTACACGCAGAGGGGACGTACTTGGCGCTGATATCGAGACAGGAAATGGGGCTGCTTTGCTGGATGAGGGGGATCGGGAACGGGTTGTTGATGAAGATCTGCCAGACTGAGCCGTCCTTCAGTCCGACCAGCAAACCTTCGCGTCCCGGAGCACCACCCGTGACTTTGATGTAGCGGATCAGCGACTCCAACACCCACTCCCGCTCCTTCCTGCCCGTGAAGTCGTACTGCTGCAGCTTCTGCTTCTGGCACAAGATGAAGTGCAGGCTGGTGACGACCAAAAGGCTGCAGGGGAGGTCCTTCGTGATGCGTTCCTTCACGCGGTAGTGCATGTCGTAGCTGGCGTTGGCTGACGTGCCGTTGCCAGCAAGCTCGTAGATGATAATGCGGTCTGAGAGCTGAACCGCCAGGCGGTCGCGGTAGACGCTGAGCTTCTTGACGCAGTCTCGAGTCTTGATGCGCACCTTTTGCTCCGTCATCAAGTGCTGCACGATCACATCCGTGAGATGCTCGCGGTAGGCGTAGCGCTCTTGGTAGATGCCGTGCACGGTGCCAAACACGAGGCAGTACATCGACAGCGTGCCGTCCTCACTCCCCACGCCCACGAAATTCGTCTTCGGCCGCGCCTTGATCGCCCAAACCCAACTCTCCTGCTCGCAAATTCTGTACAAATCAATGAATAACCTTAGACTAGCAGCACTTGCAGTTAATATCTCCCTGGCTAGAGTCCTACCCGACGAGAAAAATGCCGTCCTTAGTGTAGAGTCCCGCCTTCCGATTGCTGCCACCAACGAGAAGATACTTTCCCTTGCTAGATCATCAAACAAAACACATTAGAGCCGCATCGACCATAAAATGACACGGAGACCTCCTCCGAACCTGAAGTACGTGAGACTCGTGGGGTTAAACGCGAGTTTGCGCGCTTTGCCTTGCATAACTCCGCTGGGGGTGTAGAACGCGAGGGTTCGGTCCCAGCACCCGACGGCCAGAATATCCGTCGAGTCATCCTCGTGCGCTGGACTCCAGGCCAACGCCCACACGGGCGCATTCGAGCGCTCGATGAGTCTCTTCTCGGCTCCGAGCTTGTCGCGCAGGGTCACGTTGCCATTGAGCAGACCGAGGGCCAGCAACTGGCCGTCTTTGCTCCAGCAGGCCGACAGGATCTTGGCCACCACCTTGTGCTTGGCCACGGACTTTTGCTCCGGGGCCCAGAGCCCGAAGTCGGACGCCGTGCAGCTCGCCAGACACTGCGACTGCGGGTTGTAGGCCAGCTTCTGGATGCTGTCGTTGTGCGTGTACTTGAGGATACCCTCGGCCTTGTCCGTCCAGATGATGACGATGTTGTCCGCCCCACCCGAGGCGAACCGCTTGCCGTCGTGCGAGTAGTCCACGGCGTAGACCGTCCCCTTGTGGCCCTTGAGCGAGTGCAGCAACGTGCCGTCCACGGCGTCGTACACCAGCACGCGGGTGCCCACAGCAGCGACGACTTGAGTCCCGTCCGGTCGGAAGGCCAAATCCTGCACCACGAACTTCTCCCCGTTGCGCTCGGGCACTTTGTCGCTCCACGCCAACACACTCCGCATGGGCAATCAATTAGTCCCCGCGCTGGGCCTTGACAGGACGTGGATATCGATGCTCTAGTGACGGGTCTGCTGCGCAGCTCCAGCAGGAGGGACGCGCAATGAAAAGTCGCACGTGGTGGATCGTAGATCTTGAAAAGCCGTTGACTCGATCGGTCGGTCTCCCAGGACTGGAACAGAGTATTATAACGTTAGATTTTTGCCTGTGTTGTCGATCACTATCTTTGACAGCTTGCCTGTGAAGCACCCCAGGCTGATGACGATGGTTTGGAGCACGGAAAGCGAGTACTGGAAGTCCAAGTTGAAGCATTTCTTGAGAATTCAGGTGGCCAGACTTCAGGGAATTTTGTCAGGATCAAGAGGCCGTATTACCCCGGAGCTGCTTGTGAAGGCTAGCTGCTTACATGCGTTGAGTTGTGCAGGCATGGAGTGGTTGAACTGGTCACCGTCCCGGTATTGAAGATGCTGCATGTATCAGGACCTCGTCCCCGACTCACTACATTGTTTGGGAACATTCCCCTCGGACGAGAAGAGGTCCTTTAGGCGGTTCCAAGTACGGGATGGTAGCGAGCGGTGTCCATGTACTCTCGCGTGCGGAGTGGCGGAAGACACAATGTGAGCACGCGGTTGCCACGCTTATCGGATGTGCACACTGATGTTGCATAGGGTCAGCGGGTGCGGTTTGAAACCAGACCTTAGATACCGAGCCTGCTTGTTACTTCATAATAAAATGAGCCTCCGTGCGATGCTAGCTCTGGCAGCGAGTGATTTCTCGAGCTTGTTGAAAAGGCAACTTGTTCGAGGTGAGCACTGCCAGCAGATCCTGTATTTTGCGAAAAACGCCCCACCAATCACATTTTTTACTGTTTGATAGTTCCCGGGATCACCGAACTCGCCCGTAAAATAAAGTTTCCCGCAGAATGGATAGAGAACTTGATGCAGATCCAGACGCAGCGGTATGCCAGCATCGGATTGAACCAGTCGTACATACTTCAAAACTACAACGCAAGGGGTGTAGTTAGGCTAAAGCTAGACGTAGAAATGGTTGACCATTTTCAGAAGTAAACAAAAAAGCAGAAGGCTTGCATCTTGGACCAACCACTCCTGGAATGACAATTTTGGCCATCTTGACCGATTCATTCACAAAGTGGTGCAACTCGTTGAGTTCAAGCAGACTCGCGTTCAGGGCGACGCAACCTCACCGCGATCTTTGACTGCAGTTGCCTCGCTCCGCCAGTCAATTGCTCTCTTTCACTAGGGCGTACTGTAAGTACTTACAAATCACGACGCGTTTTCAACGAAGTGTTCCCCGAACAGGTTGCAGGAAAGCGAATTGTACAGTAACTTAGGTATTGGCTGGTGAATGAGCGCAATTCACGACCAACAACCAAAGGCCCAAAATGTACGAGACATTTCCACAGAGTTAACACAAAAGAAATGCCCGACTGTCTCGACTAGCGATTCGCGACACTTGTATAGAGGTGTAGTAGATGTTGGCTGGGATCCTTGAAGTGGACAATAGGCAATGAGTCAGCTGAACTACCAGCAGTACAGTGCGTTCGGATAGTTAGTTGATGCTCACACTTCGGTCTGAGTGAGGCCGTTTCGCCGTAGCCAGCAGCGGCGCACAAGCTCGTTCTCGGTAGCTTGCTGGCAACACCATCAACTCAAGTCTTAGCGCCCAACCACACGTCTAACTCATGCAGCCTCTTCACTCTCACAATCTCCTGCTCGGAGAGAACTTTCCTGCAGCTGCAGGAAATGGCTCGCTATCATCGAAATGGGATCTTTTGGCCCATTTCAGACGGGCTGAGTGCGTGAGATAGTAAGTAGCAGCCTGTTGCATGTTGCAGCTCGAGCTTGGTCGCCACACACGAATACAAACGTGACTACGTGTACCGAGGGCAGTTGCAGGCCCAGTTGCGGTGAATAAGTGCTAGAAGTGGTTTTAATCTGTGAAATTGCCAGCTTTGGTGCGTCTCCGCACGCCTCCAGCGCCTAAGATTCAACGAAGTCCAACTTGGTCCGACTTTCATCGATCGAGTGATCTCGAGAGTGGTTCTACCTGTCGAGGTCGGGTATGCGAAATGAAGGCTGTTATGGTCGCTAGGCTGCTGCGCTTGACTGGCGTGGTCTGTACGAAGTCTGCAGCCTTCCTAGCCGAGCAAATTCAACTCGGGGCAAAATTCCTCGAAAACGTGGGAAACACCGATAAATGTATGAAACGAATCCAGCTTTACCACGAAAATGACTCGTATACATGGAGCAGATTTCCGTGAAAACATTCCCAATTCAGACTTCAATTGTAGCTCGAGCTTATGGGAATTTCAACACAAAGCAATAAAATACACATTTTTTTCGAGTTTGACGACAACAAACTCGACGCTGAGCCAGCAATGTGTGGAGCGCAGCGCCGTCCGAGCAGCGAGCGTGGAGGGTGTGAAAAATAGGCGACACTCCAAATTTTGATCTCCAGGCAAAGCGCGCGGGATCGTCAATGTCGGACGAGGCAGTCTCCATTTCAACTCAACTGAGCCCTTGAAAGGGTGTCCAGGTCCACCCAGCCCAGCCCAGCTCGGCCTCAAAGCCACGTGCGTCAAACCGCCTCAAGTCTCACCGAGATCCGCGTCGATCGCAGTCCGAAACGTTTTCCACTACAATGCCTCTCAACTCCCAAGTCATTCTCAAACTCACCTCCAACGACTCAATTCACTCATTCACTCACTCGATTCACCAATGTGCACCGCCATCAACGTGGTCCAAGGGCTCGTCAAGATCTTCGAGCTGCGAGAAGCCATTCGCCACCAACGTCGCGTCAACAAGCAGACGTACCTGCAACTGACCGAGATCCACGTCGAGCTCCAGCTATTGAACCGCAACGGGCCCCTCCAGGACAACGCGACTCTGCGTCGCACCGCCACCGTCAAGAAGTTCGCCCTGGCGGTCACCAACTTCGTCGCGTACCTGCAAAAGTACAACGACATGAACCGCTTCCTGCGCTTCTTCAAGCGCAGCGACATGGAGGCCGAGCGCCTGGAGATCGTGGCCGAGATCGACCAACTCTTCCGCATGCTCGGGCTCGCCACGTCCGTGACGGTCATGAACGGCGACGCGTCGGCGGCCAAGAACGCGGCCAAGTTCCTCTCCAAGCTGCAGGACGTGCACGCGGACGTCAAACTGACCCACGACCAGGTCCAAGCAGCGCTGCTGGGGCTCGTGGAGAAGCGCATGAGCGACCAAGAGGAGAAGGAGCTCGTCGCCCAGAAGCCGGTGCTCAAGCGGAGTCACTCGCCCGCTGTGGACAGTCTGTCCGTCCCGTTGCTCATGGAGTCCCTGGGCTCGGATCAAACGAAAGCCAAGGACAAGACGCTCTTGGCGCTCATCCGCAAGTGCGTGACCAGCAACAGCCGAGTGCAAGTGTACAAGGCCGACGGGATCCAGCTATTCGCCGGCTTGGTGCGCGGAGACGAGAGCTACTTCACGCAGCTCTACGCTCTGCACTGTCTGAGCTGGTTCACCTTCATCTACTCCAAGATGCCCGAGATGGAGTTCGAGACACTGCGCGGCTGCATTCCCCCGGCGGCTCCGCTGCAGATTCAGTCGCTGATCCACGACCTCAAGCTCGGAACGGACCAGGAGAAGGAGGACGCAGCCATCCTGTGCTCGTGCATGGCCACTCGAGGCGACGTGGAGATCCTACGCACTGTCGGAGTGCTGGCGCCGCTCGTCAACCTCTTGGAGCACGGCACTGTCAACCAGAAGCTCTGGGCTGCCGAGGCGCTGGGGACTCTGGCCAGCAACAACGACGATAACTGCGTGGCCATCGCTCGAGAGAAAGCTATACACCCGTTAGTCGCGCTACTGCGGTCCGGCACGGACATGCAGAAGCAGGAGGCGGCGTACGCTCTGGGCAACTTAGCAGCCGACAACGACGTGAACCGCGCCACGATCGCGCGTGAAGGCGCCATCCCTCCCATGGTGGCGTTCGTCAAGGCCGTGACGGATGCTCAGAACCAATGGGCCGTGTACGCCCTGGGGACTCTGTCACTGAGCAACGAAGCGAACCGCGTCGCCATCGCCCAAGAAGGAGCTATCGCTCCGCTGGTGAAGCTGCTGCGAGTGGGGGCCAGCGCCCAGAAGCAGTGGGCAGCGTACACCATCGGGAACCTCGCCTACAACGACAACAACCGAGCCGAAATCACGCTCGAAGGGGCTATCAAGCCGCTCGTGACGCTGCTGGAGGTCGGCACGGACGCTCAGAAGCAGTGGGCGGCGTACGCGTTGGGCAACCTCGCGTGCGATAACGAGGCGGCGATCGAGCTGGACGAAGCCATCTTGCCGCTCGTGGAGCTCGTGCGGACGGGGTCCGACCCGCAGAAACAGGAGGCGGCGTATACGCTCGGGAACCTCGCAGCGAGTGACGACGGCAATCGAGACGAGATCGGACGAGAAGGAGCCATCGCCCCGTTGGTAGGGCTGCTGCACGCTGGGACGAGCGAGCAGAAGCAATGGGCCGCCTACGCGCTCGCGTGCCTGGCCGAGAACAACGACGCAAACCGATGGGCCATTGTGAAGGAGGGAGCGGTCACTCCGCTACTGGCGCTTGCGCTCGGAGGAACGGAAGACCAGCAAGCCCAAGCAGTTCGAGCACTGGGAAGTCTCGCCTGCGACTGTGATGAGGACTATTCCTTCCCGTCGGAGAAAGTTGTAGCGGCTTTGGTGAGGTTTCTCCACGTTGGGACGACCTCGCAGAAGGCAAACGCTGTAGTTGCGATCCAGAAGCTGGCGAGTGTGAGCGACGACAACAGGGACACGATCGTGAGGGAGGGGGCGATCCCTCTACTTGAAATGCTCGTGAACACGGGCACTGAAGACCAGAAACAGTTGGCTCAGGAGGCGCTGGAAACGCTTCGACCAAAGGTAGTCGAAGTGCCCAATGTTGGGGATTTGCTGCGTAGTGTTGCTGTGGGCTGGGTGGCCAGCTAGGCAAGGGAAAAGTGCATTACGCGTAGCGTTGTATACTTTCAATGACTTAAGCAATACCATCCAATGTTTTCACGTTTGGGGTTTGAGCGCCAAAACCGAAGTTGAAACAGCTTCTTAGCGGTTGACTCGCTGTGTATTCTTGGCGATTTTTCCAAAAGCACCTCAACCTGAAAGTCTCTAAAACCAGCCAACACCATCCATGGCTTCATGTTCTTTGATGGTTCCATGGCTGAGGTGCATTCAAGGATCAACGAGAGGTGAACGAGACCAGACAAGCTCCGCCCGGAAGGCGTCTTCAACACAAGCCCCCCCCCCACTTTCAAAAGCTGCACGTTTGGGGGCATAAATCCCGCGATCGATTTTGCCACAGAAGGTTGAAGTCGAGCAGTGAGGAGAGCGGAACGACCGCCGACCTGCTATCGGTGTGAAGATGTTCATCGATGCGTTTAGCCTCATGAAGGGGATACTGTCCAAAGTCTACTGTAGAGAGGAACCTCGAACACAGCGGAGATATGGATGCTTATCTTCGCGGAAATGCGCTTCCGAGGTGGATGGCTTTTCGGTCGTGGCATCGGCATAGAATAGGATGAGCGTGCTGCATGATGTGGGGATCAAAGTAAGACTTGACATTAAGAGATTACGAAGCAGCCGCGCGTTGGCACGCCTTAGGCGTGAACCCTGGGTGAGGTGTGGAGGGTTCGCGCGGCGATGAGGACTTGGAGCTGGTTGGTTTGGCGACGGGAGAATTGAGAATGAGCTTGGGCGACTTCGACTAGTTGCTGGGTCGTCTCAGGTGTACTTTAAGCGCTGCTAGAGCACGATAAGAGTTGAAGACGACCTTGAACCCGATTGGTGCCTCTCACTCTTGAAAAACCTCTTTTCGCCTCCGTCCAAAAGCATCATGTGTGCGTGTAGCATCTTTGGGCAGAGCTGCATTTATCCGCGCATGTTGAATTCCGGAGGAAATGGGCGTCCTCGTCGCTATTCTAACAGGAGGTGAAGAGGGCTGTTACGATCGTCAGCACGTCACCGTGTGGTTGGCGACACTAAGTTACCACTGGCGCGAATGGCTTGCATCGGTTGGAGCTCGTCAGTACTGTAGTGCTGCTGTACGAACACTTACCGGGACGATTTGCATGGCAGTAGCGGGGCGAGAGCGGCAGCGGTCGGGAGCGATTTCGAGCATTGTGCATCATGCCGACTTGATCGGACATGGCTGAATTTTGGCCATCTTCCGGCCTGTCATTATGCATACGATTTTTATTTCCCGAGCATTTCCCTGATTTGGCCAAAATGTTGTTGAGGTGGACTTCATTTTTTGGGCTGCTGTCCCAGCTTCTCATAATCAGATTGCACGGTGGCACTGCTGACTCATGTTGCTTCGTGCCCCATCCGAGTTGCGAGGTGCTGACTGGGTTAACGCTACGGTATTCGCGCCCGGAAGCTGCAATTCTCGCTCTAGAAGTTTGTTTGATAGTTTTGAGCTCATATCAACGCAGGCAACCCTGCGGTTGCGAGCGGTGACCAACCGCCGATGTACCTGTACAGCTTGGGTCTAGCTGCGAGCTGCTGATGCGTGGACGCTTGGCATTTTCAGGCAGACGGTGCAAGAGCGGCCAAGGTAAAGTGATCAAGTGATCCCGTGGGCTTTTGGATCTTCCCGATACACCGAGTCAAAAAAGCGACGGCTACCATCGATCATCAATATTTGTTCAACAATATTTTGCTGGCAGGAATTTGCCGCTGCCCAAGTGCAGCACTGCACATAAGCAAAGCCCCAACACACACCCTGCCTTTGTAAGGCTGCGTTCGCCTGCATTCCGTGATGACGGCACTGCGCTTCCCCTTACAATACCTGCGCGTTCACGTGACCTCAAGTGCCCCCAAGACCCCGAGACCGTTAAAAATCAGCTTACGTGCAAGTCAAACGGGGCACTTTTCGCTCTTGAAGTCGACCGGGTGTCGGCGTAGCCCACCGACATTTTCCATCGCTCGCAGTCCGTTCATTCCGGAATTCGCCTCCAAGCTCTCACCCGGGACTCAAGTCGCCGCCATGGACCTCGCGTTGAACATCGTCGACATCCTGCGCCAGATCTACGAGCTGCGGGACGCCATCCGCCGCCAGCGCCACGTCAACCGCCGCACGTACCTGCGCATGATGGAGATCTACGTGGAGCTGCAGTCGTCCGGAGGCATTCAAACCAACGCCACGCTGGCGCGCACTGCCACGCTGGACAAGTTCTCGGCCGCGGTGACCAAGTTCCTACTGTACCTGCAGAAGTACCACGACATGCACCGGGTCGTCCGCCTGTTCAAGTTCACGACCATGGAGGAGCAGCGCCTCAGGATCGTGGACGAGATCGACCAGCTCTACCGCATGCTCAACCTCGCCACGGTCGTGGCGGTCCTGGACGGCGCGGCCGCAGCCTCGTCAAACGCCGCCAGACTGTTCGCCAAGCTCGAGGACATGCACGGCGACATCAAGCTCACGCACGACCAGATCCACGCGGCGCTGCTCGCCGACAAGCAGCAGGTTGTGGTTGCCAGGAAGAGGATCCTGACCGACCAGGAGCCGACTGCGAGCCGACGGGTTCTGGTCCGCCAAGGCCCGATACTGACGAAGTACGCTCATGAAATCGGGGACGACCCAACGCTTGACGATGATGAGATGGAGGAGAAATCGCCCGTGCAAGCTGAGAAGGTAGCGGTGAAGAAGAGGGAGGTGAAGCGAAGCGTTGTGTGCGATGAGGAGGAGGAGAAGCTACCGCCGGTGGACACGAAGGCTCAAGTGGAGGTGAGTACAGCTGATGTGGTGGTTGGGACGACGGTGCTGGCCGTCCAGATGGTCGAGTTGGAGGAGCTGAAGCTGACTGTCGCTTACGATGAGGAGGAGGAGAAGGAGCCGAGCAACCGAGAGCTAACACTGGCTGAAGATGAAAAGCCTTGCAGTCAAGAGCCTGGCCTGATTGAAAGCACTGTCGATGAGGTGATCAAGGACGAAGAAGAGGAGCAGCGTGCAGTGGTGCACGAGGTTATTGAAGCGAAGGATGCAGAGGCGGACCAACCGAGTGGCGAGCTGTCTAGCGAGGTGCTTGAGGACAAGAAAGCAGAGAAGGTGGTCGAGCACAAGGACGTAGCACACGATGAACCAAACAAGCAGCAACCTGCACCGACGCAAGTCACTGCCGACGAGGCGGTCGAAGACGAGGGGACACTGAGTGTTGAGCTATCAGACGAACCGGTCGAGGGAGAAAAGGCGAGCGAGTTAAGTGGCGACCACGGGTCGCTGTTGCAAGATACGACCGACGAGGTGGTTGAAGATGATGTCCAAACTACTGCTGATGAGGTGGCCGAAGCGGAGGACGCACCGAAGCTTGCACCGATTCAAGGCGGCGTCGATACCGAGGTTGACGAACCAAACTGCGATCCGTTCGACGAGGTGGTTGGAGACAAGTGCGAGAATGAAACGAGCAGCTTGCACTCTGCGCCGTCCTCGGACTCTACCAGCGAGAAGGATGCAAAGACGGAGGACCTGCTGCTCCAGCAGAGTCATTCTTCAGTCCCGCTGCTTATCAAGCTGCTTGGTGCGGACGATACCACAGCGCAGCAAAAAGAAGACCTTGTCTTGGATCTCCTTCGCAAGTGCGTCACCAACAGCAACCGCGTCCAAGTTTACAAGATCAAAGGGATCCCAGTGCTCACGAACCTGGTGCGCCACGGAGAGACGTTCCTCACGCAGCTGTACGCTCTGCACTGCCTGAGTTGGTTCACGTTCTCCTTCTCCAAACTGCGCGAATCGGACTTCATGGAGCTGAACAACTGCGTTCGCGAACCATCCCACGAAGAAAGGCTCTCGCTTCTGCACGATCTACAGTCTGACGATGATGAAGTGAAGGAACGCGCAGCGTTG
Organism: Phytophthora sojae; assembly: GCF_000149755.1. Lineage (NCBI taxonomy): Eukaryota > Oomycota > Peronosporomycetes > Peronosporales > Peronosporaceae > Phytophthora > Phytophthora sojae. The sequence goes on from NW_009258115.1 coordinate 8,145,296, forward strand.
CGGTGCTCGTGTGTTGCCACGCGTGTGGCTGGAGACGCACTGCGTCAAGTTGGAGTTTTACCGCTATTAATTGGACTGCTTAAGGACGGCACCGACAACCAGAAACTGTGGGCGGCTGAGGCACTCGTTACTCTTGCCAGCGACGACGATGAGAACTGCGTTGCAATTACGCGTGGAGGGGCCATCCCGCCGCTGGTTCTGCTTCTTCGATCGGGTACCGACATGCACAAGCAAGAAGCAGCCTACGCACTGGGAAATCTGGCGGCGAATAACGAAGTCAACCGTGCGAAAATTGCTCGTGAAGGAGCCATTCCTCCCATGGTAGAGTTTGTGAAGTCGGTCACGGATGCGCAGAACCAGTGGGCGGTGTACGCCCTGGGGTTCCTGTCTCTAAACAACGAGGAGAACCGCGTGTTGATCTCTCAAGAAGGTGCTATCCGTCCTCTCGTTAAGCTCCTGCGCGTGGGAACACGCGCTCAGAAGCAGTGGGCCGCATACACACTCGGGAATCTCGCTCACAACGACGCCAATCGCGCGGAGATCACAAGGGAAGGCGCCATTACACCGCTGATCCAACTTCTTCGAACTGGGACGGCGATGCAGAAGCAGCGAGCAGCGTTTGCATTGGGGAATCTAGCATGCGATAACGATACAGTGACGACGGACTTTGATGAAGCTATCCTGCCGCTCGTCGACCTCGTGCGAATGGGGTCTGACACACAGAAGGAGGACGCTGCATATACGTTGGGCAACCTCGCCGCCAACAACGGTGCCAGACGTGCTGAGATTGGTCGTAAAGGAGCTATCGCCCCGCTGGTGAAGCTTCTGAAGACTGGGGACGGTGAGCAGAAGCAGTGGGCGGCGTTCGCACTGAGGTGTCTCGCTTACGACAACGACTTGAACCGCGTGGCGGTTGTGGATGAGGGCGCCATTGAACCTCTGGCTGCTATGATGGAGGAAGGGACTGAAGAGCAGAAGGAGGAGGCCGCTCATGCACTTGAGCACCTCGTGGTGAAGGATGTCGAGGCCGCGAACACGTTCATTCCCGACCGAGTTATGACGTCGCTGAGGGGCTACTGGAGTGCCGACGCAATCTCGCAGAACGCCAATGTGGCTGCAGCTGCAGCTTTAAACACATTCGGGACTGTGCGCGAGGGCGTCCTCCCGCTTTTTCGCAAGTTGGTGAAATCGGATGCGGACACAGAGAATACGTCGCAATCCACCACTCGTGAAGACCCAAAAGCGGAGACCAAAGGGAGCAGCTGGGCTGGAGCTTGGTGAGTCCAAGATCATTCATTTTTCCTAAAAAATATTCAAATTCAGGTATTAGCATGTATCTACTTTCAAGTATATAAACCCTTTAGTGAACTTATGAAAAGTTTCGTGTTACAAGCATACAAGTACTCTACAACAAATCAATTACAAATACACTTTATATCTGTCTTCGAGGGTGTGTGGTGGCTTGTGGAACCATTGTTGACCTCATATACTGGGGGGGGCCTGGAAGTTATTAGGCCACGGGATCCAGTCCTTCCTGTCCATCTCACGCCTCAAGGGAGAACTGCGTGGACTGTAGAGCAAAACGCCGCAGTTGTGTCTCCAGTTCGGAGAAATTCAACGCCGCAACCTCTTGAATGTAAAAGTGTGGGTTCCTGTACACATCTCGTCGGCCGTAGCACTTTTGGTTGTGCTCAAAGTCCAGGTCCAATACGAAATTCTGAATGGAGTAATACCGGCGACTTGAACCTTTGTGGAAGCGCATGAGATGCGTCCAAATCTTCGGGTCTGCGTACCTCTCCACGGGAGCGGATACCACATCCACAGCGTCCACAGTCTTCTCGTGCAAGTTCTCCTCTTTAGCTTCATCTGTAAACGTCCCCGTAAGTTTGTGCTGATTGCGGTGCATGAAGAGAATTTCCCCCTCTGCGTCGTGCTGAACCATCGTCATGCCACAGAAATCGGAGCGTAGGAACGCATCATACACCGTTCCAGCCATACCAGGAGGAGTCTGGATCATAGCGAACGGAACATTCAGCTTCAGCCACGCCAACCGGAACAAATCCTTGTCACCCCACACAAGCCTCAAGCTCGAGAAAAAATCCGGTCGGTGGAGAGCGTAAAATCTAACAAGCTCCAGCGGAGCAGCGTGTCGCCTGCGGTTCACGACCAACTGGCCGCTTTCCTGCTCAAACATGTCGACGAACGGCATATCCAGCAGCTCCCACAGCAGCGAGTTCTCGTGAACGCCGAAGATCGTTGACCGAGGGTGCCAGAAATCCGGCCAGAAGATCGCTCCAGTCCTGACAAACTCAGGAGACTCGAACAGGAACGTTGGATCACGCACGGGGACGTTATCCGCATCCAGGAACAGCAACCGGTCGAACGTGCTGTGGTAAATGGCGTGGATCTTCGCCACGAACTTCTTGGCCATGGGGTCATTGATCTCCTGGAACGTAATGTTGCTCAAAGTCGCTGCGAGGTGCTTCAGAGGCTTCAGAATCGCGTCATTTGGCTGGATTTCATCCGGTCGGAACCAAATTTCAACTGGTAATTGGCAGCTCAAAACCTCCCGCAACACTCGAATAGCAGCGTACGCACTGGCCAGCAGCTTCGGGTAGACGACCATCACAATGCCATCCCGCGGTGAACCCTCCTCTTGTTTCCCCACATTCGGCAGCTTAAAGCTCGGATGAAGCGCCTTCTGCGACGTGTTGTGCGCTTGCACCCGGAAGTTGATAAACTCCTGCGCGTCATCGCACCGGAACGGCACATTGTGGCGAGGCAAGCTGTTGCACTTCCTCCTCATGACTCGGAACCTCTCGCCGGTGTTGATGTCCTCCGCTTCGCAGTACCCGCTCTCTCCTTTGGACACGATCTGCGTGCAGTTCTGGTCGCTCTCCGGTTCCCGCGCGCCGTCGGGACTGCAGCCGCGTGTGGCTCGCCAGCCAATGCACTTGAGCTGGCGCTGAGAGACGTCCCCCGAGGGGAAGTCCTTGATCTCTACGGGCACCCGCTCCACTGCAGACAGGAGCTTGGGCACGCCGACGCTCTCGAGTCGCCCTCGGCTCTTGTCGACGAGCGACACGTCCAGGCGAGACGTGAAGGCGCCGATGCTGTGCGCCGACCAGAAGAGCACCACCGACGCGTAGAGCACCGTGCCCAGCAGCAAGATGCGGCGTGTGGAGGCCTTGGGGCGGATCCACTTCGACAGCGGAGACGGAGGCTGTGGCTTCTCCATCGAAGCGGAGGCCGATACCTCCTCAGTCGAGAGGTTCATGGACGCAATGAGGCAATGAGGAACTGGGCAAATGGAGGGGGATTTGATCGAGCCTGGAATTTGCGACGTTGACGTCGGTCGATTGTGGTGCAGGACTCTCCCCCGAGGCCCAGACGGCGATATATTGGCAGTGGCAGCCGTTTGAGGGCAGGTGATTGATTGGGCGCACAATGGAGACTGGATCCTCCGCACCGAACCGATAGACTGTAACGGTTCTTAGTACACCATGCGACCGGCGAGATTCAAGCGGGAAGGGTACAGTGGTCGCAGGCAGAGGAGTGCGGTAATGTGGTGACTATGTTGCGGCCGGGGTGTTATGGTGCGCTAGGAGTGATGGTCGATTAGTTGCCGTTGAAGCTTGCAAAATCCAGCGGACCCAAAGCCAAAGGCGAGCTGCAATGATCGCAACCATGCCAATCTGCCTTTTCGAAGACCGCCAGCCACTAGCAAGGGCCTCACAGTGGGCTAAGTTACGTAGAGTTCATGCGCTGAAGTGGAGCCCAGAGGGAGCAGGCGCCGGGAAGAACAACGATCTCAAATGTGACCCATTATGGTCATTCAAGACCCGCCAAATATCAGCAGAGAAGAGATACTTAAGTACAGCGGCTGCAGGTCGATGGGACTCGGTTGGTGGAGACGCCGGAGGGTTCTCAATGGTTGGCAAGAGCATTCCATGACAAGGAGAAAGCGCTGGTCGACCGCGCTGTACATTGGAGCGTGGCTCGCACACCCACAGTGGACCAGAACTTCGACAAGCTGCAGGGCGAAGGGGCGGTGCCGCCACAGCTGCGCCCACGTGTCGGGCCTCGTCGTGTATAGCGACGGGCGCTTGGGCAACGTGGAGGATGAGCAGGTTGCAGAGGACGGAAAGGAGGAGCTCGAGTGCGCTAAGGGCAGATTGAGGAGCTGCAGGGCCGGCTGGAGGAAGAGTAAGGGTGGCTTGTCCAGAGATTAATCATTAGGACGGAAGTGCAGCCCGTAGAAGTACGATTAGCGTTCTCGTCGAGCTGATGAACGTTTGGGCGAAGGTGCCGCCGAACCTCATGGGCACGAGCGAGAGCTGATGGTGATGGTTTAGGACTGGACCAGTGCGAATAGGCCGGGGAGTGCATCAATAGCTCCTTGGGGTTGAAGGGCTTGACAGGGGAGGAGCTGAAAGCAGCACCGAGCTACCAGTACTGCGAGTGCTATCTTGAAGCACGCAAACATATCAAATATCTGGATGCAGTCGTCCACCTTGTTGACGTAGGTAGCTCTCGTAAACCTCGAAATGTCGAGACTTTTTCAGCATAGTTTCGGCCTAGCTGCCAGGTATCCAGCGTGGATCGGTGCTGTTCCAGCCAGCCTTGCAGTTGATAAGTGCCCCAGGTATTTGTCGAAGAAGATGAAATTCGGATGCATTTCAAGCGTCCTTCCAGCTGCCCCCTCCGCCGGACCCAACCTCACGAATACATCGTCAAAGTCCTTGTAGTGGCTGTAGTTCAGGAGGGACAGCGGAAATTTAGTCTCGACATGGAAGATATTGAATTGACGGAGCCATTACTTCGAAGTACCATTATGTATCACGACGCATTCGCTTTAAAGGTGCCGGGGCACATTCATCCATGCGCTCCAGTGCGCGTGGCGCAGTATCACTTCGAGTAGGTTCTCCAGTCTGACGCAACTCCAGTAGCAAAGAATCAATCCCTAGGGCGTTCATTTCGGACTGGTTCGCTTGATTGTTCATAGCCAAACTCTCCAGAGCGCGTACTGCGTCGCTCTTCATGTCGTCTGTCCCATCTTGCAGAATCCCCACGAGACGAGGGATGCCACCTCCGCTCGCGATTTTAGCGCAATTTACGTCATTACTCGCCAAGTTGGCCAGAGTCGACACCGCGTATTTCTTGACCGCTTCTACCGTACTGTCGAGAAGTTTCACCAGTTTCGGGACGACTTCTCCGAAATTGTGGCTTGTGTTCTCATCACCAGTTAAATGATGCAAACGCCGGGCTGCATCTTCTTTCTGCTCCCTCGTTCCAGATCGAAGAAGACCCGCGAACAGCGAGATTGCTCCAGCGCTTACAACGGTACTGTGATTTCCTGACTCTCCGCATATTCTCTCCAATGTCCGAGCTAATGAATCGTTCAACTTCTCATTTCGAGCTCCAACGAGCGCCACAAGGTCCGGAATCACTCCTGCGGTCTTAACTGTTTCGACGACGTTGCGCTCAGCCACCAGATTATTGAGCGCTTGTGCCGCACCGATCTTCTGGTAATCAGATCCGTCTCGAACTAGCGAGACAAGATCATCAACGGCTCCCTCAGCTACGATGGTCGAGCGACCTTCGCCACTGAGAGCTGAAGCCGCCAGCGCACACCCAGCGTAGAACGTCTGGTTATGAGTTCCATTTCGCAGTAGCTCAACTAGAGGCCCAATAGCTCCTGAGCGAGCAATTTCACCCCCTAACGCAGCCACACTTCCCACTGCCCGAACTGCGTGGTCCTGTTGTTTGTTGCTACCACTACGTAAGAGCTCCGTAAAAAGGGGGATCGCCCCAGCCTCCTTTATCACCCCAGCACTGCACTTGTCAATAGCAACATTAGCTAGAGCTCGAAGTGCGTGGTCCTTCTGGGTGTTTGTCCCGTTGCGCAGAAGTGCTACCAACGGTACCACGGCATCTGCATTCGCTATTGCGTTACGACTTTCAGCGCTCGTAGTCAAGTTTGCAAACGCTAGCACTGCTTGAGTTTTGAGCTTGACGACATCGCCCTTCAGATGCGCCACAAAATGCGGTACCGCTCCTGCTTGAATAATTTCTTTGTGGTAAGCTTCGTCAGCAGCAAGATTGGCCAACGCTCGGACTGAATGGCACTCCTTGATAGTGGCCGATCCAAAATCAAGCTGGCGGGCCAAGAGATTGATAGCGCCCAGTTCTGCAATCACGCGGCGGCTATTGGCATCGAGGGCCAAGTTCGCCAACGCCCTTGCTGCTAATTCTGACATGTTGTCCCTTGTTTCTCGCAGCATCTCCACAAGAGGCTCGATAGCACCTTTCATAATGACGTAGCGGCTTTCCGGCTTATAAGACAGATTAGCCAAAGCACGCGCAGCTTCATTACGACTGTGGGATCGAAGAAGACTCACGATAAATGGGATTGCTCCTGCTTGTGTGATAGCGTCAATGTGACTCTCATCCAAGGCGAGGTTAGCCAAAGCACGCGCTGCTTGCCCCCTGTAGTAATTGGCGCCGCCTTGAAGTAAAGCCACAAAGGCTTCAATAACATCTGCGCGTACAAGTAGACCGCGATTCGTTTTGTCCACGGTTAGATTCGCCAGCGTGCACGCTACTCGAGTTTTCAGCCTTTCATTCCCACTTTGAAGAAGTTCCACGAATGGATCTACCGCTCCATGGGCAATAATCGCAGATCTGTTCTTCACATTGATCATAGCTAGGCTTCCTAGCACACAAGCGCCATGGAATCTTGTAGCTGAGCTGTAGGCCTGGAGCAATCCGACGAGAAGTGGAATCGCACCTTTCTCTACAAGCATGTTGCAGCAATCTCTGCTGACAGTAAGCCGACTCAAGGCCCCGGCCGAGTGTTCTTTCTGTGCGTCGCTCCCGGCTCGCAAACAACTTAGCAAGGCGTCGATAGCTCCATTCTGTGCCATTATCTCGCAGCTCCGGATATGACCGGCAAGCCGCCCTAAAGCGCAAATTGATAGTAGCTTCTGAATTTGATCGCCATTCCTCAACAACGCGGTAAGCGGTGCTACAACACCAGCATTTCGTAGCACATCCATGTTCGCTCCGTTCCTTCCTCCAGTAATGCACGCGCAGTGGACCAACGCCTTAATTTTACTTGGGCGGTTGATAACTCGTAAACTTGCTGCAATAGCGTTGCATCCATCCAATGTGGCAGCTCCAACCAGTTTACGCAGCGAATCAAGATCTTTTAAGGGCAATCTTGAATCCAGCTCGGCCCAGCTCAGTATTCCAAGTGCACATGCGCGCAGAAAGTGAGTGCGACCACGCTTGACAAGTCCAATCAGCTTCGATACGCCATTCACATCGTAGACAAATTTGCGTCGGTAGCTCGACAAACAGGTCTGATACAGAGTTACCAGCGCGTGTTCCTGGTCGTCAACACTGCCGATCTCAATAACATGCAGGAGAAAGACAACACCGCTATCCGGCAAAAATTCTGGAGAAGTATCCATTTGAAAAGGATTGCCCGGCTGAAATGCATGTTGGGTAGGACTTCTGAAGGAGACTCCACATTACGAGCAAAAGCGAGAGTCTGGCGAGATCGCTGCACAGCATGAGCTGCACGCGCCAATAGCTTCAAGTGTCGACACTTGATCTCGATCAGCAAAGGCTTTCAGCTTCTCTACGACATAGTCGAGTTTAACTCGCTTCGTTGGGTCTACACTTGTCATCATTAGTAGGAGCCCCCATTCATCAGCATCCATCTCGTCCGGCTTATCTGGGATAACACCTCTTCTAACGTTGTCGCCGGCATCCTTCTCTGACAGGAATCTAAACGGGGGCACACCGGTTGAAGACTCGATGATGCACATGGCAAGCGAGAACACATCGGAGGCTGCTGTCGGTGGACGATCCATACACTCAGGTGCACGCCATCGTACGCTTCCTCCTGATTCAGAGCTCCCAGAACGTATCCTGAAAGTGTCAAGACCAAAGTCCGATAGCACCGCGCGGTCGTTGCCATCGACGAGGATGTTACTCAGTTTGAGGTTGCCGTGCACCAGACCGTGCTGGTGGAGATACTGCAATCCAGTCGCCGCTTCGTATACCAACCGCCACATCTGCCTCTTGTTGCTCTCAGAGCGAGCGAGAAACGAGCGCAGATTGCCGTTCACTGCATTCTTGTAGACGAGAATAGGCGGTGAGCTGACGTGCGACGCCCCACACAATTCTACAATGTTTGGATGCTTCAACTGAAATACTTCGTCCATGTCCTTCTTTATCTTCAGCCACATACTTTCATCCATCCTCGACTCATCCACACACAATTGATTGACCACCACCTTCGACTCGTTACCCCACGCTCCGTAATACACCGAGGCTAAACGCCCTCGAGCGAACGGCTTCGACTGCAACTCCACCTCGTAATCCGGAATAAACCACGACGGTAACGCCACCTCAGTCATTCTCGACACGCTCCCAATCTTCCCCACCAACATCCTCATCCGTGTCAGATCCTCTTCTGCATGCCGAGAGCTCTTCTTCTCCACTTCGAACTTCAACGTTAACAGCGCCTCCATCTGAGCTCGAGGGCTCTGGAGGTCACGAAAGCACAGGCTTGAATCGTCTAATGTTGCAGCTAGCACAGCGTCCTGCACGAAGCGATCTGCTCGCCACTGCGTCTCCCAAGACACAATGTCGGCGTCGAGCAACTTCGCGAGCAGATCCGCAACTTTTTCGTTCAATTGCTGCAACTCCCCCGCCATTGCTGCGCTCTTGACGACTCGGTAGATGAGGGACTTGCAGCTGTTAAGTTGCAGGAAGCGGAGATATCTGGTGACTAGAACCGCGTATGACTCGAGTAAGTTGGCAGACGGTAGTTGGTCCTCCCGCTCCATTCTCTGAAGCTCTGCCAGCAGGTTCTGGAGGCGTGAGAGCAGCCGCTCGCTTGCACTTTGGAGCTCGCTCATCTGCAGACAAAGCGCTTGCGCCTTGGAGAGCGCTAGGGCCACAGGGCCCTCCCCGGGGACGACCAGGCCCAGCAGCGGGCTCAGATTCATACAGTAGGTATCTTCTATCTATCCACCGCAAAGTATCCACTTTGATGGGCTATTCTAACGTAATATTTGTGAAAACAAAAAATACTTTTAGAATTGTTTCACAAATATTACATTTAGGCACGTGATCCCTGGCGTCGGCCACGTCTCGAGGGCGCTCGCTACTGCCTCGTCGCTATGTTGCGGTATGGAGGAGGCCCAGCCGGCGTGCGGCCGACTGCACTCGCGGCTGTCGAATCTCCTGGCGGAGCTGAAGAGAGTGGAGACGACGCAGACGTCGGCGTCGTCACTAAACGAGTGCACAAGCGTCGTGGCCGCATTCCTCAAGTTGCTGCAACGTCACAGCGGTAAACCATTGATCTACCGAGTTGTCAGGCATAAATCCATGGTGGATGGACTGCAACAAGTTAATGAAGGCGTCGAGGAGCTGTTCCGAGAGCTGCTGGACGTCGACGTCGTCAACTGGAGCGACCAATGGGAAGCCGACTGCCAGCTGCAAGATGCAGAGATTGAGGCTGCAATTAAGGATAAATCCGTGGTTTTACGAGACCTGCAGAGCTCCAGAGCTCGGGCTGATGCCTGGTTCACTCTTAAATTTGAGGTGGAGAGGAGGTCGGAGCTGCAAAATGAGAAGACGATGCGGTGGATGACGTCGGTTATGCAGACGATTGCGGCGGGGTTGAAGACGTTGGGTGGAGCTTTGCCGGAATGGTTTCTGCCTGAGTATGAGGTGCAGGTTGAGAGGAAGCCATTTCGACGTGGATGCTTTGGGTCGCTGCATCGTGGAGTGTTGCTGAGTTCTGGGGTGAATGTGGTGGTGAAGCGGTTTAGTGTTGACGAGATGATGGTTGACGAGCACGTGCAGCTGAAGTTGGACAAGGAGTTTGAGACGTTGTGCGGTTTAGAGCACCCAAACGTTATGAAGGTGTTTGGGGGTTCGCCTGTCGGCTCACCCCCGTTTATTGTGTATGAAGACGCGATGGATAGAGATCTTCGGTCTTTCTGGAATCGGTCAGACGAGATCAAGGAGCGAATGTATACTTTGCTTCACCAGGCTGCAATGGGGCTGAACTATCTCCATAAGCAAGGAGTCGTACACGGCAAGCTTCAGCTGAGCAATATCTTTGTGAGTGACGCCGGGCAGGTGAGGTTGGCGGGGTTTGGAGTGGAATCGCTGCAGCCATACTCGGCTTCTGGTGGGGACAACTTACGTTGGCCAGCACCCGAGTGCTTGGCAGGCCGGGCTACCTTCACCTCGGACGTGTATTCGCTCGCAATGTGCATGATTGAAGCTGCGACCAACCAGCCCCCGGTCGCGTGGTTAGACGCCAAAAGTGTTCGTGAGTATTTGAAAAACGGATTGCTTCCCAGCAGACCAGATAGCATGACCGACGAAACGTGGGCGCTTGTGGTCTCCATGACTAAGTTTGATCCTGAAAAACGAGTCGACCTTGAGAGCGTGATCAACAAACTGAAACACTTCGCTGACCGCGAGTCTGCAGTGACACTCAACTGTTGCTGCGTGTGTGCTGCATCAATCTCAGTCGAATGGAAATTTTGCGCGCAATGTGGGAGCCAGCTGCCTGTCAGCCCACCGTCGCCAGAATTGACTGGAAACTTGTCTGTCCCACAACTCGTTGCGGCAACTCGGACAGAGTCAGCAGCCAGACAAGATCAAGCTCTACTGCTGTTGGTTCAAGCCTGTATCGATGATGACAAGCGCCGTGAATTTTACGCCTCGGATGTTATTTCAACATTGGTTGACTTGGTGGAAACGGGCCGCAGCCACTTTGCTCGAGTGTGTGCACTTCAATGTTTGAGTATGGAGAAGACGCCGGAGTTAATTTCCAGCTATTCCGACGGAAAAATCATAGAGCTGGGGCAGTCCATTCCAGTTCTGACACCGCAAGAATGTACGTGGCTTGTGGGCGCGTTGATGACCGGTAGCTGTCAGAACAAGTTAAAGGCAGCGATACATTGCGCGGGCGCGATCACAGCGAATCGTGGCAAGGGTCTGCGAAGTGCAGGGGCAGTGGAAGCTCTCATAACGTTACTGAAAAGTGATGATGAGCCCCCAAAGATCTGGTCGGCCATCGCCCTCGGCCATCTAGCCGATCACGATGTAAACTGGCGGACTCTTATGAAGAAAAACGTGGCAGGACCTTTGGCATCGATTCTTCAAACTGGCAGCGACATGCAAAAGTCATACTCGGCCTGGGCCTTGTGCCGTCTTGCTATCAGTGATGCGACCGATGACTTAGAAGGAAAAGAAGGGTTAATATCGCTGCTGGTGTCACTGCTCAACGTGGGCAATGCCAATCAGAAGTTATTGGCTACGTCTGCGTTGCTCAATCAATAGCAATACGATCAGGGCCGCAATTACAAGTGCAGGAGTTATGCCGCCTTTAATGACGATGCTTCAGTGTGGAACACGTGAGCAGAAGAATATTGCAGCACGACTGTGTGCTGCTTTGGCTGTCAGCGCTGATAGTCGCCGACTAATTGTTGAGATCGGAGGCCTACAGATAGCTGTCGAGCTTCTTCGAGTCGGGTCTGATGTCCAGAGAGAGCAATCAGCCCGAGTATTGGCGTGTCTGAGTCTTGATGAGGGCGGTAGCATCGCAGTTGCTACAGAGGGAGGCATACCCCCGATTATGGAGCTTCTTCGCTTTGGCATTAGTGAGCAGAAGGAGCAAGCGGCGAAGGTGCTGGTTAATCTTACGTTGTACGAGCGGAGTCGCGACTTGGGTGCGCGCGAAGGAGTTATTCCACCTTGCGTGGAGCTTCTTCGGTACGGCAACGAAAAGCTAAAGGAGTACGCGGCTTTGGTGCTAGCTAATCTCGCACACAGTGCGAAAGATCGCTGCGCGATTGCAGAGTCGGGGGCGATCGCATTCCTGGTCTCGCTTCTTCGTGGAGGAACCCCAAGCCAGAGGGAATCAGCAGTGTGGGCTTTGGCTAATTTATCGGTGGACAAGAAGAACCGCAGCCTGATTGCAGCTGCAGGAGGCATTGCCGCCCTCAAAGCACTGCTTCAGAGTGGAACGGATAACCAGAAGGGCCAAACAGCTCGGGCTTTGACGAATCTGACGCTAGATCAAGGATGTCGAGAGGAGATTGCTCGCGAAGGTTGTATTCCGGTATTTGTGGGTCTGCTTCGAAGTGGCGACGAGAAGCCTAAGGAGCAAACCGTGCGGGCTCTGACAAATATGGCGGTCAGCCAGAGCCATCGAAGACGTATGATACAAGCAGGGTGTGTCGCGTGCTTTGTGGGGCTTCTTCGAGATGGAACTGCGGGCCAGAAGCTGCACACAGTACGAGCTGTGGCTCTTTTGACTATAGATGTGGAGAACCGAGACTCAATCGCTCGTGCAGGAGGCATCCCGCCGTTAGTGACTCTTGCTTGGGTCGGAAACGATGTCCAGAAGGAATTGTCCACGTGTGCGCTGGCCAACTTGTCTGCTAGCGTTGAAAACCGCATTACCATAGTAAGAGTGGGGGCGTGTCTTCCTCTAGTAGCGCTTCTTAGCGTTGGAACTGAGAAGCAGAAGGAACTCGCTGCGAAGACTTTCGCGAATTTGGCAATCAGTGACGGCAATCGCAGCACTATCGCCAGTGCAGGTGTCATCTCTCCGTTGATCTATCTTCTGCGAGATGGAACTATAAAGCAGCAAGCTGAGGCAGCGCGAGCGTTGGGGAACCTAGCGATCAACAATGACGCAAATAGGGTTGAGATGGAGAATAAAGGCGCAACTCCATGGCTGAAGACGCTCAGTCAAACAGCAGCGAACCCGCTGAAGCGCAACGCTGCAACCGCTTTGGAAAACATCGAGACAAGCAAGGCTTCAAAGAGAATGCGCGATCATGTTCAGGTTTAGTTAACCGCGAGGGTGAATCTGCGTCTGCAGTCTCTAGTCGCCTTCCATAGGTCGCTCCAGTTGTAGACATCAAGGTCCAGCAGCATTCGGAACACCTCTTCGGCGGCGTGATAAACTTGTTGCAGCTCTTCCACAATGATTATATGCCTGGTAACACGGTAGACCAAATGCTTAACCTTTGTGACGTTGCAGCAGCTTAGTTTTTTCTTCTTTTTTTTTAATAACGTTGAGGTGTATTGAGTTACTGGCCTTGTGGCCGAACTTCTAATCCCCCTAACTTAGTTTTTATTTCGGTAAAAAGGTATGAAAGTTAACAAGAAAATCAGTGGCTATGATAAACCATAGAATACCTGGTTCACGCTCAGATATGAGGCAATTAGGAAGTTGAAACTGTGGAAAAGGTTTGAGACTGATGCGGTTTGGAGCTGTGAAGAGTTTGGGTGGATCGCATCTAATGGAGCTGCAATGGATGGAGATCCTGAATCGGTCGTAAGAGAGTAACTAGCGAATGTCTACTATGGCCGCTCTTGTGCTCACAAACAAGGTATCGTGCTCGGCAACATTCAGTCGAGCAACATTTTGTGAGAGACATAGAGCAGGTGATTTTGGTGGAGTTTGGCATGGAATCATTATCTGTGGGTTCTGGTGGTGACAACTTGAGCTGACGAGAACCTGAGGGTTTGTAACTTGGGAAAAAGGAGTAATTCCCAGAAGACCAGATGATATGTCGCTCACATTGACAAAGGGTTCGAAGTGCGTGCGTTCGAGTTTCACTACATCAACTTATCTTGAGACAACACCAAGCCGTAAATTTGATGGCGCTAAAAAAGCATCGATACAGAATTCAACAAGTAGCAGAAAAGCTTAGGCCTAGTTCTAACCACGTGCCATCCGTGCCATGCCATGCCATGTCATTTTTCATTGGCCGAGAGCTCCTCAGGTTTAGGTCACTGGTGCCATGAAAGTGCCATGCATGGCACGCTTTGGTGCCATGGCAATTGGTCGTGCCATGTGCCATAATGGGGAAATTGCTCGCGACGGGCATCAGACTTCGCTCTGCTGGTATATACTAGTTCATACACCTACTAGAAACCCATGTAACCCGCTTTTGGCAGACGGGGTGCTAAAGTGTGGACACCAGTTCATCTTGCCATGGCGCAGTCGGAAACGGAGTGCCATGCAAAATCGGTACCTAGCCCTATGGCATGGCATGGCACCATGGCGCGCGGTTAGAACTAGGCCTTATAGCGTTCTTGTTGCTGTCCAGCAGGTGCTCAGCCCCAACCGTGATCTTCACTCCCGTCGAGTCTTGATGAAATCATGCAAGAGGTGCGTGACCTCGCCAGGGCTGTGGAAATATAGATTGTTTATTGATTGACGGCTCAGATCTGGAACAATCAATAATTATTGCAATTTCAACAATCTCACAAACAAAAAGATTGCAATCAAGTTCTCGCTTGTATTTCCTCTGCTACGTTCATATTTTTACTGGTTTGGCGGCGCTATCGCTCTAAGACCTTTGCTTGTGCGATTACATTTGTGTTGAGCTTCAAAAACCTTGGTCAAATGCAACGTTGGGTCTTATATTCATCATGTTGAGCGTGCACCCCATCCAGGCATTCAATGACCCCTCATATCCGCATTTCGAAGCAGAAGACACATAATGGCTTTTTAGGAGCTAGGATCGGTTCCATAGGCTTGACGTTGCATATTTATCTACCGGATCGCTGGCAAAGGCTTAAAATCAGTATAGGAACAATATGGGAACGGGATTGCCGATTGAGATCACGGAGCAATCAATTATTGTGATCGACAATCTCGGCAATATTACAATCGCAATCACTTTTTCCACTGTGACCTCGCTCTCGTTCATAGCTCCTTGCTGGCCTGAAACCTTGATAGTGTCCCGCAATTCTCCAGTGATAGCCGCAAAAGTAATGTTCTCGTTATTCAGTTTGACTGGTTACTGCTGTCCGCAATACAAAAGGTATCGGTGCTTCACCTTGTCCCAGGTTACCTTCAAAATCAATGGTACGGATGATAGGACATCGTTAGATATAAGTAAGTGGCATCAATGCACCTCACTGACAAGCAAGTTACCTTCGAAATTGCAGCTGTCTCCTTATCACCTTTAAAAGAAGCGAGGATGCTGTTGAGGTGGTCCCAGTGCAATGACCATTGACGCCGTATCCCTCTGAACGCTTTAATTGCGGGGAAGCCTGGCCATTTTACGATGATATGGATAGTCCGTTGGGTTGGTGCGCCAACAAGCTTGAAAGCGTCCACTACCATATCGCTCTCGCCCGTCAATTCAGTGATCCTGCCCCCTCATCAGAGCTCGCGCGTCGTCTGAGTCGGTATTGATCCACGCACCATCTCGCTCCCTCGACAAAAACAACTTCCAGTCTGGCTTGGTGGTGCCAAGCGCGTCTCCAACTACCCGATGCAGATTAGTATCTCTGATGTTGACCTGAAGCTCAATCGGTGGCCCCTCTCTCCCCTTCAGAGAACACACAATTTCCATTTCTCCAAATGCCTCCAAAACATGGACCACGCCGGAGGGAGCTGCGGTGCCGGGAATAACGTCGTTAACGAAATGAACATCCTTGAGTTCATTCTCCTTGGAAAGCACCTCAGCTACAAGCGATGGGATCTTGCCACTTAACATTTTTCTCACTCTGCGCGACTCGATCGGGATGAAGGCGCCATTTGCTTTTGTTGCGCGAAAGATCATCAACTTCATAGGATCAATGTTGCCGAACAAAGTCCCATTTGTACTCGTGAGATTGGCCTTCAGCATGCCAACAGTTTCATGGCCATTCCAAATAGTTGTGTGCACCAACCCTTCCACGTCCAGGAGTATATACTTGATGTTCATGCCGAAAAGGTTGAAGGGATGCCGCAGTTGAGAAGACTCTTGGTGAATGCCTGGCAGCGATATTTAGTGTAAGTCGGATATCAGGAGCAAATGAAATAGCCCACACTGTTGCTTGTGCGACAGAATTGTGGCTTGGAGTTATCTGTCCTGGCGTCATCTGTGGCCGTACGTATGGCCAGTCTTACTGGATGTTGTCGAATGGTCAACCATTCGCTTAAAGGGTATAAAGCGTCGCCGTTTGGCAAATCAATCCAGTAGCGGTCACCTCGGGTGAACTAAACTAACAACAAATAATAGGCAGGCTCAAGATACAATGTAGTTCAACCAGCAGGTGCCAGTCCTACCGTAGGAATCATACGCTTAGGATATGTGTTTGTGTTTTATCGAGGTTCGGTACATGTACGAAACACATTTTTTTTTAAATAAAGGTACCGCACCTGATCAAGACTTGGGCCATACTAAGCATTAAGTGACTCAGGCCGGTTCTTACACTGGATCATGATCTACTAAGGGGTGAGTGTGGTGTGGTAATTCCACTAAAATCCTCCTCTACCAAAAGGTATTAGAGACACCAACAACACGCTAACCCGCGAAGGTAAGCGCTTATTGGATCCAAACCTGAAGACCAGGAACGATCCCTTACACCGGGTCGGTTGCAAGCGCCTCTGTACACCTTAGGTTATCTTCGGTCAACCCAAAAACCTGTACCGCTAGCCACGAGCTAACGCTAAGCGCTTTCGCGCAACCCCACTGCAGTCCCTCAGAAAGGAAGGGTACCGGCGTGTTAGGCCTTATACAGGGGGACCAAGGTAAAACCTCGGTAGGTAGACTAATACACTCAGGGATACTCTAATCCCACAAATATATACTGAACGATACTCTAATACCGTTCCTGCCTCTCCGTCCACGCCAACTCTTGGCGCTGCCAAGGAAACTCTCGGTCAATGCACGATAAGCTCCCCGACAGGCATCCACACGCAGCCGAGCGTGTCCAGGCACTACAATAAGCTAGCTACACTTACCGAAGTCGGACTTGACCCTTGTTGGCTTTGGGGGAAGACTGTCTTTTTATTACTGAGTTTTCTGAGGCCATGGGGGCCTCGTTCTGGCCATCCTATGATGAGTCCTATGTCCCTATACAAATATCTAGTGTGAACGATCGCAATAAGGTGATTCCGGACACATCAAATGACGATCGCGGCTACACTAATAAGTGCGGTCGAAGTACGTAACTAAATGCATCTGTACCTAAAAGTGGGTACCATGAAGCCTCGTTCGGGGTTGTATTAGGACCCGACGAGGCTCCGGCCACTACCTGTCACTCCAACGAGGATAATGTCGCCAGCTTAACCAAAGCAGCCACTTCCATCTCGCGCTTGACTGCTCCTTGATTATTGTACCTTGATTCTTGGGCGACGGGCAATCGCTCCGGTAATCTCCATTTTCCGATACCACATGAGGCTATATTCGGACTAGCCGTTTTCCTTCCTAACGAGATCGTGACCCAACGGATCACAAAAACAAACTTCCGCAGCAGCTCTCGTAGCGGTTGCAGCGGGCGCAGCACCCTCCACGATGGCGGCAGCGTCGGGTGGTGAAGCGCGAGTTAGCAGCAAGTGGTCGGCTCAGCAGAAACTAGGCAGCAAGCGGCCCGTGCCTCCTCCTACGTCGGACGACTACATCAGTTGGACAGTCGATCAATTGAAGCTAGAGTGCACCGCGCGTAAACTCTCGGTAGCGAAGAACACTAGCAAGGCGGACCGAGTGGCCATATTGCACGGGTACGATGGGTCCAAAAAAGCTATCGAGCTGCTTCTTGAGCATCAACGCGCTACTAAACGAGGCCGCAGCGAAGGGAAGAGTAGCGCTGAGAGGCGATCTCGTCATTGTTTGTACCGACTACTGAACGTTCTCTTCTCCGAAGTATTTTTTGTGAGCTTTGTGTCTTCTGGGGACACGCTCACGCGGCGAGAGCTGGATGAAGGTGGTCGTAGGTTCTGGGAAGAAATTGCTGAAGCCTTCAATACATTGAATGAAGACTTTGACCGCCTCGTTTCCGATGATTCATTGTTTGAAGGGATCGACCCTAGCCAAATTACAACACATTCTGGATCAAAGTTGAGAGATATGTGGAAAGAGTGCAGTTCTCGGTTCGCTACTGCAGAAGGAAGGTGCCAGCTCTCTGGGTCCCATGATGAATGTTAAAACTTTTGCCAGGGAGATAAGGTTGCTATGTATGTGCACCTTTGGTGCGAGCACCGCGGTTCTGGTCGTGAATTCGGTCGCGTTTAACAACTTTCGCGCGCTTTCGGCGCCTGTACTCGTTCGCTATCATAACCGCGGCGACACACGCGAAAATCCGAGCCACCTTCATCTTTGCTAGTATGTGTCTCTTGTTAATCCCAACTTGTGATCCGTGATCCGAAAGTGGCTCACGCTCTTGGGCTCAGATCACGGGGTCATACCGAGCCCTACATATGTATTGTAATCAACCAATCAACACGTTCGAAATAGGATCATGATGCGAGCATGCTCTCGTTAGGAACCGGCCTCAACAGAATTGAGATAGACGGTTGGGGCATGGATAAATTGGCCCCATTGTTACAGGGTTAAAAGAAAGGGAAAAAACACAGTAAAACAGTACTCGTATAAGACACAGCAGAGCGTCAACGTACTGTATTATATTACAAGATTCTGGACCTATTATTCATAAAAAAACTAGAAGTGTAAATATCAAATGTATTCAATATTGAGGTCTGAAGCCAGTTCGCTAAAAAAGATTGGAACCTAGCACTTTGGCGGCGAGGCCATCAAGCATGGTGATCATGATGAACTGTGTGGACGTAAGTGACGGACTATCGTTCTTCATCAAGGTGGATGAACGCGCCACGATGCGAGATGCCAAAGTGGCTATCAAGACGAGCAATCCAAACACATTTGGGCACATCGACTTCAGGTCGTTGTTGCTATTTGCAGCGAAAGGCCCGGATGGCGTGTTTTTCCCACTTCGCTCTTCTCGTTTGAGGAAACTGCAAGCTGGCGTCGCAGCCCGTCGTGTATCGAAGCTGCTTTCGAGAAACCTCGAGCTCGATGACAATGCGTCTGTGAGATCTGAGCTCGGAGAGAAGCTGAGTTTGTCCGACGCCCACCTACTGGTCGTTGTTGGTGCACGGTGTGTCGAGTTCGTCTTGGCTGGAATCGGACCCAGTATCTTCCTAGCAACGATTGAATTGAAGAGACCCGCGGAGGAGCTGCTACAAGCAATCACAACAGCAGCCAGCATTCCTCGCGTGTTCCTGGCTAAGGAGAAGCATGGCAAATGAATTTGTCACCAGAGCAAGGACTCGACGGACGCGTTGGCTCTTCGAAATGGGGAATCTACCGACAATATCGCCTACATGATGCGAAGTGACGCTGAAGTTGACGATCCTTACGCTCTCATAGGTGCGCCCTACGCAAACCATGTCAACTTGCTCGTGACCAGTCCGGCAGTTTGCGTCCTCGCGCTGCGTATTAAGCACTGGATAAGTGTGATCTCGGAGCTGAAGCCTGCACAAAACCCGTGGCCGTTCGACTTGTTGAAGCTGGAGTGGAGTAACATCACCCATCAGTGCTCTACGGAATCCTTTGCACTGCAATCTCGCCGAGCGTGAACGCTGGAAGACTTGCGTAAGATTCTGGGTATAGCAGCCAGAACGTCTGACCCGAGGACAAAGCAGAAGTACCTGCTGTACAGCATCTTCAATCATGTTCTGGCCTCGACAGAACCCCCGGTATCCGTCAATCCTGGACATCACTTGGGCAGTAATCGTGACATTTTGGACGTAGCGGGAACTGTTGACTTTCTTCTCGTTCGTGGTGAGATGTCCGTCTGTGTGATGCTGCCGGTCGGCGAGTTTGAAGACAGCGACGATGAAGACTACGAGATGGACAGTGATGCAAAGTCGAAGCGTGCCATGGAGAATGGACTGGCCCAGGGCCATGGAAAGAGAAATTAAGCTATTCAACTAGATTACCCCTGATTTGTTGCAACGTAAGTAGGTTTGTGTCACTACTTATAAGTAGGTAAGGACCGAACCTACTTATCCGTTTCTAAACGTTATATAGGTTTTATGACTATCTTATAGCGCCGTTTTAAGAATTGCCGACTTGGTGTAAGCGCAGGTAACATGTATTTGCTTGACGATAATAAGAATCTTTTTCGGGGTTAACGCCGATTGCGCTCAGGGTGAGCTCTACTTCAACCCCTCATACCGACGATAATGGGAAAGAATCATATCACCAAACCTGTACATACCTGTGAATCAGGAACTTGAACTGTGAAAAAGCATTGCTAAAGCGTCGGTAAGGCGTTGGATGGTGGTGCTACGACACTCTTCCCACAGAGCGATCCCTGGTTAAACGGCTAGCAGAATTCCGAGCTCACCAGTGTGGACAAGAACACCAGCATCAACCAATATTCAGGGTGCCTCGTGTTTACATTAGTGTTCGCATAAATACTCACTGTATAGCTAACACTAGCGTTTACAAATGGTTTGTTAGTGTGTAGTAAATCTACCTAACATGTTTGTGGGTTAGACGGTTTGAATCATTCATCTTGAAACTCGGTTTCGGTTGTCTAAATCTAAAAACTCGGGCGAGAAGTCTCTCTAGCATACCAATAGTGATCCCCTTACCTTAAATTACTCTGACTACGTTGTGGTGCGTGCGCGGAATGCAGATTCGACATCGGGTAACAGTTCGCGAGCGGAGCCGTGAAATTTTGCAAAATAACATTTCACGCAAATGATAGAGCAGCAAACGTACATATGCGTTAGTAGACAGCACTTACCGCTAATTGGTGTACTGTGAAAATCGTGAACATGTTTGCGGTGTACACTATCCGGCAAAGCAAGCGAATGAAGATGACAAGCGTGCGACATAAATATTTTATGATGTTGTTAAGTATGTTTGATTCGGGGGCAGGCTAGATAGGGCAACTTTGCTCTGTATAAACGTATTCGTGCTTCATGCCATAACGTTTACACGGTACTGTAATAACTTTGCGGAGCATGGTCCCCGCAAAAGACAATTAGCTGGCGACACATCTAGCCCGCTATCGCTCGTCAACTTTACCCTGTACTGAAGCATGATAGTAAAACATTGCGTTGCTGGATACGTGATTGCGAAAGCCAGTGACTCTCGAACCGCGCAGACTATTGCGGAATCCTACGAAGAGTGTGTCTTCAGGAGATTTGGTGCCAGCGAGGTGATCCGACACGACCGTGAGCCGGGGTTCATGGCTGACTTCTTCCGATCCTTCAACCGGATCCTAGGCCAGCGACAACGCGCAACGATGGCGTATCGGCCACAGGCGAATGGGACAGCATAACGCATGGTATAGACAGCCACCCGTGCTCTCAAAATGTATGTGCAGGATCTGGATCAACGCGATTGGAACGATTACGCGGAGCGACTCACCTTCGCACTCAACACCGCACAGGATCGGATCCGCGGAGAAAAACCCTTCTACTTAGTGCATGGATGGGATCCTAGATCCACCCTCGAATCGACGATCCCGGTGGGCAGCACGCGCCGTCAGGATCGAGATCCGAGGAGATGGCGGTACCAGATCCAGCGTTTCTACCAACAAGCACGAGTAGATGTCAGCACACGGTTGCAGGAGGCGATTGCGGATCGAGCGGGTCGGCATAACGAGGAGATCCATCCACATCAGATTGAGACTGGATCCCGCGTCTGGCTATTCTTGGATCGGGTCAAGGAAGGATACGCTCGTAAGTTGGCGCACCTGTGGCACGGGCCATTCCGTGTTGCGGAGAAGATCGGTGAATATGCGGTGCGGATCGAGACTCCTGGAACCGAATACAGGCTGTTCCCCGTGGTACACGTGTCCAAGCTGAAGTTGGTTCGAAGTTTTCCGGATCGTCCTCGGATCCAGCTAACTGAAGGCACTACAGATCGGTACGACTTTGATGAGGCGCTGTTGCCCGAGGACAGTTGGATCCAGGATCTGGAGGAAGATGAATACGAAGTGGACCAGATTACGGACATGAGAACAGGGAGACGGACTCGTTACGGACGGATCCATCGCGAATTCCTGGTGCACTGGCGTGGATACGAGGAGCCATCTTGGGTAGACGAGGCGGATCTCAACTGCGGTGCTCGCGTCGTGCGCTTGGCCCAGCGCGTTTACGCGCTGGAGCAGAGGTTCGCTCTCGCCGGGGCTTCCGCTTCGGGTCAGCCGAGCTAGGTGGCTCGTGCTGCCGGTTTGGCTTCAGCCGCCCGACATAAAGGTCGGATGGAGGCGCATGCAAGATGGAATGTCTAGCGTGTAAGCGTTGCCAATACTGTAAACGGCCCGATGAAGCGCGGAGCGAGCTTGCTCACCCCGAAGTCGGAAACCGCATGTTTAGGCAGGTTTTGAGTAGCTAACAAAACCAATGAACCCTTTTTGAATTCATTTGTGTTGCCCCTGCCAACGTTGTCTGCGTTCAGTTTCTGTCGATCAACAGAAGCTGCAATAGCGTCTTGGACAAACCGAATGACGGCTTGTCTGCGCTACACGATGTTGATTGCGTCCAAGCTGAACTCGTTCAGCTCGTTTCCAGTAGTAGGCCCGGCCTCTGCGTTCGTCTTCGCGGTGTCTGTGCCCTGCACAGACCCGTTCTTCTTCTTCTAGTTGTTCTTGTTGGCGTCTGTACCCTGCACAGACGCGTTCTTCTTGTTCTTCTTGTGCAAGTGTCAGCGGCATTCTGCGGCTGCTGCGTTGCAGTCGCAGATCCTCCCCCACTTAAGGAAGGAGCCACCATCCTGAGCAGACGCGGGAGGCGTGGATGTCTCATGGCATTCACGTAAAACGGTGTATGCCCGGTCGAGGCATGCACCGAGTTGTTGATGGCGAACTCCGCCATCGGCAGGCACTCGCTCCAGTGTTGGAATGAGTGAGCGTAGCTCTTAAGCACGTCTACGAGCACGCGGTTTACGCGCTCGATCTGCCCGTCCGTCTGCGGATGGCCCGCAGTCGACGTCGAAAGTTGACCCCCAAGAAGTGTAGGCACTTCTTGCCAAAGGTGTGTAGTGAAGCGCGGGTCTCGATCCGACACAATGTCGATCGGCATGCCATGGTGTTGAACACCATGTCAACGAACAGACGCGCCGTCTCCTTCGCAGTCACTTCAGCGGGTACCGCAGCAAGATGGTACATCTTGCTGAAGCGGTCAACAAAGACCGCAACGCCCGTGTTCCCCTGGCTGTCGGGGGGAAGACCGAACACGAAGTCCAAAGACATGGACTGCCAACACTGCGATGGAGTCGGCAGTGACTGCAAAGGAGCCTGCGCGAAAGGCGCAGGCTTCACACGTTGACAAACCTCGCAAGCACGGACGTACCTGCGCACCCATTTATACTGGTGGGCCCAGTAGAAGTCCCGCGTGAGAAGAAGGTATGTCTTCTCACGGCCCGGATGCCCCGCAGTCGGTGCAACGTGATATTCATACATGATCCTGAGTCGCAGGTCATGGTCTTTGGGCACGACAACGCGGTCCGCGTTGTCGTCGACTGCACAGTAGAGTAATAGCCCGTCGTGCGCCCGATAACGGTGTGCACGAGCACAAAGATGCTTCGGCAGCTTCTGACGAGCTTTGTGAGAAGGCGCTGAGCCGTATGCCTGCAAGAGCTCCGCGTCCCCGTCGTGCGCGTACGCGACCTTCAAGTCGTCCAACAGTGACGACGTTGGGGTGCTCGATCGCATGGCGTCAATGGCATTGACGTCGGCGTCAGTCGTGGCGTAGTCAGGTCGACGCGATAGTGCGTCGGTCACCACATTGAGTCTTCCGGGTTTGTACTCAACCCGGAAGTTCTACTCTGCGAAGAATGAGAGCCATCTCACCATCCGTTGCGGAATGTGCGGCGACTTCCCAGCCGTCCGCAGCGACGCGTGGTCCGTATAGAGCACGAACGTTTTGCTTCCGAGTAGATACGCTTGGAACTTCACGAGTGCGTACTTCATGGTAAGGAGTTCCTTGCCATGCACCGAGCAGTTGCGCTCAGCTGGCTTCAGCTGGCGCGATTGGTAGTAGACGACACGATCACGACCCTCGTGATCGTGCTGCATCAACGCACATCCGATTGCGAAGTCGGATGCGTCGCACACAACGTGGAACGGGCGATCTTGGTTGGCCACCGCCAAGATCGGCTCCTCAGTCAAGCCGCATCGAAGGCTTGCTGACACTCAGCAGTCCAATTCCACTCGGCATCCTTCTTCAGGAGCTGTGACAGCGGGCGAATCGTGCCTGCATAGTCCTTCACATACTTGCACAAGTACGTGGCCAAGCCAAGGAACTGCCGCAGTTCCTTGACGTTCGACGGCGTCGGCCACTCATTGATCACTCTGACCTTCTTAGGGTCAGGGCGGACACCAATCTTCCCAACGAGACACCCAGGCACGGGTATCTTGCTCGCCCCGAAGATGCACTTCTTCAGGTTCGCGTAGAGCTTGTGCTTGCGAATGAGCACAAGCAGCTTCCGGAGGCATCTCAACATCGCTCATCCCGTCCGCAGCCCGGCTGTGGACGAACACATCGTCGAAGTAGCTCGGTGCGAAGTCGCACACCGAGGACAACAAGTGCGTTACGCACCTGTTGAAGGTCGCAGGGGCGTTCGTCAGGCCCTGCGGCATCACTAGCCACTCCCAGAGCATGCCGCTCGGCGTGCTCACGGCCGTGAGAGGGATATCGCGCTCACGCATGAGGATCTGATAGAATCCATCGCACAGATCAAGAGCACTGTAGATAGTGCTCCTGGCCATCGAATCGATGATGACAGCTTTTCGCGGTATCGGTGTCTGCGCCGGTATCGTCGCAGCGTTCAGCTTGTTGTATGCATGAACGATGCGCCAGCCACCCTGTGGCTTCTTGACATTGAACGTCGGAGCACTGTGCGGGGACTTCGATTCCCGCACTTGCCCAGCTTTGCGACGACTTTCGAAGAAGTCGTCGATTGCTTTGACCTGCTCTCGCGGCAGTGGCCACCACCGCGTGACACAGTACTTCGTGCCCGGCACGAGATCAATCTCGTGCTGGATGCCCTTGTCCTGCGGAAGCTCCGCAGGGATCTCTTCCGGAAGCACATCCGCGTACTCCCGTAAGATCTCGTAGTAGGGGCTCGTCTTCAACGAGTCCCAGCTCTGCTCTTCAAAGCGCTCCTTTTTCGTCTTCCCACTGAGAGTGTCCTCACTCTCAGTGGTGCTCTCCATGAAGAACTGCCTCAGTTTTTCATTCTCGCACTTCGTTCTCTCGGCATCCGAGAGAATGCATATTTGCTCGATGCGTCCATCGTGCAAGTCACGCGCGAAGCGCTTCCAGCTCATGACTGAAAGCGAAGTCAACTCCGACGCTTGCGTCGGAGGGTTAGCGAGAGTCATCTCCCTCTACCGGAACCCGGCGCAGGTACGCGTCAAGACGTTCAACGTCTCGACGTCCGGCTTCTCAGTCTCCGTCTGCATTTATTGTAGCGTCTCGGCCCCAGGCCGAGACTTGCGCAGCGACCTTCGCATGCGCCGTCTTCTTGTTTTGCGAAGCCTGGCTCCGCTTGGTTCTTCACCTCGTCCAGGCCCAGCCGTGGACGGGTGTTCATCGTTTATACCGCCAGCGGGTACATCCCGCGGGTGAGTGACTTTAAGCCCAGCTTGGTCGCACGGCGCTTCGTCGTGCAGCAAGGCTGCACAACAGCATGCAAGTTTTTCCGGTGCGGACGGTTGCAAACGTCCCGCACCGCCTGCAGCGTCGGCTCCCGGAGCCGACACGCCTCAACGCCTGTTATTGGCGGAGCCCTTCGTTACAAAGGGCGCGTCGACTCCCGGAGTCGACGCGAAGTGTCTCTGTCTTTTCGCAGCGTCAGTTCCCGGAACTGACGTGACTTTAATACCTCGACGCCATCCATTGGCGGAGACCCCCATTACGGAGGGTGCGTCGGCTCCCGGAGCCGACGAATCAAATTTACCCAAGCCATCGACTCCCGGAGTCGACGGCGCTACGTCATCTTGGCCCTTACTATTGGTCAGATCTAATCCAATCAGATTCGCGTCAGCCTTCACAGCTGAGGCGTGTGACTCACCTGTGTCATCCGCGCCTTTTGAGGCCGGAGACACTCCCAAAATCAGATTTGTGTCAGTCTCGGGGACTGACATATGTGACAAATACGCGTCATCCGCGACCCTTGAGGCCGGAGACATCTCAATCAAATTAACGTGAGCCTCCACGGCTGACATGCGTGACGCATATTCGTCATTCGGGCCCCTTGAGGCCGGAGACTTATTCTGATTCGCTGAAATGTTTGTGTCGATCTCCGAAATCGACATATTTTCCCCTTCAGCCGTCGGCGGTGGCACCGACGCTTGCTGCTCTTGTGCGCGTGTTCGCGCGCGCCCAGGGCGCTCCGGGACAGCGTCATTACACACTGTCTTGACTGGAGAGTCGCGCGCACCTGTCGGTGCGTGCGTTGCGGCAACAGGGCCATCGCTCTCTGTTCCGCTATCGCGGCCGAAGCGCACAAGCGCTGTCGATGGCCAGTAAACACTGACGTTGTGCCGTAATCCATCTCGCTCTTCACTCTCTTACTGCGTCCCCATTATTTTCAACCGTCTTCATCTCCAAAGCTGTCGTGAGCGGAGATGGTGGATCCGGACTCGGGGGGACACCTTCTGTCCCAATCCACTCTCCTGTAGCGTACCCGACCGTTCGTCTTCTCCGATCCATTGCTGCCGAGTAGTGTCGGTCCGATCCAAATTCTCCGATCCAGATCCACGTTTGCTGGGTTGCCCCTCGACTCCGTTCAGACCGGCACTCAGAGCGTTGGATCTGGTATTAGGAGCTTCCGTTAGCACCCAATCCATCTTCTTCTGCCTTGTTCAGACGCCACTTGCGTCGGATCCATAAATGCATATACACAAAGTCCCAATCCACCGATCTGCAACCACCTTGCAGATCCATCATCTCAGTTCCTCCATAGAGCGACCAGCTCGCTCTAGTGGGTCGCAGCCCCACTACTCCTCATGAGACTGCATCACACCAAACCGGTTCCGGTTAGTGCGATTCCGCAGGAACTCGTGCAGTATTCCGACGCGGTCTGCGAACCCTGAGCGACTTGAGCCCTCAGGATCGCCACCTCCTGCCTCAGAGCGGCAAACTCACGGCTCTGAAGCAGCTCCACAGCAGCGACCCGCTCCGCAAGCGTCGGGCCAAGGTCAACCCCCAGGTTGACCATACCCGGGGCGTGTTCCCACCACCGCCGCCTCCGATCCGCGACGCCCGTGGCTCAACACGCTGGATTGTTGAGCGTATTGTGAACCATAGTATCCCGAAAACGAACCGGCAGCCGGTTCGTTATCGTATTCGTTGGAGAGGGTTTCCGCCTCACCAAGATACATGGGAGCCGCGGGACATCGTGCTGCAGGCCGTTCCGGAAATGGTGAGGGCGTACGAAGCTCGCCACGCACTGCCGGCGCGAAGGTAGTTCGAGCGCTGTAATCACCTGCAGCGCTCGAAGTCCCACGATCGTCGCATTCCTCGCGTGCCAGGAACTTGGCACGGAGATCCTTGAGACTCGCAGGTACACGAATCGTCGTGTACCCGTTTAGGTCGCGGTCGCTCAAGCGTGCCGCACCCGGAAGCCACAACGTGCACTGTTGGCCTTCGGGCACAGTGCATGGAATACCAGCGTCCACAGAGAGAGTCTCTGTCCCGACGGAGGTCTTCCCCTCTGCTGCAGTGGCGGCCTTCTCCTTCGGCGAGCTCATTGCGGAATGAGCTCGGGTTTTCTTTCTCCCAACGTGAAGAATTCACGAGTGGTCAATTTCTGATTGACGTGCCGTGACTCGGCGCGTCTAACCTTGAGGGGGGGGGATGGTGTAACAGGGTTACACGTACAAGTGGCTACAGTCACTTGTAACTCTAACAGACACGACGTCTGTTAGAGGTTCGAAAGACTTTCTCGACCTTGGTGTAGACACACCAACGGCTACATACATTTACGATCACCACGACGCATAGAGACTTAGGATTCCTATTGGCTGAAAGCAGCATCTTTTAGCCAATGAGCGACATGCATGGCAATGAAATTCTGCCAACCAGCCGTTGGCAGATTCCTAACTTAGAATATTACATTTAGAGGAAGTCAGAAAGCATAAAACAAAACTAGCAGTTCTCATTTTAACCCCAAAACATTATTTGGATCGTTTATTTAGATTAATCTATACTCAGAGGCCCGAGTATAATTAACTCTAGTTGAAACTAAGCTACGCTTCCTCACACACGAGTAAGCTAAAGTAGTGAGCCAAAGTAGGCCCATTACAACCACGGCCACCTGACTGGCGAGGTCAAGAACAATGGGTGCACGAATTATATGGCTGGTGCAATACTGAACAGGAGGAGACCTAAAATAATTCATGTGTGCATTGTACTTGGTGCTAGCTGACCACTAGCAATTTACACCAATTCGTATTGGAGTATGAATTATACATGTTAATATAATAAACCGTGTTCACAAGCTACAGTACGAATTACCAACAAGTCTGTAAAAAATACTAAGCGCCTATAATGCGCCAGGATTCTCACAACGGCATCGCTCATGAAGCAGCCCGCATTCATTGGGCTTCTTATCACTTGCTAGGCACATGATGAAACTTCTAGCGCATCTTCGCTCGTCGTATGATGCTTCCGGATCCAGCGAAAGCTGATCTTGGCGAATAGTCGTCAAATGATATCAACTTGGAGACGACTTCACGCCGGTCTGTAGCACACACGAACTCCACCAGGCAGAAAATACTACTGCTGCTGTGGATTAAAGCCCTAGCTGCTCCCGTAAAAATTGCTATCCCAACCTAAGCGTAGCCCTAGTAATCGGAGTATAAATCGTTCATCGGTGTAGCAAATTCGATCAACATACATCACTCGGCCCAAGAATCGGCAAGTGCAGCGACAACTCCGCGCTTAAACCCGTCACCTATATCTCAGCTACATGCATTATAGCGTGCGGATTTTCCTGCTTAGTTGTGCCACTCGGTGGAAGCCGAGATATTGGGCGGTGAACATGTCATTGGCTATTCGAACCTTATTTTACTACTTGACAAACATCCAGTTACTGAAGAGCTGTAGTGTTGTTGTGTAGTAGACATGTACGTTGCACTAAGTTCGAATATCAGGACACCGCTATTTTCCCACACACGACACATTCCTAGAGCTGCAAATCCCTCCCTAAATCTTACCTAAATCAACGAAGCAAAATATACTCGTGGGCACGTAGCTAGTGAATCATACTCTTCGTTGGTCCTTCGAGTCCCTAAGAGTGTTTGTAAGATAGATATGCGTAAGTTAGCACCAAGTGCTTTACCACGCAACTTGCAGCGCAAAACTCGCGTTGTAAACGACTTACCGGGTAGACTACCCGACCCCTTGTTAAAAGCTTTTTTGTAGCTTGCTAGACGCTATCAGGTTGGTCGAAATCTTGTATCGGATTTCACATTTGGCAGGTATCAGATAAACTCCATACATTTTCCTACCATGTCGGTGGATTGACTTCGTATCATTGGGGCGGAGCCCCCCCCCGTAATCATGTGATTTATGTCCTCTTGAACCCTCTTTACAGGAAGCAAATCAGAGATTAAGAAGAGGTTAGGGCTTACATCTATCATACCGTTTTCCGGGGCCAAAAAACACGGGACAAGTCAGTAGGATGACCAATCACAATCCAATATTTTTTTGCCTCAGCTGCCCCGAAATTTTAGGTCACAACTATGGTTACTTTATCCCTGGCGAAACCGATTATCA
Source organism: Phytophthora sojae (assembly GCF_000149755.1). Taxonomy (NCBI): domain Eukaryota; phylum Oomycota; class Peronosporomycetes; order Peronosporales; family Peronosporaceae; genus Phytophthora; species Phytophthora sojae. Next base: position 8,174,895 of record NW_009258115.1, read on the forward strand.
CCAGCAATCGGTTTCGCCCACCAAATGACTCAAGCAATGATGGACATGGCTCTAGCAGCTAGAGTCTAGCTCGCTGAGCTCAAACGCTCTGCCCCGCCGTCTATGGCGCCGCAACCACCGCTGTCGCCTGCACTAGCCTCAGCTGACGAGGAAGTGGCTGGGCCCATGTAGGGTCATAGCGGTAGTACTTGTACGACGCAAGATGCGCGGGATGGCACGTCACCCCGTGGGCCACAGGCGCGCTCAGCCCAGATAGGAGCAACACCAATGCCTTCTCATGCAGCAAGTATCCGCGCAAACGTGTCTGCACCCGATGGCAGTGCTAAAGCGCGGTGTAGCTCTAGGGCGTGTCGTCCTCGAGGCGGTGTCCCGCCCCGCGCGGTGCTGGAAGCGTGTGCGTGTTTTGCGTGTGCTTCAGCCCTGAATACTAATTACCAGGGCTCGCAATCGGGTTACCCGTTTCTTGTACCCGCCCTACCCGCCTCGGGTATATCCGGTTTCGGGTCGGGTACGGGTACCCGAAGCAAACCTCGGGCGGTGCCACGGGTACCCGAAGTTGACGAAAATAGTACTAAATAGTAATATTTCTTACTTATACCAGCTATATCATGCTCCTACGCCGTCTTCTTTTACCATCCACAAGTCCTTTTCACTCTGTATTGATTTCGCGTAGTTCCTACTTAAATGTTTAACTTTAAAACCGTGTCGGGAGATGAAACAGTTGGTCCGTCCGTGCAAAACCTTGAGCCCTGGCTGGCCCGGGTACACCCGTGGCTTGGGTACCCGACTTCGGCTTGGACGGCGACACGGGCGGGTACGGGTACCCAGTCAGCACCGTTTGCGAGCCCTGCTAATTACCGTTAATATTTGATATCGTCAACCAAACATTAATTCATACAGTACAAAGTTGCCCTATTTAACTTATCCCCGAATGAAACACCCCCTTAGGGGTTATCATGGTTGGAAAGTAACACTAAGTTTGACTAGGCCTATCCCTCTGTGATCCTATTCGACGGATTTGTTTTGGCGAATCGAATCAAACAATTAATCAGCCAATCAACTGGATTCTTTGTGCCCAACTCAAACTTCCCTCTTTTTGCCAGCAGGTCTCAGCGGAGAGAGACGGGCTTCAGTGAAAAAAGACAATACATTTGAAGCGATCTGATTGTTCGAGAAAACCTACTCCAAAACTACTTTCTAACCGTGATAATAATTAAACCCCTTGTGCCAGCCCTGGTCACAGGTATGGCTGCCACAGCCAAGGAAGCAGTACCTCTATGTAGATTGCATATTTTACTCGACTAGCGTTTGCCGTGGTGAGATACCCTTAATGAGGCAAAGCAGCTTATAACGTACAAGCATTTGAGGAACAATGAGGTGCCAACGCAAGGCGATGCGTGCATGGTGAGCAAACTGTCTAGGGAACTACAATAGTCGATGCCATAGTCATACAAAGCGTCATGGGCCGGAATGCCCAAACATTTGGTAAGCTGTTGATCCCACCACCATGTGCTGCAAGCGTGGTGAGGATGCGGAATGCAACCCACTCCCTTTAGGGAGACCAAAATGCTGAGCACGGGCGAGGGCGAGCGAATGCGAGCGCGAGGCTCACTCAATGCGTCCACCGATCACCAACACCCGCCGACAGGCGGGGGCGTGTATGTGCGAGCGAACGAACGCGAGCACTGCAGCCCGCTTTTTTTAGACACCGCGCCTGGCCGAGCCGATGACTTAGCGTAAGGTACGAGGGAGTGGGGCAGGCCGCGCAGCGGCGCTCCCCGAGCGAAGCGAGAGAGGGGCGGCCCCCCCGAAGTGCCGTTGCTAAGTCCGCAGGCGAGAGCCAACGCGCGAGTGTCCGCCCGTCATAGTTTAAGGTCAGGTGGTGACTGCAGGGCGACAGTATACCTTGGGGGGTCTGAGTGAGTGGATATGCATTCAGATGTAGGCAGGGGTCGCGTCACACTGGTGACGGTGGCCCACGTGAGCAGTCAGAGCCGACGGTGATCGACTTGACGATCGAGTTGTGTGGCGAGCGGCGGCACGGACCGTGACCGGATGGGTGACAAGGACGACGGACGGTGGCAGGAGCGAGTCAGGTGGCTCGAGCCACAGCGAGGAGGTCAAGGTTGAAGTATGGTGACTGCAGAAGATCGCGAGGAGGGGTGAACGACGGACGGTAACAGGGGACAAGTACCGACGAGGGCGAGACGACGTCAATGACCGCAGCGTGCGGCCAGCAAGGGACGAGAGCAGGGATGAGGCCCCGAAGGGGGAGAGGTCCAAGTTGTAGGAGTAGGAAGGCGCCGTAGGTAGGAGTAGATAGGTCGTCGGGGTGGGCAACGAGCCGCGGTTGCAGCTCGACCCTCAGTTGCAGGCCGACCCTCAGTTGCACTTTAGCTACAGGCTTGTGACTAGTCTACCGGAGCCCAGGTGCCGAGAACGCTCCCTCATTGCCGTCCCTATCTCGAAAGCGTCTGGTTGATGGGCCAGTAGTTGTCTGGTCGACCACTACGTCTCGCGCTTGCTGGCAGTCGGCCCCTACCCGTTGACCTAGGTGTTGAGTGTCTACTCTACTGGGAGAAACGGAGCGGGCACAGTGGACGTGCAATGAGAACGGGAATGCGGTTGGAGAAAGCTACACAGATATGGAAATCCCTCTCCCTCAAGTTGGAGTATTGGCCATAGATTCGACAGCCCGATAATAATTGAGTTCATGACGTAGGAAGGAGTAGAATATGGGCCCGGGCAAGAGATAAAAGCTTGTTTTGGAGAGCTGGCAAAACTGGAAAGCGAGAAACCAACTCAGCCGTAAAGCAAAATGCTACATTTTACACCAAGAACACCAAGGGACCGAGGTTGTTTAGCTGTGAAGTGCTCAGCAAAAAACACGGACAAGATGTGTAAAGAGTGTTGTGATAATTGATGTACCAAAGAGCAGTAGCAAGGGAGGGGGGGGGGGCATCACAACAACAGTATATACTAAGTTAGCGGCAAATGACATTTATATAGACGCAGTGGAGTATTCAGTCCACTTCGGCGGTTGGGGTGGGGGGCGTCCGTATCCCATTTCACTAAATGGGGTTCGTGTCGCCTCCAAAGCAACCCGTTTACCGGGATGCTGCCATACTAGTATACAGCAATATATCAGGTGTGTCAGGTATCGTTTAGTGCAGGATTGTCTGTTTACAGCGAAATCGATCACCAGCTGCACTTGCATATACCGGCATTGCAATGCAGAATGAGTTGCAGGAACAAAATATGTGCATGTGTTTGAAGGGGAAAAACTATGGAGCTCGAGGTTACGGAGCTCGAGGTACCAAAAATAGACAATTGGGTATGTGGACCCAAAATTTGAATCACCCTAAATTTTCACATTTGCTGATCTTGAAATTAGTCTAGAAAATTGCAAGATGCGGCACGGCTGCTAAAACAATACTGTACTGTACTTGCAATCGATGGATATGCAGGAAGCTCGAGGTCGCTGATGGGCCCACCTGAGGGCGCATCGAGTTCGATGCTGAGCCACTACCACCGTCTGAGGACGAATTGGTGTGGAAAAAATCTGAACATTTCTGCCACGATCTGCATTTTTTCATATTCAGAGGCGTTGGCACCATCCTTGGTCTCGCTGAGCTGTGAGATCTGAGCAAGGTCGGCCTGCATAATGTCTCACTGTTATCTAGCGCCACCTTTATTGTCCTCCGATGCCTCCGATGGCTATCAGTATTATATATTCCTCCAGATTCTTTGATCTACGAATTGGAGGCCAGCAGTGTTTCAGAATCTTGTAGCAGGTACTTGTAAATAAATGTCCCCGACCTGTACAGTAAGGCTATACATTGCTGCACATCGATGTATTCCTGCTGGAACATACCCGGGTAAAACTAAGGAAAGCATGTGAAGTATGTAAGGATCTTTCCTTTTGAACCGAGGTGCATTTTTGGACTGCTCGAGTTCCAGCTCGACTTGTAGCAATGGCTAAAAATGGAAATTCGATGCGATCTACATGCAAACCAAGCTTGCAATCATATACGCGTCAGCATACTCCCTTTACTGCGGAAATAACGATAAGGTGGTTCTTCACGACCTACTTGTTTACGCAGCAACTAATGCCTTGTCGATTCTCCAAGGATGGGACACAAACATAAGCTAAAATGGACCATTACGAATTAAAATTTCACGCACTTCCGCTAAGATCAAGAATGTCAGTAGTCGCAACCCGAACTTAGGTACCGGTGGTCGTGTGGAAGTTGATCCACCAACTTCTCGTAGAGCCTTTCGTATCTCGGCTCGGTAGCTCCTCCGATCTCCAGGCGCTTGGCCAGCGTGGTAGGCGTCTCTCCGTGCTTCATCATGTGCTGGAACGCCTTCTCGAGCGCGTTCGACTTCCACTTGGCCCATCCGTTCTTGATGGAGCTAATCAAGCTGAAGAGGCCTCGCTCCTCATCCTCCGTCTTGTCGCCAGCCGTCGTCAAATCTTTCTTGGCATCGCCTCGCAGGAATGGCTTGGTGTTGTCGTCGTCGGTCTCAGCAGTGAGCAGGCGAGACAGCTCATCGATCTCCGAGTCCGTCAACTGTGACACTGTAATGTCCTTCGAGTCGGTGACGGTCGCGGTCGCGCTGGCGCTTGAGATGAACGTGACCAAAGTCACAAGCAGAACCCACAGCAGCAGGCGCATGCTTGGTAAGCTTACGGCGGAACGAGGGGCTGAGTGCCGGAACGCGAGTTTCGAAGTGAGCTCGAAGTCTCAAAAGGCACGCAGCGCACTGCACTCCCCTGCGTGCGCCTAGAGAAACCTCGTCTACGGACAGCAGAGCATGATCCGTATCCTAGGCCTTTAATCCTGGGATGGTGCTGCTGCCGATCTTTCCTCGAATACACAGGGCAACTCGCTGCCAATACAGTTCCAAATGCTTACTGGCAAACTATTTGCATGTGATCTGAATTCGTGCTTTAATGAAAGGACATGCTTTTTAATTAAGGTTGGGCTTGGAATGTGCCCTTCTCAATGCGCTTATCTTGTTATCATTGTGGTTTTACTATTTTTCAAGTGACTCCAGCATTTCTGTTGTCAAGGCGTCATCCGGATCATGCGTAAGTAAATATCAAAAACACCGTCCGTTTTCGCGTGCAATACATGTACCAGCAAAAACACCGTTTCGAGAGACGGGGCTGAGTCAGTCAGTGGTCGATCAGGTGAGCGGTTGTGAGGAGCGTAGCCGCAGCAAATTGCCCGCGAAGCAGGGCCGCGCGGTATTTGCGGAGGCGGGCCCAGCGACGAGCATTCCAGCGAGCCGAGCACTGCTCTCGGTAGAACATACAATCTATAAATCGCGAGCGAAGCGAACCGCGGGGGCGCCGAAGGGGCGCCCAGCCAAGCGAAGCGCGGCTGGTCACTGTCACTAAACCAAGGCTATTGTTGCATCGAAACCCACATAGCCTCCTTCAAATCCGTATGGATAGTTGTTGTGTGGTGCAAATCCGAGGCACTGCGGTACGGTGCTGAGAGCACACTTCTGGTTTTTTAGAGGGTACTCCCTCATCATCAGACCCCTTTAAAAGTGGCAAAATCAGAAAATTTTCCATCTTTTCCACTTTCTGGCGAACCTTAAAGGTGGAGCAAATTTTGGCAAGAATGACCAGAATTCAAGTCCCTTCTGAACGATACCACGCACAATACCATGTCAAAAGGGCGCTGACACAGTACAGATGCATGCCATACATGGCGGAAACTGCGAAAATGCTGTTGGAGTCGACGAACACGACTGTGCTTCTATTCGTAGCGAAAGCGAAGTTCGCACGTTATAGCTCATCAACGCAAGCAGTATGATTCATCGACGCAAAGGCGTCATAGGTGTACTATGCGGTAAACGAAGCTAGGAAGCAAGACGGGGTTCCCGTACAGCCACGAAGGGGGACACCATGCTGCCACGCGTACGCAGGTATGCGGTTGCCGCTGTTGTCAATTTATACATTTGCGTATTTTGATCGATGTAAAACGATGGCAGCGAGGGCAGCGATCCGATGCACAGCGAGCTCGCAGTCTATCACAAAAGGTATCCATAGATAGGGGTCAAGTACTTACTACTGACCTGCAATGTGTCTGCCACCTTTAGGCTCGTACTTAGCCAGACGGTTAATAATTATACTTGGGTACTGTATTGATTCCACTTTTTCCACTTCCTGCCGAGATAATGTGCCATTTTAAAGCAAAAAGTGGAGAAATTGACAATTGCCACTTTTAAAGTGGTCTGCTTATCATGCGTGTCAAACGATCGACGACAAACACTCTCTTCTGTCGACGCATGTACCGCAAGCATGAACACCAAACGAGAGCGTTGAGTTGCGAAATCTACAGTAGCTTACATGTAGTTCCCCTGAGCGGTTCTTTGAAAAAATACGAAATAGGCAAAATACAAAGTACGGGGGATCGATTCTGCATCTCGCGTTCTAATAGAGTACTGGCATGCGAGCCGAAGAAAATACTGTCTCGTGCACAGTGTCTGGCGGCGACATAAACCGACTGAGACATCGCGTTCAAAGCCTACAGGAGAGGTACATGTATGAAGGGACCTTCAGTCATTACAGTATAAACTCCTTAATTTCTCCTCCTGCATCGAGGGAAAACATCACTGTCTGTTGACTCAACTGCTCAACAGTGTTGAGTGAGAAAATTACATAAACACCGACAGAAATCGCACATAGGCGACCCGGAGCGAACGCTCCGGGGGAGTACACAGGTCGAATTAGTCAAAAGTTGACCTCTGAAACTGGTATTTACCAGCAATAATGGCTCGATCTCAGCGAAACATGTTCAAATCGCAAGTTAGTTTTGTATGCGAGCCCGACTTGGAGCCATTTCTGTTAATAAGGCTTCAGAAATCAATTGATGAACATTACAGTAGCAAGATAACGTTGTTGGCAAGAATGAATAGTTGCTAAATAAACCGTTTGGTGACAGTCGACTAAGTCGAGTTCTTGAACTACGTCAAGAAGATACTGAGGACGACCAGTGTCTCATTTTGGCCTGGAAACTTAACAAAGTGGCCATTAAATGTTCTGGGTCGGAGCAAAAACTTGGAATCCATTCACAAACTATTCCCCGTATGCGGAGCTGCTGCCGTGCGCGGCTCCGGGCGTAGCCAGCCGACATAACCGCTAATTTCATTTCATTCCACTCACAAACTATTGAGCTAGGCCAGCTAGATATACAGAGAGAGAGAGAGAGAGAGAGAGAGAGAGAGAGAGAGAGAGAGAGAGAGAGAGAGAGAGAGAGAGAGAGAGAGAGAGAGAGAGAGAGAGAGAGAGTTAAAGCTACTGCAGAATCCTGCTGCTATGAATTTTGATGCCACTATCGTATTGAGTGGGGAAAGTATCCAGAGAGTGCCTGGTGCGCAGCATGTGCGGCGCACCGAAGTCGCTTGTGGACGAACTATTCCAGCACCCGCGAAACCTTAGTAGTCAATCGTCAGAGTTTCGCGAAATGAGCGGCATTTGCTCATCTAACAGGTAGATAGATCGCTCTCTCTTTTTATTTTTTAAATTAAAATTTACGCAACTCATCGCTTCGTCTACATTCGAACCAGAGCTCGTTATGGGCCAGAATGCCACCTATAATAACATGCAGGTATCCAAATCTGCAGTGAAGACAATATTAACACCTTCCGTTGCATGTTTGGCGAGCATGTCTGATGAGACGATGTACTAAGCTTTCAACATTTGAGACGTACAGCTTACATAGCTCGATTTAGCAGACATGATAGCACGAGATATTGACAAGCGTTGCCCAGCTAGAAAGTATGCTTCAGCGGATGCATAGCGTAGATGATTTTGTTCGCAGTTCGAAGAACTGTCGATTGGGGAAGGTTTTTGGATGACATCGAACGACATTCGCGCTACATTCGTAGCTTCCCCGCCTAGCGGATGACATCGAACGACATTCAAGCCACATGAAACCTGGGATCTTCCTCAATCAATTCAGCTCTCGGATTGACAGATAGATAGACAGACAACTGATTGAGAATTATAAGTTGAAATCGTAGCCTGCTAGCTCTGTAATAAAGTTGCGCCTGAAGTCACATCGTAGTCGCGGAGCTCGTGCAGTGTGCCGTTCCGCCACGCTGGGGGTGAAAGACTTTCAGAAGTTCAAATGGAGTAGCCACGCACGTTGAAAGCCACGCCTGGCCACTTGGTGACCAGTATGATACGTACACACTTGCTCAAGAAAATATGTGTATTCGATCGCCTTACTGGTATTATTCTAAAAAAAAGCGTCTCCACTTTATGCTAGGCCTCGAAGGTGGTTTGAACCAGTTCTCGACCCAAAAATTCTGGGGTGGATCCGCATTCATCAAGGAAGGATAAGTGACCCGAATCGACGATTACTTGATTCATTCCATTTCTGGGCTTGCTCGCAGAAACGAAACTTTAATTAAAAACTGGGCCTGTTCGTTGGGCACTTGCCTGATCGGCTTAGCCGTAGTTTGTTTTTGATGTGAACCAGGTTTTCCAGCTTAGACATGAACACACGGGTTCTACAGACTACGACGAAAATATCTGGCAAGATGAAGTCCGGTAGACAAGGTCGTGCAACGAACAACAAGAAATTCGCCAGCCAATATGATGTGCTGTTTTGTACTTCATAGTTTTGTGACAGTTGACGCGTATTTTATGTCGTGTCACAGTATTCTCAAATTTTACATATACGTTAGAATCGCCAGGTGTTGAGCCGCGCTGAAGGGCAAGATCGTATGCAACCCGAGAAAGTCGACATTTACGTTTTTTTGTCGAAAGAATGCAAGAATGCAGCCCGTGCTACCTTGTTCGTCGTAGTAGCATGCATCGTATAGCTAGCTACTGACAACTATATTCTACAACGTTGAGCTCAATGTTAGGCATACGTCCTGATGATGCTGATCGTGAGCCCAACCACAGCTTCCAATAAACTATACGGGCATTATCACAGCACTACGTCGTACTTGTATAATATTACATATTATGTATTAATAATATGTTCAGAACACTTAAAATTTACTTCGAAGTAGTACTTTACTGACCCCATTGGCTTTGATACTATCGACCCGGTCGTATTGTATGACCTCCTCTTTCAGACACACTAGAAGATGATATTGCAAACGTATTCCACATGCATAGTTCTATGAGCCGGTTGACTACGAGACTGAAACCGATTAATTGGTCATGTAAATTTATCCTGGAAGAGGGAATTCCTGCACATTCATTGGAACGAGTCTTTGTGGATTAGGCACGACTTCCACGAATAATATTAAAGTTGTGCGAGCCAAGGTAGCTTGCTTGCTACTGTTTCTATTCTTATTTGCTGAACCCCTTTTAGGTAAAAGCAAAACTATCTTGAGATTGACAGGATACCATGTTGTCACTGAATACGATGTATCCGTATTTATGATGATTCCTTCAGAAAACGCCTTACACCCATACACAGCGGCAAGTAGAGCTTTGGCATATGCATGTATCAAGTGAAAACTAATTACACCGATTTATTGCTGCTAGCCGATACGCTGGCAAAAGTTACGACCTCTTAGTCAACTGCGCTTCGTTTAGAACCTCGAGCCGCTTTTGTTTTTTTAAGGCATGTTTTGTTTTTGAATGATTAATTTTGAATGATTGATCTCGACAAGAGCCCATCGAGTTTGGTTTCATTTTGTAGCATTTTAGCGGTCCGAACTACCCCATCAAACAAAAATCTTTGTTTGAGCTTGCAGCAGACGAACCGAAAGCACTTACCAGGTATGTATTCCCCGACTTGTGAGGTTGAAGCAGAAGGTTGAAGCAGATGCAGCGTGTTCAAGCTGTAAAATGTACTACCGGCGGGACCGGCGCTATAAATTCGTCGATTTATTGATGCTCGTCACGATGGCAGCTAGTCTGAGCGACATGCATCCACAATAGCGGTCTAGTACAGGTACAAAACTAAAGAAGACTTCCAATATCTACTGCCTACACATCACCTTACCCGGCAGTTGCTGCGGCTGCGAAGCGGGTGCAGGAGATGCCTGTGAATAGCACAAGGTTTTTGATAATGTTAACGGGAAATTGCGCGCGCGGAGTCTGCTGCTTGTTTTAATTTTAAGTACTTACTTGGCTACGAGATATCCGACGATGTAAGCTAGCGTCGCAATTTTAATTTCTTTTTATCTAGTACAGGTTGATTTGGTTTTATTTTTTGTGTGAATACAGGCTTGTCTACTGGGCGAACCTCATCTAAAACTATTTCGGCGTACATTACCCTTCCTTAGCTCTAATGCTTCAAGTAGCTTCGAACTGCGAAACCCCCCGGGTTCACCACCCGGGTCACCAATGAAATCCTTAGCAACCATTCACAGAAGCAGTAATAACTCGTAATTTTTAGTCTTATCTTAGACTTGTCCTTGATTTTAGTGCTAAATTTAGCAAACAACCCCTGAGCTACAGAGTAATACTTGTAGCCATTCGTAGCTTTAAATGTACTATTTTACATTAACAAGTACTCTATTTCGGTTAGAAAGGTACCCGGTTTCGGTAAGTTACAAAAAAATTCTGCCGGCCAAGCACAGCTCTTCGACCTGTGAACAGCACCACAAAATGCTCGAGCACCACTCCATGGGCGGGGCGACGCAGTAACTTCATAGACAGGGCGCCAACGGAGGCGAGCGGTTGTGAGGAGCGTATAATAGCCGCAGCAAACCCGTGTGGGGAGCCCGCGAAGCAGGGCCGCGCGTTATTTTGCGGAGGCAGGCCCAGCGACGAGCATTCCAGCGAGCTGGGCCAGGTGAGAGAATCTATATATCGCGAGCCAAGCGAACAGCGGGGGGCAAGCGTAGCGCGGCCGGTCACTTCTATGCAATTACCTGTGACACTCGATTATGCCTTTCTGCGTCGCTGGCACTTTGACCTCTAAAGTTTAACCAAGTCAAGATGATTTGAAGGTGCTGGTCGAGCACTTTGCAGTGGCCGTGTCAGGTGCCCGTGTTGAGCACGCCGTGCTACCGTGCTCAGCACGGTGGCAATGAAGAACTTGTAATTTGCGTGGAGTGTACGAACATTCGAGCTGACCGTGTTTTTATTTTAAAAAAATAATAATACCGATAGTTGCGCTCTACAGTACTTATCTTTCTCGATTGCTGAGCGTCTTAGTGACTTTCTGAAACGTATATGAGACAACGGCAACATAAATGTTGCTTATCCACCATTTAGAGTAATCGAGATAATCGCCTTAAAAGAGGCCAGGTTCAAAACCGTAACTAAGCGAAGTCGTGAGAAAACGAGGAGTTTTGATTTTCAAAAATTTGAAGGGGGTGTATCGGCACGGATACCATTTCGAAAAGCCACTCGGACCACTACCTACAGCCATGCAGACACCACCCACGACGCCGACAGCACCGACCTCGCGCGCTGCAGCGCCAACTGCGCAGCCTGCGCAACCTCCAGCGCTGCCTCTCTCAGCCTCGCCACCGGCCACCTCGGCGCCAAGCCCGCCAGCCACGGCTCCGAGTCCGCCAGCCGCGACGTCGGGTCCGCCAGCCACGACATCGCCCTCCCAGGCGCTGACTCCGCCGGCCACAACGTCCCCCTCCACGGCGCTGACTCTGTCGGCCACGGCACCCCTTGCTGCTCGGCGTCGCGAAGGAGATGAAGAGCCTGATTCTGCCGACGATTCTGTCTGTGATGTCGATCCCACTGCTACCAGTGAGAGTGAGGTGAACGAGGACAGCGGCGACGACGACTTTACGCCTGATTCGGAGGCGTCGCCCAGCGACGACGAGGAACCGCTCACAGCAGAGAGCGCGAGCAGTGAAGCCGAAGATGAAGAGGATATTAGAATCTTTTTGAATGACGCGAGTCCTTGAGCCCGAGTGACTGAGGTGATTCATGCGGACGCGTGTGAGAACGAGTGCGTCAAGGGCAAGGCTCGTGAGTTGGAGATTTTGCTGTGCTCGCTGGACCAGATGACGAAGCAAGAGCGCACCACGAGCTTGTACACGCTCCTGGCTGTGTTGATGCAGACCCCCACGGTTGAGCGTAAGAGAGGACGGGGTGACCGTGAGAAGTTTCCGTACATCCTCCCCTACGTAGTTCATGTGTGCCGACCCACTTTCGCGCTCTGCTATGGAGTAGTCCCCATTACCTTGCAGCGCTACAAGATGCGCATCCGAGACGGTAACATGTCGATCAAGGCGTATGGTAACCGGCTCAACACGCATGCAGCTCGTAGAGGCTGTTAGTTCGGCGTCCAAGAGCCCAATCACGGTGCATCTGCCGCGCGGAAGCTCAGCGTTCAAGTCCTACAAACCTATTCTCAGCGAATTGTACAAACGACTTGACGGCATCCAAAAGTTCCAGATTTTCACGATGGACACATCGCAGCCGGGCGTCGTTGTCTGCAAGAAAGGCCCCGAGAGCGAACCTGTAGAGATTAGTTTGAGCCGTCAAATTGACGGGATCTTCACCACGATGGAGAAGCGGCAGCGGATGATGACGGACCATATCGAGACACTGTCCCCTCTTGTCCGCAACACCAAGAAAATTGCGCAGATGTACCACAACACCAGGCCCTACGTTCCTGCTGAATTTCAGAGCGATCCCCTCTACGCCAAGCCTAGCGAGCGGGAAGGAGAAGATGCCAAGTCACGGAAACAAGCATGACGTGAGCATCGCGCGGCAATGGCCGTGGTGGCTAAGGCTAACCAAGACCAGCGTGGTATCACGGAGGCTGTTGCGACGAAAAAGAACCCAGCAAAGAAGAGGGCTACTGCAGCAAAGAAGACGCAAAAGAACAAGAAGCACGAAGCTACTGCGGATCTGCCTGCTGAGCAAGAATAGGCAGCCCAAGGTTGTAGTCGATCATTATGATACTTATGTCCACAGTTCATTCAAAATGTTACTTACATCCAGATATCAAATTTTCTAAAACAATTCAAAAATATACCCCTGGTGATTTGAAGTGACGGCACAAAAGTGAGATTCTAACACTGTCAGGCTTCGAATTAGCTAAAACGGACAACATTGTCGGATTCGCTGACTAATTTTACACCAGTTCATCAAAACAAAAATTCCCTTTCGGGGTTGAAGTCGGACATATATTTTTTTACGGTCTCGTTCTCGGTCGTTTCTTCATACCAGAAGCTCGGGAGGGGCTCAAACGAAAGAGGAGACATCCCTCTTTCCAATTATGCGCCTAAATCGCGATTCGTACTTAGTTTGATAAGTAACATTTTGTTTGCCGTCGTCTCGTATTGTGTGTTCTGTTCAAAATTTCCGCGGGCGGTTTGTTGAACCGCCCAAGCCAAATCTCCGGCCAATCACCGTGGCCACTAGGATTGGTTTTAGGCACCCGTTTAAGTACGAATTGGTCTTGACATGCGGGCACTTGGACCATATGGTTTGGGCCCGGAGATTGAGCAAATGACTTGAGTTTTGTATTTGGCGATTGGAGCGGGGTCTCCAAACCGCCGCGATTTGGAAAATTTGGCCGGAATTCACAATATCCATAGCAACCATTGGAGCGAGTAGATATCAATCGATACCCCTAAAACGTTTGCGGCGAGAAATGTTCCCAAGCTATAATTGCCCTCCCCCCCCCGATTGCGACCTATTTCGAGTTGTTTTTGGTTTGTCCGTTCCCTGCAGCCTGCAGACGCGCCGTCATACACATCTTCGAGTGGAAGCATGAGCTTCCTGGACCGCTTCCAGGGCAAAATCGCTACGGTGACGGCGCAAGGCCACTTGAAGAAAGCGGATGGGAGCGAAGAAATTCGCGTTGGGGCCCCAAAGCGTAGATCGCAGCCTCAGCAGCATGAAAAGCAACCGCAGCAGCGTCCTACCGGGAACAACAACATGAACCACGACAGCAATACCAGTCAAACCATGTTGAGGCAGCCAACGAAGGTCCAGGTTCGTGCAGACCGCGGTCAACCTGCAGTAAGTCAAGCAGCACCCCCACCCCCCATTCATACGCAGCGTTCACCAGCAAAAAATGCACCGTACGAACCTCCAGTGGTGTCTCCGAGGGGCAAAGCAAACCCGTACGAGTCCAAGGGTGCTCGAGGACAGGCCAACTACGAGTATTATGAGCCAGCTCGCATCCCCGGCCGCGTGAGAGACGACTACGCAGACGCCCAAGCTCCTCGCCAAGCCCTTTCAATTCGGCCTCCAGACCGGACCGTCAAGAATGCACCAACACAAAATTCGCCGAAGGAGTGCCGATCCCCGAGAGAAATCAACGAAAGCCGCGTCATCACGGATCAGGACCAACTCGCGTTCAGTCGGAAGGCTCGCCCCGTGCAGTACGAGCCTTGCAAGCTGTCCCAGTACAAGAAGGAGAAGCCGGACGGATACTACGAATTGGGAAAATTGCAGCCGGACCTCAATACCGACGAACTTGTCGAGAAGCGCGCCAAGAATGAACGGATCAAAGCCTTCTCGCAAAACCTGCGCGTCATCAACAAAAACGCCCAAGCCAAGAAACCTACCGAGTCCGGTAATGAGCAGAAAGCCACTGCGAAAGCCAAGTCAACGCGGGAGAAGGGGCTTGCGTTCGCGAAACGCGTGCCCAAGCCACGGCTGTCGCAACGATCGGACTCGGCAGAAGGAGATCTTCCGACTGCAAGTCTGGGGACTGCCCGCACGCAGGCGCAGATCCCGACGGCGAGGAACCCGAACACTGTCATCGACGACGACTCGGACGACGATGAGCTCAGTGCCGAGCTGCAGCAGCTCCAGCAACGCCACGAGGCCTCCCGTGCCGAAGTCGAGGCCTTGGTTGGATCCGTGTAGGCGACCTAAGCAGCCACCGTCCCAGTGCATTGTGATCGGGAACACATATCAAAGCACTCAGTCACAGATACCTTGTGGAATTAACTTGCATTATCCCCAGGCCTGCGTCAGGCTGTAGTTTAGCACCAATACATTCCCCACTTGAAAGCTCTACGACGACAAATACGAAAACACAAAATCAGCTCCTTGAACGAATTTCTTGACCAAAATCTTTTTTTTCCACCTCAAACAGTGAGCTGAGCCTCTGGTCCGGTGACGGCGCAAAGGAGCTATTGCAATACACAAACTACCACCACACCCAGAAGCCCAGTTATAAAACTCGATCCAACTCAATATCCACAAGAGCATTCAGCCTACCAAGGACTCATTGTCCTTGAGTCGGAGCTGCTTCCTCAAGAATTTGTACACCTAGGCGGAATAAAACCCCGTTAGCATTGCATTAAAAGACCCAATCCTCACCCAGCCCAGCCCACAAGATCTGATTCCACCCACCACACTGAGCTGGTCGTGCCCGCTGACGGTGAACTTGGTGCGCTTCATCAGCGGTGCGCTGCCCACCGCCACAAACTGCAGCGTCACTGCCACCACCACAACAACGTCAGCCAGCCCATTCACTCAGCCAATAGTCTCCTTCTTCCCCACCTTTCGCTGGGCCCAGAGGCCTCGCCGCCGCCGCTGCATCCGCATCTGCCATGCCTCGAACTTAGCAGTTCAAAAGTGACAATCACTCCTATGTTCGCCAACTATATGTGCGCCACACCATCTTCCCATCTGAAGATCTCTCTTTTTCCAGCCAATCGCGTCGCGCCAACTCCCGTTTTATTTTCTCTATCCGCACCTCAAAGAGACAAAGAGACACCAGTCTCGCTGACTCCTCTTCTTCACCACGACGCCCGCAAGCGACTCAGACTCAGACTCGGAGGCCATGTACACCCCCGTGGGCGAAACGGACCCCATGCTCATGAGCCCGAGCGGCGGCAAGGAGCGGCGCTCGCCGCCCTCGAGCGCCGTCAACAGCCTCCGCCTGGAGCCGCCGGCGCCCAAGTGCAACGACTGGCTCTACGCCGCGCTCTTCCTCTCCAACGTGGTGGCTCTGGCCGCGCTGGCCTTCTGGAAGGGCGTGCCGGCGCTCAAGGAGGACATGGGGCGCAACCGCAGCGACGGGCGCGTGCCCACGGGCCACTCGGTGGCCGGGACGATGATCGCCGTGCTCTGCGTGCTCGGCACGCTGCTGTCCCTGGCCTGGATCAAGCTGCTCATGGCGTACGCGGCCTCCATGATCCGCGTGGCGCTGTGGCTCAACGTGTTCATGGTGCTGGGCTTCGCGGTCACCACCTTCTCGGTCAACGCGTGGGCCGCGCTGGCCTTCCTGCTCATGGCCGCCATCAACGTCTGGTACATCTACGCCGTGCAGAACCGCATCGGCTTCGCGTCGGCCAATCTCAAGGCGGCCTGCACGGCGCTCAAGCAGCACTCGTCCGTCTTCGCGGTGGCCTTCGTGCTGGTGCTGCAGCAGCTGGCCTGGATGTTCCTCTGGGCCGTGGCCGCGCTGGGCATGCACCAGATCTTCCTGGAGGCGGACCCGGACTGCGACCGCGAGATCGATCTCGCCAGTCGCGGACGCAACCATGGAGGCCTCTGCGTGGGACTGCCGGCTTATGTGGCGCTGTTCTACATGCTCGTGAGTGTGTACTGGGGCCAGCAAGTGCTGCAGAACATCCTCACGTGCACGACGGCGGGAGTCGTCGCGACCTGGTGGTACCAGCCCCACGCCCAGAAGGCCACGGTCGGCGCGCTGTATCGCTCCGTGACGACGAGCTTCGGATCCATTTGCTTCGGCTCCCTGATCGTGGCGGTGCTGCAGGCGCTCAAGACGATGGCGAACATGGCCAGACGCCGTGCCAATGAAGAAAACAACAACGGACTCGCCTGTCTGGCTTGCATGGCCGAGTGCATCGTCAGCTGTCTGGCGGACATTATGGAGTACTTTAACCAATGGGCGTACGTGTACGTCGGAGTGTACGGCTACCCGTTCCGCACAAGTGGAAAGGCTGTCATGGATCTGTTCAACAACCGCGGATGGACGGCCGTGATTAACGACGACTTGACCTCGGGCGCACTGTCGTTTGGTGCGCTGGGTATTGGTATCGTCACTTGCTGTGTTGGTCTGCTGATGGTGCGCTTCTCCCCCGTGGAGTGGTTCACGGCGCTGGGGTCCCGTATGAGCGTTTACGGAACGATGGCTCTGATTGGGTTCATGGTAGGCTTCACAATGGCTCTGATCTTGGCTCATGTGATCATCGCAGCACTGCACACGATTTTCGTTTGCTTCGCAGAGGTAAGCGACTGATGTCCTGTGTTGTTTTCCTGTTAGTGGTGGTACTGAACGCGATGTGTTGATGTTTTGCCTACTAGGACCCTGTTGCGTTCAACCGCAACCACCCCAAGGAGTATGATGACTTGGTGTCTGGATGGCGCCAATTCCACGGGGACGCCTTGCTGTCTGCTTACGGTTCGGCTGTCTAACTCTGCGGTTGAGAGTTTTTTTCTGGTGAGAATCCGTGCTACAGAGACGGAGTATGAGATCGCAGCACTGCAAAGCAATAAATACGAAGACTTTTTTTACGCATAGGACAGTCACACCTCTATAAATGGCACCCAGTTCGCTCGGTCTAATACGCTGTTTCAGTTAAAGAATTGAGCAGATAAAGAAATGGCTACATTTCTAATGGCTACATTTTCATATGTTAGGTGCACAAGGGCTTTCTTTACCTGGTACCCCTCCAGCATTTTCGTATTCTGGTTTTGTTTCGTCTTCACACAATCAGAACTCAACCAATAACGGTAGGCGCGGTATTGTCTGTTCCTATTCCTTCTTATCATTGGTATTAGCAGAGTCGCATCCCCTCAGGTTGTACGTGAGTTTCAATTTAGTGAGGTTATAGGAATATTTGTTGTCCCGATATCCTGCCAGTTTTATCTTTTGCTTGGTATCTACTGCATAGCCCCTAGTTGTCTCGACATCATAATATTTTAGTTTTTCGTAAAATATATATGTACGCTGCGCTGATTGTAAAATACTGTGGCTAACTTATTTATCACAAGCTTGCAGTTACTGCAAACTCTTTGCTCCAACTTAGCATCCCAAATACAATTTCTCTCTTCGCTCGATTTGTTGTGGCGGGAGTAGTGGTAGCAATGGCATACGTGGGAGGAGGCAGGCAAGTGATAGAGAAAAATATATGAGTTTGGATCTATTACTACGGCGTCCATTTAGAGGGTTGAGGCGCCAACAATGGCGACCATTTAGAGAATAAAGAGGTTTTTGATCCATTATTGAACACCTATAGTGAGATTCATATAATCCCGTTTGCAGTCGAGGAATCCTAACCAGATAGGGAACACATGGTCAGTTAGAGGGGTTCATTTAGGGAGGTGTCACTGTACTTGCAGTGAAATGTCAACGCTACAGATCCGTATGGACTAGTGGCTAACGTCTCTGCGTCGGTGTCGAACTACAAACATCTTCTTCGTCAGCAGTTTTGCCTGGTTTTAGCATCGCTACCTCATACAGTCGTGCTCCAGTTCAACGAACGACTTCTGATTGAGCGCGTAGGATTGGCTGCTTCTGGAGTAGCAAGCGCAGCTATTCGGCCACACTGCTGCGTTCGCTGCGAACTTGGAACACATCTTTATCCGCCTCGTGGATAAGGCTGTAGGTACAGTCATTCATCACGCGCGTCTCCGTGCATGCAGGCGAAAAGGGGCAGGAAGCAGTTGTTATCCCGACGGGGGTTACTCAGCTTCGTCGGCGTATGCTTTACACGCTATCATTATGTTGTGATACGCTCGAACAAATAACCAAGCGGTTCATCGTGGTGCGCTCTCGTAGCTTGTCTTCAGCTCAGTGGAGCTGAGCTCGGTTTTACTGGTAAATAATCATTATAATGCTGGTCTCTTCCACAGATTCGCGAGGAACAGCTTTGCCAATTCGGCCGCGGCCATAGTCGCAGAGAACACGCTGACAATTACCAACAATCGAGAGCGGCACGAAGATAGTCAGCGAAGCCAGCCAACGACCGAATACGAGAACTACCCATCTGGCACTGCGATGTCTGTTTAGTCCAGAAGCACGTGCAGAAGCTTGCCAACGACTCGCTTGAGGTCCTCATCTGTAGGTAGATCGGCGGTAGCATCTTCGATAAGCGTAGCATCGCACGATGCGCTTTCCGTTGTTGTCGTTCGGGTATTCCAGCTCAATAAACGTCCATCGATTGAAGTTGGTGACAATCCCTCGCACAGCCTTGCTGCCGTTCTTCAGTCGCTTTGTGTTGGCAATCTCCATTACGGCTTGTGCGAATCCGTTCTGCAATTCTTCCTCCGGATTTTGCACGCTTAGTCATCATCTTCTTCCTCTTTCCTCTCTTCATTGGTCTTGTCGTCCTCGCTGTCGTCTTCGGATTTGGCGGTGCTGATCTTCTTCGTCTCCATCACGCGTACAAACCTTTTTTCGTAGTAAAAGGAGAAATCCGCAACACCTCGCCAGGATTCTATCTGCCGCCGGCTTCAGCGGGTACTGCATGCGAATCTTGACACTTCCGTCACCCACCGCGTCAAGCGCCTCATTAAAGAGATTGAATAGAATCGTCGTGCATTCTGCTTCAGTGTCACTGAAGCAGAATGGACACTGAATCAGTGTCCATGCGTTGCATCCGCCGGAAATTATTTTTCAGGCGTGCCTGAATCGCTCGAACAACCTCGGCACTTACTGGATGGACTGGCTGTTCGTACGTTTCCTCCTCGTAGAAGTTACGAATGGTGTTCCAGCTAATCTTGCTCAGACTAATTGGTTTGCCATTATTCAGCTTCGGGAGCTTCTCGTTCAGAGCGTCCCAGTACACTCGTCGCTTCCCGAGCACCCCCGTGGGCGCGCGTCGAAGGGAATATTCGGGGCTCAGGGCAATAACGTGAATGGACTGCAGGTCTGCAAACGGATTCCCCAAATCGGTCAGCGAATTCGCGCGTTTCGACATGAACGCCTTCACCCGACTTGTGGTTTCCCCGCGCTTTAGTACTGCGGTTTCGTCTGACTCCACACCAAGCCACTTATCTTGTTCCTTCGCTACGTAAATGCTGATCGCGTTTGCCGGCGTTGACTCGAAGCGTTGCGGCCTAGTTCGTTTGATTCGCTGCCTCAACTCGCCTAGCGAGGCGATATCTGCCAATTTGACCACGAAAGCGTCATCGCCCGGGACCATGCATTGAAGCAGAGGAGCTACTGCGATCACATGAATGGCGTGCTGAGGAGCATTAGTGAACACCTTATCCACATGAGTGGTCTCATCGCATAACTCGGTGGTATAGACTCGATCCATGACACCCCTCGCATCAGCTCGCGCATGGTCGAGTTGAGGCAGCTGTACCCGTCCCGGCGGTACACCTCCCCTTCCACGTCCTTCACATAACCTTCGCGCAACATCACCCATTCACTCAGACACGCGCCTCTTCCATATTCAACGTCAGTATCGAATCTGAGAACCGTACGAGAGGTCGGCGAGGAAGGAAGGCACCCAGTCGCTAGCCACAGACGCGATGGCCTCGCGCATGGAGAACAGCAGCCGCGCGGCGCAGCTTTCGCCCGTCTGCAGCAGTGTCGAGGCGCAGCACGCGCAGCGCCAGAAGCTGCTGGACATGTGGGGGCGCCACGAGCTCACGGACGTCGTGCTGCTCCTGGAGCCCGAGGCACTCGGCCAGGAGACTCAGCAACAACAGGAGGAGGTGGCCGCGCACCGCGTGGTGCTGGCGGCCGCCAGCCCGTTCTTCCGCGCGCTGTTCACCGGCGGCATGCGCGAGTCTCGCCAGCCGACGCCTCGCGTGCCGCTGCCCGGCGTGCCCGTCGCCGCCTTCCGCGAGCTGCTGCGCTACATGTACGTGGGGGAGCTGCGCGTGGCCGGGGACACGATCCTGTCGGTGCTGCACGCGGCCAGCCGCCTGGAGCTGCAGGAGGTGGTGGAGATCTGCTGCAAGCAGCTCATGCTCCAGCTCAGCGTGCACAACTGCGCCGACATCTACGTGTGCTGCGAGCAGCTGCAGATGCGCGCGGCCTGTCGCCTGCTGGCGCGCGCGGCACGCGCTATGATTGACACGTTCTTCTGTGAGGTATACCAGAGTGAGGGCTTCAAGAACCTGTCGCTGGACGCGGTGCTCAAGGTGTTGAGGCACCAGGAGGTTAAAAGCTCGGTGGACTTGTCCGCGGACGACGCGGCGGTGAAGGTCTGGATAATGCACGACCCCACGACGAGGAAGAGGGAGCTGTCGGTCGCGCTGCAGAGCCCGCGGAGCTCTGGGGACGTCGCGCTGGATGGAATGATCTTGAGTCGACGGAATAGTGACAACGCCATGGTGAACAGCAAGGAGAGACTGTCGTTCATTGCAGCAGAGGAAGGGATCGAAGGTGATATGCTGAGCGAGATCGAGGACAACGCGCAGCAGCAGCTCACTCCGACCATATTCGTGGTTGGAGGGTTCAACAACCCCGGTGCGTTGAATACTGTGGAATATCTGGATTTCCATCGAGGCGAGTGGTTCCCGGCGGCGCCGATGGTGACTCGACGGTCTTACAGCGGCGTGGCAGTTGCTGGAGATAACAAGATTTACGTCATGGGAGGAACTAGCAGCAGCTCGCAGCACCACAAGACCATGGAGAGATACGACCCGGAGGCGAATGTGTGGACAGCTATGCCGCCGATGACACACGCGCGCAGTTACTTGGGTGCAGCTGTCGTGGGGGACTTCATCTATGCCGTGGGAGGGTTTAATGGACAAGCGCATTTGTCTTCCGTTGAGCGGTTTGATCTACGGAAGCTGCAGTGGGAGCAGATCCCGCCGCTGTCGACGGGGCGCAGCGGGCTTGCTGTCGTCGCTCTAAATGGCTTGGTGTATGCAATCGGTGGTTATGACGGCAGAAAGCATCTGAAGAGCGTCGAAGTGTTTGATCCACAGACCAATCAATGGACGTCCATTGCCAGCATGCGCTACGCGCGGAATGGCCCCGCGGCTGTGGTCCAGGAACACAGCAACAGCATTCTTGTGTTTGGAGGCGAGTCTCGGCATGGCGCGCGAATGAACACAAGTGAACGGCTGGACCTGAACAGCGGGATGTGGAGCGACGTCGACGCGTTTGCAGACTGTCGGAGCGGCCACGTCGCGTTCAGTTTTCTCAGTGAATCCTTCTTGTTCTGCCTGGGGGGCTCCAACAAGAAGGACGAGTATCTGGACACTGTGCATCGGTACGACTATTTATCGAAGCAATGGACGCTTCACTCACAGATGCGAGCCCAGCGCTGCGGCTTGAATGTCGCCGTGGTGAAAACAACCCCTCACGCCGAGTGTTTTGCGGCCCAGAGGGAGAAGGAACAAATGTACAAACCGAGCTCCTTCTGGCGAAAGCAACTCCGAGCCTTGTCCGCCCAAGGAGCATGATTCAAAGAGTTATACTTTAAGTAATGTAAATGGTTGGCACTAAGGAAATCAAGACAAGTTGTACGTGCACCATCCACCTTCAATTTCATTTCTCTGACCATGTTCCACCTGCACTCCAAGTAGGAGCGTTCGTTTATGACTTTGCACTACTGTAGTCCTATTCCTTGCTTCGGATCAAACTCGTGATTTTTCCGGCGATGCGTGCCATGTCTTCGGGCGTTGGCTCCTTGTTGGTGGACTGCGTCAGAACATCTCGGTCTGTGCTCACAGTGAACACATCGTGGTCGGGATTGTACTCCGTCTTGATGAATACCCACTCTTCGTAGTACCCACAGCACTTCTCGTCGAGTACGTGCTGACAATTTCCATGGGAGCAATTAAGCTATTCAAGTAGATTACCCTCGATTTGTTGCAACGTAAGTAGGTTTGTGTTACTACTTATAAGTAGGTTAGGGCCAAACCTACTTATCCGTTTTCTAAACGTTATATACGCTTTTATGATTATCTTATACATGTAAGCTACCGGTGTGACAGTCCCGGTAAACAGATCCACCCACATCAACAACTCGGTATTACCTTTGTTGGATCTGGGCAGCGACGGTATGTGATCCATCGCTATCATCTGGAACGGGTATGTGGCTTGGATGTTGCCAGGCGACTCGCCTTGGATCGTGGGCCGCCCTTTGCCGGTTTCGCAATCCACACACTCTCCGACATATTGCTGGACACTCCGATACAAGCCTCTCCAATGGAAGTAATCTCGGATCCGCTGGTAGGTACGGCCGATCCCTTGGTGGCCTCCTTCCAGACGGACAGGGTAGTGATGAAGGATACTCGCTGCAGCGTCTCTGGAAGCACTAGCCTCATCAATCCATCGCGATCCGCCTCCACCTTCTTCGTCGGAGGGCAGTAGAAGAGCAGGTCGTTCCGATCCACTTCGTAATCCATCGCAATAATACCGTAGGATCGGGCTTCCTCCTGCGTCAGACCTTGAATATCGCCCGCCAGATACTTCTTCAAGCCGGAAACCCACGTTTCCTCGTCCTGCGCTTGGCGGATCCTAGCCATCCGGAGGTCTCTCACCACTTCTTCCTGTAGGACCTGTGGATTGGATGTAGGTCGGGAGTTGGATCGGGATCTTGCACCAGCTCGGGTTGTTACGGGCGACACCCGAGCGTCGGGAGCATCCTCTTCAGTCTTCACCACCAGGATCTCATCCAGGCGGTTCAGGGTGACTAGATCCTGCATGTCCGCTTCATCCTCAACTATGATTCCGGCTTGACGTTGAAGTGCCACGCTAGCGAGACTGTCGGCACTACCGTTCCAGTCGCGCTTGACATGCACCAGCTCATGGTTGGGCCAAACACGTAGTAGATCCAGCACCTTCTGCCTCAACAGCGTCAATCCAGGTGCCTTGCAGTCGATATCATCTCGGACCTGGCGGACCACCAGATTGGAGTCACGACAGATCACAAGTCGTCGCTGCGCCTCGTCTTCGAGTAGATCCAAGCATAGCAGAAGTCCGTGATATTCTGCTTTGTTGACGGTAAGGCCTTCGGCATACCCGGATCTAGCCTTCACCACGATCCACCCTGGCAGTTTCCAAAGAATCGCACTGTCGGCGCCTCCTCGTCGCTTGACACGCGCCGATCCATCAAAGCTGAGCACATAGAGTTCTTCACCAGGTTGTACTGTCGGGATCGGAGCTTGGATCTTGCGTCGCGACTCCTTCTTAGGCGCGATGTCGATCAAGGCCCGATCCACCTTGGATCGGGGTGTGATACTGGCTGCCAGCGCTCCTAGGAACTCATCCTCGCCCTTTGCGCACTTCATAATTTCAAGAGTCCCTGGCGAAAGGAGTGCGGCCCACTGTCCTAACCGTCCTTACAGACCAGTGGATCGAAACAGCCAGGCCAGCGTCGAGTGCCTAGTCAGGACCCGGATCTGGCGACCCACCAACATATTGTAGCTCAGATCCAGAATCCGCAGCAGGGCTAGCACCTCCTTTTCGACGACGCCGTAATTGAGCTCGTTCGATTTCAGAGTGCGGCTGGTGAAGGTGACTGGGTAATGGATCCCGTCCTACTCCTGCATCAGAGCGGCCGAAATGGCCCACTCACTAGCATACACTACCACTGGCAGCAGATCCACATTGAAGTGTCGGAGGACTGGATTCCTCTCCATCTTCTCCTTCAGTGTCGCGAACGCCCGATGAGCTCGGATCCAGCGTAGATCCACATTGCCTGGGTCGCACGCTTCCGGATCCAACGTCCTCACGCCGACAGGATCCTTCGCCTCCAGGTCGGAAGTTTCCGTGGATCGAAGTCGTAGATCCACCGTCCTCATCCCTAATGGATCCGACGAGTCACGATCCATTGGGTCGGGGGTCGTCAAACCCATGGTGACTTGGATGCGCTTTTGGTTGTCCGGTTTACTCATCGCAGCGAAATCCACTTCTCGTAGCTCATAGAGAACTGCAGCGTAGATCGCATAGTCCTCCAGGAACCGACTGTAATAGTTAAGGCTGCCGAGGAATGACTGCATGGATCGGAGTGACCCTGGGAAGGGTAGATCCGTCAGGGCTGATAGATCCTTAGGATTCGCCTCCAATCCAGCATGGGACACTCGATGGCCTAGATACTCCACCTTGCTCTTGCCCCAGAAGCTTTTTACCACACTGATCGAAAGATTCCATTTATCACACGCGTCCAGCAGAGCATCCACCCGGTCGCACAAGTGGTCCCAGGATCCAGCGGTCACCAAGATGTCGTCAATGTAGGATCACCGTCCAAGTACCGACGGTTTGCCAGGGTCCTCAGGCTCTCCTGACCTCAGATCCAGATCCAGTGATTTCGATCCAATCCCACACGTGACCTTCGATCTGCTGTCCGATCCCGATCCACCTTCCAACTGTGGGATCCGGGTGAACCCATACAGCGCGTTGTCCAGCATCCGTTGATATATCTGAGCCGCATTCTTCCACCCGAAGGGCATCCGGTTCCACTCGTACAATCCGAACGGGGTGATGAAAGCGGAAATCGCACGAGCCCGATCGGTCATAGTCACCACCCAGAATCCACTGGCCTTATCCAACGAGCAATACCACAACACTTTGTCCAGATCCTCCAGTAGATCGTTAATCAAGGGCATCGGGTAGATCATCAGTCTGGTCAGATTGTTAACCAGTCGGTAATCAATACACAACCTTATAT
The DNA here is from genome assembly GCF_000149755.1 of Phytophthora sojae. Classification (NCBI taxonomy): domain Eukaryota; phylum Oomycota; class Peronosporomycetes; order Peronosporales; family Peronosporaceae; genus Phytophthora; species Phytophthora sojae. Next base: position 8,200,380 of record NW_009258115.1, read on the forward strand.
CCAATCCATTCTTCTTGATGATGACCACGATCGGGGATGCCCATGGGGAAGTTGAATCCTTAATGATCTTGGCACCGAGCAATCCCTTGATCAGATCCGAGATACTGCGGCGCCACCTTCCGCACACGCTGGGCAATGGGTTTAGCATCCCCGACATCGATGTCACACACGACGCCTCGCGCAGGAGGCAGCGCGTTGTCTTCGCCAATCAGCAGGTGTCGGCGCCTCCATATCCGTCGCCGAAGCCGGTCAATCTCTTCCGCCGTATTAACATCTGGATCCCCCACTTGGATGTCTTCGATTGTCACCTCTTGTGTAGCCGGAGTAACTTCGGGTAATACGGCCATCTCAGCTTCAAGGTCTTCCGCGTGTAGATCCCCACTCACATGGTAACAGACTTGGTCATCCGCCTCCGAGTCATTGTACCGCGGATTTTCAGTGGTCGTTGGATCGGGGCTGGCCGTTGGATCTGACGTCGGACCTGATTCCTGTCTCTTCTCTCCGTCTGGAGCTGCACCCTGTCCCATCTCACCATCTGCAACTTGACGTTCCACTGGATCCATGACCTGTCCCGTAGCACCATCTGTTGAATCTGCAGATCCGCCCCCTGTCTCTTCGTGATTACCACCCGATGCGACAACGGGATGGGCCGCCTGTCCCATATCAGCTGGATCTAGCCCCCCTTCGCAGACTTGCGTGCCAGTTGTCGGACCTTGGTCTGTCGATCCATCGTCTGATCCCAGCGAGTCTTCGACATTGGGATCGGCGTTTGGATCCAAGCCGGGCGCGCATTCAGCAGGAGCTTCGTCTGGATCGGGAGCGGGTGTACGATTAGGCGCAGCAGCTTGGGCTTCTTGCACCCGGGTAGACGCTACCCGGGGCACCCTCAGCTGTGTCGCTTCGCCGTCTGCTGCTGACACCGGATCTGACTCCGGTGGATGTTCAACAGTCCGTTCACCCTGTCCACACCCAAGATCCTGGGATCGGACCTGGGGGGATGGGCCTAGGATCGACACCCGTCGCGACGCTTCATCACCCAACACGGTGTCCGTCCTGCACTCAGTTAACCCCGTCGCGTGGGTGGTCGGCGCGCCTCTTCCCACGGAGTCTCCACCACTTGGATCGGAATTCGGCGGACCTTCAGCTGCTGGATCTAAGCTTGGTACATACTCAAGCAGCTCCTCCGGCCGTGAATCTAAAGCATGAGCCGTAGTTGAAGCTTGGGGCAGCGGTATTCCTGTCGTCCCGGCGATGTGTCCTTCGGTCGTCTGGGCGGGTGGATCTGACGACGATCCGTCCTGTCCATCCTTAGCTCCCTTGGATCTGGCCTCCACCTGTCGGACTTGTGCTGGATGCTGTCTCTGCAGTATTGCGAGCGGCGTCGGGTACTCGGGGCGCTCCACCATAGGCCCTGGTGGGGCCTCCGGGGGTTCCGCCTCCGCGGATCCAGCGTCCGTCGTGGCCTGCAGCGCGAGGTTCTGCCACTCCATGTAGCGGCGGGATCCGATGGACACGCAGCCTTGGATCCGCGGGACTCGGTCTCCGGCCAGCCACATCCTGACTTGGAGGCTCTGGCGCAACACCAGTTCCTTCTATCCGATGTTCGTGATCTGAAGGTACCGTAACTTGCCTGGGCCCTTGATCACCGTTGGCACCCATCGATCCCCTCGCGTAACCCACAGCTTGTCGTGTTCCGATCCTCGCAGACGCATGGGCAGCTCCGCGGACTCTCCGATCCCAAGTTGCAAGTATCGATCCAGCTTCTCGGACTGCGTCTTGTCACTGTAGAGTGGACGGCGTCCGCTGAGCTGGATCCGGACTTCATCGGGCAGGCAGAGAGTCCCGTCGGCCAGATCTAGCAGGATCCCGGCCGGAACCATGTAATCCATACCGAGGATGGCCTCTTGTCCAGATAGATCACCCACCCAAATGTCGAAGAAATACACCAGGTATCCGCCCAAGGTAATCTTGATCCGCGTTCTTCCTTCCGTTGTATACACGTTGTCTCCGATCCCAACACACTCTTGGCTCTGACTCCTGTCGATGTAGCACCCAACCTTACGAGCAAAGGCGGTATCCACGATGGACACTTCGGCACCTGTATCTAGGAGTAAGATCGCTTTCTCATTGTTGATCTTGCCGTGGATCTTGGCTTGACGGAACCATTTCCCTGGCGAATGTTGTTTCCAGTATCCTCGGGATTCTCCGGGTAGGAGATACGAAGACTCTGGATCCGTGGTCCGCCAGTTCGCAGCAACACGCCTGGATCTGGATCCAGCCGTGTCTTCACCTTCGGCAGGCTTAAACCACTGGTCTGGATCCTGCTGCTTCCAGTATCCCTGACGTGCCTCCGGGTCCAAATCCATTTCCACTGTCGTGTCGGATCTGGAGTGGTCATCAGCTTGTCGGAGACTTGAGACCACAGCAGTACGTTTCCCATGAAGATTACATGTATTACCGCGTAGATCCTGTCGTTTGCGAACTGGATCTGTCGATGTCTTGTTCACAAATGCATAGATGCAATATCTAGAACGCTCGGCTCGTACCGGATTCCAACCCGGCGAGCGTCCTAGTTTAACATCTTCTCCGCCATCTCTGGCAGCATTCCCGCATGCTTGGCTGGATTGAACCACTGGCGGATCTGGTAGTAGAACTCTTCCATCGGGCATCGGCCCACGTCATGAAGTTCACCACATCCACGGCATACAAAAAGGCAGTGGTCACCTGGATGACACTTCTTGCCGCAGACCTCACAGGTCAAGCGTTTCCAGCAGTCAAGATGCGACTGCCGCTTGGATCCACAGTGCGTGCAGCGACTACGTTCGGGTCCATCCACATGCGTCCTGGATCGGGAGTCGCGAGACGGTGGATCCTGCTGTGGACGGTCTGGAGGGTTCCAACCCAGAGTCTTCTGCTCTTCCTCTGCAGGCTTCGCGTGGTCTTGGGCTGCTGCCAGATAGATCCTGCGGTATCCGTCGCACTCGGAGTCAGATCCATCGCTGGATCCAGACTCGGATCCCGAGTCAGATTGGACCTGGATCGCACGCACATGTTTGGCCGGAGCGGCCGGTGCTGGCGTCGCGGGGGCCTTCTGCCGGTACTTGCTGGATCCATACGCAGCCTTCTTCTGTCGATTCTTCGCCCGATCCAGTGCGCGGAGGACCTCTTCCACCTCGTCAGCATCCGGCAGTCGGAGCAATGTCAGCCGATCCGCTAGATCCTGATCACCCAGAGTTTCGATGAAGTGATCCACGTGTTCGCGCTTCTCCTTGGATCCACCATCCTTGATCTTGAGTCGGGCGCGGAATCCAGCGACATTAAGTCGGTAGAGATAATCCAGTGGGGACTCATCGGATCGCTTGCGCGCGTGGTAATACTGGCAAGCAACGAAGATCCCCAATCCACAGTACTGGGTTTGGAAACTGCGGAGCAGATCCGACCGCTTGTTGCGTGTGGATCGAGGTAGTTGGTGATACCAGTTCCTCGCGGATCCGGATAGAAGGTCCGCGAAGGTCAAGCACTTCTCCTCGTCAGGAGCTTGGTCCCGGAGGAACGCAGACTTCACCTTACTGATCCATGCTCTCGCCCGATCCTCATCCTGGTCCTCCCTGAGAACTCCTTCAGATCCGAGACCGCTGAGATCCGGACTCGTTGGATCAGGGCTGAACCTGTGGATCCGGTCGCGGTGGTAGCCACTGTAGCGCGAGCTGGGACCGGGAAGTCGATGTCATCTGGATCGTACTCCCAGTGTTGATCTGGATCGGACGAACCAGTGGACTCCATTTCCACGTCCTGGGATCCGGGGTTCTGCGTCGCCTCCTGCGCCTGTGTCGGGGTCAACACGCCTTGCTCCTTCAAGAACCTGCCCATGGCTGCCTGAAAGTACGACTCAAGCCTGCCAGCCGATATGTTCGATCCTGATGCCGTAGCTGTTGGATCCACCGAAGGAGTTGACGGCTTCTTGTATCGGGGCTGGGATCGGGACTGAGTCCTTGCTTCACGTTGGATCTGGGCTCGGGCGCGTAGCATCGAGGCCCCCGAGGGTCCAAGCGACATACGCCGCGGCTCCGAAGATGTATCCGACCCAAGCTCCGCGGCAGACACGTATGGTGACGACGTTCGGCATACTGTGGATCCAGCTTGAGGTGAACTTGGATCCGGGACTTCTGGATCCGGCTTCAGCTGGATCTCACCTACCAACGCCTTCAGCCTGTTGAACAGCATGTCCGTCGTCGCGTGGATCTGGATTGGGTCGACGTCGTAGATCGCTCGCGCGTCGAAGGCGCCAGCTACGAGGCTGGCCTCCTTCAGCAGCTGCATGAGTCGCTCCATCTCGGCCAGGATCCCTTCACGCTTGGCGGGTGCTGGGAGTGCCACAGGCCCCTGCAGGTCTCCGATCGGCTTCACGCCAAGCAGCCGCATCATGGGATCCCAAGCCAGGAAGTCACGTAGCTGCTTCTCGTGGTAGCGTCTCCAGCCTGCCTCCTCGGATTCTTCGTGGGATGACGTTTTTGGATCTTCGTCATCCAGATCCGGGGCCTTCATCTTCGCTCGTGTCATCGACTTGGTCTTGTCGGGAGGCATCCGGTTTAACTGGTGAATCAGCAAATGCATACCTATCCTTGCCAGCCTTGGTTTGTTTTGTTGGTGGATCTTGACTCGCGTTGCGATCCACCGGGGTCCCGAAGGGACCTGTGGAGGAGGTTGAGGTTTCTCTTCTGGATCCATGTCTGGAACCACTTCGGTTCTGCCGGCAGAGGTCCTCCTTGCACTCTGTCGATCCGTGGATCTTGGTTCATTCAGCAGCGTCGTCGCCGATCCCGACTCCGATGACGCTTGATCCCCTTGTTCCTTCTTCGCTCGAACTTCTTCTTGGGACTCACGGTGAAAGCCCGAGTCACCAGAAGATCCGGGCACGCGCATCATTGTGATGTAGCGGGATCAGCAAAATCTGCGAGATTGCCAATCCAACTTACCAACTGCGCCCGAACACCGACTTACGGAGGGGGTCCCCCTATGATCCGTGATCTGTGTGCTGAACTGGTCACCTTGTGTGCCCGTCGGTAGGGCTGGATCTGCTCCTCTGGTGTCTGCTGAAGCGTCCGAGCCTTGAAGACAGAACAGTCGGGGCGAGACGCGGGGATGTGGGTGGAGCAGCGCGGAAATCTTCACTCTGCTCGCGGTAGTTATTCCCAATCCAGTGGTAGTCGACTTGGATCGGGCGGCCTGGATCTGGATCCGGCCGTGGGGTGGCCTTTGGGTTGTTGTTCCTTTCCTTTGCCTTCGTAGGTCTTCCTTTGTTGTACTTGCCGCTTCCTATAGCGGGATCCGTAGAGGTTGAGAGTTGAGGATGCACCCGGCCAAGTAGTAACTCCGGGTGGATCGGGGATCTGCACTTGCAAGTAGGTCACTAGTCAGGTTGCAGAACTGGCCAATGTATTATCCAGTCTTAACCAACGCTAGACCCACTACCAGAACCTTGCTAAGCCGTGGGGCCAATGTACTTCCCGTTTTCAGGCGAAGGCGAAGGCACTTGCGATGTATAAGGCAAATCCAACACTGATTTATGCTTTAGTCCAATCCCATCCCAAAGCCCTATCTTCCTATGGATCCTGTCATCCCATCTGTACCTACTGAAGCTATGGAGCTTGTTCACCTTCCTTGCGTGTCGCTTGATTACCTTCGCTGCGCCATGACCTTAGATCCACCGCTCACTTCCATCTGAGTCCGAATCAGAATCAGATCTGGATTGGATCGGATCGCCGATCCACTTGACAGCTGCATCTCTTGGATCTTGGGTCTCGAGGCATGGCGTTGCTTGGGCACACATTCGTGACGTCCGGTCGTATTCGTAGTGTCTTCCGTTGCAATCTCTAACACCTGGTACGGGGCCCGATCCGCCGGTCTGGTGGATACGTCGCGGAGTCTGGATCCATCATTCTGCCGATCACCCTTTGTCCCAATTTCTTGGATCCTGCTTCTCCACAAAAGCACGAAGAGAGTTGCTCTCTCTCTTCGAAGACACGTCCAAGATGACAAGGTTCGGTTTGTCATCATGCATTTTACAGTGAGAATGATCCTCACTGGGGGCTGCAGTCCTCAGTGTCGCATGTCCGAGTTGGACACGCGTGACTGCTTCACCAGTAGGGCTCCCCGCGCCTACTGGGTTCCAGCGTTTTTTGTTTGTCTGCGGTGATGCCCGGCATCGCCGCATCGACCACCATCTCGGAGCACGGGTGCCGTGCACTCTCGGGCATACGGACCGGTTCTTCCGCAACGGAAGCATTGTACATTACTTCCTTGTTGCTGTTGATAACTAACAGCCGTTGCATTCGAGAGGTCCACTGGTTCTGGACCTCCCGCTATCGCGACCGGAGGCGGTTGCAGCCTCGGCGCATTCGTATGGAGTTTCGCCTGCCTCAGACTAAACTCCTCCTGCATCGTCAGAGTAATCGCAACTTCGAGAGTATCTGGGTACTCACGGAAGAGATAGGTCTTTACAGGCCCATCTCTCAGACCCTTCATGAACGTGACGACCTTGGTCGCCTCGTCTATCGGTTGGTCACAATGTTCGAGACCAAGTGCCGTGCTCTCTGCGCGTAAGCATGAACATCATGCTTACCCTGTTGTAGGTCGAGGAACTCTGCCCTCGACCGAAACTCATTTTGCGGGGGCTCAAACGCTTGCCTGAGCTTCTCCTTGAAACCCTCGTACGTGCTGAAGCACGTAGGATCAGAGAGTCGGCGTCCATACGCCCAACTTCTCGCTCGTCCGCCAAGACATGACATGGCGAACGCAACCTTGGACAATGCGATGGCAGTGTCGAGTTCGACAAGCCAACGGTGGAGAGGCTCGCCCTCTCTTCCGACATAGTCACTCACGTTTAGCTTCAACGATTGTCCACGCGGTGACGTCTCCGACGCCATCGTGGTAGAGGAAGCAGCATCACGCTGCTCCTTCATGATGAATCCCAGAGCAACACCATGTTGCTCTGTCGGCGATAGCGTACGCAGCATCGCAGCTACTGCCGCCTCCCCCTAGACTGTTGACAGTCGTTGGAGTACCTCCCACTCTGGACCCGACAGGTGGAGGCAGTCAGTGCGTGCAACATGAGTTGCACGCGAAGTGGAGCTTTCCTTGGGCACCTCCGCGCTTATGAAAAGGTTCTCGGCTCCTCGTTCGTACAGCTCCGTACGAACGTTCAGGTAGTCGGTCGTTGGACGGACTACAAAGTGCTACCAGGTGTAGTGGGCCTACTTTGGCTCACTACTACGGCTTGCACGTGTGCGCACGTGTATGAGGAAGCGTAGGTTTCTTTTACTTGAGTTAAGTATACTCGAGATCCACGAGTATACTTTAAACAAGATAAGACTCTAAGTAGCGGATTTTGGTAAAGATGAGAACTTTGACTTCCCCTAAATGTAATGTAATATTCTAAACTAGGAATCTGCCAACGGCTGGTTGGCAGGATTCCGCTAGCATGCAAGTCGCTCATTGGCTAAAAGATGCTGCTTTCAGCCAATAGGAATCCTAAATGTGTATGAACCTCCCGTCGTGGTGGTCCCAAATGTATGTAGCCGTTGGTGTACCTTACACCAAGGTCGAGAAAGTCTTTCGAACCTCTAACAGACGTCGTTATAAGTCCCATGTCCTGCAGAGCTGCGCTTAGTTCCACCTTCTTATCGCTGGTGGGCGGAACATCGTCTCGCTGTCGGTGAGTCAACCCCTTCTTCTTCAGTACGTCCGTGGTGCTTGGAGCTAAGCCTAGGGCCTCCCTCAGCCTAGGGCCTCCCTCAGTTGCACCTTGGCCGCATCTTCTGCGACGAGCAGCTCCGCGTGTACCTGCTGCATCTCTTTGGTATTCAGTCGGTGCGTGTCGGCAGCTGCATCTTTCGTGTCCGTGTCCTGTTGAGTGGCTTCCTCCGACGAGTCGATCACGAGTGGGTTGCTCCTAGACCCTGCTTTCGGCTGCTTGGTGCGCCCCCCCCCCCCCCGGGTGGGAGGATTACTGGCGGTATTGGCCTGTGGGTGAGCTGGACTGGGGTTGGGTACACTCGATCCAGTTGCAGTCGACCGCTCGACTTTGCTGCTACCCCGAGAATTCTTCGAGTCGCCATCAAACCATTCGGCTTCCTGATTTCCTTGCTCATCATGGGTTCTGTCACTGCTTGGGCGCATAGGCTTCGATGTACCGCTTTGGCCTTGGTCTGCTTGCGGGTTCCGCTCGGGAAACTTCTGCTCGTCGTGCTTCAGATGGCAGTTGGCCATAGCTTCTTGTAGCTCAGCCAGACTTGTGACGGTGGCAGGTTGGGCTTACAGTTGGGCCAACGTTGCTTCCGCTGCGACGATGCTCCCGTTGCCTTTCAACGCTGCAGCTGACAAGTTGCAGAGTCTCATCGGATGGCCTAGTCCTCCGCATCGATGACATTGCTGTCGGCCGTGCATGGTCGGATGCTGGACAACGATGACATAGTTGAACCACATAATCCGTTTAATGCCCAATAGCGCATCTGGGCAGCCATCTTGGCTAAAGCTGAGCTCCCAGGCTGTCGAAGTCCATGAGTTGGGTCCACCAAGGTCCAGATCGTTAAGATCGAAAGGAACCGAAAGCGCATATTGTAGGAAAGAGTGGAAGTGGCTCAGGTCCATCGACCTCGCGACATTGCGGAGAATTACAACGTACGCAGCTTCCTGCACCAGATCGCTCGATCGGATCCAAGTTGCCGATAAGAGCTTTGAGGCTCTCAGCAGCACGCAGTCCTTGTGGTTGTCATCCGAAGTCAGGACGCAGTACAACACCAAGGCGCCGAAGAGCTCGTCTTAGCGTAGAAGTAGCCGTATGAGACGAACTGACGAAAGCCGACTTGCGTAGTTTGAGTGGGAATTGACAATGATCGTGTTCATCAAGTGTTGTTGTGTAGGGGAAAGCTTCGCAAGCCTCAAAAACCCCGCAGACCTACTTTGACTATACAGGTCCCCGTTGAGGGGAGTGCACGCATGCATGAGTAATTCCGTGAAGTCCGCGGACCTCTCTCCGGAACTCTTCCTCGCAGCCACCGTCACTCACAACCACCACTTCAACCTCACTGCAGGACACACACTCCTCAAGTGAGTTCCTGCAGCGATCGCAGCCTGACCGCAGTCAAGTCTCGTAGCCGATCCCAGACCGACGCTTCCGGCTTCAGCAGAACTGGTGCATGCGCATTGTTCAGTGCGTGCACATGCCTATGGAACGGGATTGCCAGACCCTCAAAGCGCTGAGCCTCCGCCCTGGTGAAGAGATGTAGGTGGATTACGTGTCGCGCTGCGTTGTAGCTGATAGTCTTCGCCGCCGCTAGCATGCTCCAGATGGCCGGATAGGCGATGCCTCTATTGGTCACCGCAGTTGAGTTGCTCTCCTGGAGGTTGTTGGTACTCTGGAAGGCCTCCGGGATCGGTAACTCCCCTTCGAGGTCCATAATTAGTTTTCCTTCGACCTGGGCCCTGGTGGCACCGATGATGCGAAGTTTGAACTCCGTCGCCATAATACGGTTGATGAATTGGGGTAGTCGTCGACACAGTATCGTACCTTCTACGAGGCCTTGGACAATCCCTTCTCGGAACGCCGAGTCGGTGTGTTTGCCATACGTGGTTTCGCAAATCCGTCGTAGTCGCGTCGTCTCCTCCGTCGAATACACCCCTTGGTGAAACAAGAAGGCCTTCGGTACTGCCCCCCAGGGGACTTTCTGGTATCTTGGTCTGTAACCTTTTGAGCCCACTGCGTTAGCACGGGCACATTCTTGGCGGCTTCTTGAACGGCGAACTTGCCCACTTGCTTACTCAGAACGTACTCTAGAGATTGGCGCGACTTGAAGACTGTAAGACATGCTGCCTCGACAAGCTTTTATCCATCGGTCCACTCCCGTTTTTGCTTAACAATAGGGGTGGGTAATCGATTCAATCGGATTGATCGAGATGTACTTTCTGACCGATCGAATCAGCCTGTGCCGATTCTCGATTCATTTCGATCAGATCCGATTGAGCGGTCGATCCAATCCGACTATCAAGATATAAAAAACAGCAGTAATACCTCCAGAAAATGTTTCTCTAGATATCGCATTTACGTGTGAATAACTTTTAGGCGACCCCCGAAATGACCAATAGCATATGTCCACTCTGATCGCTTATACATGCGATCATGTCCGAAGCTATACAATACCACAGGTTTCGGTGCTTCCGACTTTTTACCGCAGCAAGAAAATGTTTGGCTTTAGATACTGGTGTTACCTATAACAGTGACTTGAAGGCGCTAGATTCGCGCTAAAATCGAGCGCTGTAACAATGATATCGACGCGGTGCCAGTTCCGTATATGATTAAGGCTTAAGGCCTGAGACTTAATCATATACGGAACTGGCACCGCGTCGGTATCATTGCTACAGCGCTCGTAAGCCTACTTGTGTTGTCTACCAACTCGCCCAGCCCATTTAATGCGCTCAGTGGCAGCAGTGTCTGCGACGTAGCGTGCGCAGCGCTAACATCACCTCGGCTATCTTCAGCCAGCTCACGTTGCTCGACTGCAACTCGCCAGCCACCTCCCACGCATCGCTTCCGCTGTTGCAGCTCGACACGCGCTTCAGCAACACGAAGTCGCTCCAGCGCCGACTGCATGGACTCTGTGGCCTTGGATATCATCTTGGTTGGGAGGAGCCAACCGCGTAGTCGCCCCGCACGAAGGGCACACACAGGGCCAGCACACCCACGACGCCGAACTTGAGCGTGGACTCGTTCGGGTCGCCCGAAACGAGCATGTCCAAGGCGTCCGAGGGCTTGGCCAGGAAGATGGTGAGTGCCGGGCTCACGGACGCGTTGATGCAGATCACGAAGAAGCAGAAGACGAGGTCGGTCATCTGGTTGGACCAGTGCCACATCGTGCTGCGCACGACGTCCACGATGCCGTAGACCAGCGTGGACGAGGACGCGTCGATGGCGTGCAGGCACGACAGGAACCAGGCAGCCGAGAGGTTGTGTAGGCGGTAGTGCAGTGCGCGCTCCAGAAAGTCCGTGCGCGCTCCGGAAGTCCATGGGCTTGTCGCGCGTCATGTCGCCCACAGATGATGTGGCCGTACTCGCTGTAGCAGTCGCCCGCGTACAGCACCTTCTTGTCGTCGAGTCAGGACTCGCACGTAGATGGGGCCGCGAGTCTCTCGCGGCGAGAGAAGGTGGGGCTGCGGCTTGCCGTTCGGGTCGGTGAAGCCGCAGTCCGGGTCTGTTGGCCGTCTTGCGGCCTCGCACGTACTCTTCGCGCCAAGAGCGGACGTGGCCTTTTGTTTGACGTGTCCTTTTGTTTTTATTCTGTGATATCGGTTATACAGCATCACCTCTGTGAGGCACAATATCATCGCAATTTCAGCCAACTATCCGTGTTTCACCAGCGTTGTCGAATCGATCCGATTCGATCCGATCCAATCGGATCGAGTCGGAATTGATCTATAGATCATCCAATCCGATTAAATTCGATCACGATCTGTCTTGATCCAATCGATCGAATCGGATTGTAGTTTTGCGACCCATCCCTACTTATGAACAATGTCCTCAAACAAATCGATGAGTCGCTCCTGCTCCAGCTTTTTCAACTTCGGCAAGCGCTGGGCGGCAGCCGTCATGGTAGTTCTCTTGACCGGGCTCCTCGGGCATACGTGGGCAAAGAGCTGCTGCATGAGGTCCAGCAATGCCTGGAGACGCAGTTTCCTGGTACTGGTAGCTTGCAGTGAGTTGAACAAAGCAATTGCAAGCTAGTCCGGCGTGGCTCTTGGTTTCTCCTCAGTGGTTTCGTCCCCCTTCTCGGCTCCGTCAATACTAGCGCTTGACTCCGAAGCCGGTGCCTGCGGTGGAGTCGTGTCCTGTGTCTCGAGGGAGGGATCTGCGGCCGTGTTACCTTCGTCTCTTGTTGCCCCTTCCGCACTCTCATCGGCTGGCGCTGGAGCAGATTGCTCGTGGATTGCGTGTGAGGGCGCAGACTCCCCCAAACCGCTCCTCCCGTCCTCTTCCTCCTCCTGCTGCGTCTCCGGTACAATCTCGTCGCTGTCCTTGTGCTTGCTCTCCGTCGTTCTCTCCGAGCCGGCTGCTGCCTCTGGTTCTGGCTCCCTACGGTCCGGGGGGGGGGGGGGTCCTCCCGGGTCCGGGGCAAGGGAACTCATGGACAGGGTGAAACTACTTGGTTTAAGTATACCTTACTGGCACTGTGCACTTCCAATCCCAGGCCGGGTTGCTGGGGCTTGTCGCAAAATCGAAAGTGGGCTATCAGCACTTCGTCGCTTCCTATCCCAGTATCATTGAGACATCCCCGATTTAGCAGCCTCCAAATCCTCTGTGAGCGATGCTTTAATGGCCAATTTAACAGGACAAACTAATCGGTTTTCACAATAAATCGTGTGACTTTAATTAAATTAGTCAATAGAGAAAACACTGACATGGGAGTAAATATAAAAACGTCGATATCTCAGATAATTGATAAACTCCGGCGAAAGGCTGATGCGGCTAACTGTAAGGAAGGCGATGTAGAGATAAGTAGGCTTGTGTTTGTTTTTGTTTTTGAATTGAGGTTCCATTGGCGTCACTTAGCTAATACGATCGTTGTAAGCTTGTGAACCGGTAGTGAAACCAAGTATGAGGAAAAATGCTTACAGTGATGCGATAGGGCTACTCAATGAGTTGATTGCCATACACTTGTATATTAACCCGACTAGTGGGTATATTAACCCGGCTAGTGGGAGCATTTGTATGTGTAGTATTTTAACCCGCCAGTCTAGTGGGAGCATTAATACGTCTAGTATATTGCTGAACAAAGAAAACAGTTCTGTGTGGAAGGAGAGAAGTGGATAGTTTCCGATCGGTGGTCGCTTAAGAAAATGCTTTCTGACTTTTTTGTTGTAATACTGATTTTGTGCGTTCGTCTTGCTCTGTTGCTACACCCACTGGCCCACGGCTCTGCGGCCTCCGTTGTACGTGCATTCTGTGACAACAGACCTTGCACGCTGCATAGCATAAGCAAGGATCATGTTGTGGTCGCAAGAACAGCGTATCAGCACAAGCACTGACATGCATTGTTTGCCTAGAGCTCAGTAGATGCAAAGCATTGGCCTGAGGCTCACGCTATCCATACTTATGTACCAGCCTCCGCTTCGCTCAGTCTCCGAGCCACAACGCTCTGCGTTGAGCTCGACATATCAGTAAGGATTATTGCTAACTTACTGCGGAGACGGCTATAGCTAGAAACCTGCCATAGCTGGAAACCTGCCAGCTATAGCTGTCTCCGCAGTAGCAATAATCCTGGTAAAATCTTACCCACAACTTACATTCCTGATATTATTGCTATACATGATACGACTGTCGTCCACGGGTCGTATCAGGTATGCAAGGTTTATCTGTAAAAAATAACTTCCAAAATACAGTACAGACAATCCTCTTTGGAGTGATATCCTGAATAGGGATACCCCTCTGGTTAGCACTAATGGAGGCTCGACGACATACAAATTCAAGTCAAACATTCTCTAACCTCCGGATAGTGCTTAGTGATACGAGATTGGGCATTAGCTCTATTAAGAGACCATTAACTATGAGGATGTCCATTTCGTAAAGCATGTCCGACGTGGGTCGCTTGCGACCTTGAATGGACTTGGATTCTCCGAGTTAGCGGACATATTATTTTAATAAACTTAAAAGTTTTGCATGATGAGATTCTGGAACGTGCATTTATCGTTTTTGCATGGGCGCTAGACTAGATTTCGCGTTGTAGCTACCTGTTCAGTCCTCCCAGTTCCATCTGAATAGTGCCCAGTGTCTCACCACTTCTCGCGCCATATAGTAGATATATTATAATGTCCAGCGCAACAACTACTTGTATCTAGCGATTCGACCACGTATCGAGTGCAATACAACGTCACCATGTGCCTGAATGGTGGCAATCTCACTTGAACGACAATGTACAGCCAATATGGTACAGATCTAGATAGTGATGCCTCTGCATAGTGATAAAAAGTGGTCTCCCGAGGCTATCACTACAAAGAGGATCATGAAATGAAATGAAATGAGTTGCGTGTTTCGCGTAAGTTAGCCTAGTTACAGTGCTCCGTCCCAGACTCTATATTACTAGGTAAGAGGATTATCTGTGCTGTAATTCAGTCCATACCGTCAAATTCCAACGGGGTTGGACTGCTTCCAACCAAAACCGGTCTAGCAACGGTATTAGGTTTTTTGTTCAGCTGATATTTAACCTCACGAACGCCGATTGGATTCTCGGCCAACAGTCCAGAAGCTTCCAGGTTAGTGCTGCGAGTCGTGCAACACTGCTTGTGCTACCTGTGCTGACTGTGCTGCTGTTGTCTCTGCGTGTACACAGGCGCTGCTGGCCGCTGGGCCGTGTGTGCTGCTGGGCCGTCTGCGCTGCTGGGCTGCGTGTGCTGCTGGGCCGTGTGTGCTGCTGGGCCGTGTGTGCTGCTGGGCCGTGTGTGCTGCTGGGCCGTGTGTGCCGCTGGGCTATGTGCGCTGCTGGGACGTGTGTTGGGTTGCGCCTGTGCGCTCTCGTGGCGTGTGGCTCAAGTGGCCGAGGGTTTGGACGAGTATGGTGCTGTTGATGGATGCGACTTACCCGCGCCCATGGAGCTCGTGAGGTTGAGCGCCAGGCCTTCGGGCCTGGAGGATCGGGTTCAAACCCCGACATGGGCATCAAATATTATGTGTTTTTGCTTTCTTTTTGGACAGGTCGGCTAAGAGAGTGCGTGCTACTCCTGCTGTACGTATTGTGTATCTTATTGACTGTTTAGTGTGCTGCGTGTGCATTTAGGTGAAGCGCAGGAATGGCGGAAGGGCAGAATTGGGTGTCGGGTCGACGACTTCGCCTTCATAGTAGCGCTCGCGAAACTGGTCAAGGAGGACGGAAAGGTGGCCTGCTTTGTGAAGCGCACGCATGGCTTTGACGACCGAGCCAACGGCTACAGCCTGTGAGCCTTGTGCAGCCAAGTATTCAAGGGTCTTCTTCTCGGCTTCGACTCCAACAGCGTGTACCTCCGCCTTGTACGCTGGCGAGGCCGGATCCAGCTTGAACCCAGAAGGTGAGTAGAGCATCATGAATGCAACTGCGTGTCGTGACTCGTGAAGGATGGCTTTGCTAACTGTTGTTGATTCGTACATGCGTGGTACAGCAGTGAACCACTCGAACCACACTGTCGATAGCGCTTTGGAGGCACGTTTGCGCGCGCGCTTTGGCTGCGACTGCTCAACGTCTTCGTGCTGCTGCTCGGTAGTGTTTGTTTTCTTGTCAATAGATTCTGCGTTCGCCCCCAAAACAGCCAGCCTTTCCTCTACGCGTGTTTGGCGGAGCAATAGCTCGTCGAGCTGCTGCGACAGCTTTTCGAGAACACGGATCATGTTTTGAGAGGACTCGGTTGCTGTTTCTTGTTTCTCTTCTGCAGGTGGATTAAATGCAGCTCGGAGGGTGATCGACCATGCCAACAGCTCGGAGGTCTGTATGTTGAGGACACCAAGGGCTTCATGAATGCGACGGACGTACGGGCTGTCCAAGCGATGGCGTTCCATCTCGGGGAAGGGAAGGATCAAGGTCGCCATCAACACTTCGAGCACCTGAGGATCCAAGTTCCAAGACACTGTCGGAAAACCAGTGACAGCAGCGAAGAGTAGATCCTGCAGCTTCTCCACGCGCGCTCGGACGACTCCGTCCAGGGCGGTAAGGTCTGGAAGTCGGGCGCCCGCTTGCGCGTTCCACCTGCTCAATTGGCGCGCAACTTGTTGATCTTCGTGTGTTGTGTTCAGCATGTAGGAAAACGCCTTGCTCACGCGCGACATATTCCAGCCCCCGCGTTCAACAACCCAGTTCGGGCTAATGCGCCTGTCGGCGTTGGCGTGCATGGCCCCACCTCTTCTGAAGGAGTGCGAGGTAAGTCCCTTCGTGAGTCCACTCTCCTTTGCTGCTGGCAGTCCACTAACCGTGACTAATAGTCTATTGATATAAGCGTGGGCACCAGGGGCCGAGTTGGCTCGACGTGGCTGTGGAGTCTTGCATGTAGGTGCTTCCGCAAGCTCGCGGTCTAGCTGCGCAATCAGCCCCAGCTCGCCATCGTCATCTTGGTCGTCGGACGCGGACAGCGCAGGTACGGCAGCAAATTGCGGGAAGATGCGAGTTTCTGGAGCGGGTTGAAGGGCGAGAGCGACAGCTAGCACGTGTAACGGGCACGTGAAGGGATCGTTAGGATCCTTAAACAGGGAGATTCCCTGTTGCGAAGCAGTCTTCACACGCTTAAAGCGGAGAAATATCATACCGCCTAGCATATACGCACAGAATTGTCAGCATAATTCGTGGGGTTAATTAATACAAAAATTCAAAATCCTGCACGGGTATACACACAGCTGCGCTTTCTCCAATTGCTTAGCCTCAGAACCACGACCGTAGAGGTACCACCTCAACGCCACTAGCGCCGCATCCAGGTAGTCGGAGTTGGCGGGAGCGTGCATGTAGGGAGCCGAGATGATAGTCTTTATATCTTTCTTAGTACATGGTGGCGCTTGTTTCGTGACACCTTGCTCCGGCCTCTTTTCACAGTACCGATCTAGAGTTGATAGCATCTTTTGCAGCTTCTTAGCTACACATTGGCTCTGTTGCGGGTACAGATCCGCCAGCCAGTTCTTAACATTACCAAAATAAGATAGCACAGTGTTCTTGAACAGAGCTACTCCTTGCCTTCCTATTTTTTTCACTAAGAACCACCCATACTTATCCAGAATGACAAACAAACTCTTACCTGTGCTGTCCTTAGAAATACGATCATGCACTTCTGTGAGCGTCACCTCCTTCTTCGCAAGGAAGTCTTCGAAAGACTTCACAGCCGTCGCTCTGCTTCTCTGGCTGTTCGCAGGAACTAGCGATGCCACCGACATGCCTGTGTGCGTCGGAACGCAGAATGGAGTC
This sequence comes from Phytophthora sojae, assembly GCF_000149755.1. Lineage (NCBI taxonomy): Eukaryota > Oomycota > Peronosporomycetes > Peronosporales > Peronosporaceae > Phytophthora > Phytophthora sojae. The sequence continues at coordinate 8,217,341 of NW_009258115.1, forward strand.
GGAGATGAGCTGGCAGGGGTTGGAAACCTATGAATATTTATTCTATTTGTAGTTCACTTGATATTTGTATGGCATACTCGATATCAAATCGCGTTTCCAACCAGATATTGTTGGAATGTTCAGATCAGCGGTTGGCAGTCATTCCCTCGATTTAATTGGTCGAAATTTTAAGCAACGGTAGTGTCTATTGGTTGTAAATGCTAAGAATCGCAGATGACACACTCCTATTGGCTGGAAGCACCATACAAACTTTAAGGTATTTTTCAGGGGTTAGAATCGCAGCGATATGCTACCGTACCCTGTTAGTAACAGGAAGTCGGTAACAGGCTGTTACCGACTTCCTCCGCTTGTAGTGGACAGTCTTATATACGAGCGCCCAATCATATCACAGGATTTGGAGGGCCTTCTCGACTCCGATCACAACTTGTGAGTCACAAGTTCCGCACAAATCATTTCGATACGTTTCCACCGGTAATGTATCGGTGCGATGGAGCTTCCATTCATTTCACGCAGCTACGGATGCAGCCTAGAGCTACCTGGACGCGGTACCACTACCTATGCTAGTGTTAAGCGCTGCTGCGGCACACGTAGACTATACAGACGTTCGGAGAGTGGTTTGCTTGCATCATCCTTACTTACTCGACGCTGTTCCCATCAACCAATGTCACATGTTACCGAGTTAAGACTTTAATAAAAAATTTACCTCAAAAATGGTCTGAAGGCAGGGCAAAGCATTGCAACGGCACTAGCCTCACGCGGGCGCGTGCCGCTCAAGACTTTGCAGTGGCAGCCTGTTGCCTGCGGCGTGGTGTCAAGCGCGACAGGCTCGCTCAGCGGCGTTGTGCATGACCACCAATAAAGTGAGCAAAGCGCAAAAAAGTGGCAGCTAATCGACTACTGGTACCGGTACCGGTTGCCAGATTCGGCATATCATTTTTGACGGGTGGTACAGTGTGCCGGTATATACCCTGTCCACTACACTGTAAACAAGCAGAGGCGGAGGAAGTCGGTAGCGTTTACGATGAGCGAGAATGCACATGTCAAGCCACTGGTTTGAACGGAAGCCAGCCTCCGTCTGTGCCTCCGTCTGCTTGATCAATTTATAGATGGGACACACTCGTTAAATTTCGTCTATACTACTGCCTCGGTTTACCAAAATGCGCATGGTTAATTATCTGCGTACTCTTTCCCACAATCATTGCCCTAGATCATCAGGATACGAAGTAAGCTTTGCTCTTCCCAATAATTTGTGGATAATCCACTGGCTCCAGCTCTAATTAATATCTGTTGTCGCTCTTCATTTCGCGATTCGCCCCCCAGCACTCAGACCAACAAAGCGACAGCTACCGACGGAACCATGCGTCTGTTGTTGTGGGTGCTGCTCGCGACTTTGGTCACCTTGCTCTCCTCTGCTGATGCCTTGAGTATCACCAATTCCGACAAGAAGCAAGTGTCTGTGCTCGACTCTGGCAAGGATGCGACGTCACGTATGCTCACTGCGGACTACGAGCTCACCAACGTCAAGCGGTCTCTGAGAGGCGAGAGCGAGAAGACCAAACAGGATGAAGAGCGCATGGGAAATTTTTTGGTCAAGATCAAGGGATCGATCCAGAAACTGAAGGATGCATACCGCGCTCATATTGAGAAGCAGTTCGTGAAATTGGATCTCATAGACAAGAAAACTCCGGACGACCTTTACAAAGAGTACAGAAGGGCACCGTGGGGAGTGAGCAAGTTGAAGAAGAAGGCCTACAAGGGGTACGCGGCGTACTACAAGCGTGAGCATCCAAATTGGGTCTCGTCGATCCCAAAAAAGTGAGGCGTCCCCAAGGGATTCTAACGTTGGTTACAAGTGCAAGAGGTTCTAGTCGAGTCATGATGGACAGGGCATAATTTCTATGACAAACCATACTTTTTCTTAACGATTTTCTTGTTGAGCAAAAGTAACGCGCTGATTTTGCGTTCTTCATGGAAACTAAACACACACAGGTACCAGTAGTATTATGCAACTTACCTTGCTCCCCCTGAGCGATGCACTTTTAGGAGTATTACTAGTAAAATACTCTTGTTGCGTATGAAGCAGTTGTCACTGTAATGTTGATAAATCTCGTGGCGAAACGCATTTAGGATATACTTTTAGGTATTTAAAAATACATGTACTTCGAACGAAAAGTAGATACCTCAAATATTACGTAGTGTCATCGAATACGTCTTGGTGACTTCGGAGCTCCCTCAAAAAGTATCTCAAAGAGAGCGATCCTAAAATTGAAAGAGAACAGCTACTAGTAACTCGTCACAGCAACTACTTAAAGCAAGCTACTTCGAAGTGCAAATTTCTTTCTCCTCTAACGTTCAAGCTATCTTATCCTGTGACTTATTATCTATTATTATTGCCGCTGCGCGCTTGTTGTTCTACTGTACGTGCCCTATTGCACGATGCCGCATTTGCATCATTACTCAACACGCGTCTCCAGTTCCAAGTCTCGTCTTCCAACAATCGACTATGAACCCTGGATGCAGTGCGACCTCAATAGTTACTGCTGCTGATTTCAAGGAGAAGATTGAAGTATATCAAGAAGTTCGCCAAGAAGCAGCAGAAGACAGCGCGCCACAACTTATTCCCGTGTCACGACAAGGAAGTCGCATAGATCTGCGTTCGACACTGAAGCAATCCGGTCAGGATGACAAGACAAATTCTTCACACGTTGACGCGCTGCCCGCTGAAGAAATAAATGGCGTAGTGGGTCGATGTGAACAACACGAAGCAGGAGTACGCGAAGAGAAGGACGTATTCCGTGCACAAAAGATCGACATCCAGAAACTCATTTGCCACCTGAAGCCGCGAAATGATAACCTGATGGACCCTTCAATTCGTGCGTTGTGGAGTGCGTGTATCGGTAGCAAGACTGCCCGTCTGCAACTTCTCGATTTGTTACGAGAGGGGTCCGATGATCAAAAGGAGATCACAATGGACGTTCTGACACTCCTTACCGACGACGGCTACGGCGAGAGTATCATGCGCGCTGGAGTGATTCCTCACCTCATCGATCAGTTGAAATCGGACCGACGTAGCCTGAAGGAAAGTGCTGCGTACGCTCTCTCAGCACTTGTGGAGCATAACGATCACATCGCTGCTGAAGTAGTTCTTGTTGGCGCTATTGCACCCCTCGCAGCACTTTTCCAGTCCGGATTCGACTATGGAGTGTACGCACTGGCGAAGTTTGCAAGCCTCAGCACAATCAACGCAGGTGCAATAGCGGATGAAGCGGCAATTGCTTCGTTTGTTGTTCTGCTGAAACACGGAACAGATGAACAGCAGAAAGCAGCAGCACTCGGGCTGCAGCATTCTGCCTCCACCAGTGACGAGATCCGGATTGAAATTGCTCGAGAAGCAGGGACGGCGTCGCTCCTTTCGCCTTCTCAACACCCGGATGTGGAGAGTTGTAGGCTTTGGCCTTCAAGGTTTGCGCATAAATCTTCCAGTATGAAGGCTCTGAAGGCAAACCTAAGGCACAATGCCCGGCGAGATTTCTCGAGCAACCACAGTTTGGGCTGATACTTCCCGTGTTGCAAAATCAGCAATCGACAGAGTATTAAATCTCATTTTTTATTCGTATCATCACGGACACTGACAACAGTCGAAGATGTTTTATCCAGCTAGTCCATTTATTGTAGATCATTGCAATGTCCATTCCAACTTCTAAAAACCTTACCCAGAAACATTATCCGGTCCTAGCTAAGATTGTGGGATGATACGTTCGCTAACCGAAGAAACTGTACTAAGAGTACTTCGAAGCAGGAGCAGGACTGTACGGTCCGTCTTCGTCGAAGCGTTGGATCTTAAAAAGCAACTCCATAGGACCTAAATGCTACTACCTTATCTTATCGAAATCTTGTGCAGTTTATTTTGGTCTCGTCCTGTGCAACATGTACCTTGAGCTCTTATCGCTTCGAGGCTTCTGGGATCACTGTCCTGGTGTTTGATGACCATTCCCGAATTCGATCAAGTCCTGCCAGTTTGTGAACTCCCAGTCTGACGATGGATACCCGACTCAAGCAACTCGCAGAGAACGCGTCTGTAAAACTGGAGGAGGCCTTCGCCTCGACAGTCACGTTTTGCTGCGATCTCAAGGAAGACTTGACAGTCCACCACTATATCACTCGCCTGGACGACACCTTCGAGCGCGACAAAGTGTCGGCAGCCCGCGAGCTGGGAAATCTCGCCAAGAGCAGCAGTAAGGCCCGCGCCGAGGTGACGTCCAACGCCGGTTGCTGCTCGCTGCTGCGGCTGCTGCGTTTCGGCGACGACGAAGGGAAACAATGGGCCGCGTACGCTCTTGCATACACGGCACTCGACAACGAAGAGAATGCAGCTACAATCGCAGAAGACGGTGCTATCGAGCCACTCGTGGGACTTCTCTCTGGCACTGACGGGCAAAAGGAATATGCAGCTCTGGCGCTGTGGATTCTCGCCAAGGACAGCTCCGCCAACCGTGAAGCGATCGCCATGGCTGGTGCCATCAAACTGCTCGTCGCACTTCTGCAAGATGGAGCCGACAATCTCTTGGAAAGCGTTTCGAATGCACTGGGGAGTCTCGCGACCGACTCGGACACCAACTGCGCTGAGATCGTTCACGAAGGAGCGATCGCTGCTCTTGTGGCTCTTTTGAGGAGAGATTCACCCACATTGACGGAATCTGCGGTGTGCGCATTGTGGAGGGTTGTGCAGAGCAACAAGGCGTGTGCAGCTGAGGTCGTCGCAGCTGGAGCGATTCCCCTTCTTGGTGCACTCCTCCGCGGTGCTAGCAAGCACTGGGCCATGAAACTTCTCGCTGCTGTGTCGGGCAATATTGACGCAAACTCCGCCGAAATCGTTCGCGCAACTGCGATTGCCCCTTCAATCGAGCTTCTCCAGTCCGGAACCGACGAAGAGAAGGAAGCTGCCGCTGAGCTGCTCGCTGCTGTCGCTGGTGTCAGCGCTGTTATCCGTACGGACATTTCAAGTGCAGGCGCCATCCTGACTTTCGTCGGATTGATTCGTGAAGGATCGGAGCGTCAGAAGGAATACGCCGTGCGTGCGCTAGCGAATCTGGCAATGGGCAATGAATCCATCAGCTCTGAGATCGCATGCGAAGAGGTGATCGTTTTGGTGGTGAAGCTGCTGAATTTCGGGACGGAAGGGCAGCAGGAAGCTGCAGCACGGTTCGTGCAGAGTCTCGCCAAGGATAACCCTTCCAACCGTGCTGTGATAGTCGAGCACGGAGCGATTGCTCCGCTTGTGTCGCTGGTCCGACATGGAACGGACCAGCAGAAAAGTTCCGCTGCGCTTGCGCTCGGGAGTCTGGCGGAGAAGAACGAGGCCAACAGCTTGGAGATTGCGCGTCAAGAAGCCATCAAGCCGCTGGTGGAGCTGGGTAAATCAGGCTCTGAAGAACTGAAGACGAGCGCTGGGTACGCGCTTCGAAGCCTCGCCGGCAGCAACAACAAACTTCGAGCTGAGATTACTCGTGAGGGAGGAAAGGCGGCGCTAACGGTGGTGAAACCTGGATCGGACGAGCAGAAGGCGGGGTCGGCGAAGATAGCGGAAAAGCGTTCGAGCTCCAAGCTGCACAAGTCTCGTAGTTTCAGCCAACGCGTCCGCGCAATTTTCTCAAGCAAGGCTTAAGGCGAATGATCTTGGTAGCAGATGAAGTGACGACATAAGTATCAATAATGTATCGTATTCTCTTCTTTCTTTCTTTCTTTCTTTCTTCTTCTTCTTCTTATCCTTTTAACTAAACTAATAGGCAGTCTCTGCTACAGTTGAGAGAAGCGTTGCACCGCCAGCCAGTAGCAGGATTCGTCCAGAAGCACAGGCTTCTTATTCTTCTGCTGCTGTTTGTGCTGCTTCTGATGTCCCGAGTGTTTCCCTGTTCGCACTGCGATGACATTAGACTGAGACCCATCACCACGATTTCTCTTCTCCTTCCTTATAGGCGTCTCCTCTGTCTCCTCTAGTCGCCGCTTGAGCGACCGCAGTGCCGGCAGCTTGGAGACGTCAGACTCCCGCGGTCTCTTTCTGGTCGTGGCAGAGGCCTCGGGTGCGGCGTTTTCTTGTGTTTTCTCTGGCGTCTTGCATGAGCCTTCTTCTTTTTCCTTATCAGCTGGAGAGACCAACCTCGCACGGGTCCGCGGCAGCTTGAACTCGCGCTTGTTCAGCCAGGAGGAGTAGGCGCTGGTCGTCATTTTCAGAAGATTAACGACGGTTCAAAATGCTCGTTTTTCCCGCCAAACAAAGAAACTATTTAAAGTCATGGGCATGCTCTTGTGAAGGCTCTCTCTAAAAGGACAACTTCAACGTATCCTGTGATATGATTGGTCAGCAGAGTTATAGTGCTGCATCATTCTCGCATCATTCTCATCCTTCCTGTGATAATATTGGGAGTGGCGTCTTCCACCTATTTATTCTTGGCTGCGATGAGCCTGGTCAGGTGGGGTTCTATTACTGTTTGAGCTAGCTACCTCAGTCGCTCAACACCCCGCTAGCCTCTTCGCTCTCTCTTTCTGCCCATAGCTATGAGCTTCATCCTCGACCTGGTGATCCCTGGGGCGGGGGTGGTGCTCTCGTCCATCCTGGATCTCTGCTCCGAAGTGACCGAAGGGCAGGAAGAATGCAAGAAGCTGTACGACCGGCTCAAGACCATCTTCAACGAGTTGTCGAAAATGGAGGAGCACGGCCAGCTGCCCTCGAGTGAGCCGGTGGACAAGTACAAGAAGGTGCTGGCCGAGTACCTGCTCTACTTGCAGCACTACCGCGAGCAGAAGCTGGTGAATCGCCTGATCGACCATCGCACGATGGTGGACGAGCTCGCGCCCATCTACGAGGAGATCGACAACCTCTTCCGGATGCTGAATCTGGCCACGACAGCGAGTATGATGGAGTGGAAGCACGAGTGGAAAGCAGATCGACAAGTGAGCCAAGAGATGATGGTGGCCATTTTTGCTAATACTCAGGCTCTACTCGAGAAGTTTCAGAGACAGGGACAACGAGATGAGGTGTTGCAGTCACAGTCGGGTGGTCCTCTCTCGTATGATCAAGTATCTGACCGTCCGCTACTAAGCACCACCAATGTGGTTGCGGATCTCTTGAACAAGCTCACGGGTGGAGATCCTGCGGACTGGGAGCGAACGATGTTTCTACTTGTTCAAGCCTGCGTTGAAGAGGAGAATCGGCTGCTGCTGTACAAGTTCAATGGCGTGCAGGTGCTTACCAGCTTGGTGCGGAATGGGCGCACCTATTTCACGAAGGTGTATGCATTGGAGTGTCTGGCGTGGTCAGCAGTTGCCGACTCGCAGTTGACTGAAGTGGAGTTGAACGCGCTTCGAGATTGTGTTGGAGATGCTGCATCGGAAGAGCTGACACAAGTTGTGGACATGTTGCAAAGTGGAACTGGCAGTGAAAAGACTGAAGCGGTGGTCCGGTGCGCATGCATTTGTACTGCAAGACACCCGAGTGAGCAGACATCGTCTACTACTACAGCTTACTTGGTCGCGCTGTTGAGAAATGGGAGCGATACGCAGAAGTTGTGGGCAGCTGAAGCGATAAGAAATATTACGGCGGAGAAGGAGTTGGTCAGCAACGATTTCGTCGAGCAAGATGCTATCGGGCCGCTCACAGCTCTTCTCTTGGTTGGTACGAAGGAGCAAAAGCATCGAGCGGCATACGCACTGGGTCACCTTACTGCAAACAATGCGAATGCAGGAGCGTTGCTAGCTGGAAAGGGAGTAAGCTCACCATTGATGGAGCTTTTCCGAACGGGATCCGAAATTCAAAAACATGCGTCACTATACCTGCTTGGGTACCTTTCCACTAACGCTAGCGCGGTCTGTGCGGATATCGTACGCGAAGGAGTTGTCGGATTACTTGTTGCATACTTGCGCGAGGAAACCAATTCCCTCACGAGTTACGTGGTCTGCATTTTGGGGAATCTAGCTGCTGAAAGCGTCACAAGCTGCATGGAGATTGCACGCGAAGGCGCCGTAGTACCGCTTGTCAAGCTCCTGCAATCTGGAAATGTTGGCCAAAACGTGTATGCTCCACGCGCACTGGCGAAACTCGCGAGTAAAAGCGTTGAAATATGTGGAGCCATTGCTCGTGAGGGCGCCATTGCGCCGTTTGTTGCTCTATTGCGAAGCGGCATTGAAGATAAAGCGTGTTGTGCAGCGGATGCACTAGGAAGTATCGCCCAGAGCAGTGAAGCATATTGTGCCGAAGTCGTGCAAGCGGGAGTTTTCGCGCCACTTACTTTGCTTTTAGGTGCAAAGTCGAATGACGAGAAGTTCTTTGCTGCGCGGGCGCTGGCAAATATTGTCGAGGTGGATAAAGCGTATGGCCCTGATATCACGCGTGAAGGCGCTATTGCTGCGCTCACGACTCTCGTTCGAGACGGCACCGAAGACCAGAAACATTATGCAGCGCGTGTGATAGGGAAACTGGCAGAAGACGACCTCGCAACCAGCGCAGAAATCGCTCGTGAAGGAGCGATTCCACCACTTGTTGCACTGTTGCAGCTTGGCACTGATGAACAGAAGTACAGTGCAGCATTCGCACTTGGGAATCTCGCGAATGAAAATGACGTCCGTTGTAGAGAAATCCTGCGTGAAGGAGTTGTTCCGTCCCTCGTTGCACTGCTGAAGAAGGGAAGTGGCGGCCAAACGAGCCACGCTGTGTTTGCACTGTGGAGTATGATTAATGTCAGCCAAGAAGCTGCGACGGAGGCTGTAAAAGCTGGAGTTATCCCTGATCTGATGGTTATCCTACGTTGTGGCAACAAGAAAGGCAAGGCTCGAGCAAGGGAAATCATCAAGATTCTGGCGTACGACCAGACCGATTATGCTGCTGAAGTTGCGCGTGAAGGGGGGATCGTGCAGTTCGTTTCGCTCCTTAACTCACAAGACGATGAAGAGAAAGAAGACGCAGCTCATGTCCTGGGATATCTCGCCAATAGCAAGACAAACCGCGATGATATCGCCCGCGAAGGCGCGATTAAACCCCTTGTAGCGCTTGCACGGAGTGGAACAGAGAAGCAAAAGGGTTTTTCGGTGAGAACACTAGGAAATTTGGCCTACGAGAACGAGGCGAACAGCGTCAAGATTGCGCAGGAGGGAGCGATTGCACCACTGGTAACACTACTTCGTACGGGCACTGACGATCACAAGGAGTTTGCGTCCTACACCCTAAGACAACTTGCTCTGAACAACGACGCCAACGGCGACAAGATCGTGGCCGAGGGTGCTGTCATTCCTCTTATCGAGCTGCTTAGTACGGGGACGGACGCACAAAAGAAAGACGCAGCTTGTGCACTAGGGAGTATTATTAACGTCACGGACGAGAAGGACGGTGGCGGAAAAGAGAGTGGTGACCCGATTTCGCTCTTGCTCGGACTTCTGCAGTATGGGAATGAGGGGGAAAAGGAGAGTGCGGCGTATGCACTTGGAATAATTGCAAGTCGCAACACCACCAACGCCACCCGCGTCGCGGAAGCCGGAGCTATCAAACATCTCAGTGCGCTATTGCCCGCCGGAACAGAGGAGCAGAAGCATTGCGCCGCCTACGCTTTGGGGATGCTCGCGAACAACAACCGCGAAAACTGCATCGCGATCGCACGAGCGGGGGCTATCCCCCCACTCATCACGCTGCTGGGATCTGGGACGGATGGTCAGAAGGAGAGTGCTAACTACGCGATCTGGAGACTTGCGAGTGGCTATGATGAAAACGCTGTTGAAATCGTGCGTTCGGGGGCCATTGTACCTCTTGTTGCTGTTCTACAAAACGGCAGCAACGAACACGCGATTATTCGGTCGTTGAGAACGCTTTGTATTCTTGCTCAGGATAATGAGGCAAATTCCGCCGAAATCGCGCGTGAAGGAGCAATAAAGAGGCTGGTTGAGCTCCTTCAAACCGGAACAGAAGAGCAAAAGGAAGCTGCTAGCCGAACGCTAGGCTACCTTGCAAGCAGTAACGCGCCAAACCAAACCGAGATTGCTCGCGAGGGAGCCATCCCGCCATTAGTCCGATTTCTACAAGTTGGAACTTCTGAGCAGAAGGATGCTGCGGCTGATGCATTGGGGTATCTTGCCATGGGCAACGACGAAATCCGCATGGAGATTTCTGGAGCAGGTGCCATGGCGCCTTTGGTTACGCTCTTACGCACGGGAAATGACGACCAAAAGGGAAACGCCGCGAGTGCACTCGGAAGTCTGATCAGCTTCAATAGCGCATGTACAAGCTCGGCCGATATTGCACGCGAGGGAGGTATCACCCCGTTCGTTGAACTTTTGGAGTCGGGGACAGCTTACCAAAAGCGCTTGGCTGCTCACGTTATTGGCCACCTTGCCAATACGAACGCTGCAAATGCCGCCAAGATTACTCGAAAAGGAGCCATTCCACTCCTTATAAATCTTTTACGAGATGGCTCGGATGATCACAAGCAATGGTCGGTGTACGCTCTCGGAACCCTTGCGAAGAACTACGAGGCGAACCGCACGATGATTGCAAGTGAAGGCGCGATATCACTGCTCATTGGGCTACTACAAAACGGAACTGATGGCCAGAAGAAGTGGGTCGCATACACACTCGGGCATCTTACAAGAAACCACGATGAAAACTCGATGGAGATTGTCCGCGAAGGAGCCATTGAGCCGTTGGTGGTACTTCTTGAAGCTGGGACGGACGGCCAAATGGAGTTTGCGGCCACAGCACTGGGGAATCTTGCGTTTGGTAACGACGCGCATCGTGTTGAAATCTCGCGTGAAGGGGCCGTCAATCCGCTTATCGCGCTTGTGCGAAATGGAACAGAAGAGCAAAAAGAAAATGCAGTGTGTGCCTTAGTGCGGCTTTCCCGGAACCACGACGTCTGCGGTGAAATGGTAAGCAAAGGTGTTATCGCTCCCCTGGTGGATTTGCTTCGAAGTGGGACGAACGAACAGGCTGAATTTGCTGCAGACTTGGTCTGGAAGCTTGCAAGTAAAAGCGAAGAGTACGTGGCAGATATTGTTCGTGCTGGAGCCATTAAGCCCTTGATCGCACTTCTGAAAGCCGAAGCTCTAGGAGATAAACAGTGGGCGGTGTATGCACTGCGGACGCTCGCGAAATTCAGTGATGCGAACTCTGCTGAGATTGGACAAGAAGGAGCAATCGCCCCCATGGTTGCGCTTCTTCGAACAGGAACGGATGATGAAAAGGAGGCTGTAGCTGATGCGCTGGGGTACCTCGCCTCCAACTGTGCTGCCAACCGCGTTGAAATCGCGCGCAAAGGAGCCGTAGCTCCTCTTCTGAGTCTTCTACGAACAGGAACAGCACAGCAGAAGGAATGGACGGCGCATGCACTCGCGTACCTTGCCATGAACAACAACGAAAATCGCACTGAAATCTCAAGTGCTGGGGCAATATCACTGCTCGCAGATCTGGTGAAGAGGGGAAACAACAACCAGAAGGAGAACGCTGTGCACGCACTGGCAAACCTGATCAGCTACAAGGACACCAACTCGGCTGCGATCGCTCGAGAAGGAGCAATCGGGGCGTTCATTACGCTGCTTCAAGACGGAACGGACGAGCAAAAGCGACTGGCAGCCGGCGTGCTAGGACATCTCGCCAACACCAACGCTACGAACCGCGCCAAAATTGCTCGTGAAGGAGCCATTCCGCTGCTTGCTGCATTTCTTCGAGATGGAACTGACGACCAAAAGCAATGGGCGGCCTATGCTCTGGGCGCTATTGCCAAAGATAACGAAGCTAACCGCACTGCTACAGCGAAAGAAGGGGCCATCTCGTCACTAACTACTCTGCTGCGTGCTGGAACTGCTGCGCAACAGCAATGGGCTGCTTACGCACTGGGTTATCTTGCCAAGAACAATAAAGCCAACGCGGCTGACATTGCAAAGGAGGGGGCTATCGGACAGTTAATTGGCTTTGTGGAGTCTGGAACCGACGGTCAAATGGAATGTGCCGCTCGAGCATTGGGGCTGATTGCAGTGGGGAATGAAGACAATCAAGCCTTGATAGCGACCGAAGGAGCGATTGTACCGCTCGTTTCGCTATTGCAAGACGGAGCCGACGATGCGAAGGAAGCTGCTGTCGATGCACTGATGTTTTTGGTGACAAACCATGAAAAGAATTGCGCTGACATCGTTCGTGAAGGCGCCATTCCACCACTCGTCAAGATTCTAGAAGCTGGAACGGATGGTCAAAAAGAGAGCGCTACGAAGCTGTTGATCAAACTTGCCAGAACCAACAATTCATACCGCACGTTGGTCGCAAAGGACAAAGCGATTGCACCGCTTGTTACCCTGGTCAAAGGCGGCACCGACGAGCTAAAGTGGGACGCAGCAACAGCTCTAGGAAGTCTCGCGTACGGCCACGACGCTAACAGAGTTGAGATCGCTCAGAAAGGGGGTATTGCTCCTCTCATTGCCCTCGTTCAATCCGGAACTGACGACCAGAAATCCCAGGCAGCGCTCGCTCTCGGTAACCTCGCGAGTGACAACGACTCAAACCGAGCTCAGATCGCTCGTGAAGGAGGCGTACCCCCGCTTGTGACGTTGTTGAAAACTGGAACCGATGAGCAGAAATCCCACGCCGCTTTGGTGTTGGGCAATCTCGGCAGCGACAACCAAGCCAACCGCGTCGAAATCGGTCGTGAAGGAGGCGTCGCCCCTCTCGTCGCCCTCGTGAAAAGCGGAACCGAGGACCAGAAATGTTACGCGGCACTTGCGCTGGGGAATTTGGCGAGCAAGAACGACGCCAATCGAGCCGAAATCGCGAAGGAAGGAGGAATAGCGTCGCTGATGGTTCTCGCTCGATCCGGATCGGACGACCAGAAGCTGTGGGCGCAGAAGGCCGTCAAGAAACTTTCCAGCCCGAAAGTGCTCAAGTCCAAACTTCGACTAAGGCTACGATCCCTGTTTTCGTAAGTCGCATACGGGTAGTGTCACAATTTATTACAGTGACACCTCTATAAATGACACCCAGTTCGCTCGGTCTAAGACGCTGTTTCAGTTAAAGAATTGAGCAGATAAAGAAATGGCTACACTTCTAATGGCTACATTTTCATATGTTAGGTGCACAAGGGCTTTCTTTACCTGGTACCCCTCCAGCATTTTCGTACTCTTGTTTTGTTTCGTCTTCACACAATCAGAACTCAACCAATAACGGTAGGCGCGGTATTGTCTGTTCCTATTCCTTCTTATCATTGGTATTAGCAGAGTCGCATCCCCTCAGGTCGTACGTGAGTTTCAATACAGTGAGGTTATAGGAATATTTGTTGTCCCGATATCCTGCCACCATGCCTGCAGTTTTATCTTTTGCTTGGTATCTACTGCATAGCCCCTAGTTGTCTCGACATCATAATATTTTAGTTTTTCGTAAAATATATGTGTACGCTGCGCTGATTGTAAAATACTGTGGCTAGCTTATTTATCAGTATTTAGTCACTGCAAACTCTTTGTTCCAACTTAGCATCCCAAATAAAATTTCTCTCTTCGCTCGATTTGTTGTGGCGGGAGTAGTGGTAGCAATGGCATACGTGGGAGGAGGCAGGCAAGTGATTGAGAAAAAAATATATGAGTTTGGATCTATTACTACAGCGTCCATTTAGAGGGTTGAGACACCAATAATGGCGACCATTTAGAGAATAAAGAGGTTTTTGATCAGTTATAGAACACCTATAGTGAAATCCATATAATCCCGTTTGCAGTCGAGGAATCCTAACCGGATAGGGAGCACATGGTCAGTTAGAGGGGTTCATTTACGGAGGTGTCACTGTACTTACATATTTACATAATTCAATATATAATATACGCATTATGTCATTTACGGCCTCAAAGCTCGTGCAGCCACTCATGGTGTCGGTGGCGCACCTCCTTGTTCCTGGGAGGACCCTCTCAGTACCGCAAGCGCTGGCTACATGTGAGCAGCAATGCGCTCATATGAGAGAAGCCCAACCGGCCTGCCAGCACCTCCACTCTCGTCTGGTGGACATCTTTGACACCATCCACAGAAGAAGCAGCGTGGGAAACCCGCACCATCCCGAAGTTTTAATGAAATTCGCCATTCTCGTGTCCAGCTTTGTGGATTTCTTGGAGCGCTACGACGGACAGTCGCTGGTCTATCGCGTTATAAAGCAACCGTCGATTGTGGACGAGTTGCGCGAAATTAATGAAAAGATCGGCGAAGTGTTCAATTCGGTGGGAATGGTGACGACTATGAGCTGGAAGGAGCAGTTTGGAGAGGACATTGGCGTGCTGAAGGAGGTGCTCGCTGCCATGGCGAGGGATGGATCCGTGGTTTCTCGAGAGTTGAAGGGCGCTCGCGCTCGAGAAGAAGCGCTGCTGATGCTCAAGTTTGAGCTGGAGCAGCGAGAAGAGCAGCATGGTGAGGACCTTGTTCTCCTCATAAGGACCATGATGGAGACAGTCGGTGAAGCATCGAGCGCGACTTTATCAGCTTGGTTCGTTCCTTTGTACTGTTTGGAGGTGGAGGTTGATCCCTTCGCGCGTGGGAGTTTCGGCTCAGTGCATCGTGGTGTTTGGGGCTGGGGCGTTGCTGTTGTTGTGAAGCGTGTCCAGATCGACGACATGAAGATCGGCGAGGGCGTCCAGCGTAAGATTGCTAGAGAAGTGGGGAAAATGTATGAGCTGAACCACCCGAATCTCATCAAGATGCATGGCGCCTCACACGTTGGTTCACCGCCTTATCTAGTGAGTGAAAGGGCAACTAACGGGAATCTCGGTACGTATCTAGCTCGGTCGGCGGAGAACAGGCAGCAGATGTGGGTGCTCCTGTACCAAGCAGCTATCGGACTTGACCATCTCCACAAGGCAGGAATTGTGCACGAAGCGCTGACGTTGAACAACATTTTGGTGGGAGGTGATGGAAAAGCGAAGCTGACGGACTTCGGATTGAGCACGATGCGAGCGCACTCCAGTTTCTCGAGGTCTTCAACTTGTGGTTTGCGCTAGCGAGCTCCAGAATGTCTGAGGTGGCAACCTACATTTGCGTCTGACGTCTACAGCCTGGGCATGTGCATCATTGCAGCGGAGATCGGACAGTCTCCTTTTGCCCTCCTATCTGACGATGACGTTCGCGACAATTTGAGGAGGGGCGAAATCCCTGGTAAGCCAGACAGCATGGCAGCCAACGCGTGGGAGCTCGTGGTCTCTATGACGAAAGCTAATCCTACAGAACGAGTGTCGCTCGGAACGGTGATTGATCGGCTGCAGGTTCTTGCTCGCGTCAATTCTGCAGAGCTATCTCCGATGCAACCTGTGGTCCACTTGAGCGCTTCACAAGAAGGATCGCGGCTTGATGCTGATAGCGAAGACGACGAAGGCAGAGTGTCTTCAGACCAAGAATCATCGTCAAGTTTTGACTGGTCAGGGGCTCAAAGTCCAGTTAGCAGCCCCGTGCTACCGTCGGATAATTTCTCGGTCAGTACCGGTCTAAGCACACTGACCAAAGGCAGTTTTGAGGAACAAGAAAGCACGTTGATGCGTCTCATTCAAGCATGCCTCGATCCTGAACAACGGAGGGTGCTGGAGGAGTCTAATGGATTCCCAGTCTTGGTTGAGATGTGCAAATACGGCTCGACAGCCTTCATTCAAGTATGCGCTCTGGGCTGTCTCGGTTGGTGCACGGAGCTTGATTGCTCGTTCCCCGAGAGTGAGTTCGAAGATCTACAAGAACATGTCTGCAACTCGAATTCTCAGGACTATTCAGACTTTGCGGCTGATTTACGTCACACCAGTGCCAGCGCGAAACGCAAGGCCGTGATATACTGCGCATGTGTCGCTGAAGCCAGAGGCAGCGAGGCACTGCAAGACGCTGGCGTTGTGGCACCTCTTGTTGCTTTACTTTCGCACAGTGATGAAGCTGTAGCTTTGTGGGCGATGAATGCTGTGGGCAATATGGCTGACAATGACGCTATGAAAGATGCCTTCGCACGTGAAGGAGCTATCGCATCATTGCTGGAGTTAATAAAGACTGGTACGAATGATCAAGCGGCGCTAGCTGCGTATGCGTTGGGCCGTTTGGCTAGCGACCACGATGGTAATAATGCGGCAATCGTTGGTAGCGGAGCGATATCATGTCTGATCGAGCTGCTCAGTGGTGATACAGACACGCAGAAAAACTTCGCAGCTTTTGCGCTGGAGATACTTGCAGAGGGTGATAACGAAGCCAACTGGTCTCTAATGGCTAATGGAGGCGCTATTCCCGCCCTGATCGACCTTCTGCGCACTGGGACTAGCATCCAGAAGTCCCACGCGGCTAATACGTTGGGGTCACTGGCCAACAGCGACGAAAACTGCGTGAGAATCGCTCGTAAACGAGTTATCCCGGATCTCGTGTCACTGTTCCAACGAGGAACGCCAAATCAAAAGGAACGAGCGGTGGGGGCCTTGCATTTTCTATCGAGGAACGCCGAGGACAGTGAGCGCATGGTGGATAGTGGGGCTATCGCGGTATTAGTGGGGAGTCTTGAAAGTGGCACAGCGGAACAACGGGAACACGCACTTGTTGCTTTGGGGGGTCTCGCCTCAAACAAAACTGAGAATGGGGAGGCAATAGTGGAGAACGGCGCTATTCATCAGCTGAAAGAGATTCTTCGAACTGGAACTGAGGTCGAGCAAGGCATCGCAGCGTTCACGCTGGGGCTACTGAGCAACGTCAGTAACACGATACGGCAAACTATTGCTGATGCTGAAGCGATGAGGCGGCTTGCTCAGCTTCTTCCGACTGTTTCGGGGGAGGAGAAAGACCAAGTGATGAGTGCGGTGTGTTTTCTAACGGATCATGGCAATGGAGACCTGCAAGCGATCACGAGCGAAACGATCGTTCCGCATCTGGTTGAGTTCGTGAAGAAAAGGTGTCCAAACCACGAATCGTTTGCTGCGACCGTGCTGGGTCGCTTCGCTAGTGACGAATCCTTCAGGTCACTCATAGGCGCCGAAGGCGGAATTCCGCCCCTCGTAAAGCTGCTGAGGACTGGA
The DNA here is from genome assembly GCF_000149755.1 of Phytophthora sojae. Lineage (NCBI taxonomy): Eukaryota > Oomycota > Peronosporomycetes > Peronosporales > Peronosporaceae > Phytophthora > Phytophthora sojae. The sequence continues at coordinate 8,234,366 of NW_009258115.1, forward strand.
AACGCCGCGAACAAAGAGAAAGCAGCAATTGCTCTGGGTCGTCTCGCGGTGGGGAATTCCATGAACAAGAGCGAGATGGCGATCTCGTTTTTGAAAAATCTTTGCAGGACTGGGTCGCGGCAGCTGAAGCGCAGTGCGGCGACTGCTTTGGCCGAATTGGAGGGTGGTAGTGAGCCACGACCGAGGCAAACGCGTCGACGTGTTGGAGCCTGAGTCTCAGTACTTGCGACAACAACGCCAACCCCGTCGCGACAATTCTAAATCTAGGAATTAGAACCGTCCAGATCCCATTTCACACATTACCCCCTATATATAATAATCGTTGTTCCCAAGGTAGAATATCCTCACATACAAATACCAAGACGACGTACAGTATCACTAAGAACCACAGCACTTCCATGGCGACGTCCGCGTACCAGTCGTGGCTCAAGAAGCGCGAGTTCAAGGCGCCGCGGCCGCCGCCCAGCCCTTCGTCTGGTCCGTCCGCCGCCCATGAGCCCGCTCCGTCCAAGGAATCGGCGCCAGACGCCGCCAAGTCGCAGCAAGTGCCGCGACGTCCGTCTCCTGCCAAGTCCGGCTCGTCCCGCGCCGTCTCCGCCGTGGAGCGGACCGCAGTGGCCGTGAAGCACGTCGCCCGACCGTCTGCAGTGGGGAAGCGCCCCCGGAGTAGCTGCGAGGACGCAGCAGGACGGCAAGATGGAGCTAAAGTTGCGGCAAGACAGAAGGAAGCTAAAGTTGCGGAAACTTCAGTTGCTGGAGGTAAGGTTGCTGCAAGACAGGGTGCAGTGCGGAAACGGCCGTGGAGCTGGAGCAACAGCGGAGGAGATGTGGAGACGACCAAGAAGAGACGGAGAAGTGGACAGGAGCAGGTGATGAAGGAGACGGCGCTGAAGCTGGCCAGTGCCTCCAAGGTGCTGAGACTTTCGTCGGCTAAACGGGGGCTGGAGAGGGCTGTGTGGAGTGGGAGGGTGGAGACGGACGCTAAAGTTGCTGCAAAGGTCACTGCAGAGGTGAAGAAGGTGCGAATCATGGGGCTGCAGAAGGAGAAGGAGGGGGTGATGAAAAGGAAGCGGGCAATTGTGGAGCAGAGTGATGAAAGTCGTGACTCGACGACCAAGAGACTGCGGTTTGATGTGGAGGACCAGGAGAGTGACGAGGAGAGGACACGAGGTGGATTGCCGCCGAAAAGCCCCATGCAGAAGAAACCGAGGAAGATGCGCACGGCAATGCTGGATGAGAGTCAGTACTGGATGGCGGTGGACAGGTTCTCGCACTTGACCTAGTTGTTGGCGCCTCAAGGAGGGCGTGAGAGCAGTTGTTGTTCTGACGTTGTGGGATGATTGGCGAAATTAATCGGGGGTCTTCAGAGTAGCGGGGGACATAACTGGAGAGAAACAAGCCTGACATCCTCTTTTTATCGAGCCGACATCTGCGTCATTGAAGTCGGTCGTTGAAGCCAAGTAAATCTCCTACTAATTCGGTAAACCTCCAATTTGAGCTGATGTGTCCAAGAGCGATGGCAGTCTACGAATAGACGCGCCATGGAAACTCCTGCGAAACCACCGCTCCCGTAAGAAGGCGATTCCAGTACCAAGCAACCAATATTTCAAACGTGCAAGCCCCCACGAAGTCACTCACACACGTTTCATTCAGCTAGCTGCTGGTAGTAGCGTCTGCAATGAGCGGGCTGCTTGATCTGGCTGTGCCTGGGGCGGGGTCAGCAGTCGACGTGCTGCTCAAGATCGTGCAGCTGGGCAACGAGATGAGGGAGGTCCAGCAGTCGTGTAAGAGGCTTCACGGCAGATTGGACGTTGTGTTTAATGAGCTGAAGATGATGGAGGAAAAGGGACAGCAGCCCCAAAGTTCCGCGGTGGACAAGTATGTGGACGTCCTGGCCAAGAGCTTGCAGTGCTTGGAGCACTATCGCGCCAAAAAGCTGGTGTTCCGCCTGCTTGGGTACCGGCAGATGATGGGGGAAATATACCAGATCAACGAAGACGTCGAAATGTTCTTCCGTGTATTTAATCTCGCCAGTACTGCTGCCGTTATGGACTGGAAGCAACAATATGAAGCGGACCAACGAGCTCAGAGGGAGTTCATAGCTTCTATGGTGCGAGACTAAACTGATCCTACAAGAAGACAGTAAGTCAATGCTGCCACTGGATACACGATCTCCTGTAGTTCCTGCGAGGATACGTGGTGGGGGAAGATGTGCGAGAACCGATGCGTGTCAGCGCACTGTCCTACTGGATCAGCTCACTGTGACGCGAAGAACGGGACTGTCAGTTCATGTGACCACTGTGACGATGGCTAGTGGGGAGAAACATGCAGTGCTCGTTGTTCTTCCCTCCATTGTCCTGTTGGGTCAGTCAGCAGTGACGCTGTGGACGGCACTGTGAAATCGTGCAGCCAATGCGACGATGGTTGGTGGGGCCGTTCTTCGCGTCACAGTGAGCTGATCCAGTAGGACAGTGCGCTGACACGCATCGGTTCTCGCACATCTTCCCCCACCACGTATCCTCGCAGGAACTACAGGAGATCGTGTATCCAGTGGCAGCATTGCAGCTCGTAGTTCCAGGCGGACAGTGCGGTGACGAACACTGAATTTCGCATTTCAACCCCCCCCACCCGTCGCTGCAGGCGCTGCAAGAGGTGACAGTACCACTACCGGCATTGCAGCTGACTGATCCAGTGGTGCAGTGAGGAGAATAGCACGGGTTCTGGCAAGTCGTCCCCCACCAGCCATCCTCGCACCGTTTGCACGAAGTAGCAGACCCCGTAGTTGCGTCACAACTGACTGAGCCAACAGGACAGTGATCCGACGAGCATTGAGTCTGACAGTAAGTTGAAGACACCTACCCGACAGACAGAATTCCTCTACGCGACTCGATACGAGCTAGAGAAGCAACCGGATGATGAAACGAAGCAAATACTGTGCTCGACAGTTATGCGTGTCCAAGGCAGCGGTGAAGAAACTTCCTCAATGGTATTTACCTGCTGATGTTATCGAGTTTGAACCGGAGGCATTTGCCTGCGGGTCTTTTGCTTCTGTGCATCGGGGCAAGTGGGGACATGGTACCAAAGTGGTCGTGAAGCGTTTTCTTGTTGATGGCATGGCAGTCGACGAACGGACAAAGCGCAAGATCGAAGCGGAAATGAACCTGTGGTACCAGTTTAAGCACCCTAACGTAATTCAGATGTTTGGCGCCTCGCACGTGAGCTCTCCTCCGTTCATTGTGTGCGAAGATGCGACTCACGGAGACCTTTGCTCCTTTCTCGCCGAATCGGAGACCAACAAGAGATACATGTGGCAGCTCTTGTACCAGGCAGCGCTTGGGCTAGACTACATTCACCAGGTGAAAGTAGTGCACGGGGATCTCAAGCTCAACAACATCCTTGTGGGCTCGGACGGGCTGGCAAAACTTTCAGACTTCGGACTCAGTACGATTCGAACTTGCTCGACACTGTCAAAGCCATCGGGGAGTCTAGAAGACAGTGCGGGTGCTTTGCGATGGAGAGCTCCAGAATGTTTGACGAAGGAGCCAACGTTCGCATCGGATGTATACTCTCTGGCGATGTGCATTCTTGAGGCCATAACTGATCAAGTTCCGTTTGGTAGACTGGACGACGAAGCTGTACGCGAGAATCTCCGGAATGGTAATATTCCGGTGCGCCCCGAAGGAATGGGCAATGAGTCGTGGGAACTCGTGGTAGCGATGACGCGCACCGATCCATCGAAGCGTATGCCCCTCGCACAGGTGATCGCGAAGATGAATAGCTTCAACGAGACTGAGCTGGAGCTCCAAGCTACAACAAGGCGATGCAGTGTTTGCGATTCAGAAATAGTCGGGTGGTCCGCAGCACAGGCACCAGCTTCAATCGACGGAGCGACGACTGCGACTCGTTTGTCTGACGTGACCGTTTCTGGAGTCGAGAACTTGGTTCAGACGGCACGTACCGGAAACGCTTTTACGACTCTCACTACAGAAATTGCGGCTGGTGATCCTGGGCGAATTGAACGTGCGCTATTGGTACTTCTTCAACAATGTGTCAATGAGGAACAACGCGAGTTCGTGCACAAGGAAGACAGAATTCCGATTCTTACTACACCTTTGTGCGGCTTACTTCGTACCAACGTGCAATCAAATCCGAAAGTCGCAAAATTCATATTGCAAATTTCTAGTTAGCAACTTCAATTACGCATTCAAAGATAGAATTACGGCAATCAAAGTTGGACCAGAGGTCCAAGATCTCCATGGCTACGTAAGCTGGCGTGCTGTGCTCACGCCAAAACGGAAGACGGAGCTGCGCTCGCGCCAAAAGCAAGGGCGCGCGGTTTGGCGCGCACTATAGCCGACGCCGACCGAGGGGAGCTCACTTCGCAATTCGCCTTCTTCTTCGCAGATGTCCCTCCAAGGCCGCGTTACTCGCCACACCGTCCTCGAGAAGCAGCGTCCTAAAATCCCGCATTAAGCGAGACTTGGCTACGCAATCTACGATCGCTCGCGTGAGCCAGACAGCAACGGTGAGATCCTCTCCATTTCGGAACGCCAGATGCACATCCTGGAGCGCGCCGCGACCGCTAACATGAACGTGATGACCCCAGCGCTGGTGGCCAGCATGGAGCTGCACTGTCGCGACTTCGTCACCAAGGCGAACAACGAGGACATAGTGTACGGCATGTAGCAGGGCTCGTCGGACCAGTAGTAGTAGCCTACTTTACTGTACGAATTTGATTGCCGTAATTCTATCTTTGAATGCGTAATTGAAGTTGCTAACTAGAAATTTGCAATATGAATTTTGCGACTTTCGGATTTGATTGCACGTTGGTACGAAGTAAGCCGCACAAAGGTGTAGTCTGGTGAGGAACGGACGCACATACTTTACCCAGCTATATGCTCTGGAGTGTCTGAAGTGGTTTGCGCTCTCTGCTGCGAGGGTGTCCAAACTGGAACTGAGTGCGCTACGAAATTGCATTAAGGATGCTTCGGCATCAGAGCTGGGAGCCGTGGTGTTCGCTCAGCAAGGTGATAGTGATGAACAAAAAGAAGAAGCAGCGGTTGTCGATGTGCATGCATGGCTCTACAAGGAAACTGCGACGGTTGCGAGAAGCTGGGGTAGTGGGTCCGCTGGTTTCCTTATTGAAAACGGGAAATGACACATTGAAGCTGTGGGCTGCTGAAGCAGTGAGAAACCTTACCATACATGTCAACCGGAATCGAGAGGAGATGATGAAATCGGATGCAATTGACCCGCTCATCGCACTATTGGTAGTTGGAACAGAGCCACAAAAGCTCGTAGCAGCTTTCGCCTTGGGAAATCTTGCAATAAGCAATGATGCGAGGGATGAAATCGCAGGAAAAGGAGCGATTGCACCGTTGGTTACACTTGTGCGTTCAGGAAGCGACTCACAGAAGTACGCAGCTGTTCAAGCACTGGGAAATATGGGCTCATCGAATTTACTACATGATGGATACGGGACGGAGATTACACGCAAAGGCGGAATCGCACCGATTGTGTCGCTGTTAAGAAGTGGAGCTGATGTTCTGAAGGAGGCCGCTGCGTACGCTTTAGGTTACCTTGCGTACAGCAGCGACGCAGAGGAAGTAATGGTTGAGGAAGGAGCCATTACGCTGCTTGTAGGACTCCTGAGCGAGGGGACAGACCAACAAAAGTATTTAGCCGCCAAGACATTCGGAGTTCTCGCAAAGTACGACCCTACCAGTAGCGACATCATTCGTGAGGGAGCTATTCCGGCATTAATCTCGCTTCTACGAGGAGGGACGGATGAGCAGACAGACGGTGCTTCCTACGCGCTAAGATTCCTCGTAATTTCGGATGAAAACCGAGCTGCAATCGCCCATGCAGGGGCAATTCCACCTTTAATCGCGCTTATTCGCAGCGGTTCCAACGAACAGAAGGAAAGCGCTGTGCGTGCATTGTTGAGCCTCGCTGAAGACAACGACGAGAACCGTATCGCGATCGGAAGCGAGCGAACTATCCCCCTACTCGTCGAGCTTCTTGGAAGTAGATCGGATACACTCAAGCGTCACGCGGCGACTCTGCTTGCAAGTTTATCTCGTGTCGAACAAAACCTGGAGGAAATCGTTCAAGAACGAGGTATTTCCCCGCTTATCTCCTACTTGGAAGCTGGAACAGAGGATCAAAAGCGTTTGGTAGCTCATGCGCTTGGGGATGTTGACGTGGAAGAAATTGCAAGCGAGCCTGACATAGTGAGCGAGAGCCCTATATCACCTCTGGTCGCGCTACTTCGAACCGGGACAGATGAACAAAAACGTTATGCTGCGACTGAACTAGGGAATCGAGCCTGCGACCCGGGCGGACGAGCTGAGATTGGACTCAATGACGCGATCCAACCTCTCATGAAGCTTTTACAAACGGGGAAAGATGAGCACCAGCGTTTGGCGTTGTTTGCCCTATCGAAGCTTGCTATCGGATTCTTTAGCCGAAGTGAAATTGTGAACTGTGGGGGCATCCCCATTTTCGTGAGGCTCCTGCGAAATGGAACAGACGAGCAAAAACAATATGCTGCCAGCGCTCTGGGGTACCTGCCCGAGCTAAGTGACGAAAGCCGCAGGCTGATTGCGAGCGAAGGTGCTATCGCACCACTAATTGCTCTACTACGAGGTGGAACTGACCCCCAAAAGGATGGTGCTGTGCATGCATTGGCAAACCTTACTAGACGCAACCCTGAAAATTGCACTGGGATCGCGCAAAGGGGGCTATTCCGTACCTGATCCCGCTGCTTCGAACAGGAACGGACGCTGGGAAGCGCTTGGCGGGCCTCGCACTTGGAAATCTTGCACTGATTGAGGAAAACCACGCGGAAATTATTCGCGAAGGAGCGATCGTGCCTCTCATCACTATCTTACGAGCTGATGTTGACGAACCGAAGGAATGTGCTGGGCAATCTTGCGGTTAATGATACGAACCGCGTTGAGATTGCTCGTGAAGGAGCCATCCAGCCTTTGACTGCGCTTCTTCAGGACGGCACTTTAAGTTCACTAAAGCGCTATTCCGTCCTGGCATTGGCCAATCTTGCCGACGGCAACGATAATAACTGTCGCGATCGTCCGTGCAGAAGCTATTCCGTCTCTTCTCACTCTTTTATCCGATGGGACAAAGGAGCAGAAGGACGAGGCAGTGCGGTTGCTTGTCCACCTTTCATTCGTTGGAGAAGTCGGCATGGAGATTATCAGCAAGGGAGGCATTCCACCTCTCTTAACTCTTCTACGAGCTGGATCAGAGGACCAAAAAGAAGCCGCAGCACGCGCACTGGGGAATCTCGCTCACGGCGGCGAAGCGAATGCTAAGGAGATCGCGCGTAAAGGGGCGATTCCGCACCTCATTACACTACTTCGAACTGGAACGCAAGACCAAAAGCGCTATTGTGCACTTGCGTTGGGGAATCTGGCGCGCACGGACGCCATCAGAGGCGAGATTCTAAGCAAAGAAGCTCTGAAGCCTCTTGTTGCACTACTGCGAGATGGAACCGATGCGCAGAGCTGTGCCGCGGCACTTGCAGTGGGAAATCTCGCTGATAGCAGTGGTGCCAATCATGGTGAATCGCGCGGGAAGGAGTTCTGTCATTACTCGTGACTCTAGTGCGCGACGGCACTTCTGAGCAGAAACGATGTGCCGCTGGTGCGTTGGCAGTGTTGTCGAGAAATAATGAATCAAACCGTTCCGAGATAAAGGGAGAAGGCGGCTGATGGAACTTGTTAGAAGTGGCACAGATGCCCAAAAGGAGCTGGCAAAGTCGGCATTGGGGAACTTAAACGCTGGTGGTTGCTGCGTTCTCTTGTGATCCAAACAAAGCCGTGCTTTGCACGGGGAAGCTCTGGATTTTCGAGTCTTTTTTCCATTTTTTATTTACATGCATTGTGCTTTGAAGACTTTTGGTACTTCGGACTGTAACTTGTACGACTTATTGATAAATCGTACTCGAGTACGAATTGCTGAAGTCGTGGATGGTCAATCAGCACTAAGTAGTGAGCATACGCCATCTCCTGCATGATTGAGCACATCAGCACCTTTTGGCAATTTTAGAAAGTGCCATTTCCGAACCAAACCGGGTTCGAGGCTCGACTTAGCAACTCGCATTCAAGGCCACTATGATTTACCGCTAAGTGCGAACACAAGTAGTGCACTACATACTGGATGCAAAGCACAATACTTGGGCTGTCTACAGGGCCGCTCGCTTGATATGGGTCGTGATGTTTTGATGAACGTTTACAGGTACAGTATTGCCCCACTTGTGTATTCACTAAACTTCGTCTTCAATATATTTAATAAAGTAAAAGGGATTGTAGGTTTCATCAAGCGCACGTACAGTTGGCGTTTGTAGTAGGTGGCGGCTTTCTTGATCGACGTCTTTGACAAAGACTCTGTGCTCAATGAAGCCACCCAGTTTCGCCGGTTGTGCCTTGTCGATCGTTTAGATTGCTCGTAGGTGATCCTCTTTCCGCGCAAACTGATTATCAAGCGGTGTTTGAGGTGTAAACCACTCACTACCAATAGGACACCGGAGAGCACGCCAAGCAAGGTATCATTAAACATGGTATTGAGTTGACATGGTGTTCCGCTGAGTTTCGACTCGTCGATCTTAATATTTAAAGGGTTAACGCGAGACTCTGATTTGTTTAACACACATGGTTATTTTTAATCTATTGGAAGGGTGGGGGGCGTCGGTCTGTATAGTACAGGTTGTAATGAAGGCTCCACTGCAGCGTGTTCATTTACAATACAACTCATCAGAGCAACGCGATTGAGATCCTCCAACACTAGTCATTGGGCGAAAGCCCCATGATGGCGAGCTTACTTGCAGTGTTTCCGGCGTCCTTGCCGCTCAAATATTTAAATGAGGGCACGCTAGCAAAGTATATATTGGTGTGCTGATGAGGCATTCATCTCACTTATATCACGTTCTACTATTTGCTTCCACAGTTTAGCAAAGATCCTGCTACGGTTTCCGAATACGGTAGCTTTGTTTCCTCTGGTAAGTATACCTCTAGTATTTAATACTCTGGTATATGATATTACAGGTACATATGGTTGTTGCTCGAGTGAGTGAGTTTCATGATCATCATTATGTTCGATATGTATTGGGGCACAAGCAACATTCAGTTTTGTCGTGAAATGATTGCGTCGGTTTAACGCAAACATAAATCTATTATGGTGCTATCATTTCAAAATTGGTAGGGTTTTTGGAGAATAGTCGAAAACTGGCAACGAGAAGAATACATTCATAGACTTCTAGAAGTATCAGTGTCGAACTTAAATTGGCTTGGCCGTCACTGACGCTTGTACAGCCATGTCTGACCGAGTTCTGTCATCCCCGATAATGGTTCGTTCCTGACCCAGTCCTGTCACTAGCTAGGGTCGCTACCTTCTCCCAATGTGTCTGATCATAATTGCGAGGCGTCATCTTCGCTATTCGCGGCAGAACTTTGGCACTGCATGAAGCGCTAAATAGGTGGGTGTCGGTTCTTTTACAATGCTATCCTCATCTTCTGAGCATGGTTGATGTTCAACATTGCACGAGATCCGCAGGATTTCCCGACGGCCATTTTCCTGCTCGCTCACTCCTGTTCAAGCCTTCAACAAGTCCCCGCGGTTCTCTTCAAAGTATGAACACCTCACTGTCGAAGATCCTGCAGTATGGCGACGACATGAAAGAGATCCGCCATGTATGCGTGAGACTGCACCTTCGCCTGGATCATGTCTTCAACGCGATAGGGAAAATCGAAGTCAGCGACCAAGTCCCCCAGCGTGAAGCGCTCGCCATTGTTCTGGCCAAATGTGTGAGCTGCTTCGAGCGCTACCACGACAAACGTCTAGTGCGACATCTTTCCAAGTACCAAACGCTGATGGACGACTTACGCGCGGTCAACGAAGATATCGACGGGCTCTACACCGTGCTCAAGGTGAATCCTCCTGCTGCGATCGCAGACTGGAAGCAGCAGTGGGAAGCTGACCGACGCGCCCAACAGGAAGTCATGGAGCCCATCGTGCTGCTCAATCGACTGGCAGTCGAGCCGATCCGTCCAGGTCTGGATCAGGAGGGGGAGGTTCAACCGGAAGCGAAATCCAAGAGCTGCAACGCTTGCAACGCCTCGATTCCTGGCGACCAACGAGTGTGCTCTAGCTGCGGCACCTACGTGTTTGACATCTTGGGTTCAAGTCTAGCCGCGTCTGAGAAGAAGGCAGACACTGAAAACCCTGTGGACAATTCCGAGACCAGTCCTCTTGAGAACAACGACGACCCGGAGAGTACGCAGGAAGACATCACGCAACTCTTGGAGCACGTGAGGACTGGAAATGAAGATGAGAAGCGAGTGGCAACGGAAGAACTCGCCAAACTCGTCGTCAGCCACGACGAGATCCGAGCTCACATCGTGGAAGAGGGCATCCTCCCCCCGCTGGTCCACCTTCTTCGCACCGGAACGGACAGGCAGAAGTCCTGGGCCACGAATGCTCTGGTGGAAGTCGCAGCTATGAACGACGGTACGCGTGCTGCAGTAGCGCGTGAAGGGGCCATCCCTCCCTTAGTCGCGCTAGTGCGGGATGGCACTGAGGAGCAGAAGCGATTGGCAACCAACGTCTTGGCGCATCTTTCGTCCAGCAACGCCGCCGTAAGAGTCGAGATCGTTCGTGAAGGTGCCATCCCGCCGTTGACAGCACTGGTACAGACCGGAACCGACGCTCAGAAGCAGTCGGCAGCGAATGTCTTGGCGCATCTGGCCAGCAGCAATTTGGCCTTCAAAGCCGATATCGCTAAGCAAGGAGTGATCGCACCGCTCGTCAGTCTGGTTCGCACTGGAACAGACGGACAGAAGATCTGGGGTGCTCATGCTCTGATGAACCTCGCATCTCGAAACGATGCCAACCGAGCGGAGATTCTTCGCCACGGAGCGAAAGCCCCACTGATGATGCTCGTGCGTTCGGGTACAGCGGAGCAGAAGGTCTGGGCGTCGAAAGCCATGGACAAACTGTCCAGCACGAAGGCCATCAAGGCGAAGCTTCGTCTTGGCATCCGCAACTTCTTCACCTGCAAGTAAGAGATAAAAAATAAGGTGGAGTCGGGGTAAGAGAAAACATTTAGTACACTAATAAATTATCTTTTCACATTGCACAAACAGAAGAGCTCCACAAATAACCGGCTATCTTAGCAAAGTTGTGCTTGTGGACGTGGAAGGCATTCCTTGTTTTAGCTAAGCTGTTAGACCTCAAGAAGTTCCACAACAAACGGGTTGAAATGAGCGTCCTGCTGGACTTGGCGGTCCCCGGCTTGGGGTCGGTGGTGGATGTTCTTCTCCTAATTGTGCAGATCGGGAAGGAGATGGTGGAGGTCCAGCACGCGTGCGCTCGCCTGCATCATCGACTGGAGCTGACGTTCAATGAGCTACTCAGCATGGAATGGAAAGGCCAGCTGCCTCAAAGCGACATGTTACACAGCTACGTGGGAATTCTAGCGCGAAGTTTGGGATGTCTTGAGCACTACCGATCCTAGAAGTTGGTCTACCGCCTCATCAAGCACCGACAGATGATGCACGAGCTTTTCGCGATCAACGAAGACATCGACGTGTTTTTCCAGATGTTTGCTCTAGCGACGACGGGTGCCGTGATGGACTGGAAGCGGCAGTAGACAGCTGAGGAGCACGCACAGCAGCAACTACTGTCTGTCACGGCTGACAACTCGGCGCTGATATTACGCGAACTCCAAGACAGTCGGGTCCAACCTGAAGCGCTGCTGGCACTAAAGTATGAACTGGAAAAGGGCAACCAACGGCAAGATCGAGGGATGATCCAGGTCATGAGCTCGATGAAGAACCTCATCACGCAGGCGGCCAATGTGTCTGATGAAAAGCTACCGCTGTGGTATCTTCCCTCTCATGAAGTAAAATTTGAGTCTGACGAATCCGATAGCAGACCTGTTTGTCCGGCCACGTGGGATGGAACGCACGTAGTCGTCAATTTCTTTGTCGACGAGGACAAGGAGGCAATTGAGAGAGAAATGGACATGTGGTACCAGCTAAACCACCCAAACATTGTGAACATGTTTGGAGCCTCCCACGTCAGCTCCCCCCCCCATTTATCGTTTGTGAGGACACGAAGAACGGCAATTTGTGCGAGTTTCTGGCCCGCTCAGAGCAGCATAAGCGACAAATATGGCGACTGCTGTACGACGCTGCGCTCGGGATAAAGCATCTCGACAAGAAGAATATCGTCCACGGTGATCTAAAGCTCGCAAATATTTTAGTGGGCGTTGATACGAAAGCCAAACTGGCGGAATTTGGTCTGAGTGCAGTGCAAAACACCTTCGTTCCATCTCAGATGACAGCATACGCAAAAGCGACGGAGACCTCTTTGCGCTGGCGAGCGCCTGAGGGTATGAGGAAGGCTCCGACTTTCGCCTCTGACGTGTATTCTTTCGCGATGTGTATGTATAATAGAAGCAGAGGCCAACCAGATCCATTGGATGATGAATCCATCCGCGAACGTCTCAGGAACGGCAAGCTTCCGGATCGACCAGATGAAATGACGGACGAAGTGTGGGAGCTCGTTCTCGCCATGACCAATGCGGATCCTTCAAAGCGCATGGGTCTCCAGCAAGTGATTGACAAACTAGCAGCACTGAAAGCCAACGCACCTGAAGTGCGCCTGGAAATGACAAGTCTAAACGTAAGTGAACGTGACCCAAGTGCCACTGCTGATCTTATGGCTAAACTCTCCACTGGACTTGACACGGAAAAAGAACGCGCTCTCTTGCTCCTTCTCCAGAACTGCGTCAACGCGACGTCATATGCAGCTTGAATGGTATCCAACTCCTGACTGCACTTGTAAGGAATGGACGTACCTATTTCACGCTCTCGAGTGTTTGAAGTGGTTAGCGATCTCGACTGAAAGAGTATCTAAACTAGAACTGAGTGCACTGCGAGATAGTATCCAAGATGTCCCCCACCAGGAGCTTGACGTAGACGCACTGAATCATGGCACAACAAGGAGAAAGAGAACGCAGCGCTACGGTGCGCCTGCATTGCACTAAAAGGAAGCTGTCGAGAACTTCAGAAGGCTGGGGTGATAGAGCCGCTTATTGGGCTACTTAAAAGTGGTGATGATACGATTAAGCTTTGAACAGCAGAGGCACTGAGAAACCTCACTATCGACGATGAGACCTGCAGATCTGCGGTCGTGGACAACGGAGGTATCAGCCCACTTCAAGCGCTTCTGATACTTGGTACGGATTCACAAAAGTTGGTCGCGGCTTCGGCGTTCGGGAATCTGGGCCTGAGTGCCGATGCTAGTGAAGCCATTGCTCGGAAAGGGGCGATCGCTTAGTGGCTCTTGTGCGTTCGGGAAACGATTACCAAAAGTACGCCGCGGCGCAAGCTCTAGGGAATATCAGTAACGAGACCGATGCGTACAGCGCTGACATCATACGCAAGGGTGGTATTCCGGTGCTTGTCGAACTCTTACGAGATGGGAACCATTATTTAAAAGAATGCGCAGCGCATGCGTTGGCTCGCATTGCATGCAGTGAACACGTCTCGAAGGTTATTGTCAGCGAAAGGGCTGTCACTCCACTTGGTGTGCTGATGCGCGAGGGCAGCGGTGTTCAAAGGCACAAAGCTGCGTTTGCATTGGCGAAACTTGCCAGCGACAGCAACGAGCTTCGTGTGGAAGTCGGAGCAGAAAATCCGATCGAGACACTCGTTGGTCTTCTGCAGAATGAAGACGACGAGCATGTTTGTGAAGTGCTCACCGCTCTGCGGGAACTATCTCGCCGGAACGACAAGAATCGCGACGAGATAGTGCGCCAAGGAGCCATCCCCTCGCTTATTTTGCTCATGAAAGGAGGAACCGACGAGCAGAAGGTGGGCGCACTGCGGACGCTTGGTAACCTAGCTCGTGCAAATGACGCTAATGGGGTGGAGATCGCTCGCGCGGGTGGTATCGCTCCACTGGTAGAGATCCTTCGAAACGGAGCAGACCAAGAAAAAGAGCAAGCAGCTATTACACTGGGAATTCTGTCCAGCAACGATAACGGCACCATTCGCATCGAAATCGTACGGGAGCGAGGCGTTCTGGCATTGATCGGGCTACTACGTTCCGGAACGGATGCGCAAAAGTGTGGAGCTTCAAGTGCGATAGCCAATCTCGCTCGCAATGAGGGAATGGGATCGACATCGCACGGGATGGCGGGATCCCGCTGCTGGTGTCACAGGTTCGAGACGGAACCGATGAACTAAAGCACTTTGCAGCCTGCGCATTGAGGATCCTCGCGTGTAATTCTGACGCAAACCGCATCGAGATTGCACGAGAAGGAGGGATTCGACTCTTGTGGATCTTCTTCGAACTGGGACAAACAACCAGATATGCAATGCTGCGAACGCGCTGGGGAACCTTGCAGCTAACAGCGCCAATGGGGTCGAGATTGCTCGTGAGGGGGCCATTCCGCTGCTCATATCACTCGTCCGAGTTGGAACGAACCTTCAAAAGTACTATGCTTCGCACGCCCTCGCAGGACTTGCATGCCATAGTGATGACGCGTGCGCTGAGATTGTACCCCAGCGAGCGATTCCACTGCTGGTCGACGTGGTTAAAACTGGCACTGAGGAATCCAAGGAGGGCGCTTTGACTGCCTTAACCTCTCCAGACCGGGGGCCGAAAAGAACATATGCAGCGTAATTAGACTTGATGTTTGTATACAAGAATGGTTAGGGAAGATAGGATGCACGATGAGCACTAACAAGGCCATGCTAATACTGAATATAATCTGCATATTGGCTCTAGTGTGACATACCCATGCTGAATAATGCTACTTACCACGGATAGTGACAGGGTGCCTGCCGAACAGAAACTAGTGTCTAGGGAGTCCCGATTTTCAAAAAATCGGAATTTGAAACTTCCCATACAAAAACATAAATACAATGTAGGTGTGTCACCTCTAGGCGTTCTGTAAGCTTGTGGTACGTCCGGGGGCATTCTATGCACTATACAAACATCAAATGAAATAGACATTCAGAAACATATCCAGGGGGGCAATCAGGTACCATTTCGTACATAAGACAATACCTAAGATGCAAGTTAGGATGTGTTGTTGCAGACAGGAGCATGTCATTCTGTAGTTGAAGCAGCAGCAAAGATCACCAAGTTTGATCACCAAGTCAAATTCGACTGACTTCAACACCGAAGTAGTTCGTTGCATGGATCCTTCACAACTAACTACACACACTAAACAAGTGCTACGTCTGCATTCATGCATATGATATATAATGATCGGATGTAATTTACCGCAGTGTTGGTGTAGGGAAGCTAGTAGTTCTACAGTTGGGTACTCCAATTAGCTGGTGCTTAGATTGATTGATGTCAATGACATGCAGTCAACCGGAAAGCAACGATTACCAGCACGTCTCGCTAATGGGAGAGCCACGTTGCACCCACGACTATGCGTGTGGGTATCCATAGCATCACACTAGGAACCGCATCGACTGCAATTGTGTTTCTCCAAATTGCTTATATTAGTTTACATACTTTCACGTTACTACCACTCGACCTTGTCATTACGAGTGCAAGCCAAGTCAGTTTTCCTCTCGTTCGCCCGTCGGTCAGATCAATGGATCCCAAAGCGGCATCTCTGGCTTCGCCGGAGTTCTTCTCAGCTCGTCTATTTCGCTACAATTTCATTCGAGTCGTCGTCTTCACGCAGGCGGGCTCGTTTTCGGGCTGATCATGGCTGCTTGGTCACCGAAGTCTCCTTCAACAACACCAATATTGCTCAGGTTAGGTCATGTAGGCTACGAGGCAGCATAAATATGTAATACTGCATACAATGCAGTATACAGGACAGCATGCTATACAACGTACCATTGTTCGGAGCACGCCATTTCCCTTCAAGCCCTGGCGTCGTCGTCGTCGTCGTTTGCATCGACGCGAGGAAGCAGTCACAACAGGTGTGAATGCGGGTAGACTTGAGCACCGGGATATCGAGGAGTTCTTCCGCAAGCGCTCGGAACGGTAGGCACGGATGCAGCGGGTTGAGCAGCTCGACCGAAGCTCGACAGTTTGACTGAGTGCGATAGCTTGGACAGCTACAGCAGCAGACGCTCGCCTGGAAGCGGTAAACACAACTGGAATAAGAATAATGGAAATTTTTTTGTTAGGAAGCATGAATTTCGTAGACATCTCTGAACAAACCTTACCAAGCGCTAGAGGAGCACCGCACGGAGGAGGGTGTTATCCTTCTACATAACAAAACGTGCCAAATGAAACAGGTTAGCAATAAGGTATAGCATGCGCTTGCTATGAGCGTACCATTAGCGTCGTATTCGAGCGTCGATGTCTCGCATGAATATCTGTGACTCATGTTGATTCTCCCGCCGACTTGAGCCCTGGCCGCGCAAATTCTCGAATGAGGGCGATTTTGCAAAAGCGGCAAATGGAAGCCGCTGTGAGGCACCCAGTCCGATACCTCGCAGATTTTGTCCAAATCAGACAGTGGGTCCCGTGCCCTTGCCAAACATTATATTCCGAATTTTGACAAATGCCGGTCTTTGACATCTGGAAAAATAAAAAGGCGCGAACAGAAACTAAACGTAATTTTATCTTGACGTTTGGATAGTGGTGTGTCGGGGGAAAGGACAGTCATACAGATTTCAAGTCATAATTGGCTTAAACTGCATATATGCAGTTTAAGCTATCAAATCTAAGCTGCATTATGCAGCATCCGGTTTGGAGGGGTTAAACAACATTGCATATGAAAAAAGTTCAAACTGCGCTGACATTGAGCGTGAAGGAGTTATCCCCGACCTCGTGCGACATCTTTCCGATGGAGTCGAAGAAAATAAGCGTTTGGCGACGCTCATCCTGGGAAGTTTGGCTGAAGAGAGCGAGGAACATAGAAGCCTGCTCGTGGAAAAGGGAATCGGCTCTTTAATTATCCCCTTCATACCATCAGGTAATATTGGTTTAACTACTGCTGCCATTCGTACACTGGCAATTCTCCTGGAATCTAAAGATGCAACTAGCGCCAAACTAGCACGTGATGACGCTATTCCGCTGCTAGTTTCTCTCGTCGAGACTGGCATAGAAGCCCAGAAGTTTTATGCGGCGTTGGCGTTGGGGACACTTGCTGAAGATATCGAGAACAGCACTTTGATTGCCGCAGAAGGAGCAATTCCTCTATATTTGGTCCGCGACGGAGACGAAGATGAAAAGGAACATGCAGCGTATGCGTTGGCACAGCTCGCAAACAGTGCTACAAACGGCCCCTTGATCGTCGCCTCTTGTTGCTCTTGTAAGAGAAGGAAGTGACGGCGGGAAGGAAGAGGCAGTTTCGGCTCTAGCAAACCTTGTACGAGGCGCGCCACGTGAACGGCACAATGGTTGCCGAAGCGGGTGGGAAGGAACCGCTCCGATTGCTCTTGCGGAAAGGAACGGAGGAAGAGCGAGACAATGCGGCGATCGTATTAAGCAGCATGCCAACCGAAAGTTGTTGTGCTCTGCAGTAGAGAGGTTCCGGCTGCTATCTGAACAGAGCCAAAGTCATGAACAAACTCTCCAGCGCCAAGGCCTTTCATGACCAAAACCTGTGCATCTACAACTTCTTAATTAAGCGAAGACGAGATGGAGCTTCGGGTAGGTGCATTTAGCGGGGTGAATATATTGTTAAGCCGACAATCCACATTGCACTGAAAACGAGGGAGACACTTCAAACTTTGATGATAATGCTCGATCGACGGGAGTCTTGACTGCAGTGCTTGGGGTTGATTGGCAGCAGTTGGAGCTTCAGCGTGGTCAATTCTTGACGGCGACAAGGCAATTCTTGGTTGCAACTGGAAGGAGGGGCTGGGCCTCTCCGGTGCCAGATCTGTCTTCTCGAAGCTTAGATCCTCGTCGATGCCCGTGCACCAGATGAGTCGTTCTTGACACTCGCACAGGTTGCGCGTGTTGGGGCGAATTTGGCCGCAGTCCTGGCAGAAGCGATACTCCAGTCCGGGCTCGGATACGACGAACCGCGGGGTCTCGGGCTCATGCTCGTACTCGGGCTCAGCGGTCTCCACGCCCTTCAGTGTGTAGTCGCATTAGCGAAATGGGTTCGAAAAAAAATACTCAAGTACTTAAGTACTTAAGTAGATGCATACAAATATAGAGATACAAAAATAGATTGGCTTTTGGAAGTTTGATCCTTATTTGGATGGTCTAAATTTGGTCTAGACTGGATAGACTATTTCAGCACTACATTCCGTTATTCTTGGATTTGGTTACCCACAATTGAGCCAAACTCGACTTCGTATGCAAGCAAGGAATTATCATGGGTAACTCAGACGTTATTTTAGCATATTTATGCTTGAAATTCTACTTTGTAGTTCAGGAGAGCATCACCCGGTACCCATGAAAGTGTCTGCTCCAGTAAAAAGGGGTGTACAGGGTCATTAACAGGCCTTGCCTTCCGAACCGTCAGTGGGGATGTACCAGCAGTGCTTAGTCGCGACACCACCGACCTTCATGTCCTTGATGTTCTCCGTGAAGTTCCAGTTCTTGTCCGCCGTGTGGTACTGCAGCTTGAGCCAGTCCTTGGACGCCGACAGAGACATAAATCCGTACTCGTCACCGGTGTAGGCCCACTCCTTCTTGACGTACTTGGCCGCGAAGTCAGGGATCGTGCTCGCGAACTCCTTCTTCATACCGCCGCCAGCTCCGGTCTCCACGAAGTGCATCTTGAGCGTGTCCGCGTAGTCGTGCTTCTCGCCGTGGGTGTGGCCGTAGACGAAGGCCTGGATGCCCGTGCCACGGAGCGCGTCGAACCAGCGGTTCATGCCGTCCTCGTGGTAGTGCTGGACCGGGGAGAAGTGACTACTGACAATCTTAAACGTCGCCTTGGACGCCTTGGCCTTGGCCGCAAGCTGCTTGCGAGAATCCTCGGCCCACTCCGAGAACTTGGCCATGCACGTGTCATACATGGCGGTATCGCCTCCGCAGCAGTACTTGTCACCTCGGGCGATGCTGCCACAGCCACCGTTATCGTTGCCCGCGTAGCCGTAGCACTGGCAGCAGACGCCGTGGGCGCCAGCGATATCGGCGTCGTTCATGTCAACGTTGAAAATGTCGATGCTCACACCAGTGGCTGGATCTTCGATGTGGTGAACGTAGAAGCGGTCGTCCATGTGCCAGCGGTTGTTGTTGGGGCTCTTGTACGACGACTGGTACCGGAGCTTGTTGTCCAGACCCTGGAGCATTTCCTGCGTGCTGTTGCACCTGACGAGCTGCTCGCCGACGTTGCAGACGTAGTTGGCGCCACCGTAGTCGTGGTTGCCCATGACGTTCACCCAGGGGACGTTCTTGATGTTGGCTCCATTGTACTTGGACTCGTACGACGTCTGGAAGCGTGCGACTTGCCCCTCCATACTGTCGATACCCGTCCAGTAAAAACTGTCTCCGAGACCGCAGACCGCATCAGGCTTCTGAACAGCAGCCTGCTGGTCCATCAACATACCCACGATCTCCTGGGCGTGGAGGTCGAAGTTGTTAAACGTGCCTCCGCAACACGAACCCCTGTCCGTAGTGGACCCCCAGTCACCGATAGCGAAGATAGACACAGGGTACTTGGCCGTGGCAGGGTCCGACGTCGCGCCATTGGTAGCGCCCACCATGGCGAGCAGCACGGCAGCGTTGGTCAAGGCCTTGGGGCTCAGCATAGCTTTCAGGCTTGGCGGGTTGAGCTCCTCTAAGCGAAACGAAGAATGAGCAGTGGTGCCACCGGCACACTGAGTCTACCGATGCTTTGGCAGGTGGCTGGACCAACGGGATACATGGCACTGAAGCGATATCGTCATATGGTGCGACGAGAAAGTCTGTCCCATCCCTTCGCGATTCATGGCCCGGATAGTTTTTTTTGCTGTTTGTGGCAGGATTTGTTGCAGGCGATTAATACCCCAAACCAATACACTAAATTACCAGGTTTTACTAAGTGCAAGAACAGTATTAATGCATGTTTTGTAAACGTGTACATGAAGTGCACTACATAATGTTGTGTATAGTCCGCTGTGTTTCAGGAGGGGAACACGCTAGGAATTGGGATTTGTTTTTGGTGCCTTGTGTGTCTGATAGAACTTGATTTCACGTTTGACAACTCTACTCGTGGCTAACAGCATGCACTGTATTTTGTACTGTATGGTTAAGATGACAGTACCATACATAATCCAGTCAAAGACGTTAACACCCTCGGGGTGTTGATGCAGCTAAACACGACTCCAGCATCAAGGAACTCGCATGGAAGCACCGAAAGCTGTGCAGAGGGAGATGTGCGGTGATGTCAGCAACACTGTTGGAAGCTGCAACGTTGATGATGGCTATTGTCGCAGCCATTCGTTTCTGGAATCATAGCCTGCGTAGGGTTACACTTGCTTTTTGCGTGATTAAATGCACGAACTCGGGTTTGCGGGGTGTCCCTGCCATGCTTCATATATGTCGGCTAATTGAGTGTGGGGGAATAGCCTATTTCCCTCAAGTTTCCCAGTTGAAATAGCGCGAGAAGAATTTAACTAGTTATCTCTTCATTACTTTCAGCGACTCCGACAACGGAATCTGCCAACCAAAGCTGATGGGGTTCTTAGCATCGCTGTACTAATATTTCTGCAACTTCTAAATACTTCAACTTTCTCATGGCTACTGTACTGTACTGATGCCCGCCTATCTCAAAAAGGGATCACTTGGCCTGATGAAACCCTGTTGCCACGTCGATCTAAAGGCATATGGGAGAGCCGATGGAAACCCCATAAAATCTGGTCTAAATCAACAGGCTTCTATTAAAAGCATTCTGGGGGTGCAACCCCCAGACCCCCGCAGTAGAAAAACTACCTCCGACTGTGCGGCAACGGGTCCGTTCGCTGGAATGCTCGTCGCTGGGCCCGCCTCCGCAAATACCGCGCGGGTTTGCTGTGGCTACGCTCCTCGCAACCGCTCACTACAGCTCTCGAATATGGTCGACCTAACCCGTATACTGTGGACTTTTCAATATTTTTGTGGATTTTATATATTATGTCAGGCATATTGTGACCCCTATCCTATCCTTGCTCTTATTGACGATAACACGATAAGTTATCGTGCGCTCGGCGGTGAAAAGATTTGCGATCGGATGGCTTGACGCTTCTGGGACGAAAGCAATCTCTGATAGCGCTACAGTACACCCCTCTACACACTCGTACGATATTGTAGTTCCAAGCCGCCACCTTCAACCTTAGTTAATGTGTTTCTATACAGACAATGACGATAAAAGACCCCCGACAGAAAACACGCCATCGTCGGCGACTCAAAAGACGCCATCAAATCAATTCTGCTACCAATCAGAACAGGGTTTGTTCCAAAAGTTTGCTCAGATGTGTATTTTATACACCAAACGTTCAGGTTTTGTACAGATGTAAGTTGTTCAGCTTAGCCGAGAACTCTGCCGAAATAGTCACGCGGGGTTTTTACTATGGAGACTCCCCACCAAGTGGTGGCGTCTTTCACCGTCGTTGCCTGTAGTCCTACAGTACATAGGAACTGTGTCGGTATTATATAATAGTAAGTCCTATCCTACCTATAATACAGTATCTGGCACAAACCATCAGACTCCATGTTTGCGCGCATGCTTTCGGCAGGAGAAGAAATCGGGATGCTACATGTACATATAATGAACAGTTCATCAACATCTGAATACGTTGGACTTGTTTTATGATCAGCCCTCGTTCGTCGCTCGCAACTTGCACAGAACGGCAGCCAGCAGCGACGCTGCCAGCGTGGCTGTGCTGCAAATGAGTAAAGTCCCTTTTTGCAGCAAGGTTGCCCGGTCTGTTTCACAGTACAAACTCTCCAATACTGTGCTGCGTAGTCGAGCTCTTGTTCTGTGATTCCCAGAACGGATTTCTATGTATTTACTTTAGAGCGTGTACTGGTAACAACAGTACCTACGTAGCGTAGTCGCATGAACCATGAGCACCTTTTTGACAAGGGTTTTGACAATAGAAAACAGACGGCGGATTTCAGGCGGAAACCGTCTGCCAAAATCCACCAGACGGCTGCGACATAGCGGCAATCAACAGTGATGAGCATAACGCAAAATTTGATGACCTACTGGCTTCAAGGAACGCCATTGAAGATGACGACCGTTGCAGGCAGAAGGTGAATGAGCCAGCACATGCGGACACTAAACTAAACCTGTATTTGCCTTCACCAGCCATGCGTACGGGCTCAGTATCCAAGACGAGATGAGTATAGCTTTCTACGCAAACGACTGCACTTCACGAGTCAGGAATATACGAATTCGTGTGTGCAGATTGCGCAGTTATTATAGATTAGTCTGGCATCACTAATTTATATAGTAGTACGTTAATTATGAATGGTTCTAAATAAGTATTTCATATACTTGTACTAATGTAAATAATATTTACTATTGCATATTATGCACTCACAGTATGGACATTTAAATTAGTACCCAAATTAGTACTAGTATACTCTAGTCTGAGCAGAATACTCCTATTACAGAATTCTGCCCGAATAAGGAACGGGTGTATAACTAATAGCCTCACATATTTAATATTATTTTCCATTCGATGTGGCGATAGGGGGATGTGCAAGGTACTGCAAGGTACTGAGGTGAAAAATCCAGTGCCAATCATCCACCCTCGTTTGAAAAATGGCGCGCATTTAGCGATCTTACTAGACTTCAAACTACATGTATCGTAGTGGTAGACTCGCACTTTTTCTTTTGCACCTCGCCCCACAAGCCCACCTCCTCCCCCACTCCACCCATGAAGTCCACACCGTCCAAGCGTCTGCGCCTCACTTGGTCTGAGAAAGTGGGCATCCTCGACAAGGTGAAGGGCTAGATAATCCCTACGAGGTCGACCAGTTGACAGCGCTGTTGTGGTGCGAGGATGCCTGGTCAAAAGTTAGTGCTTCGACCATACATCACTGTTGGAATCATTCCGGACTCGTTGCTCTTCAGTTCATTTTGAAATTACTAAATCAGTACATTGGAAAAGCATACTCCACTTCACATCAATTTATATATTCTGCGTCTTTATATATATCCGGCGTTCCTTACTCGGGCAGATTACTGTAGTTGTTGTGCAACAAGATGCTGCAATACTCCACCATCGTCACTGTCTGTCTTTTTACACTCCAAGACAAAAAGATATGGACACCACCAAAAGTGGCTGTAACTTCGTCATTTTTTATCGTTTTAAGGTGCGGTTTGGACTAGAGTTGCAGAACACGCTGAAAAAGATCTGCACGCTGCTAACACGCGCGCTTTTGCGCTTCTTCAGGTAGCTCACATACAAATCACTGGTTCTGCCCAGGTGACAAAACTTATGGACAGCTAATCCCCATACAAAATGCTATATTAACCAAAACCCCTTACAAATGATACAACTTGGACTTTGTATGGGGCGACAATGGAACCAGCCTCACGACGATACTCGTGACGTTAGTCACATATCTGATGGTATTATCGTGTACTAGAAGGTGTGTTAAGTAGCCTGTAATAAATTCATCGACCATCGCACAAAAATGAGCAAGTAGTAAGCAATTGAAATTTCGAGTGGTGGCTACCATGTATTATCTGATGATTTGCGAGGCACGTTCAGTTGCATCCTAGTTAGTGCCAATTTGTAGCTCTGTATGCTGCTATCTGCTGGATATACGATTGTCTTCTTCATTCTAAACTGTTGGTCGATGATATATGGCTCAGTACTAAGGTAGAGTTGAGAAATCATGGGTTCCTTTGTCGCCCCATACAAAGTCCAAGTCGTGTCATTTGTAAGGGGTTTTGGTTAATATAGCATTTTGTATGGGGATTAGCTGTCCATAAGTTTTGTCACCTGGGCAGAACCAGTGATTTGTATGTGAGCTACCTGAAGAAGCGCAAAAGCGCGCGTGTTAGCAGCGTGCAGATCTTTTTCAGCGTGTTCTGCAACTCTAGTCCAAACCGCACCTTAAAACGATAAAAAATGACGAAGTTACAGCCACTTTTGGTGGTGTCCATATCTTTTTGTCGTGGAGTGTACTGGAGTGGTCAGCTGTCGACCGACTCGTGATCGAGATCAATTGGCTACAACTCTTTACTTAGTATGGGCTAATCATGAAAATGGTAATTTGATTCAGCAAAATCAACTCATTCTTGGTGTGAGAAGTAAGCCAGGGTCCGCATCATCACCTTGCTAGCAGCATGCGCCTTTAAACGGAGAGAAACCTCTAGCAGGCCTTGCCTTCCGAACCATCGACAGGGATGTACCAGCAGTGCTTGGTCGCGACACCACCGACCTTCATGTCCTTGATGTTCTCCGTGAAGTTCCAGTTCTTGTCCGCCGTGTGGTACTGCAGCTTGAGCCAGTCCTTGGACGCCGACAGAGACATAAATCCGTACTCGTCACCGGTGTAGGCCCACTCCTTCTTGACGTACTTGGCCGCGAAGTCAGGGATCGTGCTCGCGAACTCCTTCTTCATACCGCCGCCAGCTCCGGTCTCCACGAAGTGCATCTTGAGCGTGTCCGAGTAGTCGTGCTTCTCGCCGTGGGTGTGGCCGTAGACGAAGGCCTGGATGCCCGTGCCACGGAGCGCGTCGAACCAGCGGTTCATGCCGTCCACGTGGTAGTGCTGGACCGGGGAGAAGTGACTACTGACAATCTTAAACGTCGCCTTGGACGCCTTGGCCTTGGCCGCAAGCTGCTTGCGAGAATCCTCGGCCCACTCCGAGAACTTGGCCATGCACGTGTCATACATGGCGGTATCGCCTCCGCAGCAGTACTTGTCACCTCGGGCGATGCTGCCACAGCCACCGTTATCGTTGCCCGCGTAGCCGTAGCACTGGCAGCAGACGCCGTGGGCGCCAGCGATATCGGCGTCGTTCATGTCAACGTTGAAAATGTCGATGCTCACACCAGTGGCGCGGTCCTCGATGCGGTGAACGTAGAAGCGGTTGTCCATGTGCCAGCGGTTGTTGTTGGGGCTCTTGTACGACGACTGGTACCGGAGCTTGTTGTCCAGACCCTGGAGCATTTCCTGCGTGCTGTTGCACCTGACGAGCTGCTCGCCGACGTTGCAGACGTAGTTGGCGCCACCGTAGTCGTGGTTGCCCATGACGTTCACCCAGGGGACGTTCTTGATGTTGGCTCCATTGTACTTGGACTCGTACGACGTCTGGAAGCGTGCGACTTGCCCCTCCATACTGTCGATACCCGTCCAGTAAAAGCTGTCGCCGAGACCGCAGACCACCTTGGGCTTCATGACCGCAGCCTGCTGGTCCATCAACATACCCACGATCTCCTGGGCGTGGAGGTCGAAGTTGTTGAACGTGCCTCCGCAACACGAACCCCTGTCCGTAGTGGACCCCCAGTCACCGATGGCGAAGGCCGACACGGAGTACTTGGCCGTCGCAGGGTTTGGCACCGCCACTGCGTTGTTGGTAGCGCCCACGATGGTTAGCAGCACAGCAGCGGTGGTTAACGCCTTGAAACTCAGCATAGTTCTAGAATGCTTGGTGCTTCTGGGTTGTGCTCGTCAAGGCAAAATGAAGAATGATGAGATTGGCTAGCGGTGTCAACGCGGACCGTGAGTCAATTATTTGTAGCTGGTGGCTGGCGGCGGCCAAGGGATACTGCACCATGTACACCGCGAGAGACAAGGGCATATGTTGCAACGAAGAAACGTCGGTCCCCATCGAGAACTTGATCCGTAGCCTGGATGTATTCTGCGGTTTGTTGCGGGATTTGACCGGATTAATTCGCCACATGAACGAACTAAAAACAGTCAGCCCTTGAAGAGCTACGGTACTTGCAGTTCACCAAACTTCCAGAGGAAATATGACAACCTGGATGTTTGTTGCCGTATTGGTACTCATACTCATGCAGCTGTGCCTAGACACTAAACTGAAATTCACACCACTTCCATATTTACAGTGCATACAATCAATTGGCACCTCTCATGATTTCGTGAGGGCAACGCGTTGGGTACACGCGAATCCAGCGGTCAATACGCCTTAAGCCATGGCAGCCCCGAAGCAAAGATGCAGAAAGCAAGACTTCGGTTTCGGAAATGGATTGCTACCAGATCTGGTATGTACAGCACATACGTACCTGCATGTTAACATTAACATTAATGTGTCACAGCCATCATGGGACATACGGGGGATGCGCCTGCATTCGATTACGCTTGATGCGTAGACACAAGAGCAATCGGTCGATGCTCAAAAGGGCCATTGACCGAACGAGCTTGCATCTATAATACAGTCGTGCACCTCTAATTCGGCACCTGTAATACGACAGGAAAGGCAAACATTGACGAAAACAGCGTCAACTCTGGTGCGACCTAGTACAAGCCGTTGAGCTGTTCGATAGCTGAGTGGAATCATTGGGTTCAGCTTTTTTAATGTTATCCCGATTTCCAATGATAAGTACCAATACTGTGGTAAGCTTACTTCAACCCTGGGATCACGTTGGTTTGATGTAACCCTGTCGCCGGATCGATCGAGTGGCATATGGTGACCCCATCCAGTTCTTGCAATCGCAATTTTCGTGCGCAATAAATTTAAGATCCGATGACCTGGTGCTGTACATCTAGGAGGATCCAATCCATGATAGCGCTATGCTGCTGTGGTACTACACTCCACGACAAAAAGATATGGACACCACCAAAAGTGGCTGTAACTTCGTCATTTTTTATCGTTTTAAGGTGCGGTTTGGACTAGAGTTGCAGAACACGCTGAAAAAGATCTGCACGCTGCTAACACGCGCGCTTTTGCGCTTCTTCAGGTAGCTCACATACAAATCACTGGTTCTGCCCAGGTGACAAAACTTATGGACAGCTAATCCCCATACAAAATGCTATATTAACCAAAACCCCTTACAAATGATACGACTTGGACTTTGTATGGGGCGACAATGGAACCAGCCTCACGGCGATACTCGTGACGTTAGTCACATATCTGATGGTATTATCGTGTACTAGAAGGTGTGTTTAGTAACCGGTAATAAATTCATCGACCATCGCACAAAAATGAGCAAGTAGTAAGCAATTGAAATTTCGAGTGGTGGCTACCATGTATTATCTGATGATTTGCGAGGCACGTTCAGTTGCATCCTAGTTAGTGCCAATTTGTAGCTCTGTATGCTGCTATCTGCTGGATATACGATTGTCTTCTTCATTCTAAACTGTTGGTCGATGATATATGGCTCAGTACTAAGGTAGAGTTGAGAAATCATGGGTTCCTTTGTCGCCCCATACAAAGTCCAAGTCGTGTCATTTGTAAGGGGTTTTGGTTAATATAGCATTTTGTATGGGGATTAGCTGTCCATAAGTTTTGTCACCTGGGCAGAACCAGTGATTTGTATGTGAGCTACCTGAAGAAGCGCAAAAGCGCGCGTGTTAGCAGCGTGCAGATCTTTTTCAGCGTGTTCTGCAACTCTAGTCCAAACCGCACCTTAAAACGATAAAAAAATGACGAAGTTACAGCCACTTTTGGTGGTGTCCATATCTTTTTGTCGTGGAGTGTACGCTGTACTGTGATGGGCTACAGGCTGTAGCTCACCACTAGATCGAGATGCAGGCACCTTCCAAAGTCGGCGAGTTCTGGTGCTGTCGCTAACACAAACGAACCTGCATAGAGCATGATTGCGCGCATAATGCATTGTGCCATTTTCTGCAGAAAAAAAGAAGAATGACGACGAGCTCTTCATCTATATGTACGCTCAACACGGCCTGTAGACATCGTCCGGCTGTCAATTGCAACTGTACAGCATGGAGTTGAATCGTTTTTCTTTTCGGAAAAGATAGCGCCCATGTTTTCGGTTGGAGGGGGTGAAATTGACTCAAATATATCGGGAGTGTCTGAGCAAAATGGACACCAGTGACATATGAGAGGCACGAAGAGCCTGCAAACTTCATCCCAGTGCCGTGGCTGGCCATGGTATTCCCTGCTCAACGCTGGGTTGGTCTTCTGAGTGTTCTTAGCGCCCGCAGAGCGACGTTTGGCAGCTTAAGGTCACCTTAGCCCATGGGCTTTGCAGCATGTTTGCCGGCCATGACACCCGTCCCACAAGCCGAACATGTTTGGCCATGCTTGAACATGTTTGACCATGTTTGGAATTTCTTACTTGTTTTCAGTATGTTGACTACCCTAACCCGTTTAGAAAACATGGGCTGTATCAACGGCCTTTTCTTTTTTGCTATCCGATCTGTCAATTGGGGACGAAGTCCCCCCCCCTTACATTGATGCACTCACTGTTACTTAGCTTTTTCAAGGGTCCATACCCGCATTTACTTACCTGATATCAGTTTAGAAGGAACGGGTTAGGGCTGACATTCTGATTGAGTCGCCCAGGGCAATTTTTGACCAAAAAATCCTGTGTTTACTGACAATTCTGAAATTGTGACATTGATAGGATTTGAGCTCTCACTGCATAAAAATTCGTATTTTAGTGACCATATGTCATTAGATCGGAGGTACACGATTTAGAGGGCCCTATCCAAACAGAGAAATGCTGATCTGGCTCAGCAACAGGACGACGGGTGCGAGTCGAATGGGTCGGGCACGGTCGCCGCCGTGAGTAGCGAGACACGAACGGTTGAGGAGGATTAGACGGACAAGCAGAAGCAGCTAAGCACGGTTCAATATGCAAAGCGTTCTGACTTGTTAGACCCAAAGCAAATTCGCGACTGTACTGACTAAACTGGCACGGAGCGCTCGCTCCGCTCTCTCTCGCTAAGTCCGCCGCCGGCACCCTCGCCGACTTCAACCGCTCCATCTCGTCCTTGGCTACACTTCACCCCTTCGTCCTTGGCTCGCATCGCACGCTTGGCCCGAGCCACGCCGACCGCCGTGACATCCGTCCTGCTCCACACGTCGGCGCGCGTTCGGCGCATGCGCCACAGCTTCCACGGCGGCTGGGCACGCCGCGGGGCCACCCGTTCGCCTGGTCGTACCGAATGAGATCTGACACAGCAGCACCCAGTTGCGATGACTGCTCGTCCCGCCCCCGTTCGCTCATTTGTTCAATCCCATGAAGGTCGCATATGGGACGAGGCGCCGGGGCCAACGGTCCCAACCGTTCACAACACGGTCGGCCACCGTTCCTACTCGGGACGGAGTGCGGTCAGCTCTAGAAGCGAAAGTGAGCAGTTGCGAGGAGTGTGGCCGCAGCAAACCCGCGCGGGGTGCCCAGGGCTGCGTGGTAGGTATTTGCGTAGGCGGGCCCAGTGACGAGCATTCCAGCGAACGGACCCGTCGCTGCAACTGGGGCTTAGTTTTCTATTGCGGGGGTCTGGGGGTGCAACCCCCAGCATGAAAAGCTCGCAATGCACTTCTTACATGCAATTATGACCTCTTAATGCATTTCTATGATAAAAGTGTTCCTAATTGAAGATGCGATGTCAGCTGCACTGATCTGCACGAGATGTCTTAGACCCCATTAATTAACAGATTTTATGAGATCCATTGGAAGAGCGGGGACATCGGCCCCCTCAGCAACTCAACGGAGCAACGCAACTGAGATGCTCCCTATTAATAATGATAGTGGAATTTGTGCCTTCAAAAACTAATCTGGATTAGAACATTCTGAATCAGACTGTCCAAATTTAAAATAGTTTATTAAAGTGTGTATCTTTCAAATTACAGGTTTAATCTAGATTTGACACGTGTTTATGTGTCACGGATTTGCAACTAAGGTAGCGAACTAGGACAAAAAGTACACAGTAAATAGAAAAAAGTAAGTATTATTGTAATTCTTGCGTTTCGCTTTGAAAAAAAATCGATGCGAGTCGGCATCCTTTTACTATCTCCCGCGAAGCAGAAGAGCAAGAGTTTCTCCTGTCTGCCCTGCGACAAAGCTTCGCCTAAAATGGGTTTACTGTACGGTTCACGCAAGTTTTGCCCTGCTGGCTCCATGAACGGCATATCGGATGACTGCTTGAAGAATCACACGGCGCTATACTGTAAACTGTTCAAGGCGGACACCTCGGTCTTCGCCATTGATGCCAACTCCCTGGTCACAGCTTGAATATTGTACATCGCATCGCACCTGGTGAGGGCTCGACGGGCCCACGGATTTGTATTTGAGAAAGTTTCTACATAGCCATAGTATTTTGTACTGTTTGAAAAGAGAAGCGTCCCCTTCCTCCGAGTAAAGGACGATAACAACCTCAGATTTGTACAACAGCAACCACACCAAATGGGCACGAGCAACCATAGCACGATCGACGATTGGGAAATGGACAGGTCGGTAGCTACATGCAGAGCGACTCGCTCTGGGAAATGGACTGGTCAAAAGCTAGAGCGACTCGCTCTGAGCGAGACAACTGAGAGCATGCGCGCAGGTACATGTAACACCTGCGCAAGAAATGTAATTAGGATGCCACGGTACTTATATTTATAGGATTTTACTCTTCTTATTTGCTACGTTGGCCGCGCGGATAATACGCTGGTGTAGAAGCGCACGGTAGTTCTCGACATTGAATTTGTCGGAGCACAACTTATCCATTGATCCACGTAGCGTATGCGGGCGATCTTTCATGATCGCTGTAGATATCTTTTCGATGAAGTAGAGCAGATAAATTCCACAATCAACAGAGTTTTGCTGCTGAGGCTTGGTAGGGCAGGCGTGAAAACTCCATTTAGCCGACCCCACCGAAGCTGTTTCTGGGACCCGCTCTTTCGCCAACCACCACTGCATCAAGGAAAACACGTTTGCCGTGTCGTGCGCTTCTGTAACAGAATTAACGTGATACAGCCGAATGACGCCCCCCTGCAGGGGATTCTCAACCACAAGAAAGCTCCAGTGACTATTACCGTTGACTGGAAGAATAACAAACCGGTACGACACCCAGTCAAATTTCCCTATGTGACCAGCGAGGCGCTCGTCCCTTGCAGCTTTCTCCTTCGTTCTTTTCACGGCTTGCATCGTTCGGAAAAGAAACCATGCACAAAATAATCAACGGCGGACTCTGTCAAAGTCTGATGCGGCATTAGGCTGTCCAGGCCCTCGCGATAGATCCAACTCGTATCATCACCACGCGTCCACTCCAATATTGGCTTCTGCTTCCGCGACCTGGTAGGAGACTGCCTCCGAGGCAATGAAGTCTTCTTAGCAGCTGTAGGCACCTCATACTCGCTCTCTTCGGACTCGTTACAATCCATACTCTCGCTACTGCTATCGCTTTCATCCGATCCAGCGCTATCGTAGCTGTCTTCATCGCTGTCTTCATCTCCACAGCCATCGAAGGGTACAGCGCCGTCACCGGGGGTTACACTATTATCTTGCTTGTGCTCACTGTCCTCACCAGGGGTTACGCCGCCATCACGAGGGGTTACTCTATCATCAGTAGCGGTTACTCCATCATTTTGACCGCGCTCACTGTCGACACCAGGGGTTACGCCGCCAGCACCTCCATTCTCCTCGTGCTCACTGTCATCGCCACGGGTTACACCGCCGTCAGTAGAGGGTACACCGCCATCGTCAGGGGGGACACGTGCTGCGTAGCGCTGTATAAACCGTTTTACCCATGCTACTTGGGACTTTGGAATATCAAAATCCGAGTTGAACTCTTCCAGGCTCCGGCAATAAAACATCACATCGTCAAACGTCCAGTTGTCCTCCATAAGCTCATCAAGGTATTCGATTACTCTACATTCGTACGGCTTCATCTTGTGTTTTCGTCCTCCGCCTTCGTTGCGCTTGCGATCTGAGCCAACCTCTTTGTCACAAACATCCCAGTAGCGCTTCACCCAGCCTCTCAAAGTCGATTCCTCAAGCTCTACAGCGGCTTCTTCTAAAGTCCAATCTGGGTTATCTACTTTCCAGCGCCTAAGATGCGCAAGCTTCTCCTTCTCAGTGCGATTCACACACACACGCCTCTTCATTCGGAAAAGGGGGGAAGGGAGGGGGAATTCTCGAATGATAGTCAGCCGTATATGGTCAATCATTTTAGGTATCAGATTTAATCAGATCAAGAGTAAATATCAAATTAACTGGCGCGAGTTATTCTGAATCCAGCATTTCAGATTAACTGGCGCGAGTCATTCTGAATCCAGCACTTTGAGGTTAGTATGAAGTACTTCGGGGTTAGTATGAAGTAGTGCGTAACCGACCTACAGCAGGCCAGGGGGCTGTATGAGGTTCGAACTGCAGTGCTTACATTCCTTAAGCCCGCATTTGTGGCGATACGCTTATACTTGAGCAGTGGTCGTGAACTTATCCGGTTAACACGAACGCCTACTCAGCCAAGTTGCCTTTCCGTCCATTGTAGCTAGTAGGGGGTTGCTTGTACAGGATGACAGCAGCGAGGCCCAAGATTTATGGACGCCTGAACAGGACAAGCGCGAAGCGACAAGTGCCGAGCACGAACTAAGTCAAGGGATGATCCAAACTACACATGTGGGCTTTATATAACTCAATGGAAACCTCCATTTTTATATATGGAGAGTAGCACATAGTGACCATGTTGCGTTGGCGGCACCAAGTGCTAATAGTTAGCAAGTGATTCCAAGCCGATGAATTCTAAATTATTAACACGGAAAACGCTGTTGAGAAATCAAGATAGATTCCGGGAGAGCTCGAAAGTGGTTTCGTTACGCGAGCCTGATTGTTCTACTCACAAAACCAGAAACACCTACAGAGTGGCATTCGAATACATACTATGTGATTCATCAATTATATCGCTTTGTGACGTAGATGTTTGTAGATCTTGCGATATAAGCAAGGTCCAGGAAACAACTACATGGTATCGGTGGCAACAACCAGCGTCCATTTCAACATTACCGACCTTTCGAGAAGTACTTCAGTCGTAAAATATGTAATATTCCTATAGACACGCAGGTAGCCTCTTGCCGGGAACTAATCTAACAAAAATTGCATGTCGAGGGCCGCCGTGGCCAGGGGGGACGGCCAATTTGGCGTCTGATGGGGACGGGCTCGGTTGAAGGTGGCAAATTCTCAGATGTGGTTGACGTAGACCATACATATAACGGGGTTACACGCACAAGTAGCTACAGTCACTTGTTACTCTAGCAGATGCGATGTCTGTTAGAGGTTTGAACACTTCCACGACCTTGGTGTAAGGTACACCAATAGCTACTTACATTTACGACCACCACGACAGGTGGTCCATAGAGATTTAGGATTCCTATTGGCTGAGAGCAGCATCTTTTAGCCAATGAGCGACATGCATAGCATTGGAATTCTGCCAACCAGCCGTTGGCAGATTCCTATCTTAGAATATTACATTTAGAGGAAGTCAGAAACATAAAACAAAAATAGCAGTTCTCATCTTTTACCAAAACCCGCTACTTGGAGTCTTTATCTTGTTTAAAGTATACTCGTGGGTCTCGAATATACTTAACTCAAGTAAAAGAAACCTACGCTTCCTCATACACGTGCGCATACGTGTAAGCCGTAGTAGTGAGCCAAGGTAGGCCCCCTACAATACATATGGCCCAGAACTGGTAAATGTTTCTTGCCAAGTCACCAAACCAGTCTGAAATGAATATGGGGGAGCTGCAGGACTTGGCTGTGCAATCGGCGGGTAGAGAGGCTGGAAATGGTGTGGATCGAGCTGGAAAGCCACCGGGTCTGGTAAAGTCGCCGTGTAACCAGTTGGTCTGTAGGCATATGCTGTGTATCTGGGGTGATCTTGCGGACAAAGGTTGAAACCAGGCGCGAAGCCAATATCGAACCCGACTTCTGCCCCGACTACACCAAGACTTTGAGCTGGGAAGTTATGCGCATGTCTCCTGAGATCGGACCCGGTGTGATTGCCAAGCAGCGACACTTCGTTAGCTGCCAGCAGTAAACCGGTAGCTGAATCATCTACATGCACTGTAGCCGCACTGCTTACTTGTGGACGCTTCTGGCGCACACGCCTATCCTTGAATCTTAAATTGGATCCATTAACTCCAGGCACGCTGAGTCCGTAAGCCGCACGTCCACAGATTATGTGGACACAAGACAGGAACTTCTTATAGAAAAGACACGAGCACTCAAACGTACTCAGGTGCACCGCCCACCCGCCTCGTGGCATGCCAACGTGGTGCGCGCGGTGTACAGACCATTTCACAGCTTCCCGATAGAACTTGGCAGCGGTAGCCTTTTCTGCATCTGTTAAACACTCTGGTGATATGATGACAGGTGTTTTGGCGTTGCTGGGGGCCTCCAACTCGTCAAGATCTGACAGTTCGGGGAGGTCTTCCAAATGATCACCGCAATGATATAGCACGCGAACAACCGACTTCTCGGTCGTAGCGTAAACGACGACTCGGTTGGTCGACACTAACGTTCGGGCCAGCTGCTTTGCAACTTGAGGCGGGGCGTTTGGTCCAGATGCCATGGGAGGTGGTACACACAGCGAATAATCTTCTGCAATCGTCAGTAGCTTCATCAACAAACGGCGCGTATCCGCTGCCTTCCGCTGCGTATAGCGCTTGATGCTGGCATTGAACACTTCACATGATTTGTTGGTTGTAGCGCACCCCCCTGGAGAGTGATAAATCTGCCATCTCCAGAAGCGGCTATGAATCCATTGTGCCGCGAAATATGCCAAAAAGACGTGCAGCCTTCTATCGCATTGCCACTCTTGAGATACACGCCCCCACACCTCCCAAAATTCGGTTTGGTTGAGTGTGTAGTGCATGTCAAGAATACCACGATACACCATAGCTCGCACAGAATCTGGTAAGTGTCGCACTCGCTTGCGTACATTGTACATCACGTGGAAGAAACACATTAGGTACGGACAGGTTGCACATTCTGCAACATCCCGCAGTCCGTTCAATTGGGCCTCTTCGGCGCCGCCCATTATCACGTCAACTCGAAGTGGTCTTTTCATGTGGGTCCTGAAATTTCGTGCGAAAGCTCCAATCGATTCGTAATATTCGCGTCGAGTCCTTTGGCTAACAATGAAAAGCGCGGCTAGGTGATAGCTTCGGTGGCAGTCGGTGAAACCACACGTAACAACAGGGTAACCGATGTCGCTCAGCTTGAAAGTAGCATCCAAGTGAAAAGTGAGAAATTCTTCGCGATCCTGTAGCGAGCTGATGTTTTGCGTTAGCTTCAAGCTCGTGATTCCAAGTATCAACGGTTCACCATCTTCCCCGTTCCTGACAAAAGGGAAGCCGTGCTCATCTTCACGATTTCCAAACACAAACGCGGTGTCGGGATCCACTCCAGCAACGAAGGCCTTCGCCTTCACTAACTCCTTCGTCCTGACAATAGAGTTCTTAGACCCCTGCAGCCATCGATTGTGCTTGACACTACGCAGAACTTGAGGGCACGTCGGAAACCCAAGCACTGGAGTCGGTATTTCAGGTGCACGAAGCATGTTGCTCCAGATTAAGCGTGGTGGTACCGCGTTTTCGTCCATTCGCTGGATGTAGTCGCGCATTTCACGTGTCACCTTGGCGCGAGGAGGTAACGAACACGCTATGTTTCCACGCGCGTGTGGCTGACCATTTGTGTACGCAATCCACCGCTTCGAAGTCGGGCACTCATGCCCTTTCCAGAGCGTTGCACATTTAACATTTCCTTTGCAGTCTGGACTCTGACAGTGAAGGCGCCGCTCAGCCATCCAGTGGTCCCCGGGGCAAATCATACACCAGCGCGTCATCACCCAAAATATGGCAGAACAGCAAAATCGCTCCCAGCGAAACTTGACGAACGCATCTTCGCCTTAGAACTCGGCTAACTTCGACCAGGTGTGGTTTGGAGACATCTGAGGTGGGGACAGCTGCAGCTAGGTTCTCCGCAAACTCTCGAAAGGTACTGGCTTGTTGAGTTGTGTGGGGAGCTGTTGGCCGACAGCAATCTCGTGTAGATTACACCAAGGTTGTGTATTTTGAATATTTGAAAGTCTGAGCGTCAGATTAACTCGCGCGAGTTATTGTGAATCAAGAAATTCAGATTAACTTGCGCGAGTTATTGTGAATCAAGAAATTCAGATTAACTTGCGCGAGTTATTGTGAATCAAGGAATTCAGATTAACTCGCACGAGTTATTGTGAATCAAGGGGTGTAAGCTGCGCCACCTACACGTTAGCGCTGGTCATCGCCGCGGTCAACGCTTTGTATGGTTGCCGTGCTTTGGAATACTGTACCGGTAACAGCTCTGGCAATGAGGCAGAACAACAGATCAGGCTTGGGAACTGACAATCTGGCTACCGGTACCGGTACCGGTACGATGCTTGAGAAAGTACAGTTAGAAAGTGCAGGTTGCTAGTGACCGGAAAAGTGGTTGTTGACGATCACTTTCCAGCTGTTGTGGTTGTTCTCGTCTTTTTTAGGTTGCCATGTCCCAAAGAAGGTTGTTTGTGGTCCAAAGTTGGCACACTAGCGAGTCGCCAGTGGCGACCCGGACTCCCTTCCTCCCTCAAATATTGCGGTGCGGGGCAAGTTCTGCATCGATCGAACGTGCTCGTCTCAGTGTATGACCGACAGCACCTGGCTCAAAAAATGATTTCTGGGTGACTGGCACTCAAACTCCATGGTTTATCCACGTACTGGTACACATGTACGTACATTTACTGGTTGCGTCTGACGAACCAGGGCACCGAGATGGCTTACAGGTCCGAACCAGTTAAAAGGGGTGTCTCTGCGTCCGTCACCACTATTGGTTGTTCAGGCAGCGGGCGGCCGCGTCTGACGGGTTGCCGCTGTGGCTGGGGCTTCAACCGGGCGAAATACCAGCGCACCTAGACTTCCAGCGAGTGCATGAACGGCTCTGTAACGGCGAGGACTGCCGAGGACTGGTTGCGTCTGACGAACCAAGCAAAGGAGCAGGGGATTGACGCAGGGAACGACGAGAAGGCTGGCGACAAGAACGACTAGAACAGTGGCGAAGAGAACGCCGAGATGAGATGGAGTAGGTGCTAGGATGTGGACGATTCTGCGGATCCTAGTTTGCATATTGTTTTTCCTTTTTTGTGGGGCCTTTTGGCTCCTTGGGCTGCTACCGCGGGAGATCCCCGTGTGCGGAGCTGCTGTCGTACGCGGCTCCGGGCGTAGCTAGTCGCCATAACCGCTTATTTCATTTCATTTCATGGTACACATGTACGTACTTCTCGTGCCTTCATTTCGCATTCGACGCAACAGAACACACTTGGGGCGTACAGATTTCACTTGCTAGCATGTTCAACGGCGGGGAGCGGATCAGCGCTGCGGTGCTCTTCGCAACGGTGGGCGTTTCGAGCCCAGGGAGTGTGTCATCGGATCCGGCGTCTGCCAAATATTCCGTGTCGGCTTTCACTATCGGCGACTGGGGCACAACAACGGATCCGGGCTCGTGCCGCTCGAGCACGTTCAGCAACTACGACCTCAATGCTGAGGCTATTGTGGGGGGCTTTGATGAACACCCAAGCCGGAAACGCGGATGTTAAGCCAAACGTCATCATCCGCACTACGGAGATGCTCCAAGCGCTCGACAACAAGCTCAACTGGCAAGCGAGTGACACGAGCCCCAACGACGACCGCTGGATTCTAAAGGATTATTTCTACGTTCACACCATCGAAGACGCGGAGTCGGGCGTGAGTATTGATATCTTTAATGTCGATGGTAACGATGCCGATGTCCACGGTGCCGCTGTTACCTGCTGTCAGTGCTACGGCTACGCGTCGAGCAACGACAATAGCGGATGCAACGACGTTGTCCGAGTAGATAGGTACTGCTGTGGCGGTTATACGGGTCTCTATTATGCTTGTCTTGTCAAATTCGAGCAATGGGGCAACGATTCGCGTGCCCAACTGAAGGACAAGGTGGCGGCGTCGAACGCGACATGGAAGCTCATTAATAACCATTATAGTCCGTACGAGATCCTGGTACGGTTTGGGGTGACGCCCTCCCGGGGAGCGGCGCCGCGGCATCGTTCTCGGGGGCGCTAATGCGGCTCCGCCGCGGGCGCCCTCAGTTCTTAGACGGACAAGGATGTGAGGCTAGTGTCTCTGGGCTGAGAACTCGACGCGGGTACGACTCGCGGCGGCGGTAGCGGACAAACCAAGCGCGCTCAGTGCTCAGCCACCGACTTCCTGTGCGTTGATGACTACGGCATCGCCCAGGAAGCTGATTCGGCGGCGAGGCGCGAGCGCCCGCGAGGGGGGGGGGCTGTTGCAGCCGTCAACCGTCAAGGGAAGGTGCTCAAGGGGATCAGTATAAGGCGCAGGAACAACACAAGACCGAAGAACAAGGGCGTGCTGGCTGAGACTGCGTGGTTTGTTGCGGCCACGACAGCAGTTGCCGGGGAAAGGAGTTGTGACCCAAGTACCTAGCTGAACCAAGACTACAAGACCGATACGGGCGACGGAAGCAGCGGACATGCCGCCACCAAGGCCTAGCGCGTCTCCGCGAAGGGGGAGCCATTCATTGCCGACGTATGCTGATCGTGCCGGAGAAGACAGTAGGAACTCAATTAGTGGCCGCCCACTATTGGAGTTAGTGGTGTGGACCACGCTTGGAGAGTGTAGATCACTTTTTCCCTAAAGCGTAAGGCGCACCAACGTTTACAAGTACAAGTAGAAAGTCCGTACGAGCACTACAGCGAAGTCGATATGAACAAGTGGTTCGACGCGTTACAGGGATCCGGCATCCAAGTTTGCATATACGACCATACGCACGGTGAGAAGCACGACTACGCGGCGTCGCATTTCGTGGAGAACGGGGCGGGTGGCGGCATCAAAAAGGAAGCGGCCAGCGAGATTCCGTCATATGCTACCGCGTACGTGAAGAGAGAGTGACGAGTACGGCTTCTTCTCGTTGGAGGCGTCTAATGTCACGTCGTAGGCTTTCCTCTCTTGAAAGCGGAATGAAAAGTGTATTTAGTTTGGCTTAGTTCGGGATTTCCTTCTTTGTTGCTGCTCTTTTGCAGCCAGTCATTCTAAGAGTAAACCTAGCGTCATCTTAACCTGAACTAAAGTAAACACAGAGTAATTCTTCTAGGTGTCATCAACGGAGTTGTACTCCGTTACACGACCCCACTTTAAAAACACGCTTACCCCTTGACCGAAGGGCAGTTGGAAGCGATATGCCCAACTTGCTTGCAACGATGACACGTCGCGGTTTCCATCCACTTGGCCGTGGTTGCTGGCGTGCTTCCTCCAGTGACCCCATGATCAAAGCGCAACGTGAGCTCGGTGGTCTCTTCCAGCGTAGCGGGGTGATGTTCTCGGAGATGGTGGGACATCTCCGATCGAAGCCCCTGTTGAAAGTAGAACCGCAATTCCATGGGGGTGATGGCCACTTGGCATTGAATCAGGATATCTTAAAAGGCGCTCAGGTAGCCGTGCAGGGAGCCAATTTGCGTGAGTTTGCAGAGTTTCTCGCGCAGCATATACTCATTGTCCGGTGGCAGAAAACGTTTGCGCATAGCACCCTTGAACGTCTCCCAGGTTCGGACAATTTGGGCTCGATCACACTCGGCCACAAACTGCCGATACCAATTCATAGGCGTGGGTGCCAGGTAGCACGACACCATGGTGACGAACGCGGGGCTGTTCTCCACCATGATCGGGTGATAGTCGGCGTAGTATTGTTCGATCATGAAAAACCACAGCTCTAGGTCCTCATTGAGCGTACCGTGGTACTTGGGCGGCTCCGCCTTCCGGGCAGCAGGTGGCTTGCTAGTAATTGCTTCAAGACGCACAGCTTGAGCAGCTATTTGCTCATTCATTCGTGCGTGAAATTGTTCTTGTTGTTGTGCAAAAAACTGCAACATCTCACTAAACATTTGTGGCGCGTTGCTGGCGTCCATATTGGTGCGGCTCGATGGCTTCGTGACTCGATGGTCTGGACTCGGACTCGATGGTCTGGAACTTGGACTCGATGGTATGGAACTTGGACTCGGTAGCTCGATGGCGCCGAGGACTTGACAACGACAAGTGCTACTATGTAACGTCGTAGGCAGGCTTTCCTCTCTTGAAAGCGGAATGAAAAGTGTATTTAGTTTGGCTTAGTTCGGGATTTCCTTCTTTGTTGCTGCTCTTTTGCAGCCAGTCATTCTAAGAGTAAACCTAGCGTCATCTTAACCTGAACTAAAGTAAACACAGAGTAATTCTTCTAGGTGTCATCAACGGAGTTGTACTCCGTTACAGGACCCCACTTTAAAAACACGCTTACCCCTTGACCGAAGGGCAGTTGGAAGCGATATGCCCAACTTGCTTGCAACGATGACACGTCGCGGTTTCCATCCACTTGGCCGTGGTTGCTGGCGTGCTTCCTCCAGTGACCCCATGATCAAAGCGCAACGTGAGCTCGGTGGTCTCTTCCAGCGTAGCGGGGTGATGTTCTCGGAGATGGTGGGACATCTCCGATCGAAGCCCCTGTTGAAAGTAGAACCGCAATTCCATGGGGGTGATGGCCACTTGGCATTGGATCAGGATATCTTAAAAGGCGCTCAGGTAGTCGTGCAGGGAGCCAATTTGCGTGAGTTTGCAGAGTTTCTCGCGCAGCATATACTCATTGTCCGGTGGCAGAAAACGTTTGCGCATAGCACCCTTGAACGTCTCCCAGGTTCGGACAATTTGGGCTCGATCACACT
This sequence comes from Phytophthora sojae, assembly GCF_000149755.1. NCBI lineage: Eukaryota > Oomycota > Peronosporomycetes > Peronosporales > Peronosporaceae > Phytophthora > Phytophthora sojae. The sequence continues at coordinate 8,274,935 of NW_009258115.1, forward strand.
CGGCCACAAACTGCCGATACCAATTCATAGGCGTGGGTGCCAGGTAGCACGACACCATGGTGACGAACGCGGGGCTGTTCTCCACCATGATCGGGTGATAGTCGGCGTAGTATTGTTCGATCATGAAAAACCACAGCTCTAGGTCCTCATTGAGCGTACCGTGGTACTTGGGCGGCTCCGCCTTCCGGGCAGCAGGTGGCTTGCTAGTAATTGCTTCAAGACGCACAGCTTGAGCAGCTATTTGCTCATTCATTCGTGCGTGAAATTGTTCTTGTTGTTGTGCAAAAAACTGCAACATCTCACTAAACATTTGTGGCGCGTTGCTGGCGTCCATATTGGTGCGGCTCGATGGCTTCGTGACTCGATGGTCTGGACTCGGACTCGATGGTCTGGAACTTGGACTCGATGGTATGGAACTTGGACTCGGTAGCTCGATGGCGCCGAGGACTTGACAACGACAAGTGCTACTATGTAACGTCGTAGGCAGGCTTTCCTCTCTAGAAAGCGGAATGAAAAGTGTATTTAGTTTGGCTTAGTTCGGGATTTCCTTCTTTGTTGCTGCTCTTTTGCAGCCAGTCATTCTAAGAGTAAACCTAGCGTCATCTTAACCTGAACTAAAGTAAACACAGAGTAATTCTTCTAGGTGTCATCAACGGAGTTGTACTCCGTTACACGACCCCACTTTAAAAACACGCTTACCCCTTGACCGAAGGGCAGTTGGAAGCGATATGCCCAACTTGCTTGCAACGATGACACGTCGCGGTTTCCATCCACTTGGCCGTGGTTGCTGGCGTGCTTCCTCCAGTGACCCCATGATCAAAGCGCAACGTGAGCTCGGTGGTCTCTTCCAGCGTAGCGGGGTGATGTTCTCGGAGATGGTGGGACATCTCCGATCGAAGCCCCTGTTGAAAGTAGAACCGCAATTCCATGGGGGTGATGGCCACTTGGCATTGAATCAGGATATCTTAAAAGGCGCTCAGGTAGCCGTGCAGGGAGCCAATTTGCGTGAGTTTGCAGAGTTTCTCGCGCAGCATATACTCATTGTCCGGTGGCAGAAAACGTTTGCGCATAGCACCCTTGAACGTCTCCCAGGTTCGGACAATTTGGGCTCGATCACACTCGGCCACAAACTGCCGATACCAATTCATAGGCGTGGGTGCCAGGTAGCACGACACCATGGTGACGAACGCGGGGCTGTTCTCCACCATGATCGGGTGATAGTCGGCGTAGTATTGTTCGATCATGAAAAACCACAGCTCTAGGTCCTCATTGAGCGTACCGTGGTACTTGGGCGGCTCCGCCTTCCGGGCAGCAGGTGGCTTGCTAGTAATTGCTTCAAGACGCACAGCTTGAGCAGCTATTTGCTCATTCATTCGTGCGTGAAATTGTTCTTGTTGTTGTGCAAAAAACTGCAACATCTCACTAAACATTTGTGGCGCGTTGCTGGCGTCCATATTGGTGCGGCTCGATGGCTTCGTGACTCGATGGTCTGGACTCGGACTCGATGGTCTGGAACTTGGACTCGATGGTATGGAACTTGGACTCGGTAGCTCGATGGCGCCGAGGACTTGACAACGACAAGTGCTACTATGTAACGTCGTAGGCAGGCTTTCCTCTCTTGAAAGCGGAATGAAAAGTGTATTTAGTTTGGCTTAGTTCGGGATTTCCTTCTTTGTTGCTGCTCTTTTGCAGCCAGTCATTCTAAGAGTAAACCTAGCGTCATCTTAACCTGAACTAAAGTAAACACAGAGTAATTCTTCTAGGCGTCATCAACGGAGTTGTACTCCGTTACACGACCCCACTTTAAAAACACGCTTACCCCTTGACCGAAGGGCAGTTGGAAGCGATATGCCCAACTTGCTTGCAACGATGACACGTCGCGGTTTCCATCCACTTGGCCGTGGTTGCTGGCGTGCTTCCTCCAGTGACCCCATGATCAAAGCGCAACGTGAGCTCGGTGGTCTCTTCCAGCGTAGCGGGGTGATGTTCTCGGAGATGGTGGGACATCTCCGATCGAAGCCCCTGTTGAAAGTAGAACCGCAATTCCATGGGGGTGATGGCCACTTGGCATTGGATCAGGATATCTTAAAAGGCGCTCAGGTAGTCGTGCAGGGAGCCAATTTGCGTGAGTTTGCAGAGTTTCTCGCGCAGCATATACTCATTGTCCGGTGGCAGAAAACGTTTGCGCATAGCACCCTTGAACGTCTCCCAGGTTCGGACAATTTGGGCTCGATCACACTCGGCCACAAACTGCCGATACCAATTCATAGGCGTGGGTGCCAGGTAGCACGACACCATGGTGACGAACGCGGGGCTGTTCTCCACCATGATCGGGTGATAGTCGGCGTAGTATTGTTCGATCATGAAACCCCCCAGCTCTAGGTCCTCATTGAGCGTACCGTGGTACTTGGGCGGCTCCGCCTTCCGGGCAGCAGGTGGCTTGCTAGTAATTGCTTCAAGACGCACAGCTTGAGCAGCTATTTGCTCATTCATTCGTGCGTGAAATTGTTCTTGTTGTTGTGCAAAAAACTGCAACATCTCACTAAACATTTGTGGCGCGTTGCTGGCGTCCATATTGGTGCGGCTCGATGGCTTCGTGACTCGATGGTCTGGACTCGGACTCGATGGTCTGGAACTTGGACTCGATGGTATGGAACTTGGACTCGGTAGCTCGATGGCGCCGAGGACTTGACAACGACAAGTGCTACTGTGTAACGTCGTAGGCAGGCTTTCCTCTCTTGAAAGCGGAATGAAAAGTGTATTTAGTTTGGCTTAGTTCGGGATTTCCTTCTTTGTTGCTGCTCTTTTGCAGCCAGTCATTCTAAGAGTAAACCTAGCGTCATCTTAACCTGAACTAAAGTAAACACAGAGTAATTCTTCTAGGTGTCATCAACGGAGTTGTACTCCGTTACACGACCCCACTTTAAAAACACGCTTACCCCTTGACCGAAGGGCAGTTGGAAGCGATATGCCCAACTTGCTTGCAACGATGACACGTCGCGGTTTCCATCCACTTGGCCGTGGTTGCTGGCGTGCTTCCTCCAGTGACCCCATGATCAAAGCGCAACGTGAGCTCGGTGGTCTCTTCCAGCGTAGCGGGGTGATGTTCTCGGAGATGGTGGGACATCTCCGATCGAAGCCCCTGTTGAAAGTAGAACCGCAATTCCATGGGGGTGATGGCCACTTGGCATTGGATCAGGATATCTTAAAAGGCGCTCAGGTAGTCGTGCAGGGAGCCAATTTGCGTGAGTTTGCAGAGTTTCTCGCGCAGCATATACTCATTGTCCGGTGGCAGAAAACGTTTGCGCATAGCACCCTTGAACGTCTCCCAGGTTCGGACAATTTGGGCTCGATCACACTCGGCCACAAACTGCCGATACCAATTCATAGGCGTGGGTGCCAGGTAGCACGACACCATGGTGACGAACGCGGGGCTGTTCTCCACCATGATCGGGTGATAGTCGGCGTAGTATTGTTCGATCATGAAACACCACAGCTCTAGGTCCTCATTGAGCGTACCGTGGTACTTGGGCGGCTCCGCCTTCCGGGCAGCAGGTGGCTTGCTAGTAATTGCTTCAAGACGCACAGCTTGAGCAGCTATTTGCTCATTCATTCGTGCGTGAAATTGTTCTTGTTGTTGTGCAAAAAACTGCAACATCTCACTAAATATTTGTGGCGCGTTGCTGGCGTCCATATTGGTGCGGCTCGATGGCTTCGTGACTCGATGGTCTGGACTCGGACTCGATGGTCTGGAACTTGGACTCGATGGTATGGAACTTGGACTCGGTAGCTCGATGGCGCCGAGGACTTGACAACGACAAGTGCTACTATGTAACGTCGTAGGCAGGCTTTCCTCTCTTGAAAGCGGAATGAAAAGTGTATTTAGTTTGGCTTAGTTCGGGATTTCCTTCTTTGTTGCTGCTCTTTTGCAGCCAGTCATTCTAAGAGTAAACCTAGCGTCATCTTAACCTGAACTAAAGTAAACACAGAGTAATCCTTCTAGGTGTCATCAACGGAGTTGTACTCCGTTACATCTAAGGACTGGCTCAAGCTGCAGTACCACACGACCGACAATCAGTGGAATTGCACCGAGAGCATCGGCAACACGACGGTCGGTGGCGTAGCGACTAAGCACTGCTGGTACATTCCTGCGGACGGCTCGGAGGGCAAGGTCTGCTAGAAGCACCGTTGTTGTTCTGTTTCGGTGGACAGCAACGACCTAGTCAAGCTGACCATTTCAGTTTCTGTCGATCTCATGGATTTCTCGAACACCACAGCGTCGCAGCTTTCTTCACAACTAAAGTACATATAGTGCCTCTGACTCTAATTCGTAAGATTGCTCCCTTGGCTTTCGTCTTTAACTTTCCTGTACAGTTCAGATTCCTCGAATCAACACGATCAGCCGAAATATATGGCCTGCAGTGGTTTTATCCACTGAAATTCTATTCTACATACGAGTCTGGGCCAGGGAGCTCCCTTCTCAGCAAGCTGCAAACTGCGCGCCAGTCTTCATTCTTCGTTTTTGAGGGGAACGCCTCAACCCAACCGTCGGATGATCAAGCACGGTATAAGCAAGGTGCTGGCCACCGTCGCTGTGCTGTTCACTGCGGTGGCGGCTGCAAGCGGCTCCACAGTGACGTCAGACCCGACCACCGCGACATACTCGCTCTCAGCGTTCGCGATTGGAGACTGGGGGACCACCGTTGCCAAGGACTCGTGCTGCTCGCGCTCGTCCGGATACAACAACTATGATGTCAATGCGGAGGACGTCGTGGCCAGTCTGATGAACACTCAAGCGGGGGACGCCAAGGTGAAGCCCAAGGTCATCATTGGACACGGCGACAACTTTTACTGGACGGGAATCAACAGCCTGGAGGGCCGTGACTCGCGCTTCACGACGACGTTCGAGGACAAGTACGACGGGAAGAACCTGAAGGGGATCCCATGGGTGAACGTACTGGGCAACCACGACTACGGCGGTGCCAGTTATATCTGCAACAGCGGAGACAACAATGCCAAGTGTGAGAGCACCGAGGCGCTGATCCAGGGGCTGGAGAACAAGTTCAAGTGGCAGGCGGGGTACACCAGTCCCAATGACAACCGGTGGATCCTGGAGGACCATTTCTACGTCCACCGCATTGAGGACGCGGCAACGGGGGTCAGTATTGACATCTTCAACGTGGACACGAACGACGCAGACGTTCACGGCGCCATGCAGATCTGCTGCCAGTGCTACGGTTACGCAGAAGGTGACGATGCTGGATGCAGCAACGTTGGCCGTGGCCACCAGTATTGCGCCGGAGGGAGCACTACAGCTTACGATACGTGCATGGCTAAGTTCGCGGAATGGGGCGAGGATTCACGCACTCAGCTCAAGGCGAAGGTGGCAGCGTCGACCGCGACCTGGAAGCTCGTCAACAGTCATTACGGACCATACGACCACTATGCTCAGGCCGGCATGAACAAGTGGTTCGACGTCCTGAGAGGCTCCGGGATCCACGCGTTTCTGTATGGCCACACGCACGGAGAGAAGCACGACTACTCGGCGTCGCTTGGAATGCATTTCGTGGAGAATGGCGCTGGCGGTGGCATTCAGAAGGAGTCTGCGAGTGGAGTCCCGGACTTTGCAGCCCAGTACGCAAAGAACGAGTGGGCGTACACCGGGGACGAGTACGGCTTCTTCTCGTTGGAGGCGTCCAAGGACTGGCTGAAGCTGCAGTACCACACGACGGACAAGAAGTGGGCATTCACGGAGAAGTTTGGTAACACCACGGTTGGTGGTGTCGCCACGAAGCACTGCTGGTACATTCCTGCGGATGGCTTGGAAGGCAAAGCGTGCTAAGCCGGACGAAACCTGAGATGCTGCGAACCAAGTCGACAAGTGCGTTTTCTAATCTGAAGCAGCGTTTGTTTTCTATTCTGAAATTCATTGCATCACGTACTAGCATTGATCTACAGACCGTATTCGCATTAGCACCCCCGGCCTTCCGTGCCGTCAGCAGGGATGTACCAGCAGTGCTTGGTGGCGACGCCGCCCACCTTCGTGCCGTTGAAGCTCTCTCCGAACTCCCAAGACTGGTCCGCCGTGTGATACTGCAGCTTGATCCACTCCTTGGACGCCTGGAGCGACATGAAGCCGTACTCGTCGCTCGAGTAGGTCCACTCGTTCTTGACGAACGGAGCCGCGTAAGGCGGGATGCCGCTCGCAGACTCCTTCTGGATACCACCGCCGGCACCGTTCTCCACGAAGTGGATACCCAGCGACTCGGAGTAGTCGTGCTTTTCACCGTGATTGTGGCCATTAATCCACACGTGGACGCCCGAGTCTCGGAGTACGTCGAACCACTTGTTCATGCCCGCCTCGTCATAGTCGGTGTATATGCTGTAGTGCGAGTTAATAACCTTCCAGGTCGCGGTGGACTGCTTGACCTTGTCCGCGATCTGCGCGCGTGAGTCTTCGCCCCATTCCGCGAACCTATTGTAACAAGCCTCGTACTCAGCGGTATTCCCACCAGCACAGTACTTGTGTCCAGGGCCAACACTCTTACAGGCCGCGCTATCGCCGTTCGAGTAGCCGTAGCACTGGCAGCAGATCTGCATGGCTCCGTGGTTATCCGCGTCGTTCGTGTCCACGTTGAAGATGTCAATACTGACCCCCGTTGCCGCGTCTTCAATGCGGTGGACGTAGAAATGGTCCTCCAGGATCCACCGGTTGTCATTGGGACTGGTGTACTCCGCCTGCCACTTGAATTTGTTCTCCAGCCCCTGGATCAGCGCCTCGGTGCTCTCGCACTTGGCATTGTTGTCTCCGCTGTTGCAGATGTAGCTCGAGCCGCCGTAGTCGTGGTTGCCCATAACGTTTACCCATGGAATGGTCTTGATATTGTCACCTTTGAACTTGTCCTCAAACGTCGTGGTGAAGCGCGAGTCGCGGCCCTCAAGGCTGTTGATACCCGTCCAATAGAAGTTGTCGCCGTGTCCGATGATGACCTTGGGTTTGACGGCTGCATTACCAGCTTCAGTGTTCATCAAGCTGGCCACGACATCCTCCGCGACAATGTCGTAGTTGCTGTAAGTGTCGGAGCGGGAGCAGCACGAGCCCTTGAACGTCGTAGTTCCCCAGTCACCGATGGCAAACGTGGACAACGAGTACACTACAGTTGCCGGGTCAGACGTCACCAACGCCTCAGTGACGGCGCCAACTGGGTCGAGCATTCCTGGTCGTTGTCTCAGGTTCTGCTGGCAAATTCAAGAATGAACGCAGTCGACGACTGAAAGGCAAAGAGCCAGCACCGTCTTGGTGCTACATGGGCTCGTCTAGGAAGAGGCACAGTGAGGCGAGGAAAAACATCAGGGAGTTAATAGAACATCGCTCCCATGTGACGAATTTCAGCATTTTTGTAGGGGCTATTACTGTATAATACAGTTACTGGGGTTATGCTTAGCATAGCGGGGGGGGGGGCAACGCTAAGACAGAATGACAATTAATGCGTGCTCGTTGTCCTTACATGTTAGTACGCGCAAGCGCTAGAAATTCGTCCGGGAGTCCTACACGTACTGTGACTGAAGAATACGATGGTGATTGGTTGTAGATACGCGTTGCTAGAGTATTACGTCTTCCACCTGTTTGCACTTTTTGCGCTTCAATTCTGAAGATTTCTTTGGTGAACCGACTCCGGTCACGTTTGTGGCTGGTTTCAACGGTTAATCAGGGTTTCAAATGCACGATGTGATGTGAGGAATGCGGCTCATGGAGCCACACGTTCAAACATTGCCACTAGAACCCACCAGTTGTGCTCTTCGAGACCAGCTTCCTATGATCGTTAAGTCGTGTCCTCTTGTCTGCGGGCCTAGTCCAACCGATGCTGCATCACGACGCGGCATGTGTCTATAGGGCATCAGGCCAGCAAGCAACGTGTGGTACGTGGCGTTCAAGAGAACTCAGTTTTACCGCATTGGCGCCCAACAAGAACAAGCTTTCTGGCGGTTGAAAAGCATCAGCGTTAGAGCATACATGTAGTAATGGATCACCAGGCTGGGCGCTTGATTGTTGCCAGTATTGTATTCTGCTCGTAAACAAATCTGCGAGCGGAACATTCGTGTGTGCAATGCAGAGTCAGAGTCTACAAATACAATAGAACTGTAGACAGTACTATTTTACGATAGGTAGAGTCTACAAATATTATAGTACTGTAGAAAGTACTATTTTACTATAGGTAGAGTATACAAATACAATAGTATTGTAGGCACTACTATAATACTACATGTACAAATACATCATTAATTTTTGCAGTACTTTATCAGTAGTATTAATATTACTGCAGTATGCATGATTTTAAACATGAATACTACAGTAATATTATTTGTTGAAAAGTACTTTTTCAACAAATAGTATCCTAATAAATTATAATATTTTTACTCTTTGAAGTAAAGGAAAGAACTCAATCACAGCTCGAAGACTCGTATTTGTCTGCATTGGGAAAACTGATTATCCACTCGTTCTACATTATGCTCCGCCATTGCACCTCCGGATACCTTACATGTTGTGCCTTGTTCGAAATGTTTTTTTTATATATTAAACTATTTCGATGATATATTCGATGCATTTCGGTATTTTAAAGCGAGAAAGCTAGCACTAGGCATGCAAGTAAAGCAGCATGAACGCTGTGGAGGTTTGCATTCTGTCACTTATAACGAGATAACACCAACCAGCAAACTTTGTAGAAGTATACAGTGTTCCTGCAAAAAATATTTTAAACCAAGAGGGCTGGAGGGCAACTTCTCTCTGTCAGATTGAGAATGTTTTCTGCTGGCAAACAGCGAAGCTAAACGGACGCTGGAGGCTGAAGATACACAGCATAAGAAGAATTCCGTATATGTATATAGTGCAGCGCATAGAAGAAGAAGTTGATTATCTGGTTAAATTAATGGATGTCTCGTTTTGCTAGCTACCACAGTGTAAATTGACTAAGGTTGCTCACACATGAACTCCGCATGGTCTAACATATCATCTTACTTTATGCGCTGCATTATCCTGGGCTCAAGACTGAGATGCAACTAAGTCCACAATGTGTATTTTTCTAATTTGGAACAGCGTAACTAATTTTTCTAATATGAGTCATTGCTCATGACATCTCCTCATTCTAATGCCATTTGCAGTAATTTACTGTAAACCACTGCACACAACGCCACTACATTAGCACCCCCGGCCTTCCGTGCCGTCAGCAGGGATGTACCAGCAGTGCTTGGTGGCGACGCCGCCCACCTTCGTGCCGTTGAAGCTCTCTCCGAACTCCCAAGACTGGTCCGCCGTGTGATACTGCAGCTTGATCCACTCCTTGGACGCCTGGAGCGACATGAAGCCGTACTCGTCGCTCGAGTAGGTCCACTCGTTCTTGACGAACGGAGCCGCGTAAGCCGGGATGCCGCTCGCAGACTCCTTCTGGATACCACCGCCGGCACCGTTCTCCACGAAGTGGATACCCAGCGACTCGGAGTAGTCGTGCTTTTCACCGTGCGTGTGGCCGTTAAGCCACACGTGGATTCCGGAGTCCCGGAGAACGTCGAACCACTTGTTCATGCCCGCTTCGACGTAGTGGTTGTACACACTGTAATGGCTGTTGACGATCTTCCAGGTCGCGGTGGACTGCTTGACCTTGTCCGCGATCTGCGCGCGTGAGTCTTCGCCCCATTCCGCGAACCTATTGTAACAAGCCTCGTACTCAGCGGTATTCCCACCAGCACAGTACTTGTGTCCAGGGCCAACACTCTTACAGGTGGCGCTGTCACCGTTCGAGTAGCCGTAGCACTGGCAGCAGATCTGCATGGCGCCGTGGATATCGGCGTCGTTCGTGTCCACGTTGAAGATGTCAATACTGACCCCCGTTGCCGCGTCCTCAATGCGGTGGACGTAGAAATGGTCCTCCAGGATCCACCGGTTGTCATTGGGACTGGTGTACTCCGCCTGCCACTTGAATTTGTTCTCCAGCCCCTGGATCAGCGCCTCGGTGCTCTCGCACTTGGCATTGTTGTCCCCGCTGCTGCAGATGTAGCTCGAGCCGCCGTAGTCGTGGTTGCCCATAACGTTTACCCATGGAATGGTCTTGATATTGTCACCTTTGAACTTGTCCTCAAACGTCGTGGTGAAGCGCGAGTCGCGGCCCTCAAGGCTGTTGATACCCGTCCAATAGAAGTTGTCGCCGTGTCCGATGATGACCTTGGGTTTGACGGCTGCATTACCAGCTTCAGTGTTCATCAAGCTGGCCACGACATCCTCCGCGACAATGTCGTAGTTGCTGTAAGTGTCGGAGCGGGAGCAGCACGAGCCCTTGAACGTCGTAGTTCCCCAGTCACCGATGGCAAACGTGGACAACGAGTACACTACAGTTGCCGGGTCAGACGTCACCAACGCCTCAGTGACGGCGCCAACCACGGCGGCGTAGACAGCCAGTAGCTTGGGGTTGAGCATTCTTGGTTGTCTTCTCGGGTTCTGCTGGTAAATTCAGGAGTGAATAGACGTCTGCGCGCAGGATCAGAGGAGACCAGCCCACGCAGTGAGTGGGCTGGTCTAGGACGAGACACGGCGGGGCGAGAAAAAACATCCGGGAGCCTCCATGGGTCAGACTTTCCCCTGTGGTGAATTTCAACATCTTTGTGTTGGTATGCAGGAAGGCTATCCATGGGGCTGCTGGAGTTTATTGTCCCGGCCAGAATTGAGTTTATAATAGTTGAGCACAATGGAGAGGCGACGCTAAGGGAGAACGACAACTGCAAGCGTGTCTATTGTTTTCAGTGCAGGCAAGCGCTAGAAGTCCGTCCTGGAGTCCTTCAATATGGATAGAAGGCGCCGTCCGCGTTACTGTTGCATTACGTTTTGCGCCTGTTTGCACTTTTCGCGTTTCATTCCTGAAGATATATTTGGCGAAGTGACTGCGGTCACGTCTGTAGCTGGCTTCAGCGCTTGATCAGGGTTTCAAATGCACGACGCGGCTCACGGAGCCGCACACGAATGGCAACCCGATCGAGGCATTGCACGCGTACAGTGTGGTGTTGCAGGATCCGTGCCACCAGAATCTACCAGTTGTGCTCGCCCGCCTCCTGTGATCGTTGAGTTGAATAAGCGTTGTCAAGACTCCCGATACTGCATTACGACGTGCATGAACGGATCTACAGTCTGTACAAGGGTCCAAGCTAGCAAATAAAACTTGCTGTGCGGATAAGCAGCTTCGGGTTTACCAGTGTGACCATGAATTACCTGAATAATTGAACAAGCTACCTCGCGACTGAGGAGACTCAGCTCTAATAAGTACTGTAACAGGACACAACGACGATGTTTAGCGACAAGTACTATTATACCGTGAGCAACAAATACCCTGGCAGGCCGTTCATCGTAAAATATCCATTATAGCAACGTTTGTATGGGTCCGAAGACGCTGTACGTGACGGACGCGTTGATGTGGTGTCGTTGAAAATCGCTATAAAGCAACAGCTTCAGCAGCATCGCATGAATGTCTTTCCACTTCAACGGCACAAGGCTGGCAACAATAGGTACAATCGACTTTGTGGACGACAGTTATGATGACCAGTTTCCTGTGAGCATCGATATAGAGATTCTCTATTAGAGAATGTCAAGTTCACCAGAAGCGCGAACACTATTTGTCTCTGCCATCCTTGAGTCGGTGCTTGTCCTGTATCTGGGGCTTCCGTACGAAGGCGATTACGAGAGAGAGAGAGAGATGAAGGAGTCTGTTCGTTGACTGAAGATGCACTGTTAAGGGGAAATAAGCAAAACAAAATAACCCGAGTATTGCAAAATACAATTAAGCCTCTAGCTCGACTTCGCCCTTGGTGAGCAGCTTCGAAAGCGCCGACTTCTTGGCGCTGCGCTTCGCACGGCGCTCGTTTTTCAGCTTCTCGCGGTTCGCACGCAACGTCTCCTTGTCTACCTTGCGCTTCTTGGCACCACGAACAGGGCCGGATTCATCGTCCGAGATGCCGTCGAACGCAGCGCCCATGTCGATCTTCTCCTTCTTCACCTTCTGGACGGGTCGCGACTGCACTTCCTGCTCCTGCTCCTCAACCTGCTGCTGCTTCTGGCTGCTAATCTGCGCCTTGGCCTTCCACTCGAACTTCTTGGGACCTGCGCTCTGCTGCTTCGGCTGCTGCTGCAGTTTCTTGCTCGCCGGCTTCTGAGCCGCCATGAAGCTGTTCACGTGCGCCGCGAGTCCAGCCGCAGCAGGCGCCTTCTCCACCTTCGCCTTTTTGGGCTTGACATCGACGACCACCTCGTCGTCGCTGTCGCTCTCCTGCTCCTGCTCCTCCGGTCGTCTCCTCTTCTTGCCCGCCTCCGCCTTCTTGTCCACCACCTCGAACTGCTCCTTCTTCACCTCCACCTTCTTCTCCTTCTTCTTGTCCTTGGCGGCCGGGGTCTCGGTCTCCAGCAGCTCGTGGCGGTACAGACACTTCTTGCCTCTGTGGCAGCGGCCGTTCTGGAAGCCGTAGCACACGCGCTTCTCCGCGGGCTTGTTCTCCTTCTTCTTCTTCTTCTCCTCCTTCGCTTGTTTTTCTTCCTCTTCATCCTCCGTCTCGTCGTCGTCGTCGTTCTTCTCCTTCTTGGGGTGCGAGAACTTGCAGTCGTCGCCGCGCTTGCACTCACCCGTCTGCACGAACTCGAAGCAGTTGCCGTACTCGCCGTCCTTGATGTCGTGCGAGAAGGGGCAGTTGGCGCCCTTGGTGCACTTGCCCTTGCGCAGCAGCCAGCACGGGCGCTGCGAGGCGTCGGGCGTCTCCTTCTTCTGCGCCTGGAACTTGTCCTTGGGCACGAGCTGCCGCACGTTGAGCGTGCGGCCCTGCACCACCTTCTTGTCCATGGCCTTGATGGCCGCGCGCATGGCCGACCCGGCCGTGAACGTCACGAAGCCGAAGCCGCGCGACGCGTTCGAGGCCGCGTCCAGCACCACCTTGGCCTCGGCCACGGCGCCGAAGTCGCTGAACAGGTCCGACAGCTGCGCGTCGTCCAGCGTCTTGGGGATGCCAACCACGATGATCTTCTGGCTGTCGTTGGACCTCGTCATCGCTGCAGGTGTGTGTGTGTGTATGTATGTAGGTATATGGACTTGGTCTTGCCAGGAACAGTTTAGCTGATACCCTGGAATTCAAGACTGAGAGGGAACTGCTGGTTGGTGATGCATGTAGCCATCTTCTTTAATTAGGTCATCGGATAAGTTTCCAATGTAGCCATCGGACTTGAAAAGGTATACGATTGTAGTGCTCAGTCAACGACGACGTTATCATTATCTTGATGTCCAAGAGTGTGCATAAGCTTACTGTAGAGGCGCATGCCTCGTTACCGCCACTGGTGAAGTGGATGCGTAGCAGGAAGGCTTCCACGCAAGTGTGATGTCCCCGCGGTACACATCGTTGGTCATGAGATTGAGAAGTGCCCCGACTGCGATGGTCTTGTGGTCGTCACTTCCTCAACTGCAGCTCGTGCTGTATCAGCTCCACACGTTACGCGCAAGCACAGCATCAATACCAACCACAGGAAGAACTCGACGATTGACCGTTAGTTTGCTGCGAACTAACACCTTCATGTCTGTCGACACCTGAATAGCCGCTCCTATTTTTGTCGAATGGACTCCTGCGGTAGTAATGGTAAAATGAATGCGTGCTGCTAGCAGGAAAAAATAGTGTGTACATACGAAAGCGGTTTCGAAATAGCCTGGGTTCCGAAACTCAAAACCCAAATGCTATTTAGCTTCAGCTAGTGTACGTCATCCGCGCATTGCGAAATCGAGGCGAGACCGATGGACCTTCTCGTGCTATCGCTGTTGTTATTCTTCGGCGTTTGTGCAGGTCAAGAAAATAGCGACGCTGAGGCTTGCAGTACGTGCAGCGGCGGCGCGTCAATCGTTGACGCTACCGCTCGGGGCAGCGCTACGACAGTATACTTGCCCACAAATGCTGTACTTCACCAGTTCCTGAATACTACCGGAATGGACCCCGACTCTCTTGTGGCGGTGAGCTCCAGCTACAGTGTTTTGCAGGCGGAGAGTGAGGGCCTGGCTGCCATTACTAGCCCCGACACCAACGTATTTGCGTCAGTCCTCATCGTGCCGGGCAGTACTGACAACTCGGTCATGAGTATGATAAACCAGTCCGAATCAAACCTCCGTGGCGAGTTATCTGGTCGCACGCAGCTCATGTACAATTGTACGTCAGCTCCAACACTTTGGAATTTACTCGAGGACGTGAACGTGTTGAACCTGACCAGCTTGCAGCTTTTTGATAACGATGCAACCGCTGATAAAATCCTCAATTTTCGTGATGGAGACAAAAATCTGGTGGAGGAACAGCGTGACATCGTCGCACTTATCTCTATCCAAGTTGCAGATTGCTTGGCGATGCAAAAGTCGTCAATTGGAAGACCAGTGTTGGGAAACTCGTTCTTTGGCGCCATTTTTGACAGCTCTCCAACATATTTTTACAGTTTGAGCAGCACGGTCCTGAAAGCCAACAGCAGCTTCGAAGGTATGGACCAGTGTGTGCTGCAGCTTGAGATGGCCCGAGCATCCTTAGCAGAGGTCTATCCAGATTGCAAGATTAAATTCCACGCGACAGACCTAAATAACTTCGTTGGTGTGTACTTCAGGGCTAAGTGATCCGCAAACCAATCGTCGGCTAGCTGTTTCCAGTTTTGGGTTTGTGAAGGATCCGTCATGTACGTACAAGTGTGGATCTTCCGGGGCGGATGTCGACCAGTGCTTGGCGTCCAATGGAAAGGGTGGATGGAATGTAGTGCAGTGTCAAATGCAATTCTATGAGTTGCACAGTGATTTCGACTTTGAATGTGGCGACAAAACTGGTCCACCGTACAATATGGTTGCACCCCTCGCTAGCCAATGCTACGATTGCTACGAAACGACGTCGAGCTGTACGTCTGGCTATACTACTATCTCGGGTGTGGGTTGCTGTCGGAAATTGAGTTGTGTGGCGATGGATTCGACACAATTGGCAGCACCACCGCTTCTAACTTGGAATTTGGAGGCTGACGCACGCACGATTACTAACCCAGCTTTCCCAATTTTCGATAATGGATACTGCTCCGATGATACGGACCCATCAAGTAGTTGCTGTCGTATCACGTGCATTAATTGCTTTCTCAACATCTCGGTTCTATCGTTTTCTGCTGACTTGGACTCATACTCTTCCCCTAAAGAGTATTCTACGACAACCGAGGTGCAGTTAGCAGGCACTTCGGAGATGATATTAAAGGTTTTTGCGCCAAACGGGTGCGTGGTGGAAACTAGCGACACTGTTGCAACCATCGCTCTCAGCTCGTCTCTTGGCAGCGGAATGCCTTTAGAAGCCCAGCTTACTTTGGATATTCTCAAAAAGCTCAACATGCAGCCTCATCGGTCCGATATTGAGTTCGGTGCCACTAACGAGATCCGAAGTCTCTCAACAGGGTCCGTACGTTCCGACCAAAAGTTCTTTGATATTCAAGTAAACAGTAAAACTTCTCAAGATCCGACGCCAACCGGTGTTGACATCGACCTGGAGGTCGACGTGATCCCTACTGTGACAGTGGCAATCAACTTCTTTAATGCTGTAGCAAAAATTGGGGTCACGACGAAACTCTCTCTCTTCACACAACTACAATCTAACATCGGTTTCCCCGATTCACGTACAAATTTGTCGACGAAGTATCTGAATGAAGCCTCAATGTTTCAGGGAGGAGACTGTCGATTGGAGCATTTCATGGAGTACAATGGATTTGCTGGGTATAAAGACATCACAGTTACATTACCGACATCGCTTAATGTCCCCGATGTTGCTACAGCAGATTCTGAACCTATGCTACTGTCATCTTCCGATAGTACAAGCACAAACCTGGTCAGTGGTTGTATTTCCGCCGTCTACAACGCCCAGGTCAAACTGTTTACAAGGCTGGACGGCGCAACATTACTATCCGACAAAAAACAAACTGCACTCAAGAATATCCTGACGTGGGCGCTTGGTATTCCCGAAGTTGATCCGATCTTCGTTTCTATCGTCGCGGTTTCTAGTGCAACAGGTGAAATATCGGTACAGATTGCCATACCACCCTCACTTTCGGCCACCTACCCGACAGCATCGCTCCTCGAGACGCAGCTCTACAAAACGGCAAGGAGTTCCAACTTTTCAGCTCTTGTTAGTTCGTACGTGGGTCTTGATCTTGCCTCACGCTGTGAAAGTGGCTGGAAAGGCACGAGTTGCACGAGGGAGTGCTCCTTATCGCACTGCGCCGTCAATTCTACTGTCTGCAATCCCCTCAGCGGCGCTGTGCTCTCGTGCGATACTTGTGATGACGGATGGTGGGGGGCTCTTTGCCAAACTCAATGCTCATCGACAAACTGCTCAGTCGGATCTGTAAGCTGCAACGTTGTCACTGGAGCCGCTATTTCGTGCCGCGATTGCAACGATCGCTGGTGGCCGTGGCCTCTATGTGAGAACCAGTGCTCGTCACGGCAGTGTCCTATCGGCTCAGTCAGTTGCCACAGCTCTAACGGCACAGCTTTATCTTGCAGTTCCTGCTACGACGGATGGTGGGGAACAACTTGTCAAACTCGATGTACTTCTGCTAATTGTCCGATAGGCTCGGTGAGTTGCGACGCTGTGAGCGGAAAGCCGACCTTGTGCAGCTCTTGCGATCGCGGGTGGTGGCGACCGACTTGTCAAAATCAATGCGCGTTTGCACACTGCAGCGTTGGGTCCGTTAGCTGCGACTCGAACAATGGCTCTGTCATCTCGTGTAGTTCCTGTGATGACGGATGGTGGGGACCAACTTGCGAGAATCGGTGCTCCTCAACGCATTGCCCAACTGGCACTGTAAGTTGCGACTCTGCCACCGGTGAAGCCATTTCGTGCAGTACCTGCAACGATGGATCGTGGGGTGAAAAGTGCGAAAAGCAATGTTCTTCGCCGCACTGTCCGGTCGGTTCTGTAAGTTGCGATTCGGTGAGTGGAGTTGCTTCTTCTTGCAAGGATTGCAACCATGGCTGGTGGGGGACAACATGTCAAACTCAGTGTGCATCAGAGCACTGTCTGGTTGGCTCTGTTAACTGTAACGCTATGGAGGGCTCAGTCAGTTACTGCGATCAGTGCGAAGAAGGTTGGTGGGGCAACTCCTGCGAGTCACAATGCAGTTCAGACCACTGTCCTGTTGGGTCGGAAGTTGTGACGCAACTAACGGAGACGCGGTCGCATGCAATAGCTGCGAAGATGGCTGGTGGGGAAGTCTGTGCACGAAACGCTGCTCTTCAGATTACTGCACAGACCACGCCATAACTTGCGATGCTGTTAGCGGCGAAGCTATTTCTTGCGGCTTTTGCGAGGAAACCTGGTGGGGTAAGACGTGCGATCAGCGGTGTGCTTCGGACCACTGTTCAGTCGGCTCTGTCAGCTGTGACTATGCAACTGGAGTTGCCTCCTCTTGCAGCGACTGCGAGGACGGGTATTGGGGGGACATGTGCGAAAATGAAATTGCCCTCCCGGATCACTGCACCAGAGCCAGAAGCCGGCAGGACGATGGATCTCCCTTCAGGTGCTTGGCGTGCGAGCACGGCTACTGGGGGCCGATGTGCGAGTATTCGTGCGAGATCCCGCTGCGGTGCAGAACCTCCCGCTGCGTGCAAGATACGGGAGAAATTACGATGTGTCTGTTATGCAACTACGGGTGGCATGGGCGGTTCTGTGGCAGCAAGCTCGGGAAGCCTTGGCCGTAGTTTGGTTGGATAAATTCCAGCTCACCAAAAAATCACTTCGTATTGCCCTCTTCGTACTTTCCGCAATAGTCAAAATCAAAGTTAGCAGCTGCGAGCTCCAGCTCTTACTCTCCCCAAAGCTGTCCCGGAGGATAAATAACTGTATGAACTCGATACTCGTTGTATATTGCTGCTTACCGGCGGTGGTCATCCCTGCATGTCGGTTGGTTGTGTCGGTAGTGCACGCGATAATACAACCATGCAAACTACTAGTATTCGTAGAGCAAGCAACTACACCATTTCCGGGTCGTTCTTCCCAAATGCTCGATATACTCATGGATGGTTATGTGGACGTCGCATACGCAAAAGACAGGCTTGGCCATTGAAGGTCCAAGCCTGTATTAATAAGCCTGTGCCGACTAGGTGAATTCGCGAACTTCTTCCCTGCGTTCCATAGGTCGTGGCACCATCCTCGCCGAGTCTTTGCTTAGAAGTCTTTTGAATACTTGGCCTGAATCACCCTTCGACACCCACCTTGCATTAAAACTTTTAATTTAAAAGACCTCAACGGCAACTTGACATACACACAAGTTAACTGCTATGATAACGCCATTGGACGCACGATATTGCAGTGTCACCAAATTCCTCTCGACGACGCGTCGGCGGGTAACATCAAGCCAATGTGATCCGATTCAGAGCAACACGTCTGATTGCTCCGTTATATACTCAACAAGCGTAATCACAGAGGCCGCCAGTATTACGGTGACAATTGTGGCAGCACCATACAACAACATTTACTGGACACTTCTCGTCCCCACGCTTCCGGCATAATTCGAACATCTGAGCGATACGGTATTGAAGTCATGGCATTAAACGCCTGTCTTCGCCGCTGTTGGAAGTGGGGCCGCAAGTACCAAGGTACAGCCCAATGCGTATGCACAATGCTACCGTAAACGTAAACTGAGACCTGGCTTCCAGCCCAAATTCGTCAAGGAATGGGGCAAATTTACCCAATTTTTCAGCAAACTGCTAAAATACGAATCGAGTTATCATACCGATGGGACCGACGTTTCTTCGTCATAACATGTGATCATATCAGGCGCAGGACTTTTAAGTATTTAAAAATACTTAGCAATAAACCCACTCCGTGTTGCCACCACGGCTTGAGCTCGTCACTTCCAATTTTTCTATAACAAGCTCAAGCCAGAAGCGGTAAGCGAAACAATGCTAACCTTCAAGGCACTGGCCAACACTGTGGTACTGCTCGTCATGGTAGGGGCCTCAACTGTTACGGTCGCAACGACGAACCCTGCCACGGCCAATTACACGGTATCAGCCTTCGCCGTCGGTGACTGGGGGTCAACTACTGCTAAGCTGCTGGGGCAAGTACGACAACTTCGATCTACACGCACAGGAAGTCGTGGGCATGTTGATGGACCAACAGGCTGCGACCTCGAAGCCCAAGGCGGTGCTCGGCCACGGCGACAGCTTCTACTGGACCGGTATTGACAGTCTCGAGAGCCGTGACGCTCGCTTTCATGCGACATACGAGGCCAAGTACCCCGGAGCCAACATCAAGAACGTCACTTGGGTGAATGTCATGGGCAACCACGACTACGGCGGTGCGAACTACATCTGCAACGTCGGTGATCGGCTGGTCCGTTGCAACACCACGCAGCAACTGCTCCAAGGTCTGGAGAACAAGTTCAGCTACCAGTCGACGTACCAGAGCCCCAATAAAAACCGCTGGCACTTAGACGACCGCTTCTACACCCGTGGCGGCACACGTGTCCACTCACTTTGCCGGATCGCACGGTGGAGACACGGTGGTAATCGACCTGGCGCTCCCTTTCGGGTGGACGGGATCGCCGGCGTACTACGGACTGTTCGGCGGAGCGATCTCCTTCTTGGTCTCCCGCGAGAGCCCCCACTCGCTGGACCCCAAGGAGACCGACACGGAACCGTTCTTCTCGTACGTCTGGGTGGACGATCATCTCCTGGTTGAAATCGAGCGAGAACACCGCTGAAGCGGCTCTACGACTTAGTATGCTGGCGACGCTCGGTCCAGACGCTATCAGAGGCGAAGTTCTCGACGTGGTCCACCAAGCTCGTGGTGCTCGGCCTGCTTTGGGACACCAAGTCAAGAACAGTGTCTATGCCTAGCGACCAGGTTGCCAAGGCGCTATCGCGTCTCCGGGAGGTCATTGTGGCAGCTCGGGCTACTCGCCACCAGCTTGAAAAACTCTTGGGCTCCCTGCGTCACATCAGCCTGTGCTACCGGTCGGCTCGGGCTTTCTTCCAGCGTCCTGGCGCCGGTTCGTATATCTACCAGTGTTCTCCAAGACCTGCTGTGGGTGGAATCCCTCCTACAGCACGACGCCATGAACGGAATTTCAACGAGCCTGCTTGCTGGAACGTCGGAGCCCTGCGTGCACCTGTTCATGGACGCGAGCGACTCTGTCCTTGCGGTGCTCTATCCAGCGATTCGCGAGTACATTCGGGTGCGGTTTGACTCCGCCGAAACTCAAGCTCTCCGCGCGACCACAGAGTTCAGCATCAACACGCGCGAGCTGCTCAGCGCCGTGCTCGCCGTCCTGGTGTGGGGGCCTATGTGGAAGCGTGTGCCGGCCGATATCAAGCGCCCTATTCACGTTCGGTGCTGGATCGACAATTTATCTGCTACGGCGTGGATCGCCCGTCATCGAGCATGCCACCCGGCGGGACAGGAACTGCTCCGTGTACTCTCCTGCGCAGAGGTTGAATTTGGGCTGCACGTTTCCGCTGCTCACATCCCCGGGGCGCGGAACACGCTTGCCGACATGGGGTCTCGAGCTTGGTCCAGCACAGGACTTCGTGATTGGTCTAACAAGATGTCGTCGTGGTGCGAGCAGGTCGTACCCCCGCGTTTTCGCAAGATTTACAACGGGACTTGGTCTTCCTACAATGGAGGTCACTCGCCGACACATCACGACGACACGTGGCGCCGCTGGATCGCCTTCTGCGCGCGGGCCCGACTGCCCCGCTGGCTTTCCCCCGACGACCTCAACGGACAATCCCTACAACTTGTTGTTTTCGCAATTAGCTGCTGGAACAAGCGCAACGCGGCAGCCCCTCTCCGTTTTGGTACCATTCGGGCTCTCATCAGCCATATCCAATGGTGTCATCAGCTCGCCGTCGGCTTCCGTCCACGTCTCCAGCGACAACACGAGCTCGTCTTACAAGGGATGCGTCGGCTCAGCCCGCCTCGCAACCACCACGGAGCCGTCTCCGTCGACATGCTTCGGACCATCGCCTCCTCCGCGAACATGTCCAGCGCCCAGCACCGCGTCATTTGTGGGGCTGCGGTGCTGGGCTTCTACTTCTGTCTACGGGGAGCAGAATATCTATCTTCGCGAGGAAAAAGACACGGCTACTGCCTGCAAGTCCAAGATGTAATCGTCGGTGACGCTCATGGTGCAAGTACAACGAGCTTCGTGGCCGCTGTATCGGTGTGTATCACGATGAGGGGTAGCAAAACAGACCAATCAGGACAATCAACAAGACGGACGCTACTCAAGAACGACCAGGCCCCGGTTTGCCCACGCGGCATTGCTGCTGCTACGAAATGCTGCCACTCTCAACCTGCCCAAGGACGCACCTCTCTGTTCAACTAGCCGCAGCAAGACCCTGTCAGCCGAAACTATGACAGTCGTGCTCCGAAGAGCAGCTACACGATGCCATGTGGACCCGCAGCACATATCGGCGCACTCGCTACGAGCAGGAGGTGCTACCGCGCTTCATGGTGCTGGGGTTGACACGGGCACCATCCGAATGCACGGAAGATGGGCTTCAGACGCGTATCGTGCCTACATTCACGAAGCACCCGCCGACCAGCTTCAACTTTCACGACACATGGGGTCTCAGCGCCACTCGTAGCCGCATCAGCTCGGTCTACCAGAATATTGGGGCAGCAATGGTGCAAGCACCAGTGCGGTCGACCGATAATGAATGCAGCTACGTGTGACCCCTCTACGATGACGAGATGTGAAGGAAATGGGTATCTTTTGGCAAAAGGCCAAATATCCGGTTTTCTCAGCACGAGGAATAAGTACACGGCGAAGACAGGATCAGGCCCCCATCGCGCGACACGTGGAACCGCCAGCTGCAGCTGCACATAGGTTAGTTTCAGGGATGTTAAAAGAAAGCCCATCAAAAATGAGATTTTTTCTCAAGGATATAAGAATATAAAAGAAGATTTTCGGGTTCTCAAATTACAGCGAGCATATGTGTGTGTATACCTACCTAACCCACGCCCCTACCACTTTGTCTATTTGCTTCGCCGTTGAAGTTGACGTTGCTACACTAACACTGTTGCCTTCACTTTGGATATAGATATACGACGCAGACAGAGTCGGCAGCATACCTGAAAATATAGCAGGCATTTTGTTGAATATATTGGACATGAAGGGATGACAAGGATGTAGTCGTCACTTTGTTGGAGTGACCTATGACTTCAAAATTCCGTGAATAGACAACAAATGAACTACTTCGAAGTATTATACCGTAGTTACTGCTCCTTTCTAGCTCGTTTTGGACCTTTCCCATCGTATCAACTAACAGCTTGAAAATTGGCTACAATATAAGAAAAAAGAAAAAAAATCGGCCTCTGACACCAATCTTCTTTTTCAATAGAAGAAGATATAAGAAAAATCAATAAAAGAAAATTTACCATCCCTGGTTAGTTTATCATTCTCCAATCTGCTCCGTCGAGCAACGACCCACCGCACCTCACCCTAGCAATGGTGCAAGCACCAGTGCGGTCGACCGATAATGAATGCAGCTACGTGTGACCCCTCTACGATGACGAGATGTGAAGGAAAATCGACATCTTCAACGTCGATATGAACGATGCGGATATTGCTGGCGCTCACGGAGTCTGCTGTCAGTGCTACGGCTACGCGCCAAGTAATGACACTGGTGGGTGTGGTAGAATTGCCCGTGGCGACAAGTACTGCTGCGGGGGCGAGACTGCGATGTATGATACATGCATGACCACGTTCTCTGAGTGGGCCGAGGATTCTCGTAAGCAGCTTGCAGCCAAGGCCAAGGCGTCCACCGCGACCTGGAAGATCGTGAATAGTCACTACTCTCCTGTCCAGCACTACAAGGTGGACGGCATGAACCGCTGGTTCGACGCGCTTCGTGGCTCGGGCATTCACGCCTTCATCTACGGTCACACGCACGGCGAGAAGCACGACTACTCGGCGTCGCTCAAGATGCACTTCGTAGAGAACGGAGCTGGCGGCGGCATGAAGAAGGAGTTCGCGAGCACGATCCCAGATGTTGCTGCCAAGTACGTGAAGAAGATGTGGGCCTACACTGGCGACGAGTACGGATTCATGTCGGTATCCAAGAAGTGGCTCAAGCTGCAGTACCACACGGCGGACAACAAGTGGAACTTCACCGAAAACAGCACGGACCTAACGGTCGGTGGTATTTAAAGACGCGATATCCGGAGTGGAAGGTGGCGCAACGGATGCAAGCCGCGCTGCGGACAACAATACAACTTGCCCCTTGCATCCCAACAGCTACAGTGCGGCAGCCCGTGGGATTCATTCATGGCCGGTCATCGCACCCCAAGCGGCATGGGGGATTTGGTTACGTGCTGGTGGACACGAATACGCCAGACAACAACGGCATACTAGCAGGTGGAGGCAGCAGAGTGCAACCACCGGATAACTGCACAGCGAACACGGCTGCTCTACACTCGCTACTCCAACTACTTAATCGAGCATATGAGTTAAATCTCCGCGGGATTCATGTGGCAGGAGACTCAACAGTGGTGGTCCGCTACCTTCGCGACAGACGCCAACCCAAGAAGGAGAACCTGAAGCGTTTGTATCTCAAGTGCAGACGGCTAGCAGATCGGATACGGGTAGATGCATGGCATCACATTCACCCAAGCGCCAACACAGGTTGTGTACTACTTGCTACGACTGGGTCGCCACTCGACTCCGACGACAATCCCGGGGTCGACCCACTTACGAAAAGCTTCCCCTCACTGGAGCAGGCTATACGACAAGACATCTACATGCTTGCGCAGACGCAACTAGACACGGGCATGGCCCAAAGCCAGGGTGGCAGACATCAGCAGATCTAGATCACCAAGTTGCTGGTCTTTTGATCGGCTCAGTGTTTGGATTCTTTTAAGTAATCCAATATACCTCATCATCATCTAACGGTCGGCGGTGTCGCGACTAAGCACTGCTGGTACATCCCTGTCGACGGCGCGGAAGGCAAGGCATGCTAATGAATGTCCTTTAACAAGCATTAGTTGCAAAATAGATGCTTACTCAAAAGGATTCGCATCTCGATTATACAGGATGTATGCCTTGATTGAAGATTCAGAGGTCCGAAAATACAGTACTATATTGAATTGAGTACGAGATCAGACCGTAATATAAATTACAATTCAGCAAGGAGAAATAATAAAAATTGCCGCAATATAAATATACTGCTCTTCAATTTGAGGCATTTCTAGAGTCGTTTAGAAACACTTTTTTGGGTGTTGCTTTAGAAAACTTTGCATAGTGGATGCTTAAACAACCTACCGGTAGTAATACGTGAGCGAGATATATCTGGATCTTGCTATATATCGTTAATCTGGTGTAGTAGATTCCAGGGTTTCACCTTGGTATCACTGCAGTTAAGGGCTCGATAGCATGTCGCGGCGGTGACCCACGCCAGCCACAGATAATGGGTTCACCGCATCATGACCAGTCAAGCTTCACACAGACACACTTCATAGTGTGTGCACCTGATATGAGGTTACAGACTAAGCATTTTGTATGATCAACTGCTTCGCGGACCCACTTCGCTTTTTCTCCTATAATTGCCTCAAAAGGCGTACACACTATATCAAAACATAAAGCTCAAGTCCCTAGTGGATTGCCATCCGCTGCCGTCCCCTGATGTGATGTGTTCGGCGGGATTCACTACATCTGGACGTCATTGATGTTCTGACTTGCGTACATATTGGTTTCTAAAGATGTTGATTGCCCATTATGGCTTTTACTGCACCTTAATCGTTGCGTATGTAGACCTAACTATCATTTTATGACGTACTTTGCTATGTTTGGCGCCCGTGCAACCTTTTTTCATATTAATTGTCAATAATTGGTATAATACTGTATTGTATTGGAATCGTTGATCTCCAATAATATAAAATAGTATTGCAAAATCCAATTATTTATTGGATCGCAATTATTATTTCGGACCTCTGGTGCTCGGGTAAGCAAATATTGGGTTTGCAGATTAATGGTCAACCCCTGGAATGCGTGGGCCGCCATATTGTCTGATCGTTTTTTATCGAGTTTACAAATATAGGTAAGAGAACACTGGCAGGCACCTCGTGCTCGGACGCGTTATTTCGACACGAATAGTCCGCGCAAGGAGTTTTACCTTTTGGGACAACACTGAGGTGAACCTCCAATAGGACCAAACGCACCGTTGGGTACAAGACGTCAAGCCCCGCTGTATAGAGATCGACAGACGACTCTGGAGCTTATTTACTTCATAATTGTTTTCTGTCGGCATCATGAGCTCTGTGATGAACGTCTTGGCCATACCTGAGGCCGGTAAGCTCGTGGACGTGCTCTCCAGAACCATGCAGTTTTCAGCCGAGATGAACGAAGCGAAAGACGCCTGCCAGCGCCTCCATCTCCGTCTAAAGGACATTTTCGACGAGCTCGTGAAGATGGCGCGCAACAATTCCCTCCCTGAAAACGACGAGCTCAACAAGTTAGTGGTTACGATGACAAAGTATCTGCGATTCCTGGAGCAACACCGGTCTTTTTCATCACGCTAAAATGATGCGCGAGCTCGACTTGATCAACCAAGACGTGGACATGCTGTTCAAACTGTACAGTATCGCCAACACTGCTACTGTCAAGGAATGGAAAAAGCAGTGGGAAGAAGACATGCAAAGGCAGAAGGAGGCTATGGCATCTATCGTGGCTAGCAATGAGATTGCCCTGCGTGAATGCCCATACAAGCGCTCTCAGCTGGAAGCTGTGCTTAACATAAAGTTTGAGTTAGAGCAGCACGCCGACCGTCACGACAAGCAAGTCACGCGTCTGATGCGGACGCTGGTATCGACGATTCTCCGCGTATCCAAGATGAAAGTGGACAAGCTGCCGCGGTGGTTCCTGCCTCTCGATGGGCTGAAATCTGAGCCAGGACCGTTCGCTCGTGGCTCCTTCGGTGCGGTTCACCGTGGCGTCTGGAAGTCTGAGGACGTGGTGGTGAAACGATGTTTTGTTGCGGACCTAGCAGATGATGACGTTGCGATACAGAAGTTAGAAGCGGAATTGAATCTGTGGCATCAGTTTGACAACAAGAATGTCGTCAAACTATTTGCCGCGTCACACGTCAGCACACCGCCGTTCATCATCAGCGAGTACGCGGCGAAAGGCGATCTAGGAGCGTTTCTCGCGCGCTCAAAGAAGAACAAGAAGTACATGTGGAGACTGTTGCATGAAGCAGCGCAAGGGTTGGATTTCATCCACAAGAAAAGCGTAGTACACGGCAGCCTAAAGCTGAGCAATATCCTCGTAGATTTCGACCGTACTGCGAAACTTTCGGACTTTGGTCTGAGTGCTCTTCGACCTCCACCAAGAGGCGTGAGCGACACTGACGGCTTGCGTCGGCGGGCACCCGAGTGTTTAAAGAACAAAGCGACCTTCGCTTCTGACGTTTACTCGTTCGCGATGTGTATTATCGAGGCGGTGACGGGTAAAATCCCTTTTAGTACCTTCGATGAAGACGGCGTTCTCAAACGCTGCAAAATGGAGAGATGCCGGACACGCCCAAGCGGATGCCGGAGGAAGCGTGGGAACTGATCGTAGCGATGACAAATAGCACTCCGAATCAACGTCCTCTGTTGGAAGGGATACTTGAGAAATTAAAGGCGTTTGCAGCGAAAGAATCGAGCATGAACCCAAAGAAGGAGAAAAGTGATACCTCAGTCAAAATCTCAAAGCCTGAAGAACCCGTTCTCACGACTCCTGTTCTGAAGTTTGCTTCTTCCAGTTCTGCGGCGGATTTGATGAACACAATAGCGTCCGGTAACGAAGGGGAGAGAAATGAAGCACTACTCGTTCTCGTTCAAAGATGTGTCGATGATAACCAGCGCGATATCGTAGTGGGATGCAACGGTGTTGAAGTGCTAACTGGGCTAGTGAGGAATGAACGCAACTACTTCGCGCAACTTTACGCTTTGGAATGTCTGAAATGGTGTGCTCCCACCGCAGTTGGCGAGCTGGAAAAGCAGCTTCGGGGGGCATCGGAGCAGGAACTCACATCTGTCGTGAACGGACTGAAGGCGGACAGTGACGAAGAGAAGCTTGCAGCAGTGGTTCGTTGCCCTTGTATGGCGATTCCAGACAACTGCGAGAAGTTGCAACGGGTCGGCGTAATTCCTCTCCTCGTCAAGCTGGTGCGAAATGGAAATGATTCCATGAAACTCTGGGCGGCTGAAGCGCTACGATATCTTGCAGCAGGAAGCGAGAAGTGCAGGCCCGCGATTGCAATGAATGGGGGCGTTGAGTCGCTGGTTACGCTCGTAACATCTGGAACGGCACAGCAGACGCTCGTAGCAGTGCTCGCTTTGGGGAATCTCGCACGCAGCAAAGTTGTGAGTGAAGCGGTCGTACGGAAAGGAGGCATTTCACCCCTGATCGAGCTTTTGCAGTCGGGTACTGACAGTCAAAAGCACGCAGCCGTGAACACTCTCGGGGCCATTGGATCCACTAACAGCGCTGATATTATTCGGCACAACGGCGTTGCACCTCTCATCGCCATAATGCGAGAGGGAAGCGACGAATTGAAGGAGTCAGCAGCCTCTGCTTTGGAACTTCTCAGTGAGAATAAAGATGCAGCGGATGTTATGACCCGAGAAGGAGCGATAAAGCAGCTCGTCACACTGCTGCGTGAAGGATCCGACAACATGAAAACAATTGCCGTGCGAGTCGTGGCAAAACTCACGAGCCGTGGTGAAAGCCGAGTGGAGATGATGCGTGTAGATCATCCCCCCTCTTATCGCCTTACTAAAGGGTGTAAACACCGAGCAGAAGACACATTCGGTCGAGATACTTGATGCTTTGGCCAATTATGAGTCCGTTAGAGCTGAACTGGTGCGTGAAGGAATCATCCCCCCGCTTATTGCCCTGATACAGTCAGCAACAAAGATGGGAATCGGAATATTGGAAAAGCTGGCGCATTCGCCTGAGACCCACGCCGCAATTGTCAGTGGAGGTGCCATCCCAGTGCTAACCGAAATTTTAAGAGCTGGAACAGATGATGCCAAATCTGCTCCAATTCGCGTGTTGGGCGGTATTTCTGCTACCGGCGCATGCTGTGACGAAATGATTCAAGCGGGGGTCATTCCCCAACTCGTGAGCCTCCTGCAGGCTCAAACTGAGAGCCATAGGGAGCTGGCAATGAACACGTTAAGCAGACTGGCAGGCAACGACAGCGTCTTAAATGAGATCGCTCGCTACGGTGCCATCCCAGCATTAATTGGAGAATTAAATGGTGCATCGGATTCGCGGAAGACGTGCGCTGCTGGGTTACTTGACAGTCTTGCTAGTAATCGTAACAACGGGCTCGAAATTACTCGTGAAGGTGCAATTCCGCCACTAATCCAGCTCTTACATGCCGAAAGTGAACGGCAGAAGACAGCCGCAACGAGTTTATTGAACAAGCTCGCGATGACTTTAGGAAATCGCGATGGAATCGTTCGCCAAGGCGCAATCCCACCACTTGTAGCGCTTCTGCAGAACGGCAACGTAGAGCAACAAGCCAGTGCTTTGGGAGCGTTAACAAGCCTCGCTGCAACAGGTTCTCATGCCGTAGAAATTATCGACAAGGGAGCGAGTCGGCCACTACTTGCAATACTGCAGACGAGGGCAGAGGATCAAAAGTCCATGGCGTTGAACCTCCTGTTGGCTCTGAGCACGAATCATGAAAAGAGCTCTGAAATCGTCCGAGAAGGAGCGATCCCACCGCTAATCAAGATGCTGCAAAGTGGGTTGGACGGACAAAAGAACATGGCCTTAAGTGTCCTAAAGAATTTCTCCCAGACGGAAGCTAACTGCAAGGAACTTCTCCGCGACAAGACCACACCACTACTTGTTGATCTGGTTCAGAACGGGGCAGAGGGGATGAAGCAAACGGCAGCGATGTTGCTTGATAAGATCGCGCAGTGCAAAGGCGTCGATGGATCTGCTCCGAACGCAGAGAAAATCACTTCTCTTGTGACTCTCTTACAGATCGGCACTGACGAACAGAAGGCGCGTGTTGCATGGGAGCTAAATAGCGTTGTTACTGATGACAATGCGTGCAGTGCTGCGATCGTACAAGGGAACGCCATCTCCCCGCTTGTTAATTTGCTGAAACTGGATCCAATGACGAAAAACTGGCTGCAGTCTCTGTTCTCAACAAACTTGCCGCAAACAATTCTGCCCACGCCAATATTACTCGTGAGAAGGCAATTCCGTCGCTTGTTGGCCTTCTACAGACTGGGTCGGATGAACTGAAAGACGTGGCTAGCGAGCTATTGCAGAATTTGGCCTCTGATGATTCCAATCGCGACGAAATTGTACGCGAAGGTGCCATTCCTCAATTTTTGGCTCAAATACGGCATGGTAGTGAAGAGCAGATGACAAATGCTGTTCGTGTTATTGGAAAACTCGCTTCTAACAATGATACATGTCGAGAATTGATCGACCGTGAGGACACAGTCACTCCTCTAATCGCCGTACTAATGGACGGAAATGACGAGCAAAAGCGTGTCACGGCCCTTACACTCGACAAGCTTACTCTTAATGGCTCAGCATTTACCAAAATGGCGACTAAAGGCGTCGTCGGCTCCTTGGCTGGGGTATTGCGAGGCGGAACGGAAGAGCAACAGACAAGCGCACTTCGATTATTGAATGGTATTGCCGCTGCTGACCCTACTAATGCCACGACCATAGCTCAAGAAGGGGCTATCCCACAATTACTGCCGTTGCTTCGAGCTGGCACCAAGGAACAAACGACGTTAGCCGTTCAAACTGTGTCGCTACTTACAAGCAACAACATTATTTGCTCGAAATTTGCCGGTCAGGGCTCTGTTCCGCCATTAATTGCACTGCTACGAGAAGGGTCGGAAGAGCAAGCGATACACGCCGGGCGGGCCTTAGAGAAGCTTGTTGGTAGTGATTCATATTGCTCGGACCTTGTTCAAGAAGGAGCGATTCCAGTTTTTGTAGATCTGGCGAGAAGTGGGGATGAAAACCAAAAGGATTTGGCTGTTCGTGCGCTCGCGAGGTTGGCTCGTGATGATTGTCATGGGGCCGCAATTGTCCAGGAAGGAGCCTTACCGGTGCTTATTGGAATGATGCAGTCTGGAACAGAAAAACAACAGGCAGGGGCCATGAAAACACTGTTAGTGCTATCTCGAAGTGAAGCTTGCTGCGCTGAACTCGTGCGTGGAGATGCCCTTCCGTCAATCGCCAAGTTTGTACAGACTCAAAGTGGAAATGCTGCGCAGAGAGAAATTGCAGCAGGTTAGCTAAATAACCTTACGCTTGTAGGAGGCGACAACGGAATAGTTACGAGCGAGAAGGCTATCGCACCGCTGGTGGCACTTCTAGATGTGGGGAATATCAGAAAAGGCGAGTGATTCAACAACTGAATAATCTTGCAGATGATAATGGAAGTATTGCGGCTATCACGAAGGAAGGGGTCATTCCGTCCCTGGTTAAGTTGCTACAATCCGGAGGCGAAGATCAGCAGCTCTCGGCAGTCTCTGTGCTGAATAAGCTCGCTGTCAATAACGCCAGCAGTGCTGAAATTGTCCGTGAAAACGCGATCCCGTCATTTCTTGGTCTTTTACAAGCTGAATCTGAGGAACTAAGTGATGCGGCTGGGAGTTTACTGGAACAACTTGCTGTCTGCGATGCTAACCACTCTACCATTTTTTTAATAAGGTTGAGGTGTATTGTGTTACTTTCAAGTTTTGCAACCTGAGGAACTTCTAATGCCCGTCCCACCCGGGCGATCGCCAGGTAGCCTGCAGCATTATCCGCACTATTCAACCCCCAAGGGGGACTGCTAAGAAAAGTACGCTGCTGCGTACACATAGAACTTGCCAATATGCATCGGGGACCTCGATAGCTGACGTAGTAAGCCATCGCCATTACCCTTCGTCCACCCAACAGGCTGCGCATGCGCAATTGTCTTCACAATCGGGCGAACACCAGTGGGCACCCGCCGTCCACGCAGCCGTCCCACCGCGTCTTCAGTCTTCAGGGAGGTCACACCGATCTTGTAGCGGCTGGACGAGGCCAGATCGTCGGAGCCGATGCTCCACTTCTTCATCATCTTCTTCTGCTACTTGCTCTTCTTCTCGGGCGGACACCAGTTGGCACCCGCCCTCTGTCTCCGTCTCCATCCAGGGCCCTTGGGGGGATTCCCTCCCTGGAAGGCCAAGACCTTAGAGATCGTGGAGGCGACTCTTGAGCTCGAAGCGGTAGTTTCGGGAATTAAACCACCACTCTACCATTGCTCGTCAGGGCGTTATCCCTCAGGTCGTGGCTCTTGTAAACGATGGAAACGAGAGGCAAAAGAGTAGAGCAGTCAGGATCATGGGAAAACTAGCTACGACTAGTGAGATGTACCGCGATACTCTGTCCGGTGAAGACGCTGTGAGACCGCTTGTCAATCTTCTCAAAACTGGAAATGACGAGCAGAAGACTGTCAGCGTACTTGCACTCGAGAAGCTTGCTAACAGTGCGTCAGAATGCAGCAAAATCACAGACGCCATCCCATCATTTATCAACATGCTGGAACGTGGCTCTGAAGCGCAACAGACGAGCGGGCTTCGACTCTTAGAAGCCTTTGTGTCCAATGACGCTGCTGTTGGCGTCGCGCTGGGTCGACAGGAGGCAATTCCACCACTCCTGCGTTTGATACAAGCCGGAAACGAGGAGCAGAAGACTCGTGCACTGCTCATTCTATGCGGGCTTACCAGCGTTATTGAATCGTGCACTGAAATTGCTCGAGTGGGCTCCGTTCCCGTACTCGTTGATGTTTTGCGTGGTGGAACAGAGGAACAAAAGGGATATGCTGGATGCGTGTTAGAGAGAATCCTTACGAGCGACGAAAGCTGCAATGATGTTCGCGACGGGACCATCCCGCACCTTGCTGCGCTCGTAACAACCGGGACCGACAGTTTAAAGATATTCGGATTGCGCACATTAGCCAAACTCGCCTGTGTTGATACGAGCCGTCAAGAAATCGTCTGAGAAGGGGTTGGCTCAGAGCTCGCCCTGTTACTAAAGTCGGGAACCGAGGAGCAAAAGACACTGGCGGTGACCATCTTGGAAAAGCTTACAGTTGACGGTGGATCTTCAAGCGAAGCTGCTAGTGAAGGATCTGCGTCACTTGTTGCTCTCCTGCGAGATGGTTCTGAAGAGCGAAGGTTGCACGCGGGGCGGGTATTGGCAAAACTTGCAGGTGACGATGCTTGCAGTGCTCGAGCCGTTCGAGATGGGGCTATCCCTGTTTTCACTACACTGGCAAAGACCGGAACTGAAGAGGAGAAAGCACTTGCAGTGGAAGATTTTTAAATGGGTCTTATGCAGAACAGGTCTTGGATTTGATCATACCGTACTTTTTCTTTGATCCAGTGATTGGATCACATTTGTTTGTGAACTGGCGACGTAGGCCCTAAAGTCCTGCCTCACTCTGCTACGCGAGCTTCAGTGGAGGAATGTCCAGCACCCTACGGCTCCGTGATTCCGAGCCTTCAAGCTCAAGCCAAACTAGCACCGCCATGGACTGAGCCTCCTCTCGTCACTGCTGCGCTGAGCACGTTAGGGACCCCGAGCGTCTACTTCAGCGTGAAGGCTGTGCTACGTCTCCTATCCAACGCGCACGAGGGGGCCAACCCTGAGGTGGCTCGGATGCTTCGACATGATCATGCCCGTGTGGAGCAAGAAGATCTACGTGCGCGGCGCGGCGTGGTGCTTCTGGTGGACAAAGATACCGACAGCGACGGCGTGCTGGGCCAGACACAAGGCCTGCACGATAATAGGCGACGAGCGACGACGATGTCGATGCGGTGTACATGTTGTAAGCAAGGTCCAGATCTCCGGCGTGTCGAAGAGAAGCGAGGCACGAGAAGCGGCTGCAGATTGTGGTATGGCCGTTCAATACGGCAGCGGGGCGGATGTGGCCAGCGGAACAGTGCTGGTGTTGTGTTTCGCGCAGCACAGCGCTGGCAACGTGTCAAGGGTTGGCATACAGGCGAGCGGGCCCATTGCGTCGTCTACAGATGAAAACTTCAGGGCAGTCGACACCGCGCGGTGGGCAGCCACGTCCTCATGGCTGCAGCATCAGCAATGTGACCAACAGTGACGTGCTTGGCGGCATGGGTGTGAAGACCGGTGGTAAGGGCGGATGCGTCGGTAGTGTAGACATCTCGGAGCGAGTGTAATAGGGACGGCGCTGGAATTTCCTGCGAGCGCCGAAGCAAGTCAATTTCACGTTTATTTTTGCGGCAACAGGCTGAATTGGAGCCGATCGAGATGCGCAAGCACTCAGTTCTGGCGATTGAAGCGCTACGGAAAACAAATGATCAACTACTTAGGTTATATTTTTGATTTTTAAACGCAGTTTCTACAGCTACGGCTTAAGGACTACTTCTTGCTCTAGGAAGTAGTATATCGTTTACTATCAGTACGAAGCACATGCCCCAGCATGCTGAAGCACACGTCCAGTATGGTCAAAGGATGTGTATTCGCTTCTTGCAGCCGCAAACTATCGGCAACAAACTCAATGGAAAACTAATACAAATAACATATTTGCAAGTACTTAGTTAGATGCCAGCAATGATGATCGACTGAGGTGAGCCAGCGTTGAGCTGCTGCATTGGTTTGCTAAAAATGCGTAGTACTGCACTCTTTAGAAAACGTGTAAGTCCATCGTCTTTATTAATTGGACTGAGCAAACGCCTTCCGTCGCGGCTTAGGTAGCCACCATCTCACCACGGTACACATTGAAGCGACTAATGCAATGCTAGGCTCCGCTCATTGCACCATGCCTTCTCATTTAAAGCAGTGGGTCCAAATGCTCAGCCTTCATGTACAAGTAGCATTATGAATGCTTGCTAGGGCAGGAAAGCCGAACGGAGCTCGTACAAATGGTGACAAGTAGTACCATGTTCCACTACTGTGGCTGTTTGGTTCAGGTCTACCGATTCGGTCTCATAATCAGCATGTTCAAATCCTAGACCTGATCTGCATAAGAACCAAAATAAAGGCAACCCTTGCAGTGTCGACACTGAACAAGCTGGTGATACAAAACGCGACGGATGTTGCTCCAGAAGAAGCAATCCCATCTCTTATCACACTACTCGACTCCGGAACCGATGAAAGTATCCAGACCAGTGCCATGCAAGTGCTCATCAAGTATGCCGATAGCGAAGAGTATCTCTCTGAAATGGCGCGCTTAGGTGCAGTCGCTGTGTTGGTTTTGCTACTGATGCGAGCCCAGTCCGAGCAGCAGAAGACGAACGCTGTTCGAATGCTCGGAAATCTTGCGATCGATGATATTCAGTCTAAGCAAATTACCGAGCAAGGATCCATCCCGTACCTTGTATCTCTACTGAAAAGCGGGACTGAGGAACAAAAGTGCTGGGCAGCATTCACACTCTGGAAAATTACAGCTTGTGAGGCGAACCGTGACGAAATTGTCCGGGAAGGAGCTATACCGCCCTTGGTCGAGTCGCAACGTAGTTCAAACGACGGGCTCAAGCTGAACGCGGTCCGTGCACCAGGAAACCTTACTGTTAATGATGATCATCGGGCAGAACTTTCGCGAGAGGGAGCCATCCCCCCACTAGTTGAGCTGCTGCGGACTGGAACTGAGGAGCACAAAAAGAATGCGCTGCGTGCGTAGGGAAACCTCGCCACTAACGATGCCAATCGAGGTCAAATGGGCCAAGAACGCGCTATATCAGCGCTGATTCCACTTCTCCAGACCGGAGGCGAAGAAATCAAAGCAAATGCTGCTCGAACGCTGGGTAATCTTGCCACCAACGATGCGTGCCGAGCTGAAATTATGCGGGAAGGAGCTGTTCCGCGTCTCATGGAGCTGCTCAAAGGTGGCACAGAGCACGAGAAGACCAACGCACTTCGAGTAATCGGTAATTTGTCCACTGACGACTCGTACCGAGCTGAGATCGCGCGGGAAGAGGCTGTCAACGCTCTCATCACCTTAGTGC
Source organism: Phytophthora sojae (assembly GCF_000149755.1). NCBI lineage: Eukaryota > Oomycota > Peronosporomycetes > Peronosporales > Peronosporaceae > Phytophthora > Phytophthora sojae. Next base: position 8,309,987 of record NW_009258115.1, read on the forward strand.
AAAGCGGGACTCCGGAACAGAAGCGGCTAGCGGCGTACGCGCTCGCTCGTCTCAGCAACACGCACGCCATTTGCGCCGAGGTATTCCGTAGTGGGGCAGTGCCGCCGCTTGTGACGCTGCTGCAGCTTGGAACCGACGAGCAGAAGACCAACGCAATCAGGGCACTTGGCAACCTCGCGACCACCGACGCACACCGCGTGGAGATCACCCGGGCTGGAGCTGTCCCGCTGCTCATCGCCCTCACGAGCAGCGGTAACGACGAGCAGAAGATGAGCGCTGCAAAAGCCCTCAAACACTTGGACACAGGCTGCTGCTGCATCTCTTAGACAACGATAACGTCATCGGTGACTAGCCCCAAAACGTATACACATTCGGTTCATTTGGATACTTAATTGCTATGAGCGACACTTAATCAAGAGTTTAAATAACATGCCGACGGTGGGTACCGAGTAGGAAAGTGTAAAGCGGACTCATAACGCGCAGTCCCGGGACTGAGAAAGATAAATGCATTTTTTTAAGCCTGATCTCGTCCAACTGATGTCTCGCACGTAGCCTACGGCCAAGCTCTCCCGAGTTTACTGCGCCCTTGCCACCCGTAGTTGCAAGACAAACCCTTCCCACTTCCTTGAGCGCAGCGGGAGGTTCTGCATCGCAGCGGTACCTCGCAAGAATGCTCGCACATCGGCCCCCAGTAGCCGTGTTCACAGGCCAAGCACCAGAAGGAAGACCCGTCGTCCTGCTGACTTCTAGCTTTGGTGCAATGAGTTGGCAGGCTAATTTCATATTCGCACTTGTGCCCCCAGAATCCGTTATCGCATTGGCTGCAGGATGTTGCGATTCCACTCGCGTGGTCGCAGCTGACAGAGCCAACGGGGCAGTGATCCGAAGAGCATCGATTCTCGCACGCCGTGCCCCACCACCCGTCGTCGCATTGCATGAAGAAACCCCACCGTCGGCCGAGCGACAGCTAACGGAGCCAACGGGGCAGTGCAACGAAGAAACACTGCGTCTCGCACATGGGTCCACACCAGCCATCTTCACATTTATCACACGATGTGGTGACTCCGTTTCAATGGGGCACGATAAGCACTGACGCAAATACGTTCGTGTCAGGAGTCGTGATGGCTGCCAGTCGTTTGCAAAAAAAACACTGTAGCTGGAACTCACAGCCACAAGAGAGTCTGGTTCCATCCCGGTAGCATTCAGAAACTGGTGCAAAACCGAGTTTGTCGGGATGTATACGGTCATAGCGCTGTCGCCAACTTTGGTAACAGGGCTTGACACGCCACTACCACTGCCACCGCTGCCACTGCTAGCCTCAGTCCCGCCACTTTCTTGGCCTGCACATACAGCGGTGAAGACTAGCAGCAGTAGAGTCAGGAGCTTCATCAGTCTTGCGTTTTTGTCTCGATATTCACTATACGAGGACGAGAAAACACGTACAGTGGCGCATGTTGGGAGGTTTTCACTTCCGTTTTTCAGTTTGAACATCATGAGCGGAGTGGAAAGACTCTAATAGTATCTAACGCTGTTTCGAAACCGTTGTCGTAAGTTTACACTATTCGTTTTCTATTAGCAAACAAGCTCTCACTTCTATCTGTGGTTGCTTGCGAGTTAATCGTAAATGTAAACCCTTAACTCTTATCATACGCGAAGGATAATCAATCGTACGCTCACTATTAACCCCACTTGAAGTAAGTGGGGCTCAAGCAAGTGCATTTTTTTCTGTTATGAAGCAGAAGGATGCCGATCAGCATTTGCCGATTTCTGTGGTATGAATTTGGTGCGAGCTGTCAGTACCATCTCTTGGTAGATGTGGCTTACAGCTGAAGGAACGCTGCGATGGCCGCCGCCGCCAAGCCGGCGAGACCAGCGCCAGTCTCCACCCACGCACTGTTCGCAACGGTGGTGGTCGAGTTCGTGGTCGACGGAGCTGTCGTTGGTGCTGTCGTTGGTGCTGTCGTTGCCGACGTTGCCGTTGTGGTGGTGGTGGTGGTTGCGCTCGTAGTTGTCGTGCTTGTCGCGTTCGGATTCGTGGCGTCGTCGCAAGCCCACGTGACGTAGTAGTTGATGTTGCACTCGTCTGAGTCGCATGTGACGGAAACAACCGAGTCCTCGTTAGTCGCCCCTCGCCGCATCTGATCGGAAAATCATTTCGGCAGGACTCGCTGGTCTTAGTGCAGACCCCCACGTCGTTCGAACCAAGCTCGGGGGTGGTCGTGTAACTATAGAAGCTTGTACTGTCGGTTCTCGCAATGTTGATTCCCATCACGTAGGCATACTGGTCGTCGTCACAACCAGGATCTTTAGTGGAAGGGTCGATGTTGAACGTTTCCCCCTTGGTAAACGTGTGTTGTGCAACCCTCGTGCTTGCATCCCTTGTCGTCGCCCTCTTCGTCGTTGGTGGTTGCACAGGATTCACTTCGCATGGACTCCAGATTACGAGTGACTTGGTCAGGGCCAGCATCGTCTCAAATCGAGGTGTCGGGGATGGGAGGGGGTCGAGTGCCACGGATGGAGGAATTTGAAGAATGACCAGTGCGTTCACTGCAGAGTCAAGAACGCTCGGGTCGGGTGGAGAACGATAAGGTCTAGTAACATCTCATAAAACAACTGCTCGGGCTCTCAAGGCGCAAGGTAGGTACTCTATCCGTTGCAGCTTCACCCGATAGAGTAAACTACAACCGTGCTGGGCCAACGCTACTGGCGGTTTTGTAAGGAAAGCGCGGCGTTGCTTGCTTGAAACCAACGTCTGTTTTTGAGAGCCACTGAGCGGTTTGGCTAGTTAGCGTCCACTGGTTAACGTTGATTCGATACAACGGCCAATAAGGTACGGAGTCAATTGTTGCGTCTAGCTGAGCATTGACTCCCCGAAATCGAATCAGCCAACTTAAGAAATCGAATGGGGCATCTGAAGCATTACTCAATACCCCCCCCCCCTCCTTCTTCCTCAACACGCCCCAGTCAAAGGGCATCCTCGTTCGGAGAAGCAGGATCTATAATTGTCGTCTTGCGACAATTTTTGTAGTCATTGCAAGAACGACGACCGTGTGTAAAGCAAAGGTACCGACAGTTATCGTCAGACAGATCGCTACGAAGTCGAGGGAGCTTGGTTCTTTTAAAGTTGTTTTCACTGTCAAGCTTGGCCATCATGTATGGACTGTAGTTGCTATTCCTCTGGAAGGTAGAATGCCTGGATTTCGATCATCTCGAGTATATAAGACAAAAAATCGAGCATCGTTGGTCTTAATCAGCTTCAACGCAGTAACGGGTTACGTACCAAAATAAGTGGTGCACAACTGCGAAGGATTTAGAGCCCGGGTGGTTTCATTTCCATGGCTTGGAGGTGTCAGTGAAGAAGCGACGGCGATAACCGTCACTGGTGTACAGCAGTTAACGGCTCAGGATCCAAGCATAACACCCTGCCCAAGCATGGCGATCCTGTTCGGTATGAGTTGTAGCACCGTGAATCAGCGTACACAAACGAATGAAACACCCCCGCGGCCGTTCAGGACATGGGCAGTGCCCATGAAGCAGCTAAAAGTGTGATATGGCTACATATGAAATTTAATATAGTTGACTTTCATTTGTAGCCCTACTACTCGAATATCTTAATTAAGTATATACGGCCGAGCACGCACAACGGTAAGCTACCGGTGTGGTGCATACTAACCCTGAGAGGAACGTGAAAATATTTATCAACCGGGCGCCAACGCTACTGCCAAGCTCTCCCGAGCTTGCTCCTACAGAATCGTCCTTGCCATCCGTAGTTGCAGGACAAACACATCGTGACCTTCCCACTGTCTTGAGCGCACCGGGAGGTTCGGCAGCGCAGTGGCACCTCGCACGAGTGTTCGCACCTCGACCCCCAATAGCCGTGCTCGCAGGCTAAACACTCGAAGGAATCTCCGTCGTTCTGTGGGCACTTTGTGCCGATGCAGTGTGCTGGAATGTCGATCTCGTTCTCACATCTGGATCCCCAGTAGCCGTCGTTGCACTGGCCGCACGAAGTGACAGCCCCACTTGTGTGATCGCAGCTGACGGAGCCAACGGGGCAGCTATCGGAAGAGCATTTGGTCTGACAGCGCACACCCCACCACCCGTCGTCGCATTGACTGCATGAAGTAGCCGCTCCACACACGGCATCGCAACTCACCGAGCCAGTCGGGCAGTGCGTATACGTGCAGCGATTCTTACACGTCGGGCCCCACCACCCGTCCTGGCAGGCGTCACACGAGATCGTTTCCCCACTGTCATGGTCGCAATGCACGGACCCGCCAACGCAGTGCTCGGACGTACATTTCTTGCTGCAAGTAGTGCCCCACCACCCTGATTCGCACTTATCACACAAAATGGCGGCTCCACTGACGGCGTTGCAGATGATCGAACCCTCGATACAATGACCCAAGGCGCATTCGTTCTGGCAAATCTCCCCCCATCAGCCATCCTCGCACCGTTTGCACGAAGTAGCAGACCCCGTAGTTGCGTCACAACTGACTGAGTCAACAGGACAGTGATCCGACGAACATTGAGTCTGACAGTAAGTGCCCGACCAACCATCGTCGCATTGGCTGCACGATTTCACAGTGCCGTCCACAGCGTCACAGCTGACTGATCCAACAGGACAATGGAGGGAAGAACAACGAGCACTGCATGTTTCTCCCCACCAGCCATCGTCACAGTGGTCACATGAACTGACAGTCCCGTTCTTCGCGTCACAGTGAGCTGATCCAGTAGGACAGTGCGCTGACACGCATCGGTTCTCGCACATTGTCCCCCACCACGTATCCTCGCAGGAACTACAGGAGATCGTATAGCCAGTGGCAGCATTGCAGCTCGTAGTTCCAGGCGGACAGTGCGGCGACGAACATTGAGTCTCACATGTGGAGCCCCCCCACCCGTCATCACAGGAACTACACGAGGTGACTGGTATTGCAACTTACTGATCCAGCGGTGCAGTGTGGTGAATAGCACTGGTTCTGGCAAGTCGTCCCCCACCAGCCAGAGTTGCAGGCACTACACGAAATCGCTTCGCCACTAACCGAGTCGCAGCTAACGGATCCTGTTGGGCAGTGAGGCGAAGAGCATTGATTCTGACAAGTCGTTCCCAACCATCCATTGTCACAAGAGCTACACGAGGACGGGACCCCGCTAGTTGCATCGCAGCGTACAGAACCAACTGGACAGTGAATCGAAGAGCATTGTTTCTCGCACCTGGTACCCCACCATCCAGTCTCACAGGCATTGCACGAGATGACGGACCCCGTGACGATGTTGCAAGTGGCTGATCCAAGCGGACAGTGCGCAAAAGAGCACTGATAACGACAAAGAGAGCACTGATAACGACAAAGAGATCCCCACCAACTGGTGTCGCACGGGCTGCACGAAAGCACGTCTCCAGTGAGCGAATTGCAATCCGCAGAGTTGAGCGAACAGTGGGGGGCAGAGCACACATTTGCACAACTAGTCCCCGACCATCCGCTATCGCAACGAGATGCGAAGTTTAACCCGACGTAGGAGCTTACAGTTGCTGCGAAGGAGGCAGTTCTGGCGGTCTGGTACAATTGGGTCACAAGCTGAGACGCTATCGGGTAGACGGCGGAGACTGAAGGGGGCACGCTGATCTGAGTTACGACTTCACCGGTATATATCGACAGAGATATTGGTGATGAAGGTCGGATCGATCTCGGGGACGCCTAGAGCCCACGTGAGGATGCTCTTGAGCGCTGTTTGCTTCTTGTCTGTCATCAAAGTTGCGTCATCCGGTGTCATGAACAAATTAATCTGGACACTGTACGCTTCAGCAATACAGCCACTAATTAAGTTTGTGCTGAAGCGATCTGTAGATATCAACACCACTGGCTCGTTGTTTTTTGTAATAATGTCTTTGACGTTAAGCGAAGTAGGCAGCGTGGCTAGGAGGTTGGCGTATCCGGCATAACCATTATATTCCACGAAATGCGGTACTCTGCAATCCCCTCCATGGAACATCGATGCATCGTTCAAGTACTTCGACGTCAGCTTCGGGTACAGAGTTGGGAAGTTAGTGGCGGGTAAAGAGAGTGAATCGTGTCTTGACAGCTATTTTCGCAATGCTCGTTAACAGGTTGATACCACCAGTTACCGTCGGAATGACGCCAACTTCCACGTCAATGCCAACTCCGGTAGGAGCGAGATCTTGCGAGGTCTTGCTCGTCACTTGCATCTTGGCGAAATTCTGACTGGAATGGACAGTTCCGGCGGAGAAACTCTGGATCGTATTAGTGGATCCAAACTCGATATTTGATCGATGACTCAGTGCATTGAGTTTTTTCTGGATGTCCAACGCGAACTTGAGCTCCAACTCGATGCCGCTGCCGAGAGACGTCGTGCGAGTAAAACTTACCACAGTTTCTTTATTATCCACCACACACCCGTTTGGAGCGAAGATTTTCAGCTTCATCTCCGAAGTCCCGGTCAGCTGCATCTCCGACGTGGTTGAGTATTTTTTCGTATCTGAATACGTATCCAGGTCCACGTATAGCGAAACAATAGCGATGCTCGTATAGCAGTTCGTACACGTAATGAGGCAACAGCTCGTGGAAGGACTGGGTGCGTCAGAACAGCGCCCGTTATTGTAAATCGGGAAGGCCGAGTCGCTGATAGTGCGTCCGTCCGCCTCCAGATTCCACGTAAGCAGTGACGGCGACAGCATTGAAGTGTCTGGAGTCGCGGGGCAAGTCAACTTTTGACAACACCCACGCTGTAGTAGCCAGATTTACACGCTGATGTGGTTTTATAGCAGTCGTAGCACTGGTTCGCGGCAGGTTCGGGCTGATTATATGGCGATCACGTCTCGTCGCCACACTCGAAGCCACAGCCAACACCTTTCTGGTAGAATTCCATTGTGCACTGGACGTTTACCCACCCTCCTTTCCCGTTTGATGCCAAACACTGGTCTACTGGAGCGCCACTCTTACCGCATGCGTAAGTACATGATGGGTCTTTCACAAACCCGAATGTGCTCGCAAGGCGACGAGTAGTGGGGAGCGCTTCATCCGAAGATGTTGTTGTTGTATCGGAGCTGATGAGATTACTCAAGTCTGTCGACTGGAACTTGATCTTGCAGTTTGGATAAACATCGATCAACGAGGCACGCGCCATTTCCAGTCGCAGAAAGCAACTCTCAGGTGACGGAGTAAAGTCGACCAGGCCTTGGATGGAGCTGTTTAATTCGTAAAAGTAGGTGGACGAGTCGATAAATTCCGCGCCAAAAAATGAATTTCCGAGTACAGGTCGTTCGCTGGACGCGCTCAGGATATTCGAGCAATTCGCCACTTTATCAAAGCCACCACGACAATCTCGCGGGGGATCTCCGTCGTGTTGCCAGCAGCAGACGTGTTGGCTCCTACATCTGCCCATAACATCCCGTCAGAACCCGAGTCGTCCTCATTTGTGTCGTTTCCAAATAGTTCGATATCCTCCAGCATCACAACATTTGGGTCTTCCAGTAGGTTCCAGAGGTTGGCTGCCGAGGTGCAGTTGTACATGAGCTGCGTGCGACCAGATAGGTCGTCCGTCGAGTTGGTCTGCGGTTGCTCTAAGATGGACGTGATGTCAGCTTCCGTGTTGTTGCTGGCGATTGCTGGAACGATGAGGACGGATGTGAAGATGTTGGTGTTGGGAGCCGCGACGTCCGCCAATCCTGGAGATCCGTCTTGCAGCACACTGTAGCTGGACGCCACCTCTACGAGAGAGTCTGGCTCCATACCGGTCGCGTTCAGGAGCTGGTTCTGCAGAACTTCGGTCGGCAGATAAATCGATGTAGCGCTACCGCCAACGGTATCACCATCGGCTGTTGCATCGCCGCTGCCACTGCTGCTCGTACTTCCCAGCCCGCTGTTGTTTTCTTGAAGAGCGCTGATGCCCACCGTCCACAGAGGCCCCAGAGTAAGGGCTAGTAGCCTTTTCATTGTTCTTGTGAACACGTCGTGTATACCTTCTCTAAGGTTTGCTTTGCAGATTGTTGCTTCGGGCATACTATAAGTAAAGATAAGAAGAAGTAACGACCACCGTTTACGAAACTAATAAGGACGCCGTGGGTGGTTTTAAAACCTACGCCAAATATACAGCCAGTCATGCGTGCTGATAAGGTCGTGGTCAACAGTCTCCTGCGTCTGTAAAGCAATGCAGGACGATTGCTATCACCCTATCGCAGTGACAACTTTATAGACGTATACTACAATCAGTCGTTTCCACAAGGCACGATCGCAGGAAACCTGTTTCGATCTGATCTCTTGGGATCTTGTCCGCCCCAGTAATAACTGGTTGTTTCGTGAGAAGTAGCGATACGAGTCAATAGTCACATGAGCCAGTTAGGTGCCCTAAAGAGCCCACTTTTCAAAATCCTCTCTCCTCTCTTCCAATACAGCGCCCAAGCCACTCAAGTGCCAGCCAGTCTCGTAAACATGCTAGGTTTCACCAAAACGCTCTCGTTGCTTGCGTTGATGGCTGCCGGAGGGACTCAAATCGCGAACGCGTGCGACTGCAGTGGCTGTTCGTCGACAACGTTCTCAGGCTCCACGACGATCGAGTCGTCCTGCAGTTCGTCTCAGACCAGCTACGTCGAAGACGTCAAAATCGCCAATGATGATGACTACAGCAGCTCGTTCAGCTACTCGGCGGGGAGCTGTTCGTCTTCCCAAACGGCCTGCGATTCCGGCAGTTCCTGCGGCGAAACCAGCTCGGTCTCCATTACATGCGAGAGGACACCGACAACGAGCATTGTGCCCTCAAATACGACGTCAGCTGGAAATGCGTCGACAAGGAATCGACATCGACATCGACTTCAAACTCGACATCGACATCGACGAGCCCCAACGAGTCCTGGACTCCTGCAGGAGCCAGCCTTGTCTGCCTGGCAACGACGGCGATCGCTGCCGTGCTCCAGATCTAAACTCGACCATCTCGACTGCGCCGAAGATCACCTGCCATGTGTGTGAAGGAAGGAGCTACCGACGGCGTCTTGCTGTACGTAGGGCGCGCCTGTCACCCCGTTCACATCGAGGACCGCTCCTGAGTCCCAGCCGTAGGCTGTCGCCCTGCCCCTCCGCTACGGGCGCCTGATCCGCTTGTCCCCATGCACTCCGCGGCGGAGTCCGCCGGCCAGGGGTCAATCTTCGACGAAGACTTGAGTCAAGATCAGGGCCTCCGAATATGGCATTTTTATTTAGTAGGTTGGGCGTTGCTGAATAAATTATCCCCTGACGCTCCTACCAATACAACAGTACATTATGGCATTGCCCCCAACGTACCACAATAAATAATGCCATTATGAAAAGCATGAAGTCTATTAACAAGACACCAGTTAGCTTATCATCTAGCTCAAATTGTCCACAGTCGTTGCATCCCAGTACGACCGATTCTGGCGGAGAAACAAAATCGTCTCAAGCGTGCGTGGCAGCAGGCCGTGTCGTTGATGACCAAACGTCACCCGAGCAATGCTGAAGAAGCGTTCCACCACGTTCGACGTGGGTGGGATGCTCTTCAGCTGTTCATACTTGACACGGTCCTGTGCAAGCCGCCGGCGCTTCCGAAGACGCTCCACGAACGACGCGGCTGGATCCTCCTCCATTTCACTCGCGGCCGCGTCGTCCGGTCTGGCAGCTTCGAAGGGCTTCAAAGCGGCCTTTTCAGCACGCGTCAGCCGCTGCGCCTTCCCGCGGAGAACGCGTACACACCCGGCCTCAAAATCTGGGCTGTGCACAATGTTGGCCCGAGGCCCTGCAAAATAAAAACCATTATACAATTGTTAGTGAAAATATTAAACACAAATTCAACAGTTATAAACTTACCAATGTAGCGCCCATATTGTGGCTTGACAGCGATCAGCTCGTCGAACCACTCGCGAACGTCCAGCAGGTCGACGTCGTGGCCTTGAAGGGCCTTCGAGACCGACTCGATGTCGCACAGCTCCTGGTACAATGCCCGCAGTCGCTTGTTCATCGCCGGCGGCGGCAGCAGGTCCATGAGGTCGTCGTCTTCGGCGTCAAGAAACTCGAGGAGCTGGAGGTAGCGCCGTACCATCTCGAACGTAGAGCTCCAGCGCGTGTCCTGGCGAATGACAGGCCGAAGTGGCGTTTTCAACCTATTTTGTAAAAAATTACAAAAGTACACAAATTGTGTTAGAGACATATTGACACACCACACATACACATTGGCGCTTACCGTAGTTTGGCAGATTGGGTGAGAGTACGCAATTTTACCATGAGCGCCTGCACAACAGCCAGGTCCTCCTCATGCGACGCCATGTCCGCCTGAACAGCAAGGTTCAGGCGGTGGCTTGCGCAACCAACAAGCGGCACACTCATAAGAGTTGCTAGCCGCCGGTTTACGGCGCCGTTGTTAGCTACGAGGAAGCGTCACTGCGCCAGCTGTACGCCGTAATCGCGCGGCAGCGTGGTCGCTAGAAACTCGAGATGGCCCTGCGCGGAGAGATCGTCGTCCTGCGCGTCCAGCAGCGGGGCCATGCTGAGTAGCGTTGTTTTGGGACAGCCGTTCACCTTATAGCACGCGAACACGGCGATGTAGTGCTCAGATGCGTGTGTCCAGCCGTCGAGCATGATGCCGAAGCGTGCTGGGAGCTCCGACGCAATCGAACGCTCGACGGCGACGACGACCCCGTCCATGCCAGCCCGCAGCGTTTCCTCCGAGATGGGGTCCAGGCTGGAGTAGCTGAATAACATCCATAAAGTAAAGTTGTTAGTTTCCGTAGTAATGTAAACACAATGACCTTATGCATATACGTACCGCCGAGCTTCTCGGCTCTCACAAAAAGGGAGTGGCAGGTTGCACATGACAATCCAAACCATCCAGCCGTGGAGGTTGAGCGCCGAGTGGCGGACGAAGTTCACGAGGGAGCCTGTCTCCGCCGTCGTAGCGTCGAGCATGACGGTCTCGTAGTCAGGGTGCTCCCCCCTGATATGTTGCATCAGGTTGGAGTACCCGTTCCTATGGGTTTGCTTCCGAACCGTGCCGCAACGGCAACGGAAATACTCGAGAATCACCTCGTCGTTCTCGTCGCGTCACTAAGTTGTTTGAGTTGCGCGTGAGTTGCGCTTTCTATGACGGCAATGTTTTTGGGACACCTTGAGGCGAGCCAGACCCAAAGGGCTTGCATCTTCTTTTTCGAGTTAAGTTGCTGAATCATTTGGGTTTTATTCAGAACCGGTCGTCCACCGACTACCATTCCGGTTTCTCAAGCCACTTTTAGGCAGGCGGTTTTTGTGGCGGTCCCTGAGATGTTTGTGGTGGGTTTTCTGCCACAAGTGGGCCGAGAGCCGAAGTTTCGTCTGGACCTGCGAAACTTTTTCCTATACATTTAAACAGGAAAATGCCTATTTATGGCGGGTTTGTGGCACCGAACCCGCCAAGTTTCTCCTTAGCCCGCGAAACTTTTCCGCGCCATAAACAGCCCGAATGTGGCACCAACATTCGCCACGAACAGCGGCGACCGCGGTTTTTTATTCGGTACCGGCCGTCCATACAAAACCCAGTTGTTCTTATAAACCAATCGTACCAGACCGGAACCGGTTTCTCCTGACCGCGGCATACGTGGCCGTCCGCTCCGCCATTAGTCAAGCCGCCTGCTACAGCTAGCTAGCAACCGTCGCGACCATGGGGCGCACCGTGCTGTACGCGTCGAGTCCGCGCGACTCGAGCATCCTCAACCTCGTCGTGTGCATCGCCGGCATCTACGTCTGCTACCTCAGCTACGGCATCTTCCAGGAGAAAATGTACGCACACCCCCACAGTCCTCATCGACTCTACCACCTGAAAGCACTGACATTCATGCTCTGTCGCCGGCAGCTTCACGTACCGGTCGCCGAGCGGCGGCAAGTTCACGGCCACGCTCTTCATGCTGTTCGTGCAGTGCGTGACCAACTCGCTGGTGGCGTACGCGGCCACGTTCGTGTGGAAGCCCGAGCGCGCGCGCATGCCGCTGGCGCCCTTCGCGCTGACCGCCGCCGCGTACCTGGGCGCCATGCTCTGCAGCAACGAGGCGCTCAAGCACGTGAGCTTCCCCACGCAGGCGCTGGGCAAGTCGTGCAAGATGATCCCGGTCATGCTCATGGGCGTGCTCATCCGCCGCAAGAAGTACACGCTGCGCGACTACGTCTGCGTGCTGGTCATCACCACGGGCATCGCCGTGTTCCAGCTGGGCAAGGCCTCGGCCAAGCACGCCGAGCGCGAGAACAGCACGTACGGCCTGCTGCTGCTCTTCTCGTCGCTCACGCTGGACGGCATCTCGGGCCCCAAGCAGGAGGAGATCGCGCACCAGCTGCGCCCCTCGGTGCACCAGCAGATGCTCAACACCAACCTCTGGGCCGTCATCTACACGGGCGTGGGCGCGCTCGTCACGGGCCAGGCGCTGGAGGGCTTCTTCTTCTGCATGGAGAACCCGGCCATCCTCAACTCGGTCTTCTACTTCTCCGTGTGCAGCGCGCTGGGCCAGAACTTCATTTATTTCACCATCCAGCAGTTCTCGGCGCTCACGTGCACGACCATCACCACCACGCGCAAGTTCTTCACCATCCTCTTCTCCGTCGTCTGGTACGGCCACGAGCTCAGCCTCATGTCGTGGGTCGGCGTCGCCATCGTCAACGTCGGCCTCGCCTGGGAGCTCTCGAGCAAGTACCAGAAGTACCAAGCGCAGAACGCCAAGCTCACGTAAAAAAGAAACGAGAGGCCGCGACGGCGGTGAGTCTTCTCCTCACTAGAATCTCATCAATGCACTACCTCGGTTATCTTGTTAAAGTTTTTGTCTTGGCGAGTCTATTCGGCGAGTGGAACAGTTTGTATGTGGCCATCAGCTCCACAGACTCGCGCTTTGGTAAAACACTCCTCAAATGACACGTACAAGAAGATTCTACAGTAGTGTCTACGTGGTGTTGGATGCTCGTTTCTTGCTGAAAATTGAAGAGCACGTAGCTGGAGTCTCGGGTGGTGCTTGTAGAACTTCCCTCCAGTTCTAACCCGGTCCGAGGTGTCTGCAGCATTGCTCCCGTTCACACGCAGTTCCCAGAACCAAAGCACCTCCGAGCTGGAGATGACGAGGTCGAGGGATCCCTCTCCATGTTGTGTAGGCCATTCTGGAGTCACAAGCACGTCTCGAGGCAGACATGAGGCTGCCGCCCGGAATAATTCGTGCTGGATCTGGCGTTCTCGAGAAACTTTTCCAGGGCCGTGTAGATTGATGCAAGTGACAACGAATTCGTTCAGCATGTTATTCGACAGCTTCAAGCAGCTAATTGGATCCGCTCGAGAGAAATGCAACCAGACTTTCTGGTGCATATTCGAACTGGAGCGAGTTGTTCGAATCTTCAAATAAAAAGCCGTGCGTCGTCAGCAGCTCCACAGTTTTTCGTCTCGTAGTTTCTTTCCCATCATACGGCGGCGCCCTTTTGCCGGAAGCAACATCATTCACCACTTCCTTCAGCGACTTTGTCATTTCATCCAAGTCGCTATGAGCGTTCACGACTTTCTGCAAGTTGCCAAAACTTGGGAAGCCGTGATAACTCGACTCAAAGTAGTCAATAAGCTTGGCAGAGCGCAGCACAGCTTCCGTGTCTTCAGCAGTGACGGAGCCAGCGCGTTTAGTACCAAACTGCTTGTGCAGAAATTGTAGTATTCCTCTGGCAATTCCAATGTGCCCAGAGCTGAGGACCCACACCAGGTCGCTCACTAGTGCGCCAATACTGCCACCGATCATTTGGTCCAGTTCCGGTCGTGATAATTGCAGGCTAGGCTTCGAACCTTCCGCCATCAGCCCAAACGTACTCTCTGTAGGTATAATTGAAGCTATAACACTTCGTTGTGGTGAACGGCAGGCGTGCGAGCAAAAGAGAACGAGCCGTGCTTTTCACGTACCCTTTCCAGAACAACGCATCCTCGTACGTCATTTGCGTTTCGTCAATCAGCACCACTGTACCCTTGTACGCACAGAAATCCTGGAAAGTGCAGTCATATATTTATTGTCTCTCGAAGAACTCAAAAAGTGGCTCATCCGATTCCATTTCGTTTGCTAAAATGCGGGCAACACGCGCACGTGGCTGGTGGCGGACAATGTGGTTGTAGAGAAGATCACACAGCGCGGACTTCCTTGACAGTGGCGGAGCGCAGACAAAAACCAGTGGGAGATACCTTCCTCCCTCCGCTGGAAACAACAGGCGGTAGAAAGCATCGACAGTCTCAGCTCGGTCCGTCCTGAACGTCGAAGGAACCCCACAGATTCTACATGGGGGAACTCAATGAGTGCATTGAACTTCTGCAGGCCCTTGAGCTTCTCCACTTTCAATCTCTTCCGTGGCTGGGGTCTTTCCACAATCAGAACTTTGTCAAGGTCGAGGCTCTCCACCGACGTTCGCGCGCTTAGAGGAAGCTTGTTGGATAAATACGCCTCTCGGTCGGCGAAAACCCGTAGTTCCCCAGGCCCGCACTGCTCCAACAGACCCTCGGGGTGGTGATACTGCTGGTGGATCGAGGCGCGTACGTCGTCAACACTGCTGATTGCACTCGACAAGCGCAGCGAGGTCTCCGTCGTCAACGAGCCGCGGGGGTCTGCTGCATCCACCAAAGCAAACCAAACGCGTCTCGCCATCTCTTCGGACAGGAATGACTATTTGTACCCACTGTTTAGATGAGTCGAAAGTTTTGGTCGGCTAGGTTCAGTGCTAGTTTCTCTCTATATCATTGTTGTACTGTTTGCTACTTACATACACGCCAGGCTTGCTCACGACGTCAACATCACACCTGGTCGAAGTTCAGGTTCCGGGCTCGCGGAGTATGGGCTCGTCCATTTTGCGATTTCGTGCGAGCGCGAGCTGGAGTTGCAGCCCGCTGGCCACTTCCAGTGCTGGGTGCTTGCAGGTTGGAGCTGCTCGAGTTGGGGGTGAGCGCTGGCTTTGTCGGTCGACGCACAGTGCCCAAGTCGAGATGCATTAGTCCAGTGTCGGTGTTCATCATGTCCAGCAGCAGGTTCTTGAGGTCCTCTCCGAGTACACTGAGGTCGTACTCGCCGTCTTCGTTTTCCAGCCACCGTGATACTTCCTTCCGGAGCGCTGCCAGCAGATTGGGGTAGTGCTTCGCCGCCATCCTGCGGAACCGCTCCTCTTCTAGCAGTCGGAGCGAGTTGCCGAACAAGCGGTCCTTCTGGCTTGCGCTTGCCTCGAACTCGGCGATCTTGGCCTTGAACTCGTTGATTTTGTTGAAGATCTTCATGATCTTCTGCAGGGACTGTAGCCGATTCTGCGCACTCTTCACGGCGCTTTTCACATCCGCCATACCAGCCACCACTTCGCGAAGCTTTTGTAGCTGGAGTGCTCCGAATGATGCCGAGTAGAACCAGTGGTATTCCATAAACGCTGGATCGAGCTTGGATAGGAAGGAGTCCTTGGTGTCTACCGGTTTATCAGCAACTGGTGGGACCTCCTCCTCTCCGTCATCGCTAGACGAACACGACGAAAACACAGCATACTTTTCGATGATTGAACGTCGTGCTTCGTGGTTTTCGTCCTTGCGGCCCAAGAAGAAGCTGACTCGCTGCTCCTCCGTATCGATCCCAAAGGCTGCGAAATCATCGTTCATCGAGTAAAACAAACTGCGCAACGATATTTCCACAGGCCCATCCAGCTCCTCCATCATCTTTTTTCCAGCCGCAAGAGTGTCAGTAAAACACTCACAGCTTTGAAGATCGCGCGCGATCTGCAGGGCCGAGGTGGAAGGCTGACCTTCGCCTTGAGCTCCATCGGCAGCTGAGTCACCAACAGAAACTTCGTGGGCCAGTATTGCACCTTCTTCCAGAGTTTTATGAAGGAACTCAAGTGCATTATTCCGCCCCGCGTGAACTTCCTCGAACCCCCTCAGCACTTTTGCGAGAGCTTCAAGTCCTCTCTTACTGATGTCAAGTTGACCACCTGTCTGAAGAATCCAAGCGCAAAGCTCTTCACACATATCTGTATCCCCATCTCCGTTCTTTAGAGAGCTGTCAGAATCCCGTAGCGAGTGAACAATCGACGCAATGTCATCTTGAGAAAGCTGTGACTTGTGAGCCACTGATCTGATACCCTTCAACGACTCCTCCAGTTCTGTAATCCGTTTTGCCTTCTCTTTCAGGAGTACGTTGAACAAAAGCTCCTCCTGCTGCATGGAGGAACTTGCGATATTGGCAGCCCCTGGATCGTCCAAAGTGTCCAAGAGCTGCTCAAGAACTGGCACAGAATCTGGGTTCTGCTGAAATTGCTTGCAAACGTCCAGATTTGCAGATGAAGAGCGAATCAAAACATCGTCGATGTTGCCCACTTCCTCACGTGAAACATGGCGGAAATCGTAGATCGAGCGAATTTGAAGCCCAACCGCTAGCCCCTGGATGCCTTCGACAACTCGAACGCGAGTGTTTATTCGGTGCAACAGCTCGTTAGCGAGACGTTTCTGCAGCGACAGCATGTACGTTTCATGTTCAAGCAGCGTTACACCAGCCACTGCCGGGAGTGACGCTACATCCACAGGATCAGGCACATGAAGTATCAATTCCATCCGGCTGACCACACGATATGCGTCATCAATCCGCTTCTGGAGTTTCTCTCGAGCACCCTCTAGACCTTTAAGCTCTTCAGAACACTTGTTCAGCAAAAGCTCGTTGATATCTTGAAATTTGCTGGCTTGATCTTCTTCATTCAATCCCAGTTCCTTCCAAATTTCTTGGCATCTCTGGAAGCACAAAACACGCGTTAGTTTGGTATATAACGCATACTCTAGAAATTATACTCACGTTCATCAGCCGAAAGGATTCCTCCTTCATCTCCATGCTCTTGGCTGACGCCTGAAAACGGCCAAATTCCATGCGCATCGCCTTCATCTCGTCTTCTCGTTCAGCCAGTTGAGTGAGCAGCAGCCTTTCGCGCTCTTCTAAAGCAGCGACCCTGGTGGGTGTCACTGCTAAATTGACAGACTTTTGCCCTTGAGAGGGATCACCGGACTCGACTGCATTATTGAAGCTGGTCACCATCTCGAAAGCGCACTGAACATCCTTTTCGTACTTCACTTCAAGCTCTTCCACCTTCTTCTCCATCTCAAATTTCATCGCTGCCAGATTTTGGTTCATGGTCTCTTCGACCTCCAGTCGATGCCGCAAGTCCTCTTCCTCGTCGAATACCATGTAAATCCGCCAGTGAGAATAAATCTCCACAATGAGCCTCCGAATCACATATTTCGCTCCGTCCAAGGTCGTAATCGAATCCAGTATCGTAGCCATTGATGCTCGTTGGCCCTGCCTCGCGCGCATCGCGTCTCGAATTTGGGATATGCTATCCTCACAGTCCTTCAAGCTTTGCTCGTTCTTTTCCATAAACTCTTGCTCACTCATTTCTCCGTTATGACAAGCCACCAGCCCCTTCGTGATATTCTGAAATAACTGTGCTCGCTTTCGAAGCTCTTTGTTCATAGAAGCCTCGAGGGCTTCTTTGTCGAAGGCAATCTGAGTAGCATATCCAACCAATAGCATGTAAATGTTAGTTGATCACACATCGCTTGATGGAATCAGCGTAATACTTTACATACATACCCGAAGCTGGTCTTGAATTAAAGACAAAACTTCGCGCGAGTACGCTGACGACAGCTCTTCCTTCGTAAATAGTGGCGACATAAACGAGATAGCCCCATCGTCTTCATCGATGAATGCAGCCATTTCTTTTTCTTCATCCTTGAGATAACTTGAAATGGAGTCCAGATCATATTCATCAAAGCGGACCTACAAACCAACAAAACGATTGCTTTAAGTCAGTGACAAGAACATGTGAAGCTGTCCAGAAGCGACATACCTTGATCTCAGTCCTGCGGGTTAAAACGTTCAGAGCGTTTGTCGTGGCATCTTCTGGAGCATTTCTTAGCTGCTCGATCTGCTCTTGCTTCGCCTTCCACTCTTGTCGGCAGCACGTCACCTGAACTTCCAGCTCCTGAGCCAGTGCCGCCTTTTGACGCTGCATCTCCTCCATTTCAATATCCATCAGCTCGAGTTTTTCCACTGCCTCCTCGACATTGCGCTCGATAGACCGTCGTTTTCCCGCTTCCTGATCGGCTTCAGGTGACGAGAGCCACGTCCGCATTCTTTCTATCATGTCAGACAATCCGTTCCTAAGCAACTCGTGGCGATGATACTGGGTCTCCATTTTGGTGGTTTTGGCGTTTATCGATTCACGCTGTCGCTTTTCCACATGTTGAATTTCTTGCATTTCAAACGCAAGGTTCATCACTTCCAACGTTCGGCATAGTTTTCCCAGTGGGTAAGGAGTCACAAAAGCAGCATCTGCGCTTGGCTTCTGCTCTTCCATAATTGCAACGGAGGACCCGCTATCGCTCATGAGATCCAGATATTCCTCTTGATGTCCAATGCTCCTTGTTTCGTCCGCATCCATGCTCGTCAAGGAAGCAGCACGCTTATATCCACTGTTTGGCACCAAGTCGTGTAGGTGAGCAGTGAGGCCATCAAGCAAGCGCCGCGTCTCAAACAAACGCTCATCACCAGACGACTCCAATCCTCCTGATGAGGCGAGTTGCTCAACTCTGCTCAAGTACGCCAGTACTTTCGGGTTCCCCATGCAGCTGTCTGTCAGTGTATCCACGTCCCCAGGAACTCCTTCGCCCAGACCTGCAAAGATCGCCTTCACGAGTTCGCGACATAGCAAGTGGTTGAAGGCCTTCAAACTCGCCAACTCCGCTGAACGGCTATCAATGTTCTTCACAGCCTTGTTCTGGATGTTCTTGGCGCGATTAGCGTACTGGAGAGTATTGAGGGTCTCATTTGCGTTGATGTCTGCCGGAGACACGCACGCACTATACACAACAAGAGGAATCGATAAGTTATTACGTCAATGATCAATCACATTGCGTGATGCAAATAGAGGCCTTACATGAAAAGGGTCCGGCTGTTTCCTCCAAGCGCGTCTTGGAGCAGCCGAGTCAGCTTCGACGACCTGTAAGGGACGTGCACGTGTGACGCAGCACGACGCTTATCGTCACCGAGCGCGTTGATCACATTGCCAAGAGCAAACAAGCCGACATTTATTTGAATGCCCTCCTTCATCCGCTCACCCTCCGCCAGTGTCTTTTTGAGCCGCTCGCTACCTGCAAGATCCACGAACGTGAGTTTCGAGACGATGACCGCATCCGCTTCCGAAGTCTCTGATCCCGCGTCTCCACCATTTGGCGACTCAAATCCCACCTTGGTGCGCCTCCTTACATTCGCCATCTCCTGGTTGTTCGGTACAGGAGGACCCTTCTTGGATTCCTGTTCCGAAACTCGCTGGACCATTTTCACGGTGTAGACTGCGTGTGATCGGCTAGAGCGCTCGTTCATCTGTGTACTGGCCGTGATTCGCTGCAGTGATCCTCTTCTCATCTGTTCCATCGCTTCTTGCCGGTTCGACACGCGAACTTCGGTCAGTCCCTGCACCCAGACGCCGTTCTTCTTGTTCTCTCTCAACTGCAGCGGCTCCGAGCGTCGATTCGCTCTCTGCGCGTCAGTATTCTCCAGCAAGTCGTGGATATCCTCCCCGTAGATCTCCAGGAACGACACCGAGAGCTGGAAGTTGCTGCCGGCCTCATTCAGCTTCGTGAACAGGTGGTGCAGGAACCTCGGGATCAGGCCTTCGTCGCTGTCGAGTGAGTCCGCAGCCTCCTCGTCGCTGCTGTCGTCGCTGGACGGAGACCGCGCGAACAAACTGTTGGCCATCGTGGACGTGGACGGCATGCTGTTGCCCATAGTGTGGGTCTTGCCCGACCCCGTCTGACCGTACGCGATGACCGTGACGTTGAAGCCCTGCAGGAAGGACGCCATCCAGGGACGCAGCGCCTCGTCATACAGCTCCGGTTGCTTGGTAGACTGCGGGAACACGTGATCAAACCTGCAGCATATGAAAAAAGTATCTTCTTAAGTAAAAACAACAATAAAAATATAGTATAAATTATGAAGGACCAATATGAATCTTACGTGAACTTCCTCTCGATGAGGTCGCCGGCGGTGGGCACGAGCCGGATCGCGTTGTCTTCGCCGCGCGGCCTCTCCACGCACGTGGCGGCGTTGCGCGCGAGCTCGCGCGGCAGCATGGGGCGGATCCGCACGGCCACCTGCACGCTGCCGTCCTTTCTGGGCCTGTTGGGCGCGGGCGGCTCCGACGGCAGCGGCCGCACGCGCGTCTCGCCCGCGCTGGAGGAGGAGCGCAGGTCGTCCGCGTCCGCGTCGTCGTCCGAGTCGCTCGCCTGCCGCAGCGACGCGGGCGCCGGCGGCGGCTTGAGGCTGCGGCGCTGCATGTCAGCGTGAGAGTGATTGTGCGCTTGATGGCGAGTGCGCAACGGATGCGACGCGGTTCAACTTGCTTTTATTATTGGATCGGATCGCGAGCTGATTGGCAAATTTGAAAGGTGGCGCGAAAAAATGTGCATTTTTCGCAGTCTGCCAATGGGTCAACCTATCCGAGACGGACATGACTGTGGTCAGGACATATAAGTGGTCAGTGCTGGCATACAAGTGAAGGTCAATTGGTGACCCGGGGGTTTCGCAGTTCGAAGCCTAATGAAGCATTATAGCTAATGAAGGGTAATGTACGCCGAAATAGTTTTAGATGAGGTTCGCCCAGTAGACAGCCTGTATTCACAAAAAATAAAACCAAATCAACCTGTACTAGATAAAAAGAAATTAAAATTGCGACGCTTGCTTACATCGTCGGATATCTCGTATAGGAATACATTTGCAATATCATCTTCTAGTGTGTCTGAAAGAGGAGGTCATACAATACGACCGGGTCGATAGTATCGAAGCCAATGGGGTCAGTAAAGTACTACTTCGAAGTACAATTTTTAGTGCTCTGAACATATTACATAATATGTAATATTATACAAGTACGACGTAGTGCTGTGATAATGCCCGTATAGTTATTGAAAGCTGTGGTTGGGCTCACGATCAGCATCATCAGGACGTATGCCCAACATTGAGCTCAACATTGTAGAATATAGTTGTCAGTAGCTAGCTATACGATGCATGCTACTACGACGAACAAGGTAGCATGGGCTGCATTCTTGCATTCTTTCGACAAAAAACGTAAAATTCGACTTTCTCGGGTTGCATACGATCTTGCCCTTCAGCGTGGCTCGACACCTTGTCTCTCCTTCCTTCGGCTTCTTCCAGGGCTACTGAAAGGGTGCGGCTTTATCCGAAGCCAATGGTATCTGCGCGAGGAGCCAATAGGAGCTCCAGGAAGCGAAGCTGAGCCGTTTGCGATCCGTTACACTTCCTGTTTTTGCAAGAGTATTGGTTTGAACAGCAAATACCGATATACCGCCTTCAAACTGTGAAACCCTTTTGGCTTCCGGAATTTTTTTCGTTTTTCATACAAATACAAGTGTATAAGGCGCCCTGAACGCGTTTGTGCATTTGTAACCCGGGCTTGGCTTTCTTTTGGTCTTTTGGTCTTTTGGCTTTCGCTCTGCTCGCCGAGCTCAACACACACGAAAGTTGCTGTTGAAAGCAGGTCAGGCTGCGCTGCACCCCCAGAGATGCGGTCTGGGGCTGTTTAGCCTTGGCTTGCGCCAGACATCCTGGCGCGGCTGTGTGTGCTCACATGAGTGTGGTCGCTGCGTTCGTGGGCACTTTCGCTTTCGTTGCTTGCCGCGCGCTCGCGCGCGTTGCAGCTAGCGATGGCCTCCAACGCCGGTGCCAACAGTGCCAACTCTGTCGACGGTTCCGCTGCTGCTGCCTCTGCAGTGGCTATTGTGGCTACTGCGACGACCACTTCCACTCCCACAGTCGGCAGCTACCTTCCCCCGGACGCTGTGGAGGCCAGGATCGCAGCTTTCATGTCCGCCCAGCCGACAATCGACCGGAAGGCTAGGAGGCAGCGGCATTGGACGCCATCATGTCGAACTATTGTGGTCATCCCGCGCTCGGCAAGGAAGACGAGGAAGCCTTCGCCCATGCTGCACATCAACTAGGCAAACTCATGGACGACCCCTCCACCTGGAGGGACAGCAGAAGGGTTGAGCTGATTGACGCCGCATGGATGTTCATCGCGCAGTGGGCCCCTCCTCGTGGGACCCCTCCTAGTGCGGCCGGTGCTGTTACGCCGCAACCCGCCAGTACAGCGCCATCGCCAGCAAAGAAGAAAACGGGCCGCCCTCCCAAGCCCGAGAACACTGGAGTACATGCTGCAGTGTGCGCGAATGCTGGTGCCCCCACCGACGGCCAAGGAAACCCCCACCTCTGTCGCGGCTCGGGTCGCGAATATGGGGTTTCCGATCAACGAAAAGACGTTCGGCAACAAGTGGCCAGAGGCGTGGAAGCTCTGGGTGAAGCTCCCGACAATGAAGTACACCGACCCCGACGAGGAGGACATAGCACAGGTACCGTTTTCGGTTGGGGTTTTCAGATGTCGGGATTCTTCTAACTCTTCTTGCTGAAGATCGATGGAGCTAACGCCTGTCTTCGACTGGGTGCCTATGCGCTCACGCTTGACGATCTCGTGGACGCGGTCACCCGCAAACGTCACGAAATGCTAGCCAAGGGGTTCACAAACTTCATCGTTCAACTCCTGATCGACAGGAGGTGGCCCTTCAGCTGCATCAAAGCGCTGGAGTCCCTGGTCAGGCTATTCGAGGCGGGGGTGGAGATCAAACACCTCAAATCCACGGCTGTGCACATGGAAGCGGTGAGTTTTTTTTCTTGAATATCGTGTATTTCTAACCCCGTGTTTTTTGTTGTAGTTGATTGTGGACGACGTATACTGCTTTAGTGGCAGCGGTAACTTCTCCAAAAATGCTACGACTCGCAACGCCGAGTTGAACACTACTGTTACAGGCAGTCACGGTACGTTGCTTTGGCGCTATCGTGATCAACATCATTTTCATATTTTCTTGTTATCTTGCTCAGCTGTATCGGATGCCAACGCTGGAGACAGCCGCCGACGTGGAAAAGTTCAAGGCCAAGATCCAACAACTTCGGGAAAAGGAGAGCCAACCTCGCGAAAAGAGGAAGCGCCCGGGGATCCTTTGGGTTTGAGGTTCCACACTTTCCCATTCTACACCGTTCTCATTCTCATTCTCCTCCTCAGCCCAATCTTATTTACTTAATATTTGATACGTTGAGCTCGCTTGGCACATGACGCATTTCTTAGTTATTCTGTGCAAGGAAAGTGCGTGCAGGCATTGCAGACTTCTGCCCCGAGCCGCCCGCGGACCCGTCGATCGAGCACAAGCTACCTTTCCTCGCTACCGCCGCCGCCGCAGGAAACTCGCGGCGCTCGAGGCGGCGCGGTAATTTTAGCTGCCGGGCGACGACGCGCTGCACATCGGACGGAGAGCTTGGTTCTGCCACCCGGTCCGTGCAGTCCGCGCCGATCGGAGCTCGTTGCGTCCGGAGCGGGTCGCGCGGTCGTCGAGTTGCTTTTCGCCCGTGCCTCAACTTGGCTTCCTTCTGTACTGCGATCTGCCAGTGTCGACGCGCTTCAACTTCACTCGTTCGCATCCAGGAATAAGCCAAACTGCAACGCCCCAACCGCAATAAATAGCTCGCTTGTCATTGCCGTCAATGGCCTCACACAAGACAGCACCTTAGTCAGCAGTTTCGCTTCGCCATCATCATGGAGGAGCTCCCTGTGAAGCCCCTTTCGATCCCCAAGAGCCCGGCCAAAAGCCCCAAACGGCCACCTCCGTCACCATTGGCGGCCCGTGTTCGCGTTGCCGTACGCGTGCGTCCGCCAGTGAGTCGCAGTGTTAATCCGGAAGAACAACCTAAGCTGTGCATTGCACAAGCAGAACCGGATGCAGCCACCGGACCGAGTAGTGACAACATGCTGCACTTCCAGCTCGAGAAAACCCAAAAGAGCTTCCGGTTCGACCACGTCTTCTCGAGCGACACAAAGCAAACCGGTACGCAGCCAGCCCCCTTGATGTAAACTATATTGTGACACTTACAGCTAACAATGTTGTGGACAGAGGTGTACAATGCAGCTCTGCAGCCGCTTCTGGCCTCCTTACTGCACGGATTCAACGTGACAGTGCTCGCCTACGGCCAAACCGGCTCAGGCAAAACACACACGATGGGAGGCGCAGCGATAACTGGCGATGGCGATGGCCTCATTCCGCACTTCCTTCGAGACCTCTTTGAGGCGCTGCGTAAGGAAGCGAGTATCAAGACAACGGCCAAAGTCTCGTTTCTGGAGATCTACTGCGACGAAATCCGCGACTTGTTGGTCGAAAGTGCGAGTGACACAGCACGGAATACTGCGCGGCAGAATTCGGCTACAAGGCTTACAATCCACGAAGACGACCAGGATGTGTGGGTGGAGGGACTGCTGCAGGTCAAAGTGAAGAACGTCGACGAGGCGGTGAATCTCCTGAAGGCAGGTCGACAACGACAGACTATTGGGGCTCACGCTCTCAACGACCATTCCAGCCGGTCGCACGCTGTCTACACCCTCGAAGTCTCACGAGTGTTCGCCGACGAGATCAAACGCGCTAAGTTGACATTTGTGGATCTAGCGGGGAGTGAACGCGTGAAGAAGACGCTGATGGAAGGTCAGGGCATGAAGGAGGGATCCCATATCAACAGTACGCCCGGCACTGAATGCTATCTAACATTGGGACCGCAAGGGGTTGTATCTGACTAATGGGTGCTGTGTTAGTTGGTCTGCTAGCGTTAGGGAACGTGATCAACGCGTTAGGCTCGAAACAACGGCGTCTGCAGCGTCGAAACAGCACTGGGGTCAGCGGTCGACGTGGCAGCATTTCGGGCTGTGAAGATATCACACCAATGGACTCAACTCACGTTCCATACCGGTCATCAAAGCTGACACGGCTGCTACGAGATGCACTCGGTGGGAACTCGGTGACTTTATTCATGTACGAAGCCACAACTACGTCGTTGCTGGCTCGCTTGAGTTACTAACTGTGTTTTGCATCTTTAGCGCGTGCATCTCTCCTGAGACAACGAACGGGAATGAAACTTTGTGTACACTCCAATATGCCAATCGCGCACGCTCAATTCAAAACAAGGCGCTGAAGAATGTGGAGGAGGCAGTGCCCCAAGATATCGTAGACGATGAGGCATCCATTCTGCTTGGAACCGAGAGTGAGCGTGAAATTTGCGCTCTACGTGAACAGGTGGCAGAGCTAAAAGCGCAGTTGGAACAGGCCGTTGCTGCCGCAAAAGCAGCAGAAAAAGCTCGAGCTTCTTTGATCGAGCCCACACCAAGCGAGATCAACTTAACAGACACCAACCCAGCAAAATCTGCTACCAGATCCTCTAAAGGCAAGAGGCGATTTCGAATTGCTCCTCTCGAGTTGGATATACAGGAGCTGGCAAATATCCGAGATTTAACTCCAAGATTGACATCTGAGCTGCGTGAAAGTGTGAAAGGCAGAAGCACGCGCAAGCTTCAGCAGGATAGTTTCCCCGTCTGCATTAGCACCTCAAAACAACCAGTACTAGTTGTGGACAAACAAAATCAGCAGGAAGAGCTGATCATACCCGCGCTACCGTGCCCGGACGCTACGGCAATCAACGTGACAAGTGTCAATGGAAAATATTCCTCTGAGTCACTAAAGCAAGTATCTTTTCGTGTGAATCAAAATGACAGCGCTCGAGCTGGAGACAAAAGCCCCCAACGCCGCGAACAACGCCGACCGATGACCGACCAGAGCACCCAGTATGAAAGTCCGTTATCGTTCCACCACGAGCGCAAGACGCCAATCGATTACGTGTTGCTTTCGCCAAGTCAAATCTACCTTGAAGTACATCATCAAAAGCAGAAGGCCCTCGCAGGTGCACCTTCGCCGTGGCCTCATCGCCGTCGCCTCGACACTCCTCGCAGTCAAACCAGACATCCGTCAATACAATTTCCCGAAGTCGGCAGTAATAACGACCTGTCTAACCAGCGGTCCACCAAGCCGCCCGATACACTTCACGATATTCTCCGACATACTCGAGAGTTGTTCGAGCATGGTTCAGAAGTGCTGGGTTCAGATAATAAGCCAGAGATTCGTGAGTCGGAGCATGACGAGAGCTTTCCGAGCCCCCCTTTATCGTTCGATGAGTTCCTGAATCAACTGGTAAATCTGTACAATCGACGAAGTCGTCAACAGCAACTTGTACATAGACTCGGGCAACGTCTTCGCCACCTCATGAGTTTACTCGGTACGGACGCAGAACCGCAGATGGTCGAGCTGTCAAAGTACACTCTAGTGCACCAGCTCCATACACTGCAAGAACATCTAGAAGCCTATGAACGCGTCGTTGCTGATAGACTCTGGAAGCGTTTGCAACATCGGGAATCAGCTGTCGAAAGCTACGCGGACAATTGGAACGACAAGTTGACTGAGGTTTTCCTCTCTGACGATCAGTATGAGGCCTGCACACCATGGCACGCACACCGTGGCGATCATGACTTTTTCCAGCATCACATTTTACCATTCGTTCTGAATGGTTGGATCTCGGTTACGCCTGGTGACCTCGAAAACGAGCAGCTCTGGCTTACCTTATGATAATCGTACCATTAGAAAACTGTAGAGTCGACTCCATCCAGTACAATGAACATGAATAAAATACTTTGCATGGGGAAGGTTACACCACAAAAGACTTCAACTCCTGTTTTCATGAAAAACTTCGGTTTTGAGCGTGAATGTTATCGAGACAGAAAGTTAGTAAATGGAGCCCACCGTCAAGAGTAACAAGGGCATACACCTTTGTCGTTTCGCGCCAGCAGTATTAATGCCTCCAGAATAGTATTCCCAGTTCCCAAGTGTAGCGTACGTGTTAGTATCGCATCACAAGGTGCACCTCGTTGTTTACTAGTGTGGGGCGTTTTGCTGTTAGTAGAATTTACTAGACACGAACTCACTGTTAGCTGTACGTTTGCTGACTGTAAGTGGACGAGTTAGTAGCAGGGGAATAGTTGTTGCGATATATTGCGGTTATAGTTGAGGTACTAGCTGTACTTTTCAGTATAGAATGTAGAAGAAGAGATTGCCCAAGCAGAACAGTAAAGGCTAGTCAAATATCAAAGTTCTGAGTAATATCCGCTCGTCTTGCTCGAAAATTGGTGTCGCTCGTTCGGCAATCACATGTTAGCAAAATTTACTAGACACTGCTACTGGTAACTAACTGTTATTAACATTCTGATCATCGCCTGGGTCGTTGCGATGACAGGCGTTTGCGCTGTCGAACCGACTAAAAGTTCAAGACCCGACATTTCTCCGCTCGTTCAAGGCGCTGCGCTTTCCGCTGATGTTTCCAGTACGCATAAGTTGCTAAGTGGTGCTGTCAACTCCGAAGCTGGCGCCTTAACACGACATGACGTCTCTACTACCTCGAATAATGAGGAAAGAGGAGTCATGTTTTCTTTGACAAGGCCGTTCAAGGATGCCAAGTTCTACACGACGAATTACGTAGCGGATTATGTCTGGAACATCCGCTTCACGGCCTAGATCCGCAAGAAGATGACACCAGAGAAACTATACTACAAGCTCAAAATCGCGAAGACGTCAGGACCAAGAGACCGGAAGTACCGCAAGTTCCTCGAGTACGTGGAGATTTACGAGGACCGATTCGGGCCCGCGTTCAACCCCTTGCTCAAGTATGGCCCAAGAGTTGAGGTAAAAGCTTCACCCTAGCTCGTGGCTAACTCCACCGTAAAAAATATAAAACAATTCCGGTGTTATTTCAATTCATAGATCTTGGATAGTGGTAAGGCTCATAGACTCTTGGAGTACAGTTCGTGCTTGACTGCTGCGCTCCGCTCCTCCAGACGCTTCGAGTTGGGCGGGTCCACGCGCATGGTGTAGTTATACCGGCGTCGGAAGTCCTTCTTCTCGGTCAGCGAGCGCAGCGCGAAGTAGTACTTGGCGTAGACCGTCGCGGAGATGTAGAGGTCCCACTGGATGTGGTGCAGGAAGAGCCGCTCGAGGCGGTTGATCGAGTGCAGCGAGAACTGCGGATAAATATTGCTGATCTCGACGTTCCACGAGCTCAGGTCCTGCCACACCTTGGAGGCCAGCAGCAGGCCGCAGACCACAATGGGCCTCCAGGTGGCCGCCAGCAACGGCACGTTGGCCTGCTCCATGAGCCTCTCAATGTAGATGAGGCACACGATCGTGCACTCGGCGCTGAGCTGCGCCTTGTTGAACAGGTTCTTGCAGAAGCGGAAGATCTCGTCCACGCTGGGCACGTGTCGCTTGGACGTGATCTTCTCCATCCTGTAGACCGTCAGCGGGTGCACTCTGGGCAGCCGCACGAACGTGTACTTGTACTGCGGCGTGACGAAGTGCTCCTCCCGGAAGGTCTCCTCCACGGGCAGGTCCACGAGTCTCGGGGACGAGATGCTGCTGGGGTTGGCGGCGTCCTCTCTGCTCTCGGTGTCCGCCGCCTCCACGTCAAAGGCGTCCGGCTCCTCCTCCTCTTCGTCATGGTCTTGTGTATGGGTGGGGGATCTGGACTCGTGGTTCGGTCGCTCGTCCGTGGTCGTGAGCGCCGAGACAGCGGCTGCAATGGCGTTGGAGATACCGGTATTGTTGGTGGCGCCATTGTTGCGCGGCTGCTGCTGCTCCCAGTGGCGCTTCTCGCAGCGCCGGATGTGCTGGTAGAGCACGACGCTCACACGTCGCAGGAAGTCGTCGTAGTTGGGCTGCGCGATGGACGAGACGGAGCTGGGCGGCGCCAGGCTCGTGCTGCCCACGACGCGGTCGTCCGGCTTGCGGTAGCGCAGCGAGCTCGTCTCGCTCAGCCGCGGCGTGAAGACCGTGTGCGTGGGCTGGAAGGCCGCCTGGAAGCGCACGCGCTTGCCGCCCTCGGCGTCGAGGCGCCCCACGCCCGGCGGCGTCTCGTCCTCCACGGAGCTCGGCAGCAGCGGCGAGAGCGACACACTGAGCGCGGCCTCCGTCATGCGGCTGGAGCTGCGAGTGTCCACCACCATGTACAGTCGCTGCTTGGGGGCAAATGGCCGACTGACTGACTCAGATACCGACCGGCAGATCTTGGTGGAGGGCCGGCCACTCGAAATTCGAACGCATACGTATTTATGCAGGTGGTCGCGTGGAGTGGACCACACCTTCAACGTGACCATACAAAAAGAAAGGTAAGAAGGTGGAAGGTGATTTCCTGACAGGGTGACAGACAGGGTGAGGGTGAAAGGGATATAGAAAATGACAGGTTTTGTAGAAAATTCTGTTAAAAAAACATTGTTTTTTTTGTTATGAATGTGCATTGGGAGAGCGGCATGTATTCTTCTCTGATGGCTCCGTATTCTTTTGGCTCAGTTGGTGCCACCAACTTGGTGGGCGCTGGCTGGGCGCTGGGCATGTCTCGTTTCCCTCGTCGCCAGTCCGGTGCGAGTGCAACCAGTCCCACTTTCCCTCGTCGAAACATCGAGCGAGATTCTGGTGCGTGCAATGGCTGGCATGGCTGCCGTGCTGCTGTATAACTCGACCAAGTTGTGTTCAAGGACTTCCGGGTCAGTTTTGTGGGCAGCCTTGTGACTGTACTGTGAAGATCCGATTATCTTACAGTTAAGTGGGAAATCCAAAGTCTTTAAACGCAATACAGTCATTTGTCTCAATAATAATAATAGAGGCTTTCAGAAGCACGGTATTTCTAAAAATACGTAGTGAAAAACACGTAGCGCTGATACGTGTTTTTGACTACGGGTTTTCCGTATCCTCGGCTCAACAAATTTTAGCTTTGAGCGCCGTCATTCGGCGAACACGTCGGCAGCGCCTACGCCCACGCGCCATCGCTGGGCCAACGTAGATGTACAGTTTAGTGAAGTAAAGTAAAATTTGTTCCGTTTTTTTAATTAATGTCTTCTTACTGTTGGCCATGTTTATTTCGTGCCTTCGATGAATCTGTTGGTGTTGCATCCACCATGAACACGTGTCTCGGTTGTCTGCAGCGTCTTCATATTTACCTGCGTTGGGTGTTGTAAGTTTCAATTTGTAAAGTTTTTTGTGGGTCCATGATGGTTTGGTCTACTCGCTTTCTGGCGTATGAGTTGGCACCGGAATAGGTAGCAACGAAATCGACGCCTCACCAAGTTCAAGAAATGGATGTGGTCTCTTCAAACTCCACGTAGGTTTGGAAGGCGCTGCTCGCCCCTTGCCTTGATTTAGGGCGGCGGAGGAGCCTACCGGCCGCCCACGCTGGTCCTTGGATGACAGTGGGCAGATAGGGTCTTGCCAGGCCGATAGCAGCAAATAACGGAGTACACACACAAGCTAAGGTCGCCAACGAGGAGCACTCGGCCTCTAACAGACGGCACATGCGCCCACGACCAACTATTTGTCATCCAGGCCCCCCCACCCACCCTAACGAAGAAGCTTAGGCATGCTGCTTCCTTACGTATATTTCGGTATGATTACCCCGTAGCGGACCCCCCTCTCACGGGTTTACGGGATCGAAAAGCACGTAGCGTCGCCCGTGCCAAAAATAGATCGGATCTCGACGTGTTTTTCGCTACGGGTTTTGCCAAAAACACGTGCTTCCTTATTAGAGGCTTTCAATAGCCCAGCCATGACAAATAGTAACCCGCTGAAACAGGTAGACTTACTTATTGCACAAACCCAGCGAATCCCACTGTTATATAACCCTTTGTTATGCAATTACCTTAGAGATTGTATATCAAGCCTGATTGCGCTATTGAGTCAAATTGCTGTACACGTAGGAACAACAACTTCTGATCACGTGTTTGAGACCACTTCGCTTTATTTTCTTACATGTTCTCTGAAATTTATTTTCAGAGCTAAGGGACGATCGGATTCCCGGTCTGAATTTGGATTTTCTCCATTTCCCGCAATACTCGGTTCAGGAAGCGTGATCAGAATAAACAGGTTTTAATACAAGTCAAAGCTAATATGCGTAACTTTATGATCTGTTTCTTTTAATAGCCTTTATAGACTTATAAATTACGTGCATGTTACCTGTGTCGTCGTCCCAGCAATATGCAAATAGCTTACAACTGCATTATGCGTAAGATATTTGAGATCATGTTGACCGAAGCTGCCTAGTGAGTTATTATACACGAGTTCAAAGGCTGGCTTCTACTGTGCGCAATAACTTGATGGTGATGTGGCAGAGGCCTCCAATGCCGGTACGATTATCGGTCTTGATCTTCTCGGGGTTCAACGAGTGAGCTGAACACTGCCACATCCCATCCAGCAGCAGAGCCGTCTCGTTCGACGCTTCCTAGAGCGCGGTGACTTACAGATCGGCCTCTCGAAGCAGTGGTGTTTCTAGTGAGGCAAGGTCGAAGTGGGGACTCATCGAGGGATAAGGTTGGAGCAGTCTCCGACACACGTTTGCGTGCGCTCACTGAATCGATAGGGAGGTGCCAGTACTAATTCATGCGGTCGTGTAGCTTAGACCCGGTTCACGTATCAAACTAAGTGGCATTCTATTACTACTTGCTTTTCACTTGTGATGCTGCTCTTTTTTACGTTTAGTTAAGCCTGTCTCGGCGTTGCATGGTATAGCTATCGTCTTTGGCTCCCCAGCTTCGGATCATGTGACAACTTAATTAAACTGCTGTACTGTGCCGTATGTGATGAACAGCGATTGGGGCGCCATTGGAAGATCAGAGGAAGCCGGTTATTCCGAAGCAAAGGGTCAACATTTCATTTATCACACGACCTATCAACTTTAAGTCCTTCTTCTTTGGATTCAAAGACTTGATTACTACATCTTCAAAGAGCACTCTAGGAGGAATCTCGACACAAACATAATTATTAAAATATGGCGTGCAGGCAGAAGTGTTGACAAAGAAGCTTGTAACTTTGGACAACTACGCTGTTAAATTAGAGTAATCAAATCACATATACTGCAAATTAGAAGAAAAAAAAGCTGGGTGATCGTTACACACTTATGCCGAGGAAATAGGAAACTGGAGCTCGTCAGTGTCGCAAGATGCTATGGATGGAGCGGCATCGAATGGGCATTTTGAAGCCGTGAAATGGCTGCATGTCAATCGTCACGAAGGCTGCACATTTCGTGCGATTGATTCCGCAGCTGAGAATGGCTCCCTCGACATAGTCGAGTGGTTGCATTTTACGCGAAATGCACCATGCAGCACGGATGCGATGGATAATGCTGCCAACGCGGGATTCAGCGAAATCGTCCAATGGCTGCATACCTAGTATGATGCAAAGTATCAGCTCAGTAAAAAGAGACGAACTTCTGAGTCATATAAAATATCTTGAGGATAGACGGCGAGCGTTGACATCAAGGAGTCGACTACCTGACCCGCCAGAAGAATCTCGATCTGTCACAGACCTATTATCCTCGATTGGAACGGGACTACGGGCGTATTTCGGCTCCAACGAAGAACGAAGACAAGCTCGTACACGTGTTATGTCCATGCAGCTAGCTCTTGGCCAACCGGCCATATTTTTTTACGATATCTCCCAGCTGCAGTTCAGCATACCGTGTGGCAAACTTGGCAGGAGATATGCCTGACCATTTACTGGAGGAAAACCAACACGTGATGCAGGAGTGCCTAAAATACACCACGGCAAAACTTGGTATGATTGCAACGAGTAATCCTGCTGCCTGCTCTCAATATTATAATTACGTTATGGAAATTGTCATTGACGTAATACTTAATTGGGACAGAGATAAACACTGTTCAAAACCAGGAGGAGGTCTTTTTGGTGTTACAGAGGCCTTTTACGCAGCGACAGAAACCCAAGGTTCAACTGGAAACCTGCATGGGTATATGTTGATACGGGTGGAAGGAATGCCTGCAACGGTAAAAGAATATTATCAATCATGCCAACTGGATGACGTGAAAAAGAGGCTCCTAGAGTATGTTGAATCAATTGCGAGCTCTAATTTCCCCGCCAATACCGAAGTATGCCCATCATGCCATGAAAGTAAACTTACACCGATGCCTCTTTCGATGGACGCGTTTCAACGTCCGCGGAAAAACCAAGAACGTCCAATTACAGCAAAGTGCACTGGTTGTCGACGAAACTTTGGAGAAAACGAAATAATCCGAGGGCAACTCACCGCATATGCCTTGGCAAACTCGTTGGATATTGAAGATTTCGGTGACACTGCGATAAAATATCATATCGCTAAACCTCAACCATTACCGCTACCAGATGACCATCGAGCAATTTCCAATTTATTGGTGAGTAGGGCACTAATCGAGTATCAAGCTCACCACTGGTACCATTGCCGGTCATGCTTTAAGTGCACCAGGCGTACACCAAAAGGAAATGTTTGCAGAATGTTTTTCCCAAAGGAAACAAGTCAAAGTACGCATTGGACTGAACAAGATACTATGCAATTAACCGCACTTGTCAACATGTCATGCACACCTCCATCCACCGTCGAGTTGGTCAGAAGTCGTGCGGGGTGCGTCTTCTCAGCAGCAGATCCTCCTTTAGAAGGCTTGCAAACAGCGGGACCGTGGCTTGAGTCGTAAAAAAAGAAAATGCTGGCTAGCTACGCCGTGCTAATAATCAGATTAGCCAAGGCTCAAATTGCATGGTCTCGCAGCTCAGCTGTTCCAGTTCCAAGTAGTTCCAAAAGATCGGGGATGGCTCCTGCGCTAGGGATTGCAGTTCTGTTGGCATCATTATCAAACGCAAGGTTGCCCAGTGTCCAAATTGAATAAAAACGCTAAGTGCCAGCTCCCGCGCGAAGAAATTTAGTGCATTTGTAGGGACTTTCGTGCACTGCACTAAACAGGTCTACCACGGAGTCAGCTGCGGTGGAACCAAGGTGACATCGGCACCCACTAAACTGTTTTACGAGCCACTTTGAGGGTTGCGTTGTGGAGCACCAGTCGCATCGTCGTGTGGCGCTCCCCAACTGTACCGACCATGTTAGACAACCGTTTTAGTGCAGCGTGACAACTCCTTCTGCACCCTGTCGACACTAGCGCCTGTCCTCCCTGGCGTAAGGGTTGACTTCATCTGAGTTTCGTTCTGGGTTCGTTTGAACCCTTGCTTTGGGTACACACGGTGCCTTCAAGGAGCTACATGAGTAGTCTAGCTGCTAGAAGATGCCAGGAGTAACTTCATTCAATCAATCAGTTCTCAATTCGACTCACAGGACTCAAGCGGCTTGGCAAGCGTATTATCCTATGTGGAGTACCAATCGTCACTGCTTTACTTTGTGTTATACTTTGCTTAGTGCAAAGTGTGGTGAGATTTGCCCTCCTGCGCAATTACGAAAAATAGTAGAATCAGTAGCCGAATGGTCATTCTGTATTCATTCGTTTCATTTCATCCCCCCCCACCTCACCCGTCTGCTTACTTCGATTCAGTATCGGATTTGGCCATCGATGCCATTGCCATCGACTTGGCCTTCGACTTGGCAGCAGCTTTTGCTTTTCAGTCCCTACAACTTTGTGGTGTAGTACCCCGCAGAAGAAGTGGGCGCACCGGGCGCCGGAGGAAGAAGGCGCCAGGGCACGAGTGATGGACCTCGACGCGGCTGATGGAACGCTACGCGGATGGATGGGCGCGACGCAGGGCCAAGCTCGACGGGAAAGTCGGCGTGGGTGATGGACCGTGAGACACGGTGCCAGAATCCAGTGCGACGCGTAATCATCCGACGGGTCGACCAGCGCGCCCGGTTCTGCAAAACGCGCCGACCCTAAACCCCGCCGAGCAAAACGTGCCCTAACCCCCGCCAACCAAAACGCGCCGAGGTAAGATCTTGATTGCGCCACGTAAGCAGGTTGAAGCACGGTAGTGCAAGCACGACAGAAGTAAGGATAGGCGCAGAACGGTAGGCTTAGCAAGCAGTAGTACAGAGTAGCCAGTAGCAAGGACATAGGATAGGGTAAGGACTTAGTCCCGAAATTTCTCTGAACCACAAAGACCTCCCGTCTTCTCCGAGGATCCAGGGGAACCACCAAGCGCCGGCAAGTAGAGCCGCCTCGATATCGTGGCCCCCCGTCGTTTGCTGGTTCGGGTGCTCACCCCCACAGACCCGTGCTGGAACAAAGGCACGTAAAACGTATACCGTTTAGGTGGGCGCCCGATAACGCGCTGCCTAGGCGAAAGACCGCACCGGCCTGATAACCGCCGTGCACAAGACCCCCCCCGTGTAGGCCCGATAACGCCACACAAGAAACGCCGGCCTGATAACGCCGCACGCCCGACGGGAACGCCGAGAAAACGCCGGCCCGATAACGCCGCACGCCCAAGGCTCGACGCCCTACGACAAGGAACAAGCGTCAACACAACCCCCCCCCCCCCAACTCCGAAGCCTGCGAAGACTTGGGCCTGTATTTCGAAGATACGCTACTCCAACCACCGGGAATAATTTGCTCGGCGCGACCGCTATCCAGACGCGCCAAGTTTGTGCGAGATCGCATTCGCGAGATTTCTGCGAGGGCGTTACTCCACAACTTGATGGCGGCTCCATGCCCTTCATTGCGTACCAGTACGGTGAAAATTCGTATTCCGTTTTGCAGATGCTGCAGTGGCGTTTGCCTTTTTGCTCGATTCTAACCACACATGGCTCACAGTAGACTTCACGCCCCTTTCGATGCGCTTCAATAAAGGCGCTGTGTAGCACAGTGATGATACTGGCACACAATGGACAACTGCAGGTCATGGACTTGTTCACCACCTTGTTCATAGCTTTTGGTTTTGCCTCGTCACAGCTGGCGGCCACGTCCGAAGCACCGACAACCTTTGAACCCGACTCCGTGCGCTTAGCAGGGAGAAGCTGAAGGGCACTGCACACCGCATTGCACTCGTGAGTGACAAAGAAAGCTGCCATTCCGGCGTCTGATAGATTACCACATCCAAACATTTCCTTTTGCTTTGAGTGTATCTGCGGATCCGTGAAAATGCAGCCCACCCCTTGAAGATCCACGACCATCAGCTGTCCATACGTCTTCTGCCACGTGAAATGGCTGAAAGCTTGGGCAGTCTCCGACAGATTCAATCCTTCATCACTAGTCCACCCGTTGCTATTGTTGTACTTTTTGTAGTCCCCATCGATGTACGGCTCAGCAGTAAACATCGCCATCGAAGCGGTCAAACCAGCGCGAAGTGGATCTTTGATCTCGTACCAGCACGTAAATATGAAGTCCACTGCATCCTCAACGTCTTCCGACAGCGAGAACTCGGTTGCTAGATGCTTAGCTACGATCTGCATTTCCACATCGTTTTGCAGGGATCGGGCGGACGTCCCAGCAATGCTAGCGGTCTTTCCAAAGTACACCTTCGCTACCAATTTTTTCTCCATGTTGCAGTCGTACATGGTGTGTCCGGTTCGCATTGCGCCCTTTGCGAAGCAAGTGCGAAGCACTCGGATCTTGGTTTCCTGCTGGGTGTGCTTTAAGTCCAGCTTCTTCCAGTCAACACGCTCGTTGGGCCTGAAATGAAGCGAGTGGCGCACGGCAGCAATTTCGGGCGAGTGGTTGACTTCACTCCAATCAATTGGCTTCATATCGGGGAAATAATAGTCGCTTTCGTTGGGAAGGGAAGCACGTCTTCTTCGTCTTCCTCGTCTTCCACCTTGAAGAGATTAGTTGTTCGTTTTCCAGTGGGTCCATAATGATGATAGCTCGACACACCGAGGGCGATCTTGGAGCTTGCGATGAGACTCCTCCCCTTGCTAGCGGAGAGCGACGAGCTGGCAGATGATCGAACAACACTTGCAAAGCGCACGACGTCGCCTGAAGTGGCCAGCGTGACCTTCCTAAATTCACGGTCAAATCCATCGCTGGTTCTCGTAGCGTAGAATTCTTCCTGTAGAATCGCCACCATCTTGGCCGTGAATGATGGCTGGATCTCAATGAAGGTGAAACCAATGCCGCGTTTCGCTCGATCTCGCATCTGAGCACAAATATCTGGACTCTGTTCAATCTGGTGTCGATAAGTCATATCATCAGTCGTGTCATGAAACCTGCTACAATGGCATGGTGCATCAGCCACGAGAACAAGACGCTTGGCTTCCGCTTGACCGAACATCTCCATCGCAGCAGCAAGCCCACCGGGAATGTCCTCAGGGCCATCACCACCACCAAAAGCTCCAAGCCCTGAAATAGATGTGCGCACTGCGGCCACGTTCGCTGACAACTCGTGGGTCTGTAGGCGTTTGTTGCCGTCGCAAAAGTCACGATATGTCACAAAAACCAACTCGAACATCAGCGTTGGGGTTGTCGGCATTCACACCATCGATGATCGAGATAATTGAAGACTTAGCCTGCTCGATCCATGGGCTCATCGATCCGGTACAATCCATGACGATCACGAGCTCCAGGGTATTCGCCATTGCGTACTTGTGCCGCATCTCTTTCTCGACCTTGGCGACCTTTTTCGTCATTTCACTGCGAATCTTGCTAAATCGCTGCGCATCCTTCAGCTCACGCTCCTTTGCTGCCAGCTCCCGGTCTTTAGCCGCCAATTTTTCGCGAAGAAGCTTGGTATCATCGTCGTGGGTAAACCTTAACCTATCGCCATACGCACACCAAGCGTTCCCTTGGTAAAAAGAGCACACCTTTTTCTTCTCCGACTGCTGCTCCAGTTGCTTCCGAAGTTTGGCGATTTCAGCTTGCGCAGCATCCGCCCGAATTGAACTCGCAGATTTCCGACGTGGCGAGCTTCTTCCCTTTTTTCTCGATGTTGGACTGGCCCCAGATCCGCCTTGAAGTTGTTTCCGTAAGGCAGCTTCCGCCAAATCGGCTCAAATAGAGCTTGCCGATTTCGGTCGTGCGGAACTTGTATCCGTCTCCGTGCCAGAATCTGGAGCGACTTTTACCGCCAGAACTTGCTCCCGCAGTCTTGCCACTTCTTGGTCAGCAGGAGTGGGGCTAGCGGTTACAACACTAGGAGATCTGTCTGCAGCATCCCTAGCGCGTAGTTGCGCGCGCAATCTGGCAATCTCTGCTTCTGCTTCCGCTGCTCGGACAGAGCTTGCCGACGGAATCCTCGGAGCTGCACTTGCCGCTTCCATCGCGCGCATTTGTTCGCGCAACCTGGCAATCTCTTCGTTTGCTTCCGCCGCGCGTATAGCGCTTGGGGAGTGCTTCGACGAGGAAGACGACATTTATGGGTAAGTCCTTAACCCCCCAGCGCGAGAAGCTGTATCAGACACGGTTAGACAAAAAGCTTAACACCTTGTCTCCGAACGGTACTCGCCTCAGACGCGTAAGTGTATGTCGTAAGTTACGACTTTCAGATTCACTTGATATTTGTATGGACCATGTGTTTCTCATCGGGATAGGTGTATAAATTGTCATCAGGTTTTCTCGCCAATGTTGTGAGTGATACGACATAGACATAGAGCAATCGCCGCTCAATGTCGTAACAGACCCCACTTGCTGTCAACAGATGGCTGAGGAGGTGCACTGTTCTGCAGCCCTGATCATAAATCACATGAAGGAAGGTACAGTGGCTCAACAAACTTTTATTCAACCACACGAAACTGACCACTGACTAACTGAAACGCAACCTACACGCTCACTGTCATTGCTGTCCTTGTCCACCATCGCTTCCTTCTTCGCGGGGAAGCTGCAGTTCCCACCGTGTCCTCTTGAGCTTGCCTGCGTTCTTGTCGGGCGTGCGCTACACGGCGCGCTTCCCCAAGTCTAGCCGGTCACCCTGAGCTGCCGCCAAAAGTGTCTAAAGTCAATTTCGTGTGCTGGGTGAAGGTCCTTCACTTATCCTTCACTGAAGGATATCTGTCTGGTCCAACTCCGGACGTACTGTCCGGACTCTGGACCAAACTGTCCAGGCTCTGGATCAAACTGGAATCTTTTACCCACCTGAAGCCATCCTCTGACCCGGTTCTGTGAACTTGTCGCAGAGACCTCTCGCACCTTATAGGTTGCGGTTGCTTGAAATAAACTTGATTAAAGTATGACAAAATCGTGTCTATACGTTTTTCTAGTATAACGCGCTCAATGTCGTAACTTACGACATAAAAAAACAGACAT
This sequence comes from Phytophthora sojae, assembly GCF_000149755.1. Classification (NCBI taxonomy): domain Eukaryota; phylum Oomycota; class Peronosporomycetes; order Peronosporales; family Peronosporaceae; genus Phytophthora; species Phytophthora sojae. The sequence goes on from NW_009258115.1 coordinate 8,348,962, forward strand.
GTCGTAACTTACGACGTTCGGAGACAAGGTGTTAAGTTGTATTATACACGTTAAGGATTTTTCCACCTATTTTTGAATGGGGGCATACAAACTTGAAGTCAATTGAGGGTAGGTTTGTGTCCCATCCTTTCCCGATCAGTCTGCAGAGCCGTGCGTATTACTTGATCTTCGTATTTCCTAAAAATAAGGTGCTAGAGGTGTTCGTCAAATCAGTATTAGGGATTACAGGCGTTTTCGTACGCCACTCGTTTCGAGCTCACTTTAGGAAATTCGCCGCGGCCGCACAGACCTCATCCGGCCATCTTCCCCGTGTCGATACCAGCTTTCAAGGCCAAATGGGCACCCAGGAACCCCGCGGAAGTCGCCTTCGTCTCAAACAACCGAAGCCCACGAGGCACACCGCGAGCGTGTGGATGCCATTGCTGGATCCTAAGAAAGTCTGTAAGGTGCGTTGTTGATGTACTGTTAACGTTTGTTCAGGTTTCTAGAGATGTACGAACTAACTTGTATGGTTTGATAGCAGCGAAGATGAAGAAGGGACCGTATGCGGGCCGACGAAAGCACCACAGACGTGGATCCGATGCAAGGTTACATTCGTCTAGCTTGTATTGTACATGGTATGATTCTAACGTTATCGTGTATGTACCGAATGCTTAGATTATGCAGGTCCAGCGTGCCTCGCGATTGATGCCCCGGTGCTTCGTCCAGAGCAAATAGACGGCTGTGTAGATTGACCAAGCCCTGGAATCGAGTATCGCCGTCGAAGTCAGGCCATCGGGTACAATCTGCTACGATGCAGATGCGCTTTCAGATATTCTGACGTTGTGTGTGTGTGTTGAGGAATCGTTTAGGTTCTGATCATGGAGGAGCCACAAGACAGACCCGCAAATACATCAAGGAACCGCGAATGGCTCGGAAACGGAGCGACAGGGTTCGTTTAACGTGTACATACACGATACGGATGTGCTTTACTAACTACTATCATGTATGGTACAGGGGTGTCCAGTTTTCTGTTTGCTGGTGGGCTCATCTCGTTCTAGAATGAATGTGGGGTACGTCTCGCCTCCTACACGGACCACCAAGCAGCATGGCAGAAGCTACTCAAGTCAAGGGACGACTCCCAAGGTTCACGAAGCGGCATCCTCACGGTAACAGCGACAGAAGGACCACGAATTCATATGCAGTTAGATAAAACCTTGCTGATAATATACAAGTGGCATTTCCGGATGAAAATATGATGATGTTTCTAAAGGGTATATTTGTCGCTACTATGAGCGGTGTGTCACCACGGGCTGAGCATGGAAGCTTTCTTCATGCACATGCGACGTTGAAGGCTCCCATCTACCCTAGTCGTACATTGATAATCGACAAAGCTGCTTTCAATAGTACGTGGAAGTGTTCAAACTCCGTTTGTCTCGCTATCGCTAAGTTCTGGTATCGTGTCTCATACAATATACTATAGATTCAATCGTGTATAATACACGATATAGTCGTTTCATCAAAAACATATTGGAAGCGATCAGCGCTAAGTCCTTCGCACATTTGATGCCAGTAGTAATGGATTACGGTCGCGAGTGACAACACCCCTGAGCAAGTATGATAGGCGCTTAGGTACGTAGTTACAACAAGAGAGCATTTGGTTGGTGATGTATGTACGCTAAAGCTTCAAGCGATGTAGTCATCCTTTGTAACGAGGAAGCAGCATCGATGAGATGCAACGACGGGAGGAAGGCACCGTGACCCTCGCGGAATAACATAGGCGAAGGCTCGCGAACGAATCAGTGCAGGCGGTGGCTGGTAGCTACCGCGGTTCGGACCCTAACGCATTCGACGGAAGCGTCGCGTAGCAACGCAAGCGCGTACGATGAAACGCAATATAATCTGTGCTGCAGCTCTTCCGACTCTTTTATTGACTTGATTTCAATATATGTTCGCCATGCTAGCCACCATCTGACTTGTGTCTCTAAATTTCGACAAAAAAGTTATCTCACGACTGCCCTGTTTTTGCACGGTATGGACACGTTAGGCCCAGTAAGCTGTATCGAGTAGGCATGTTAAAAAACTTGATACACGTTAGACTAGAGATGCCAAGTCAGGGCTAGGGGCATGGACTGGCTTTGGTAGATACACGATTGGATTAGTATGGACTAAACTATAGGTGCCCAGCACGGGATAAAACAATAACATGTATAGGGTTTCGGTAAATAGGCGCATCCAGAACCTCTCGCGCTGGGGGGGTTAAATCGGTGGTTGGTGCTTCCTTGAAAAATGAGGAATGCGAAGTTTTGCCTGATGCCGAAAAACCAACGCGTGTCCGTTGGAAACCAATACGACGTGAGCCTTTTAACCGCACTAGCCCACCTCGTAAATAAAGCGGAAAAAGTCGTACTAAGTATACGTTTACTTGATATTATGCGGGCGAGGCTTGGCAGTCGAGTGTTGGTTAGGAAGGAAATCCGAAAGTGAATTAGAATGAGTTAGGCCAAGCTAACTATCATATCCTAGTCTCCGATACTTAAACATGAATCGTACCAACGCACACCTCCTACTTCCAAGTTTTATAGGCTGGAGATCAAAATGTAAATGTTGCAGATCGTATCCAGAAAGGCAACTTCAACTTGCCTTTCTCTCAGCCAATCAGAAGTGTCAAATCTTGGGGCTCCGCCAATCCGATCCCAGTATTCCACCACGTGTACCACAATTGCATACTATCGGCAACAACTTCACAGCAAGCACGTGCCTCGATACGGAGACACACAACTAGACTGCGAAGTGTACAATCGCAACACCCCCATTCAATTCGCAGTCTACCCGAGCATCTCAGTGATGTTACTGCGCTCGAGCAGATAGCGTAGATTCTTCTTCGGGCGTCCCTTGGTCAGGAAATCAGCGAGCTGGTTCTTGGACTGAACGTAGTCGAGCTCCACAACACCACTCGTGATCTTCTCGCGGATGAAGTGACAATGGATGTCGATGTGCTTGGTGCGAGCTTGGTAGCCGACATTCTTCCCCACATCATGACACCTTGGTCGGCCTCGTAGATCACCGTAGGTCCAGCCTGCTCCGCACCCAAATGCTTGAGCAGAAGTCGCATCCACACCACTCTCTTCACACATTCGCTGAGAGCCATGTACTCCGCCTCAGTCGAGCTCAGTGCGACCGTCTTCTGAAACGTCGAGCGCCAAACCACGGGAGCACCACACATCATCAGCATCATTCCGCTTACAGAGCGTCTGTCGTCGTGGTTGCCAGCCCAGTCGGCGTCCGAATACGCGACGAGCTCCGTGCCAAGCAATCCATCGTAAACGATTTCGAGATTCTTGGTCTTCAACAGGTACCGTACCACGCGGATACCAGCATCCCAGTGCTTCTCACCGGGGTTCTCGGGTCAAGTGGAGTCAGACACGACTTCGCATTCTCCTGGCCGAACTTCTTGATGATTGACGCGGTGTACGCCCGCTGGCAGATGCCCAGCGTCTTGGCCTCTATGTCGTAGTCGATCTCGATGCCAAGGATGAATCGAGCGCGTCCGAGGTCCTTGATGCGAAACTTGTCCGGGATGCCTGCCTTCACCGAGTCAATGATGGCCCGCTGGCGAGATGCAATCTGCATGTCATCGACGTAGAGACACACAACACACTCGTCGTCGCCAGCACCTCTCGTGTAGGCACACGGGTCGGCATCGGCAGCTCGAAATCCCATGCTCTTGAGATGCGCGTCGATCGTCCCGTTCCATACGCGAGACACTTGCTTGAGTCCATACAAACTCTGCAGTAGCCGGCAGACGATGTCATCTTCACCTTGAGCTTCAGCCAAATCCAGGAGTTCTCGAAGTCCTTCAGGCAACACCATGTAGATCTTGTTGAAAAAAAGATCTGTAGGATCTGCAGATTCTACAATCAGGCGAGAGCGCCGACCGAGGTAGCTGTAGCTTTCTAACCTCACTCTCCATTTTGCGTATCAAGACACAGACGGCCAGTTCTAACTTCACCTTCTAACAGGTTTTGAGCCCAAATGGACGCAGCCTCTGAAGCCGCGAGCTCGGGCAGAAGACGCCCGTGCCGGCGCCTAACGTCGCTCAAGCCAAGATCGGGATGGACGACGGCGATGAATTGGAGAGCCACGCTGCAGCTCGCGAAAGGGGCAGCGGTGTCGCTCCCGACGCCAAGAACGCTGGCGGTGGGGGGCAAGGGTGGCGGGCAAGACATGGAGATAATGGCGCAGCTGCGCGCCATGGCCACGCGGATGGATAAGCTGTAGGAGTCGAACGCCAAGCTGGAAAAGACGCTGGTGGCGAAGAAGAACGATTTGAGGGTCGACACGTTCATGACTCCCCCCGCAAGCCCGTTCGCCTCACGCATGGGGATGGACGCGCGCATGCACATCGACTCACTGGCGGGATCGCCAAGGCCACCGCCGATGATGACGCCGCCGCGAAGAGTGGAGCCGGTTCACCAGTACTTTACAGCACAACAGCAAGATCACGAGGTGCCACTTTCCCGGCTGCAGCACCTCTACGCTGCGCAGCAAGCACAGCAAGCAGGAGCAGCCCATGGCGTACCTCCAGTTCACCCACCACGCCAAGGTCAAGCCGGTCATGGACAAGGCCAAGGCGGACATGGACAGGACGGCATCGGCTACCTCGACGCGCGCCAAAAGAAACTGGCCATCAGGCCTTCAACGCCAAGGAGCGCTACGTGGGGCTCGGATCCGGATTCCTGGAGTGTGACAAGCGCTTCGAGAGGCAGATACTGCTCGCGCAGCCAGCCTGCGGGTTCACGTGGACGGAGTTCGTCAAGATCGACTCGCTCGGGAATTACCTGACGGGGACAGCTGAGAGATACTACAACCGGCAGGTGGAGACGTGGTGGTACCAGATGCCGACGCTGCAGTACGTCATGGGAAAGATGCTTGAGACCTTTAAGACCAACGTAACGCCCGCGCAGGCGATGCAGCTGTTCACGGCTCCGAAGGACCCGAAGAGGACGTGGCCAGAGCACTACATGTATTTGGTGGCAGTGTCAGAGGCGACCGGTGGAGGCGCGGACTATTTGGTGCTGAACAACGTTGTGCAGTATGCCTCGGCGGACCTGTGGATGGTGCTCATGGCCAAGGTCGACAGCGCGCGTACGGACTACTTGGCACACGCTGAGGAACTCGTCCACTTTGCTCAAGCATGGGAGATCGAGGCGAAGAAGAAGAACCTCGGCCAGGAGCTCGTCGGGGCCGTTAGTGAGCGTGGAAGGAAGGAAAGTCGCCGGTGTCATAAGTGCGGACAGGTTGGACACTTGAGGGCTGCATGCCTGGATAAGGGAGAACGAGGCCAGCCAGACCTCACAGTTGCAGTGAGTGATGCCTCCATTGAGCCTGGCAGAGATTGGATATTGGACAGTGGCTCCAGTCGCCACTTAGTGAACGACCAATCATGGCTCGAGGATTTAGTGCCGCACGTGGACTCGTGCACGCAGCCGAACGGAGACCCGCTCAACATCACGACGAAGGGCACGCTCACGTTGCGCGTCAAGGCGTGCGGAAAGGAGCAGACTCTGAAGCTCACGAACGTGTACTACGCGGCGAACTTAGCGCACAACTTGCTGTCTTACGGCACTCTGGACATGATGGGGTATACGCTGGCACACCGAGGTGGACAGCGTGTCTTAGCGGCCAAGGACGGAGGGCGAGTGGTGTTCGACGTCGACCTCCGGAAGAAGGTGCTGGCCGCCGGCCGAGGTCGTTATGGCTGCGCTGGAGGGAGAGGCTCACGGGGGCGACGAGGTGTCCCCGGACGTGTAGCAAGGAACGCTCGTGGAATTCCACAAGCGGCTGGGTCATTTGAACTACGACTCGGTGGAGCGGCTTGCACGGGGCCCGAGCGCTGGTATCGCGCTCACAGATCACAAGCGCGTGAACTGCCTGACTTGCGCAGGATGCAAACAGAGCAAAGGGAGGCAACCGCAGAAGGACAATGGTGCACACTCGCCCATAGACCGCATTGGTGGTGTGATATGCTCGGACCTGAAAGGGCCGATGACGCCTAGAGATCGGCTGGGAAACCGGTACTTGATCAACTTTGTTGATCACAAGAGCAACTACGTGAGGGTGTTCTAGGCGAGGACAAATGACCAGGCCTCAAAGAAGTTTGAACACTTCTTGGTGTTCTTCGAGAAGGAATTTGACTGTAAAATTCGCGGAGGATGGATTCGGGCGGGGAATACCAGAATGCAGACCTGTTCTGTAAGACCACTGGTGTTGCGAGGCAGCGGAGCGAAGCCAACAATCACGCCAGCAACGGGAAAGCAGAGCGCATGCATCGCACCGTGATGAACATGGCACGCTGTATGGTGTTTGCATGTGGGCTTCCTTTGAGCTTTTGGGGAGATGCAGTGCGGTACGCGGCCTATATACTCAATCGAGCCCCGACAAACGCAAACCCAGGACGTGCGTCGCCACTGAAGGTGCTGACGAAGCAGACACCTCAGCTCGGCAAGATAGTGGTCTTCGGGTCGCCGTGTACGGTCTACAGAGACCCCAGCAACAAGTACTTCTCGCAGAGGGACCAGCAAGGCATGATCATCGGCATCGGCGAGGAGGTAAAGGGATACAAAGTGTACTTGCCCAAGGACAAGAAGGTAATGACGTCGGAGCACGTGCGGAACATCGAAACCCTGAACAAGACACAGAACTTGCAAGTGCAGAGACTGTACCAGGACGAAGGCGAAGCTGAGGCTGAGGAGGAGTCTGGAGAACAGGGCAGCGGAGCTGTGGACCAAAGCAGCACTGGCAAGGAGAGCGGCACGAAAGGCCGCGGGAAGGGGCGCAAGAAGAGCTCCAGGAAGAAGAAATTTGGACGAGGGAGAAGCATGCGACTCGCTCAGTTGCGAGAGCTGCAGGATCTGAATCGGCCAAGGCCGAGCAGCAGGATAGGACTGCAGGAAATGTTGTGAATAACGTGCTGGAGCGCGACCCCAGGAACTATAACGAGGCCATGCGCAGCCGACTCAAAGCTGCCTGGTTAAAGGCCATCGTGAAGGAGATCATTGAGCTGGAGGCGAACGGAGTTTGGGAGGCGGTGCGATAGTCGAAGGGCGTGCGCGCCTTGCACTCGAAGTGGGTCTTCAAGACGAAGCTGGACGCAGAAGGGTTGATTGAGTGACTCAAGGCTCGACTTGTAGCCTGCGGCAACGAGCAGGAATTCGGCGTCAATTACATTCGCTGCTGTCATCGATATGACGAGCGTAAAGCTGATACTGGTACTTGCCAGGAAATGGGGCGTGCCCGCCAAGCACGGGGACGTGCCCGATGCCTACGTGAAGGCGGACAAGGAAGAAGAATTGCGGATTTACATCCGTGTGCCGCAAGTAATTAAGATCCCCGAGGAGATCTTGAAGGAACGCGTCGTGGAGACTGACGCTGAGGTAGTGCTAGAGCTCAAGAAGGCGCTGTACGGGCTGAAACAAGCCGGTCGACTCAGGAGCAAGCTGCTGCTCTTGAAGCTCGTGGAGATTGGCTTCCACCAGAGCCTCGTAGACATGTGCGTGTACAACAGATACAAAGCGGGGGTGCTAATTGTCGTGGGGGTCTACGTAGATGCCCTACTCGTGACGGGAACACAGCAGCATGCGGTGGATGTTTTCTTTGAAGAGCTGAAGTCGCTGGAGATCAAGGACTTGGGATGCGCTCGCTAGTTCCTTGGCATGAGGATCGGCGACAGCGATGAAAACGGGTACGACCTGGATCAGGAGGTAACCATCGATGTGTTGCTGCAGGCGTACGGGTTGGAAAAAGCGCATGCAGTGCGCGTACCTATTGCCGAAGACTGGAACGAAGCTCACGATGCGTCGACGGATCTGCTGCCCGTCGCCGGAGGAGTTGGGGATGTGACAGTGAAGGATTTCCAGTCTCTAGTCGGAGGTTTGCTCTGGATCAGTCGCTGCACCAGGCCGGACATTGCGTTTGCCGCTCACAAGGCGACGCGAAGGCCGCATGCACTAACAGTCTCAGATTGGAAGTTAGTTAAGCGCATCCTGCGCTATCTAGCTGGAACGAAGTCGCTGAAGCTGCGCATAAGAGGCGATGGTGGTGTGGACCAGCCGCTGCGCGTGGTTGGATACAGTGATGCAGACTATGCTGCTGACAAGGCCGACAGGAAGTCGACCACCGGAGGACTCGTAACTGTCGACGGTATGGCCATCAGCTGGGTCTGCAAAAAGTAGGACGGTGTCTCACTTTCCACGATGGAAGCTGAGTACACCGCCGCGTCCGTGGTGGCGCAGGAATTGCTTGGATTGCGGGGGCTTCTGGAGGAGATGAAGGTGATGCTGGATGTGCCGATGATGCTACGCGTGGACAATCAAGCCGCGCTGAAGCAGCTTGAAGGAGCGCAGACGTCAGGCAAGGCGAAGCACATTGACGTGCGTATCAAGTTTGTCGGGGACTACGTGCAGCGCGGCGTGCTGCAGGTCGAGTATTTGGAGACAAGGAAATGCCAGCTGACGTGCTGGCAAAGGCGGTGAGTGCGCCGAGAATGCTCGAGCTGCGGACTCGAGTCGGGCTACATTGAAGTTGTAGGAAACGCGCTGAAATCGTCGGCGAGGAGGAGTGTTAAAACGAAGATATGTAGGATCTGCAGATTCTACGATCAGGCGAGAGCGCCGACCAGTTCAGACGGAGGTAGTTGTAGCTTTCTAATCTCACTCTCCATTTTGCGTATCAAGACACAGACGGCCAGTTCTAACTTCACCTTCTAACAGATCTCCTCTCCGAGCTTTCCATACAAAAACGCGGTGTCGATGTCACATTGATCAAACTCCATTCCGTCGGCGCAACACTTCGCGAGTTTCGCACGGATAGAGTTCAGGTACACCACCGGCGAGTAGGTATCCTCGTAGTCGATCCCATGTCGCTGCGAGTAGCCCTTGGCAACGAGACGAGCCTTGTACCGAACGACTCTCCCCGTCTCATCGCGCTTTAACGCGAACACCCAGCGGCATCCAATCGCGTGCTGGTGTTGGCTTGGGCACCAACCTCAATGTCTTGTTCGCCATCAGCGACTTGAGTTCACTTGCGATCGTTGCCTTCTATTGGGCACGATCCTCACTCGTAATGGCCTCTTGGTACGACCTTGGCGCCTCTTCCGTTGCAGCCATCAGCATTCCTCCGTTGATGGCAAGCTGGTTGTCGTCCGACTTGGTGCGACCTTGGTCCACCTTCTGGCGCTTCGTCCTGATCTCGGATGGCGCAACGACTTGCTTCTTGTGAGCTCCGGGCTCCTCAGGATCGTTGGTCTCTTCAATATGACGAGCACGCGACCGAGTAATCATCGGATGGGTAGTGTACGGAACGATTGCTCCACCTGTCGTCACGTCATTCGGTGACATAGTCGGGCCGCCAACTTCAACTTCAGTCAAAACGTCGCGAACAGGCACCAGTGCAGGTACTCGTTCCGACCTTGGGTCCGTGGCAATCGGTTCTTCCTCGTCGTCGATCTCCAGGCGTGACATCAGGTGGTCAGGTTCAGTCGTCTCCATGAACTTCACACTGCGCACGATTTGCACCTTTCCCGTCGCCACGTTAAGAACGCGGTATCGCTACACAACATCTTCGTACCCCAGGAATCGTCACTTGAACGCCTTCGCATCCAGCTTCCGACGCTTCTCGTCGGCGATGTGAGCATACCCGAGTGCACCAAACAGCTTCATGTTCTTAAGTTGAGGCTTGGCTCGGTGCACGATCTCGTGGCGGTTACCGAATTCGGGATCCGATCCATGATCCACGCAGCCGTGTTGACGGATTCCGCCCACCACTTCTTGTCGATTCCTTCATGGCAGAGCATGCAGCGCGCCATCTCCACCAAGCTTCGGTTCATGCGCTCAGCCAGCCCATTCTGCTGAGGCGTGTACGGCACCGTCTTCTCATGCTTGATGCCACTGCGGTCGAGGCCGATGAGGGACGTGGACAAGTCGCGCAGGAGGTGTCGGACTTCGCGTTTACGGCTACGGGTGCAATGGCGAAGTCGGAGTGGCTTGTGGACTCGGTGACAGCTCGCACATGACCAGCGTCCGGGACAAGTTCGTGTCCACGAAGGAGCTGAAGACGCCGGTCCGCATCACGATCGCGGACGGCACGAAGATCGACGCAGTTGCAAAGGGCACCGTCGGATTGAAGTTGATGGACGGGACGTCTGTCACGTTGTCGGATGTTATGTACATCCCGGAAGTTGATGGGAGCCTCATCTCGGTGTCGAAGCTGGCCGAGAAGGACGTCGACGCTCAGTTCAGCAAGGATAAAGGTGTCTTCCGCTTTGGCGACGTGACGGTGATGGAGACCAAGCGCTGTGGAAATGTCTACAAGCTGAAGACAGTGGGGGACGAGATGTGTCGTGCGGCGACGACATCTCGTAAGGAGCCATGGGCCGTCGTGCACGCCCGTCTCGGCCACATCCCGTGCAAGTGCTACGAGCAGCTGTTGGGCGTGGCCGATGAGGTACGCAGGAGACGTGTCGACGGATAACGTGTGCGCTGGATGTTGCATGGGGAAGATACGCGCTGATGACTTCCCACGTCACCCTGACAACTTGGTCAAGAGCGCAAGTGTACTCGACTTGGTGCACACAGACGTCATGAGTCCGATGCAGACCAAGTCGCCTGGAGGCTGCACGTACGCAGTGACCTTCATCGATGACTACTCGAGACACGTGACGGTGTACTTCAAGAAGGCGAAATCGGAGGTGCTGTCGAAGTTCAAGATCCTCAAGGCAGAAATGGAGAACGCAACGGGCAAGACGATCAAGCGCCTGCGTTCGGACAATGGGGGCGAGTACACAGGCAAGGAGCTCAAGGCCTACTTCTTCTTGCGGCACTCTTGTTCCTTGTGCCCGAGCTTCTTGCAGTAGAAGCACTTCCCGGAGAACCCGCGCTTGCGGAACTCCTTCTTCGTTGCGAATGCCTTCTCCCGAATCGATGTCGAATCCTCCGAGACTTCAACAGCAGACAGAGCTTGAATCGCGTACGCCAACGTCATGTTCGGCGTGTTCTCGAGTAACGTACTGATCATCCGATACTCGTCCGTCAAACCGCCCTGCAGCAGCACGAGTTGGCGAGTCTCGTCCAGAGCTTCACCAATCGTCTCCATTTGTAGCACCAGTTCCTCGAACCGGTCCACATGCGTCGCGAACCGTGTCCCGGGCTCCATCTTGAAGTTGTGCAACTTCTTGGTCACGACGAGCCGATTCTTGATAGTGTTCCGGTTGAACTGCTCCTCAAACAGGCGCCACGATTCAGCAGCGGTTGTCGCTCCACGGATGTAGACTTGGTATGTGAGACTCACGTCCCCAGCGATCACACCATGGGCCTTCAGATCGTCGGTCTTCCATTGTACCGTTGAGCGGTCACTCAGCTGGTCGAACTCTGGCTTGACGATGTGAGCCAGCAGTCCCTTGCGCGACAGCTTCATCCGCAAGTTAAACTCCCAGTGGAAGTAGTTGTCTTCCACGAGCTTCACGGTGTCTGCGTAGCTTGGGCTCATCACCACTTGATATTATGCGGGCAAGGCTTGGTAGTCGAGTGTTGGTTAGGAAGGAAATCCGAAAGTGAATTAGAATGATTAGGCCAAACTAACTATCATATCCTAGTCTCCGATACTTAAACATGAATCGTACCAACGCACACCTTCTACTTCCAAGTTTTAGAGGCTTGGGATCAAAAAGTAGATGTTGCAGATCGTATCCAGAAAGGCAACTTCAACTTGCCTTTCTCTCAGCCAATCAGAAGTGTCAAATCTTGGGGCTCCGCCAATCCGATCCCAGTATTCCACCACGTGTACCACAATTGCATACTATCGGCAACAACTTCACAGCAAGCACGTGCCTCGATACGGAGACACACAACTAGACTGCGAAGTGTACAATCGCAACACGTCTATCAAGAGAAGTCGGCCGGAGGGCTGTTTCAACCCACCGCAAACTCCTTTGTGATCTTTAGAGAATGACCTTCGCTTCACATCGTCTCATCAACAACGTCCCGTTAAATGAAACTCCAAACCAGATACGGATCTTCATAAACGGAGGGAAAGTGGGCCGTTTACCTCGCGCTAGGTCGTTTTTGGTGAGATTTTTGGTGAGATTGGGTGAGGTGGTGTGGGGGGGGATACTAGACGTAGCACACGTTTTGCGTTTACCTTCTGACTTCCAGTATAAGACGCTGCAATGGTGTAGTTTAGCACCGGTGGGCAAATATCTGCGATTCCTTCACTACAAGCGGTGCATACCATGCATGTTGAGGGCGCAGAAGCATGGTGGTTAGCGCTGCATGTTCCCAGAATTTGTGCACTCCTACTTGTAACGACCATTTTCGGTTGATCCCAGAAACCAACCAACCGGTAAACGTCACAGCCCTCATGGGTGTTTCCTGCTAGTTGTCTTCCTGTTCATCATTTTTGAAACTTCCGAGTTTCCACCAAAACCCTCCCCACCTTCGCTGGCACCAGCTCAGCTCGCAATGCCCAAGATCGCTGATCTTGTCGTTCCCGAAGCCGGTCGCATCAGCGATGTCTTGCCCCGCGTCCGCTCGCTTTGTCGTGACGTGGAAGAGACCACGAGCGTGTGCGAACACCTCCATAGACGCCTAGTAGAGATATGCGACGAGCCCCTGAAGCGGGAGAAGAATGGAGACTTCCACCATCGCACGCTCTGGACAAGTTCGTCGCCGAAACCTCGCGGTTCTTCCGCTACATACACCGCTACCGATGCATAGGTATCGTCTACCGAGTGGTAGAGTACTGGACCATTGTGAACGACCTACTCCAGATCAATCAAGACGTGACGAAGGTGTTTGAGCTCTGCGGTATCAGCAGCAAAAGTTCCTGGAGAGACGAATGGGACGACGACGTGAGCTCGATGAAAGAGGTGATAGCCGCCACCGCTAGAGATAATGCCGCGGTTCTACGCGACATGCAGGACCCACGGGTCCAGAGAGAGGCTCTGTTGACACCGAAGTTCGAGATGGAGCAGCGAGCTGCGAGACACGACGAGAGGATCATCCTGTTGATGAAGTCGATCCAAGCGACCATCGCTCTCGCGTCCAAGACACCGGAGGCCCCCCTGCCACCATGTCCAGTGAAGTGGAGGTTGAACCCAAGCCATTCACCAGCGGATCCTATGGATCTGTACTGGGGCCCCGGCACAAAAGTGGTCGTAAAGCGCTTCCTCGTGAAGGACCAGGCGATCGACCAACGCGCGCAGCTCAAGATCGAAAAGGAGATGAACATTTGGTACCAGCTCAACCTCCTGAATGTCATCAAGATGTTCGGTGCGTCTCACGTGAGCTCGCCGCCGTTTATTGCGTATGAAGATGCAGTCAACGGAGACCTCGGGGTGTTTCTCATCCGGTTAACCCCTTGGTTCCCGACGTCGTAAGTTACGACTTTGCCGAATCTCAATGTCGTATAATACGACATAGCTCGATTAACAATAGCATTTGGCTCGAAACGAGATTGCTATACTTTAATCAAGTTTATTTTCGTCGGCAAAAGTATATGCAAGAGAGGTAAAAATCAGAAATGAACAAAAACACGGATATAGAGCTCTCATCAGAGATGGGTTGTGCATAAGCCGGGATTTGCGCGAGTGCCTACTTTCAAGCAAACACAACAGCGACCTTGAAGGGGAGAGTACGGCGTATGCGGCTGTCAAGAGCTCCCACGAACTCATAGAATAGCTTCTAAACGCCCATACACACAATAAACCAGTAAATGATAAAACCCATGGATGGAATGGCGCCTAAATAACTCTCCAAGGGCTATTGCTGCTATTTCCTCGAGTTTAGGTGCCGAATATACAGAGTAAGAATAACCGGAAGTAGACTATGTCTGCCGAGACTTCTAACACGAAGAAATATTTATTTGCAGCCTTATAACAACTGTACGGTGTAGCTGGTTTTGGCAGCGACAGTGTTGCAGTGTATTTCGCGCCACGTAAATGCCGGATTGGAAGCAAGGGCATGGAGTAGTGCGTAAATAACCTTGATCGTGCGTATATCCCACAATGACCTCTCCCAATAACTAAACTAAGATGACGAGAGTATCCTACTACTAACCAACTTAAGCACGACGTATACTTCGGCATCGCCGGGAACGACGGAGGTCTGGCTCGTACGCGTGTCATCAACTAGTCAATCCGACCATAACGCCTTATTTGTGCGTATAGAGATCCTCTTCGGCTGCTTTGACAGTCTCCGTGTACGAGGCGATTTCTATAGTACGCGAAGCCCGAGTGCCGCTACCGGTGCGGCCACCTCTAGAGCAGCATCAATATACCTGCTGCGACTTAGAATAACCGCGGTAGGCTCAAACTTTTTCTAGGAACGGTAAAACGAAGCAATTTCGGCATTGCTTCAGCGTTCCGGATTGATAAAAGCCGTCGGTGTAGGCCGTTGCCTCGGCAACAACACTCTATAGAAATGGGCGAGCTGTAGGGCAGATATCGTAAAGCTGACAAACAAAGCGAAGAAGTGAAGCTGCTTCTACGGTTATAGAACTGCTTTAGCACTGACATACAAAGTAAGTCAGCACTCCAAGTACACCTTTGTTGGTTGTAGCGATTACCCATTTTTCTTGAGTGGGATACGGTTCCCCATTACCTGACCTGTGCATAAGTGAGAGGGAAAATGCTCTGTTTGGCTATATATTGATGATTTGGTGATTACAACTTCGCAGTCATCTATCAATACCGCGAAATATGGATGTTTTGTGTAGTTCACCAATCAGGAAATGATAGTCAAAACAGTGGGCGGCGTATCTGTTGGACAATGGCTCGTGGTATCAAGCGCATCATAACGCCATAGCGAGCGCTGGAGTTCTTGACACTGTTGTTGCGTTACTGCGTACGGGGAACAATCGGCAGAAGGAGCATGCAATTTGCATCTTGGAGAACTTGCTGGTCAATGGTGAACGCAGACAGGCGGTATTAAATGCGGGAGCAATTCCTCCTGTTGTAGCGCTTCTCCATGAGGAAAACGAGATGGTAACGGATGGCGCGGTGCGTGTGCTGTCTTCATTGACCTCGAGTAGTAATGCGCGCTCTGCAACTGCACGGCGATTCCACCACGTGTCGAGCTCCTTTAAACTGGGAGCAACGAAACGAAAGCACAGGCTACATTTGTTTTAGGCAAACTCGACGTGTGAAGCCCCCAACACAAAAACGATATACTCAGCCGAGGGGCTAGCTTCGGACGAAGGAGTCATGAGCGCGAAAGCGGACGTTTGAGTCTGCGTTGCACAAACTTCGCGAAGACAATGGCCGCAGTACTAAACGAAGGCGCAATTCGTTACTGAAGGTCGTAAGTCGAGACGTGAACAAAGAAAACTAGCGGGCATTTGCATGTTTTTAGAGCTATTAGTTTCTTCGACCCTTCTACCTCCTCATTTACTGGCGCCATTGTTAATCACCGCGTGAACGAGGGGGGGCTCCACTACTGGCGATCATTTTCCTGTAAATTATTGAATTGGCTAGACGGTCTACTCTGTCGGTGCTGGTTCCCTCTGCATATAACGGGGCGGTGCCTTACTCAATGGTGGTCTTCACAGTAGAGTGTCTACTCCGGCAACAGTACTGTGGGACCAATGTTCTGGTGTTGGACGCTCACTTCACGTCCAATCTCCGCTTTAGCTGGCTCGTTAGTTTGGGCTAATTGGTATAGCAGCCTCGAAGCGTGTCCCGGTTGTTCACCTGACCCGGACCGAAGCTTGTCGACAAGAACTTCAACAATCCCAACGCATGCGATCACTTGCTTGATCGAGTCATTACTGCCAGAAGAGAGAAGACACAGAAAATAGACTAGTTCCTCCTCGTCTCGGTCGATTTCACAAGCTGGAAGAACTTGGCTAAAGCGCCACTGCTTACCACCCAGGTCACCACAGCAGCATCATTTCTACTCAGCCGTTTTAGTGCGCTCATACCTTCGAGCCTCTCATCCGAGTATGAATTGTTCGACCAGCATAGATATGAGATAAGCGACAAAGCGTTGCCATCCACAAGCGCTTTCTTCTGAACCTCGCTTCGAACATAAGACGGCAACATTTTCGCTCCAGACGCATTCGCTACTCCTGTTCCATTCCGAATTTTGTTGATGCAATATGTCATTATTCTCGTGAGTATCCCGTGTTGAATTCCCATGGGATCAGCAACAATTTGGTTCAACTCCTGCAATGCGTCCGAACATGTGACCCGCGTACTCAGCTGCTCAATGGCTCTGCTGTTGACCACCTCCTCCATTATCAAAGAACTCTGCTCCGCCAATTCAAGCAGCTTCCAGACTGTCAGGTAACCGCCATTCGTCCTGCCGATAAAGTCAACAAACGCTTGAACAACTCCACTCCTGACCATTGCTCGTAGGAATGCAAGGTTGTCGTCTGCAAGATACCCCAACCACCTACTTGGATCGGACACATCTTCCGCGAATCGAAGCTGTGTTACAACCGCCTGCACCGCTCCTCTATCCGCAACTGCTTGCTTGATCGAGTCTTTACCTTCTGCTAGGCATCTCAAAAGACGAACGTTGTTGTCAATCGATCTTCCAAGCTGGAGTTGATTTACGACGAGTGCAATCGCTTCACTGTTAACGATCGCATCCCTAACCATCCCGCCAATTTCGACCAACTGCATCAGACCAAGCGTAGGCGACAAAGATTGACTCACCGGACCAGAAGGCATAAAAGGCAACGAGCGCCAATTGATCAAGTCCAGATTTGTTTCATCACGAAGTTGATCGATAAAAAAATCGACAGCGCCTTCAGCCACAATGCGTGTTCTATAGAAATCATTGTTTTTTTGCAAACACACACAATCCCCTCAAGGCCGTTTCCCTCAGCTCTTCGTTATGCAACATCTCGGTGAGGTACCTGTTCACTCCACTATCCGCGACCTTTTTCTGGACGTCAATGTTGTCTTCCAGCAGTATTTGTAATGCTCGAAGGGGTCTAAGTCGGAGCGAAGTGGCTTCAGTTCTAAGAAGGACGATGAGATCCGAGACGGTCTTGCTGCTAGCGATAGCTTGCTTGACCATATCACTGTCATGTGCCAGACTCGACAACGTACACACTGCATCTGACTGCTCATCATCGTTTCCAGTCCAAACGATGTTTACAAGGTGGTCAATACCACCCCCGCTCACTATTGCCGCTTTATACTCGTCGCCAAGTACACCCAACAACTTCGTTGCATTTTGCCTTATGGTTGATTTGGTGGTAGACTTCAGCAGCGACACGAGATGAAGAATTACACCCGATAAGGCGAGAACAGACTTCGCATTTTCATTCTGTTGACAGAGGCAGCACAATATCTCCAATCCGTTGGCCATCTCGCTATCGGTAGCTTCTACTAGACACAGAACAAAGTGCATAGCGGTGGTATCATTTTCGATACTGCGATGGTAAATGTGGTTGTTTCGTCCAATCTCGCGCAGCAAGTCCACAGCATCGTAGATCCCCACACTTGGTACACGCGCAATAGCCGACCAATCGCACTGTTGGCCACCATCGCAAAACAAAAAGAGTCGTTGTTCCTTGCGAGTTGACGCAACGCTTTCAATGCGCCCACTTCCGGTCATTCGTCTGCGTATCAAGTTGATTCACATGGCCAGTAATGAGCCCGCTGTTCATCACCGACTGAGTGGCGGGTTCATTATTTTCAGCGAGGTGAGACAACAGTCCAGACCATTCGAAGATCAGATCGCTTTCGTCGTTCTGAATCCATTGTATGACTTGAGTGTTGACGCCGCAGTTCGCAACCATTTGCTGGATAGTCGGACTGCTTTTTGTGAGCTTTGTCAAAATTGACACTGCCTCCGAGTTGTTCACGTTTGTTGGAGACGATAGCTGTTGCACAAACTTCGTAAAAGCACCGGTGTTTGCAATCGCTTGGCCCACAGCTTCATTATGCTTTGCAAGTCCGCATAAAACCACCAAGGCATTTGATCGTTCTTGGCTTGACTCCGACGAAAGCTGCTTGACGATAACTCCACTATCCACGATAGCTTGCTGGATCCCATCGTTGTCTTCTGCCAGCATACAGAGCAACTTCACAGCGGTAGGTAAGACTGTCGTTGAATCGTTCTGAACTAATCCAATGAGCCGTCCGAGTGCACAACTGTCCAGATTAACGATTTCGCTTGGGTTGTCAAGTCGAGCTGGCTAAGACGCAAATGTGACTGCTGTAGTTGGAGAGTAGCACTCTCGCCTCTGCGATTCTCCCCAGCTTGAGCTTTACCGTCATGCTCGTCTTGAGCAAGCACTTCCAACTTCTCCAGTACGTGCTTCAGCGGAACCCGTTTTGATGGGTCGAAAGTAGTCATTGACACCACTAGCTCCCATACATCAGCATTAATCTCATCTGGCTTTTCCTGGATCTCCCCACTTATTAGATTCTCACGGACACTAGCATCGTCTAAGAACGCGAACGGCGGCTCGCCAATAGCTGCTTCGATCATGCACATCGCAAACGAGTACACGTCGAACGCAAACGTAGCCCGCTTTTTCAAGCACTCGGGCGCACGCCTCCTGACACCGACTCACTCGATGCAGTCTTCGACAATGTGGAGCACGTCCGCACCGAACTCAGACCGAAATCGGCGAGCATTGTGTGTCCATCAGCGCTCACCAAGATGTTGTTTAGCTTCAGATTGCTCCTTTTTTGTGGATATAATCCGGCCCGAGCGCCACCTGGTACAGCAATGGCCACATCTGGCGCTGGTTGCTGTCCGAGGGAGCTAGATACGTGCGCAGGTTCCCATTCGTCGCATCCTTGCACACAATAAAGGGAGGAGAGCTGATGTGGCAGGCACCAAATATCTTCGCGATGTTCGGATGGTTGAGTTGGTGCCAAATGTGTATCTCCTTATTAATTTTCCGCTGCGAACATTCATCCATCACCACGTCTGTCATGCCCAGCACCTCTGGTCTGCTTGAGCAAGCAAGCCAGAGCGATGTGGAGCAAAGGCTCGGGCTTGCTTGTACGTGGCCAGAGGCTTAACACGCATGTGATTGCTACCCGAGAGGGTCAGCAGTCACAGCGAACATGCATTTAGTCAAAAAGAAAAGAAATCAGAAACAGTGAACATGTATTTAGTAGGAAAGGCATGAAAGCAACACAAAGAGGTGAGGACAAACACATAGGTAAGAGACACAACAGAAATAAGCAAAGATCGCCCTGTGCTCATCTAGGAGCACAGCGAGGAATGCATGTTAGGCTAAGGATTCATTCGCAAGTACACCTCGTGTCCCGCACTTCGATCTCAACAACCAAGTATACACTTCCTCACCTGTCGACCAACACTCTTCACTTCAACCACCTTCACCCCGAAGCCGAACACGACAACGTCGTCCACCAGAAAGCACTTGACCACGACTTTCGTGCCGGGCCCCCACACACCGTGATGAACCGACCCAAATGACCCACGAGCGAACGGCGCCGTCTCGAATTTCACTTCATAGGATGGTAGGAACCACGGCGGAAGAAGTGCTTCTGTTACTTGAGCTGCATTGACGACTGTGGCTAAGGTCGACGTCATCATCCGTATGATATCCTCACCGTGTCGCTCTTGCTGCTCTTCCAGCTCATATCGCAGCGTCAACAGTGCTTCCACTTGGGCGCGGGGGGTCCTAGAGATCCCGAAGCACCACGGCATTATCCCTGGTTGTCGCAGCGAGGACTTCTTTGATCACAGCAACTCGTCGTCCCACAGATCTCTCCACGGCGTACTTGTAGCGACTCCGAGCGTCCCAAACAGCGCCGCTATAGTCTCGTTGACCTGAAGAAGCTCGGTCGTAATGGCCCAGTGCTCCACGATGCGGAACACCAACTTCTTCCCTGCATAGCGCTGCAGATAAGCCAAAAATGGTTGCCACAGTAGCCTTGAACTTGTCCAGTGCGTCTTGGGGTATT
Source organism: Phytophthora sojae (assembly GCF_000149755.1). Taxonomy (NCBI): domain Eukaryota; phylum Oomycota; class Peronosporomycetes; order Peronosporales; family Peronosporaceae; genus Phytophthora; species Phytophthora sojae. Next base: position 8,368,895 of record NW_009258115.1, read on the forward strand.
TGTTCTTATCCATTGTTTGAAGCTCGTTGAATATCTGCATCAGTCGACCGTGCAGGTGCTGGCACGCAGCTTTAGCTTTCCCCATCTTGTAGCACAGAGCTAAGATCGTTGACAGAACTTCCTCGACTGGATCAGCTCTAGCTAGGATGAGGCTCCGCACAGAAGCCATCGCAAAGGAGGACGCCGCCGTGGACTTGGGTGAATGCAGGGGGCAGTGAGGAGCAGGAGTACCGGGGGTGACTTGCAGCTTCGTGTACGTTTAAGGAAAGGGAGTCGTTTCTCTCTAAATATGCGAACCTAGCCTCGCAAGAGCGTTATATTACAAGCCTTCTGTAATATCACGCCAAGACCATCTTTAAAGATCGGTTAAACTTGAGAGATGAGCTGTTCTATGGAATGGATTCATGTTTGAAGAGAAATGAATGGAGCCACTCCATAGTCGACTGACGGAGATCCAGAAGAGCTCCACCATTAACGAGAGAGCGCGTCACGACCACCTTTGCTGCAGGCCCCACACTCCGTGGCGCAAAGATCCACAATTCACAATTTCACAAAGGTGCTTCGTGAGATGTCTACCGGGCAACCCAACTTTTTCTTTCATTTCGCAGTTAGGTACATAGATATCACTTAGTATTCTCCCCATGTACCGGGCAACTCAATCTACTTCCTCATCTACTTATTTGGTATATTTCGTCGATCTCCGATATAGTAGTATCGACTGTTCAAGATATGCAGTGCGGTCTCTGCCATTTCTCGATCAAGATGCTTTGACCTGGCCTTGAACTGTGCGATCAGCCCCAGTCCCCCAGCATAAGTCACTGCCATTCTGTTAGCTTCGTTTCTTTCGGAAAGAGCTCCCAGCGTCGACGCGGCTCTCGAGATCTGATCGTCGGTTCCGACTCCAAGAAGCTCAATGGACAGCTCGATACCGCCAGAAGCAGCAATTGCGTCCTGGATTGGTTGGTTCTTCTTCGCCAAAGTCCCTAACGCAGTCACCGCGTCTGACTTCTGCTCCTCTGTACCGGTGCGGACAAGATCCAGAAGGAGCTCAATCGCACCAGCTCGAGCTGTCGCTGTTTGTTTCCGTGGGTTACTCAAAGCGAGGTTACGTAGAGCCTTTGTCGCTGCTGCTTTCTGACCATTCGTTCCATTGGCAACGAGCTGTAAGTACAGCTCAATTCCCCCGGCTTGGTTGATTTCCCACTGACGTGAAGGTTTCCCCCATGCAATACGGCTCAACGATAAAAGCCCTTTCTCCTTCCGCTCATCCGTTCCATTATAGACAAATTGCATAAGAGTCGGGATGTCCATGGTTGTATCTGGTACAACAACCGACGATACACTTTGGGAAGACTGGCTAGCGGCTGTCGACGGAGGTGATGCATCACTGGCAGCACTTCTACGCTTATCTGACACAAGTGTACTAGTGCCAGCTTTGGAAGGTGCTTTTACGGTTTTCCTTGGTTGGTCCATTTCTTCAAACTCTTTCAACCGGCCAATCACGCTAGTGAGCGAAAGGCGTTTTGCAGGGTACGCATTCGTCATCGCAACCACCAACTCCCACTCGTTGTCGTTCAATTCCTCAGGCTGTTCCGGTATCAAACCATCTTTCAGGTTCTCACGGACAATGATGTCGTCCAAGAGAGCAAAAGGAGGCTCACCCATTGAGGCCTCGATGATGCACATTGCGAAGGAGTCGACATCGGAGGCGAAGGTCGGCCGTCTCGTTAGGCACTCAGGAGCGCTCCAACGCAGCGCACCTGTCACTAATTCACCTTTAGAGCGCGTGGAACAGGACCGCATAGTACTCAACCCAAAGTCTGCCAGCTTCGCCAAGCCATCCGCCCCCACAAGGATGTTGTTGAGCTTGAGATCGCCATGGACGACCCCCTTTTCGTGAATGTAGTCCCGCCCGAGAGCTGTTTGGTGCAGGAGACGCAACATCTCGCGCTTACTGCAGTTAACTCGGGATTAAGGCACCGAAACACGTAATCTACGGTACTGTATGTCGTAACTTACGACGAAAAAAGTAACTACGAGTTTGTATTGGCGCGCCCTGTCCGTAACAAGAGAAGTCCCATCAGACATATAAGATTGTAGAGATCTATGGGGGGAACTTACGGCTCTTGCTGCTGATACCGCAAAAAAACACCCCAATGCAAATCGTGTTTTTTATCATGGACATACTTTGGCCCAGACTGGCAGCTGGGCGGGGACGGAGGTCACCCACGCCAAATTCCCAAAGCTCCACGAGTGCTCTAGGAAATGGAACGGCCTGAAGGCTCCACGAAATATCATTAAGTGAAGTTGGGCTCGTTGGAAAGCCTAACGGCAAGGCTAGCTCTACGATGAGCCCAGACTTACCTATAGTTAAGGGGGCCTGTAACGGGGTTACACGAGAGTTACCCGAAGGGTTATGAAGTGGGTACACACTGTAGAACCTAAATCAGTAGGAGAATCAGTACATGGCTTCAGAGCCACTGATTATGCATATGACTAGGGTTCACTATGCTAGATAGTGAACCGGATACATTTACACCGTAGGCGGCTTTGCCGCAATAAAGGGAAATACATTCAGTTTGAGATTCACACAGCTAAGAGTTAAGGGTTGACTCTTGGAGTCCGTAAGGTGTACGGACTCGTACGTTCTGGTATTAGAACGGGCTATCTTAAGCTGAGACTCTGTGAGTCTGTTAAGCTTCCTCTGACGCAAAGCTACGGCAGCCCCGCTGCACTTGGTAGCACTCGTAGTCAATCCGACACCTGAGTCTGTATAGACTGGCCCTCTGTGGAGAATGGAGCAGTTCGCTCACTTGCCCCCGAACCAGCAGGATGCGCTTGCTGGGCCCGGAAGGCGTGACGCAACTTGCGCAGCAAGGCCCCGACGCGGTGAACGCGCGTCTCGAGGCGTTTTCAAGCAACGAGAATGCTCTGCTAGAGCACTTCCAGCAGAGGATGGCAACGGCCGCGGCGCCCCAAGCGCCCGCTTCGTCATCTGACGCGGAAACAAGACCCAAGCCGCTCATGTTGAGCGTGAAGACCTTCGAAGGCAAGGGGGGTGAAAGCTTGATGCTTTGGACCCGTGAAGTTGAGATGGCTATGAGCTCAGCTATACTCCGGACGGAGTCGCAGCGCGTGGCACTAGCTATCTCGAAGCTCGGTGGGCGAGCAAGAGAGTGGGCACTAACGTCCGGGACGTCGGTCGAGGTGGCCTTCCCGACGTGGCACCAGCTGAAACAGCAATTGTCCCGAGTGTTTGCTCCGCCTAACGAGGCGTATCGCGTGCGCTCACGCGTCCTGGCGACCAGGCAGAGCAAGACGGAGTTGATGGACTATGTCCAAGAGTTGAGAATTCTCATTGCTGGTATGTCTGCTGACCCGTTGCCGGAGGCAGTCACCGTTACGGTGTTCATGGAGGGTCTTCGCACTGGCGTTGCCAGGACGGAGGTGTTCCGAACCTATCTAAGCTCTTTTGAAGAGGCTGTGAGCGTCGCATTGAATGCGGAACACAACGTTAAGTCGTCACGGCTTGGGTGGAATGCGTCTTACGCTAGCGCGTCGAATGGTCCGGAACCCATGGACTTCAGCTATGCTGAAGACGAAGAAGCCGAGCTTCGTGCTGCTGAGCAGCGTCGCGGTATCCGCAGATGCTTCATCTGTTCTGACACCCGTCACCTTCGTGCTGGGTGTCCGCTGCGCCATCAGCGCCAGGCTTCGTCAAGCCGCTCTTCGAGTTCGAGCCAGGGCTCTGGTTTGTCTCGGGGAAACGAGAAGTCTCAGTAGGCGCGGGGCGGCCTACTGGGGAAGAACTAAGTTCTATTGAGCCTCGGCGAGATGGAGGACGCCAGGACTTAGCCCCGAAGAGAGCCGTACTCTCTAACACGGAACGTGTACGCAAGCCGGGCTTGCTAGTTGTCCAAGCTTGGGTGAAGGGCTTCCCCAAGCCATGGACGATTTTGATCGATTCGGGAGCGTCGGGTAACTACGCCCGGCGTTCTACGATGGACGGAAGTCAGCTTTACGCTGAGGCGCTGGTAGCGCGCGGAAGTGACAACGTCACTGTTCGTCTCGCGACGGGCACTCGTGTCACGGTGCCTAAGGTCCCTGTGGACCTGGGCGTGAAGTTTTTGGATTTTGATAGCGTGGAACGCTGTCTGGTCTTAGACCTCGATTCGAGATATGGTCTCATCCTTGGTATGGCGTGGCTGGAACGCCACGAGCCTTGGATCGATTGGAGGTCGAAGACCCTTGGTACTACGCACTTCTCTCCTGGCGGAGCATTGGCGAGTCATGAACCCACCTCTGCTAGGAAGCAGAAGCGCTTTTGGCGCGAGCACTGGACCGAGTCGGTCAATGTGCTGGACATCGGAGTTCCCGAGTTGGTGGACACTGAGTGTGTCGAGAACGAGCGTTCCGAGCGTGGCTCGCGGACGGCAGGTGGAGCGGCACGAATTACACTGAGCGGGCGTGCGTCTGAGGGCGATGCCCTGCTGCGTGCCGATGAAGGCGCGGTCGTCAGGAAGTCGAGTGAAGATGGGCGTTGCCCGGACCAAGGATGAGGAGCGGCACTAATTCCGCTGAGCGAGCGTGCGTCTGAGGGCGACGCCCTGCTGCGTGCCAGCGACGGCGCGGTCGGTATGGTGCCGAAGCACAAGGGGCTTTGCCCGGATGAAGATCGTGGAGTGGCACGTAATCCACTGAGTGGAGGCTGCGGATCGTGCAGCTCTTCGCTGAGTGTCGGTAAAGACACTGGAGCTCCCCCGGAGCTGAACGAGGTGGTGACACCTGGCGTCAAGACGCACGCGAAATCACGGAGGCCTTCAGGGCGGACAGTGTCCATGAAGAGGAGGCAGCGCCGCAAAGCGGTGGCTGCGAGACGCAAGACGTCTGCGATCTCACGAGTCGAGAAGGGCGTGTCGAGCGGCGAGGCTCCACGCGAGAGCGAGCAGCTCTATACACTCGTGAATGGAGTGATGGGCGACGTCGACGGAGGTATCAACCTCGACGACTTGCCCTCACTGTCTGCCCTCCTGGAGCTGGACGAGATGTCCTTGGCCGAGTTCGGCGAAGCCTTGAAGGCTGGAGACTTGGCCGAGGTAGTGGTCATACGACCCGAAGAAGACTTGAACTCGTCCTCGCTTCTGGATGAAGCTGTCCTGGAAGACACCAAGAAGGCGCTGAATGCGCGGAGCGGATCGGCGATCCTGAAGGACCCGTCGGATCCCTTGTATCAAGTGGTAAAGGATTATCAGGACGTGGTCTCGAAGGAGCCGCCCTCGGGGCTACCACCGGATCGAGGTGTTCGACACGAAATCGATCTCGTTCCGGGAACGAAGTACTGCGTGACGAGGCAGTGGCCCTTGCCGAAGGAGCAGTGTGACGTCATTGACGCGTTCTTCCGTGCGAAGCACGAGGCGGGCATGGTGCGTGAGAGTAAGTCTCCACACTCTACGCCGACGTTCTGTGTCAGAAAGCCGAATGGCAAGTGGCGTATCGTACATGCTTTCAACAAGCTGAATGCCGCTACCATCCCGGCACAGACGCCGATTCCTCGGAAGGATGTTCTTCAGAACAACATGACAGGATGTACGATGTACAGTGCGCTCGACTTGGTCGATGGATATTACCAATTGCTCATGAGGGCGAGCGACATTCCTCTCACCGCGGTGAGTACTCCGAGCGGCATGCTCTGGGAGTGGTTGGTGATGCCCCAAGGGCTTTCGAACGCGCCGACGACGTTTAATCGTCTTGTGACGCAGCTCTTCAGGCCCCATCGGGGCGTACGCGCAAACGTACTTCGATGACATTTTTTGTCCACAGTCGTGCGGAGCACGGAAAGACTGATATGGAGAACCATGTCGAGCACCTGCGTGGTGTGCTCGAATGCATGCGTCAAAACAAGTTGTACGCCAACATTGACAAATGCATCTTCGGAGCGGAAGAGATCCCCTTCTTAGGGTGCTTCATCGGGAAGCGTGGCCTGAGGGCCGACCCGGTCAAGGTCAAGGCCATTGTTGACTGGCCGGTTCTCAAGAACCAGAACGATCTTCGCAAGTGGCTTGGCTTGGCCAATTACTTGCGCAAGTACAGCGAGAATTACGCTGAGATGGCTCGGCCACTCTCCAATCTCCTGAAGAAGGATGCGGAGTGGTGTTGGGACACCGAGCATCAAGATGCGTTCGCGGCTATTAAGGACAGTCTCCTTCATGCGCCTATTCTGGCTTTGCAAGACCCCGCTCTTCCGTTTAGTGTCGTCTGTGACGCCTCGGACTTTGCCATCGGCTGTGCACTGCTGCAAGCAGACGCCGAGGGGCGCGAGCGCGTGGTGGCGTTCGAATCTCGCCAGCTGAAGGCTGCGGAGAAGAACTATCCTGTCCATGACAAAGAGCTACTTGCGATGAAGTATGCGCTCGTCAAGTTCAGGGTGCACCTGTTGGGCTCTCAGCCGTTCGTGATTTACACGGATCATGCGTCGTTACGCACTGCGACTCAGTCGCCTCACCTCTCGCAAAGGATGGCCCGTTGGCTGTCCTTCTTCGCGGAGTACAACTTCGAGGTGAAGTACAAGCCTGGCAGGCAGAATGTCCTTGCGGACGCGCTGTCGCGCAGACCGGATTATGAGCTGGCTCATGTAACGACCGTGACTTCGTCATTACCGGATTTGATCCGAACGGCTTATGCCAAGGACGACACCTGTGTCGCGTTGCTGAAGGCTCTGGGGAGCAAGGAGTTTCAAGACTCGGACATGGAATTGTCAGCGCGGCTACACCGCTATTCCCTCGATGGTGGCCTGTTGTTCTACAACACTGGCCCCGAGGATACGCCCCGCGTGGTCGTCCCTCATGATGAGGATCTGAAGTACCGCATCCTCTATGAGGCACACGACACGCCGCTGGCCGGCCATCTTGGCCGTGAGAAGACCTACAGCTCGGCGAGCACCCACTACTGGTGGCCGAAGCTGTACAAGTGGACGAGCACTTATGTGCGCACGTCCAGCGAGTGAAGTCGTCACCTCATGCTGCAGCGCCGTTGGCGAGTTTGCCTGTCCCTTCGGGCTGTTGGCAATCCATGAGTATGGACTTTGTGTTTGGCCTGCCGGCGGACGCGGCGGGCAAAACTGGAGTCGTGGTCTTCGTGGACCGACTGAGCAAGATGGCTCACATTGCGGCTGGGCCGGATACCATCGATGGTAAAGGTACAGCAACGCTGTTTTTGGACCGAGTGTTTCGACAACACGGACTCCCTGAGTCGATTGTCTCGGACCGAGACCCCCGCTTCACGGGCAGCTTCTGGAGCGCGGTCTTTGCGGTTCTTGGCACCAAGCTGGACATGTCCACGGCGGACCATCCGCAGACCGATGATCAGACAGAGCGCGTGAATCGCGTCGTCGAGGACGTGCTCCGCAGCATTTGCGCCGAGACGCCGAAGCGCTGGAGAGCCATACTGCTACTCGTTGAGTTTGCGTTGAACAACGCCGTGCACGCCTCGACAGGCTACACGTCGTTCTACGTGAACAGCTTATCTCATCCCCGCGTCCCGCTGACACCGCCACGTGGTGGCCTCGGGCTTGGTGGGGGAGGAGAAGCCGATTTAGCTGATCGGCTAGCCGATGTCAGCCCGGCTACAGTTCGTAAACATGTTGACGTTTTTTGTCGACGCGTCTGAGTGTCTTCCGACATGTTCGTGACACAATGGCTGAGAGCCAAGACAAGCAAAAGGAACATGCAGATGCCAGGGGCAGAGGCAATGTTGAAAGTTATGAGGTCGGGGACCTGGTGTTGCTTAATGCTAAGAACCTACCTACACATGCAGTGTCTGCCGTCTTCAAGACGAAGTTGCGCCCGCGCTTCATCGGACCTTTCAAGGTTGTGGCCAAGAAGGGGCTTGCGTACACGCTCAATCTTCCGAAGAAGATGCGGACGCACCCCGTCTTCTACATGGGCTTGCTCATGCCGTACCAGGACCCGACGCAGGTGCAGATGGAGGCACCGAGGGTGACGAGGTCACAGGCGCGGAGGTCGCGGTCGTCGAGGACGCGACCACCTACATGGGCACCGCAGGCACAGGCGGAAGAATCGGCGCCGGAGGTGCCGCGGGCACAGCGGGAGCCGCAGGCGCAGGAGGCGCGGCAGTCGGAGCCTGCATGCGGGCCAGGAGGTCGAGCTGACCCTGAAGCACAGCCCGCTGACGCTGTAGCTCCCCGAGCTCCCGGCCACGTTGCTCGTCGCGATCGCGATAGTATCGCGCCCAGTCCTCCAGGGCTCCCAGACCGCTCGAGGCATCTCGATCCATCGCGTCCGCTCGGCGAGCTCGTCGAGTTCGGTGGCAGTCCGGACCAGACGTGCATCGACGTTATGGATATGATCCCGAAGGCGACCCGCCTGCTGCCGCACCTCCAAGAGCTCACTTTGAGCCGCAAAGGACCCCACAGCGGCCTCCACCGGCCCGACTCGATGAGCATGGGAATCTACATTACCATGTGGAGCGCCTCCTGGCGAAGCGGCGGTGCCGGGGTCAAAACCAGTATCTGGTGAAATGGCGAGGGTACCCTCACTCCGAGAACTCATGGGAGTTTGAGGTGCCCCTCCGCCAAGACTGCCCAGACGTCGTGGACGCTTTTGATCAGCTTGATCGCCAGCGCCCCGAGGGCTCAAGGCCGGCACGCCGGCCGTCCCGCGCTTCCCGGCAATAAGCTGGGGAGCTGCTGGGTCAGCCACATTGCTCCGAGGCAGACCCTGAGCCACAGCGCTCACTCCCTCGCGGGAAGGAGCGAAGCGCGCAGCGTTAAACTGGGTCTGCGGCTGGGCGAGTGCCGAGAGGCTGCGCTTGGCTCGGACCTTCGCGAAATCGAAGCGGAGCTTGCGTTCAATGCGAACATCCACATCACTGAAGCTGGCTCGGAGAGCGTCCATGGAGCTGAGCTTTCGGTTGTGCTCGGCCCAAGACTCGAACTGAGCTTCGTACTCAATTGACTCATCCCCCGGACTAAGTACCACGGGGTACGTCCGCATGGCGGGCACGAAGTTTTGCTGGGCTTGCAGCCGCAGCCTCTCGCGATACTCCGCGACAGTCGTAGACTGTGGAGTGAGGAGCCGCTCTCGCAGAGACGTACGCAGTGCGAGCTCCTCCGGAGTACGGGCCGCGGGCCCAATGGCGTGCAGCGCGAGAGACTGCTGGAACGCCCGGCGACAAGCCTCCGCGGGGTCGCGAGGCCGGAAGCCGTAGTCGGCATTGCTGGGGTTCAGCAGAGGCTGCAGCTCGGGGCGCTGGGAGCGCATGGGAGCCATCTGGGCCGCAACCTGCTCGGACTGAGCTTCATCCAAAGGGTTGGAGATGACGGGGCCCAGGGGCACGCCCTCACCACGAAGTGGCGAATACCGTGACTCAGTGAGCGCGCGCAGCTCGTAGAGGCCGGAAGAGCGTTCAGGGAACGGGTTCGGAGATCGCAGCGGTGGTCGCGGCTCCTCCCTCGACGGCGCAGTGCGCTCTGCAGGTGGACGGCTCGGCGAGTGCACAGGAGACGTGTGCGCGGGGCGCTCTTGATCGCGACGGCTCGGAGAGTCAACTGGGGCGGCGAGCCTTCTTCACGGCGTGTCGACGGTGTGGGCGAAGCGTCGCCGCGCGCGTCGCGTGAGTGGGGACGCATCTCCTCGGTTCGGAGAACCCTCCATGAATTCGTCCACATCGCCCTCTTCACCAAAGAGATCCCAAGGATCCATGATCTGACGGGTTGGTGCTCGAGGAGAGCTGGGGCTTGCGTGCTGCGAGCTGCGCTTCAGGCGTTGCGCCGCGAAGTACTCGGACACCGAGAGTCTGCAAGGCGTCGAGGGTGTGCGCGCGGGCGCTGGCGTTCGCGGAGGTGCGGAAGCACGCAGTGCAGCAGCACTAGAGGAGCGAGGCTCCGAGGCGGATCTCGCGAGAGGCTGTCTGCGGTCGAAAAACCAAAAGGCTTTATGACTTGAAGTCATGTGAGGGCGCGTTGCGCCGAGAAGTTCTCAGAGAAGTCCACGCGATGTGGATTGACTCGTTTGAGCAGGAGGCTTGACGGAACAAGACCCGGAGGTTGACCGTTAAGCGTGAACACCCGTGTCCACGGTTTGGTGGGGAAGAGTGTAACGGGGTTACACGAGAGTTACCCGAAGGGTTATGAAGTGGGTACACACTGTAGAACCTAAATCAGTAGGAGAATCAGTACATGGCTTCAGAGCCACTGATTATGCATATGACTAGGGTTCACTATGCTAGATAGTGAACCGGATACATTTACACCGTAGGCGGCTTTGCCGCAATAAAGGGAAATACATTCAGTTTGAGATTCACATAGCTAAGAGTTAAGGGTTGACTCTTGGAGTCCGTAAGGTGTACGGACTCGTACGTTCTGGTATTAGAACGGGCTATCTTAAGCTGAGACTCTGTGAGTCTGTTAAGCTTCCTCTGACGCAAAGCTACGGCAGCCCCGCTGCAGGGCCCCAGGTTCGGTATGGGCGAATTTGTGAAATCCTGGAAATCGCTTTCACCTGTCCCCCTCCTCCGGCTTGTAACCCTAACCCGCATTGAGACACATAGATAACCATACCGGTACAACCCACACAGTTCGTGATACCGCAAAACACACTTAGCGCTACAGTCTTGCGGTATCAGCAAAACTTCTCGGGAACTTACGACATAAAAGTCGAAAACGACGCGAAGTACGCCGGAACTTACGACATTGAACGTAGATCGAGTGCATACTAATCCCAGATGGTGGATCAATAGGCCCGAAGACGATACGACGACGCCCTGATCCACGATAAAATTCCGCGCTCGGCGATCGAGAGTCAGGTTGCCCAACGCCTGCGCTGCGTGCATCTTTTGCTGATCGGCGTCATCTTGAAGAAGCGTAACCAAAGGGGGCATGGCCACTTAAGGATGATGCCCCGAAAACATTGGCTAACCGTTGAATAAGCCAACATTCGCGCGGAGTGCGTCTTCGCATCTTCAGATCCATCCTGAAGACGAGCAGCGAACAGCGGAAGTCCGATTTCGCCTGTGATTTGAACTTGATGCACCCGGCTAACAGTCAGATTAGCCAAAAGTCGAATTATGTGACCTTGTAGTTCGCTTGCTCCTGATCGAAGTAGCTTGATCAGGTCGGGTATGGCTTCCGCATCGACGATTGCATCTCTGTTCGCATCGCTGTCAAATGCAGCGTTGCCCAGTTCCCAGTCTGAATAAAGGCGGCGAGAACGCGACTCGGAGCTTACGAGAGATGGAATGGCGGCAATAACAACGTCCGACTTGCTGTTCTTGGAAGGCGACTCAACGCCCAGCACGATTGCTCCTTTTGTCCGACCCTGCCCGTTTGCAAGAGTGCGACCAGCGGAGCTATAGCCACATTGTGAGTGATCACATCGCAGTTCGTCTCATCCTCAGCCAAATTCCCAAGTGCGTGTGCTGCCAACATCTTCTGATCGTCATCTTCAGTCTTCAACTGCGTAACAATGCGTGGAACAGCTCCAGCGTTCTTGAGAGTCTCATGACCACCTGCTGCGGCAATACACGCACAGTAAAGCCACAGCCGGCAGTTTGTCTTCGTCCTCATCATCCGACAACCTTCTTGAAAGTGAACCGCATTCTTCCAGCGTAGTACCACGTACAGTGCCCTTGAGCTCGCTTAACGTCGTATCTTCTAAGCTGGAAGCCAACTTCGTTAATTTGTACAGACATCGGAGGGAGCATAGCTTCGTATAATGGCTGAGACCATTCTTCACCAGCTGAATAAAAGCAGGAACCCCATTCGCCTCGACTATTGTCTTGCGTTTTCCAGGGTACATGCACGCAAGCAAGAGAAACAACAGGGCTTGATCTTGCACCCGTGGACCCGCAATGAGATCAGGAACTGTAGTGTCATTGGAGACAGAAGGGGAGCTTGGTAGGGCAAGCGTAAAAGTAGGCTACGTTTGTCCTGCGGCATTGAGAGCTTCAGAAGTGGCTTTGGCAACAAAAGCTTTCAGCTTGCCAATCACCTCGTGGAAATGAAGTCGGTTCAAAGGATCCTCGTCAATTATGTCAAGCACCATTTCCCACGCTTTCTCGTTCATCTCGTCAGGCTTTTCTGGAGTAGCCCCATAGCCGCGAGTAGGGTCTACCAAGGGAAAAGGAACTTCACTCGTCACAGCTTCAATGATGCACATGGCGAATGAATACATTCTTGTAGAACGAGAGACTTGTGGGCTATAGAGCTGGATTGAGAATGAAATGAAATAGAGAACCTGAGGGCTTGGAGGCCCGAGCTACTTGCGCTACTGGATTTCTGCCCTGACTCTCACCGAGTGCTGCCGCTTGCACCAAGTCCGTATCTCACACCTCCCCTAAGAGACCGAGGCTCTCAAAAGCACTGCGCTCTTGCAGGTGCTACGTAGGTCAAGATTGCACAGACCACTAACACGCTCGGCGTCGCCTGCAACCGTAAGCTAGGAAACACCGATGTACTTTGTTCTGGTCAAAATCAAGAATGATCCGTGTTGTTGTGTAGGGGAAAGCTTCGCAAGCCTCAAAACCCCCGCAGACCTATTTTGACTATACTGGTCCCTGCTACGAGGGAGTGCACTCGTGCACGAGCAATTCCTAGAAGTCCGCGGACATCTCTCCGGAATTCTCCCTTGCAGTCACCGTCACTCACAACCACCACTTCAACTTAACTGCCGGACACACACTCCGCAAGTATGTTCCTGCAGCCATAGCGACCTGGCTCGCAGCTAAGTCTCGTATCCCCCGCAAGCGCAGCGACTCGGATCGTCACCCGAGCGCCATTATACCAAGCCGCACAGGCTTCGCTTGTGACCGAGTTGAGGAGTGGAGAGAGACTTGGTCAACAAGTCAGCGGGATTTTCGCCAGTCGGAACATACTCAATAGCCATGTGGCCCCTAGATCACGCGTCTTTGACCGCATGAAATCGTATGTCGCCTGCTTCTGAGCATTGGCAGATCCTTCACGCTTGATTCGGTGCCGGAACGCTGTCAATCTGCAGAGTGAGCTTGATCGGGGGCTGGTAGCCCTTGAGAATTTCGTCGAGTACGAGCTTCACCCACTCGGCCTGCTGAAGACCTTCATTGACCGCGATGAATTCTGCTGCGGTGCTCGATTGGTTGACCACAGTCTGCTTCGTCGATGCCCACGCGATGGGTGCGCCGTACAGGAAGGTCACGAAGCCGGACACCGATTTTCTGTCCTTCCGATCGTTCGCAAAGTCTGCATCCGTGACAATGTCTAATCCTTCGCACAAGGGGTTGATGATAAGCTGCGTAGCCTGAGTCCCGAAGAGGTATCGGAGGTGGTGCTTGCCAGCAAGCCATGCTATCTTCCTTGGTTGTGCGCAATGTCGGGACAGCTGATTCACCGCGAAGGCGATATCTGGCCTCGAGACCCGAGCCAGGTACAGCAAACTCCCCACCACTTGTCGGAACGGCATCCTTCTCATCTCTGATTCTTCTTCAGCACTGATTGGGTCAGGAATATGGTCCAGTCTCGTGTTGGGCACCATAGGAGTGCGCGGGGTCCATGGCAAAGCGGTGCAGGGTCTCGTTGATGTATGCCGCCTGTGAAAGTAGGATCTTGCCTGTGCTGCCGCATTCAATGCGGACGCCAAAGAAGTGCGTAGGCTCTCCCATGTCCTTCACCTTGTATTTCAGGTTGAGAGCTCTCATCAACCGCAGTACTACGACCTCGCTTTGGTGAGTCACTAGGAGATCGTCCACATACAGACACGCCAGCAAGATTCCGTTAGCAACGTGCATATAATACAGGCATTCGTCACCTGTCGTAGGCTTCAGTCCGTATGCCTTCAAGAAAGAGTCGATCTCGTGATTCCATTGACGATCCGCTTGCTTGAGTCCGTAGAGCGCCTTCTGGAGCAGCCACACCTTGTTCTCTTGACCGGGTTGCTCGAATCCCTTCACTTGGCGCACGTACACCTTTTCTTTCAGCAACGCTTTCAGGTATGCTGCTGGCACATCGCCTTGACGCATGTTCAGCTTGAACTTGGCCACTAACACGAAGAATACCCGTACACAGATCAGGTCGGCGACTGGAGCCCGTGTCGTGTGTCCACGTAGTCGAGTAGAAAGATCTGCTTGTCGCCTCTAACGCACACTCTGCCTTGTATTGCAAGATGGCTCCTGTCGGACCCGTCTTGATCCGGAACTGCACGGTATTATCAAGCACATGCGCACCTGGGGGCGGGTCCACGAGGACGAAAGTTGCATTGGACGCGAGGGCTTGAATTTCTTGGCAAATTGCTCGTTCCCAAAACGGCCACTGAGGTGATCACCGCGTTTCGGCAATCGGTAAAAAGGCTCGCGAATGATCTCGACTAGGTATAAAAATGCCGCATTTATCTCTCGGGCTGAGATTCGCTCCGAGCGTCTGCGCCGAGTCAGAACCGACGTGCCGTTAATTTTCGCGACCACATCTGGGGATAGACTTGTGTCTTGAAGTCGGTCGGCTGCCTCTGCTGCTTGGTGTAGCCGAGCGTTCGAGCTGGGAGCTTCGACAGAATTGTCGCTGGCTTCGTCTTCACTGGCCGGATCATCCTGCTCGTCCTCCAGCAGTATTTCATCGACCAGCATAGTGTCGAGCAACAGCACGTTCGTTGACTCCTTGATCGGGCGGCCTTCGCCGGGGATGTACACCCTGTAGTCGCGTATGGCGTCCGTAAATCCGACGAATGCGCCTAGCTTGCCGCGACCAGCGAAGCGGACCTTCTTTTGCCGAACTGGGTCTGGTGTTCTCACCGCCAGGGTCTGTCCAAAAATGGGAAGACCTGCCAGGGATGGTTTCGTCCCTAGTAGGCGCTCGTGCGGGGTCATGCCAGCACCGCGCTTGGGGATCCGGTTGCAAATGTACGCAGCATGACGCAACGCGTCTTCCCACAGGTAGTGCGGGAGACTACTGTCAATGAGCATGGCTGCAGCCATTTCGGTTAGCGTCCTGATGGCGCGTTCGGCGACACCATTCTGGCTGCTTCTGTACCGGGTCGTGTGCTGGTGCCGCAGACCTTCAGAAGCAACCAGCTTACGAAAGTCGGGGTTCATGAACTCTGAGTCGCCGTCCGTGCGCACCGTCTTAATGCTGTTGGCTGGAACGTTGACTTGTCTTTCGACGAACTTCAGGAACTCTTGTGCACGTTCACTAGCTTCGCTCTTGTGACGCAGACCGTAGACATTTATATAGTCTCTCCACACCGCAACCATGAAGAACTCATTGCCGTGATAGGACCTTTTGACCGGCCCGCTGAGGTCCATGTGGCACACACCTGCGGCGACTTCGTCACTGCTACTTCGTTGCTTGGGAGCTGGGGCTGTCGTCACTTTTGCGAGTGCGCATGCTTGACAGGCCGGTAAACCCTCGTGTTGCGATATGACCACTCCTCGAACGGCGGGGCTGGAGGTCAAGCGTTTGCAATCTGCTGCATTGAGGTGTCCCAAGCGCCTATGCCACGTCGATAGCGGCACGCTGGTGCGTAAAGCAGAAAGAAGAGCTTGTCCAGGCTCGCTGGGTCGTACCGCGGATGCCTGCGTGACCACCTCGTATACTCCATTATCCTCAAGGGCTCGGAAAAGACTTGTGCGCTTTTGGCCGCGCAATACCGACCAGGTATTGTTCTCGAACCGGACCACGTGATCTAAGTGGACCAATTGCGACACGGAGAGCAAGGTAACCGATAGCGTTTGGACGTGATACACGTTGTTGATGATGACATCCTTGCGCTCGAGCTGGGAACCGTGCTCGGCCATCACCGAGACTTTTAGTTTACCGACCGTTGTGGTGCGGATGACGCGTCCATCTGCCACCTTGACCTTCACGGGAGGGTCGAGTGCGCACAGGTGGGTCATGCCCTTTAGCTGGCCCGTCAAGTAGAACGACGCGCCCGAGTCAATGATGACCCGCGTCCACTTGACGCCGCTACTTCAGGCACTGTCTTCTTTCAACGCGGCGGCCGCACTTCCTTGTAAACGTGCCGCCGTGCCGACACGGTCCGGACAGTCACGAGCAATGTGGCCACTTTGGCGACAGTTGAAGCAGCGTACGCTGTTTGATGCTGCTGCATTGGCGCGATTCGCTTGCCTTGGGTTACGGGCACGATACGATGGTTTCCTCTTGTGCTCGACTACTGTTCTCGTCGTAGGGTGGCTCTGCCGCGGATACGCTTGTCCGCCTTCTTGCTTGATCCATTTAAAACTTCCTTGATCATGAGGTTTGGAGCTGGTGGCTGGCCTCAGAAGCAACTGACCGTCGCACTCGGCCATGTACGCTAAGTGATCGACCAGTCGCTGTAACTTGGTCACAGCGGAGGTTGTCGGAGGCAATCTTTCCACGAATGATTTTAACTCGTCCGAGTACTTGTAGTACGCCCTCTTGATGAAGGTGTGCATCGCATAACGCGCGTTGGCCTCGGTGGAGAGACCACCAGGGAGCGAATCCGCCATGTTGAGCAGCCGCTGCGCGTACACTTGATACGTTTCGCCTCGCGCCTTTTGTTCCATCATCAGCCAGTTTAGCAGCTCATGCTCTGGGAGTTTCGGCTTGTATTTCTCGACGAGTATTTCCCCAGACAGCTCGAGTGTCAGGCCAGGTTGAAATGCCCGCACCTCCGAAAACCAATCGGCCGCATCACCACAGAGTGACGAGGCAAATATGCTTCTGCATTGCACGTCGGTCCACCGGTGGCTGTCCAGAATCTGGGCATCTGTCAGTTGGTTGACAAACTTTCTCCACCAGAGCCGGACGCCTGAATCAAATCCGCCGACTGGTACAAACCCGGAAAATGCCTCGACAGTGATGTTCTTGCGGTTCGGCTTGCCTCCGACCGGCAAATCGCCGATGCCCGCGCACGACGGGACGACTGGTTCTCGAACGGGATCTGGATGGTCGGCGACGTCGAACATGACGGGGGCTCGCGCAGCAGACTGTATTCGAGGGCCGTTGCTGCGGAGCGGACTCGGAGCTTGGCGTGGGCTGAGGTGTCTACTGGGGTCCGTCGGCTGGGCCTGGGCGTGGTTTTGTGCAGAGTGGCCGATCGGCTCCTTCTGGCCAGCTGGAGCTGGGATGGGCAGGGAAGATCTGCTTTCAACAGATGGCCCAGCAATACGCGGGGAGGAATCGCCTTCCTGTTGACCTGCATTGCTCCCACGTGTCTGCCCACGTAGCCCATCTTGGCCGTCTTGGAGTGACCCACGAGTCTGCGTTGTGTCTCCGCTTCTCGCGCTTGGAGCGCCCTGGCGGGAGCGGCTTCTCGGCGGTGCACGTCGAGTAGACAGACTCTACCTTAGAGGTGTCACTGCCAGCGAGGCGGGCGTCACTAGGCGCCCTTGTTGGACCGGGGATTGGGGGTTCAGCAGTGCTGCGATTCTTGGGGAGCGTCGGGGCGGCGTCATAGCTTAGTGGGAGCTTCGACAAGACTCTTAATCTGTAGAACGAGAGATTTGTGGGCTATAGAGCTGGATTGAGAATGAAATGAAACAGAGAACCTGAGGGCTTGGAGGCCCGAGCTACTTGCGCTACTGGATTTCTGCCCTGACTCTCACCGAGTGCTGCCGCTTGCACCAAGTCCGTATCTCACAATTCTCCAAACATTCTGCGGTGCGCCATCGTAAATCGTCCTCTTTAGCTGCATCTGGAAGCTTCTTGGAGAAAGTGGAGCATCTGCGCACGGCGTCCAGCCCGAAATCCGCGAGCTTCGCCTGTCCATCAGCTCCAACGAGAATGTTGCTCAGCTTCAAGTGACCGTGGACGAGCCCTTTTTTATGAAGGTAGTCCAAGCCAAGTGCTGCATCGTGCAGCATCGTCCACATCTTCTTCTTATTGCTGTCCGAGCGTGCCCGAAAGCAGCCCAGAATTCCATCGGTCGTGTCTTCATAGACAATAAAATGCGGCGTGCTCACATGCGACCTGCCTAGCACCTTCATCACATTGGAGTGGTTCAACTGGAATAGCCTTCCCAACCCCCCCCCCCCCCTCCACCTGAACCTGCGCGGACTCGTCCATGACCAAATCGTCCACAGAGAAGAACTCCACCACCACACTCTCGCCAGACTCCGCCATCGCGCCCCGATGCACTCGCCCAAAGTGGCCTCCAGCGAATGGCTCGGCCTCCACCTCCATCTCATACAGAGGCAAGAACCACAAGGGCAACGTCACGTCCGCCCTCTTCACCCCTGCACTGATAACTCTCTCCATCAACGACTTGATCCGACGGATTGACGCCGCGTCGTTCCTCGCCGCCCTCCTCTCCGCCTCAAACTTCAACGTCCCCAAGGCCTCCACCTGAGCCCTCGAGCTCTGCAGACTGCGAATGCACACTGTACTTCTGTCCACTGCATTATTGAGAGCTTGAGTCTGCAATTGGCAGTCGAGCCGCCAGCTCGTGTCCCAATTGGTGGGCGCCCCCACGTCCAGCGCCTCGAACACTCGCGCCAATTGGTCGGTCACTTGCTTCAGGTTACTCGTCATTTTCTCATTCTCAACAACCCTGAAAATAAGGGGCTTGTTGTGATCCGTAGTAGTACGTTTGTTCAGGGATGTACGGGAAGTCCATGCCGTACACACCCGTGAGGAACTGCGCGGGCAATCAACTTGGAGATCCTAACATTAGCATCGGTCGGCAGTGCACCTGAAGCCGCTTGATCTGCTGGGAGTAGGCGGCGACGATGCAACTCATTCGAAGTATCGCGGCTGCAATATCATCAGGTGAGCAACTTTGCGCCAAAAGTCTGTGAGATCGGTGACAGCTCGTTCACGGAACGCCGTGCCGTGTTGACGGACGTTGGAGTAAGACACGTGCAGGGGTTCGTCGCCAACTGTACCAAAGTGCTGTAAGGTTGATCGAGCAATGAATGCTTTTTGACAACATATTTATTATAGACCAACGACAGTAGCGGCCAAAATAGCTTCAGCACCTGCACTTCTGCGACCGTGGACACCTCAGGCAGATGGAGCGGACCGTTCGATGTCTGCTTCGGCCTTCTGCACGCTTTCAAGCAGGCGCCGACATTGCAACGCAGTGGCTTGAAGGGTCTTCACGAGATCGCGCGTGTCGTCCCCGATCTTTGTCGGCGGTGGCGATGACACAGGCGCGGAGCTGAAGCTTCTTCCACAGTCGCTGCAGACGCCAAACTCGCAGCTGCAGTGCTGCTTTTCGCGGAATACCTTCTCCCTCTCGGCAAGAATCGTCATCAAGCGTACAACTTCTCCCATCTTGATGCGGTCTTGGAACTTGTGAGCGCACATGGCCTGGATGAGGCTCCACTCGTCGTCAGAGCAGACGCCGTCGGGGCGTGGAGGCATCTTTTTGTCATTTTCCACAGCCACGAGGAAATCGACGTCATTCAATTCATGGAACGGCTCGTGTCCCGTCAACGCCTCGTACACGCACATTCCTAAGGAATAAACGTCCGATTCGACCCGAGCGTTGGCGCCCGACTTGACCGCAGCATTGCCAAACTCAAGACACTCGGGGGCTTTCCACCTCATTGAAGATGACTGTTCCTGAGCGCTCATGTTGGAGCTCGCTCTCGCAAAGGCGTATTCGAAGTCGGACACAACGCCCGTGCCATCCGCCATCACCAGGAGGTTTGAGCACTTGAGATTCGCGTGTACAATTGGAACTGCCCGGCTGTGAAGGTAGGCAAGGCCGTGAGCAGCGTCCAAGAACAACTTCCACAAGAGATGGCGGTTCTTAGTGAGAAACTGCTTAAAGTTCCCCTTCTCAGCGTGGGCGAGAACCAACAGCCTCGGTGTCGAGATGTGACAAGCACCATACAATGGCAACACGTTCGGGTGGCGCAGGGGATACCACCGCTCCACTTCGTTCTTGAACCAGTCTCCCTTAACGCTGTTATCTTCGTCTGGATCGACGACCTTAACCGCCACCTTGGAGCCAGAGCTGAGCGTACCGAGGTGAAGACTGCGGGTCTCATTGCGCGCAAACGGACTCGTCTCGAAGCGAATGTCGGCACGGGAAACATACCACGAGGATAGGGACGGGGTCGTCGTGATGCCCTTGGCCCTCGCGACTTTGTTCAGCGTGTTGACGAGGAATTGATGTTCTTCCCGCGTTTGCTTGTTCTGACCGTACTTGATCTGGAATTTGATGTCGGCGAGTGTCGTCACCACCTCGGACCCCAGGATGGACGTCATATCGGCCGCAACATCTTGTCGGAGCGTCGCAAATGATGCCGTCACGAGCTCCTGAAGCGTCGCAAACTCTTCTTTGGCTTGCTTTTCAATGAGCTTCTCGCGCTGGATGACAGCTTGGATGCTGTTGGACACGTGCTCGTGACGGTCCGCTACTTCTTCCACGAAGTCGATCCCAATTTTCTCAATCAGGCGGTCGCGTTGGATGTAGAAGTCCATGATGCGCTCCTGGGCGCTCCAGTGGCTGGCGATGCGCGTGAGGATGTCCTTCTGCAGGTGGATCTCGAGAAACCCTCGAATGTCCGTCAAGAGGTCGATATACTTCTTGAGTGTTGCGGTGGCATTGATTTTGCCCCCGCTGGCCATGCGCTCGAGCTGGGGCAGCAGATCACCCACCGCCTCGATGAGGTCCTGGCACATCCCTCGACTCGCACGGAGCTGGTTCGCCAGCTTGGCCAGCGCGACCAGAAGCTCAGCGGCTTCGCCGATGATAGCGACTCCGGTTGCTGCTGCCACAACTTTGACGGTACTTTTGGCCACCTCTGACATTGTTTGCGGTAGAAGCTTGAGCGGAGCGGGGGATTGCGAGTAGCTGAGCAGAATTGAAAATGAATCAGTGGGGGGGGGGGGCTGCCGAGCACTGTGGATTCTTTTAACAAAGACTGATTCTCTGTCTGCAAACCCAAAAAGGACGTATTTCTGAACCGAAACCTCATATATGATGTGATCCGAACGGGTTGACTGTGAGGCAGCCTAGACTTCGTGTCTTGTGGACACGCGCCTCATACACAATCCAAAGGCACGATATGGAACTGAGTTGAAATGAAGCACTTTTGAATTCGCACCGATTTGTCATGGAACTCTCCGATGCTGAGCTTGAGCACCCCCACGAGGCGTTGTTTCACTACGCGCAAGTTGGTGATGCGAACCGAGTTCGCGCGATCTGTGGGTTGGGTCTGATCAAGGAGGTCGACTGGGAGAACGGCAACGGGGTCACGGCTCTTATGGCCGCGTCATTGAACGGGCACGTCCACGTTGTAGAGACTTTGGTCGGTGCAGGGGCTGACGTGCGGGTCCTAACGAACGGCTGCGACGCGCTGATAGCGGCAGCACAGGGAGGACACGCGGACGTTGCGCGATTCCTCTTGAGCAACGGAGCTGACACCCGAAACTGTACGCTCCGAGAAGGCAACTCGGCACTCCATCTCGCTGCCAGTCGAGGTTATGCCGAAATTGTGGAGCTGTTAATTCTTGCTGGTGCCGATGTATTGGCACACAACAAGGACGGCCTTACCGCCTTTCACGTAGCTTGCGGGACTGGCCAGGCTCGCGTGGTAGCTGCGATGGCGGAGACTCTCACTAGCAGGAACGAACTGGGGATCAAGGTCGCTATGTTGGAAAAAGCGCAGCCCGATGGTTCGACGCCAATCATGATAGCGTCGGGGCTCGGGCATTTAAGTGTGGTGGCGATACTCGCTGGGCATGGAGCCGATGCCCTCGCACTGAATCAGAACGGCTTTGATGCGTTCATGGCTGCGATTAACGGAAGACACTTGCAAGTTGTGGAGTTTCTGTTAGAAAACAACCTGGCAGACATCGACGCTGTTCGAGATGAACAGGGAAACTCAGCGCTTCATATCGCCGTCATGCTAGGGGAACCTCATTTCGTGGAGCTTTTAATCCGCGCCGGCGCCGATATTCTGGCCCAGAACAGTGGCGGGGTCACGGCGTTTTACGTCGCTTGCGCTAGAAACCAGGTCGGAATGGTCCGGAGGATGGTTGAGACCCTCTTCGTCATGAATGCGGACGAGTTGCTGGCTTTGATGGTGGCAAAAGCTCGAAATGACGGCGTCACGCCGGTCATCGCGGCTTCTGCGGGTGTCGATTACTCTCAGGTCCGAGAGAGCCACGACCCCACTGGTTTATCGTGTTCGGGGGGGAAACGACGCGCGGACGTTCTACAGTACCTATTGGGAATCGGTGCGGACGTGGGTAGTAGAAGCAATGATGGCATCACACCGCTTCTTCTTGCTTCCCAGTATGGGTGTCTGAAAGCTGTGAACGTTCTTCTCAGTAAGAAGGCAGAGTTGGAGTGCAAAGACTCCTTTGGACGCACAGCATTGTGGCACGCTGTGTACAAGGGGCACATCAACATCACCGCGACTCTGCTTCGATGCGGTGCGGATGTCAACACCAAGGATGCCCGAGAGGATTCACCACTGCACATCAGCACCGGCAATGGGAGGAGGGATATCGTCGAATTACTTCTTCGAACCGGTGCTTATGTCGACGCCCAGAACGTAATGGGCAGCACGCCACTGCTAATCGCTGCTTGTGAGGGCTACGTCGATATTGCCAAAATGCTACTGGCTTGTCATTCAAATCTTGAACATCAGCCACGAATGCCACAAGGCGGAACGGCGGTAGAAGCTGCAGCACAACACGGCCACCTGGAGATTGTACGACTGCTTGGGAGTTGTGGGGCTGAGCTTGATGTTCAAAGTAACACCAGCTATACTCCTCTCATCGCTGCGGCTGGGCATGGCCACGCTGACGTTTGCCAGTTCTTGATCAAGCGCAAAGTGAGACTGACGTCTCAGACTGTGGACGGGCACACCGCTTTGCATCTTGCCGTGGCCAGACGCAGCCAACCAGTAGTCGAAGTGCTTGTCAGAGCTGGCATGGATATCACCATCACGGACAACGAAGGGCTCACGGCGATACACTTGGCAGCTAGAAATGGCGACTTCGAAGTGGTTGAGTATCTCGAGGCGGCCCGAGGCGAGAATAATCTCCGCAACGAGGAAGAGCGGGGCTTGTGGCCCATTTCGTCACTTTACGTATTTTACGGACATGAATCATCGCGTGTGGCAACGAGCAATCCGCCATGGTACATCGATTGGTCAACAATTGCGGTGGAGCAGTCGATCGAAGCTGTAAACTGTCTTGCGGCCACCATCTTTAAAGGCACTTGGCACGGGTCAAACGTAACGATTATCAAGCCGATTGTCGGCAAGACCTTCTCCTTTACGATAAAAGATGCGCGAGGCCCCACAGATGATCGCTATATTCGACGCATGTTCGTGAACGAGGTTTGTCGATGGATTTCACTGAACCACCCGCATGTCGTTAGACTTTTCGGAGCGGGTCACAGGGGGCAGCCCTACTTTGTGGCTGAGCACACGAACAGCAATTTGCGCTCATACTTGAGCACGCACAAATACCGAGTCTGGCGCACGCTCTATCAAGTGGCACTGGGATTGGAGTACTTGCATGAACGCGGGTTTGTTCATGAGCGATTACATGGAGACGCCATCGCCATCGGAGACGACGGACTACCCAAGCTCAGAGGCTTCGGCTTCTTTCTGGTGAAGTCTGACGGATCGGGACGCGAACTGGAGGACCAGCAGCATTGGTTTTCGCCTGAAGTTTTTCTGGGAGGTAAATTATCAGCTGAAAATGACGTTTGGTCGCTGGGAATGTGTATCATTGAGGCCGTAAGCGGCGATTTACCCTACGCGAAAGAGGTTGCGGGGGGGTTGAATGTCCGCGACTTGGTGGGAAGCAAACAACTCCCAAAGCGGCACCCGTCCTTCAGAGACCAGGAATGGAGCTTAGTGACACGGATGTGCTGCCAACGGGGCGAGCGGTTAACGATGCCAGCCGTTATCCTAGAGTTGGAAGACTTGGCACGAAGAGAGAGTAAAAACGAAACCCGCAAGGCTCTATCCGCTCGAACATCTACAACAATTGGTGAATTGGAGGATCTTCTCGAGCGTGCCTACTTGTCATGCGAAGGAAACCATTCTGAAATGCCGATTGACCGCCCCCGGTTGGAGTTGCTACCACGCCTAAGTGAAATGATTGTTCGGCTAAGGGCGACGAACGCAGCAGCCTCAGCTTTATCTGGGTGTTCGACTCTCCTAACTCGTTTCATTGGGATTTCAAAGCAGCGCACTGTCGCGGACGAAGTTAGTGGCTACGCTGTCGGTCGGCAACTCGCGAATTCAGTGTTTGCTCTGCACTGCGAGCTTGATCGGCATCAGAGAGCGCAGGGCGTACCTGTAACCGGGTATTGGAAAGAAACGTGGCAGAACTCGTGGGTCGACCAGCAAAGCTTATTCGGAGAGGAGCTTCGTGAGGTGATGCTTCTGACAAGCTTACCACCGGAGAACCGAGAGGCTCAAGTTGAGAAGCTAATCTGCATGCTCTTCGAGCTCGTCAAACATGGTAGCAATTACGCTGCTATTCCCACTGAAGTCACCATAGCAGCTCGGAAGCAGATTCAGACTGTGCTTGGCGAAAAGATGCGTGACTGGTTTCTACCATGGTACGAGGTGCAATTGAACAGTACGCAATACTTCAAGAGAGGGGGGTTTGGAGAAGTCTACCACGGCGAATGGATGGGATCTAAGGTAGTGCTCAAGAAATTGCATCCCGAAAAGTTTGATGAATCGACATTCATCCGAGAAGTGGAGATCTGGTTCAAGTTGTCCCATCCGAACGTGCTGAAGCTCTTTGGTGCTTGCCACGTCGGGCAGCAATTCTTCGTGTCCGAGTGGGCGGGCCACGGCCAGTTGGACGCCTATCTGAGGGAGCATCGTAACCTCGTGTGGGAGAAGCTGCACGAGGTTGCGCTTGGGCTGCAGTATCTTCACGCAAACATGATCATCCACTGCGATCTGAAGTGCAACAACATACTGGTGGGTTTGGACGGCAAGGCAAAGGTGTCAGACTTTGGACTCAGCTCAATCTCGCGCGACACAGAGGTAGACACGGCACAGCAGACATTTGGGAACGTGAGGTGGGCAGCGCCTGAAGTGATGGGAGGGGCGGCTCCCTCGCGTGAGTCCGATATCTACTCGTTCGGCATGTGCATCATCGAGGCAATCTCAGGCAGACTGCCGTATTTTCACATACGCGATCTGGCAGAGATACGCCCACGTGTACTAAGAGGAAGATTTCACCATCAGCCGGAAGAATTCGAGAGCAAGGCCCACTGGGAGCTGGTGCTGAAGTGCTGCGAGTACGATAGCTCCAAGCGTGCTTCGCTGCCAGAAATTGCTGCGATGCTCTGGAAGTTTGCGGATGAAGAGCGACGGCGCATCAATTCCACTGCCGAAAAAAAGGTTGGAGACAGCATCCGGTGCACTGCGATTAAAGATCAAGTCGAACAACCTGACGAGCCTTCGGGGCTTGTTATTTCAAAAGCTAGCAATTGTGCCGACGATGGCACGAGTCATCGATGCGTCGAATCATCGGAGCTTGTTCAAGATCTCAACGGGAAGAACTCCATCGAGGGGACAGAGCTTGGTCCTATTGGCCTGAAGAGCAAGGAAACTGGCGGCAACAAGTGTGAGGGCGATTCAGGCGCCGAAAACCTTTTGGTACTCTCTCTCGCGAGTCTGCGAGGATCTTTTGACAATCAAGATGGTTGCGCTTACAGCAATGGTGTGCTCGACAAGGCTGCAACAGAAAGTCAGGGCGAATTGGTAGTTGAGGGCCTGTCGACACTGGCACTTTCAGAGGCAAGTGCGCGAGATGAATATGCACGCAGCGCCTAGCCTGAATCCGCAGCAACTTATTATGAAAACTTCTGCGTTTTCTGTGCGCCTGCAAATTATATCCGCCTATTCCATTCGCTGCGCTCACTGCACTGCGGATAATACATAACTAACGTGAAGCACTTGAGATCTTCGGGTTGCTCGCTAGGCGTTTATCTTACTCGTGTGTTGATATTAGAATTTACTAGTAGTTCTACTTGATTCTAGGCTAGCTACCTAACTGCAGCCACCGCCGCCGACGATCTGCAAGCACGCCGTGCTGGGGATGATCGCCAGCAAGTTGAACACGGCGCTGATGAGGAAGGCGCAGCCAAACGAGCCAAAGACCCACCACGTCGTGCTTTTGTCGCCCTGAGCTCCAAACCGGTGCAAGCGCTGGAGCTCCTGCTTCTGTCTGGGTAGGAAGATGAGCGCCACGATGCTGATCAGGCGAATGGAGTAGCACAGCCCAAGTCCGAACACCACTTGGCCGCTCTGCTCCTCCGTGTCGAACATGCTCGGGGTCTCGAACATGTAGCCAAGTCCGTTCGAGAACGTCGTGGCCAGCAGTCTCATGATGCTGCTCATGGACACGATCATACCCACGAAAGCCCCTTCGCCACCGACTGGGGCGATTTCAGCTGCAATGGCGACCTCCAGGATGACCAACGCACCGCGCGGGAAACCTCGGAGCGCTGTGATGAAGAGAAACGCTTGTTGGCTGCGCATATCGGGCTCCATGGCCGCCATGAAGAAGAAGATGACTTGGGGCAGCATCATGACGACCAGCAGGCTGATGGAGATGCACCAGCGCCACTTGCAGTTCAACGCGCAGAACTTCCACGCCGCAGCAGCCAGCACGTACATGACCTCCATCGTGATGTTGCTCGAGGACTCGGCCTTGTCCGTGAAGTTGCACCAGATCTCGAGCTGCGCGTGCGGGTACGTGAGCGTGAACTCGGACAGGAAGACGAAGATCATGAAGAAGCGGATCACGCGCGTCGACGCCTCCTTGGCCAGCGCAGACCGCAGTCGAGTCCAATGGATCCGCAGCGTCTTGAAGCAGCTCGTGGACGCGCGTCGGATCTCCTCCTGGATGAAGATGTGCGACTCGTCCGCGCCGTAGTTGGTCTCTCCATCGTCGATCGGCGGCGGGTCCGGGTCCTCGTAGAACAAGGAGATCAGCATGAACAGCGGCACGAGCGAGTAGAACATGAAGAAGAGCGCCGTCTCTCGGAACGAAACCAGCGGCGTGAGTCCGAACTCGGTGATGTTGAAGATGGCCATGTCGGACGCCAACTGACCCGCGAGATTGCCCATGAACTGGGTCAAGATCAACGACCCCAGCGCCTCCCCCCGTTGCTCAAGCGGCTCACGACGAGTCTGCGTGACAACGTAAATCTCTGCGATCACCAAGGCCAAGATGCTGCCGAAGCTGGCCAGCATGAAGAGCGCGATGTAGCCATCGATCAACGCCACGCGATGCTCCAGCGCCGCCTCCGTCGCCTCCTGATCGGTCAACGCGTTGTACTCGAGCGTGTAGTTGAGAATGGCCATGGCGAAGCACGCGACGAGGATCATCGCCCAGCCGGCGATAATGTACGCCTTCCGTCGAGAGCCCAACAGAGGCACAGAGTCCGAGAAGAAGCCCCACACGAAAGTGTACGACCACGGCAGCAGCATGAGTACGTCCGCTGCCTCGGCCTGATACGTCTCGAGCTCCAGCTCCGCCTGCAGCAGCGGCAAGAGGCCTCCTGTCAGACACGTGTGGAAAGCTCCTGCGAACAGCGTCGACACCAGCAGCCCAATGTGGCGGCACGAGATGTAGTCTATTGAGCCCTTCGTGACCGCGCCGTCCTCCGACGCCACCGAGCTGTTGACTGCGTTGATGGAGACTCCGTCGCCGCCGAGTCTCATGGTCTTGGAGCTGATCATGGCTCCGTCGTAGTCCACTACTGCACACGTGCTGTCGAGGGGGTCGTTCTGCCTAGAGCTGATGATGGGGATGTCGAATACGTTGTCCCCTCTCCTGGTACTGCCCGGGACTGTGGTCGCGTACGAGTCGTCCATCGCTGCAGTGTTCCTGACTTCATATTCAAAGCGTTCGCGGCGGTGGCGTCTAGGAGGAGGAGGTTGGTGTCTGCGTGGAGCTGCTGGGGCTTCAAGGCCCTTTTTACTATTCGGAGCTCTTCGGTGGTTGCTCTCCGGTCTGGCTCGAGTTCTGGCGGGCTTGGCACACGAGTCACCGTTGCTGCTCCCGCCGCTGCCGCTGCTGAACAGCGTCCGACGCACCATTCTACCTGCCACGCTACGCCGGACTCGCTCGGCAGACTGCGGCAGTCAAGTCGAAATGTGGGCAACCGAGACACCAGATGAGCCCAAGAGCTGCTTGCAGCTGGGCTCATGCGTTCGGACCAAGTGCTCGTCCGTAATCCCGTGGACTCATCGTTTCTACATCGAGCGACCGGCTTGCGATTTGAAGCCCCAGCGCCGGCCAATGTCCAGGCGGGTCACCCCTTCAGCTGTTGCGGCGGCAATTACACCAATCGAGGCTGGAAGGCGCCGTGAAACCAGTTGCCTGGCCTACGACGGTTTGAGGCGCGGCCCAGAAGCAGACCGAAGTCGTCCTGATGCCCATGCCGCATTACATCAGCGTTGAACTTGGCTTAGGTAGTCGTTCAAGTGACCGGCGAACCAACGCGAGGGGAATCGGCAAGGAAACCGAGTGCACCTGTATCACTGAAGTCGTCGATAGGTGTGGCGCCAAAGGTTCACAACGCAATGGCCCCTCCATGGCCGAAGTCGACTGGGGCTTTCCGGTCTCCGGCTCGCGTTCGTCTCTCGTTGATTCGGACCGTATCACGGGCATAAAGCCCGAATCCGATCTTTCAATCGCTCACGCGCGTCGTGAAGCACAAAGCACTCGGCTGTCGACGCCACGGTGTTTTCGTTGTGGACAAGATTACCCTCCTGACTCACTACAGTAAGCTGTAGAATTGCTAGAAGGTAACTTTGCCAGCGTTCTGACACAACACTCGGCTGTCTTTCAGTGTTGTATTCTGTGTGAGCTCAATAGTGTGTATTACTATCATACTTTCTGGTTGAGTTCGCTGGGGTCTCTCTAGGAAGTGACTGCCTCATTTGGTCAGTCAGTAGGTTGGTAGATACGCTGGCATCTCGGGTCGAGGATGTCCAGCGCTTATAAGTTAGGTAGGTTTCGTTGATACGGTATCGGCTACCGTTCTTCCAGCACGGCGTAGTTGAATCCGCGCTCCATCGACATGCTGGAGCTGGCGATGCTGCTATTGCTGTAGATGCTGGCCAGGTCCTCTCTCGTGCCCAGGAACGAGTTCTGGTCGCTGATGCTCACGTCGTCACCGATGTCGCTGACTCGGCGCTCGCGCTCCAGCATCGCGCGCAGTCTGTCGGCCACCTGCCCAGCCGTAGGCCGCAGCGTCGGCTCCAACGTCAGACACTCGTGCATGAGCATTGCAACCCCGCGCGGGCACCGATCCGACAGCGACGGGTTGATGGCTCCAGTGCGCAGCAGCTCCAGCACGGCGCTCTCGGGCAGTGGCTTGCCGTTTGACAGCGTGACTTCGGAGAAGGGCAGCTCGTGGCTGTCCAGCTCCGACAGGATCACGCCGAACGAGTACACGTCCACGGCCGTGGAGTACTGCGCGTCTCCGGACAGGACTTCGGGCGCGATCCAGCGGTTGGTGCCGATCGAGCCGGTCATGGCGAACTGCTCGACGGGGTCCTCCTCGGCATCCTCTCCTTCCGATGAGTGAGCGATGCCGTACCGACTGACGCCGAAGTCCGCCACCTTGGCCGTGTACGTCGAGTCCAGCAGCACGTTGCGCGACTTGAGGTCGCGGTGGAGCACGGGCTTGGGCTGGCGCGAGTGCAAGTAGGCCAAGGCTTCGGCGATGTCCAGCGCCATGGCCAGCTTCCTCGAGCCCCACGCGCGCGCTCGGACGTCGCTGCGCGTGCGCGAAAGGTATTGGCGCAGGTCGCCGCCGCTCATGAACTCGAGCACCATCTGCAGGTCCGACGCGTTGCCCGACGAGCCACCGCTGGACTCGAGCTTGGACGGCGTGGACCAGGCCACGCCGTAGAACGCGACGATCTTGGGGTGGTTCAACGTGGCCAGGAAGCGGATCTCGGCCACGAAGCGCTTCATGGCGTTGCGCGCCGGGGACCCCTTGGACTTGGACTTGGAGCGCGTCCTCGTGTTGGACGCGGTGGTGGCCACGGTGTTGCCCGCGCTCAGGCGACTGTGGCGACTGTTCTTCCTCCACGACTTGGTCCGGGGCAGCGACGGCTGCATGGGGGGCGACAGCTTCTTCACCACCACAGTGTCGCCCATGTACGTGGCGAGCCAAACGGTTCCGTAGGCCCCAGCGCCCAGCGGACGAATGGGCGCGATGTTCTCGGCGTCGATGCGCCAGGACGCCAGCGCTTCCTCGTCCTCCTTGGTCAGCGTAGCGCCCGCAGCGAGGGCTCCTTTCCGTCTCGACGACGTCGGGTAGGGCGGGGGGAGTGCTGCCGGCCCCGCCTCCAGGTCTGCGCCGCCTTCCGCCTGCTTCTTCTTCTGCCGCTTGCAGCAGAAGAACATGACGACGGCGAACGCCAAGAGCAGGATCAACGGGATGCTGATGCTCAGCCACAGCTCCAGATTCTTGTCGTCCGCCGATTCCATTGACGACGCCGTCAG
Source organism: Phytophthora sojae (assembly GCF_000149755.1). Lineage (NCBI taxonomy): Eukaryota > Oomycota > Peronosporomycetes > Peronosporales > Peronosporaceae > Phytophthora > Phytophthora sojae. The sequence continues at coordinate 8,399,328 of NW_009258115.1, forward strand.
CGAACCGGCACCACTGTCGGTGCCGGTGCCGCTGGAGACCGCCGATCCGGAGGACCCGGAAGAGCTCGACGACGTCATGTCCAGCACGTCCGTCGTCTGCGCTTCGGCCTCACCTCCTTCCAGCCATCTATGCATCGCTCGGGTAGTTCGTGTATGGGCAGGTGGGTGGATGGGTGGATGGGTGGACGGGGGTATGTAGATGACGCGGTGGACACGGTGGTGGACAGGTAGAGTAGCTGGGGCTGGTAGTACAGTACACGGGTGAACCTGTTTCTTATTTGCCGTCTTATTCGCGCGTGGTTTCAGTTGTTTGCCGGTTTGTGCGGTCGTTGGCCTCCGTCGACCAGCGGCCCAAAGCCCAAGTGCCTTGCAGCCTTCGCTTGCTCGCTGCGCTCCACGTTTTCTCGCCAGTGTATGTACGGCTCGAGCAGAGACCGACTTGGGCCGAGCGACATGTGCACCGTAGGGATTCGCGGGGGAGCATGAGATTGGCCATGTTACATACGGACAAAAAGGGGATCGCGGCATTGCACGGTTCCAAATTAGAGGAACTTGTCTTCTGTCATGGAACTGAGATACAGCTTTCATTCGAATATATGGTACTTACAATTTATGAATGCACAGAGTCTTTTTGTGGCATATTGCCTACTATGCGGCATACTTCAGGATCGGCCGATTTTTTCGTGCCGACAACCTGCACAACGGTCTTTGACAACCGAGCGGGCCCGAATGTGGAGGCGCGGCGGTCTCGCGTGAGCCCGTGTTGGCACTTTGCGCGTTCTTACCGTCGATCTCGCCCACGAAGCGCACATTGTCACATGCGCCGCTCGGGTTGCTTACGTCTGGCTCCGAGGTGACGGAGAACTTAAAGATTTAGTCGCTTCTTCTGCATTTGAGGCGGTTCAACTCGCAGGTTTCCTGCGGATTGCGGTCGCGTGGATTCTGCCGCTCCACTCGTGGCTCGCACTGGAGAGAGCCCTACGACAGGAGTGGTCCGGAACGGATGCAAATATTTTTTCGGACGACAACCCCACACATCGTAAGGTGATTGATTCCGGTCATTACTAGTGTATTAATACATGCATCCTTGGTGGACAGCGAGTGGATGGATCGTGGACGGAGAAGACTGGGGGGTAATACACTACAAGCATCTACCATCTTACACGCCCACATGGTTGCAGCTATGGAGCGCTGGAAGGAAGAGCGAGTTCACACAACCCGCTGGAACTCTCTTGGCCACCCTAGCTCGAACAGTGAAGCGAGCACACATCGTGCAATGCATCGCAATAGTCGGACTTCAATAGGCGAAGAAGCGAGGAGGAAAAGACAGCGTTGCCGTCAATTTCGCAGCGCGTAGAGAGATTTCAGCTTAACTGAGAACGATCCATTCACGGTCGCCGTCAATTTCGCAGCGCGTAGAGAGATTTCAGCTTAACTGAGAACGATCCATTCACGGTCGCCGTCCACGCTGCTTGGACGGACACGTTGCCATAGAGTTCTTTTCGTCGTTGTCATCGAGTGAACCGCAGGTCGACAAAATGACGGGGAAGTGGTAACAACATTTGCACGCGTCTTTGTGGAGGGCTCTCTGAGTGGAAAAACTGAGCGCGCAAGGATCGTGCTCTCTCTCTCGGTGGGGAAGGAAGGAGTGCACAGCGACAGCAGAGCTCAACGTCGAGCTGTCGCTGTCACGCTGTACAGCGAAGTGATCACACTCTTTGCAGAACGAAGCTCTCTTGTCCTCCTTCACCGACCGAAAACGTGTTGTCGCCGAGTCCAAAGCCGTGGAGGCGGTACGGCTCCTGTTGCTGCACGAGAACTCCAAAGCACGGCACGATTCGTATCGGATACGTCCTCCCCTCCTGGAAAATTTTATTGTCCCTTGTTTTCAAGTTTGATCGGCCGCCTCACCTCCCTCGAGCCAACCGGTAGTTTGTCGGTGTATTGCGAGTGGAGTCATTTCGCTGGTGGGCAAAAGTTAACCTACGAATTGCGATACGCCGTCGCGCCAAGTGCCTGCAACGTTCCTCGCCCTGATATCTCAAGTCCTGTGGTTCAAGTTCGCGCGCGTCTGGCAGTCAGACTGACGGAACATGGGGGAAGTTGGTGACTCAAAGTGCTCTGCAACGCGGGATTCCCGCACTTGTGACAAGAAGAAGTGTGCAAGATAAAGGTGGGCGTGCAGACGAAGGACCAGATCGAAGCGTGGGTGGAGCTCCGAAAGTATCCAGTCATCGGCGGAGGAGGAGATCGCTGCGTTCATTCTCCAAGCTGCCACTCAAGTGACAAGGCCAGCTCCAGCCCATTCTGCTGACAAACAATTATCCATGGACAGCGCGTTGCTTCCGCGCAGTAACTCGGCCGATGAGGAGACGATCTCCATTGTGGCGTACGGAACGGAGCCACCACACCCTGAAGTTCCCCGATCGGCGAGCGATAACCGGAATTCGTGGAGAGGTTCCCCTTCCAACATCCAGACAAACTACCAGCCTCCTGACTGGGCCTCGGACGATGGTGCGGTCGTTGACGGCAGTGCCAGACGCATCGCTGTCAATTCAGGGACTGATACGAACACCAGTGCAGACTCGGCGTCGACATCAACTCCACCTCTTCCTGGTGGCAACAGCTTCCGGAGTAACTCGAGCGCAAAACCGGATCCGACAGCATCCACAAAGTCACCGGAGGTGGCAACAACGCCACCAACAAACGCGACCATGCGCCCACTGACGCTCTACGGCAAGGACATCCTCCACATTTTCCCCTTTGGCTCGACAGCGCACGACCCCGTAAAATGGTCGGATACCCTCGGAGCTGTCGATACCGAGGACGACTACTCAATTCGAGACCCGCACTTCGACCTCACCAACGGAAAAATCATCAAGCTCTTCTCACTGTCCAACCCCAACGGTAAGCTGATGAAGGGATCGCGAATTGACCAAGACTTTTACTGAAATTTCGATCATGTTATGAATTTTAGAGCAGGGAATGCTGTCATACGAAGGTTTCCGCTGCGGTCTGGAGGCTATGGGCATCGCTTGTGACAGTGATCGGCAGTTCCAGGCGTTCGTGGATGTGGTGGACGAGAACAAAAGCGGCGACATCTCGTACGAAGAGTTTCTGTGCGCCATCCAGGAGATCAAGCTCGCTCAGCTGTTCAACGACCCGTTCATCAGCACGATGCCGACTCTGCAGGCGAGTCCGAAGTCGCCTGTATCGCTCGGCTCGATCGAGTACTCGCCGGACCGCATTCGAAGCGTCTGCCCGATCAACCAGGTCAAGAGCTTCATCTACTCGAGCAAACCGAACTGGGCTGCGGTTCGCTGGATCAACGTGAAAGGGATTAACACGCTGTTGATTCGCCGCCTCTCCGTCCGCTATCGACTGCACCCGCTCGCGATCGAAGACACACTGGGGCCGGACGTTAAGCGGCCGAAGTACGTGAAATTCGACGAGCATTCGTTCCTCATCCTCCAGACGCTGCACCCGCGCAACATGGCGCTCGTCAAGAGCTACCAGCAAATGTTCCGCGCCTCGCAGTTCGTGTTGCCGGAGGACGACGATCCCTTCGATAAAATGAGCGCCGGCGAGCTCGAGTTGCGACTGAAAGAGCTAAACGTTGGACACGTCATGTCTCCACCGCAGCAGCTCAGTCTGTACGTCATGGAGGGGGTTCTCATCAGCGTTCAGGGGGAGAATACGCTCTGGTCGGCTCTAAAGCGACGGCTGCATGTGTCGTACTCCAAGGTCCGTCAGCACAGCACAGCGTTCCTCATGTACACGATCATGGACGTGTGCGTGAACGAGCTATCACCAATCTCCCAGACGTTTGGTGCTAAGTTACTCATGCTCGAGCGCCTGATGATGCTGCAACCGCGATATTTCGACTTGGGTCGCATCGCCGCCTGCTCCAAGCAAATCAAGGGGCTTCAGGTGCACTGCCGACCGATGCGTGAAGTTATCTCGAAGCTCATTTCGTCTGACGACTATCAAGGCGAGACGCTGCAGTACTTTGCTGACGTCCAGGAACACCTGACGACCATCGAGGAGGAGTGCGAACGCAACCTCGACCGCTGCAACGGCCTCGTGGACGAGTTCAACAACGCGCGCGCCTCGCAGCAGAACGACGTGAGCTACATCTTGGCGCTCATCGCCGCGATCTTCCTGCCGGCGCAGTTCCTCACGGGTGTCTACGGCATGAACTTCCCGTACATCCCCGAGCAAACGTACTACTACGGTTATTTCATCTGGTGGGCGATCATGCTGGTCGTCGCGGGGCTCATCGTACTGTTTTTCAAGTACAAAAGGTGGCTGTAAGAGGGAATACATACAACTTGATGAATATCTCAAGTCGAGGCTGTTCTACACAGCCTGGCTCTGTTGGAAGATGCTGTTCTGTGCAGTGGCTACAGAAGCATACACTAAAGCCGGTCTTGGACCAAGACCAAGGGATCAGGAGTCCTGGTCACATGAATGCACTCTAGGAGGTAAAACTTAGTAATGCTACTTGTAACGAAAGTGCAATCTGAATGTTCAAAATAATCGACGAGCTATTGGTTCTGCTTCTGGTTCAGCTATGGCCGCCGCACTCTCTGCAGGTGACGCCCGCGCTTGCTGGTGGCAGAGTTAACGTCGGGCGTAGGCGCTGGGGTGGCGATTGCATTGCGCACCACAGCGCACCAGGGTCCATGCTCGCAAGAAAGAGAAACAGCAGTGGTTCACCCGTCAGCTACTTGAAGAGCTGACTGCAATGAACTGAGTGTCCTTGGAGACTAAAAGTTAACTGGGTAAGCCAAGAACCCGTGTTGTCTGGATGGTTGTGTTGATCCCCACACTGCAAACAAAGCCGCGAGCCAATAACTACCCACCGACGAACAAGTTGGGCAAGCGAGTGCCACGAAAGCCGCTTCAGCAATCACCTCGTGAAGCTGAATTCGTCTCGTCAGGTTTTTCAGGAGAAGTCCAATAAACGAGAGAAGGATCTATCGAGGTAAGTGGAACTTCACCGTCGATGATCGAAGAAGTGCTACCGTCGGTCATTTCTCCAAACATTCCGGAGCGCGCCACCTTACTTAAATCGTCCTCCATAGCTGCACCTGGGAACTTCTTCGAGAGCATCGAGTATCTGCGCATAGCGTCCAGCCCAAAATCCGCGAGCTTCGCTTGTCCACTTGCTCCAACGAGAATATTGCTCGGCGTTGGACAAACACTTTCTTGTGGAGGTAGTCCAAACCAAGTGCTGCATCGTGCAACATTGCCCACATCTTCCTTTTATTGTCGGCTGAACGCGCCAGAAAGCAGCCCAGATTGCCGTTGGTCGTGTCTTCATAGACGACGAAAGGCGGCGTGCTCCCATACGACCTGCCCAGCCGGTCCACCACTACTTTTAAACAGACACAGGCCGGCAACGTCACGTCCCCTCTATTCACTTCTGCACGAACTCTCTCCATCAACGAATTGATCCGACCTATTGGCGCCCCGACTACTACGGTCCGCGCGTTTGACCTTTTTCGTATGACGCCGCTGGTCGCGAGGGTGCTGATACGGAGGTGCGCTTCAGCTACGCCGACAAGATTCTACACGACTAATTCATCAATTAAAACTTTTATATCGCGGTTTGGTAGAGTCTACCTACTCGGCCCCACTTACCCGAGACTTCTTTGACGAGTTCGGTGATTCTGTCTGTCCGGCTTCATTCGAGCGTCTTTTCTTCGAAATTGGCCCGACTTCGACAACCAAAATGAGCTTTCCGGCGCCGGATTCCCTCGTACCACCGCCAGTAGCCTTTGCCTCCATCAGCTCCTGGAACCGTTGCACCTCGCCACTGCGCGAAATTCGGTAAAAGTCCGCGTGTTGCAAGCCAACGTGCTCCAAATACTTAGATGCCGACATCTTGGAGACGTCTGGCTTGGGTGGGGGAGTCACCTGGCCAGTAGGCACGTTTGATTCAGCGCACGATTGCGCATCAGATTCCACGCCAGCCGTGCGCTCGGTTACAGACTTCTTAGCCTTGGTTATGTGGTGTTCAGACTCAGTGTAGTCGGTTGTCGATTGCTTAAGCTCCGTGCATTTGGTCGTCTCCTTACATTCAGCCGTCTCCTCACATTCGGTCGTTGCCTTCTTCGTGAAGTATTTATCTTGCAGTTTTTGGACCGTCACCAAATGGATGCCTGTCAGCTTCGGCACACGCGCTAGAATTCGTCTCAGCTCATCCAAAACCAAGGATCCACGATCCTTGCATTCGCCGGAAAGAATCATCTCCTTATCCACACCGATTGTGCAACGGGGTTACATGGAATAGTGACCCTGTCACTATTCCAAAATGGCTACATCGGTCACTCCCCTGGATAGTGACTCAAGTGGCCTCAGAGCCAACAGATACATTTTGTATGACACAAACTATAGGGAACTTAGGATTTGTATGCAGCCCAAATCTGTACCAACCTATAAATACATTCAGTCTTAGATCTACCGCTTTTCAAGTCAAGTCGTCCTCTTCAGACCAGGGACACGTGAACGGCTGTTCACTTGGAGTTTGTATACTCCTGCTTCCTCTGTTAAGAAGTGCTGTGTGCCCCGTCACACTTGTTAGCACTTGTAGTCAATCCTACGCCTACGCGGGTAGATTGGACTACTTGAATTCTCTGTGGTCTCATCGAGTGAGCCAAGATGGATCGTACGGAGTTTCCCCATCTGAACGACTCGCAGTACGAGTCCGTTCGTAAGATGGCAGGCATCTTTGGGACAGATGCCCTGCGTAGCTTAGCGGTGGCGACGCCGGCTGAGCAGGTTGAGCGTATCAACGCGTTCGACACCTACGAGCGAGGGCTCATCGCCCACGTTCAAGGGCTGCAGGCCACTGCGGCCGCACCGAAGCCGGTGCAACTGAAGCCCCTGCGGCTGAAGGTTCACCCCTTCGAAGGGAAGGAAGGAGAAAACCTTCACTTCTGGGCTCGAGAGGTTGAGCTCGCGATGGACGCGGCTCTCGTCTCGGACGAGCGACTCCGTGTCGCCTTTGCGCTCTCCAACCTTAGTGGTCGCGCTAAGAGCTGGGCGTATACGCGCGAAGCGACGACGCCTGGATGCTTCGCATCATAGTCCCAGCTGTGCGAGCAGCTGGGGGCCGCGTTTCTTCCGGCGAACTACGAGTACCGCCAGCGTTCGCGCTTCCTCGCCTGCAAACAAGGAAGGCGCGAGCTGCATGAGTACATCCAGGAGATGCGAGTGCTCACTGCCTCTTTGGTGGGGAACCCCCTGCCTGAACACATCAAGCTGACCGTGTTCTTGGACGGTCTGCGTGTCGGTCCTGCCCGCACGCAACTGTTTCGTGTGCAAGCAAACACAATGGAGGAGGCGATTCAAATCGCCCTCCAGGAGGAGTACAGCCACAAGCAGGCTCGTACTCCCGCCACGGTATGGCAGAGCAACCCTGCCTCTGGCGGTGCGCCTAATGGTAACTCCGGCAATGGAGCGATCAACGGGCCGGTTCCCATGGATCTGGGCATGGCCGAGCCGAGCGACATTCGCTGCTACGGCTGTGGCAAGCTTGGGCACATGAAACGTGCTTGTCCCGCGGGAGGACTGAAGAAGAAGTTCTCTTCGAAGCCCTTTGAGTAGTGGGCCTACCTTGGCTCACTACTACGGCTTACACGTATGCGCACGTGTATGAGGAAGCGTGGGTTTCTTTTACTTGAGTTAAGTATACTCGAGATCCACGAGTATACTTTAAACAAGATAAAGACTCCAAGTAGCGGATTTTGGTAAAAGATGAGAACTGCTATTTTTGTTTTATGTTTCTGACTTCCTCTAAATGTAATATTCTAAACTAGGAATCTGCCAACGGCTGGTTGGCAGGATTCTGCTAACATGCAAGTCACTCATTGGCTGCTTTCAGCCAATAGGAATCCTAAATGTGTATGGACCACCCGTCGTGGTGGTCGAAAAATGTATGTAGCCATTGGTGTACCTTACACCAAGGTCGAGGAAGTGTTCAAACCTCTAACAGACATCGCATCTGTTAGAGTAACAAGTGACTGTAGCCACTTGTGCGTGTAACCTCGTTACACTTTGGCTCTAAGGGTCGCTGGCAGAAGCCGCGCCCCAGGAACCAGGGGAACGCCGGACACCAGTAGGGGCGGGGCGCCCTACTGGGGAAACACTAAGTCTTCATGAGGGGCGTGCGGGTGGCGCACGCCATGGGGACGTAGCCCCTGAGAGTCTCTGTACTCTCGAAGCGGAGAAGGGCAGCGGTGGGCTGCTTGTGGTGCACGCGAGTGTACCGGGATACGATCATCCCTTGAGAATCTTGATCGACTCTGGGGCGTCCAAGAACTTTGTGCGCCGCCAGACTGTCGCACGCAATCGCGACAAGTACGCCGATGCGCTACGAGGCAGCAAAGGCAACGGGCTGGTCTCGGTAAGACTGGCCGACGGTACGGTGGTAGAAGTACTTCGGGTCCACATGGACCTCACTGTCAAGTTCGAGGACTTCGACAGCACGGAGCCGTTCTTGGTCCTAGACATGGACAAGTACGACTTGATCCTTGGTATGCCGTGGCTGGAGAAACACGAGCCTTGGATCGACTGGCGCGGCAAGGCCATCGGGGCCAGCCGTCCCCCACGCTCTGACCGAGCTTTGGTGAGTCATGTTCCCACCTCTGGCAGCAGCTGGGGCGCCCGCGAGGGCCGCCAGGGCGCAGCAGCATCTAATGAGTTCTTGGGGTCCGTCGAGACTGACGACGACTCCGACCGGGCCGGACAAGGCCTGAGAGTGGAGGTGCCGGACAGCACCTACCAGGTGGGTAACGTAGGTCCACACGCGGGTAACGAAGTACCGCAGGCAGCAAGGGCTGCTGGAGAAGGCACCGCTGGCGTTGGCGTGGGTAACCAAGTTCCACGCGAGGTCACTCAGACCGTAATTGATGAGGAAGGTACTCCAGGCGCTTCCGATGTGGGTAACATAGTTCCACAGGAGGTCACGCAGACCATAACTGATGCGGGAGTCGCTGGAAGCGCTCCTGGTGTGGGTAACCAAGTTCCACACGGCGAGGTGGGTAACATAGTTCCACCCAGCAAGGCGGGTAACCAAGTTCCGCTCAAGGACAAGGCGGGTAATGTAGTTCCGCACGAGATCGAGAAGATCGGTGGTGCCGTCAAGGCGACGCCACGAGACGAAGACACCCGAGGGTCACGTCGTAAGCCGGGCCTAGTCGTGTGGCCGACGACGCCAGTCGCCAGCGACTCCGAGCCTCCAGCCAAGGCTCCAGCCGCCGAAGAGTGTTATCACATCTTCGACGGCGTGACCGGTCGTCGGGTCAAGACAGGAGCTGTCGAGCTTACAGCTCTGCCCGAGGTTTCAGAGTTGCTGAACCTTGAGGAGCTCGCCATGGAAGACTTCTTGGCCGAGCTAAAGGCCGGGGAGATCGCAGAGTTGGTTCTCCTCCGACCGGAGTCCACGTCGGCCGAGTTGAACTCGTCCTCGTTCATGGACCAGGCAGTCCTGGAGAAGTTCCAGAGACAGCGCGCGTCGCGCATGGGCTCTGAGATTCTTAAGAACCCCCGGGACCCGGTGTACCCCTTGGTGAAGGAGTTCGAGGACGTGGTGTCCAAGGATCCACCGTCCAATCTCCCTCCGGACAGGGGAATCAGGCACGAGATCGATCTCGTGCCGGGCACGAAGTACTGTGTCACGAGGCAATGGCCTCTTCCCCGGGATCAGTGTGAAGTCATTGATGCCTTCTTTGCCGCCAAGGCGAAGGCATGCATGGTGCGGGAGTCGAAGTCCCCGCACTCGACGCCTACCTTCTGTGTTCGCAAACCGAACGGAAAGTGGCGTCTGGTTCATGCTTATAACAAGATGAACTGCGCGACAGTGCCTGCGCAGACACCGATCCCGCGCAAGGACGTGTTGCTCAACAACATGGCCGGCTGCACGCTGTATAGCGCGCTGGACCGTGTGGACGGATATTACCAGATCCTGATGCGCGAGAGCGACATCCCACTCACGGCTGTGAGCACGCCGAGCGGTATGCTCTGGGAGTGGCTGGTCATGCCTCAGGGGCTTTCTAACGCCCTGGCAACGTTCAATCGCTTGGTCACACAACTGTTCCGACCATTGCGTGCGTTCACACAGACGTACTTTGACGACATCTTTGTCTACAGCCGTGCCGAGGCAGGCCAGACGGCCATGGAGGTGCATCTCCAGCACCTTCGACGTGTGTTCGAAGTCATGCGGGCGAACAAGTTGTACGCCAACATCGACAAGTGTGTGTTTGCAGCTGAGGAGATCAAGGTCCTGGGCTGCTTCGTCAGCAGCGCCGGGGTCCGGGCGGACCCGGAGAAGGTGAAAACCATCGCGGCTTGGCCGCCACCTCGGTCGCAGAAGGACCTAGGACAGTGGTTGGGCCTCGCCAACTACCTGCACAAGTATAGTGCAGGCTACGCCGAGCTGGCACGGCCCTTGTCGGATCTCCTGAAGAAGGATGTCGACTGGCGCTGGGAGCGTCGCCATCAAGATGCTTTTAACGACATCAAAGCGAGCTTACAGCGCGCGCCAGCCCTGGTATTGCCGGACGAGACGAAGCCTTTCAGCGTAGTCTGTGATGCGTCTGACTACGCAATTGACTGTGCGCTATTGCAGGCCAACGATGAAGGCCGCGAACGGGTCATCTCGTCCCAGTCCAGGCAGCTCAAGGCAGCCGAACGGAACTATCCAGTCCACGACAAGGAGCTACTTGCCATGAAGTACGCTCTTGTCAAGTTCCGAGTGCACCTCCTGGGCTCGACACCCTTTGTCGTTTATACAGACCACGCGTCCTTGCGGACTGCCGTCAACACACAGCATCTCTCACAGCGGATGGCGCGTTGGCTGTCATTCTTCGCGGAATACAACTTCCGTGTCGAGTACAAGCCGGGCAAGTTGAACGTGCTTGCCGACGCGCTGTCGCGCCGACCCGACTACAAGCTTGCTCATATTAGTCGGGTCACGACGGATCTGTATGATCGCATCAGGCTGGGGTACCGAGACGATGCCAGTCTCGGACGTCTTGTGCGGTACTTGGCCGCTGGCTCGGAAGCCAAGGCTGAGTGGCTCACGCCCCGACAACGTGCAAGGCTGCACCGCTATGAGTGGGCTGACGGTTTGCTCCACTATAGGGTCGAGCCAGAGGATCATCCCCGTATTGTCGTGCCCAACGACGAGGATCTCAAGTACGACATCCTGATGGAGGCGCACGACGCTCCATCCAGTGGCCATCTCGGCCGTGAGAAGACGTACGCGTCTGTCTCGCAGATGTTTTGGTGGCGTCACATGTACAAGTGGGTCGCCACCTACGTCCGTACGTGCGAGACGTGCCAGCGGGTGAAGCCTGCCGGTCACGCCTCGGCACCATTGCAGAGCCTGCAGGTCCCAGCGGACTGCTGGAAGTCGATGAGTCTCGACTTTGTCTTCGGACTTCCGGCCGCTGACCGTAGCAACACTGGTGTTGTTGCCTTCGTGTGCCGTCTGAGCAAGATGGTCCACTTTGCTCCAGTTCGTGACACCGTCACTGGCGACGATGTCGCTCGCCTGTTCATGGACTGTGTCTTCCGACACCACGGTCTGCCCGAGACCATTGTCTCTGATCGAGACCCGCGGTTCGCCGCTACGTTCTGGCAGACGCTGTTTCGCCTTCTCGGCACGCGACTGTCGATGTCGACGGCGGACCACCCGCAGACGGATGGCCAGACGGGGCGCGTCAATCGCGTGCTCGAAGACACGCTCCGCAGTATCTGCGCGGAGATGCCCCGCTCTTGGGCTGATCGCTTGCCCATGGTTGAGTTCGCACTCAACAATGCGGTACATGCATCGACGGGCCTTACGCCCTTTTACCTGAACGGGTTGCGCCACCCTCAGGTGCCGCTCACATTACGAGGCAGTACCGGGGCTTCGGTCCTAAGTGGGGGAGAGGCTTGGAAAACCTTTTCCTCCCAAGTCTCAGACGTGAGTCCAGCCACCTTGCGGAAGCAACTGTCCTCGTTTGCCGAAGACAGGCTGAACATAATCAACAGGGTGCAAGACACCATGGCGCAAGCCCAAGATAAACAGAAGGAGTACTCTGACCGAAATGGAAGAGGAAACATGAACGTGTTTAAGGTTGGGGATTTAGTTCTCCTATATACTAGAAACCTACCGCTAAACACTGTTAGCTCGGTCGAGAGCAACAAGCTGAAGCACCGCTTCATTGGACCCTTCACGGTCCTCAGCCGGCATGGCGCAGCGTACACCATAGACTTGCCCAAGTCGATGACGACTCTCACGACGTTTTACGTGGATCGTCTTAAGAGGAACCATGACCCTCTGGCTCTGGCTGCCCCGCAGGAAGCGGTGGGTGGCCCGGTGGAGAAGAGCGCAGCTCCTCGAAGCGCGGCGTCGGGTCGCGGTAAGGCGCCTGATACGCGCGCTGGTCGTAAGACGGCGCGGCGTACATCGGAGCAGAATACGCAGGGGCCCCGTACGAGCCCTGGCCAAACTGGGCCTGATACGAGTGGGGCTGCTGCTGCTCCGGATACGGCACGTGGCCATGAAGCTCGGCCCGAAGGCCAGCGAGCTGGTTTCGCAGCGAGTCGTAAGACGACAGGTCGGCTCGACGATCCACACGGCCATGGAGACTGCGAGTTTCTTGATAGAGCGAGGCAACATCCTCACGGAGCTGCTCCACGGCACCAGGCTGACCAGCACGAGCGGCAGCCTCACCACCAAGGCCGACGCCAAGCGCGATCTCGAGGACGTACACACGGTCCCGGAGTAGACGAATCTCCTCTTGCTGCAGGGCCACCACCTGACTCGGGGCCCCAACATACGGCTGCGTCGCCTCAGGCTCGTAGCCATGGCCGTGCGAGGCCACCGCCGGCCCTCCTTGATCGTAATGGGCAGATCCACTACCACGTGGAACGAGCCGTCCGGGAGCGGCGGCTCCATGGCAAGCGCCAGCTGCTCGTGAAGTGGAGGGGTTACCCTGAGTCGGATAACTCGTGGGAGCCCGTTGAGCAGCTCCAGGCAGACTACCCGAAGGCTGTTGCGATATAGGACGAGAAGCAGCGGCAGCTTCGTAAGTAGTCCTTGGCTTCTTGGCCGGTACCCGGGGCACGGTAGCAGACGTAGCCGCACCACGCCCACGCTCTTCACGAGCTTTGGCTCTCGCCTCTTGCTTCAGCTCGTCCATCTTCGAGTGAAGCTTGCGCTTGCTCACGTGTTGAGCGAACTCGATGCGGAGCTCGCGCACCTCCAGGATTGCGGACAGAGTGCGATCCTCACGGAGTTCTTTGAACTCTTAGTCGTAATACCCTTTGCACTGGACGTAGCGCCAGAAGAGGTCTTCCACCTCGCTCCAGGTCATGTTGTCATTCGGCTTGGCCCAGTGGAAACCCCACACAGGATGGAGTCCACCCTTGTCCTCCGGCTTCTTGCGAAGCGTGGTGAACTCCTTCAGTGTGAGCTTGTGTGGTGCTAGTAGCACACACCGGGCGACTTAAACGTCGCCAAGAAAGAGTGGCTCTTTCTCAACAAGAGCACACTCATAGGAACCCCTCAAGGTGTACCCGCCGATAAGGCCACGAGGAGCCGAGAGCTTCTCCAACAGCGCTGGCGCACCAGTGCCAGGCTCGGGCGGGAAGTAGCCCTGCGGGTACGTGGCATCCCCGCCTGAAGAAGACTCGATGGCAGTCGTGGCAGTCGGCTGCCTGGCATACGCACCCGAGCTAGCAGCGTGGTATTGCTGCTGCTGCTCGTCGAGGTTGTTGGAGAGCTCCTTGGGATCGTGGACGGCACCCTCCTCGTCCTCAGACTCCGAGTCGATGAACAGCTTGGAGGTGGAGCCGCGAGGCGACCTGGAAGCTGAACGCTTCTTCGCCTTGGCCTCGGCGGCCTTCGCAGCGGCAGCCGCTTTCGACGCTTGGGCACGCTCACGACCTTGTGCCAGCGTCAGATGCTTGGATGCCAGCACCTCCTTGGGCTTGGAGCCCGCGTCGCTCGGCGACTTCTCGGCCACGACCCCAGCGTCGACCATGGCGACTTCGTCGTGCGACTGCTTGCTGTCGCCTGAGTCGGACTCGGCGTCCTCCGCCTCCTTCTCTGACGAGGCCTTTGCATCGGCCGAGGCGTTGGTCATGTCGCCTTCCGCCAGCTCCGTGCCTTCGGCAGCGTGCGTGCTGCCCTCCGAGACGTTCTCGTCGTCGGGTGAACTCTCACCGGAGTACTGGACCATCGTGCAGTCAAAGACGGCGGCTTCCCAGTCGCGAGTCGGGCTTTTATGGCCCCGAGGACTCTCCTCCTTGCCTTGCGCGGCGTCAGGAGACTTGCTCCGAGCCCCGGCCTGACGGCCACTCTCCGGCGTGCTGCTACGAGAGCGCACCACCTCCTCGGCCGCCTTCGTGGCCTCCATCAGCGCGGACGACTCGTCCTTGGCCTTGGCCGCCCTGGTCTTCGGCCCTACGGCCCGCGGTTTCGGAGGTGCTTTCTCACTGCGCGCACTGCGCTTTGGAGGCATGCTTCCGGTCGACGTGGAGACCCTGCGGCTTGCTCGGCGATGCGCCAGTTGCTCTGTGAGGCCCGGGAGCCGAGGCGCCAAAGCTCGCGCCGTTGTCGATGGATTTCGACTTTGCGAGTGAAATGTGAGTCGCCGGCGTAACCTCGCTCTGATTGGTCGATAAGATCGAATCTAAGTGGGGGAGGATGTAACGGGGTTACATGGAATAGTGACCCTGTCACTATTCCGGGATGGCTACATCGGTCACTCCCTGGATAGTGACCCAAGCGACCTCAGAGCCAACAGATACATTTTGTATGACACAGACTATAGGGAACTTAGGATTTGTATGCAGCCCAAATCTGTACCAACCTATAAATACATTCAGTCTTAGATCTACCGCTTTTCAAGTCAAGTCGTCCCCTTCAGACCAGGGACACGTGAACGGCTGTTCACTTGGAGTTTGTATACTCCTGCTTCCTCTGTTAAGAAGTGCTGTGTGCCCCGTCACAGATTGCCTTCTTGCTTCCACCAGAGAGATGCGTTTCGGCAATCTGCATGCCCGAAAGTACCTCGTGAGTCTTACATTCATCGGCGAGGGAGATTTTGTCGTCTTCTTCGTTTGAAAGAACCTCGAAATCGATCCTTTCAGCATCGGCGGTACGCTTCACGTTCGCAAACATGGCACCTCTGCGCTGCCACTCTTGCAGAAACTCGCCCGGCCACTCCGTGTTCGGGATCGACAAAAATAGGATAATCGTATCATGCTTCAGCTGATTCGGAAGCTCTTTGACGCATTCGGGGTTCTTTTCAACGCCCAGCTCAAAGAGCAGCCTGCCCAAAAATTCTGGGAACTTCACTCCATAAAAGCCGCCTCGGTGGCTTGCCAAGACGACTGCCGCTGCCACCAACGCTTCCAGTGATATGCCACTGTGAGACCTCGCCGGGATATTACTTGTGTCGCATGGCATGTTGATCTGCTGCCACTCTTCGTGCACTGGAAATCGCAGTGGGCGAAGTACCTTTGCTGCCTTTCCACCTTCAGCAGGAATGCACTCGTCGACCATCAGTGCCAGGTGCAGCAAAATATCTTCCTCAGGGAGCGGCAGTTTGCAACGAGCATCCCATTTTGCCATCCTTTTGCCTGCAGGTGTTCCTTCTTCATTCTCGATCTGCTTGAATAACCCTTCTGTCGCGCCACTTAGATACAGCGTGAAAGGTGCCGTCTCGCGAAAGCGTCCGTAGTGGCCAACGATCAGATTTACACGGCCGTCTACCTCTTTGTAACTAGTACACAAGAGCATGCAGAACTGCCCCAACTCAAACTCACCAGTTGCTGACAACTGCTTCAAAGCACGAAACTGGCCCGCCAACGTCTTCGCCATGTCGGTCAAATACTCAAGTTGATCTGTCCCACTCGATTCAAACGGGTGATCCTTCATGTACAGCTGGGCTCGATACGAGAAGAGAGGCCTGCTGTGCTTGAGAATCCACAGCCACGGCGCGTCCACGTTCGCACTGGTGGCAAAAGCGGGGAATGACGGAACCACCACACACCACGGAGTCTCGCCCCTCGACGACGAATCAACCCTAGAATCGCGCCTTGTGGTCGCGAGATCGCGCGCTGTGCCGTTGGTGGCGGTGGCCACCACCACAATCCGAAAGGAACGGAACACATTCCTCATCATTCGTGCTCTTTTCCATCTCGCATTCTTTTCAGCGTCCTTCAGATTGCCGACACGAGGAAATTCGTCAAGGAAGAAGACGAAAGTCTTGTCTGTCTTCTTACGGCGGTTGCTGAGCGCGGTTTTCACGTCGCTCCGTGAGGCTTCCAAACCAGAATACTCCTCCAGCCCGCCCAGCGCTGCGATGATGAATCCGTAGATGAACAGCCTTTCCGATTCTTCAAAATCACCAACCGAGCCTTCACAAAGCTTAAATTTCTGCGTCATGTCTTTATCGATGTACGCTCTGAATGCCGCCGACCGTTGGTCGAAGGATCCGTACACAGACTGTTGTCGGTCTTTCCCCCTGGGCCGTGCACAACATGTGGAAGACGTCACACCCTGGAGGTTGAATGCCATTTGTGTCTTCCCAGTGCCCGACGAGTTCTGCGTCCGCCTGCAGCATCTTGATCGTTGTCATCAGCTGCTTTACTCCGTCCAAGTCTTTGAGACGCTCCGCTACTGCAGTGTACAGAGGTAACTCGTCCGATAGACGACGTTGTGGAAAGCTTCACCCACACGCGATCGTTGCCAGATCCTGCCGTGTCTGACGATAAACCCACAGAGTTGAGCCGTGCCTCCGCATTATCCAGTTGCGTCATGTACTCGGTGACGTCCACGCCGCCCTCAACCTTGTCCGCCACCCATTTGCCATTATCCTTCTCCTCTTGGAAGAGCTCCATCGTGGAAGCAGGAAGCTGGTACTGCTGCTTCTCTCTGATCACTTCCTTAAGCTCGCCGACCGACATGTTCTGGTCGATTTTCACAGGGAACGTGCCCGCCTTACCAACCACATTGCAGAAGACAGTCGCTGTAGGAAGCAGCACCAGCACGTGAGCATTGCCTGATCCTGCAACGTCTCCTGCCGATAACCCCCAGTTTCTCCATGTGATCCGTGATGCACAAGCCGGCCTCCACGTCGTTCGTTGTCACCCAGTTGCCACCATCCTTTTCCGCCAAGAAGAGCTGCAGTCTGGAGGCAGGAATCTGGTTGTTGGGCGCTGACGCGGTGGCGTCGAACACGATTCGCAGTGTCGAGATCTTCAACTGAGTTGCAGTACCCGCCGTGGGCTATTGAAGATCAGACACCGACTCGCAGCATCATCTGAGCCAATGTCTAGGGGCATCATGTGAGATGCGAGAGACTACCAGCTTGGCAGCAGAGTCAGGGCACCAAGGACGCTCTTGGGTACATGTAGCAGAGCGCAGGCACGCTGCAGCTCGTTTCGATTTTTCCTAGTTTCGCTAAGCCCTGCTCAATCACTTTTCATTGCTCCTCTTCGGGCACAAGTCCTCTCTCCTACCCTACTTCGCTTCGCTCGCCGCCGCCTTCCTCGCCAACGACCTTCCAACACTGGTAAAACTGGATGCGATGGATCTCGCTCCGTAATTCCTCCACCGACACGTTCTCGTCCATAAACACACTGAGCGGGCTTTCCGCGATACCCGCGACGCCGCACTTGACTTTCATCTTCCCTCCCGTTGGCAGATTCTGGAATGAGAACTTAATGATGACGCGGTGTCACAAGCTGATTGATTGGTTACAATCCAGTTCAATTCAGCCAATCCGGGTGTGAGTGTACATTGTGGGTTCTACTCAAAATTTCCTCCGGCCATACAAACTCCCATATGACTTGCTTAAGTACGACTGTAATCGCCCCGAAGGGTCGCTCCAGACATCTAGGTGATTGACGAATGACTTGGCGTTTGTAAAGCAGCGATTCGCCCAACCGGCCCCAATTGGCAATTATGCCGGAATTCACAATACCAGGTACATGTACACTTCAAAGTGATCAACAAAAAGTAAGCCGTCTCCACGTGTCTCTCAAGCGCGCAGCAAATCAACTTCAACTTTAAGTTGTCTTCAACATGGGGCAAGTTTGATTGGGAACCTTGTGCCGCGTTTAATAGTACGTTCATTATGATATTTACTGCTAGAGAACTTCTATCAACACCCACTTCCCCCTACGATACCCATGCACGAGGTGCTGGGTGAGATCGCCAGCGCGTTGAAGACGGTGCTGACGATGAACGAGCACACGAGGCAGCCGAGGATCCACCAGGCCGTCCGCTTGTCGTCCTTGGTGCCGAAGCGATGCAGTCGCTGCAGATGCCGCTTTTGCTTGGGCAGGAAGACGAGCGCGATCAGGCCGAGGATCTGGATGATGTGTGACAGCACAAAGGCGAACGCCACCTGCATCCGGTCCGGGTCCGTCCTGCCGTTGGCTGCGGCTTGGTCGTTGAACATGAAGCCGATGACGTTCGAGAACGTGTTGGCCATGAGCCGCATGCTCGAGGCGATTGACACGATTATACCAACGAAGGCGCCTTCCCCACCCACCGGCGCGATCTCAATGGCGATGGCCAACTCGAGGATCACCATCGAGCTGCGGAGGAAGCCTGTGAGCGCCGACACCACCGCGTAGATGGTGATGTTCCTCGCTCCGGGGTTGAGCGTGGCCATGAGGTAGAAGACGAACTGCGGCGTCAAGGTGATGATCACGAAGCTGCCGAAGACGCTCCAGCGCCAGTCGAAGTTGAGGAAGCAGTACTTCCACAGAATAGCCGGCAGCAGCGAGAACACCTCCATCCACGTGCGGCTGATGGATTCGTATCGTGGGTTCATGCCACACCACTCCTCCAGTCGATTCGTCGGGTACGTGAGCGAAAACTCCGCGAGGAAGATAAAGCCGATCAAGAAGTTCGTCACGCGAGACGTCGACTCCCTGCCCAAAGCACTGCGCAGGCGCTTCCAGTGTCCACGCGTAGCGAGCTTCAAACGTTGGTAGAAATTAGCCGCAGTCATGTACGCTCGCTGGAGCTCGGACGCTGACGTCTCCAGGTTGCCGACCGTGACGCGGTTGTAGCGGTCACGCGCGATGTTGATCGGAGGCGGGTCGGCCTTCTCGAAGAAGCAGGTGCAGAGTGCTATCAGGGGCACGATCGTGTAGAACACGCAGAACAGCATAGTCTGGCGGATGGTCACCTTGGGCGTGGACTCGACCTTGGTGATGTCGAAGATGGCGTAGTCGGAGATCAATTGACCGACCAACTCGCCGACAAATTGAGTCGTTAGCAGCGTGCCGAGTGCAGTTCCTCGTACAGTCATGCGCTCGCGTCGAGACTGAGCGATGACGTAGGTTTCCCCGATCACCAGTGCTACAATGCAGCCGAAGTTCGCGAGCATGAGGAAAAGCATGTACAAGTTCATGAGCGAGTCGGCATGCTTGAGGATATCTGCTGTGGTGACGTCGTTTTCCTCCGCTCGGTACGAAATGAACTGGTCCAGTAGAGCCATGCCGAAACACGCCAGCATAGTCAGCATCCACGCGAGAATAATGTACGCCTTGCGTCTGGACTCGAGAATAGGCACTGCGTCCGCTATGAAGCCCCAGAGGAAGCTGTAAGACCACGGAAGCATGACCAGCACGGAGACCGCGTCCGTTTGGTACGGCTGCATCCTCAGTTCGTGCTCGAGAAGCGGCATTACGCCGCGCTTGAGGCACATCATCAACAGACCAGCAAACCCCGTGGACACTAGCAGTCCGATATGCCATCGAGAGACCAAATTCACCTCAAACTTCCTGGACAGTGCTGGGAACGGCAGCATTCTTCCTCCTCCACCTCCTCCTTCGTTCTCTGCTTCCGCCTTCCTCCATCCAGGGCTGTCAATGCCCGACTCTGCTCCATTCATTATCACCACCGAGCTCATAAGCGGGTTGTCCACGCGACTGAGGATCGGGATCGCCGAGACCTGCGCATTGTCGATCCGTAGTCCGCGCTCGAAGCCACTGCGGTTGAAACTTTGATCGAACCCGCTGCGGTTCAGACTGTGCTCGAACGCGCTCCGGTTCAGGGCTGGCAGTCCTCGACTCTGGTTGAACCCTGTGTTGTCATTGTCGCTCTCGATGCTGTCTGCGTCCTCGCTGTACCTCGAGAAGTGGAGGCGAGCCATCGCAGACGCGTAGCGCGTTGGGGGCCTTGGCCGACGAGTTCCGTTCTGCCTGCCCTCCTCTCAAATGCGCGGGGCACATGCACAGGATTTGACTATGGAACCAGCCTCGATCTCGAGACATGGGAGACCCTGGGAAGAGCGAAGGTTACATCCAGACCGATGGCGCGCAGGAAAGCTCTGTCGATGTGCTGGATGGCCCATTTCTGCTGGAGCTCCACATCGCAAGAGCGAGGAGCCAGCCGTCGCGACTCCGAAGTAATCGCGCTGGGGACTAAGCTTCCGGCGTGGTATCGAAGAGCTCCAAGACAACTGACAGACGGCGGACTGCAAGTCGGTGGTCGACTCAATTTGATTCACCGCTGCTACATGTAATAGAGAGAGGCACCGCAGCAAACTCGGCATTTTTAATAAATACTATCCACAGCACTTACACTTCACAATAGTTCTTCCTCGAGGAGGGTGGGGGAAGCCGGTGGGGCTGAGGGCGACACCGGCGGAGCCGACGGTGCTAAGGCGAAGGCAGCGACGCCTCTGGGCGAGAACGACGGGGCGGACGCACCCGCCAATGGGACCAGCAGCACGGGTGCAGAGCTCTCGTCCTCTTCTGGGGGAGGCGCCGAGGCGTCCACGTCCAGCAGCTGCAGGTATCCCGTGCGCACATTGGAGAAGTCCTCGACGCCTGCGAGCAGCAATTGCTCGCGCTCAATGAGCTCCGATCTCATGGCCTGCCAGCCGAATAGACTCAACTGTGGCGCCACGGGAACCGCCATGGGTACAGATCCGTCCGTAGGCGCAGCACCATCCTCCCCTCCTTCCTGCGTGCTGCCAGCCTGTCCACTGCTATTTGATCCACTCGACGATGATGAATCGTTGTTCATCCTGCGCCGCTTGCGGGCGAACTGCACGGCCGCCACAACGACCGCCACTGCTGCAATAGCACCGACGACCTCCAGTAGGATATTGGTCAGCGGCTGTCCTCCGTGTCCGTCCGCTGCATTGGATCCGCCGTAAGTGTTGGCGTGTTGGCTATCAAAGTCCTTGTTCACCACCGTGCCATTGCAGACTGTCTGGCCGACCGTGCTCTTCCAGATCGGAGCTTCACACACTGCGATGCACACGCAGCCCTCTTCCCCATAGCAGAACTTGGTCAACGAGCCGTTGATGCGGCCCTGCATCACATCTTGGAACACCGAGTCCTTGCACTGCTTGCACTTCTTGTCTCCGTAGGGGCAATAGTCCACCTTATCAGCGGGGAACTGGACCTTCTGGTCGTCGCACTGCTTGCCGTCGTTGGACGGCTCCTGGTACCGGAAGTCCAGCGCCTTGACGTACGTCGCCGGGTTCTTCTGCACGCAGCGGCCGTACTGGTTCACCATGCACGTGACGTCCTCCCCCACGTCGATGTTGAGGCAGTCGCGGCAGCTCCGCGGCTCCGTGCAGCCGTCGCTGCGCACGGGGTTGTAGCGGCAGCGGTCGCTGGACGCCCAGTTGGTCGGCTGGGGGGTCACGGCCTCGATGTGCACGTCGTCGTCGCTGCAGCTGGCGTCGGAGCCCACCGAGCCCGCGGTTGAGCTGCCGCTGGAGTCGCCTACACTCACCAGTCGCAGCAGCGACGAGCTGGAGCTGGAGGCCGTCGAACTGTGCTGGAACTTTGAGGATTTTGACACATTTTCGAGGCTGATTGTGGAGGCTGCAGAGGAGCCCGAGGAGGAACGAGCCATACTGGGCGGTGCAGGGGGATACGGGGAAGACGTTGGTGGCGGCGGCGGCGGCGGAGGGGCCCTGGAGTCCGCGCAATCGCTCGCCGAAGACGACGCCTCGACGGTCATATACACTGCGGGTGTGTTGTTTGAGGCGAATTCGCGAGTGACATGAAAAACGATGGAAGGCTTCCGAACTCTCCGGCTGGGCGCAGTAACGCATACCAGCTGGCTGTGTCGTGACACACAGAATGGGGTGAACAGGCGGTGTTATGGCGAGAAGGATGCCAGATATTATACCATGTTGAATCGGATACAGGAGCAAAGATGTGGGCGTCAACTTGACGTGACATCGATGGCTAACGACTGCTCAATAGTGAAACCGAGTGTTGCGTGAGTTTCGGCCAATTGTAAGTTTTGTCATCCTGCCTCCAGTGTAGGTAAGTGTTTTCATCAACAAGATGTTTATGAAGGTCGGCATCACACCTTCTACGAGCCCTGGGGAGAGCCGGGCTCCTGGGCTCTTGGGTGAACCCAAAAAGTCGCGAGCTCGGGCTCCTGGGCTCTTGAGTTCAATAGGTTAAGTGAAAGGAGCCCTTCAGATCTGTGAGCCCTCGTTAAGGGCTCCCCCTCACCTGTGTTAAATATCTCGCTGATGATTGGCCGTCATTGAAGTATCTCCAGGTTCTAACCTGAAAAGGCATAGGAAAGAGGGCTTCTCCTTGAGGGGAAGGAAGGACTATCGGCGACGCTGGGGTGGCCTCGGAGCGGCTGTACACATATGAGCGGCGCGAGATCTTCTAGTGTGGCGATCTTTGAGCTCGATCTTCTAGCGTGGCGCATCGATCACGCGAAGTTGCTCGCCTTAAGTCTAGGTAAAATTGGCCAATCAGTTATTACTATGAAGCGCCCGTCATAGATTTGAAGCTAAATTTGGGGAGCCCTGGAGGG
This sequence comes from Phytophthora sojae, assembly GCF_000149755.1. NCBI lineage: Eukaryota > Oomycota > Peronosporomycetes > Peronosporales > Peronosporaceae > Phytophthora > Phytophthora sojae. The sequence goes on from NW_009258115.1 coordinate 8,422,159, forward strand.
GAGCCAATGGGGAGCCGGAACCAGGGCTCCTTGATCTCGTACTTACCATGAGGGAGCCCATTTTGTGCGACTTTTGGCTCTCGTTTTAAGGGGAGCCCACTGTTGAAGTAGACGGGCTCGGGCTCGTAGAAGGTGTGGTCGGCATCGTGGCGGTGGATTGCTGGAGGTACAATAATGACCCGAGTTCTCTGGAGTCTGGAGACTTGGTTTTGAAAAAAAAAAAACTGTTTACGAGGGGGGGTCGGCAACTCTGTTGCGGAGAACTATCCGATAGAAGCAGCTCGCGAGTTTTGCCAGCTCGAGCTCTCCGCAGCATCGGCAAATGAGGCTCGGTTAGACAGCAGTGGACATCGCAACTTGCAGCCTGCAAGCGGCGAACTACGTCCACTCAACGATCTTCTGCTCGACAAGCGATCTTGCTCACATGTATCAAGTGTGATTCGTGCACCTGTCGGCCACCACGCAATAGCGTCGCCGCGCCACGCAGCGGCTTGGTCGAGGACACACCAAGTGATTGCAGCGGTCGCCTCGCCGTGGAGGCACGTGCGCCTTGCAATCATTGCAAGGGTGACCCTTGAAGGGTCTGGTCCAAGGCAAACGGATCGAATTCAGGCCGCTGGCCTCAAGGACGTTGAAGTCAACGGCAACGGTTTTGCGTACCGCGTGCATGCTCGTCTTGAGTCAACCACCGCCATTCCTCTTTTGGAGCCGTACGAAAACGTGGTCACCCATGGCCGTCCGCAGACTCATCGTGACTTTCAGTCTTGCTGTTCGACCACTTGCAATGCGAAGTCTGAGGTCCCATGTTGTGTGGGATTGCAGCCTGTGCGCTACACCAGCACAAGAGGAACCTTCCTGTGCATGCCATACCGAAGTGATCCGGGCACAGCGGAGGAGCAAAATGAAAATCGGGTAAATCATGCCGAGGGGTATCCAGTAAAATGGTCGGCGCATGCCTCGGCGCACTCGCCAAAGTACCAGCTCAAGCCCAAGACTACAGTATCCTACTGCCAAGATGAAAGACGCGTTGTTGCCGCGTAGCAATTCCGCGGATAGCGAGACGATCGCCATTGTAGCACAGGACGTCAGCTCCGAGTCCCGGTCTAACAACACGTTGAGACCTTCGGCGTCCGACATCCCCACGACCTATCAGCCCCTCGACTGGAGCTCGGACGACGGTGCTCGGGTGGACGGCAGTGCACGGCGCATTGCCATCAACTTAGCCAGCGACAATAATGCCCCTACCACCGCAGACTCCGAATCAACTCCACCTCTCCTTGGAAGCACTGGGGGCGGCAACAGCTTCCGCAGCAATTCCGGAGCGAACCAGGACGCAACTTCATCAGGGAAATCAACGGAGACGCCGTCCACTCCACCAGCCAACACAACGGTGCACCCCCTCACGTTGTACGGCAAGGACATCCTCCACATCTTCCCATTCGGCGCTACCGATTCTGCCGCAGACGCTGTCAAATGGTCGGACACCCTCGGGGCAGTGGACGCTGAAGACGATTTTTCCATCCGAGACCCGCACTTCGACCTTACCAACACGAAAATCACCAAACTCTTCTCACTCTCCAAGCCAAACGGTACGTGAAAATGGTGTTTTGTGGGGTATTTACCTCTTCATTACTGACATAATTGCTACAGATCAGGGAAAGCTGTCGTACGAGGGGTTCCGCTGTGGCTTGGAGGCTATGGGCATCGCTTGTGACAGTGACAGACAGTTCCAAGCTTTCGTGGACGTGGTGGACGAAGACAAGAGCGGCGACATCTCGTACGACGAGTTCGTGTGCGCCATCCAGGAGATCAAGCTCGCTCAGCTCTTCAACGATTCGTTCTTGCACTCGATGCCAGCTCTGTATGACAGCCTGAAGTCTCCGGTAAAACTCGGCTCGATTGAGTATTCCCCAGACCGGATTCGCAGCGTGTATCCCATCAACGAGGTGAAGAGCTTCATCTACTCGACCAAACCGAACTGGGCGTCAGTCCGCTGGATCAATGTCGAAGGGGTCAACACGCTCCTCATGCGTCGTCTCTCCGTCCGCTATCGACTGCACCCACTGGCAATTGAAGACACGTTGGGCTCCGCCTTCAAGCGGCCGAAGTACGTCAAGTACGACGAGCACTCGTTCCTCATCCTCCAGATCCTGCACCCTCGCCACAAGTCCGTGGTCAAGACGTACCAGAACATGTACCGCGCCTCGCAGTTCGTGCTGCCCGAAGACGACTCGCCCTTCGACAATATGAGTCAATCCGAGCTCGAAACAAGACTCAAGGAGCTGGATACCGGCCACGTGATGACTCTGCCGGAGCAGCTCAGTCTGTACGTCATGGAGGGGGTCCTCATCAGCGTCCAGGGATCGGGGGATACGCTGTGGCCGGCGTTGAAGCAGCGGCTGCATGCGTCGTACTCGAAAGTCCGCCAGCACAGCACCGCGTTCCTCGTGTACACCATCATGGACGTCTGTGTGCACGAGTTGTCGCCCATCTCGCAGACTTTCGGCGCCAAGTTGATCATGCTTGAGCGGTTGATGTCCCTGGATCAGCGGTACTTCGACTCTACTCGCATCGCCGCCTGCTCCAAGCAGATCAAGGGGCTTCAGACGCACTGCAAGCCGCTGCGCGAGGTCATCTCCAAGCTCATCGCGTCGAACGACTACCAAGGCGAGACGCTGCAGTACTTCACCGACGTGCAGGAGGACCTCGCGTCCACTGAAGAGGAGTGCGAGCACAACCTGGATCGCTGCAAGAGCCTCGTGGACGACTTCAACAACGCCCGATCCGCGCAGCAGAACGACGTGAGCTACATTTTGGCGCTCATTGCAGCGATCTTCTTGCCTGCGCAGTTCCTCACGGGCGTGTACGGCATGAACTTCCCGTACATCCCCGAGACGACGTATCATTACGGATACTTCATCTGGTGGGCGGTCATGATCGTGGTTGCGGGGCTCATTGTGTTGTTTTTCAAGTACAAAAGGTGGTTGTAAGCAAAAACACAACACGAATGCTGGGACTGTAGCATGTTTTACAGTTGGAACGTGACGCATCCCAGGCCCCCCACAAATTCACGCGTTTGCTCTCAAAGTTAAAGCTCTGCAGTTTCTTCCGCCCAAGCCATGAGCGGGCAAGTTCCTGAAGACGTGGCGTCAATTGAGCGAGTGCTTTCGAGCATCCCACAGCTCTGCAGTCAAATGAACGAAATGCAGGCGTCGTGCGAGCGCCTGTACGGCAGACTGCAAACCCTTTTCACCCGAATTCTCTCGACTGGAGCGCAGCGCAATCCTCTAGCGAACCTCTGGCCAAGTACGCTGAGCTATTGACCCGGTATCTACGCTTCCTCAACTGCCACCGCACGAAAGACTTCATCCATCGCGTTATCGCGCACCAAACTGTGGTCGACGAGCTACGCCAGCTCTATAAGGACGTGTCGGTGCTGTTCCGAGGGACTGGCATCCCAGCGTCAACGGTTTGGGAGGGACAATTGATGAAAGATAGTGCAGAGCTCTGTGTCTTTTCAGCTGGCACCGCTGCCGTCGCCCATGAGCTCCAAGAACCACGAGCTCAGGTCGAAGCTTGGCTGACCCTGAAGTTTGATTTGAGGTAGAGCGGCGGAATGACCACCACCGCGAGGAGTCGATGGAACTAATGCTCTCGGCGTCGAAGACTGTCGCGGCGATATCCACGATAACGCCGGGTGCACTTCCCCCCTGGTTCCTTCTGGCGACAGAAGTCACCATTGAGGCGAAATCATTCGGTCGTGGACCCCTCGGCTCCGTCTTTCGTGGGGTGTTATCGTCTACTCCAGTGGTAGTGAAGTTTTTTCGCACTGATGATGTGGTAGCTGACGTAGGGATGCTACTGAAGCTGGAGAAGGAGCTGAATTTGCTGTACGAGATGAACCACCCGAACCTCGTGAAGATACTCGGTGCCTGTCATGTGAGCTTGCCACCGTTCATTGTGTACGAAGATATTCCAAGTGGCAACCTCAGCTCGTTTCTCGCTCGCTCGGACGATAACAAGCAGCAGATGTGGGGGAAGCTCCACCAGGCTGCCATCGGATTGGAGTACATCCACAAGAGAGGCTTGGTGCACGGCGATCTCAAGCTGAGTAACATACTGGTGAGTCGGAGTGGCCAGGTCAAGCTGACGGATTTTGGCTTGAATGTGTTGCGGGCATTCTACTCCTCTAGCCAAACTACATTGCGTTGGAGCTCTCCGGAGTGTTTGAAGCGACGACCGACGTTCGCGTCGGATGTCTATTCGTTGGCAATGTGCATCGTTGAGGCTGTTACTGGCGAGCCTCCTTTCGCCTTCCTGGGTGACGATGATTTCCGTGACTTGCTGAGGAATGGTGGGGTCATTGATAAGCCAAATGAAATGGCCGACCACGTGTGGAAAGTGGTTGAGGCGATGCTCAAAGCGGATCCTTCAGAGAGGTCTCAGCTCCAGGGGGTCATTGATAAGCTGGAATTCCTTGCTGATGTTGAAACACTGGCACGTGAAGATCTGTCGGATGCAATGGGGTCTTCCGCGACTGGTGCGCTGGAGGATACGTGCCAATCTGAAGGAAATCAGCAGAAGCGCAGCACGGAAACTGTACGCGAGACTCAAGCGCCGAAGAAAAAAACGGATGCGCCACAAGTGATTGATTGGCCCAGCGAAGAAGGAGGAGACTACGTCTCGCGATGTTTGAGAAATATATTGTGGCGTTTCGTTCATCGGAACTTGACCTTCACCCTTCATGCAGGGGTAAAATTTATGTTGACCATACAACCCAATTTCAATTCAACGTGCTCAGTTCCCGCCAAAATCAGAAGAAGGCACGACGATGTCGACGCCCAAGCGAGCGCGAGTCGACAAGGCGGCCCAGGCAGCGGATGATGAGCCGGAGAACACTCCCCCTTCAAGCAACAACTCACCTGGCGGCATGGACGACGTGGTCGCGCTGCTGAAGGCCACGCTCAAGCAGCAGCAGCAGCCGGCGGACGACCTCCGAAAGTCCCTGGACCGAGAGAAGGCGCGCGCCGAGAAGCTGGAGATCGAGGGCAAGGAGCTGCGCGCCAAGCTGGAGGAGGACCGAGCCAGCCACGAGGCCAAGCTAGAAGACGTGCGCGGTGGTGCAGCCCTCGACGTGTTCGAGGCCAAGGCGGAGTGCGCCAAGCTACAGGAGCAGCTGAAGACCAAGCAACAACTGGAAGCCGAGCTGGCAGCCAAGACTGTCCAGCTCAACACCTTCGTGTTGCTGCTGCAGGACAAAGACCGACAAATTAGCACCCTTGACAAGGACAAGCAGGAAAAAGACCGGCAGATTAACTGGTTCCGGGGCGCCCACTCGAAAGCTCTCTCCGCCATCGACACGGGGATGCAAGCGTTCGAGAGGGTCACCAATTTCCTCCCCGCAGTTGGCGCCACGAAGCAGCTCATCGACATAGACCTGAAGGCTGGCGCCCAGGACGGTCTGATGGCGCTGACAAGCATCGACACGACAAGACGCAAGCGGTGCACTTCATCTCGGGCACTCGCGACGGACTGAGTCAGATTTTCAAGGCGAGCAGCTTCAAGGAGAAGAGCTTCTGCACCACCAAGCGGCCTATCGAGCGAGTACTAAAGGGCATCGAGGCTGGCAACGAGCTGATCCAGAACGCGAAGGAGGGTCGCTTCATAGAGGTAGGTGCCTCTCAGCGGCGATTAAAACGGCCCCGGTGCTAATATATGTATTTTGATGTGCTTAGAAGGGTAATGTCCGCATTAACGCTTCGTTCACCATGAGTTGTTTTGGCTGGCAACAACCTGTCGCGAAAGGGCTGGTGACTTGCGATATGTTCTGGTCGATCGTGGATATCGTGATGCTGTCACCCGAAGACCCAGATCCGTGTGAGTCTCTTTCTGTAGACCTGGGAAATATGATGCTGGTCGCTGCAGATGAGAAGCAGAACTTCGAAAGGAAGGCCACAGTGGTCCCTCGACTCCTCGGAGAGCAAGGCTTCAAACGCATAGCGCCCAAGTAATTTGCGTGTTTATTGTGTCTGCGTTGTGAAAATTTACAAGTAGCATTAATTTTAATAAAAAAGATACGAGTTGATCTTGCCAGCCACTGCTCAACCAAGGTGTTCACAACAGCTTTTCTCTCAATTAAACTGGCAACGGCCTCACATCTTTGTGCTAAGGTCATCTTTCACCTTCACATCTGCTCCACGCTCGATCCCAATACCGAGCGCATCACTGTAGTGCCGTCCGTTTACTGTAATCGCAGGCGCTCATACGTGCATCTACAGCCAGAAGAAGCTCGAACACGTTCGGATTTCCTTGTGCCGCTGCAATCAGCACAGGAGAGGCTCCCTAATTATTTCTCGAGTCAGTGACAGCACCATTCGTGAGAAGGGAGCGGCACGTCTGGGTGCAATTATGCCCCGCCAGCGTAGTGCAGTGCAGTGCTGTGTATTCATTGGCGGACTTGACATTTATCTTCACCTTCTGCAGCAAAAGCACCACGATATCGTTGCGTCCGGCATCTGCAGCTTCCATCAGCGGTGCCCACCCACGGTTGCCCACCTCGTTGACCCTTGTTGATGAATCCGAAAGTTCGTCTGCAACTGCGAGGGCCCCAAATGAAGAAGCAAAATGCAGCGCCGTCTTACCACCCAACGATATCGCTGCGACGTCTACATGTGCACCGAGCAGCAGCTCGACAATCTCCGGTGAATCACATTTTATCGCTCCCATGGCAGGTGTGACGCCGTTGTCGTCAGCGGTATCAATCTCGGCTCCGTACGATAACGACAATTGGCAAGTCTTGAAGTGGTCACCTCTCACCGCAAGATGCAACGGTATACTCCCAGCAAATGTATGTGCCTGGATATTAGCGTTCCGACCGAGAAGTTGTCCAATAACCGCGTCGTGACCAGCCTGGGAAGTGACCATGAGCGCCGCTATTCCTGCACCATCAACTGCGTCGAGACGCTTAACATGATCCAGCAACAATTTCACGATTTTCGTGGCACCGTTCTCCACAGCGGCTTGGCGTCAGCGAGGGAATCATACTGCAGAAGCAATTTGATGGCCTTCCAGCAACAGCTTTCGTCAGTACGCTCACAACTGCGTTAAAATCGGCTCCATCACCGATTAAAGCCCGGCAGACATCGAGATGTCAACTTTCAGCCGCCAAGCGTAGAGCTGCATTCCCTCCGACCGCTCTTTCATCAACGCGAGCTCCGTTCTTGAAGAGCACCCGCATAACGCTACTATGTCCCTCTTGACGATCATCATCGGCGTGAACCCATCTTTATCAGCTATTAAGACGCGGGTACACTGGCCTCCCTTCAGCAGAGACCTCACAATTGACGATCACCGGTTTCCTAGCTGCTTCGAGCAGCGCCTACGGTAGTTAGCCGCAACGCTATACTTCAGTCCGATTCGGCTCCTCGAAGAACAAGGGCAAATGAAATCGAGTTATGGCAGGAAAGCTTTCGACTCTAGAGAATCTCATTTGAAGCTGAAAACCCAACTGTCTAACTGCCATGTGCACTGTTCAACGAGGATGACAAGCGCTAGAACAGCGAGTTCGTGTGCACCATCCAGGAAATCTCGCCCAACTCTTTCCACCCGTTCAACCACATGACGCTGACTCAACACGACAGGTTGAAGTCTGCTGCAACGTCGGCTTGTTCAAGTACTTACCCGTCACAGGCCCTGGTTTGCACACTGGTCTGGGAAAGTGTTTGAGATTCTCCCCTTCGGGATTTCTCACTACTCGAATTTGAAGGGAAAGACCAAATAATGCAGGCACGGGAGTTCTCGCGGGGTGACCTGAACGCTCTTGCGCGAGAGATGCAGGAAGCCCAGCGCTTCCGACCTGGCGCGGCTCAAAGTCGCCAAAATGAAGTTTTTGGTGCGCGGACGAACCTCCTGTGCCGATGATGACGCCACTTCCAAGACCCCCAGCTCGGGCGCCACTGCAGCACCCCAGTTTGTTCAAAGGGCGACATTTCACGTTGATCCCTCGCAGTCCCGACCTCCTTACGAGCGATGTCAAAGTCATGGCCGCTCACGATCACCCCAGCGATCGTCGAGCAGGTTCTCGCACCGACCCCGGTCTCGATCCAGATCGCGGTCCCCGCTGGATGAAGGTTATTCAACGTCGCGTCGCCGTTCTCGTCACCATCCGTACACCAGTAACAGCCTCAACGATGCACATTGCCAACGAATAGACATCCGACGCGAACGTCGGTCGTCGCTTCAAACACTCCGGAGAGCTCCAACGCAATGTAGTTTGGCTAGAGGAGTAGAATGCCCGCAACACATTCAAGCCAAAGTCCATCAGCTTGACCTGGCCACTCCGACTCACCAGTATGTTACTCAGCTTGAGATCGCCGTGCACCAAGCCTTTCTTGTGGATATAGTCCAATCCGATGGCAGCCTGGTGGAGCTTCCCCCACATCTGCCGCTTGTTGTCTTCAGACCGAGCAAGAAACGAACTGAGATTGCCGCTTGGAATATCTTCGTACACAATGAACGGTGGCAAGCTCACATGACAGGCACCGAGTATCTTCACTAGGTTCGGGTGGTTTATCTCGTACAGCAAATTCAGCTCCTTCCCCAGCTTCTGTAGCATCCCTACGTCAGCTACCACATCATCAGTGCGAAAAAACTTCACTACCACTGGAGTAGACGATAACACCCCACGAAAGACGGAGCCGAGGGGTCCACGACCGAATAATTGCGCCTCAATGGTGACTTCTGTCGCCGGAAGGAACCAGGGGGGAAGTGCACCCGGCGTTATCGTGGATATCGCCGCGACAGTCTTCGACGCCGAGAGCATTAGCTCCATCGACTCCTCGCGGTGGTGGTCACTCCGCCGCTCCACCTCAAACTTCAGGGTCAGCCAAGCTTCGACCTGAGCTCGTGGTTCTTGGAGCTCATGGAGGACGGCAGAGGTGTCGCTAGTCATAACAGAGAGTACTCTGGAATCTTTTTCAACCGGGTCCTGCCAGTCTGTGTGCGGCTCGATACCCATCGAGTTGAACAGCACCGACACGTCTTCGTTCAGCCGGCGTAGCTCGCCCACCAGAGTTTGGTGCGCAATAACTCGATGGACGAAGCCTTTCGCTCGGTGGCAAACGAGGAAGCGCTGGTACAGGGACAATATCTTCGCGTACCTGACAAGTGACTCGCGGGTGGCAAGCGGTCGCTGCTGCGCTGATAGAATTTCCTTGAAAAGAGACTGCAGTCTGCCGTACAAGCGCTCGCATGACGTCTGGAATTCGTTCATTTGGCTACAAAGCTGTCGGACACGCGAAAGCGCTCGCTCGATCGACGCCACGTCCCTCTTAGCAATTTCCTTAGGACACTTCACCCGCTGGGCTTGGGCTTGCAGGGCTTCAGCCGAAAGTACACTCTCCTTTGTCGACTGGTTCTGTGTAGATTCACGGCGTAGGGTCTGCTCGGACTTTGCTCGCTGAGGTTCTTGGAGCGCCGCCTGGCCTCGAGAGGCCTCTCGTGGGCGTGCCTCTCGCCCCGAGCGCCGAGGAGAGCGCGGCGACTGGGATCGCGACCGAGATCGAGATCGTCGACGCTGGCGAGACCGCGATCTGTTCGCGATATGGCGCGTGAGCCTCCTTTCGCCTTCTTGCGTGACGATGATGTCCGTGACTTGCTGAGGAATGGTGGGGTCATTGATAAGCCAAATGAAATGGCCGACCACGTGTGGAAAGTGGTTGAGCTAATGCTCAAAGCGGATCCTTCAGAGAGGTCTCAGCTCCAGGGGGTCATTGATAAGCTGGAATTCCTTGCTGATGTTGAAACACTGGAACGTGAAGATCTGTGGGACGCAATGAGGACTCCGTTGACCGATGTGATGAAGGATATTTCTCGAGCTGAGGGGGTTCAGCAGAAGCGTAGCGCGGAACCTGTACACGAAGCTCGAGTGCCGAAGAAACGAATGCGATGCAAGAAATCTAAGGAGTAATTACCTGACCAAGGGGTCTAAACACTACGAAACAGTTTTGGCGTCGAGCCCCGTGGCAAAAGTATCTGCATTGTTGGTGTAAAGAAAGAAAGAAAGAAAGAAAAATATTGAATGCTTTGAAATGAAACTCGGCGCTTGAGTGCTTGCTGTCTTGACGATTCTGCTACCCTACACTTCGCGCGTATTACTTCAGTTCGTCGTCGGCGTGCCACTATTTTTTTAGTGTCTCGCAGCCTGTCAGCATGTTTGTTCACAGAACCTTGCACCGTGGAAGATTGAGTAAAAGTGACGACCTTCGACTACCGGTCTTCAGCATGACATCCAACGACGTCACTCGAATTTCGGTAACAGCAATCGAATGGCGGCCGTACGTTCCAGCTGAGCTGCTAGCATCAGAGGTGTAAGCCCTCGCTTATCCTTCGCCTTGGCATCGGCTCCACGCTCGAGTAGAATTCTCAAGATATCGAGTGCATTACTCTCGACAGCATAGTGTAGCGCCGTCCGTTTTTCGTGATCGCTCGCGTTAAGGCTAGCGCCTTCCTCCAGAAGAAGCTCGAAAACGTGCGTACTCCTGCACGTTGCTGCAACCAAAAGAGGACGAACTCCATCAGTATTTTCCGCGTCAATGGCACCACTTGTGAGAAGGGCTCGGCACGTCTCGGTGCATCCAATACGGGTGATATTTATGAGCTGTTACTTTAGCACTATTCGGCTGTTGCCCACCTACAGCCCCTGTTCACCTGTCATGAGCCCTGTTCTGCTGTTGCTTTCTGTTTAACCTGCTACTTTCTTCATGGATTTCTCCTGAGATGTGTGTGGACTGTGGATTACACTCCCCAGACCCCAGCAATAAATCTTACTCCGAGTTGAGGGGGCAGGCCCATTCGCAGGAATGCTCGGCAATGGTTGGAAATTCCGGGCGGCCCTAATTTGCGAGTACAGTAGGGTTTTCTTCGGCTACGTGCCCTTGCAATCGCCTGCTACATGAATTTACTTAAGTACAGCGCTATTATTTTACTTCTATATCCTACGGATCCTCAATAGCAAAGAGCAGTCCATTTGCAAGTTACTAGCTATGGGAGTAGCCGACGTACGTTTGACCGAAGTGCTTTGGATGAAGCGGTTTTGAATTATCGAAGCGAATCGCAGCTTGAGCCCGCAACTGGCGTTTAATCTAAAATACTACGTAGTATTTGTTGGAAAACAACAGCAGACCAGGGTCCTTGACAGGCCAGTAGGAGCTGTACGGTACCAACAGCTCGACAGTGCTGGAACAACAGGTATTAATTATTATCCATCCAATACCTGCAGCGTAGTGCAGTGCAGTGTCCATCCGCACATTTGACATTCACCACCTCCGGGTATCCGAATTTCGCAGCTACCAGCAATGGCGTCATACCACAGCTTGTTGCCACGTTGACCATTTCCGATTTATCCGATAGTTTGTCGGCAATTTCAATAGCTCCTGACTCAGCTGCCAAATGCAGCACCGTCCACTACCGCTGCGATGTCAGCATTGGCACCAAGCAGAAACTCCACAATCTCTGGTAAAATCGCTTCCATAATAGGAGTGGTGCCATCGTGAGCAGCAGCGTTGATCTGGGCTCCGTGCGATAGCAACAACTGGCATGCCTTCAAATGACCGCCTGCCACTGCGAGATGCAGTGCCGTTCTGCCATGGCTTTCTCGTTCCTCGGTGTTTGCGCCCCGACCGAGAAGTTGTTTAATAACCGCGTCATGGCCAGCCTGGCAAGCTGCCATGAGCGCCGTGGATCCAGCATTGTCAGCTTCGTCGAGACAGTTCACATGATCCACCAACAACTTGACGCAGTTCGCAGCACCCTTCTGCGCAGCGAAATACAGCGGGGTTTTCGAATCTTTCGCTTTCGCTTCAGCATTGGCGCCATGTTGCAAAAGCAGTTTGATGATTCTCAGATTCCCCGTTTGGGCAGCGTCCATCAGCGCGTCCAAGCCAGCCTCATTGACTGCGTTCACATCAGCTTCTTCACTGATTAAAATCCGACAAGCTTCGAGATGTCCATTACGAGCCGCCAGGTGAAGCGCTGTGTTTCCATCGGCCGCTGTCTCACCAGCGCGTGCTCCGTTCTCAAAAAGCACCTGCATAACGCTACCATGCCCCGCCTGAGCGGCGATCATCAAGGGCGTGAAACCATTCGTATCAGCCATATCAACGCTGACACAATCCCCTCCATCCAGCAGCGCTTTCACAGTAGCGAGATCGCCCGTTGCTGCGCCAAAGTGCAGCGCTGTCTGTCCCCTGTCCGATGCTGCATCAATACTAGCCTCTTCCAGTGTTAAGAGCTCAATTATGCATGCGTGTTCGTTTCGGGGTGCGTCCATTAGCGGCGTGATCCCTTTGTCGTCAACCGCGTTGAGATCTGCTCCTCCTTCGATCAGCATCTTTACAAGCTGGTCTCTTCCAGCCCTAGCGGCAAAGTGCAGAGCGGTCCTTCCCTCTTTTTGTTCGAGCTTGGATATCCGCCCCGTCCAGTAATTGACCAGCAATAGCGACACCACTTCGTTTGGCAGCAAGCATCAACGGTGTCATACCGTTTTCATCTATGATATTGCTGCTGGCGCCATTGTTTAGTAGTGTCCTGACTGCTTCGGCTTGCCCCGATCTTGCTGCGGTAAAAAGGCTTTCGCCCAAGTATTGGACCACGTGTACCGGATCAAGAGATTCTTCCAATGATTTCTGGCTTGTGAGAAGATTGACAATCTCCGCATCTCCTCGCCGCGCTGCCAGCATTAACCGCGTCCAACCGTCCTCATCTCGACGAGCGACATCCGCTCGATTCTTAACTGCGCGCTTTGCGTCTCGCAATTTGCCCGTCCTAGCTGCTTCGAGCAGCGCTGCAGTAGTTGCCGCGCTATGCGTCATTCGGACTCAGCACCTTGAAGAAGAAATGAAAGCTTTCGACTCCAGAGAAAATCGTTTGAAAATGAAAACCCAACTGTCATGTGTACGGGTCAAGAACTACTTGAACTGTTCAACGATGATCACAGAAGCTAAAACAACGAGATCGTGTGCGCCATCCAGGAGATTTCGCCCAACTCTTCAACGACCCGTTCATTCGCACTATGACGACAGTTAAGAGTCTGCTGTAAAATTGCGGCTCGATCGAGTACTTGCCAGACCGGATTCGGCGAATTGAAGACACAGTTGGAACCGTTGGGCGCCGCCTCCCAGACACACGTGATAGTTGGGAAAGTGTTTGAGATTCCCTTCCGGGTTTCTCACTTCTCAAATTTGAAGGAAAGCCCAAGGAGACACGAATAATGCAAACTCGCCAGAATCCACGGGCTTTCTCGCGGAAGCTGATAATGCATCCCAAATATGTGCCCAAATCGCCCCAAATGTCCCAAATAATGAATTGTCTCTGTAACATTTAGGTACATATTTGGGGCCACTGCTTTCTCGTAAAACTATCCCAAATATGTACCAAAACGGAGTTGACTGATTATGGTCTATAGTCTATGGGCGAGGGCGAGTGGACGCGAGCGCGAGCCTCACTCGATGCATTCACTAATCGCCAACACCCGCCGATTTGGCGGGGGCGTGTCTGTGCGAGCGAGCGAACGCGAGCGCTGCAACCCGATATTTTTTTTCTAGACACCGCGCCTGGCCGAGACGAGGAACTTAGCGTAAGGGACAAGGGGGTCGGGCAGGCCGCGCAGCGGCGCCCCCCGAGCGAAGCGAGAGAGGGGCGGGCCCCCCGCAGACCCGTCGCTAAGTCCGCAGACGAGAGCCAACGCGCGAGTGTCCGCCCTGTGCTGCTGTTTCATACTGAAGGTTATTCTGTCCTAAATATGTACCAAAACGTTCCCATGGTCTTAAATCATTTGGGAAAAACTTTGGGATTTGGGTCGTTTTCGGGGTGCATTATCCAATACCAATGGCAGCACCACTCGCCAGAAGGGAGCGACTGTCTGGACGCATCCGTGACGTGCAGCATAGTGCAGTGCCGTATATCCACTTGTGGATTTGACATTCACCTTGGCATTCTTTCGCAGCAAAAGCGCCAGTATATCGCTGTGCCCGGCATCTGCAGCTTCCATCAGCGGCGTCCAGCCTCGGTTATCTGCCTTGTTGACCCTGTCTGGCGGGTCCGATAGTTTGTCTGCAACTGCGAGAGCCCCTGATGCAGCAGCCCAATGTAGCGCCGTTTTACCGTCCTCTGACACTGCTGCGGCGTCGGCATTTGCGCCAAGCAGCAACTCGACAATCTCCGGTAAATCACGTTTAGTCGCCTCCATGATAGGAGTGACGCCCTCCTGATCAGCAGCATCAATCTGAGCTCCGAACGATAGCAACAACTGGCAAGCGTTTAAATTACCACCTCTCACCGCAAGATGCAGCGCCGTGCTACCACCAGTTGCATGTGCCTGGATATTTGCATTCCGATGGATGAGTTGTTCAGCAACAGCGTCATGACCAGCCTGACAAGCTACCATGAGTGCCGTGAATCCTCCATCATCAGCTGCGTCAACACATTTCACGTGATCGAGCAACAATTTCACCATGTTCCTTGCACCGATTTCCGCGGCGAAGTGTAGCGGCGTTTTCGGATCGTTCACCTTTGCTTCAGCGTTAACACCATGCTGCAGAAGTAGTTTGACGATCCTCAGATGTCCCTTTTGAGCAGCTTCCATCAATGCACTAAGGCCAGCGCCATTTTCTGCGTTGACATCGGCATCCCCACCGTGTAAAACTTGAAAGTGCCCTCATAACGCTATCATTCCCCTCCTGAGCAGCGGCCATCAGCGGGGTAAAGCCATTATTATCAGCCATATAGACGCTGACGCAGCCACCTCCAGCCAGCAGGAGTTTGGCGGTAGCCAGATCACCACTCGCAGCGGCAACGTGTAGCGCCGTTTGCCCGTTCTTCGCTGCAAAATCGATGCCAGCCCCTTGTAGTATTAAGAGTCGAACAATACGAGCGTGCTCGTTTCGAGTTGCTTCCATCAACGGGGTGACCCCTTTGACGTCTCCGACATTGAATTTCGCTCCTTCCCCGAGCAGCTTCTCAACCATCTGGAGCCTTCCTCCCAGGGCAGCCAAGTGCAAAGCGGTTTTCCCCTTTCTCGTTCGAGCGTCGATATCTGCATCCAGCTCCATTAAATGTGTTGCAGTAATGACGTGGCCTTGCCTCGCAGCATGCATCAGCAGTGTCACTCCATTTTCGTCGCTGGTATCTTTGTCTGCTCCGTAGCTCAATAATGCGCTGGCCACTTCCACTTGTCCGTAGGATACAGCGGTGAGCAGGGCATCGCCCAAGTACGTGCTCAAGCGCCATGGTTCGCGTGAACTGCTCTCTTCGGATTTTTTGTGCCACGCGAGGAGATCGACAATCTCCACATCGCCTCGCCGTGCTGCCAACATCAACGGTGTCGATCCGTTCTCATCTCTACACGCGACATCCGCCCGATTCTTGACAGCGCGCTTCGCGTCACGTAGTTTCCCCGTTCTAGCTGCTTCTAGCAGGTCTGAGTTAGCCGCCACATTATACGTCATGCCGAACAACAGGTTCGGTCCTTAATTAAATAAAGAACAAGCTCAAGTGAAATGGAGGGGTTGCGAAGAAGAAATGAAAGCTGTCGACTTGATGGCGAGGCTGAAAAGCGTTGGAACAACCGTCCAACTGTCAACTGTCACGTGTACTTGGATTGGATTCCTGTCGCTAAAACTTGCAGCTTTTTCTGGCGGAGGTACAATACCACCGAGTTTACTTGCTCGCTTAGAACTGAATCCAAAAAAGTGTCAAACACGCAGTGCATGATTTCGAACGCTTGTGCTAATTTGTTTATTGCTCGAGTTTTTCATGTTTCTCGGTGATACGACGCTATCCACGACACTACCACATCAAAAAGTTTCTATCACATCGATTCCGCCTCGCGTCCGCATTAAATACTAAAACCAATTGCCTGCATCTCCACTCACTCAAAGCTCGGCCATATCAACATCGTCGCCGTCAATCGAGTCCATATCCTCAAAGTCCGGGGCGGACGGTGCTGCCATGGCTCGAACCGTGATGGCCACAGGTGCAGTTGCCACAGCCGTCGCGTACGGGATCATAACCGGCGGAGCTGTCGGTAACTCCGCATCTGCCATGGGGGCGGAGGGCACCGCCCCAATCAGCTGCACGTTGTTATTCTTCACAGGTTCCAACGCTGGGTCCTCGATCCCGTCCGCTTGCATCTGCTCCTTGTGGATCAACACTTCCCTCATCGCCGTCCAGCCGAACAAGTTCAACAGTAGCCCAGACCCCGACTCCGCTCTCATAACGGGTGTTGCAGTTGCAATGGGAGACGCTCCGTCCGCTGGGGTGACTACCGGGTCGCCATCATTACTGCCTCGTCGGTTATGGTGTTGCCTGTTGCAGTTGCCGTTGCCGATTTCCTGGTCGCTGCCGCCGTTGGATGCAAAACCTTCGCCTCGTTTCCGGATACGGTAGATGACGAACACGGATGCGACAATGAAGCACATGGCCCCTAAAATGGCAGCGATGGACCCCACCTGACTCACGGCAACATTTGCGTCTTGCGTGCTCATGGCGTTGATCATGCAACTTTTATCCGGCCGGTGGTGGTTTATCTCCAGCGCCTCGCAGATGGCAACACAGACGCACTCATTCTGCCCCAAACAGTAGCGCGACCGCGAGTTGTCCGAGTTGTGGTAGATGATCTCGGCGAACGCCGTGGCGCGGCACAGCAGACACTGCGCGTCGTCGGGTTCGCAGTACGTGGCGTTGCCGGCGGGGAAGTCGAACTGCTGGTTCTCGCCCTGCCGACTCTCGGCCGTCGGCTCCGAGCCGTTGCCGGTCGTGCCGTTGTAGCCGGCGGTCACGAACTCGGCCGCCAGGTCGTTCGACGGCTCGCCGAGGCGGAAGTCCAGCGCCGGGTCGTACTTAAAGTTGGGCACGCACTGCCCCATGGGGTTCACGAAGCAGCCGTCGGGCTCCGTCGTGATGTTAAAGTTGAGGCAGTCGTAGCACGAGCGCTGCATCTGGCACGGGTGCCGGTCGTCCGTCGGGTAGTACATGCACGTGCCGTGGGTGCGGCGGTAGTTGAGCTCCTCCTGGCGGCGCTTGAAGCCGTCGTCGCTGTCTCCGTTGTTGAGCCCTGGGGGTCCACCGCTGTCCTCTTGGTCCGCTGTTGACGCCAGGTTCACGGAGCTCTGCGACGACGAAGGGAACGTGATGTCCTCGGCGTTCGACGTCGACGACATGGGTGGGGCCAGTTATCTTATCCGGCCGGAATCGGCAGGTAGAGTGCTAAACGGCGGTCTCCCTTGGCTGTTGCAAGAGTGCTAAAATCAAATCTCCCCCTGTCGCTTTAAGGTAAGTGCTTCTCGTCAGGCTCGCTCTCTGCCCTGCGTGCTCTCGGCAGCCGTCTGCTGGGCGTCGATGGCTCTTTGGGCGCTGGTATTCCTTCGTCCGCCCCTGGCAAATGGAGAGTGGCGTCCGGGAGGGGCTCCTTCTGACTCGAACCGTTTTTTTCGAGCCAGACACTTTGAGTATACCCTGATCGGTATTTTCCACCAATCACGACTCCCGGATCAATTAGATCTTTTTAACGGTGGCGGACTGCCCGGCAAATGAGAGGAAGGACGCACCAAAGACTGGAAATTGCCAGGGCGACTAACGTCTCAAGACGCCAGATAAGCGCTGCTCGGCAAGGCGTCCGTTGGGTGCAGCGGCAACAACTTGCCGAATGATCCGACCTTCGAGAACCCGTTTGCCGCCTGGCGTGCGTAGAAGCGCGGGCTGGAAAGCGGCCTTCGAAGTGCGCCATGCTGGCCGTGCACGAGACGGGGGGAGGCCGGGTGCAACTCAACTCTTGAGTTGCTTTTGCTGTTTGCCGAAATCCAAAAGTGAACCAAAAAGTATCTTTTTGTCCCGCTGTTGAAATATCTCCACTACTTCCTCTGACTAGTCGGCGACTTGTTGCTATTGCAGCATAACGTTGCAGTGCGCTACAATATATCAAGGGTATTCGTGGCCTGTTGAAACTGTGCGGACGCTGACGTAGCAGCCCAGTCGCGAGGCGAAACCACCGGGGCGATGGAGCCCTTCGCATGAGGAGCGTCGCCTGCTCATTGCAGCTCTCGACGCCAGCCCGCCGCCGTAGGGCACTCAAGATGCCAGCGACGTCGACTGCACCTTCTCGGTCGGGTCTTCGCCGTCGGGTGCAGCAGATTTCACCTCACCCGGCACGATTCGCCACCAACACCGACAAGCAACAAGGAACGTGCTCGTACTACCCGCCGGATGAAGGAGGCTGTCGCGCTCCTCGCACCTGCTACGACTGTCTCAATGCTGAACTGGATCAGGAACCAGAAGGCTGCATGATCAACGAAGTAGCCAAGTGCGTCTCCGTCACCGGCAACTACGATTTCTCTCTAGATTTCCGCGTGGCGTCAGCAGCTCCGGTGGGTGGTGATATTAGCAACATCACTTTCAGCGCCAATTCCAGCACCAATAGCAGCGAAGTGACCCTGCCGCCTTCTCGAGCACTGACGACTCACGTCTTCGAGCTGGAATTTCCAGCCGTGAACACAACGTACTGCGAAGCTAACGACGCGCGCTTCAACGAGGACGTGCTCGCTGACGCTGGGTTCATCTACGGAACGGGTGGCTGTGTGTTTGTTGGCGTGTGTCAAGTGCCGGGTTGGGCCTACGTCGTCGGAGGCAGCGACTGCACTGGAGCTGCAGCGGCGGAATACAATGGACCGAGCCAGGATCGGGGCGACAAGCATGACGGCAACCCACCGGGGTATTTAGTGTTTTGGTGCGTGGCGATCGCCATTTTGCTCACGTTGGTGGCCACTCTGTCCATGGTGGTCACGATTCACCACCATCACAACAAACGGAGGCTCGAGGAATTGCAGCGCAGGAGAACGATCGTCGTGAGCGAACCCGTCGCCAGCTCGTCCCGCTGTATGACGCCAAAGTCCACCAAAAGCGGCGCCCGGCTTTTGAACTTGTTCGGCTGGGAGGCCATGCGCGCCGACCTCATCGAGAAGGAGCGCCAGGAGAGGCTGGGCGGGGCCATCAGCGAGAACAGCTTATCCGGTGTATCTCCGTCGACAAACTACCTTCAACTTGTAGGCGCCCAGCCTTCCGCGCCTGTCATGTCGCCCATCGCTTCCTCCGCCCCACAGTTTACAGACTGCTAGCATAACATAGCACAGCATTATCTAACCACAAAGAAACCATGTCAAACATAGAGCCTCCTCTGCGAACCAACCTCAAGTTCACCGTCTCGTGTCTTGGCAAAACTGTTGATAGATTTTTTATAAACATGCTGCTCAAAGCCGGACAATATCTTACAATTCCCGGCGCGGCGGGTGCTCACTGGGGGACATGGGGCGGTACCCGTCGCCTTCTTCGACGATCGCAGCCGGCGGCGTCGTGCTGGTCCTGGCCAGCGTGGGTTTGTTTGCCGCGCTGCCACCCGCCAGCTGGGCCTGCTCGCTGGTCACCAGCTTCTCGCGCATGTCGGCCCAGCCCGACAGACTCAACTGCGGCAAGTGAGCCGACGCGGCGGGGCGTCGGGCCTCCCTTAGAGCCGCGCGGGCGGCATTGCGCGCCTCCCGGTCCACTGCATCTTGTCTCTGGCGACGGGCCAGTTGCCGCTTGGTGACGACTGTGGCCACGATGAAGAGCGCGATGGTGCCGGCGATGAGTCCCGCCACCAGCCGGAACTGGGAGCCGTTCAGCGCCGGGATGCACCAGTTGTTGACGATGGTGTCGTCCCGGTCGGGCAACTCGCACGAGGCGATGCAAATGCACCCGTTGGTGCCGACACAAGTGGCGGTGGAGTCCATGTACGCTCCGGCGTTGTAGTCGCTGGTCCAGTTGGCTCGACAGGCTGAGCACACGGCGTCGTCCGAGGAGCAGTACGTGAAGTTGGCCATGGGGTATCCCCCCACACTCGATAACATGTACGAGTTCATACACTCGCCATAGGGACTCACGGCGCACTGCAAACAAAATAATAAACGGTTAACACTATCCTAAACGTTTAGGCTAGTGTTAACACTTGCGGCAAAACTCACGTCTTGGCCCGGGATGGCAACGTTCAGGCAGTCCGAGCACGAGCGCGGGCGCGAGCAGATGCCGCCCGCGTACCACGTGCACGAGTCGCCGCTGTCTGAGGCCACGGTCTTGGGGGCGCTCGTGAACACGATGGAGCCGGCGTCGTCGCCCACGCCGCTGCTGTTGCTATTGCCGCTGCCGCTCGCGCTACTGCTCATTGTTGCGGTGGGCGGGCGGAATCGGAAATGGGATTATGGCCGACCAGGAAACATGGAGCGCGGACCCCATCGCGGACGCAACATCCGATGCGTGATTATCTAAACTCTGCGATGAAAAACCGGATTTTGATGCGGTTTTATAAATGTATATATCAGAATTTATTTAGAAAACAAAGGTTTACCGCTATAAAAGGGTAGCTTACACACATACATTACGCTGGTGTATTATTATTTATACTTTAGTAAAAGGATATGAGAGGGGTAGATGTGCAGTGCAAAATCTGAACAGGGTACCCGCAAACGGGTACCCACGTGGATCAACTTCAACTCGAGCCACTTCATTGGCCGTCCCAGGAGAATCTCAGCTGCTGTGGGCAACAGATCGCAGCCCAAGAGGACTGCTGTCTCCTTGTCATCATTGCCGGATGCAGCCTCTCGATGCTGGCATTTCAGACATGCAGTAACCGGTCGTCGACTAGAACTCGAGTCGAAGCAGACGTGGAGTGCTCGCCGGTTCAGCTTCATGTGATCAAGATGTGACTCGAAAGTGTGAGATGTCGGTGCATGCCCTAGCAAACTCAGATAAACGAACACTAAAATGATTGCTTTACCGCAGGTCACCAACGAGTTTCCTGCAAGAGATCGTGAGCTCGGTCTCAGTTTCGTCGCGCAGCAGATGAACCCCAACGTGTTTGCCAGCGCTGCAAGAGACTGTAGGTGCCCGCGCAAATCCAGGAGTAGGTCGATCAACTGGCACAAGGGGGTAGTGGAAACGATAGTTTCATTGCTTCATGACGTGGGGCTAATCGCCACACCGTTTGACAGTGTTATCGTCGATAACTTATCGAAAATGTCATACGTAAATGCTATGGGCCCAGGTGATGTCTGAGCCAATAGGTGCTTGTGGATAAAAACCGACAGAATTGTGGCGTTTTTAGCGTAATTCTAGGCCTCCACACATTTATGCACCTCGATTTATCGTAAATCTAGCGGGTGGTCACTATAAATACAGCAAATCTCGCCTCATATTGCCAAAATCATTGCAAAGCACAATATTTATATACATATATCGCAATCGTCTGGCAGCGCGCAGTTGTCGACGCCCGACCCGAACGCCGTGCAGTACTTGTACGTGCACCACCATCGTCGACTCGGTGTACTGAAGACAGGAAGAAGGATCAGCAACACAGGTTCTGTCTACCGACATCTCGTACTACAGGGGCTGCGAGTGCGACGAGACTGCCGCGTGAAATCGTGAAATACTCAGTTACGAGGACGGGATAAGTGTTGTGACCTGTCAGGAACGGGGTGAACCTCGTTTGTCGGTCGAGATGAGGCTGGCAGGTTAGCGAGAGTGTGTGCGGATCTCCTCGCGCGCCAAAAGGGGTCCGAAGAGTATCGCTTTCTGCTTACCATGACCTTTAGCCAAACACCTGGGTGGCGCTCTTACTGCATCAAGGTCCGGTCCGCAGGAACATGAAGCCGGGGATGCATTACTTAACCTGGCACCACAACTGACGCGAAAACGACAGTTTACATTTGCTCCATAGCTCAGCAGGCGCTTGGAGAACTCTCCCGTCGCTGCCGTCCTTCACAGAACCGCTAATCATCATTACAAAGAGATTGGAATTGATTCTCTTGGGAGGTGGGCTGGACCTAAGTCGAAAACTATCTAGCCCTTTGGTAGATTTATGTAGATCTGCCATTTCTGAATTTCGATTGAGATGGCGAGTGCTGCTGCAACCCAAGAGCTGCTGGAAGCTGTCAAGACGGGGCGACAGCGCGACGTAAAATGCGCTTTGCAGCGTGGGGCGGATATCGATTTCAGTCCTTCCGAGGGTTTGGCACCAATGAAGCTGTGCGCCAGCCTGGGCGACGTGGATATTCTCAAGCTGCTCGTGGGGCACAAAACGTTGGAGGGTTTCGACACCGAGCCCACCGCAGCGCAGTACTTCAGTGATGTTCTCCTCACAGCAGCTTCTTACGGCCGCCTCGAAGCGGTTCGCACCCTACTCGACTCTGAAGCTGATGTAAACGTCAAGTGCCAAGAGGGAGGAGCTACGCCTCTGATGCTTGCCGCTCAACGCGGATACGATGACGTGCTCGAGTTTTTGCTGAGCAGAGGCGCCGATATCGACGCGCAGACAGAAGATGGAACCTCAGCTTTGCAGTTCGCGGTACGAAATGGCAGATTGCGAGCTGTTAAAGTGCTGCTGGATGCTGACGCCAATGTTTGGGCAACGGATTCGAACGGGACGACCATGCTGATGGAGCCGGCTGAAGCGAAGCACGACGAGTTTGTAGCAGGGGTGGGAAATATTCGAATTAATTATGCATGTTTGTCTCAGGAACAGAAAAATAAATCATTCGAATTATTCACATTTACACCAAGAATTAATCCATGGTACTGCAAGTAGCAGGGTGACGTGCACAAATATGTATGCATTCCACAGCGCGCCGTTGTACTTGAGCATCATGACGTCCTCGAGCGTTTCGTAGTCCATCTTCTTCCTCAAGTCCGAGTACACGAGTTTTGCAGAGGAGAAAAACCGCTCGCAAACGTTTGACGTTGGCGGTATGTACGAGACATCGACGTACGAAGCATTCTTCTTCGTAGTCTTGCGCCTCTTGTACGCAGCGCTAACAAACGACTGCTTCTCCTTCTCCTCCTCCGCCACCACGCTTGCTCTCTTGAAAGGAGCACACGCAGCCCGTTCCCGCGCATCTAGCCCTTCTCCCCGCTGCAACTTGACAAGCCCTGTTTCCAGTTGCGGGGTGACAACATGAGACGACGTCGTGGACAGATCCTTCTTCATGCACGGGTAGCGCTTGATAGCAATCCGAAGAGATCTCGCGCGGCTGCGAGTGTCAACTCCTCCTTCCGCAGCTCTCGGGTGGCCTCCTCCAAGTTGGCAAGCTGGGCTAGCAGCTCTTCAGCCTGCGCGAACTCGTGCGGGATGAAGAGCAGGTCCACGATCCGAATCTTCTCCAGGTCCTTGAACTCCAGCATCTTCACGTGGGGGTGCAGCGCTACAAAGCGCTCCAGCATCTCATATGTGCTCGACCAGCGCGTAACGTTGTTGAGCTTGGGGTGCAACTTGCTAATCTTCTTCAGAACCGCCCTGCCCTTCACGGTTGCCAGCTTCTTCATGAACTTGTGCACCTTCTCGACCATCGTCTCGTGCGCCTCCAAGAAGGCCCTCACCGCTAAATTAAATCTATGACTTGCACAGCCGATTAACGGGAGGGTCCCTTCGTTCCGGGGTATACATTGATTCGTTGAGCAATTATCACCCACCAGGAATGACACTCGAGACCACGGACATTCATAAACGGAAAGAGTGTCCGCAATGAAGTCATAGTGGGCCTGTGAACCCATGTCAGACTCGTCGTCTAGTGGACAAAAGGCAAGCAGGATGTAGCGACGACTTTTGCAGCGACGCTCGTCTGCATCAGCCCCACAGGTCGAATCCCGGTACACCGCAAACAGAGCAACGTAATGGCGGCACGAAGCTGTCCACCCGTCCATAACGAGCCCTAACATCTTGGGAAAAAGCGACTGTATCTTGATGCGAATGCTGTTTGCTGCGAAATGGATGTAGAGCTTGAGCGTCTTGGCGGAGATAGAAGAAAGTGTAGTGTTCTGCCGAGTCAGTTTTTTCTCGCAGAAAGAAAGCGGCATGTTCTCCGCCACGATCCAGCGCAACCAGTCGTGAAGGTCATGCTCCCGAGGACTCACAGGCTTGAGGATGAACGCTGTACCGCTGCGAACAGCAGCAAGCGTTATGTCGATGTAGTCTCAGCTGTGCTTGACTTTGACGTGCGATGTCAGGTTTGTGTAGCCTGAGCCAGACTTCTTGATGATCTCGGGGCAGTGTTGGCACTGGTGACGCGCGTCGCCTTGACGGGGGTCGCCCAAGGGCTTGAAGAATGCTGAGGCGATCTCCTTGTTTGTGATCGACATGGTAGATTGAGCAATGAGACTGGGTAAGTGGCGCTGGCTATTGCAGCACCAACGACTGTCAACCAGCCACTTCTCCCCAATTCGATTTTGAATTGGGGATCAAAAAATTAATTAATTAAATTACAAAATCCACATCTATCTACATCTTTATTTCAAACTTCCCATCCCTGGTTTGTAGAGATGTTCCTTGCAAGCTTGGGATGCTCGCAACGTCAATGACACGAACAAAGACAGCAGGACGGCGCTACATTTTGCAGCTGCCAACGGCGATGTGGGGATAGTGATGTGGCTGCTGAGTAGGGGGGCTAGCACGACATCGTGCGATAGCAACAAGTTCACACCACTACTGCTAGCCGCTAAAGCTGGGCATGCTCGAGTTGTACGAGAACTTTGTCTACACGGGGCGCGCAAAAATGCGGTAACGAACGGCAAGCTGACAGCGCTGCACTTCGCGGCTCGCAATGGCCACCTGGAAGCTTGTCGCGAGCTCCTCGACCATGGAGCCAACATGAACGCGGTGAGCGGAAATGGCTTCACCGCTCTGATGGAAGCGATTCGAGCACGGCATTCATTTGTCGTGGAGTTGCTCTTGGAACGCAAGGCACAACTGGGTCCTGTCAGCACAGGTACTGGGTCGATGAAGACGCCGCTGCACAATGCCGCTCAGAGTGGAGGGTATGATATATTTTTACGGGTACTGGAAAGCAGCTCGTGTGTATATGCGGTTGATGCAGACGGTATGACGCCTCTGATGGAGGCTGCGAGGGCGGGAGATGCATATCTTGTCAAAGATCTGTGGTATCGGGACGCAAAGGTGAACGCCAAGACCAATGATGGCAATACTGCGCTCCATTTTGCAGCAGCAGCAGGGCATGTGGTTACCTGTCAGGCACTAGTCGAATGCGGGGCCAAAATTGACGAAGAAAACCAAGAGGGGGAAGCACCAGTGGTAGCCGCAATGCGCGATGTCGTCCGATGTCTCCTACAAGATGCCAAAGGTTATGCACCTGCTGTAAGCGATGGACAGACTGCACTGCATTTCGCCGTTGAGAATAACGCGCCAGATCTGGTCGAGTTGCTGCTGGAGAACGGTGCGGATGTTCGTGCTGTGAATAAGCAAGGCCTCTCTGCACTCGCTGTCGCTGTCAGAGAGGAGAAGATCGAGATTAGTGAGCTGTTGCTGGAAGCTCTGAGAGCTGCTAAAAAGTGAATGAACGTAAGTTGAAGTGGTCCGTTAATGTCTTCTGAATGTCGTCTGTAAGTCTCAGGGTGATGGGCGGCTGTTTGACACGCTCAACGAGCCAATCAGAGGTCGAGCGTGAAAAAAGCGCTTTTTTGGAATCAGAGCCAGCAGATACTTCAGAGTCCAAGTCACTTTGCATCAACAATGGCGTCAACTGCATCGCAGTCGTCGGACAGCTCGCCTTCCTCGTCTTCCGAGGCGGAAATCGCCGTCCCAACGCCCGCGCCGACTTCGGCCGCCGTCTACACCAAAGCCAGCGAGAATGTATGCATGTGGAAGCAGCAGAGCTCGGACGCCTGCGACTCGCCTCGCTCGTGCTACGACTGCCTGAACACGTCGCCCAGTAACGGCGTCCAGTGCGTCATCAGCAGCGCCGGACTGTGCACCACCATGGCCGAATATGTGTGGCAGGAGGACTACCGCCTCAACAGCAGCGCCGCCGCACCGCACTACTTCCCGTCCACCAACACCACGTACTGCGAGGACAGCGACTCGGTGTGCGAGGCCTGCGCGGCCGACCAGTTCATCAAGTCGGCGTCGGGCACGACGGACCCGTCGCAGTTCTGCGTTGGCGCAGGCGACTGCGTGTGCGTGGGCTTCTGCGAGTCGCCCGTGTACAGCTCCAAGGTCTCGAGCGAGTACTGCGCCACGCTGAGCGCCACGACGACCGTGAGCGTCATGGGCGTCTCGGTGGACGACATCATCACCATCGTCATCTTGTGCTTCACCATTCCCGTGATCGCTTATCTGTGGTGGGTGCGTCGCCTCCGCAAGCGCCGGCAAGCGTGCGAGGAAGCCTGCCGCAACCGGCCGCCCGTGAACGGCCCACTGCTGCCGCTCGTGGGCTGGAAGAAGTACTGCGCCGAACTCGTGGCGAACCAGACGGCGATCGTGGGGGCTGCTGGAGCGGGTGAGGCGGTAGCGACCCCCACAGCTGCAGCGACGGAGGCGGCTAATGCAGCCAACGTTGCTGCGCCGCTCACCAACCTGCAGGTGGCGACGCTGTCGATCGAGTTCGAGGATCCGCAGCACCCGCTTACGGCCGTGACGAGCACGGGAAGGCGCCGATCTAGCATCGACAACACCAACGTGGTAAGACCGCGGCCGAGTCAGCCCGTCAGCATTGCCGAGGGTGAGGAGGACGAGGACGAGGAAATGGACGCGCGCTCGACGCCGTATGCAGAGTTGGGGGACCGCACAGCCTAGGTGCAGTAGGTGGAGCTTAATATGAGTGCGTAGCTGTGAACGAGTTGCATGTGTGGTGGGGAGCGATTGGTGGCAAAACACGCGCACGGTCCGCTTGGCGGAAGCTTTCGGATGGCATTCAGCGCCAGGCCTTGAAGTGCGCTTCAACGTGGTCCGATTTCGCACCAAAGCTTCCCGCAGGGGCAGACTCAACAAGGGCGGACCCCGACGTCTTCGTGAGCTGGGGCCGACGGACGAGAATCGGATCGAGCTCGATTGGATGGATCCTCTAGACTTCGAGAGCTCTGCCTTGTGTGGATCGATATCTGAATAGCTTTGGCGATTTCAAGCTCCTGGAGGCAATCACGCATGGTGGAGCTTCGCTGGTCTGCTTTACCTTCAATGCTGCACGGGAATCAACGTTCGTGTCGTCACCCCATAACCTCCTGCGCGTCGACCACGTACATTGTTCCAATCCAGCAATGAGGAGCTCACGTCGTCTCCGTTTGGATCGACCGTGAGAGGCAACCGCCGGTTGTGTGGTTGCAGTCCCAAAGCTTACGGCTGGATGCGTCCACCGTCATCCCCGCGTTCGTGGCCGATCGTCCAATCCGGTGTGCGGCCCGCAGGCGATTCGTCCGAGATCGATTTTCATAATCGCTCGGTAGGTGAAGTCTCACTTGTGCGACGAGTGGCTGGCTACTCTTCATTCATTGCTGGAAAGTCCCCGTAAATGACGGATCGGAACGCGAGCGCGTCGGCGTCGGCCGACACCATCAGTGCTTCGAGCTGCAGCTGGAAGACGACGACGGCCCAGGACGGTGACTGCTTCCTGGAGCCGCGGACTTGCAGTGAGTGTCTAGCGGATACCCCCACCACCGGAGAGGTAGTCTTGCTGATCAAATGGCCCGACAGACGATGGCATCCAGCTAACCAACGCCGCTGTGCTCGGACAGACCTGCGTGCTGACTGACCAGGGCATTTGCTTAGGCTTGAAGGAATATGAAGAAACGTTGTCAAGTGCTGGGGGCACCTACTACGTGGCGGGGAACGAGACGTACTGCACTGCCAGCAACGGATCTTCATCGTCTTCCAGCACAACCGACTGCGTCCTGCTTGACAGCTGCGAGTCTTCGTCGTGGCTTAGCTACGCGCGGAAACGTCTGCCTCTGATCATCCTCGCTGTCGGCGGAGGCACACCCGAAGGCTGCAGCTTCGCGACAGACACCGTCAACGCTATTACCGGTGCTGAGTCAGAGTCCAATGATTCTAGCTCTGGTTCGCCGGCCGCCTCAAGCAGCAAGGACACCCTTGCCAGCGAAGACAAGTGCACATGGTACCAGAACACGACGCTGTGCAGCACACCGCGGACCTGCTACGACTGCCTCAACACGGTGGCAGACAGTGGCGACGCGTGCACGATCACGCCCGACGGATACTGCGCCACACTGGCGACGAGCTACAACTACAAGCTGGACTTCCGCAGCCCAAGCAGCAGCGGGGCCGCCAACGGGTACTTCTACCCGTCCACCAACACGACATACTGCGAGCCCAGTGACCGAGCGTGCACAAACTGCGGCCTCTCTAGTGCTACCAGCAACTCGGCGTCCTACTGCGTCGGCTCGGACGGCTGCATCTGCGTGGCGTTCTGCCAGTCTGCGAGCTGGCAAGCGACTGTGCTGGCCGACAAGTGCGCGGCTTCGACGTCCTCGACTTCCTCGAACCTCTACGGCTCCGAGTTGCCGTGGAAAACCTTCTGCGTCTGCCTCAGTCTGGCGGTGGCGGTGGTGCTGGGCGTGATTCTCGGCGTCTGGCGCGTGCGGCGGGCGGTTTTAGCCCGGAGGAGGGAGTCCATGCGCTGTCGACGGTCCGAGACGCGGCGCTCGACGCTGGAGCTGGAGCTGCCGGCCTGGAAGGCGCTGCGCGAGGAGCTCATAGACAGCAAGGTGGACCCTGTGGGCGAAGGCCGCGGCCGCCTCCGACCAATGGCAAGTTGAAGTTGCCGGTTTGAGTTTCTGTATTTTAGACTTGGTTTGAGTATAGACGGACAGCGTAATCAATTGCGAAAGAAAAGAGACCCTGAAGGGATGCTGGCCAATGACAAAGCGACAGTCCGCGAGAGCAGGTAATGTATCGCCTATGCACTTGGGATTCACTGTTGCTCTCTGACAAAACCAGACCGGGATTGACTGCAATAGTCCACGAGGATTCGACTGGAGAGCATAAACCGGTAGGGCATCACGCTTTGCGTACCAAAGAATGTGCAGATGGTGACGTATGTGTCTGGAGTCAGTTTACATCCATAACCTCCGGTTCGAGATCAAGTGACACATCAAGTGATACAACCGCGGGCCGAGGGTGAGGGTGAGGGCAGCACGCAAGCCCAAGGTTAGACACAAGCCATCCCTTTCGATCCGCCAGTCGCGCGTGGCAAGCAGGCAGCACGCAGGGCAGCTCCGCTCCCGCTCCCGCATTCGCAAGCTTCCTCCCTCAAGACTCCCAAGTCCAGCCTCGACCGTTACAAGACCCCCTCAGTTCTTATTCGCGCGGCTGACTGGCGACTAGCAAATTAATGGAGACCACAGAGCCCTCCGCCGCCACCGGTGTCAGCGTCAACGACACCTCCAGCTCCAGCACCAGCACCCGCAGCGGCTCCGACACCGTCGACGTGAGCATCCAGAGCTCCGCCGCAGACGACAGCAATGCCACGGACGTGGGCGACTCGGACAAGAGCGTGAGCTCCAACGCCGGCGACTCGTGCACGTGGTATGACGACGGTGAGTGCTCGCGGCCGCGCACGTGCTCGGACTGCCTCAACGTGCTGCTGTCCAACGACGCGTGCGCCGTGGACCCGAACGGCGCGTGCGTGAGCATGAGCACGTACGAGAGCTACCTGGCCAACCGCTACTACTACACGCCGCTGCAGCGCTACTTCCCGTCCAGCAAGTACACGTACTGCAGCGCCAACGACTCGGTCTGCTCCACGTGCATCCAGCAGTGGAACGCCAACTTCGAGAGCACGGGCAGCGCCGGCATGTCCTCGTACTGCACGGGCACGGACGGCTGCGTGTGCATCGCGGACTGCGAGGTGCCCGACTGGCAGGACACGGTCATCAACGACCAGTGCTCGGCGAGCGGCAGTGGAGACGGAGCCGACTCCGGGTCGTCCATGGCCACGCGCATCACGATCTCAATATTCGTAGGCGTTGCGGTGGCGGTGCTGCTAGCCTTCGCCACGTGGGGAGTGCGCCGATTCGTCAGTCGCTGGCACAATGAGCCTGGTGGTAAGTTAGTGGTGGTTGCAATGTAGAGGTCGACACGCGCAGAAGCTCACTATTTCTTGTTGATATGATGCAGTCATTCGCCGCGAAACCCGCACGAGGCCGCGGCCGCCACCGACAGGACCGCAGCTGACGCTGACTGGGTGGAAGTCGCTGCGCCAGAACCTCATCGACACAGAGAACGGCTTTGTGAACGCCAACGACGCAGTGGCGCTGCAGCGTTATATCGGTACCAACGCGAGCACCAGCAACAGCTCCTTCGCCCCCGCGACAGTCGAATCTGGGCCGGAGATCAGGCTCGAGCAGGGGGAGGGATTCCGTCCAGCGTCGCCCGGCGAGTTGGAACGACGCGCGCACGAGACTGCGCAGCAAGAGAGAACTCCCCTCTAGCTGCTGAAGCTCACCCAATATTATCAAGCCAGCCATCCAGCCAGCATCAAGGAAGACAGCTCGACTCGTCCAGCAACCGCGACGTCGTGCTGCCAGGAAGCAGTTATTGGGACGGAGAGGAGCTGGCCTCCCGTCTTAACCCGAATTGTAAATATGATAACTTGTAAACACGCCGCGTAACCCAGCAGAGTTGTTAATCCGCGGCAGTAGATCTCCGGAGCCCAGCATTCCCAGACGGACACGAAGCACAACGTCTATCGCAGAACCCTACAGATGATTGCCATTTTGCGCAGATTCGGCTGGATTCTTGCCGCAAGTCAAGGTTTGGAGCCGCTCCGCACCAGCATCTGCTGTTTGGCTGCATTTGGCCCGAGGTATGGACGAAGATCAATTAGCGGTGCAGACTGTATCGCCAGCACTCTGGCAGTAGCTCCTCGCTAGACCAATTCGAGCTCCCTACACATACTATGAACGCGTCGCACTCGTCTTCAGGCTCAAGCTCGTCCGTGGGTGACAATGTTGGTGACACGCCCACGCCCGTTACCAAGACTGTCAGCTCAAACACCGCGAATTCCTGCACTTGGTACGCGGACTCGAGCTGCAAGCGGCCACGCACATGCTACGACTGCTTGAACGTCAAGGTCTCCAGTGGGGAGTGCGCCGTCATGCCCAACGGCATGTGCGTGAATCTGGACGAGTACGCGCACTTCTTGAGCACACAGGAGGAGTTCGGCATCTACTACAAATATTACCCGTCCAGCGAGTACAAGTACTGCAGCGCCGACGACGCGGCGTGTTCAGCGTGCAGGTCGACGTGGATATCCGACTACAAGTCGGCAGGAACGATCGAAACACCGTCGTATTGCACAGGACTCGACGGCTGCTTGTGTCTGGCTCGGTGTGAGCTGCCAGATTGGTCTTCGTCGATCGTGACAGACCAGTGCAGCTCAAGCGGCAGCATCGGTACGAATAGTAGCCGAACCTCGACAGCGTCTCGAATTGGCTTCGCGCTCGCTATAGGGATCGCGATGGGCGTTTTGCTTGGACTGTGGGGCATCAAGCTGCTGCTCCGAGGGCGAGGCAATTGTCGAGGACGCGGATCTTACGTCCCCGGTACGTTGTGGCATTTTGCACTCGCTCTTGATAATCGGGAACTCATTATTCTTTGTGTCATTCATTGCTGCAGCTATACGTGAGACTTGGGCGGTGCCGCGTCGGTCGCCTAAAGGCCCGCAGCTTGAGTTGACTGCTTGGAAGGAGCTGCGTGAGAAGCTCATTGCCGTCGAGCAGGAGGCCTTTGGAATCCGAACTGAGGCGTCTACAGTAGAGTCGCAGTCGGATGTGGCGGCGGCAAGTACAGCAGACGCATTGGAGGAAGGAGAAGTCTACCGCGCAATGTCGCCGAGCCAGACAGCACGGCAGCCTATCGATGCGCCTCGGTTGCAGTCTTAGTGGTCGCTCGCTTCAGAAATGGCGTTCAGGTATCCTGCGACTTCAACTAGTGCTAGGCGCACGCAGCACCAGTATTCAGCGGCGACGAATATGCTTAAACGTTTAAACTGCTTGAATGACCCCTCGCAAAATTTGAGGTGTTGAGAAGTGGTGTTTGAAGTGTACACTGTCAACAGGACAGAATGGCGCACAATAAAAGCAAAGCCGTGATTCAATTTACTGTGGCGATGAAGCTGCTCTAGGTTAGAAGCGACGAGTGGAGTCCACGAAGAAAATCGAGCTTGGTAAGCTTAGAAGTTGCCGCAAATTGCTTTCTCGATTGACGCTATATCAATAACAAGCGGCTCCATTCATGGGAAGAGCTTGGACATTGATCGCCAGGATGACCACGTGCACGAACGGCAGCGGAGCGTTCGAATCCTAAAGGTCATTACTACCTTAGCGCGTTGATGAGCGGACATCACCACTACATTGCTCCCTACACGCACTCCAGTAGGTATTTTGCCCGGATTCCTTGGACGTGGAGCAGTTCATCCCATCTTTTGCTGTGAAAGGTGTCCATTCATTACGTTTGTTGCAGCACATGACATACATGCAGCTCAAGCGCCAGTACAAGGCACAGTAATCTGGCCTTTGCACGAACAATTCCCGATTGAAACCTTTTCGTGTGCATGTACCAATAACGCCAGGAAAGTATGGTCTGTTGGTACGCCCAAGATCGATTCACCTGGCATCTCCTCTTCCGCCTTGGAACACTCCTCCGCCACAACATTTGCTTCCTGGCTGTATCGAGACCAAACGTCACCGTTTCATCCGTTTAAACCGATAGATTAAACCCGTTTCAGCTCTGCGTGTTTCTGCAAGCTGAAGATGCGCCCAAAAGAGACAAGCGCAGCCCATCTTCTGCTTTGCGCTCATATCGGAGCCAGTCGAAGCACAACAAGGGGTCGCAGCACCACAAAACAAGTGCGCCCCAGTGTACCTCGGTGCGACGGCCACGCATCGAGCTTCCTGCGACGGAATGCCGCCGCCAAAGTAGAATTTGCAGCGCCGGATCAAGATGTCCGCGAACTCCAGCTCGTCCTCGGGTGATTCGGAGACTGTGACCAAGACGACCAGCTCGAACACGAGCGATTCCTGCACCTGGTATGCTGGCGAGAGCTGCTCGCAGCCTCGGACAGGCTACGACTGCCTCAATGTGTTGCTCTCGACGGACGAGTGCGCCATCGACCCCAATGGCGCCTGCGTCAGCATGTCCGTCTACGAGGAGTACCTGGCCGATCGAGCGTACTACGAGCCTCTGTCCTGGTACTTCCCGGCCTCCAACTACACGTACTGCAGTGCGAACGACTCGGTGTGCTCGACGTGCATCGCCGAGTGGACTACCAACTACGAGACGACGGGGAGTGCCGGCACCAAGACGTACTGCACGGGATCGGACGGCTGCGTGTGCGTCGCAGCGGCGGAGGTGCCGGATTGGGAGACGACGGTCATCGCAAACCAGTGCGATGGCTCGAGCGCTAGTGCCGACAGTTCACAAGAGTTCTCGTCGGGTACGCGGATCTGCATCATCTTGGCCATGTGCATCGGCGGCGTCATGATTTTCTCCATTTTCGCGGTGCGGAGGTGCATCCGGTTAGCTTCGTTTCGGGCTTCAAGTGCGTCATGCAACAATCGATATGTTCTTGGTAATTGGGGATTGGAAATTCTAACTGTGTGTTGCGGTTTTGCAGGATCTGGCTCAGTGCTTCGTACTCCGCCGGGACCCCAACTCAGCTTGGCCGGTTGGAAGTCGCTGCGCGCGAAGCTTATCGAGACGGAACATGGTTTCGTCAGGGGAGACACAACCAGGCTGGACACGACAACTCGCAGTGCCGAGGCATTGGCGGAGGCGCCTGCTATCACTGTCGAGGTGTGCACCGTTGCTCCTCGGCGGCCAGAGTCGCCTCCACCATACGAGGCCCAGTACATGATGGCTCCGATGTAAACTCCTCCTGGCGTGAACAAGTGAAGACCCAGAACAGACCAGACAAGCAGAAGCACGTCGCGAATATTTCTTATTGCTATGAGACCAGTTGAAGTGCTCACACGTCACAGCCTTGGCACTTCGTAGGAATGGTGCCAACATGAGTGCGGGCGATGATGCCAACAAGACGTTGAAGTGTGGACCTGGTACTTGCTATTAACGTTACTATAAATTAATACGCAACATCAGGAAAAAGTCGAGGGAGAGTGATGCTCTCCATCAGTGCAATCCACACGAGCCTTCGAAGACGATTAGGACACAGAGAAATTGGAGGTGTAAGTCATCAGCGTTCCTAGTGTTATCAAAAACTTTTTCGGTAGCGCTGGTTGCTTCTATAAACTGGCAGTTTGCCTACGGGAGGCAAGGCGGACTACGAGCCCGCGACGTTTGCCATGTTCTTAATACTCACCCTTTTAGCTCGAGAATTGAGCGCGGAGGTCATCGTCGATGGCTCATCGTACTGCATTCTGGGTGGCCTGTGCACGAAGTGTCAATTTGTACCGATGCCCTCGAAGACTGAGTAGCACTCATGCCATGAACAGGGAAATCCCGCCACTGCATCCGACTTGTAGCAAAACAAAAGTACTGTACTGCCGAGCAAAAAATATGTACTGCAGCGTCCCTGCTAAAGAAATCATGTCATGTACTTCGAAGTATTACCAGCAGAGCACTGGCGGAGTCCTGACCGTAACACAAACAACGTAGTGAGTGATGGTCTGCTCCTACGTTTGGCTCGAGCAAGATCTAACGATGCATGCACGTTGCTTCAAGCTAGTTGCTTGAGACAGTTCACACAGGACCTTCAGTTGCATAGGATGAGCAGTTGCAAACACTGTTCATGATGAACTCTGTTTGCATATACCTACTACATGTACATGTACCAGCACAGACCAGCTTCACCCTGCACGCAAGTGCACCCACGTCTACATACCGCTAAGCATCTCCGATCGACAGGTAACTCAAAGTAAAATTTCCAGCAAACAGCAAACAACCAAGATGTCCACGAACTCCACCTCAACAGCGGGTGACTCGAGGACTGTGACCAAGACGACCAGCTCAAATGCTGGCGATTCTTGCACATGGTACGCCGGCGAGAGCTGCTCGCAGCCTCGGACGGGCTACGACTGCCTCAATGTGTTGCTCTCGACGGACGAGTGTGCCATCGACCCCAATGGCGCCTGCGTCAGCGTTTCCGTCTACAAGGAGTCCGAGCCTCCGTCGGGGTACTTCCCGGCATCCAACTACTCGTACTGCAGTGCGAACGACTCAGTGTGCTCGACTTGCCTCTCGGAGTGGACAACCGACTACGAGACAACAGGAAGTACCGGCACCAAGACGTACTGCACGGGGTCAGACGGCTGTGTGTGCGTTGCAGCGGTGGAGGTGCCGAATTGGGAGCAGACGGTCATCGCAAACAAGTGCGATGGGTCAAGCACCAGTGCCGACAATTTTCAAGATTTTTCACCTGGAACGCAGATCGGTATCATCTTGGCCCTGTGCATCGGCGGTGTTGTGTTGTTATCTGTCTTTGTGGTGCGGAGACACAGCCGGCGAGGTAAGTTGTGCATATCTTATTGATACGATGCGAAAAGGATAACAAAGCCTCATCTTAGCTCCCGTGGACCACGGGCCGTGGTATTTTCCAGAATCTGAATCGGCACACCATGCTCCTTCGAAACCTCAACTGAGCTTGGCTGGCTGGAAGTCACTGCGCGAGAAGCTCATCGAGGCCGAGCACGAGCTCGTCGAGGGAGACACAGTCAGACTGGACGTGCCAACTCGCAGCCCTGAATTACTGGTAGAAGGCCCCACCGCCACTCTTTAGGCGCGCACAAGTTGTGAACACACTATGACAGTTGAAGTGCTCACACGTCGCAGACGCTAGTTCGATTAAGTGCGAGCTACGTTGAAGCTGCGGCACCACCAGACCACGATGAAGATGCGCGGTGCCGTCGGAGATGTACCACCGCCAATCGAAGAAAAAGTCTCTAACGTGGTAAATCCCCCGCCATGGCTTCCTCCTGGGGGTCCAACGGTAGTTCCAGCGCTGCAGCGGAGGTGACGACCCCCACCAACGTCTCCACCAGCGGAGACTCGTGCACGTGGTACGCGGGTGCGAGCTGTGAGCAGTCCCGGACGTGCTACGACTGTCTAAACGTCGGCGTCGTGGGCGACACGGTAGGCACACTTTAAACACTAACCTAACCGGGTTAACACTAGCCTAAATTTTTACTAAAATTGTATTCATGCAGTGTGCAGTTGGCAACATCGGCCAATGTTTAAGCACTTCGGACCGAGTGGATGGAGAATCGTACTACCTGGCAGCCGGTTCTACCTACTGTGAGGCGTCGGACAAGAACTGTTCTACCTGTCGTGCTCGATGGCTGGAGGAGTACGCGGCAAGCGGAGAAGTCAAGTCATCGCCCGTGTGTTCCGGAGAGAATGGCTGCATTTGTCTTGCCGTCTGTGAACGGGAGGCGAAGAACTCGCTGGTGATTCAAGACGAGTGTCCAGCCTACGAGAGGGCCAAAGTCGGGAGCATCATGCTGGTGATTGCCATGGGCTTCGCCTCGTTCATTGTCTTCTCCATGCTCACCTATTGTATCAAGAAGCTGTTGAAGTGCACCCTGCCATGTAAGTTATGAAAAGTTTAAGTGAAGGTTATGATAGTGCTAACCATGGCTATTTTTCAGGGTTCGAGTTGTATCCGACGGATCCGTCTGTTGTGGGAAGTCGACGTCCGCCGAGGTCGCCCCGTGGCCCGCAGTTGGCGTTGTCAGGGTGGAAGTCGATGCGAGAGAAACTGATTGAGACAGAGCACGGAAACGGAACGCCGGGGGCTGGGTCAGCAGGGGTGATGAGGATTCAATTATCGGCGGCGGAGGGGATGGCGGTGATTGTAGAGGAAGGTGAAGGCTTTCGCCCTGCTTCACCCAGCGAGCAATATCGTTCTCTACACCCCGAAGAGGTCGCGCCCGCATTGGCGATGTTGCGTTAGATGTTGTTCAGTTCTCCCTGACAGGTGATGTAGTGTTCAAGTCGTTCTTGAGCTTTTAATCCACATTTTTTTTGCGTATTCTAACTTGAGTTGTTTAAAGAATCATATCCTTTTCAACTTTTAGCTGGCACAGCTACCCAACCCTCCTCAACGTTTTAGGCTATGCATATCGATTTCTCCAGCTCACTTCTGGCTAGAATGAATACACGCTTCCATTCATCAACATCTCCCACCTCAGTGTCAACGCAATTAAACCAGAGTGAACTGGATCCCGAAAAATCAATTAGCATTTTCAGCTTTTTTTCAAGCTAGTTCTCTACAGTATTCAGCTTAGCAATTGCAAGAGCCTAGTACTGGTTCAAACGCGGAATGTTGCCTCAGTCAATAGACATCTTTTGCTCTCGTATTTAAGTTGACGGGGGTTCTCGAGATTTTCTGTTTCCCTTTCCCATTGCTCAAGATGGCGAAGAAGAAGACAGGCAACATGAAGAGCAAAATGACGGCGCCGATGAATTCGGGGTCGGTACAAGGAGAGGAAGGGTCTCGCCGCTAGTGGATGGAAGCAACGCATCGGACCCGCACCTCCTTCCTGCCAGTGCCGCAAAGCTGACGCAGTCGTTGATCGGACTGAGTGACGAGCAGCGCCAAGTTCTTGAAAAGGAACTCAATTTAACGGACGAAGATACGCTTCTGGTCCTTCGCATCAATCCGAATTGGCAAGGTCAAGTTGCTGCCGCAACAGTTTGTGACGCGATCGATACATTTGGAATGAGGAACAACGAACGCCGCGACGCCGGAGAAGGTTGCCACAGCGAGATTTTCCACTTCGAGCATTATCAAGATCTTGGACCGTGCAAGACTGCAATCCACGCGGCTCACCCTGAAGCATTTGCATACTCGCTTAGTGCGGTCACTGCCATTGTGGCCGCCGGCCTTGTCGGAGGCAATCTTCCTATCGAGCGAGCCACTGGCATATGGAGTTGTCGTCAACAAGATCGCTATTCGTCAGGATGATGCACAAATTTTCGATTTCTTCTACTTGTAGCTTTCATAGTAACAAGTAATTCAGGTTTGGGGGCAGGAAATTCTGCAGAGCGCAGGCTAAATCGATGCCGACGATTGTATTGCCACCGCTGACGGTCGAGCTGGCGATGGAGGTGGAGCAGGGAGCACGGGCACACCAGGGGACAGCGGGCGGTAGCCGTCACCTTCCTCTACAGTTACCATAGGAGCATCGTCTGGAGCGTCAGTGAGATGGTGGCCGACAAACTCTTTGTCGCTGATGTTGCGTTCATCGGCGATGAGCCCATTGCGCATCTCTTTCCACGCCGACAGCTCCAGAGTGAGACCCGTCGTGGGCTGCCTGCGCACTGCGATGCTTTGTGTGATCATGTTGTGCCAGCGAGCTTCCCTTCCTGAATTTCATGAATATCACGACAAAAGTTAGCACTCAAACCATAAATGAAACCCCATCAGACCACTTACGACGAGCGCGGAACATGTTGAAGAGCTGCAACAGCGCCGACAGCGCGAGTAAAATGCCAATCACGACGATAGCTGCAATGCCAATGGGTGAGAGGCTGGATCCAGTACTCTCGTCCGTGGCCGACGAAGCTTCACAGCCTTCTGCCACCACGATAGACCTCCAGTTCGGCGATTCGCAAAACGCCACACAAACGCAGTCGCTCTCGCCAACACAATACGCCGACAGGTTTGCTTTCCCAGAATACGCGTCCAAGACCTTGTCACTCAGGCATTTCGTGCACGTAGCGTCGTCATACTCGCAGTACGTCGTATTCGTCGACGGAAAATAGTGCGCTGCACTGTCGGAATACACCCTCCGATAGTCCAGAGTGTAGTCGTATTCATCGATCGTCGTGCAGTATCCTCCCGGTGTGATGGTGCACTTGCGTCCGCTGTAAAGCGCCGTGTTCAGACAGTCGTAGCATGTCCGCGGGGTCTGACACAGCGTCGAGTTCTGGTACCACTTACACTCGTCGTCCGCAGCGTAGGCGTCCTTGGTGGCTGGCACCGTCAAACTGCTGGACGCTGAAGCGTCAGCGCCCGCAGAGGTAGACGACGAATTGGCCGCCAATGGGCAAGTCGTCGTCTCGTTGTTCTCCTTTAGATACGCTGCGAGTCTCGCGAGCGTATCGTTCCACCAGGACTCGGACTCGCACACGGCGACGCAGACGCAGTCGTCGGTGCCCGTGCAATACACGGACGGGTTGTTGTTCCCAACAGTGAAGGTGGTTTCTTGACAAGAATTGCACACCGAGTCGTTAGGCTCGCAGTAGGTGGTGTTGACCTCTGGGAAGTAATTGTAGTGGATCGGATACGTGAACGCCGACTGCGCACGTCGGTAGTCCTCCGTGTAGTCATAAGCCGAG
Source organism: Phytophthora sojae (assembly GCF_000149755.1). NCBI lineage: Eukaryota > Oomycota > Peronosporomycetes > Peronosporales > Peronosporaceae > Phytophthora > Phytophthora sojae. The sequence goes on from NW_009258115.1 coordinate 8,461,334, forward strand.
ATGTTCTCACACAGGCCGTACGGCGTCAACACGCATTCCTACATGGAGGCAAAAGTGTATCAATTTCTTAGTTAGAAGGGATTTATTTTACTGTCAGACTCGATGGAAAGAGAGAAAATAAGAAATGCACATACTTGCCCGTTGCTCAGCGCCGTGTTGAGGCAGTCGTAGCAGGAGCGAGGCTGGATGTAGCACGAGTCGCCCGTCGTCACCTGCTCCCAGGCGCAGTCCGAGGCGGCCACAGCGCTGCTGCTGCTGCCGGCGGAGACGACGGCAGCCGAAGAGCTTGAGCCCGAGGACGTGGACGACAGCGAGCTCGACATGCTGCGGGGGTGGGTTGTGTCGGTGCTGGAGAGCACCCGCGGGAGCGAGCGAAGACCAGCTCCGTCGCTCCTCTCTGGACACTGTGTGGTTTACTCTTGGAACTCTTTATACTGATTGACCTGCGGTGTATAATAAAACAGAAATTACTTGAATTAAGCTCTCTCGATAGTTTGCTTATATGAGCATTAGAAGGATCTGTGATATTGATATTGTATAGTGTGATGGATGAGGAAAAGTCCCACCGTTGATTTGCAGCGTAGCCTGCGCAGCGCTTCAACTTGCGGTACAAACGGTGGATTCCGACGCGCTTCATTTCAGCCCAATGGAGCTGGCACCTCTCTCCATCGGTCGAGAAGGCCCCGACGCTGTGGTATGCACAGTGAAGTGTGAAAGGAGGCTTCTGCCTGAGATCATGAAGCAAGTGGCGATATCTCTCATGGCTGGTCATTACAATGACACCACGTTAAGTCCGAACGGTTTTTGAAGCGCTCCGTTGCTGGCCCCTGTGCGTGCGGAGACCTACGCCGGTCCAACCACGCGATCGTCTCATCGAACAAGCACTCTTCCTTGAATTCACCGAAAGAGTTTAGTTTAAGCAGCTTCGACTCGTCTTCGACTGTTTTGCGCGCTACAGTACTCACGCTCTAGTCTGTACAGTGCATGCACTCGTCACGATTTTGGGAGAGCATTGGACGTATCTGTGCACTTCATGCCTGTTGTTGCCGTTGTGCGCCCGAGGTGAACGACACCTCATGGTTGTCAACGATAAGCAAGCATTCTTGGCAAATCCAAGTCGATCTCGAGTCATGCGAAGCTCAAGCGATTGTGGTAGACATCTCCGCGCGCGAATGAGATTTCGGGGCTGCAATGGATTCGTCAATGCTTCAATACGAGTCCCCGTGCAACCTGCTCCGTTGAGGTGCCCACTTCACTTGCGTTGCTTCGCCGCGAACCAAGTGTCATCGAAGCATTCGCGTCCAGCGGAGCGACGAGACAAGGGCACACTGTATAACATGGACTGACGCCAGGCAAAGTCACGGCGTGGCAGTCCACCCCGGAGCTTAGCAAAGAACAGTGTTGCCGTCAATGAATCTCATGGTCTCCGCAAGCTTTGTCCATTGACGACAACCGGCTCGTGGGGCTGGACAGGGAGGTACGGGCATTGCCGTGGTGCAGACACAAGGCGCTCATTTCGATGAGCTTTTCTCATGATACCAACTACGACGGCTTTCACGTACATTAGCGCTTTTGCGTCGCACCAACCACTTCGCAATTTACTCACTTGTCCTCTCAATCGTCCACTCTCCAAACAATGAAGTCGCCGACGTCGCTTGCGCTGTTTACCGCGGCCGTCACGCTTGCTGTCGCCAATGCCGAGTACTTCACCGGTGACGGTACGGCCTACACGCTTGGCGATACCTCCTCCAGCAACTGTAACATGATGTCATCGCTCGGTTTCGCCACCACCGACTACGCCGCGCTGAACAACGACCAGTGGAGCGGACTGCAGAACTGCGGCCGCTGTGCCGAGGTGAGCTGCGACGATGACCGCTGCGTCGACAAGACCAAGTCGGTCGTGGTGCAGATCCTCGACCGTTGTCCCGAGTGCAAGCACGGCGACCTGGACCTGTCGCCGTCGGTGTTCAAGACGCTGACGGGCTCGGACCCGTCGCGCTACACGATCAAGTGGAAGTTCGTGGACTGCCCCGTGACGGGCAACGTCAACTACTGTCTGAAGGGTGGCAGCAACAACTACTGGACGGCCATCCAGCCGACGAACGTGGCGACCGGCATCAAGAGCCTGCAGATCAACGGCAAGGCTACCAAGATGCTGGACGGAGCGTACTACTACCTGCTCGACGGTGCTGGTTCTGCGGTGGCGGACCTTTCTAAGGTCACCGTATCATTGACGGACATCAACGGCGTATCGATGAAGGACACGGTGAGCTTGAGTGCCGGTTCGTGCACGAAGGGTACCAAGCAATTTCCAACTTCGGGTGGTTCGTCTCAGTCAACGGTTGCACCAGCGTCGAATACGTCTACCCCCACATCCCCACCGGCAACAGTTCCAACGCGGACACCCGTGCCGACGCAGACCCCAAGGCCTCAAACGCAGTATCCAGGCGTGACTCCTCAAGCTCCATCTTCGACTGCACCGACGCCGACTGCCACTACTGCATCGCCGATCCAGCAAGATCCTCAACAACAGCAGGAGCAGCAGCAGTACCAGTGGGGTGGATACGGAACCTACTAACCTTACTACAGAAGGGTAGATGCTTCTCCAACATGCGACCAACTTCAATCATGGTTCAAACGCGGAAGACCATCTCAGTCAATGCTCCTCAATACTTCGGGGTACAATACATGTACATACAGTACATGCATTACCTGGTGTTTCTATCATGTACATACACTTTATTCTCAGTCAACCTGTGTGCACTGCATACCGTGCAGTCTTCCCTGAGCAAGTTGTCTTATCTTACCAGAGAGCTCTTACAAGTATGTAAGTTGTCGCGTGACCTCAACTCAGTCTCACGACACACAGCAAAGCATGAACCCAAGCTCCGACTTAAAACTTTTAAGTTAAAGAGAGTGGTTGCTGCACTCGTCTACTGGAGTCATCTTTTGAATTGTCCGCACCAATAACCTAACCACACTTCTGACCTCCATCCGAACTTCGTATACGCGGTATACTTTCGACTTTCAACCATGTGCAACCGAAGCAAAGCATAGGTCTGCAATGTTCGGCGCGTGGGCCGGAAGGTATGCCTAAGTAGGAGTTTCTATCTAATCCAGATACCTCGCCTGGCCGAGCCGAGGACTTAGCGTAAGGCTCGAGGGGTTGGGGCAGGTCGCGTAGCGGCGCCCCTCGAAGTGCCGTTGCTAAGTCCACAGGCGAGAGCCAACGTGAGAGTGTCCTACCCTCTTTAACATCAAGTAACAAATGCTTAGTCGCTTTGGTGGTCGGCATTGGGCCTTCTCGAACATTCTTCATCTTACCGGTCTATACATGGAGTATACAACTTGCTTCAGTTTTGGTCGGTTCTTGACGATCGTGGTCGGGCGCAAACGGGTACAATAGTCTCGTCACAGCCTAGTTTTCCATATGGTGGACGGGTGCAGCACAAGTGCCTAAGTTAAAAGTCGTTTAAAAATTGAAGTTTGCACCGCTGTTGTGCGCCAGCACAGCGACACTGCACCACATCGTCGCATTGCACGAACACTATGCTGCGGCGTTGATCGTGGCTTTGAGGCTGCGTCTTGCCTCCGGACGGCACCATCTTCCTGGGCCAGGGCGAAATGCACCAACGCGTGCAGGAATTCATATGCTCCGACCAAAGTTTAGCTTGAGTGTCGGCATTGCATCGCCTGGAGGAGTTTTATCGATTGCCAACTGGTTTGGTAGAGCTTGATGCTGTTCTTCGTCAAGTGCTGGGACATTGGCCACGTAGCGTAAAGGCCGGCCACACCGCTCCACAAACAGTGAAATGTATGGCGGTGCTGATCCCTATGGCGTGGATGCCTCCCGCACTTATCGGCCGGGGGACAAGGGCAAGAGTTCATTCTGACTTTTTCCATCTGCGGGACGCTTTGCTGCGTCGCTGTGGATCAAGTATGAAGCTGTACGCGGCATTCACCTTGCTGGCCACTGCGGCCACGCTGGTGGCGGCTAAAACCAGCGACAACGTCGCGCAGCACAGCAGCGGCAGTGGCGACTCGTTCAACTCGACCGTCGGCTATGATCATACGTCGATTCCGACTGTACTACCGACGGCGACGCCTACTCCCGTTACGACAGCCCCTCCTCCGACCAAGCAACAGTCGATCTCGTCTAGTGGCAAGGACGACACGCAGCAGCACTCGTCCCTGGGTAGCGGGAGCGGAGAGTCTCATCAAGCTTCGAGCTCCGGTCAAGGTGACGATAAGACTCCATTGCCAACGGTGGTGCCTACAGCTGTCCCCACTCCCATTGAGCAGCAGTCGAGTCCGTCGAGCGGTAGTGACGCTAACCACGCGTCTCAGCAGGGTAGCTCGACCAGCGAACAGGCATCAGGGAAGAACTCGAACGCTGGAAGTGCCGACGACAAGAAGACGGAGCTTCCGACGACTCCCCCCACTGTGACGGACTTGCCTTCGACCACGGCGCCGCCGTCCACGCCGCCGTCCACGCCGCCGTCCACGCCGCTGCCAGGCTCATCGAGCAGCCATGACGAGGGTCAGAAGGGGTCGAACTCGGGTAGTGGAAGTGAACAGGACAAGTCGAGCTCGAGTCACGGAAGCCTTGAAGGAGAAGAGACCCCGTTGCCGACTCCGACCGGTGCGCCGGCAACGACAGCGCCGTCAACTACGGCACCCGCGACTAGCCCTCCGACCGAAAAGCCCTTGGGATCGTCGAGTAGCGGCCAGGCCACGCAACAGAGCTCAGCCTCTGCGAGTGGCAACGGCAAGACTCCAGCTTCGCATGAGTCGTCGAAATCTGGGAGTGAACAGGATGAGACACAGCCACCGACGATGCCTCCTACTGATGCTCCGACGATTCCTCCCACGGTGAAGCAGTCGGGGTCGGAGAGTGGCAATAAAGACAAGCAGACGTCTCCACACTCGAGCTCGGCAAGCGGAAAGGATGGCGAACAGAACTCGCAGAAGCACTCCGCGTCAGGAAGTGGCCACGATGAGGACTTCAAGGTGTCTCAAGCGAACTCGCAGCACAGCTCTTCTTCTGGAAGTCGCCACGATGAGACCAGTCCGACTTCTCATGAATCTTCGGGCTCTGGAAGCGTTGAGATTCCGATGGTGACGCCTACGATTCCTCCTGTCACTACTCCTGCAACAACAGCTCCTGGTACATCGGCCCCTTCAACCTCGCAGCACTCCAGCAACTCGAAAAGCAGCGACGCTTCTCAGGCATCTCACCAGGACTCAAGCTCAGGGAGTGCTGCTGATAAGAAGACGCAGTCGCCAACAGTGACGCCTACTCCAACGAACACCCCGGCGACGACAGCACCTCCGACCACTAACCACCCGAGCTCGTCCAGTGGCAGTAATGCCAGCCCTACGGCTCAACAAGTCTCCAAATCCTCCAGCGGAAGCGAAGACAACAAGCCCGTGACCTCAAAGTCTTTCAGTGGAAGCGACGACGCCAACCGCTCGAGCTCTGGAAGTGCGCATGGCGAGAAAACCTCCGTACCGACAATGCCGCCGACCGTTTCTCCCGTGACGAAGACCCCTTCTACTAAGCGCCATTCGAACTCATCGAGTGGCGATGACAAGCCTCAAACGAACCAGTTGAGCTCAGCCTCGGCTAGCGGCAGCGATGAGACGCACCAGCAGTCGTTCAGTTCGGGAAGCGTCGATGGCAAGAAGACCCCCTCCCCAACGATGCCCCCAGTCGTATCGAAGACTCATTCGCCGACTACGCCCCCAGTCGCAACGAAGACTCCTTTACCTACGATGCCCCCAACCATAACGAAGGAGCCGTCAACGATGCCTCCGATCGTAACGAAGGCCCCCGTGACGACGACTCCTTCGACTAAGCAGCAGTCAGAGTCGGCGAGCAGCAGTGGCTCTACCAAGACGTCCTCGGAGGGGTCAACTTCCGCAAGTGGAAGTAATGGAACTCATCAGTCCTCGAGCCCTGGAAACAGCGACGAAAAGACCTCGTCACCGACAATGCCCCCTATTGTTCATCGCGCGACGAAAGCTCCTACGACGACCGCGCCGGCGAAGAAGCAGCACTCGGACTCGTCAAGCGGAAGTGATTCTACTCAGCACTCGGATTCGTCGAGTCAAAGCGGTTCTACTGAACAGGACTCGGGCACTTCAAGTGGAAGCAATGATAGCCACCAGAAGGCGAATTCTGGTAGCTCCGAAAGCAAAAAGGACGAGGCACCGACCATGCCTCCTACGGTGCCCCCAGCGACGAAAGCTCCTGCAACCAAGGCCCCTTCAACGACCGCCCCAACCAAGCAGAGCTCGGACTCGTCGGATGGAAGTGAGACAACGGAAGCTCCCGTGACAGAGACCCCAGAGACGAACGCCCCGACCAAGCAGCGTTCGGACTCGTCGGTTGACAGTGAGGCATCCCAAAAGGTCTCGCGTGTTTTCCATTCTTCGGTCCCAGACGCCGACACCGTGGGTGCTGAACAGGACTCGACGAATTTAAAACCGAAGAGCGAGGTCACCCAGAAAGAGGAAACCAGGAATGGTAACGCCGCGAACTGCGCGATGTGATAAGCTAAGATTCTTAGCCTAAGAATCATGTTCTTAAAAAAATCTCCAAAGTAACACAAACTTGTTCATTATTTAACGGAAATTACCGAATATTACCCCGGGCACTTTTTATTAGTTTCTCATTTTCAAAACAAATATGCTAAATTATGGATATTACCCAGTATTTCATACATAAACATACTTTCGACAATAAATTCATAAATATATACTTGATCTTTGTATGGAAGTAACATTGTAACCCAGGGATACACCTTGGGTTACGTTTTAGAGGGTACTATACGGGTAAGGAGTATTATTCGGGAATTTACGTTATTAGAAGCCCATAGTGAACTGTAGAAACTACATTTCTCTAATATTACAGCATGGCCGCCGGTTATGGATGGGTCAGCTTGTTATTTGATTCGAATCAAACTGATTAATGACCGTTTTTATCAGTTTGAAATTGTCTAAAGGGTTTTCTAACCATTAGAATTTCGCGTAAATTGAAGTTGATGGGACCCTGAACATGGCATGCTGACTGCCGGCTTGCGCATTGCTACATGTATCGAGCTGAAGGGGAATCGCCCAAATAACGCTGCGGTACTGTTAGCTGCGGCACGGATGCTGTTAAATATCTTGTTCAGCACGGTAATACTTTCAATTCAGTCTTCATGTGCCATGTTCAACAAAAGGATGACGTCAGGTTGCTAGGGCGTGTAGTACGCGAAATGATGTGCGGTTGTCCGAGCGTGTATAAGAAGTGACATGTACGAGCATGTGTACTATCTGGAGTAATTCGCCGCAATAAAGAAGTTCATCAGGAATGCCACCGCAAAAAAAAACGAATCTTACTATATAAAAGCGTATGTAATCGTAAAAAAGCGTATCTGACGTTTTTATTGGTTTGGAACGTAATTTTCTGAAAATGACCATTCCATACCACCGGTACTTAATTCGTAATTTATTTGTAGCAGACTTATTTCAGATTATCCGGATTTTATGCTGATAGAATCTGGAGTTGTCTTCCGATTTGCATAAAATTCGAATAATCCAATATAATCTGGAAATAAATTACGGATAAAGTACGGCCATGTAGACTTAAGCTTTTAGAGAGAATTCTAAGGCTACAGTACTACGGTAAACAAAGCATCTTCCGGTGGAGACGGACACTACGTACGGCATACCGACCGCAAACTATCCTTGCGTTAGGATTCGCTTTGGAAGTGTGTGGTTTTGGGGCGGTGGAGACTAGCCAGGATCCCAGATGGACCACACAAGGAACCGTCGCTAGAGAAAAATGATGAGGATAGGAAATAGGTAAACGTTGGCGGCGTGAAGGTGGCCACAAGTGATACCTGTTGTGCCTCAATCGTTCTTGTATCTTCGCTCCAGCAACGATTTGGAGCAACAATACGCTCACATTTATTTCAGTTCCTGAATTGGCTCCTACTGCTGGCACGGCACAAAGGAAGAGCTTTTCCCAAAAGGAGTAGCGATTTGACCCATCTGTCTCAAAAGGAGTCGTTGTTGCAAAACGAGTAGTTGGGGTGCACCACATACAGAACTCCCCGCCTTAGCCAAAAAGGTGGGACCAATAAATCTTGCAAGGTTAAGAGAATTGCAAAGGAGACTAAATATACTGATTTATTACAACATTGCGGCGCATTGCTATTGTGCAAGCTTCCCGCACTCGACACTTTCCCTCCCGTTTTCAGTTAAATCAGTATATGGTGAATTTATGCACGGATGTGCATGGATGCTGACAACAGTGATTTGTACTATCTGTGCGAGGTACCAAACTTTATGCAGGCGAGGGTAAGCAGGGGAGTTCTGTACCATCCACATTCCTGATGCAGACCACGCAGGTGCACCACGCCATCCCCAAGGACATTAAGCCGCTGGCTCAGCTGCCCCCCCCCCCACAGGTGACAAGTTCCTGGCCAAGAGCTTGGCTGAGCTTACGGAGTACCTATTGTGGCTGCTTCGCGGCTCCCGCCTCCGTACACAAGTCGCTGGGCAAGTCGTTAATATACGAAACCCAGAAGAGCTGAGACTCACCACGCTCTCTCTTGATCGAGACGCGAACCTCCCAGCCACACACATCACCGGGAATACTCCTGTCGTCGACCGAGGAGATGACAGTTGTCTCTCCCTCGTCATTCGAGACGGCCCCTTTGGGCTTGGTTTTTTTGGCGTGGCTGCAAGTGTACGTCTTCATTGTTCCACTGCTTTTAACACAACAGCGTGTATTGGCATTGTACGTGTAGTCCTGCATGAAATAGGTCGCGTCTGTGCCGGAGCTGAAGCGCATGCCCTCCTTCAATTCAGACGTGCCGTGTTCAGCGTTTAAGTCCATGAGCGCGCGAGCCGATGTCATTGCGATGGTGGGACGGGTCTAGAGCAGGGAGCTGGTTGTGATAGCACTACGAGAAAGATGGAGAATGCCAGCTAAAACCCACGCCAATGTCATACCGCAAATAGCACATACTCTATCCTAAGATCGCCAAGAATGGTATGTGGTGCACCCCGGCTGCTCGTTTTGCAACAACGACTCATTTTGAGACAGATGGGTCAAATCGCTACTCCTTTTGGGAAAAGCTCCACAAAGGAAACCCGAGCGTCGTCGCATCGAAGACGCAGCATACGAATACGTCGATCGTATGTAATCGAGCCATACGATTATTTTGATTGTTTTGCCCCCCTCCCCGCGAACGAGATTTCAAGCTGTCAATGCATGGACGCTACACGAACCTATTCACATGTCAACGCCGTGCCCCTTCACTTCGTGTGGAGATGCCAACTCGGTGTTGGCAACACCCCTGTGACGGGTTTGTCTTTGGCCCTCCCACGGCGACGGCGAGGTGAATTATGACAACTACAATACTTGTTGCTGTACATATACAAACTACGCCACAAGTCTTGTGGTCTCCTGGGGGAAAGTCTCCTTCGACTTTTCGTGAAAAGCAGGCCTTTCGCAGCGAGAACCATGCCCATCAATAAATTCAACATTGGCGACTTTGTCCACTGTAATACTCTGCGCGGTAACCGGCTTGTGGACCAAAACAGGGACTTGGTGACGGGCTGCACACGTGGTTCGACTCGGCAATCGGCAATCGTAGCACGACGCTACCATTCTCGATACCCAGAGGGTCACAAGGCACTGGTGTCTAGACGAGTTCCTTCGTCGAGATCGCGCAGGACGAAGCACAGGGAAGCGATGGGTCCAACGGAGTCGAAGCGTCCTTCATTCATTCCAGCTTTTGCCTCGCAACGACCACTTCGCAGTTGACTCGCTTGCACCTCAATTGTCATGAAGTCGCCGACGTCGTTCACGCTGTTCACCGCGGCCGTCACGCTTGCCGTCGCCAATGCCGAGTACTTCACCGGTGACGGTACGGCTTACACGCTTGCCGACACCACCAACGGCAACTGTAACATGATGTCGTCGCTCGGTTTCGCCACCACCGACTACGCCGCGCTGAACAACGACCAGTGGAGCGGACTGCAGAACTGCGGCCGCTGTGCCGAGGTGAGCTGCGACGATGACCGCTGCGCCGACAAGACCAAGTCGGTCGTGGTGCAGATTCTCGACCGTTGCCCCGAGTGCAAGCACGGCGACCTGGACCTGTCGCCATCGGTGTTCAAGACGCTGACGGGCTCGGACCCGTCGCGCTACACGATCAAGTGGAAGTTCGTGGACTGCCCCGTGACGGGCAACGTCAACTACTGTCTGAAGGGTGGCAGCAACAACTTCTGGACGGCCATCCAGCCGACGAACGTGGCGACCGGCATCAAGAGCCTGCAGATCAACGGCAAGGCTACCAAGATGCTGGACGGAGCGTACTACTACCTGCTTGACGGCTCGGGCAAGGCCTCGACCGACCTGTCGAAGGTGACTGTGTCGATGACCGACATCAACGGTGTGGCCATGAAGGACACGGTGAACCTGAGTGCGGGTTCGTGCACGAAGGGCACCAAGCAGTTCCCCAAATCGAGTGGCGCGCCCCCGGCGAAGACCGGAGCGCCGAAGACTAACACGACGGTGCCGACCACCGCTCCTAAGGTCACGCCGGTGCCGGTGACGGTGGCCCCCAAGGCGCCGGTCACGCCTGCCCCAGTGACCGAGAGCCCTGCCACGCAGACCCCTCCGTCCACGCCTACCGTCACGACCGCCCCTGTTGCTACGCCGTCGCCTGTGGAGCAGACGACGGACGCGCCTGCTACTGACGCCCCTGCCGACACGCCGGCACCTATTGAGCAGTCGGAGACCGAAGCTCCTGTTGCTGACACTCCGGCGCCGATTGAGCAGTCGGAGACCGATGCCCCTGTCGCCGACACGCCGGCTCCGATTGACCAGGGTGAGGTGCCCCCCACCGGCCCGATCTCGGAGGACTCCTCGTGGGTCGACGTGCTTGACTGCGACAAGAAGCCCGGCCAGACTGCTGAGCAGGGCTCTTCGGCCGGCAACGACGAGACCCAGCAGAACTCGAACGCCGGAGACGAAACCCAGCAGCAGCAACAGTCGGGTGTCGGTGGCGAGAACTCGGCCGACTCCCCGGACGTTCCGGCCACGGTTGCCCCCGTCGAGGAGGGCAGCGACGCGCAGACGCCTTACCAGCAGTCGAGCGGCGAGGGCAACATCGAGTACTCGACGTCCGAGCCGACGGTCGCCCCCGCTTCGTCTTCGGCTTCGCAGCAGTCGGGATCCACCAGCGTGGGTGGTGAGGCCGAGAACCCCTCGCAGGACGCCAACTCGGTGGACGCGGACAACGCGAGCCAGTCGTACGAGCAGAACTCGGCCCCCGGCAGCGCGGACGACACGCTGCACGGTTCCGACGTTGCCGGCAGCGAGGACCAGAACACCCCCGTCACGGAGGCTCCCTCCAGCCCCAAGGACTGCCCTATGTAAGCAAAGCGTCAAGCAACGTGTAGATAGTGTAGAGCGTACCTTTTGAGTTTTTATCCTCGGCCCGAAGAGGCAATGTATGGTTCAACCATTTCCAGGATACACACGTACTGTAGCGCCGATAAATGTCGTCAACGTCTTTCAAACAAGCACACATGTTCGTCACGTGTCCATTACGATAACGAGAAGTAACGAGTTGATCAACGGTCAAAGTGAGCTCTTCGAGGTCCTGTATCGGAATAGGGCCTGCATTGAGGAGACCATTTCGACGACTGTCAGCACCCGTCGGCATGGCTTGCACAGTGCAACCTATCCGTGAGCTTTCATAGTTTTGTTCTTTTAGCTAAAATCAAAAGACAATGCGGCTGCGCTCTCAACAACAGGAGAACAGCACACGTTACAGTACTGTGCACTGTACCAGATACTTCATGTAGCGTTTCGCTGCTAACCAGCTCCCAGCCAGCCAGCTACGTGCACGACGGCGGCCGAGTTGGATTTGCGATCTTTTCCTGTCGTCGCCAAGCAGATGGAGGACACCGTTGCCGCTCGGATGGGGTGGTCTTGTGGCTGCTCTGAGCTGTCCACCTGGCACCTCCTCTCCGCCTGCGGCCACCTCGGGCAATCACGTCAATCTCGTGCCGCACGATTCGTGCGGCAGTGGCGACCTCCAGCTGTTCGAGGGTGGACATGCTTGCGCGTCCCTCCCTTACAAGGATTCAGAGTCGAGAAAGAGATCGAAGAGCAGCTCCTCTCGCAAAGGCGAAGGCGCTGGCTGACATGTGACCTGGGTGCCCTAAGAAACGGGCCACCACATGGACAGTCGTGACTAGCGCATGGCATGGACTTGCCGCCGTGGGTACAAAATGAACTCGGTGCCGCGAGTCGAACGACCCCACCGACAACCGCGCCGAAAGCAAAGGGTTTTCCGGAGATTCCTCGCTGAGCTTCAGTTACCGGAATGCCAGCCCCCAATATATATGAAGCCGCGAGCTCTTTTCGCCGAGAAAGAGAAGCCTCAAGCGAAGACGTTTTCGGTACGAAGCATCGCGCGGTGGGGACCGCTTTCTGTCCCGACCGTCGACAGCCACCGCGGCTCCGCAACACCAGCTGGGCTCGGCCTGTCCAGCCGGGCAGCGCAGCCTGCCCGCGACGATCCAGGCGCCGTATGATCTCTTCCTCACACTTTAGACAGGCACAGAGGTTCAGCTCGGCCTGCTCTCTGTCGAGCGAGCGGTACCAAGAGGCAGGCTTTCGAGTTGTGCTCACCACTACCGCATTTGCCGTCCGTCGAGCAATTGCAAAACTCGACATCGGACGGACCCTAAAGTCCCATTCGCGTCGGCGTCGGACCATCACATCGACTTGAAAGTATTCTTCCCTCTAGTATGAAGAGCTTCACGATTCTCGCGACGGCGTCGGCATTGGCGGTGGCCAATGCCGACGAATACTTCACCGGCGACGCCACCGCCTACACTTTGGGGCAGACAAGTGCCGGCAATTGCAACATGATGTCAGCTTTGGACTTCGCTACGACGGACTACGCCGCGCTCAATGACAAGCAATGGGACGGACTCCAGAACTGCGGCCGCTGTGCCGAAGTGTCGTGCGACGACGACCGCTGTGCCGACAGGTCCACGTCGGTGGTTGTGCAGATCTTGGATCGCTGCCCCGAGTGCGCGTACGGCGATCTGGACCTGTCACCGTCGGTGTTCACTACTCTGACGGGCTCGACGCCGTCTCGGTACACCATCAAGTGGAAGTTCGTGGACTGCCCCGTGTCGGGGAACGTCAACTACTGCCTCAAGGGCGGCAGCAACAACTACTGGACGGCGGTGCAGCCGACCAACTTCGCCACGGGCGTCAAGAGTCTGCAGATCAACGGCCAGGACACGACCATGCTCGGCTCGGCCTACTACTACCTGCTTGATGGCGCTAGTCAAACCCAGACGGACCTCACCAGTGTGACCGTTTCCATGACGGACGTGAACGGCAACTCAATCGAGGACACGGTGTCGCTCACGGCTGACTCGTGCACGGAAGGCTCCAACCAGTTCCCCTCGGGCGGATCGCCTGTCCAGCAGAGTACGCCGACTTACGCCAAACCGGCGGCCACGACTGCGGCTCCGACGAAGGCACCGACTCAAGCGCCTACACAGGCACCGACATCGGCACCGACACCGTCACCCACGCCGACACCCACGCCGACGCCTACGCAGACGCCTTCACCCACCACGGTGCGTCCTGCTACTGATTCTCCTGCCACTACTGCCCCGTCCTATCAACAGCAAGAGATCTTACCCACTCCTGTTCCTGTGTCTACCACCGCGACGCCCACCACGGCCCCATCAACTACTGTTCCGACTGCCCCACCGACTACCGCTCCGGTAACAACCACTCCTGAATCTGCTATTACTCAGGACTCGGAGACTGCCAGCGGAAGCGATGCCATCCAGAAGACCACTCAGCAGCTTTTCAACGTGACGGGAACGGTCGAGCCTGAGGCCACGGCTGCCCCTACGAAGTCGACCAAGTCGTCCAAGACGTCAAGCAATACCCCCACGACTTCAACTGACGATGACTACACTCAACAGCAGACGCAGCAGAAGGTGGGTGTGCCCGCGGCGACCACGGCTGCTCCGTCGACGGGCACCGAGCAGCAGACCACTGACAGCCAGGGCGACGATGACGAGGCCCAGCAGGCCAACACCAAGTCTGGCGAGACGTCGAGCGGCACTGACCCGGTAATCATCATTCTGTCTTCAATGGGCGCTATCGGCCTCGTGGCCCTTATCGTCGTTGTGGTGGTCGCCAAGAGGAAGAACATCCAGGAGCAAAAGGCTCGCGACTTCGAGGCCCCCTCCATGGTGAGCGTGCAGTCCTTCGACGTGCAGAACACTCCTTCCGACCGGAGACAGGCGTTCGGCATCCTCTAGGTTTGTCGACAACCCATAGTCTTGGTGTGAAGAAGAAGCTATGACTTCCATCAGTTTTTTATTCGTGAAGAATCAAGTTCAGTCCCTAGGTAATGCAGTGAGTTGTGTTTGGTTGTGCGCGCTGTCGTAATAAGAAGAACTAGAATCAAAACCATATTGGAGCGACGCTTTTGTGCCAAAGTGGAGACGTTGCACATGAACCATCACAAGTGGATGGACAGCAAATCCGCCCAAAGGATAACATTGCTACGTTGACAAATTACTAGCGCGGAACAAGTGAGTGTGTATCTGCTGCTTGCGTTGCTTTGCTACACAAGCTGAAAGGAATGGGTGTCCTTCAAGGACCCCTTACCTACATGCACATTACAACAGAAATCTAAAGCGATGACTTCAACGAAATCTGCGCATATACATGTGTATATTTGGACATGATAAGTTACAGATTCATTGTAATTTAACCTTCTGATTAGCCGAAGTGCTTCACTGTCGTTTTGGTTAGCGCTGTAAGTTGTTTTAGACTCCTCGTCTTTTCTTCTGTGACTTTAGCAGCGTTCGAGTACTCTATTAAAATAGATTTATTGGCGAGAAATACTCGATGAATTTCTAATTCCAGGCTGTGAAGGCGCCATTGCAGGAACAGCAACTCGCTTTATGGCACGTAGAACATCGAAGTTCGATGCTCGATTCGAACAGAGCCCAATTCCGAGCCCCACGCGCAGTCCACCCCCACTTGGCCCTTAGCTAGCGCCGATGCAACAAGACGCTTTACCAGCGCGAGATTTGTTCTGCGCATCGCTCGATCATCGAGACGAAAGGCAGCACACTCCAATCCTAAAGTAATCTGTGTGAGTGTGACGCCGAGCAAGGAAAAAAGTTGATTTCACTATGAGCCGCCGATTGACTCGCCATCCTGGAAAATGGTTGTTCGAAGACAAATGTTGCCGTTCACCTTTGCGCGCATTTTGCGTTCGCACAGCGTTACATCGCGGAGGCACATCCCTGGTCGTTCCTTGAGCTGTTCCTTGAGCTGGTCTGGCAAACGCCGCGCCGCCCTGCCCTCCTTTCCACTCGGGGCTGGCCATCTTGTCGCCCTTGCTCGCCGCTCTCACTTTCCAATCCGCCTTCCTATCGACACGATGGTCAACGTCCTGCAGTACTCCGCGCTTCTGGCTCTGGGCGTCTCCGCCGCTTCCGCCGGCCAGCAGACCTACTTCCAGGGCGACGGCACGCCCTACGACCTCAGCGGCGTGAACATGGGCAACTGCGCCTTCATGTCGTCGTGGAGCCAAGCGGCCACCAACTACGTGGCCGTGAACCAGGCGCAATGGGACGGACTGACCCACTGCGGCCAGTGCATCGAGGCTACGTGCATCGACCCCAAGTGCAAGAACAAGAACTCGGCCGTGATCCTGCAAGTCGTGGACCGCTGCCCCGAGTGCCGGTACGGCGACTTGGACATGTCCCCCAGCGCGCTCACCAAGATCGTGGGCCACAACCCGGGCCGCATCAAAATCGGCTGGAAGTACGTGGACTGCCCCAATCCGGGCAACATCAA
This sequence comes from Phytophthora sojae, assembly GCF_000149755.1. Classification (NCBI taxonomy): domain Eukaryota; phylum Oomycota; class Peronosporomycetes; order Peronosporales; family Peronosporaceae; genus Phytophthora; species Phytophthora sojae. The sequence goes on from NW_009258115.1 coordinate 8,477,262, forward strand.
GGTGTGCCTCAAGCAGGGCAGCAACCCGTGGTGGGTCGCCGTGCAGCCCACGAACACGCGCATCGGCGTCAAGAGCGTGGCGATCAACGGCAAGCCGGCCAAGCTGCTGGATGGCGCCTACTTCTACTACATCGAGAGCGGCGACGAGGTGCCCTTCAACAAACTCAAGGTGGACATCACCTCCGTCGAGGGCGACAGGGTCTCGGGCACCTACTCCATGTCGATCGGCCAGTGCGTCGACACCAAGCAGCAGTTCTAAGAACAACGTTATTTGAGCTTCAAGTACGGTTGCGTGCCTGTAGACGAACGTGGCGTGGGCCTACCTAGAAACTATGACGTGAATATCAATCAACCGTTTCGTTTTACTGTCCGACAAACGTGATACCCTTCAACAAACGCGTTAGGGTACTGTATTGCATGTAAATGTAGCATCTACACAAGTAAGCTTACAGTATCAAGTCTCTATGTGCATCTGCAGAGTTGATTTAGTAAGAGGGATGACCATTGTGTTGACCACATCTGAAGGTGCATTAGGATTTCTCGCTTATGACCAAACGCCCATTCGTCTGCAGGATCAACAATATCCAGCGTTGGTGCTGTGTATGCCGTTCAGCTGCCAGCCGGACAAGCCGTCGACGCCGTCATGCGAAAGTCAGGAGTCGACTCCAAGTGAGTCCCAACATCCAACAGCAGGACAGCTGCAGGATGATCAAGCTCGCCATCCTCTTCGTCCTGGGCGGCCAGATGCCTTCGCAGCGAGAAGCTGGGCGCTCGTTTCCAGACGCCAACATTGCGCGCGTGAACCTGTGAACTGAACTTCAGCCTAAACGTCCCACTGCTTGACCGACGTGACAACCGGACGATAACCAGCTGGGACGATCGCCATCGTGCCATCATCTTGCAGTCGACGGCCCAGCTCCTACAGCTTGGTCCGCCCACTTGGATATTTATCAGCAGAGACCACAAACAACGACCAATTTAGCAGCAGAGACCACAAACGATGTGATTGGTTAATAATAAGTAGGCCTGCCAAGGAGCCGACAGCCATCCATGAAAGCCGACTGTGATCGCACACAACGCAATTCAAGATCTGACAAGCACTCCAACGACCCAACCAAGCTACCATATCCACGCCTTCTACCCCAGCTAAGATTACCATCCTAAGCGGCCTATGAAACGGTTGTCCGCTGCTTCATGACTGCTGATGAAGTCGCGATGGCTCTGGCGGGCGTTGATGCCGTGCCAGAGTCCAAGTGGTTTAGGTCGACGGCTACCGAGAAGCGCCGTGAAGCTGTACTGAATTTGTCTGATAACATCAATGCTAACCCACCTATTTACCGCCTTGCCTGCGAGCGTTTGGTGGATTTTGTGTCGCGCCTGCACCATGCGTGGGCTGTCGACAAGAAGTGGACTATCGTCGAAGTCCAGGAAGGCTGCCCGCCCGAGGAGCTGCACCGCGATTTCCAGCCCACCGAGACCACGGCAGCCATCAAGAGACACGAGTGGGTGCAGTCATCGGTCATGGTCTCCCTTCACGAGGGAACGAAGCTACTGGTGGTGCCGGAGGCTTTCGGCGGGAGTGCTGTTCGTTTTAATACTGTGGAGTTAGAGCTCCGCGCAGGCGACATGGTGCTATACCGTGGGGATCTGCCCCCCGTGAGCGCGGACCGCAACGTGCACGTCGTGGCGCGTCTTCTGGTCGACGGCATCGAGCATACCGGTGCTGCGGAATCGGTTGCGTGGGGATTCTACCGCTGCAACTACTGCTTCAAGCGCTGCGAGTCTAAGCGTGTGCTCTCAAACCATGAGCGCTACTGCGACAGCAACCCGAACAAGGAGGAGATCGCTCGGAAGCGCAAGGCCAATAACGACAAGGGGGCCTACTGCGCCAAGTGTAAACACCACTTCGGCAAGAAGAACGCCTACGATGTCCACAAATGCTACGCTTAAAAAGTAGTGTAGGTGTTTATTTTAAATTAAAATAAAGTCTACACAACTTGGAGCCTTATTACTTTCTTCTTCTCTTATAATACTAATTATTATTATTATAACTATTATAATTAAAAACTAAACCTTAAAACATGTATGACGCGTTTGTAGGGGATTTATGACCTACGCTAGGGAAATTCCGCATTATTTCTTATAGATTTCACTGACCTTAGAAATATGTTATTATTTTCACGCTGTTAATGTAAGACAGCTGCATTATAAGTTTTATACTACATATGACCGACTATACAACTGTTCCATCCAACTAAACAAGTGAATGCAACTACAATAGGCTATTTTACTTATGCGTCCGTGAACTTATCACGGATCTTTATGGTACTCTCATGGATCCGCATGACGACTCATGGATCCTTCACGTTGATCATGGATCCAAGTAGGTTATCATGGATTGTCTACGGCAAGATCATGGATCTAGGTTAATTCTAGTATATATATATGTTGGCTACTTTTTTTTTATCGGTAATCCTTTATTTTCTAGAGCTACAGAAATTTTTCGACAATAGTCGTCATGGATCATTCAGGTGTTTTCATGGATCCCCATGAGAAATCAGGGAATTGTTAGTATTCAGTCATACATTCACGTGAAATCTCGTGGATATTATAGAGTGCAATCGCCGTAGATCGTTGGATCTGTCGCCCGGCTTGTAGATACAATGGAGAAGGCTTCACAGCGCTTGTCAGCGACAAAGTATCGTGGAGAGGCAATCGGATGTTGACAGCCGAGAAAACATCGTAGAGTTTTGGCACCAAGACGCCTGGTGAAAATAGTGGCGTGTGTCGTACATCGGCAACGGAGCGTCTTTTAGCTTAGATCGTGAGAATATTACAGCTTGGATGTGCCGACATGGCACTTGCAGCTGCTCAGATACCACACAACGTGTACAGGTACCTTTGTCCATATCTATCTCAGCCACACTTGTGTTTCCACAGACATTCCGCTCGTCAAAAGCATCAAACACGTAGAATAGAGGTTCCTTTGGCGGCAAAACGTTTTGCTTGGCAACGTTTTTCTTCGCTGCGTCTAGTAGCTTTTTAGCATGGGGGGTCACATCAAACTTCGCCATGTGCCATTTTCTGAGCAAGTTCAATCGTTTCTGGCAAACACTAACCGCACGAGTACAAAACGCCATCAGCGAGCTGAGTACCAAATTTTCACGTACACGAGTCCAGAGTAGGCCATTGTTGTCACCTTCGATGCCGCTAGTAGTGCGCACCCCGAATAGTGGTAGTGGATCCCCATGCTTAGAACAGTGCCCCAAGATTCATTCAGCCACGACAATTCCGCGGGCGTTGGCTGCATGTTACCAACCACGCACCAGTCGGTGGGATGGATGCGACGAAGGTACTCGTGTACGTGTTCTTCTACCACCTTGTCACCCGCACACTTAACAATGCCAGTTGGGTATCTTTTACGTAAGCGATCAATCGCTGCATCGTATGCCTCCGCAGTCTCCGTGGATTGCAACTCGAAAATGTCGTCATTCAAATGCTCTTGATTCAGCTTCAAAGACTTAAATCGGTCCATGGTGTTGAAGCGAATGTGCAACGAGCAGAACTTGAGATGAACCTGTAGACCGAGTTGGGCGAGGAGCACTTCGGCGCCAAGCTGTTTACCTCAATCACAAAAGGTAGGTCGGTCGTGCAAGTGTAACCCAGCCGCTACACAGTTGCAGAAGAACCAGGCGAAATTGTCCACAGTCTCCTTGTGTATATACGCCACGGCAACAGGAACATTCTTCTTTTCTCCATCCTTTCCAATGAGGGTCAAACATATTCCATTGTAGCCCGGGTCCTTCATATGGGTTCCATCACACTCCCATACTGGAAGGAGGCTATCTTGTAGCTGGACAGCGCTTCCAATCGACAAAAAACTCCTAAAAATTCTGCCTTCCGCGTCTAGTTGAAGGCACACTCTTGATCCAGTGTTTTTGGCTGCAAACTGGGTGAGAAAACTAGGTTGTTTACCGAATTCGTCGACGGGATCCTTCTTTTGGCTAGCCTTCGCCTTCCGCATGGCACGGTACACTAGGGAAGAATGCGCAGAGAGGTCGAAGCCGTCGATTTGTTTAATACTGTTCACTACTCGTGCCTTCGATGTGTTGTGTCCTTCCACGATGACGGCCTTGAACCCTGGTAATTCCACAATATCTTCAAGCATGAACTTCGGTACACTACAGCAGCACTGACCATGTTGAAGATCGAGCTTGCCAATATACCAGGAACCTTCAGGAACGCCGGACAGCTTGGTCTTGGGCTTCTTGCGCTGTGTATCGTTTGGGGTAGCTGAAGAACCTCGCTTCTCTGTCAACGTAATAGAACACGTACAGTTGCTATCAATGCAATACCAACGTTTCTGACAACCCGTGCCTTTGTTGCGCTCAACTCCAATGTTGTTATTCAAAGCATAACGTCTGATGAATCCCCCGGCTTCGGGTAAATCAGGGAAGTGTGCGTGCAGAACTGGTTCGTCGAGACCATGAAGACGCAGCAGATCGAGCCTTGACCTTGGCGCGCTCATGGTTGCAGCCCGGTCCGTTTTCGCGACTAACATCAACACCGGCAAGTCTCTATTACCTCAAAAAAATTAACCAATCACATCGTTTGTGGTCTCTGCTGCTAAATTGGTCGTTGTTTGTGGTCTCTGCTGATAAATATCCCCGCCCACTTCCCGCCCGAATCACGCGTCAAGTGCGGTTCCCACAGGCAGCTTGTGCCTGCCCACGTGTCGGCGCCGCCGACATGCTGATCGACCCGAGCAGACGCTGGCGACTCGAGGCTCCACGTGGTTTCACCGAAGTTGGCGCGCGTTAAACGCGCAGCAAGCTCCGCGTCCGCCTGCCACTGCAGAGGCGTCGGGCTCGCTGCACTGCACTGCGTGGAGACACTACAGTAGGTATCCGCCCACCTGCTCAAGTCCCTTGCTGGCTCGAGAGCGAGCCGCGCGCAAGGGCCGGCGAGCTTGAAGCCGTCCGTTTAATCCAAAGAAACGATGACGCATCGGTCGATTGTGCTGCTCGTGAACCAGGAACTTTGCTGTCCGTCTGGTGCACATCGGGCAGATCTTGTCCCGCCAGCCCCCCCCTCTGGCCAAGAGCCTGCTGTTCGCGCCCGATGTCAACGTCCTGCTCTGGCCCACCGAGCTGCTCACTTTCCATTCCGCCGAGCAAAGCGCACCACCAATTGAGACCATCCAGCCACAGCTCACAGTCTTTCCAACCATGGTCGCAGCTCTCCGATTCACAACAGCTCTGTTGGGCGCTGTTGCAACATTCGCCGCTGCAGCCGACGAGTACTTCGAGGGCGATGGCACGAGCTACACGCTCGGACAGACGAGCAGCGGCAACTGCAACTTCATGTCGGCCATCCCGACGGCCTCCACCAACTACGTCGCGCTCAACCAGGCGCAATGGGACAACCTCGGCGGCTGCGGACGCTGCATTGAAGTGTCCTGCATCGACGAGCAGTGCACCGCCAAGAACAAGACGGCGGTGGTGCAGGTGCTCGACCGCTGCCCGGAGTGCGCGCACGGCGCGCTGGACCTGTCGCCGACCGTGTACAAGGAGATCACGGGCCTGGATCCGAACCGCCTCACGGTGCGCTGGCGCTTCGTCGACTGCCCCGACCCGGGCACCCTGCAGGTGTGTCTGAAGGAGGGCAGCAACCCCAACTGGATCGCCGTGCAGCCGACGAACAGCCTGGTGGGCGTCAAGAGCGTCACGGTGAACGGCGCGGCCACGAAGATGCTGGACGGCGCCTACTACTACGTCGCGACCACGTCGAACGCCGATCTATCGGCGGTGAAGGTGGCCGTCACGTCCATCAACGGGGACGTCATCTCTGGCTCGTTCGCCCTCACGGCCGGCAAGTGTACCGACACCAACAAGCAGTTCGGCAGCGGAAGCGGCGACGACACCACGCAGCAACACACGCCTGCGACGTATGCTCCGTCACCGACGACGGCTGCCCCGAAGGCCACCACCGCTGCCCCGGAGCCTGCCACAGAAGCACCGGCTGCTACTACCGCTACGCCGTCGACTACCGCGCCGACACAGACTAACGGCAGCGAGGCATCGGACGAGGGTTCTTCCGACGAGACCGACCAGAGCTCGCAGTCGGAGGACACCAACCAGTACGAACAGAGCTCGCAGAACGATGACAGCACGCAGGATGAAGCTTCTTCGGCTGCCATGACCACGGCTCCGGTCGCTGAATCCACCCCACCGGCCACACCGGCATCGACACCGGCAACGCCGGCATCAACCCCTGCCGTACCCGAATCTACCGACGCGCCGACACAGTCCACCGACACGTCCAAGTGTAAGGTGCGAACCCGTCGCCACCGCAACTAAGCATTCGTCTGTGCGCCCCCAGTATCATCCGTTCTTGTCGAGCGTTGCGTTTTCGCTGGAAGATGCGTCGTGTATTCGTAGTCCTCGTCCGTTTGAAGGGGCTCTATTATCTAATAGACTCTGGTCCACCTTACAACTTCCTCGTGTACGCTATTAGATAGAGGTTCCTACCGCTCGGGCCACCGCCACGACTCGTGGCACGAGCTGGAGTTGACCTGACTGACCAGACGATGCCAAATGAGACTGACGTCGGTCCCAGCTGTCGAGAGCTGAATGCGGCGCTCGTGCCTCTAGCGACGCACACCTGCGCGCCCAGTGCTCTGAGCATCGCCATCTGCGGCGTCGGAGCTGCGTGCGTCTGCGGTCTGATGCCGGCTGCACCTCGTCCCCTCCAAAGCAAGGCAAGGCGAGGCAAGGCAAAGCAACACCGCACCGAGACCCCGCGCGGCTCACTCGATGAGCACGACGACCCCGTCGCTATCAGTTTCGCTGGCGCCGACGCCGCGCTAGCCACAAGTGCAGTGAATCACTGAGTGATCACTCGGCACTCGACGCCGCGAATCATCCGTCAAGATGGCGGCGTTCCGGCATGAAACCTTCAGGCGCCCCCAGCTGTCGCCCAAGAACAGGCCGGAGGGTGCTCGACACTTCGCTCTCGGATCCAGGAAGAGCAAGCACGCCAAATGGGCGGCAGTTCACGTGGCCAGCCGTTGCCGCGTCGGATACTGTAGATATCCTGGTCTCACCCCACTCACGGACCCCGGCAACGCTTCCCACCATGCGCCCACTTTCCAATTGTCATTCACCCCAGACAATGGTCTTCCGCACCCTTGCAGCTCTAGGAGTCGTCGCCGCTGTCGCCGGCGTGTCGGCCGAGTACTATGAAGGTGACGGCACGAGCTACACGCTGGGCGACGTCAGTGACGGCAACTGCAACTTCATGTCGGCCATCCCGACGGCGTCCACCAACTACGCAGCGCTGAACAACGATCAATGGGACGGCCTGGCCAACTGCGGCCGCTGCGCCGAGGTGTCCTGCGTTGACGACCAATGCACGGACCAGAGCGCCACCGCCATCGTGCAGATCTTGGACCGCTGCCCCGAATGCAGCTCCGGCGACCTCGACTTGTCCCCGACAGTGTTCAAGAACATCACCGGCTCGGACCCGAGTCGGCTCACGATCCGTTGGAGATTCGTCGAATGCCCCAATCCCGGCACCATCAAGGTCTGCCTCAAGACCGGCAGTAACGGCTACTACGTGGCCGTGCAGCCGACCAACACGCTTGTCGGCGTGCAGACCGTGACGATCAACGGCGAGTCGACCTCGATGGTGGACAGCACCTACTACTACCTTATCACCAGTACCAGCGACGTCGACCTGACCTCGGTTAAGGTGTCAATCACGTCCATCGAGGGCGAGACTGTGGAAGGCACGTACTCGCTGACGGCCGGCGAGTGCGTGGACACCAACCAGCAGTTCACCGCGAGCAGCAGCAGCCAGACGAGCAGCCAAACCAGCCAGACTTCCACTTCAACGTCGACATCGACCAGCACCTCGGCTCCTGCGTCGACGAAGGCCACGCCCACTTCGACTACGGCGACACCTACTACTACTTCGGCTGCGATAACGCAGGGAAGCAGCGCCGCTGATGAGGCCTCGTACGCGGAGGAAACGACCAGTGCCCCGACCAGCACCACTGCCGCCCCTGTTTCGACAACTACCACCCCGGCGTCAACCACCGTTACGCCGGTATCTACTACTTCGACACCGGTGTCGACAACAGCAGCGCCTGCTTCAACAACGGTCACGCCGGCATCGACCACAGCTACGCCAAGTGTCACAACTGCGACCCCGATATCGACGACAGCGCCTACTACAAGTTCTCCGAAATGCCGTGTGAGGAGCCGACGTGACTAACTGCTTGGAGCTGCTCGTAGTTGTTCGGATACAGATTTTGCCCACGTAGTGATAAAAGCGTTCTATGAGTGAATACACCACACCATTCCAGCACCGTAATTTTGGCTAGTTTTATTTTATGAATTCCCCGCGGAGATATTTCAAATCCAGCTTTGACGATAAAAAAGCAACGACGATCTCAGAAGAGTTATTGTGCCAATTTTTCTAGCGTGGAGGCATGATCAAACCCCAACGGATCCTCACCCGTGGTGAATACACTATTGGAGACCAGGCTAAAGCGTGGGGATGCGTAGTTCGAAGTTGGGGGGGGGGGGGGGCAAGCTAATGTCTGCGCGCGGACGTTGGTTTCAGAATTCCATAGTGAATGATTCGAGCTGGCAGACACGGACGGATGTAGTAGCTACTGATTTATTGAATCGGTTATGGCGGGAATCTCGAATGCTCCGCAGGCGAATGCAGAGAGTGCGTGAATGTTCAATCCATGAGTGCGGCGCTCCGTCCCGCGCGCCTGACTGCAGCAGCAGCTAGTGATAGTAGCTCCGGCAGTAGCGGCGGCGACATCGACAACCGTGTTGCGGCGACGACCGCTTCATGGTGGAGCGATCGTCGAGATCATGTGGAGCTTGCTGTCGATCTGGCAGCAGTCGTTGTAGACGCGGAGCTTTGTCGGCACGACCGTCACGATTGAGCCCGGTGGTGGTAGCATCGGGTTGTCCTTCTTCATGCCATACAGTGAAAGCGTGATGAGGTATTTATTTGCTTCAAATGTGTTCTCGCGCTGCGCATCTTGGTAGACCTGCACCGCAATGATGTGTGAGAGCCGTGTAGTTACAGGACGTTTAATGCTTGAGCGGGTCGACGATGTAGCGCAGCGGTACCTTTTGCTGGTCGGCCAGTAGTTCGGGCGCTCGCTGGTCGCCCAGATAGACGCACAGGAAGCGCGCTCTGTGGGTGTTGTCCTCGGCGGCCCTCGAGAGTCGCGCCTGGATCCGCACCGATCCGCGGATCTGGGGATCGGTCATGTCGTTGCTGGCAATAAACGCCCGCAAATCTCAACCATGACATGCACGCAACAACGTCAGCACCAGACTGGCAGTTCGCAGCGGCAAGTGTACCTTCGATGTTGTCGATGACGCGCGGTTTGTGCATCTCGAGGTACTTCTTCAACTTCTTGACGGGCGAGACATACTCACGCTGCGCCGGGTCGCTCGACGCGCGCTCGTGTTTCTGCTTTTCAGGGGGCGCTACAGCCGAAGACAGCTCCGGCACTGTCAAGATTGGCATCGGTATCGCCATCGACGGCGAACGGCTGCCGAGAGCCGTCACCATCGTCGGCGTTGACACTGTGGCTGCGACCACAGCCGCAGACGTGAGTGTAGTGGCCGACGTCACTGGCTCGTCGGCGTGCTGGGACTTGGCGTGCTTCTTGGGCAGCATCGACTGGATAGGCGAGGTCGTGGACGCTACTTGAGATATGGAGTCCCGCAGCGCTGCTTCACGGCGCGGTGCCGATCGTAGCGATCGCTTGGGCAGTGCCGTTGCGCATGAAAGCCGATGCGCATTGAAGCCGTTAGGGTCGTGATTGGTGCAAAATGCCAATAGTAGGCGGCCATATATGGTTGACTCGTTGAAGTTGTCGTTGTCAGTGAAAAGCGCTGCCGGTGAAGCGCCAACGCTCATCAGCGGTCGAACGCTCGCGAACTTTACCATCTGCCTCGAACACACCACCAAGGAAACGCAGTTTGCACCATTTGATCTGCTCGTCGTAGACGGGATCTCCATGATGAACAAAACGCAGTGGCTGAAGCTCGACCGCCTGTTGCGTCGCTACATGCACGTCGCCTGCGTGCCGTTCGGCGGCGTGCACATCGTGCTCGTCGGCGACTGCAGATGCCGCCGGTAAGGGCGGGTCCAATCTACTTGGACCCCATGTACAAGGCACGGCCGAGCACCGTCAACGTCCAGGGCTTCGAGTTGTGGCGCCAGGTTACAACCATCGTCGTGCTGGACGAATCGGTCCGCTTTCGCGAGGATCCCGAATGGGGAGAAGGCTACCGAAACGCGCGCGTAGGGCACTGGACCCGAATTCGTGGCAATGATCAACGTCCGCGTGTGCAACCACGAGCTGCACGAAGGCGATTTCCTCGCCGACAGCGCCGGCGTGTTGTCTGCGTTCGTGACACCCGAGAACGCCACTCGGCTCGCAATCAACAACGCCTTCATGAAGGCGACCGCGTCGGTCCTGCCACGCGGAGTCTATCCGACACGCGTGGTCGCAAACTTCAAAGGTGCGCTGAATGCGCTTAGCGTGAGCGACCTGCGGTAAGTCTTGAGTCTTCCCGACAATCGCTTTGGACGGATGGCCCCGTACCTTGATCTCATGGACGGCATGCCAATCCAGGTGACCCAGAACGTCGCGACGGCGAATGGCATCGCGAAAGGCACGCTCGGCAGACTCGAGTATGTCCACTTCCCGGCCGACACCGAGTTCCGGCTCGCCCGTGATGCTGCAACGTTGATGATCGTGCGCCTGCCAAGCCGCGCACCTGAGTACGCCGTGATCCGCGTGCCACGCCTGCAGGCCGGCCGGGCTGCGACCCGGAGTTGTTTCCTGTCTTCTTCAACACGAAGGCCTATGCGAAGACCACAATCAGGCTCGCGCCAGCGCCCGACGGCCAGCCGCGCGCCGTCACCGTGAGACCGCAGCAATTCCCTTCGTGTGCGCGGTCGGGTCGACCGTGTACAAGGTCCAAGCCGAAACGCTGCGGTCGATGGTCGTCGTGGACTGGAAGTCGTCGATGGCCGTGATTAACAAGCCGCAACAGACTTATCTACTTGTCTCGAGGGTTACAACACACAATGGACTACTAGCTCTACAACCCATGACGGCGAAGCTGGCAGCGTGGTCCAGGCCACCGGCGCACGCGATACAGGAAGAAGAGCGGCTAAGTGGTCTCAGCGATGCCACGTTGGCGGGTTTCCACCTGCCAGTGACCGCCAACGTGGCAGACCGGGGCCCCAATCCAAGCAGCCATCCAACCCCCAGCGAAAAACAATGAACCAGGTTGCTTTGAAAGTCACTAACATCGATAATCAACACGTTAGCGACCACCTTGCAAGTGCATGCACATTGCACACGCACCTCTGGACTTTACTCGTGAAGCTTCGTCACTCGCTCAATGAATGCATTGGCGCGCCGTACGCATCTTGACTAGCTGCAGCACTCAAGACTTGCGCTAAAACTGCTGTTGCCGTCCCCGACGGCGATTGCGTAGCGCGTGCGAGCGCGCTCGATCCTCTGCTGTCGCCGTCGTTCTGCAAGTGACCCACCACCCGCAACATCCCCGTCTGATGTCGCCCGAACGTCGCCTGAATGGCTACCGAACGTCGCCCGAAGGTCGCACGATCAAAACGCGCCGCCTTTGGTAGACCCCCTACCGTAGTTCTTCGAACTACGAATTATTTCGACACGATCCCATCTACGAAAAGATTCGCGACTCGTGAACTTTCGTTGGATTTGAGTTACTGGTCTCCGGAATTAGCACGATCTCATACAAGTGGCCAAACCAACATGCTTCCCCGAAATGGTCTTCTTGGAGCTTGTCATGCGTTAAATGCGCAGTGCTGGAAATATCGCCATGAGATCATGCACTCAAAATAAAGGTAAGGACCTGACACTGCAGTCTCGGTGGGGGACCGCCATTCATCCGATTCAACGTCCATGACCTGATCTCTTCTTATGCTAGTCGAGGAAACCAAGACCCCACCACCCACCAACTATGGTGGGCCTTCACACCTCGACGATGACCAGCTCGGGGCTCTTGCTATGCCACTTCTCACTTCGACTTCGACCTCCAAAGCCACAAGTTCAGTTCAACACTCATGATCAGCACGTCGGTCTTCCGCGCTCTGCTCACTCTGTCGGCCACCGCAGCGGCAATGACCTCGGCCGAGTTCTTCGAAGGGGACGGCACCGCCTACACGCTCTCTCAAGTCAGCAGCGGCAACTGCAACTTGATGTCTGCCAACAGCATTGCGCCCGCCAACTACGCCGCGCTGAACCAAGTACAGTGGAATAACTTGGGGAACTGCGGCCAATGCGCTCAAGTCTCCTGCATCGACTCGAGATGCACCAACCCGACAGCGTCCGCCATCGTCCAGATCGTGGATCGCTGTCCCGAGTGCAAATACGGCGACTTGGACCTCTCCCCCACCGTCTTCAAGACCATCACGGGCTCGGATCCAAGCCGCCTGAAAATCCGCTGGCAGTACGTGGACTGCCCGAACCCAGACACCCTCAAGATCTGCCTGAAGGACGGCAGCAACGGCTACTGGACCGCAGTGCAGCCAACGAACAGCATTGTCGGCATCCAGAGCGTCAGTATTAATGGCCAAGCCACGACCAAGTTGGACGGAGCCTTCTACTACGTTGCGACGAGCTCGACGGGGGCCAACCTCAACGCGGTGAACGTGGCAGTGACCTCAGTCAACTCTCAGGTCATTCAAGGCACGTACTCGCTCACTGCAGGCCAATGTGTCGACACATACCAGCAATTCGCAAGCTCCTCCGTTGCAGCACCCGCACCGACCCCCAAGTGCAACGTCCGCCGCAGCCGCAACTGAATTTTGGGCCACACTCTGTTCCTCCGATTCACTAACGCTTAGAGAAGACCGCAAAGTTACCATTACAGTGCACGATTAAAAGGGGCCGTACCTTGGCACCCAATTGTACATTTCAAAGCTAGACCTAACAAAATAAAATGAATGGGATAATGCACCATTTGATGCCTGGGTGAAGGAAACTCAATTCTACCAAACAAGCCGCTCGAATATTACTGCATTGAGCCATTCTTCCTGCTACACAACAACACTGCAAAAACAAGGTTAGAAGAAAAAAAATTAGCCAGCAAATTTCACGAAAGCGTCGACTCACTTGCTGTTGGTTGTTCCGGTCGGTTGTGCACTAGTAGCCCCACTTGCTGGTGTCTGCTGTTGCTGCTCTGCGTTCGTCGGTTGCTCGCACGTGACGTAGCTGCGCTTGAGCGTGAGTCCGTTCCGTCGAATGAACTTGGTGACCCAGTTCTCCGAGGCCTTGAACGTCGAATCCGAGCGCTGGAACATGTGCTGCGCCGTCTTGGCGATCCACTTTCTGGTGACGCGGTCCTTCTTGGCTCGCTCCTGGATCACCACCACCAGCAGCTTCTCCTCCGAGTCCTCCAGGTACGGCTTGCGTCCTCCTCCGCTGATACGCTTCTTGCTGCCCGAGTCGCCCAGGATCTTGTCCCGGTTCTTCCACCACTTGCGGAAGGAGGACGCACTGACGTCCCAGTTCAGCGCCCCAAAGTGTTTCTCCGCTCGAGATGGGACCCCCTTGCCTGGACCCATTATCCAGTGGATGGCCTCCTTCTTCATGCTCAGTGGGATACTCTTGCGCTTCACGGGCGGGGGCGACGCACCCGGGTGGACAACTGCAGGCGGTGCCTGCGCTTGGACCGTTGATGACGCATCGGAAGTGGACCCAATTGCCTCCGCAGCTGCCGATAACGGCATCAAGTCGACGACACTACTGTCTGATTTCATGGGCTTGGTCTCGACAGTCGCAGTCGCCGGCGCGCCAGTATTAGGGCGGGGTCCGGCCGCTTGGGAGTGGGCGGGCGCTTGGGCCTGGTTGACGGCGTATTGCTGCTGGAGCTGCATCAGCAGGTGCTGCGTGGCCGGGTCCAGCATCCCGTCGGGCCCCGTGGCGGCATTCACGAGCACCAGCACCTCCTCGGCCGACGGCGCCTTCATCATCTCTTCCTGGCGCGCTGGTAGCGGAGGGGGGCCGATTAGTAGACCGTCCGAGAAACCGATTAGAAGCCCGCTGAACTTGCGGTTTGTATGAACTACAGTTAGCAGTCGTCTATGTACGAATGGGTGTGCGCCACACTACATCCTATTTTGAAAAGCTGCAATGTCCCATTCCTCAAAAAGATACTCAAGTGAGCTATCTACGGTATCTGAGCGACTATGGCTCTCAAGCGCGTGTACACGACGCTACTGGCGCTGGTCCTCGCTATCGCTGTGATCAACGTGCTGGACTTGGGCCCGTCGTCGGTTGTGGCGGCAGAGAAGCCGACGGCGCGTGCCAGCCACATCCTGGTGCCGACCGAGGAGGAGTGCGACGAGATCTTGAAGGAGCTGCAGGCGGCCGACGACCTGGAGGCCACGTTCGCGCGGCTGGCGAAGGAGCGCAGCAAGTGTCCGTCCAGTCGCAAGGGAGGGGACCTGGGGTCCTTCGGTCGCGGCCAGATGGTGCCCGAGTTCGACAAGGTGGCGTTCGAGAAGCCCGTGGGGGACGTCCACAAGGTCAAGACGCAGGTGGGTACAGTACTGAGGGGATTGCGGGCAGAGGAAGAGCTTGGTGGCTGATTTTTTAGTGTTATTTGTTTACAGTTTGGATGGCACTTGGTGCTGATCACGGACCGCTCGGGGGTGGACGACGCGCTCGACGACTTGGACGACCAGGATCGAGATCTGTAAGGACGAGTGAGTGCAGGCACCGAACGAGTTGTGCTGTACTAGTGCTACCCTGCTAGCAACAAAGCAGGGAACGGAGGTACATGGAAAAAGAAAGAAAAAAAATGTTGCTGAAGAACGAACGCGTGCTGTACTCTCTTTGATGATAATGTGTACGTAAGATTCAGTAAAACGGGGGATAAAATAAAAAGAAAAGCAAATATGGTTGATCCCAGCACGGCGTTGGAGCTGCGCTGGGGCTTCCTCGCGCCTTGGTGTACCCACCTGCAGGGCCAAATCAGATACGTGGACGTGTCGTACGACCGAGGAGTCTGGGCCGCCAGCAGGCATCGACTCTACGCTGTGGCGCCCTCTCAGATTGACAGGGAAAACGACAAGCTCGCGTTCTCAAGATTCCGGGAAGCTGTTGCGTTGTTGGGGGCGGTGGCCCACGTCGACGTGGCCGCTCTGAATTTTCTACTGGACAAGTATTGCCAAGCCACAAAAGAAAACCCTGAGGCTGTCCAGTTGGAAAACACGTCTTTTGGTTTCGTGATGAGGGCAAGTCGCCTGCAGCCTGGGAATACCCTCGCGAAAGACCTCACGCTGCTCTGTGGAACAGACCAGCAGCGACTTCAGAGCGACGAGTATACTGCAGCGCTGGGGAAAATCGCAGCTATGGATAAAACCCTTAAAATGGGAGAACCAGGAGTGGAAATCGAAATTCCAGTTCGTATCAACGTTGCTGCCGGAGAAGACGGTGATCGTGTGAAGGAGCTTTCAGAGCTTGCAGCCGTGGAAAAGGCGGTAGCGGAGATGTGGAGGGATTGGTATGCTAGACACCCGGAGAAGAGGGCGGTGAGATCTGGCCAACTTCGCGCTAAATTTGTCGTAGAGCCGATGATCGCAGACGTCGCTAACGCGCCGATGGAGTCTGAAGCGATACAGACCGTGGAGCGAGTTCTTGAGCAAAATGTGTGGTTTTCACGGTTGTCGCTGTATCCGCCAGGTAGACTTCAGATTTCAGCGGATGAGACGAACGCTGCGAGCATGTTTGGAAAGCTGATGAGGCGCGTGTTTGACTCGACGCGGCAATCTCTCGAG
The DNA here is from genome assembly GCF_000149755.1 of Phytophthora sojae. Classification (NCBI taxonomy): domain Eukaryota; phylum Oomycota; class Peronosporomycetes; order Peronosporales; family Peronosporaceae; genus Phytophthora; species Phytophthora sojae. Next base: position 8,493,141 of record NW_009258115.1, read on the forward strand.
CTGGCAAACGCTAACTACCGCCTACGCGCGGACCAAGCTTCAGTTCTCCGGCAGTTTGGGAAACTGACAGTGAAAATGAGGATGAGACGCTCGATTGTGAGGCGTTTAACGCTCTTTGCTCAGCGATGGTGCTGACACAAACTACGACCGATTTGACACTGCTGTTGGAGATGGATCCATACGACTCCGACCAGAGTGTCCACTGGTGGAGGTGGTTGGCCTACGTGCTTTTTTCACGTCGAGCGCGCTCTTGTTCAGCAATCACGCACCTGACGTTGGATTCAATCGGCCACTTGAGTATGGAGGATGCAGTGGAATTCACCGCAATGCTGTCGTCGGATCACCCCGAAGAAAAGCTGGCTTGTATCCCTCGCGGCGCTGTTGATGAGCGCGATGCAACTTTAAGGGGAGGGGCCCCGATTATATGGGACTTCGATGAGAGAGGATAGCCTTTTCCGACGGCTGAACTGCTGAAATTTGAGTCTCCGATCAAGTTTGTGCGGACGTCTAGTGACGACGGACAAAGCGAGTGGGTAAACGTCCTGGTTCCCGGCTGTGGTGAGTGCCAAGTCAAGCGCAGCGATTTAACGTTCGATTGCGATAGCTCTGCTGGTGCTTTGGGAGGTGAAATTACGGCACTTTCCGTACGATTCAACACCCTGACGAAAGAAGCCGACGGCCTACCGTGCTTTATGGCGGCTGTTGGTAGTTCGCTGACGTCCTTGTCGCTTTACGGACCAAGGGATCTGCTTGGCGATGACTTGTTTTGTGGATACTGTCCCAACCTTCTCGACTTGACTATCCACGGAAGTATAATAGATGCTCAGCTCGATTTCCGCCAGTTTCGTAAGGTGAACAGCGAGCTTCCTTCGATCATCTGCAACTGGCACGATGTTGCGCCACTGTCAACAACCTTATCAGATGCAGACAGCCCGCTAACGAGATGTCTGTATCGACTGCGTGTCTGTTTGGCAAACCGCTTTCGGACTGGTACCATTCCTCATGGATATGATCCTGGGAATTATGAATCGGACCTGGATGCTCTTTTGGAGATGCTGGAGGTGAACAATTCTCTGGAGTATTTGGAGGTAATTATCCCAGCAAAACAACAGGCTTACATCAGTAAGTTTGAGGAGTTCCACGAGAAACCGATCGAAAGAGCCCGTGCACTCCCACTGGAGATGAAGTTGACGTTCCTTAGCGTGGTGGAACGTGCGACCTACCAAGGAGAGAAAGTGTGATGCATCGGCTTCTGTTTCCGCGCTGTGTAAACTGGACCACCTGATGCTATCCAACATCTTCGCATTTACTGCCCCTCCTGTTCTCAGACAAGTGATATGCCGTTCGGTTTGCGAGTCCGGAGTTTGGGTGGCTCTAGATTGGAGATCTAGTGATGGAGAGGAGTCGGCTGCGGATGAAGGCAACCCAAGTGATGGAGAGGAGTCGGATGCGAATGAAGGCAGCCCAAGTGACGAAGACGAGCAAAGTGATGAAGATGACGAAGGTGATGGGGATGCTTAGTCAAATGAAAGCGCGTCTGCGCCATGGGGTGCTGGGACTCGTTATGGTAGCGAAAAGGCACAACTAGCCACGACGCGCCAATACGTCATACTTATATATACTTACAATTTTTTTTTTCGAACAATCGTTTCTTAAAAAATAATGTATTTTGTCTGTGCAATGACAATGCGATGCGGCCGAGCGGAACCCACTTCACACCAGCGTGACGATTAACATCTTTTCAAAGAAGCTGTATATCTGCCAAGTGGCAATTTCGAATACAACATCTAGCAACAACGACGTACAGAACCAGCTATCACAATATTTTCCAAACGTGGAAGTCCACTGAAGAAAGCCTGTAGCTCGCATCTAATTAAGTATTTCTCTTGGTTAATCGATAGCATAGCACACCTAGTTACGGATATGGACCGTGAACGAACAATTTCAAACTAGCTACTCCTTCGCGCAAACTACCACCAGTCGTCTGCAAAGGCAACCGATGGTGAAGAATTGCAGGGCCAGAGGCATGCGTTGTTTGTTGCCCAGCGTTCTTTTTGCAGGAGCTTGATATCTTGTTCTGTGATCTTGATCAAGTTTTGCTTCGTCAGATCCTTCGTTTTGGTAATGTGCTCGGGATTTTTTTGCGGAAAAATTACGCTTCTTAAAACATCAGTTTTTAGCTGGAGGTCTATTTTCTGGTGGCGGCCTACGACGTTTTACCGGAGTGCTGAACCACAACGTGTACCCGCAAGGCAGCGGTTTCCTATCGACGGACATGAGCTCTGTGGGCGAGGCCCGTGGTAAAAAAAAAGGTAGGTTTGCAGCTGGAAGCTTTTCGTCGGACGATTTCGCGCTGGTGTTGGCGTCAGTCTGAGCTTTAACGTTTCTACTGCGTCGGCAGCTCCCCCCCCGAATGTCGTGTCAAAGATATTCCTTTCACCAAGGATGCATCCACCAACATAAGATGCTCTTATCAAATAAAACATCTCTCGAAGTTACGCATTTGTCGTAAAAAAATGTTACTTTTCAGAATGTTTCTATTTCAATAGAAACACGAAAACAAATGGCCGATCTGAGCGCGGACGTGGAGCTGCACTGGGGCTTCCTCGCGCCTTGGTGCGCCCACCTACAGGGCCGACTCCGGTACCTAGACGTGTGGTACGACCGCGGGGTCTGGGCCGCCAGCAAGCATCGGCTCTGCGTGAAGCCACCCGTGCAGGATACCGAGGGATCCACCGCATTCACGAAATTTCGCGAGGTTCTCGCGTTGTTGGCAGCGGTGGCTCATGTCGACCCCAACGCGCTAACTTTTCTTCTGAACAAGTACTGCGAAGCCGAAACAGAAAATCAGGCGACTTTTAAGGTACAGAGCCCTTTTCGCTGGGAGTTTTACTCTAGAAACCCGGAGGAGCGGGCTGTCAAGTCTGGGGAACTTCGCTGTAAATTCGTGCTGGAGCCCATGATGGCAGACATCAGTGATGCGGGCATCGACTCTCAAATGGTTCAAGTTTTGGAGCGAGCGGTGAGGAAAACGTGTGGTTTTCTCGGCTGACACTGTATCCATGAGTGAGTTTGCACGTTGCGGGGAGCGAGTGGGATGGTAGGAGCGCGTTTGGAAAGCTGATGAGGCGTGTGTTTGACTCGACGCGTCGAACTCTCGAGCTCGGGAACGCTGACTATTACTTGCAAGTTGGGAGTGCAGATCGAGATTCAGACTTCCGTCAGTTTGGGAAGCTGACGCTGGAGTGCGATGACGAGGTGCTTGGGCGCTCGGAGTTTGAAGCTATGTGCTCAGCGATGGTGGTGGCGCAAACAACGAAGGCATTGACGCTGTTGTTGGAGGTCGACCCAGTCGATCAAGGTGTGAGTGGTCATTGGTGGAAGTGGTTGGCCTACGCGCTTTTTTCACGTCGAGTTCGCTCTTGCTCATCAATTACACACCTTACGTTGGACTCGGTCGGGCGCCTGAGCACTCAGGACGCCGAGATATTTACGGCTATGCTATCGTTGGATCACCCCGAAGAAGCCCTGTTCAGCATTCCTCTTGGGCTTGTGGAGGAGTGCGATGCGATCTTAAGGGAACGAGCTCCAATTCAGTGGAAATTTGATGATGCAGGACGAACCCTTGGTGACTATCGGCCTTTTGAATGCGTGTCTCCGATCAAACACGTACGGACATTCAGTGACGACGGTCAAAGCGAGTGGGTCAACGCACTTGTTCCAGGCTACGGTCGCTGCCAAGTCAAGCGAAGCGATTTGACGTTCGACTGTGATAGTTCCGCGGTTTGTTTGGGAGCCGAAATCACGTCACTTTCGATTCGATTCACGTTGGACAGCGAGATTGTGGATGGCCTGCCGCAGTTGATGGCGGCCGTTGGTAGCTCGTTGACATCTTTGTCGCTTGACGGGCCGAGAGAGCTGCTTGGCGACGCTTTATTTCTTGGATGTTGCCCCAACCTTCTCGAGTTGTCCCTCCGCGGATACATGGTGGAGACCCAGCTCAATTTCCACGAGTATCAGAAAAGCAACAACGGGCTTCCTTCGATTATCTGCAATTGGCACGATGTTGTGCCACTTTCAACAGCACTAATGGAGGCAGAAAACCCTCTAACCCGGTGCCTACGTCAACTGCGTGTATCGTTGGCAAGCCCGTATCTGAATGGTGCAATTCCTCACGGATAATATCATATTATGATCCTGCGAATTATGAATCCGACCTGAACGCACCTTTGGAGATGCTGGAGGTCAACAATTCTCTAGAGTATTTGGAGGTGATCATCCCAACAATGCACCGGACTTTCATAAGTAAGTTTGAACAGCACGACAAAACGCCGACCGATAGAGCCGACGAACTTTCATTGGAAACAAAGTTGGCGTTCCTTAGCGTAGTTGAACGTTGCAAGTCGATGAGGCCTACCAAGGAGAGGTGTGATGCGCCAGTTACTTCTTCCGCGCTGTGCAAGCTGGATCAACTCGCTTTATCCAAGATCTTCGCATTTAGTGTCCCTCCAGTTCTCAGGCAAGTAGTATGCCGCTCGGTTCGCAAGTTTGAAATACCCCCGGAACTAAGTAGCGGAGGCTTGGGAAATTCTGGAAGAAGGCCCAAGTGATGGGATAGTGGCTGCTTGCACCGGGTCAGCCGAACCGACATAGGGCAAAAAAACGCGCTCCTCAATCATGAGCTGTGTTTCGAGTACATATGGAGATTTGACTTAACATCATCCTGTACATACTGTAGTGCCCTGCACCCCCCCCAGTTATCTGTCAATACGGTACAGTACGTAACTTACTATAATACTTTGTGGGGCGTCAAACGAGGCAGCATGCGCCGGCAGGACGCGATGCCGTCCGCGCCGCGAAGGCCGTGTTCAAGTGACAGCGCCGACGCTGGCGATCCTGTATCGGCGTGTCGCCGGAGCTCGTCGTCTGTGAAGTGTAGTGTCGGCGTCAGTCAGACTACGTATCCTCGTAGGGGACGCCATAACTACCATCCTTATCGCCGCTGTGATCAACATCGTCAACGGGGATCTGTGCTGTGCAGACAGCAACGAGACCGGGCTGAATCTGGAAGTAGCGACTGCAGCTACGTCGCTGAATCCGTCAGTTCGAGCAGCGAGCTACAGGACAGCCGCGCATCATCAGATTCCGAGACCGAGGAACTCCTCGATGAAAGTGCAATTGGCGTGCTAAGTAAAACGGTCAGTGTGCCTCGAGTCGACAAGTATGCTTTTGGTAGCTGGGCAAAATGTGAGGAGTACTTGCATCAGTACTGGAAAGACACATTTCAGGTTCGTGTGATAGGTGCTGCTAATATATTGCTGACAAGCTCATTGCGTTGTAGCTTTTTTCAACTAGATCAACGACTTCATCGGATAAACCCAACATGCAAATAGCAGCGAATCAATCGTCGACGGCAGCTTTTATCCCAGATACGTCGGAGGCGTGTAGCAAAACGTACAATTGTACACAGTGGATCGCCGCGAAAATGGGCAGGGAATTCAGGAAAGCGCCCTAATCAGTACTCACGTCGCATCAACTGTAAAGCAAAGGTACAATTGTATAAGGCTAAGCTAGATTGTGTCACACCTTCTAACAAAATATGTTACTATTGATACTATGTAGATAACAGCTTGCGCAAAGTCGCTTGCTCCAGAGGTGTGGCAAGTGCACATTACTCGCCAATGCGTCGAGCATAACCACCCCGTTGGAGCGGACTACTACAAACTGTACCACGAGGTGCGACGTGTACAAGATGAAGCTCTCCTTGCAGACGTCGAAAAACTTCGCAAGGCCGGCTCAAACAGAAAACGAATTCTTGAGTATATTTTGGAGCACTCGTCGGCTGAACCCACCATGAAGGATGTCCATAACCTCATTGCGAGATTAGAGAAGAAGGCTCTTAGCGCTGATACACTGGAAGATCGTATCGTGGACTACTTAAAAGGATTCTCGAAGGACGGGAATATTGCGAAGGTATTTCTCACTGACGTAAGTAAATGTTGCAATTACTGGTCGTTGAAAGTATAATGTTGAACTAACGATAGATATATTTTCTAGGGAGTCGCCGAAGTTATCACACTGCAGACAGCTCACATGCGCGCAATGTTCCAGCACTTCCCTGAGGTGTTGCTGATTGATGCTACGCATGACACTAACAAGTCCAATTACAAATTGTTCTCTTTCACAGTCCATGACGCCTACGGAAAGGGTCAACACGTTCAGGTAAAGTTCGTTGAATGTGAAATATCTTCTGGCTTTTTGCTAAATATTTTTATTGTTCGTACAAACAGCACAGCTTGATTGAGAACGAGCGGAAGGAGACGTTGCGTGTGGCAATTCAACAGTTCAAAGAAGCGTGCCCGAAGTTCAATTCCATTGCGTGCATCATGGTTGATAAAGATTTCACGGAGATCGCTGTTCTAGAGGAAGAATTTCCTGGGGCCCGAATTTTACTTTGTCATTTTCATGTGGTTCAATGCCTCCATCGCGAGGTGGCAAAGACAGAGTACAATTTTGATGGGTGGACGAAGAACGAATTGAAGCAGCTCTCTCGTTTGCTGGTGAGTGCCTCTACTCAGAGCATGTTTGATAAAGTTCTCGATACAATGAGAGCCGTTATTCGATGCAGCAAAAAGCGCGAGCAGTGGTTCGCAATGCTGGAATCCAACTGGCTATCGTGTGTGAAGATGTGGAGCTCCGGACACCGCGGGAATATCCCTCATGTGGCGAATCACACTAATAACCGGTGAGTACTTTGTACTGCGAGACGCAACTTGTAATTTGAAGCGGAGATATCACGTAAGCTTATCCTATTTTTCTGAACGTGTTTCGCAGTTTGGAGTCGAGCTGGCAGAAACTCAAGACATTGGTGAACCGATCCACCGCCCTTGACGATTGTATTGTGGCTTTAATCTTCTGGCAAGGAGAGATTGGCGGTCCAAATTGTGCCGTATTGGTGTGCGTGTAAATGCCAACTATGACGACGAAATGAGGGCATTGGCGCAGATATTATCTCCGCATGCGATGGAACTAGTGAAGCAGCAATACGATTTTGGCGTCAAAGCATCTACTAGGTATCATTACTACCCGTTGGGCCCGTACATATTTATCCAGTACGACCCAGTCGATGATGCCGCCGAAGACATCCCGACGAATACGCCATAAACCCAAGTTCGTGGACATGCTCGTGTGTATTTCACGTTACTCGCCGCCTCCCGTGTCGTCATATTGTGTACTACCGGCGCATGACAGACCAAAAACCGCTACTGCCTAAGAGCATCATCGACAAACGCTGGATTCTCGAAAACTTTTACACAATCGCAACAACTCCAGTCGATGAAGTTGATAACTCTTTCGAGATTGCCACTGTTGCGTTGACCAAGCAGCCAAGGGCAAAGAGTGAATCAGAGAAGAACAACGAACTACTCTCGGTAGCTAATCAAATTGCGGATGTCGCAGCCCAGTGGGGAACCCGGGAGCACTCAACAGTTGTCCTAAAACAACTGCAATTTTTACGCTACTTGAAGGCGGGGTCGTGTCCGGACGTGGTTGCAAACTTAACAACCTCATCCCGACTATCATTAAGTGAAACTGGGAATGGGTTAGAGCAATGTGTGCCGAATGCAAAGGATACAGCACACGTTGTTGCTCCGGGTGACTCATCGTCTGATCAGACGGAACGACTTGAAATTGCACCGACTGAGTCGGTTTGCGGTACTTTGGTGAGAACGTCGATTGCAAATGAAGAAGTGGAGGAAGATGCATTAAATTCCGAGTATGTAAGCGTTGGTGCGGAGGGTATTGACGCTGGTGCGAGTACAATGGAAGAAGATGCAAAGTATCGTGTGGATAATGAAAGTGGCATGCTGGATCGGGGATATTGGGGTAGGAAACACAGTGCAAGCATGAGCGATATTTCGGAGGATCAGCTTGAGTTCTCAGTGGCATCCAGAGCTATCGGAGAGTTTCTTAACGAATACGAGAGGAGTTGGATTTTATGGATGAAGACAGCCCAAGCGATGAAGACGAGCAAGAGGATGATGAAAGCGATTAGGAGGAGGCAGCCACCAGACTGCTTCGGAATTAGGTTCAAACACCATTATTGAAGTGCGACTTCCTGCTAGTGATTCAGTGTTTCGAGCCTGCGGCCTGCAGTGGGCTTTGTAACGTGTATACAGCATTACTGTACAGTACATGTTATTCATCACCCATGTTGAGTTATCGCGGGAAAACAAATCGGATATTTGATTGACCACATGGTTTCCTATCGGGCTACACAGGGCATTGGGCAACACGGAACCAGCACTGATTACCACGGGTCGTATTGTACTCGTCAACTCTTGTTCGTACAAACCAAAGACTATTTGCTTCACCCGTATATGCCAGTGACAAAGTTCCTCTAACGTCGTCTACATGCTAGTTTTCTTCACTTCATGTAACATGCAGTAAAGAAAGCTAGCCGTTCCAAAGTACTGGAAGGTACAGTAGAGTACATTAACCTATATTTTTTAAACGGATCAACTGTTCTGGCTCTACATGTATTAGTATGTTGTTTCAATACTAATCGAAAAAACGGAGGGCTCCTGTTGTCTGTAGCGACTTACCCAAGTGGTGCGTTAACTTCCGTGCATTGCTTTGTTCTTCGCGTGGATTCACCGTCAGCTAAAGCTTTCATGCGTTCACTTCTTCAGTATTTGTGCCATAGTGATGCTATGTTTTTTCTTCTTTGTATTGTGGGTTCTACTCAACATTTCCGAACCGGCCGATTGCAATCGCCCGAGCCAAATCGCTCCCCAAACGCCCCGGCCACTTGGATTGTCTATTGGAACTCGATTAAGTACGATTTACATGTACTTGAATTTGTATTGGTCGATTTTCGAAATCGGCCCGATTTGGAAATTTTCAACGGAATTGACAATATCACCCTTGTGTTGAGTAGATACTGATCAACGTCATTGCTGACATTTTGGCATTGATAAGAGCGGAGGCTCCGACAGGGTCAACGCAGAATAATCGTTCGTTTTTGGGATGGGCTACAACATGACGGGACGCCATGTCGCAGCTCTCCACCAGCAGAGAATGCAACGAGTCCTGTTCATTAGATCGTCACTTTTCAATCGGCTCTTCATCTCTCAAAAGCCCCCGCCCAATCAATCGCAGCGATGCGTCTCACCCAAGTCTTGGTGGTGATCGCGGCCGTCGTCTCAGTTACCAGTGGGCTCTCTTGACAACCACGGACACAAAGCTGACCAAGGTGGACTTTGACGCTGGCCCGAGCCAACGGCTTCTGAGAGTACACCACACGACCAAAGCAGCTGAGGATGAATACGAAGACCGCATCCTAGAAATCGGTGAGCTCAAGAGCCTAAAGGCGCGCAAGGCGTCCCTTGAAGGCTACGCTAAGCAACTGGGCATTGAGAAGGAGCTGAAGATCTTCAAAACGCACGTGTTCTACAACGACCTTTCTCATGTCGATTTCGCGCAGACAGCGGCATTCAAGAAGTATCAAGCGTACCAGGACTTTTTGCGCGATCTTGACAGGGCTGCGCAAGCGAAGAAGACTAAGAAGCAGGGTTGCTGCATCTCTTAGCGACCAAAGCCGCTACAATCGAGATTTTACTGAAATAGTACGTAAGTCTGCACAATCCGAAAGCCCGAGTTTGCTGTTATGGTAGTAGCCATGATTACTCCGGTTACGGAGCAGTTTAACTTGCACTACCAGATGTAAGTTTTTTTTAGCATCATTAGTTTTGCTCTGAGGTGTTGACAGCTTACCCCATTTATTCATCAGCCGGAAACGGACCCTCAAGAATTGAGTATGACCCTGCTGTACTAATCGTCGTATCTGGTGTAAAGGCTGTCAATATCCAGCCACAAACTTCTTGCAGGCGTCGCCAGAGGTCAATCCAGGAGGAAAGGATTCTATTTGGTTATGAATAAGCGGCGTCCATTTCTTCATCCCCAAAACGCACCCCAAAACCCCAAAAATCCCCAAAAGTCAAACCTCAGATTTAGGAACCATGAACCTAACTTTTACTAAGACCCATTTTATATCTAGCTTAGAGTAACCAGCCGCACTGCGCTTGGCTGGGCGCCCCTTCGGCGCCCCCGCTGTTCGCTTCGCTCGTGATAAAAAGATTCTCTCACCTGGCGAGTGCAGTGCTCGGCTCGCTGGAATGCTCGTCGCTGGGCCCGCCTCCGCAAATACCGCGCGGCCCTTCTTCGCGGGCACCCCGCGCGGGTTTGCTGCGGCAACGCTCCTCGCAGCCACTCACCTCCGTTGGTTGGGCGCTATCGCGCCTCTGGAATATTACACCAAAAATTTAGCCTAATATTTAGTTACCCCAATACTAAGAGTTACTTATTTTTGGGACAGTTTGGGGGGTATTTAATTGAGATTTTGGGGAGCAACAAGCAGTTTTAATTGAAAGTCCCCAAAATTTGTTGGGGGATTTTGGAAGTGAGTATTGCATACAACCGAAGGGGTAGGTTAATTGATTTTTGCGACATGAAAGTATCCGTCCGGCGTATAGTGTATATTTCCCCTCTCTCGCCACCCATTTCGAAATCAGCGGCGAATGGTGCACGACCTGCGGGTGAAAGCGGTGGCGCGCGCGCCGCGCCGGAGCGCCGTCCGCCAGGCAGCGCGCGGGGCTAGCGGCGACGACGGCAGTGATTCTTCCTACTGCCCCCCAGCAGACATCGGCAGTGAAGAAGAGTGGGAAGACTCAGCGAGCTCGGCGAGCAGCCACGCGTCGCAGCCAAAAAAAGGCCGGACTGAAGCCTTAGGGCATCCGCGCACTCCGCGCGGTGCTGACGAAGAGGAGCCAGAGGTCGCCCCCCCCCCTCTAACGAAACGCGAGTTTGGCTCGTGGGGGGAGTTGAAGGACTATCTCTCCGAATATTCGACAGCAAGCTACCAGGTATGCTGACAGAACACAAGAACGACTGATGCAAAGCTCATTTACTCATTTTATTTTGTTGTTTAGAGCTTCCGCGTCCGCACTAACAACAAGGTGTCTGCGCGAAACAAGAAGATCAAGGAGTCGGCGTCGACAAAGCCGTTGGTGCCAGAAGAGTGGGTGTTTTACGGGAAGACCTTTGTCTGCACGCATGCAGGGAAGTACAAGGCTCGTGGTCAAGGCAAGCGGAAGCGCCAGCAGTCGAGGGCGCTGGAATGTGAGGCACAGGTGGGTTAGTTGGGTATATTTGGGCACGATTGTCCCGAGTTGGGTGCATCTGGGCACTTAATTGTATCTCAGTTGGGGTGGGTTGGTACTCATTGGTGCATGTATGATATCTTGTAGATAAATACTTGCGTCCAAGTCGTGGACAACGACGCCGAGGTTCCTGAGTTAGATATTCGGTTTACTACATGACGACTGTACCATAACCACGGGTTAGGTGAGCACACGTTCCGCCAGTACCCACGCAATAGGAACGCGTTGGAGCCGGAGGTGCTTGCCACAGTGGACACGCTCCGTAAGGCTGGTGCCTCGAATCCAGCAGTACATTCACGAGAACTCCGTATGCACCCCCACCAACCAGGACGTGCACAACCTCATGAGACGACTGAAAAAGCGTGAACACACCACCTCTACCAGCGCAAAGCGGCTCGAGCAGTTGGTGCAAGAATTCTCGGAAGAAAGTGGCAATGTTGCAGGAAGTTTTGTTGACTCCGTACAAAATAAGGTATGAGCTTGTTTGGGGATGTATTGATTGAACATGTGTTAATCTAACCTATCCGTTGTTTTTGCTTGTAGAATATCGCTACCTGCATTACCCTCCAAACGGCGCACATGCGTCAATTATTTAACTTTTCTCTGAAGTATTGATGGTTGATGCCACCCATGGAACCAATTCCTCCAAGTACAAGGTCTTCTCGATTATGGCTCACGACGTATTCGGCAAAGGGCAGTTCGTTCAGCATGCCGTGGTGCAAAACGAGCGGCTGCCGACGTTGCTAACAGCGCTAGAGGAGTTCAAGCGCAACAATCCGGCCTGGACTCGGATTCGGTGTGTCCTTATCGACAAGGATTTTACCGAGATCTCAGTGCTGAAGATGGTTTATCACGACGCGGTGCTGCTACTTTGCCAGTTTCACGTCATCAAGTATCTCCGAGAGGAGATTGCTTCAGCAGAATATGGATTCAACGCGTGGCAGAAGCAGCAGCTACAAGGCTTGGTACAGCTTCTCGTCTACGCGAAGACGGAGCGAGAGTACAAGAGACTGCGGGACTATATGCATTACATCATGGGAATTGGTCGTCGAAGTGCGTCTGGTCGTACCGAGTTGGGTCCGGGTAGTTCTGAGTTGGGCGCTGGTAATGCTGAGTTGGGCGCTGGTGATGCTGAGTTGGAGTCTGATGGTGCTGAATTGGACGCGCAACTGGGTGCTGGCAGTGCGGAGTCGGGTGCCGATGCAGAAAGCAATGATGATGATCCGCAGCATCCCTTTGAGGCGTACTTCGTGAAAAACTGGGACAAGTGTCGGAGTATGTGGTGTGCTTTCGAGCATCAGAACGCAGTCACGCTCGGTAACGACACAAAGAACCGGATTGAGGCATTGTGGAAGCAACTCAAAGATCTGGTGGACTCATTCATGGAAGTTGATGAGTGTATTGTTTCGATTATGTACTACCAAGCCCAGGAGGAGAAGAAGTTCATGGACAGCTTGTTCAAGCTTTCCGTTGTGCACGACCCCAAGTATGATCGCGAAATGCAGTTGCTTTCGAACTTGATCAGCTCGCATGCGTGTGAGCTCATCTATGAGCAGTATGTGTTTGCGACTACACGAGACAAGTACAAGTACAAAGGGGCGGTCCCGGGTGTCTTTTTGGTGCAATACGTATCGGGCGAAGAGGACGCGCTCGATGAACCAACGAGTAAATACTTGGTGATGAAGTGTGACTTGACGTGCTCGTGCATGTTCATGACGTCACGGCTGCTCCCATGCCGCCATGTCTTCTATCTTGGGACGGCTCTCGGCTTTGAGAGCATCATTCCTGCCCAACTGCTACACCCGAGGTGGTTGCTGACGACGCTGCGCTCAAGCACCGACGCACCCCAGTTGCCTGGGGCACCTTTTGCTGTTTCTAGTGTTCTGCCGGAGCTAGGGCAAGTTGGGACTCGAATCGAAAGTTCCGGGAGGCTAATGCAGTCGCCTCTACCATTAGCGAGCATCTGAGCGGCCTGGGTATGCGGGAGTACAGGACGGCGATGAACGTTCTTCAAGATGTGACCAAGCTTTTCAAGCACGGTGAATATACGGCAATATCCAGGATGGCGGAGTGGCTAAACCTGCAGATGCTCTGCAATCTACGGAGCTACCGGCTGAGCACCACATTGCGCAAGATCTTTACGTGTCTTCCTCCGCTAGTGTGCAGACCACCCAGTTGGGTATGGATGGATCACAGCTGGGTACGGATAGATCGCAACTGGGGTCAGATGGGTCACAGCCGGGGTCAGATGGATTCCAGTTGGTCTCTGAAGAAAATCCGACAAACCCAGACGGCCTCGACACCTCCGAAGAAGTCAATTCTAGCCAAGCCGAGAGCACCTTACCTGTGGCGGTTGCACCTCCACTTCAAGCCAAGAAGAAACAACAACATGCAGTGGCTCTTCGCGAAGCAACAGGTGACTTTGGGCTTGAAAGCCCACCCAAACCTCGAGGACGACCCAAGCATAAGACACGAGCAGTAAAGTCAAAGAGAAGCGAGAATGCTGCCACGGTAGAAGTGGATGCCAACATGCACGAAAATGGCCTCAGCCTGATTTCAGCGTACGAGCTACTGGAAGACAACCCGACGTTCAACTCGACTCATGAAAAACTACTGCAATTCAAGTTGTTTGTTTTCGTGGGCAAGCAGAAACCTCCTATTGCTCATGAAATTACAAAGCTACCCACGAACAAGCCGTTGATGATACCAGAAGAGATTGTGCGCATGTTCTCCAAGGACCGGATCAAGAAGTGCATGGCGAAGGTATCGGCCTACCAGCGGAAGCATCCCGGTGTTCGCGAACTTGACATCGCGCTTGAGATCCTCGGTGTTGGGGTGTTTGCTAATTCTACTATCGCACTCATGAAGAAATGGCACCGGGCGTGTGACGTCCTGAAGCATATCGAGAAGACGTTGAAATGGATGAAGCAGCTAGAAGTTTCTCGCCTCGCCAATCCGAGCTTTGCTGTTGAAGAAGACCCTGAGCTTCCGGAAAAGCTGAAAGCCATTGGAATTCTATCTACCGAGGTACACTCATTATCTCTGTTATTTTCCATGGTTATTTACTGACTATTGTGGTGAATTGTTTTTACATGCAGACTCAAGTACTCGACCTCACTGCTAAGGAATGCATTACGGACGAAGTGATGAGAACGGTGATGCTCAAGAAGTTCGGTCCTGATCCCAACATCGTCATTTTCGACGCTTCGGCGCTGGGCGTTGTCGTGGACGGCAGTGTCGGTGCCGACACTGCGAGCATTCTGCGGGCGATGAGGGGGCTATCAACGGAGATTGTGCTCTTTCCGGTGAACTGCAACAACACCGACTGGCGCTCAATCATGATAAACCTCGCCAAAGGCAAGGTTTCCATCTACGATTGTAGCTCTTCTTCGTACCTGCTTGGTGTTCGTGCTGTGGCGCAGACGCTAATACCCCTTCTACCAAGTACCGTTGAAATGAGTTTGCGCGTGCAAACATACGAGTCGGGCCTCGGGGTGCACACAGATAGCTACAACTGTGGTATCTATGTATTGATTGCTTTCAAGATCTTTTGCGGAGCTGAACCGCTGGGCCACCTTGACAAGAAGACGCTGCAGTGCCTGCGATACCGCTACCTACGTATGTGCTTGCAAGATTAAGGTAGCAGGAGCTAACAGATGATAACAACTTTGGAATCAATGTATTGTGGTTTTCAAATATTTTGCCGCCCGATTTGGCGTGTTATCTCGGAGTCCGATTTATATAAAATGGAGCTCCTACATGATCGGTTAGTCCAATTGAGCTATATCTGGCCTGAGTTAGTAGCATAAGGCTCAGAAGGGAGGCATTCCAAGCTGGCCAATGGCCAGCTTGTGAGGTGAGGAGGTATGGCCACTGGCCATACCTCCTCACCTCTCATGACGCATTAGAACTGCAAGACATTGGGGACAATAGTACACTGTATATAGCCACATCATAGCACTATGGCCAGCTAAATCACCTGTGTGATCATCTACGGCCGCTACAACATCGATCTGAGAGGGCCCCAGACATGTTTTCGCGGTGGTCCCTTTTGCCGGCGAAAAGCGGCATTTCTGGCCCCTGCTTCGCAACTCGCAGCCCCCAGACGCAAATCGGGCCAGATATAGTTTGCTTCCCTCAGCCTCTCCTGCTAAATCGGAGCCCTCCAGCAAATCGGGCCCGATATATCGGATCTTGGACCACCCGATTTGCCAAAACGGATGAAAGCCACAATATTTGTTCGTGCTACTCAAGATACTTGCTGGTCTCTGAGGTTCGTGCATTCCAACTTGTGCTAAGGCTGCTCGCGAGTCTATGAGGTTGAAGAAGAACAACTTGTGCTCTCACACTCCAAGTGACATCTAGATTTCAGCTTCAAGTCTCTAAGTGCGATTCAAGCATGTAAGTGCGTTTTAAGCAGGTAAGTTCGTCTCTGTAAGTTCGAGTTGTTTGCAGGACGCGCGCCGTGTCATCAAGCTGCGTCCATCGTCGTCCATTCGTAGCGATCGGCAAGCACCTCCTTCCGGCTATACAGCTCAGGTGTATACCTATCGGCACTGGTTCTATCGAGTTGGGGTTCAGATGGGTGCTACATGGGTGCTACTAGGGTATGGTTGGTGCCTTGTTGGTCATGGCTGGTCACGACTGGGTGCTCGTAGCATGTCACACATTTTTCAGTTGGTTGCAGCAACGGGTGCCGGGGATTTTAGGGGACTTTGGGTACGTTTTGGGGATGAAGAAAATTCTCCCGAATAAGCTAAAGAATCCTGAAAGTTTTGTAGGTTTGCGGATCTACAGGTCCGTATGCTCTCCACTTTATCGAGTTTGTAGATTTAATTCTACATATATGTATACTAGCTACCATTCCCCCACGTCTTCGCGTGCTACGAGGTTGATGGGGTTCTGAGGTGCCCCTTGCTCTACATGGCACCACTCGTCAACGATGAGACCGACGACTTCTCCGCGACTAGTCATCAAGCCTTCTTGGCTACGATGCTAGCGCGCGACTATCAGAAGCGCCTGGACCAGATTCTCTTCCTGGTGGGAGATAATTGCGGCGTCAACCGCCGCCTCGGTACGCTGATGGGCGTCCCGCTTGTCGGGTGTGCAAGCCACCGACTCAACCGAGCCGTCGCCGCCCGGCTGAGCGAATGCGCTGAAGATGTCGACATGGTACAGGCGCTGATGGTAAAGCTGGGGACCCTCCACCATTCTGCAAAACTCCGGTTAGTATTTGTACATTTCCTGTTAGTTTTGTTATTTAGTGTGATTTAACTGAAATTGACACTTTGGTGCTTGCAGGTTCAAGACCGACCTTCGACAATTCTCGTATTTACGGAAGTTACATATGGGATTTCCTGTTAAAACGTAGGCGGATTGGCTTATGATTTCCGGAATTGGTGTATTCCCACCCCTTGGAGGACGACACATTGACTGAGGTCCACTATAGGGGCAGTTAGGATCGCATCCTTACGGGAAGGCGTAAGCGGCGGTAGCCAACGATAAGCGCTACGATGATTGGCCAAAATCACTTCAAGAACTAACGCTTCGTGCGAAGATGGCTGATGGAAGCTCGCAGGACGCTGTCGCGGAGGTGAAGGCAATGCGCGACGCATGCATCTCCAAAGAGACGAGAAAGAAGTACACCAGCAATATCAACGGCATCAAGAAGCGGATCAGAGAAGTGTATGCGCTGACGCTGGAGGATCGCAATACAGCTAAATTTTTCGATGCCGATGATGATCTAAACCTCACAGAGTTCACTCCAGCTTGCTTCGAGCAAATTTTGGTGTACAAACGAAGTACAGCCAAATCGGCGACTCTAAGCGGCTACCGCAGCGCGATAAAGGATCTGTATCGATTGAAACGAGTAGCGCTGCCTGTGGAATACGGAGATGACATGAAGCAGTTTTTTTCTAGGTGCAAGCGACTCGAGGCCGAGCAAAACCAGTCTAGCTCTCCTAAACGCTCGGGCAAGCAGCCGCTGACTTTTTCGTTGTACAAGGAGCTGTGTTGGTCTACTCTTGAGCGCAACGATGGGGGGTTCTCGCATCTCTTTTTAACTACTCAGTGGAATCTCATGTGTCGATCGGTATCTGTTCAAACCCTCCAGACGCACCACTTTTGGCCAAAGATGACGCTGGTGGGGCGATATTTTTTAAGACCAAGACCAATCAGGAAGGTGCTGGCCCACGTGACCCCCGTCATCTTTACGCAAACCCGTTTTCGCCATCTACGTGTTGGGTGACAGCGTTGGCGATTTATTGGGCATATAATCCGCGCGCGCAACCAGGGCCACTATTTCCGGGCTCTGACCCAAAGCTTCGCTTCGGCAAGACATTAGGAAATCTCCTGAAAAAAGATGGAGTGGCTAAAACCTACGGCACGCAGTCGGTGAGGAAAGGTGTGGCAACATTTGCCTGCGGAGGAAGTACTGGTGGTCCGTCCATTGTAAGTGTTTGTCTTCGGTGTGGGTGGTCTATGGGTGGAGTGCAAGACAGATACTTTCGATATGAAGCTGCGGGCGATCAATTTTTAGGGCGTGTTGTTGCTGGGCTTCCTGTGAATGACTCCAAGTTCGCCATCCTACCACCGCACTTCCGCAATAACTCGGACGACGAGATAAAGTCGTGTCTTGCAGCGATGTTTCCAGGACTCGTCGACGAATTGAACCTAAGTGATACTTTGAGGCTGTGTCTTGCTTCGCTTGTCCAGCACGCTGATTTTTTAGTGAACCACTTGTCTACCAACCACCCCCTTCTGTCGACGTTTGTGTTCACAAACCCTACCGTTCTCAATAATCTGCGTTCGAAACTGGAGGTCGGAGAGTCAAGATGGATGGAGCCGTAGGGATACCGCCTCATATTGAGCTGTACAAGAAGCTCGACAAACAGCAACAGTCTATAGATGCTCTCCCCGAAATGCTTGAACAGCGAATGGAAAAGGTGCTCGAGGAAAAAGGTGTTGCCGCGGGTAATATTACTCGGGAACTTTTACGCCAAGAAATTAAAGCGCTCTTGCTGGAGGTGGGGCTTCGTCGCACTAGGTCTACAGAACCAACACCAGCCTCTTCTGGTCCAACGCACACCTACTACTCATGGGGTGGTAAGTTTCATAGGCTGCCGAAAGAATTTGAATTTCCCAGTATCGATCCACTTGGCGCGTGGATATTTTGGTGGTTTGGCGATGCGAGACGTGGCTATCCTCCGTACAAAGCTATTTCCTCGGACGATCTCGACACGCCAAAGAAGAAAGCGACTTTGGCGGAGTGGTCTATCATGATGAGGCACATAAGTAACGCAGTTGAAGCACAAACAGGCATGTCACTACCTCCAATTCGCGACGAACCTCACGCCATCGAGCTGTTCAACATTGGCTATCACAAACTTCAATTAAAGCCGAGTAAGCGTAAGCGCAGAACCAATCAGCTCAAGCTTACCCGGTGCTGATATTAATTCGCGAAGCTGAAGGCACAGGCACGCGGTCGCTTCCATTCAAGCGGCGGAAGCGTCAAGTCGCTGTGGAGAATAGCCCAGCTCATGGTCCACTCGAACCTTCAGCAGTCACGCTCCAGTCGGCGACGCCATCAGCAACATCGACGCCGCCCGCGACATCAACGCCGGCAGCAGCAACACCTTCGTCGCCAACACAAGCTTCAGATGTCGCCCCGCCGTCAGCTTTGACACCTGCAGCAACGGCGACTCCAGCGGCATCGACGACTCCAGCGGCAACGGCGACTCCAGCGTCGACATCTTCGCGACGAGGTGCGACGACACCACAAGTGATAGCGACCCCGCCAGCAACAGCGACATCACTTGTGGCAGCGACGCTGTCAGCTTCGCTACCAGCAACAGCGACGTTCACGCGGAGCGCACGCCCTCACGGGCCTTCACGAAGTCGGCAGCACACCAAGCCACGACAAAACACGCGTGAAAGATGAATTAGTACACAATACACAGCGCGCTAATAGCTTACATACGTCCAACACTTACGAGGACACAAAAGCTCTGTTCAGCTTCCCAGCATATTGCTTTGCTTTGTGATCCGTCGATAGCAGACAATTCTCAATTTTAACCAATAAGAGCGAACTCTCTAAGCGTCGGCGTCCAGGACTTACGTTTTCCCAAGTCAATTCAATCATCCGCCAGCAAACCCACTGGAGTTCGACCTTTGCGATGATTAACCGCTGCTTCGAGCTTCTACCATTCATCGACGCGGAGGACGACGAGTTGGCCGAGCTCCTTCCCCCGGCGGCGTCCAAGCGGCGGCTTCGGGACCTGCTCGGCGAGCTGAAGGACGTGGAGTCCGTGTCGAAGGCTCTCCAAGGCGCTGACGCAAACCTCCTCGACGTTCGCGTCTGGTTCGACGGGCTCATTGCCGCGAAGCCCTCGTACGCCCGTTATCTCGGTACGTTTTTTGTCTATTATGCGTTATTGGTACATTTACTAATATTAATTTGTTTGTATTGTATTGTAGCACCGCGAGCTGACATCGTCCACAGCCCCGACTTCGAGGCGGGCTGCGTCAAGGTGCTCAAAGGGCAAGCCAAGCGGCTGACCCGGGTGGAGAAGGCGGCGCTGGAGCGCTTCTTGGCGGCTCCACCAGCGGGCGAGGGCGAATAAGAAGAGACGGATGAGGAGGCCAGCATCTCCTTCGTGGAGCGGCTGCAAAAGCGTCGGCGCCTGGAAGAGCATCAACCATGTTACGAATTGCTGGCGTCCATTCCTCCCACGTCCAACGTGGTCGAGCGATTTTTTAGCATCGCTCGGGCCACGTTTGGGCTGCAGCGCCACGCACTGCAGCCGTACACGCTGGAGATGCTGCTGTTCCTGCGGCAGAATGCCGATTATTGGGACGCGCGCACTGTTGAGAGCGCGGAGTAAATGATAGGTGTGTAACCCATCAATACACTGACATTGCACCAATAATCTATTTTGCTGTGTGAAGTATGTCGATATTCTATTGCGGGTTTGTTTAGTTTGATGTTCAATTATCTATTCTCCCTTCTTGCTTGCAATAGATAACAATGCAATATTCGGCAACCCTGCTCATCGGACTCGGAGCCTCAGACGGATGCTAACATTAGCACCAAATCGTCAGAAGAAATGCTCCCAGCTACCAACGTGCCGCAGCACAGGCCCCTCCCACCAAGATTTTATTCCTCGACGGAATCCGTGGACTCGCAGCCATGCTCGTGGTGGTTCAACACTCAGGCGAGTTCGTGCCGGAGCTTCATCTCGGATCCGTGGCAGTCGACGCGTTCTTCATCTTGTCGTCGTTCCTGCTGACGTGGCTGTTCATGAAGAAGAGCATGAAGCTACTGGCTCAAGGTGCCGGCGTTCGTGCGTGGACCTTTACACTGGCTGACTACTTCCAGAAGCGGTTCTTCCGCGTCTACCCGCTGTTCGCCATCACGGCGTTCGTACTGTGGCGGTTGCCGCCTGAAGACCAGCAACGCTACATTATCGTTGGCAACCCGAGCGAGGTGAGCCTGCTCAAGATGCTCACGTTCGACTTCCCTCAGCGCTACTTCGTGTTCTGGACGGTGTCCATCGCAGCTGGCGGCTCAACGCATCTCTCGATTTCTTGCTGCTCGAGAGAAGAGCGGTTCGGGTGGCCTGGTGAGATTCACGAGGAGAAGATCAGCATGAGAGCTACCGCTGAGATGAAGTAGAAAATATGTGAGCTGGGCATTTCAATATGAATGTGATGTAATGAAGTAAAGCGGCGTATTTTTTACTCCAAAGTGCTGCACAACCAGCAAAAATTCTGGTTCGCAGAACTATTTGATACTTAGAGATCATCTCGAATCTAGCCTCAGCTTTTTAACGTATACTACGAGACAAGCTACTACCAGTAGTATTAACTTGCTCTGCTTTGCTACCATCGCTCGGAATTAAGCATCCCCTTCGCTTTCATCACTCTGCTCATCTTCACTACTGGACATCTCCTCTTGGATATTCCACAGGTCTTCCGATTCAAGGGCGCCACATACCGAGTGACATACAACTTGTCTAAGAACTGAAGGGCAGTAAATGCGAATATCTTGGATAAAGCGAAGTGATCCAGCTTGCACAGCGCGGAGTTTGAAGTCGGTACATCGCATTTCCTTTCCTTGACGGGTCGCAAGGACTGGCGACGTTCCACCACGCTAAGAGACTTTGTCTCCATGAGAAGTGTTAGGGGCCCTATCGATCGGATTCTTGCCGTACGGAGTAAACTTGCTAGTAGTAAGTGACATTATTTGGCCTCGGCCGTTAAAATCCTGGTGGTGGTCTTACTGTTTTTTTCTTCCTTCTACAGCTTCCTCTTTCTTGTTCTTGACGGTGTCTCGTTCTGCTGGCGAACCCTGATCTTCACGCGAGGGCTCTTCTCGATACTCACAAAGGTTCCATCTGAGCCATTTCAGACGCATCGGGGGATCGATCATTTCAACATTTTTTGTGAGCGCACTTGCTTCAATCCTTTTCATTTTGATTGGGCAAAACGGCACCCAGTTTTGTCCCAATCATCGTACTTATATCTCAAGTACGATTTGAGGAAAAAGAAAAATCCGGCACTTCATTCACTTGTGTCGAGCATTCGTAAGACAGTTAGACGACAAATCAAATTTAGCCATGTGATTGGTTAATATTATGCGTGGTGTTGTCCGTGTATGCCCTTGGCCGGGCCGTCTGCGCCGCCGTCGTGGCATGCACCAGCAACGGATAGCCGTGCTGACGAGCAGAATCGGCAGCATGAACGTGTATTTGTTTCGTTTTCGATTTCGTAGTAATGTGAAGTGCATCACAGTTATTTGGCCTAACTAGCGACCTACTAAATGCCAGGTCCATCAAATGAAAGTGCGTATTATACATATTTTATGAGGTCCGAGGAGCTCTTCCATGAAGCCGCGTAGTCGGCGTAAGTAGGGAGATGCCCTTCGGAGGACACGACGCGGTTGGTACACGGAGAACTGAATTGTGCTTGAGCGTGCATTGAATAGCAAACGACTAGAATGTACACTCGAGCACTCTCTAGAAACTTGTCAACAAAGCCGAAATGGAAACACTACGTAGATTCAAGCTTAACAGACAGCAATAGACTGGCGCGGTTATAAGCGCTCTAGAATCGCTGCCTCTTATGCTACGTAATTAACCACGTTATTGAAGGAAGGCTTGCTCGCATCATGATACGTACATTGCAACCTGACAGTACGAAAACTCCTACAATATTTCCCTCGTGGCACTATTCGTTACCATCCAGGCACTGAAAAGCTCTGGACGTGGCATTTTAAGAGCAACAGATCAGAACAGCCTTAGCGCTAAGGCTTCACGCAAGGCCTGGCGCGGCCGCCGTGGCTGCAGCCAGAATATCATCCTGTTGTCGACGGACCTACGCGCCATGCAACTGCGTCGTCTTGGCGAACAAAGGTGCCACCAGCACAGCCTGCATCCGCACCGCTGCCGTGGTTGAGTTGGCCCGAGCATGCACATGTAGCTCTGCACGTCAAGTAGAGCTTTTGACCAATAATATGGCGCAAACTGGTGTCCGACAAACTGTCTTACGTTTTGAGTGACAAAATACAATGTAGCCACTGGTATACTAAAATCAAGATGTAATCAAAATGCGTTGATTGCAAAACGTAAGACGCTGTCTTACGGTATGCTCTCTAGGGACCAGTATCGTCTTACGAAAGAGCATGAATCGGCGTTGTCGAGAAAGAACTGCAGCAACACCAGGAGCCACCCGCGACGATGGAGCAGAGGAAATACTTCCGGTTCACCGAGGGAGCGGAGCGCCCGGATCCCCCGGGCACTACAGACACAGTGAAGCATCCTGACGGCGCCGATGTTGTGGATTTCCTGGACGCGGTGTTCGCTACTAAAAACCTCAGTGATTCGATTCTTCGGGGGCTGCGCCCGTCCACCCTCAAAGTTTATGCGAACGAGAAGGCGGAGGTGCCTTTGCGCCGCAGCGACAAGCTGGCTGCTTCTGGAAAGAGCGAGGACGACCCGATCATTGTGCAACTTCCTCGGGTTTGGTACGAGTTGAGGGATGCAGACGCTGGCGCTTCGTTTGCGAATACCGTCGCCTCTTCGGTCCGTCTTACGGAGAACGACAGTGTTGAAACTCTGCTGAAGGCGGTCTACGGCGCGAATGGAGGAACTCTCGCCCATACTGCTCCAAATCAGCTCGTGGCTTACGAGAGCCTAACATGTTTCGCCAAGAATCAACCTTTGGATATGGCATCGGCGATTGGCTCGTGTGGCAGGCTTGAGAACGCTCCTGTCGTCGTGATAGTACCGAAGCGCGGAAAGCGGCAATCCGAAGGTGGGAATATCGAAGAGGCCGCCAAGAGACAGAAAATGGGTGTGAACAAGAAAAACCTGGCTTTCGTCAAACCTTACCAGTCAACTGCGGCTCGATTGAAAGATACTGACGAGGTGACTCAAGTGGTGGAAGCGGTTGCCACTGTTCAGCAAAGCCCTGAGGAGCAGATCCCGTTTATTGTTTTGGAATCATCGTCTGGAATGGGTAAAACGCAAATGGCGTTCAATCTGATGGCTCGTGATGACATCGACGTTTTTTATATCGTCTGTGATGTTGTTGATGTGAATGTGCAGTATGTGTACACTGCATTTCGAACCCGATCAATCGTTTTCGGTCAATGTGTGTCAAAGGACACGGAAGACAAAAAAAAGATGAAGTCTGGAGACGTATCCGAGATCGAAGCGACAGGTGAGTTGCAGACGTACGCATTGATTTGCGCGTTACTTACTGGATCGGAAACAATGGCTGAGACGGCGACACGTGGGGAGGTGGAAGAGACGCTGATTGCCTGGAAGAAGCGAGCGCCCGGTAAGCAGTGCGCGATTTTCCTGGACGAGTTTCCTAGAGAAGAGCCGAGTCGAATCATCCAGTTTCGGTTTATGCGGAATGTCTTCCGCTCATTTCGACTTCCAGTCATTTTGAGCTCAACGAATGGGACCGCACGAAACCTGATCAACTATGGACAGCAGTCGAGAGGTAGAGATGACAAGACCTTGTGGTGTGTCGTGCTGACCAAGTTTCCACGGTTTCAAGATCCGTTTCTTGATCTACTGCGGCCTGATTTGCGATTGATTATCGAACACAGCCGACCTCTTTTTGCGAGAAAGGCATGAAGCCCAATGACTCTGCGGCGTTCGATGAAACCGCTGATTTGGTCGGATTGATGGACAGAATGGCTGCAGTGTTGGGCAATGAGATCGCAAGGGTCAAATTGCACACGCTTGAATTTCGCTGTGGCCAACTTCGGCTATTTCTTGCGAAGAACTACGTCTACGAAGACTGCAACGAACTAATCGACAAACTACGCTCGACTAAAAGAGGACGATCAGTTCCAGCTAAGTATTCCGCCGGGTGGAAAAGCTACCCTTCGTAGACGGCCTAAAGCAAGCTACGATATGCCGAGTACGAGACGAGATGACTCCAGTCGCGGTGATCTCGTAAAAAACGACGAAGACTATCCGTGGATATGCCAGACCAAACTTCCTGACTTGAACGACGACCCACTGCTATACTTTTGGCTGATGGGCGGCAAAGATGTGGGTGAACATCAGGCACTACGCGCGCTACAAGACGAAGAAGGTTATCCCATTTCGTTCAACTGCGCACTCAATCTATTGGAGCAAGGACACGTGAAACTCAATTTCGGCAACACTTTCCAAACTGGAAACAGCGGAATGCGGTTGGAAGCTTTGACGGCTGGTGCAATCGTGTCGGCCAGCCATCGAAATGGCTTTGCCGGTATCGGCTTCATGGACTTCTTTCGTTCATTGCTGTACGAGTTTGATATGCAGCAGGATATCGATCTTCCCGTAAAGTTCAGCGATGAAGTGGCGACTCTACTCTCGACGCTTACGGTACCATATCTCGCGCCCCCTAACCAGACACTCCCCGACTTCCTGAGAGGCGAAGCTGAATGTGGGAGATATATATCGAACTGTAAATAAGGACATGTACGATGCCAGTTTGTTAGACGGGAGAGTTTCGGTGGAGTGCAAGGACTACCGAAGCCGACCAATTTCAAGCGATGACATGAAAGGCATCCTAATCCGAGTTCGGGACTTAGCGCAACGTGAGCCAACCATCGTTCGCCTGGTTGTTACGACTAAGCTCCAGGGATCATACTTCACGACGAAGAAAAACACGTTCATGAAGGCTTTGGCGAGTGGAGTGAACGGGATACCGGAGGAGCTGCACCATGCGCACTTCTATCGCATTGGAATACACGATGGCGAAACGATGATCGATGATGAGGGGAACGTGCGGCGGAACGATTTAGAATCGATCAGTGGCATGGAAAATAAATGCCGCAGCAAGGATTGCCCATAATCGTGCACGCGCGTGGAAAAGGTGATTATCTTCGTGGAGCGTTGGAAGACGGACGACGAACTACCTCCTGAACTACAGTCGTGAGCGCACGCTCACCACCTCAGTGTCGCGTCGAAGGAGCTACCCAGCTTGGCGAAGCGGAATAAGGCTGTGTCAGAAGCTTTGCCACCTGGTGCGACCTCAGTAAGGTTTCGTTCTAACTTGCTCAATACACAATAAGCGTTGGATACCAAGACAAGGGTTAGTGGTGAGCTTTGCGGACAATCAGCAACTCATTCTATAGTAATAGTGCCCAATTCTATTGGTAGTGGCACGTGCTGCGCCGTTTGATTCTGCAGGTCAATCCTTGCAATGATCAAGGAGACAAGAACTTTGGGTAACTTTTTATTGTCCATACGTAAGTTTCCCTCCGTCATCGCACGTGCAGCTTACTTGGACTTCTTGTCGCCGAGACGCTCGACGCAGAGCAGCACGTGCCAGCCGAACTGGGTCTGCACCTTGGTGAGCTTGCCCACCTCCTCCTCGAACACGACCTTGTCGAACTGGGGCACCATCTCGCCGCGGCCGAACATGCCGAGGTCTCCGCCCTTCTTGCCCGACGGACACGTGCTGTGCTTGGCCGCCAGCTCCGAGAGCTTGGCCTTCTTGTCCTCGGCGGCGTCGATCTCCTTGAACAGCTGGTCGGCCTCAGCCTCCGACTTGACGAGGATGTGGAACGCGTGCGCGCGCGGGCCGCCCTTGCTGCCCCTGGCGCCCAGAGCCATGATGCCGATGAGGATGATGGGCCCCAGGAAGGGCATGACCTTCATGAGCGTCTCCTTGAGGCCGCGGAACTGGTCCGGCTCCTCGGTGCCGTCCAGGCGGCGCGAGATGAGCACGAGGTGCCAGCCGAACTGGGTCTGCACCTTGTGCACGACGCCGATCTCGCCCTCGAACGCCACCTTGTCGAAGGCCGGCACCATCTGGCCGCGGCCGAAGGTGCCGAGGTCGCCGCCCTTGCGGCTGGACGGACACTTGCTGTGCTCCTTGGCGAGCTGCGCGAACTTGAGGAAGAGGTTGGAGGCCTCGCCCAGCTGCGCGTTCAGGGCGTCGGCCTCGGCCTCCGTGTCCACGAGGATGTGGCTGGCGTGCGCCTTGATGGGCACGGGGGCGGCGGCGGGGGCATCCTGCGCGAAGGTGAAGGTGGTGGAGGCCACGACGCACAGCAGCAGCGTCGTCAGGAACGCCAGCAGCTTGGGCGCCATGGTGGAAACTAAGGGATCGCTTGGGGGCTTGAGGCTTGAGGGGGGAGTGACTGACGTGTTGACTTGAACTATCGGATTTCCTTATAAAAACTTCTCCATCAAGGTTTATGATTGGTCAGATTTGGGTGTATGTCATATAAACGGGGTATTAATTACTGAAGTTATTCGGTATGAGCGGGATGTTGCAAGAATGTGTCATGCGTTGGTGATTGAGAACACATCCAAATATTGTAAGAAGGTGACAGTAGTTGGTGCAACCTTGAGAAGTCATATGTGATGTTGCAGGAAGGTTGGATGCGTTGGCGCAACATTGAGAACACACGGCGATGTTGCAGGAAGGTTGGGTTACGCGGAGGTTACGCGGTACTTAAGGTGGTTGGAAGCGATTTCTAAATCAAATTTAGAAACGTACCCATCTGGTACGACTTTCGGTGATCGATTCCGAAAATCCGCGATCTTCGGCATCTGTCGTACCAGATGGGTACATACTAACATAAAGTACATAAATTACTGTCCAAGATATATTCCAATAAAAACTGACTCAAATAAAAACTCTTCACTTCGAGATGCGCTACCCACACTACATGGACGTTCGATGGGGTTTCCTCGCGCTTTGGCGCGCCCACCTCAAGGGCCGGCTCCGGTACCAAGACGTGCGGAACAAACAGCGTGCATGGACTGTCACCAACCGCCGCCTCTGCGTGACGCTACCGTCGGAAGATGAGTCGGATATCGACGCGCATGAGGCCATAATCACGAAAGTGCGGGAAGCTCTCGCGTTGCTGGCGGTGGTGGCGCAGGTTGACACCACCGCTCTGGGTTTCGTACTCAGCAACTACTGTGAAGTAGTTGACGACAGCTCAGAGACTTCTTTCCAGTTCGAAAGCGACAGCCCAGAGACTGCTTTCCAGTTAGAAACCCCCTTTCGACTCGAGATCGGGACGAATCCTATCAGCAACGGGAACGTTCCTCGGGACGACCTCATTCTGCTTTGTGGACCGGGTCAACATGAAAATGCAAGCCACGAGTATAGCGCGGCACTGCAGCAGATTGCAGAGCTGGGCAAAAGCCTGAAGCTGGGGGAACCAGGGGTCGAAGTAGAAATTCCCGTCCGAGTCGACTTTTCTTCCGGAGGCGGGGGTGCTCAGTTGAATGAGCTTCTAGAGGTCGTGGCTGCAGAAAAGATGATCAAGGAGATGTGGAGGGATTTCTACAGTAATACCCCCGGAGAGCTGACTGTTGAGCCAGGAAAGCTTCGCTGTAAATTCGTGCTGGAGCCGATGCTTGCGGATATCGTCGATGCACCAATTGAGCCTGAGCTGGTAAAAATCGTGGAACAGTTTGTGGAGGGAAACGTGTGGTTTTCTCGGCTCGAGCTGTTCTTACAATTCGATCCGGAAATTAAGGCAGGTCGGTGGATTGCGAGGACTCTGTTGGGAAAGCTACTGAGATCTGTGTTTGACTCGACACGTCGATCATTCGATGTCGCAAATGGCCACTACCACTTCAGATTAGATGATGGAAACTTTCACCAGTTCCGGGAACCTGAAGTGGCGTATGATTCTGGCAATCCGGAACCTTCAACAGTTGAAGCGTTGTGTGCTGCGATGGTGCTGACACAAACAACGCATGCTTTAGCTCTGGAGCTAGACTTTCAGCCGGATGATGAAGCTGGAAGTCGTTTTTGGTGGCGGTGGTTGGCCTACGCACTTTTTTCACGTCGAGCTCGCTCGTTTTCATCGATTAAGCATCTCAAATTGGATTTTGTCGGTCGCTTGAGCGTGGAGGATGCGGAGCTATTTACTGCGATAGTATTGTCGGACCACCCCGAAGAAGAGCTCTTTGGTAGTCGTCGTGGTCGTGTCGAGGAGTACTAAGAGCAAGGGCGCCAATTCAGTGGAAATTTAACGAAGCAGGACAACCACTTCGGAACTATCGGCCTCTCACATCTGTGTCTCCGATCAAATATGTACGAACGTTCAGCGACGACGGAGTGAGCAAGTGGGTTGACGTACTAGTTCCCGGCTATGGTCGCTGCCAAGTCAAGCGAAGCGACTTGACTTTTGATTGTGATAGTTCTGTTTTGAGTACTGCTGCTTCGGGAGCTGGAATTACGTCACTTTCGATTGGATTCAGGGCTAGCAGACGGTCTACCCCAGTTTATGGCTGTCATAGGTAGCTCATTGACATCTTTGTCGCTCCATGGACACAGGGATCCGCTTGGAGACGATTTGTGGCTTGGATACTGTCCAAATCTGCTCGATTTATCCATCCGTGGATATGTGTTGGAGGCCCAGTTTGATTTTCGCGAGTATCGGAAGACTCACAGTGAACTTCCCTCGGTCATCTGCAACTGGCATGATGTTACGCCGCTGTCCAGAGCCCTGATGGATGCAGCTACTCCATTGACGAAGTGTCTGCATCGATTGCGTGCCCGTTTGACATACTCTAGAGCTATCCCTCATGGCTACGATCCTGCGAATTATGAATCGGACCTTGATACTCTTTTGGAAATGCTAAAGGTGAACAAATCTCTGGAGTATTTGGAGGTGATCGTCCCAGCTGAATATCGGGCTTACACCAGTAAGTTTGCGCAGTACGACAAGAAACCGATCGATAGGGCGCTGGAACTCCCATTGGAGACGAAGTTGGCCTTTCAAAAAATCGAACGACTTCTCCGATGAATGAGCTTGTAGAGTGGTAGCGGGGATGGGAACGATAGACACTCTGGATCGGGCAAACTGCAATCTAAACTAGTGTTGAAGTTGGTGATCAGCGAAGAATGCCACAGAGCGTGCTGTACAGGGCAACATAAGTTTTGCTTGGCTTGTGCTGTAGTTGCAGATACCGTTCAGCTCGCGGGTGCTAGGAGCCTGCTTCTGCAGCAACAACCGCAAAGAAAATAGCAATGCGTGAAGAGAACATTATAGTTCGGTGTTTCCTATTTAGGCTCTTCACTAGACCCGTCACGTCGGTACATGTGTACATCATCTACATGGACAAAGGATGCAAGATAGCAAAAGCTACTATGAGATTTATTGCTGTGGGACCTACGTGTATCAAACTGAGTTCGTTGTGTTGCTGCGACGCATCATTAATACTTTTAATGAAATGTTGCGTTGACGGATGATCCACTGAAGGGAACACTTTCGCCACTAATGCCATGTCCGTGGGTCATTTATACTTTAGTAGATTCGAGTCGAATCATTCGACAAAGCACTATCCGAGAAGCTCAAATACTGAACTACTGTCACTACTACTTTATCAAATCGTCATCCGCCTGGCAAACCAGCCTAGCACATCCGAAGAGACGAGCCAATGCGAGCAATGTTCATTATTCAACGATGGGAGCGTTATCTGCAATCTGTGAGAGCTCCATTCGGATCGTCTACATCTCTCGGATTTCCGCCTGAAATCGCCAAACTGCCCACATCTCGTCAAAGTTTTCCAGAAAAGCCATACGCGCATACGGAACGACAGACCTCTTCCCGGAGAACTGGAGGGACCGTAAATGCGAAGATGTTCGACAGAGTGGGGCGATCCAGTTTGAACACTGCGGAAGTAGCAGTCGGCGCATCATATTTCATCACCTTGGTCGGGCGCAGAGGCTTCTCGGTTCCACCACGCTTAGGAATGTCAACTTCGTCTCCAGTGGAAGTTCCAGCGCCCTATCGATCGGTTTCTTGCCGAACTGAGCAAACTTGTTGATGCACTCCCGATGTGTTGTTGGGACGATCACCTCCAGATACGCCAGAGAACAGTTAACCTCCAGCATCTCCAATAGCGCATCCAGGTCCGATTCATAGCTCGCAGGATCATACCCACGAGGAATAGCACCATCCTGATAGCTGTTCGCCAAACGGAGACGCAGTCGGTGCAGACACTTCGTAAATGGACTGGGCATCCATCAAAGCTACTGAAAGCGGCACAATATCCTGCCAATTGCAGATGATCGAGGGAAGTTCACTGTGAATCTTACGATACTTACGGAAATCAAGCTGACCTTCCACTAAAGTTCCGAGGATGGACAACTCGAGCAGGTTGGGACAGCTCTCGAGAAACATATCATCACCAAGCCGCCTCCTCGTTCCATGGAGCGTCAAAACACCAACGAACTACCGATGGCTGTCATAAATCGCGGCAGACCATCTGTAACTTCAACGTCGGACGTGAATCGAATCGAAAGTGCCGTAATTTTTGCTGGTAACGTATCCATAGAGCTGGCGCTACCAAATATCAGATCACTTCGCTTGACTTGACAACGGCCACAGCCTGGAACCAGTACTCGCTATGTCCGTTGTTGTTGGGAGCCGATGATGGCACATGTCAGCGATCCCGTTGAGTCTGAGATGGCCGAGGTCGCGCAGCACGCAGTGGAAAACAACGTGTGGTTTTCGCGGATTAGTCTTGCTTTACGGTTTGACTCGCAGGATATTCGGAGTGGGTGGGGTGCGAGGTCCTCGTTTGGGAAACTAATGAGAAGTCTGTTTGACTCGACCCGTCGAACACTTGACGACGCGAACACTTTCTACCGCTTGCAAACAGGCAGTGAAAGCCTCTATCAGCTTGGAAAGATTTATGTGGAGTCTGATGACGAGGAGCTGGAACGATGGGGAGTCAAGGCAATGCTCTCGTCGCTCGTGCGGACACAAACAAGAGAATTAAAGCTGATGTTGGAGCAGGACCCGATCGACCAAAACGTGAGCGGGCATTGGTGAAAGTGGCTGGCCTATGCGCTGTTTTCACGTAGAGCCCATTCTTCTTCGGCAATTACCCACGTTACGCTGGAGGCGGTCGGTCGCTTGAGTGTGGAGGATATCCAGGGTTTTATTGCAGTAATCGCATCCGATCACCCCGAGGAAGAATTATTCAGCAGCCATCGTGGGGTTGTCGATGATCGCAATGCGACCTTGGAAGAAGGAGCTCCAATGCATTGGGAATTTGGTGAAGCACAACGGTCTGTTCGTACATACCGACCTCTCATATCTGGTTCAGATACGAACGTTCAGTGATGATGGAGTGAGCGAGTGGGTAAACGTACTGGTCCCTGGCTACGGTCGCTGCCAGGTCAAGCGCAGCGACTTGAACTTCGATGGCGATGGTTCTACAGACACCATGGGAGTAGGAATTACGTCACTTTCGATTCGATTAAACCCCAATTGCGAGATAGCAGGGGATTTATCCCAATTTATGGCAGCTGTCGGTGGTTCGCTGACGTCCTTGTCGCTGCATGGATCACAGGAAATTCTTGGCGATAATCTGTAAATTAGCTCCTGTCGAAACCTTCTTGAGTTGTTCGTACACGGAAACGTGCTGGGAGCTCAGTTTGATTTCCGTGAATATCGCAAGTGTAACAGCGCAACTGGTACGATGTTGTGCCACTTTCAGCAGCGCTGAAGGATGTAGGTAGCCAGTTAGAAAAGTGTCTACACCGACTGCGTATCTGTTTGGCAAACCCCTTTGTGTGCATTCCGCATGGATATGATCCTGGTAATTATGAGGCCGACCTGATTGCACTTTTGGATATGCTTGAGGTCAACCGCTCTCTTGAGTATTTAGGTGATCACCGAAGAACACATCGAACATTCATAGACAGGTTCGCTCAGTACGACAAGGAGCCGATCAGTAAGGCGCTAAAGCTCCCGCTCGAGGCGAAGATAGCGTTCCTAAGTGTTGTGGGACCCTGCGGGACTTTGAGGCCTACAAAAAAGAGGAAGAGTTCCGCACCAACTTTAAGTGCCGCGCTATGCAAGTTGGACCGCTCGCTTCATCGGACATATTAGAAGTCACCGCTCCCCCAGTTCTCAGACGCGTTGTGTGTCGTCCGCTACGCGAGTTCGAAGACGCTCGGGAAATAGCTGGGGATTTTCAGACGAAAGTTCCAATGAATAATGTAGCTGAGTAAACTGGGCGGCACCACGCAGAGACCGCACAAGCATATTAAATACGACGAAGGTGATTAATACAGTGAATTGGTGGAAACCAAGAGGGCAATGCAGCCCTGATGGGCTCCAGTCGGCACAACCTGGTCTTAATAGTACAATTTCTCAAGGGTATGGTCCTGCGAATTATAAATCAGACCTAGATGCACTCGAGGCAATGCTAGAAGTCAACCGCTCTTTGGGGTATCTGGAGATAGTTGCTCCCGATACAACTTACATCGGTAAGTTTGCCCGGCACGACAAGAAACCACAGAATCGAGCGCTGGATCCCCAGCTGGAGACGAAGTTGACGTTTCTAAGCGTGATGAGACGCTGCTAGTCGATGAGACCAACAAGCAGAGGTCCGAAAATACAGTACTATATTGAATTGAGTACGAGATCAGCAAGGAGAAATAATAAAAATTGCCGCAATATAAATATACTGCTCTTCAATTTGAGGCATTTCTACAGAAGAAATAAACCACTTTCTGTGCGTCATATGATTACAGAGTCGTTTAGAAACACTTTTTGGGGTGTTGCTTTAGAAAACTTTGCATGGTGGATGCTTAAACAACCTACCGGTAGTAATACGTGAGGGAGATATATCTGGATCTTGCTATATATCGTAAATCTGGTGTAGTGGATTCCAGGGTTTCACCTTGGTATCACCGCAGTTAAGGGCTCGATAGCATGTCGCGGCGGTGACCCACGCGAGCCACAGGTAATGGGTTCACCGCATCATGACCAGTCAAGCTTCACACAGACACACTTCATAGTGTGTGCACCTGATTTGAGGTTACAGACTAAGCATTTTGTATGATCAACTGCTTCGCGGACCCACTTCGCTTTTTCTCCTACAATTGCCTCAAAGGCGTAATCACTATATCAAAACATTGAGCTCAAGTCCCTAGTGGATTGCCATCCGCTGCCGTTCCCTGATGTGATGTGTTCGGCGGGATTCACTATATCTGGACGTCATTGATGCTCTGACTTGCGTACATATTGGTTTCTAAAGATGTTGATTGCCCATTATGGCTTTTACTACACCTTTTCATATTAATTGTCAATAATGGGTACAATACTGTATTGTATTGGAATCGTTGATCTCCAATAATACAAATTAGTATGGCAAAATGCAATTATTTATTGGATCGCAATTATTAAAGTCACACCTCTATAAATGACACCCAGTTCGCTCGGTCTAATACGCTGTTTCAGTTAAAGAATTGATCAGATAACGAAATGGCTACACTTCTAATGGCTACATTTTCATTTGTTAGGTGCACAGTACAAGGGCTTTCTTTACCTGGTACCCCTCCAGCATTTTCGTACTCTTGTTTTGTTTCGTCTTCACACAGACAGAACTTAACCAATAACGGTAGGCGCGGTATTGTATGTTCCTACTCCTTCTTCTCATTGGTATTAGCATAATCGCATCCCCACAGGTTGTACGTGAGTTTCAATACAGTTAGGTTATGGGAATATTTGTTGTCCTGATATCCTGCCACCATGCCTGCAGTTTTATCTATCTACTGCATAGCCCCTAGTTGTCTCGACATTATAATATTTTAGTTTTTCGTAAAATATATATGTACGCTGCGCCGATTGTAAAAAACTGTGGCTAGCTGACTTATCAGTATTTACAAGCTTGCAGTTACTGCAAACTCTTTGTTCCAACTTAGCACCCCAAATACAATTTCTCTCTTTGCTCGATTTGTTGTGGCGGGAGTAGTGGTAGCAATGGCATACGTGGGAGGAGGCAGGCAAGTGATTGAGAAAAATATATGAGTTTGGATCTATTACTACGGCGTCCATTTAGACGGTTGAGGCGCCAACAATGGCGACCATTTAGAGAATAAAGAGGTTTTTGATCAGTTATAGAACACCTATAGTGAAATCCATATAATCCCGTTTGCAGTCGAGGAATCCTAACCAGATAGGGAACACATAGTCAGTTAGAGGGGTTCATTTAGGGAGGTGTCACTGTATTTCGGACCTCTGCCAACAAGTAGAGCGAAAGGTGGTGGTACAAGGACTTCTACCTCCGAACTGTGATCGCCTCGCTATCAAAATCGTTTTTGATGCGCCAGCTAAATTTCTCGCTAAAGTGAAACGAGATGTAGCAGGGATTTTGGAAAGCTCTAAACGACAGCGCTGGTAACGAGTTAAGCATGTATGAAGGCAATCTAATGCAAATACGATGCATCATGTTTGCATTACACTACCCTGAAATGCTCAGTTCCGAATTAAATGTTTCTCTTCCTCTCTTTTTTAGTGAGTGCTATTATTCTTATTATTATTATTTGGGGGGGGGGCTCACTTTGACAGGTTTCTAACATGTAAAAGGTTCATCAATTTAGAAACGCCAAAATCGAAGTTCTCCCTGAAAGGTACCATGGTGGAGAAACTCTGAGCCTGTGGGGCTTCCTCGCGCCTTGGTGCGCCCTCCTGAAGGGCCGCCTCCGATACCAAGACATGTGGTACGAGGAACACGGATGGGTCATCTCCAAGCACCGCCTGTACGTGGCGTTACCGGCGGAATACGACCCCGTTCTATTCACCAAAGTGCGGGAAGCTCTCGCGTTGTTGGCGGCAGTGGCTCGCGACGACTCGAGCGCCCTGGAGTTTGTACTGGAAAACTATTGCCAAGTTTTCAAGGAGAACTGAGAGACGTTCGAGTTGATCACTCGGAACTTTAGGGAGCTCGGCAATATCCCGGGGCACGACCTCGTTCAGCTTTGCGGCCCGGAACAACACGAAAATCCGAGCGACGACTTTGTTGCGGCGTTGCAACGTATTGCAGAGCAGGATAAAAGTGGGAAATCGGGGGAGCCAGGGGTGGAAATTGAAATTCCAGTTCGGATCGATTTGATTGTTGATGAATGGGGAAGCTCAAATGAATCAGCTTCCTGAGGTCGCAGCGGCCGAGAAGACGATCAAGGAACTGTGGGGGAGTTCTACAGTACACACCCGGAGGAGCGAGCTGTTCGATCTGGCGAGATGCGCTGTAAGTTTGTGTTGGAGCCGATGGTTGCATGCTTCTGCGATCCGCTCGAGTCGCAAATGGTCGATGTCCTGGAACGGGCTGTGGAGAACGTGCGGTATTCCCATCTCACGCTGTTTCGACGCTTCGACTCACAGCTTGCAGCGAGTGGTGGATGGAATGCTAGACACTTGTTGGGGAAGGTCATGAGGTGTGTGTGCGACTCGACGCGCCGAACTCTAGACCTCGCGAACACAAACTACCACTTGCGAGCTCATAACAATGCGGATCTGGACTCAAGTCATTACCAGTTTTGAAAACTCTCTGTGGGGTGGTACGACGGCGAGCTCGCGTTTTGGGAGTTCGAGGCTGTGTGTTCAGCGATGGTGCTGACACAAAGAACAAACTACTTGATGCTGAGGTTAGAGGTTATACCGAGCGAGCGAGACGCAAGCAGCCACTGGTGGAAGTGACTGGCTTATGCCTTCTTTTCACGTCGAGCTCGCTCTCGTTCAGCGATAACGCACCTTTCTTTTCACAGTATTGGTCGCTTAAGCACGGAGGACGCAGAGACGTTTGCTGCTGTGCTGGCGTCAAGTCACCCTGAGGAAGCGCTGCTCAACAGCCCTCGTGGCGTTGCTGATGAACGTGACGCGACTCTAAGACAACGGGCTCCAATGCAGTGGCAGTTTGATGCAGATGGACGAGCGATTCGTAGCCGTCGAGTTCTCTCCTCGAGCTACCCTATCAAGTACTGTACGTGCGGACTTTCAGTGACGACGGACATAGTGAGTGGGTTAATGTACTGAGTGAAGGGAGCACTCGTTGATCCTGCACGGGTTGCTCCTTGTAGTGGTGCCTCGCACCTGGTGTATTGCAGAATGAGTTAGGTTGGATGATGCTAGGATGTCTGTGCTAGGCTAATATGCATCGGTAGTTTCGTGTTGTGTAGCTGGAGGGGTCGTTGTGGTCGTCGCAGGCCGTTATCGTCGCCACTGCAATCATCGCAGGTGGCGCCAGCTCTTGCGATCTCCAACAGTCCTCCTCGACCAAGATGATCCGAGTCTACAGCTTCTCGTTGTGCGGGTTGATAAGCTTGATCATGGCCAGGTTGCGCCCGTGTAGGGTTGCGCCGAGGGGCTTCGTGAAAATGTCGGCCTTCATCTCAGTCGTAGGGCAATAGGTCACGCTGACCTCCTTCTTGCGAATGGCGTCGCGTATGAAGTGAAATTGTATGTTGATGTGCTTCATGCGTGCAGTCGTCACGTCGTTCTCCATGTTCTTGATCGCGCTCTGGTTGTCGATGTACAAGTCGATATTATCATCTTTGCCGTGCAGCTCAAGTTCATTCAGGAGCTGCTTCACCCACAAGCAGTCCTGCACTGCCGTCGCCCCAGCGATGTACTCAGCCTCGGTTATAGAGAGGGCGACCGTAGATTGTTTCTTGCTGTACCACGAAATGGGCATGGCGTTGATGGTGAGCAGTCCTCCTGAAGTCGACTTTGCGTCCTTGCCCCCGGCCCAATCTGCATCGCTGAAGATGGCTGCCTCAATAGTGTGTCGGGGTGCGTGCGGCCGGGGAAAGTGCAACCTCAACTCGCGCGAGCCGCGCAAGTAGCGCAGGATACGTTTGACTGCAGTCCAATGAGTCGACGTAGGCGTTGAGACGAAACGCGCCAGGAAGTTCACAGGCATCGTGATGTCTGGTCGAGTGCAGTTGCTAATCCATAGTAGTGACCCAATGGTCTCCCGCATGATGCTAGTGTCGTAGAAGGGCTCGCTGTCCTCTCCGTTCAGGTCCCGAGTTGACTCCATCGGCGTAGTCACGGGGCGGCTATTCTCCATGCCGCACTTCGCCAGCAAACCGTCAATATTGGCTGTCTGGTGGAGGTAGATGCCGCAGTCGCTCTGCTCAATGTTAATTCCCAAGCACTTCTTGGCTGGACCCATGTCCTTGATCTGAAATTGGTCGGCGAGCTTCTGCATCGTCCAGTCGGAATCGCCCTCACGCTGGCTGACGACCACCACATCATCGACGTAGAGGCCCAGTACAGTTAGCTTGCCTTCATGCCAACGAAAATACAAGCACGGGTCGAGTTGGCTCCTCCTGAAGCCAAGTTCCAGTAAGTAGCGGTGTATAGTGTTGTTCCACAACTTGCCGCTCTGTTTAAGGCCGTAGAGACTCTTTCGCAGCAGTAGGCATTTGCCCTTGGGTAATTGGAGTCTGACAGGGGCGCGCATGTAGATGGGTCGATCGAGGTCTGCTCGCAGGTATGCGTTAGGAACATCTCCTTGTCGAATGACGGCATGCCACTGAGATGCGGGCCACAATGAACCGCAGGCTCGCGATCTTGAGCACGGGCGCAAAGGTCTCTGCGAAGGCAATGCCAAACTTTTGAGTGAAGCCGCGCGCTACCAGCCGCGCTTTCAACCGTTCCAATTCGCCATTGTTGTCAAACTTGAGCTTGAACACCCATTTTGCACTTATCAGATTTCCATCAGTAGGAATGTCCACAATTTCCCAGGTAGCGTTCTTCGATATTGCTCGAAGCTCTTCTTCGATTGCCTGCCACCACTCCTGCCAATACGGGCTGTTCATTGCCTCCTCCACAGTTACTGGCTCCTTGATCCCGTCACGCTCTAGTAGTACCGCAAAGGCAGTACCCTCCTTGAGTACGATAGTGAGCAGGACAGATGCCGGAGTGGCGAACTCTTCGAGAAAAGATTGGGGCAGCCGAAAGTCATCGCGTGGTAGTGCTCGGGTACCTCGATTCAGGCCAAAGATGCGCTGGATGGCACGCGACGTAAGTTGATGCTGCTCTGCAGGGCTACCAGCCCGTGCTTCCTCACCATTAGCGTCATGTGGGGTGTTGGTTTCGTACTGTTGATCGCCAGCATCCTCCTCCTCGCCGCTATTGTCTGCGTCGATGGCGTCCATGTATCGCCCCACGGCTCGCGAGTCCAGACGGTCAACGTTCCGGATGTGTGTTGTAGAAATAACACGTTTGGTTCGCGGGATGAGAACACGGTACGCTTTCTTCTTGAAGTCGATGCCAATAACAACTCCTCTTTCAGCGCGCTTTTTCGCTGATCGCTTCGTTGCATGAGCGATGTGGCTCGTACACTTCGAGCCGAATTTGAGGATGTGCGAGACACTGGGTCGTTTTCCGGAGAGGGCCTCAATGGGAGACGCATGGTCGGCGTTCGCTCGAGTCGGCAGATAGTTGCGAATGTAGCTCGCATACAGAACAGCATCGCCCCAAAATCGCTGTGGCAATGCCGAGGCCCAGAGCATCGCTCGGGCGGAATCCATGACAGTCCGGTGAAAACGCTCTGCTTTTCCGTTTGATGATGACATGCCCGCCTCCGTTTCTTGGTGGAGAATACCCCGGTTGCGGAGGAAGCGGCCGAGTCTGGTGCTGCCAAATTCACCACCACCGTCTGAGCGAATCATCTTCACCTCGGTGTCGTATTGTCGCTCAAATTCGCTAACAAAGTCCACCAAATGCCCTTCCGCGTCGCTCTTTTTGCGGAGCAAGTAGACGCGATTGTAGTTCGTAGCGTGATCTACAATGGTCAAAAAGTGTTTGTGACCGAGCCGATCCGGGGTCATGTCCGTCTTCAGGTCAACGCACAAGGTAGCGCCCGGTTCGTCCGTTGGGGCAGATGTAGAAGTATCCTGCTTGTTCTTCGCGCGTCGAGCTTGTTTCGCTTCAGCGCAGTTCATGCAGAAATCCACCTTCCGATTAGAGGCAACCATGCCTTCAACGAGGTTTTTGTCAATCATGCGTACCAGATCCTGGTAGTTCACGTGCCCCAGGCGTTCATGCCACTGCTGAAGCGTAGAGGTCGTCATTGCAGCGAAGGAGGCCGCGCCTTGCTCGATTCCAACAGACCAAAGCCCAGTCGAGGCTGAATTACCCACTTCGGCAACAATCTTACCCGTCTTGTTCGTAATTGTACACTGCTCCTCACCAAACGTGCAGGTGTAGCCTCGAGCAGTGAGTTGAGCCACTGAAATCAGGTTGCGGTCAATACCTTTTGCGAAGTACACGTTTTCTAGCAGGACAGTACGAGGCACTCCTTCTGCCATCGTCGTGATGACAGTCTTTCCCTTCTCAGTAGCGGCGACAAGATCTCCATTCGCCACTCGCACCGACAGGAATGCTGGCTCTATCGCGAAAAGTTGGTCACGGTCGATGCAAAGGTGGTGAGTTGCTCCCGAATCCACTGTCCAAACATTTCCTCTCGTGGCAGAAGCGCCGCGCTCGGCACCGTCGGCAGCGACCCAGACATAGCCTTCATCATCAGAATCTCTGGATGTGTCGTCATCATCAGCAGCGGCTACGTTCGCACTTCCTCTGGTGGTTAGTTGTTTTGCCTGTTCCACGAGTGGACACGTGAAAATCTTGTGACCAGGCTTCCCGCACACATGGCAATGTATTTCACCACGATGACCAGCGGCGGCAAAGGCTTGGCCGTTATTTTGCTGCTGCGGACGTCGATCCGAGTTGACGTTGTTGTTTCGCTGGTTACGCCAATGCTGATCATCATTGTGGCGATTTCCGCTGCGGTGGCCATGTGAATTTGGGTTCCGGCGGTCAGAATGACGGTTTTTGCGTTTATCTCGCTTCGCACCACATCTGCGCCCGTCACCTTTCAGCTTGTATAGCAGTCGCTTCATGCGATCGGTTTCCGCAACGTAATCGCTTGCGTCGTCGGGCACTGAAGACAACAGCGTGGGCGCTAACTCGGGGCATGCATTGTTTCCGAACAACTCCATGACCATCTTGGTCTGATCTCGTGGATGAAATTCTCGAAGCCAGCTCCTAACCCAGGGTAAACCTCGTTTCCCTTGAAGTTCGAGCAGCGTACGTCCTTGATTTGAGGCTTGTTCGGTGATGGAGGTGCGGTTTCCATGCTAGTATCCGACATGGAGGGTGCACGGGGCGCTCGCGCCGCGAGCTGCTTCTTCAGTTCTGCCAGCTCGGACTGCAGTCGAAGGATGAGCTGGAGCTGGTCGTGCTGCTCCATTGTCTCTTG
The DNA here is from genome assembly GCF_000149755.1 of Phytophthora sojae. Classification (NCBI taxonomy): domain Eukaryota; phylum Oomycota; class Peronosporomycetes; order Peronosporales; family Peronosporaceae; genus Phytophthora; species Phytophthora sojae. Next base: position 8,533,909 of record NW_009258115.1, read on the forward strand.
GTCCGAAGGGTCGAAGTGCAGGTCGTCTGGCAGTCCTAGGCGAGTATTCCTTCCGTCTTGGTGGTCTTCGTCAGCCTCGTTAGCACCTCGTGCCTCTGAGTATTCTTCAAGGTCTTCGTGGTCGCCTCGCGAGTCTTCGAAGTCTTCACTGGTCGCTGCAGAAGGCGAGCCAGTTGGGCTCATAACCTGAAGGGAGCACTCGTTGATCCTGCACAGGTTGCTCCTTGTAGTGGTGCCTCGCACCTGGTGTATTGCAGAATGAGTTAGGTTGGATGATGCTAGGATGTCTGTGCTAGGCTAATATGTATCGGTAGTTTCGTGTTGTGTAGCTGGAGGGGTCGTTGCGGTCGTCGCAGGCCGTTATCGTCGCCACTGCACTCATCGCAGGTGGCGCCAGCTCTTGCGATCTCCAACACTGAGTTCCCGGGTATGATCGGTGCCAAGTCAAGCGTAGCGACCAGGCATTCGATTGCGATACTGCGTCAAGGGCTGGAATTACTTCCCTTTCGATTCATTTTACCTTGGATACTGAGATAGCAGATGGGCTGCCGCTGTTATTGACCCCCATCGGTGCCTCACTGACATCATTGTCGCTCAGTGGACGAAGGGAGTTGGTCGGAGATGGCTTGTTTCTTGGCTGTTGCCCCAATCTTCTCGAGCTGTCCCTCCGCGGGAACGTTGTGGAAGCCCAGCTCGATTTTCGCGAGTATCGGAAGTTAAATGCCGAACTTCCTTGCAATTGGCATGATGTTGTATCGCTTTCAAAGGCATTGACGGACGCGGGCAGTCCGCTAGCGAAATGTCTGCACCGACTGCGTATTCGTTTGGAAAAACCCCGTTTTCGTCGCGTAAATCATCCTGTAGAACATGACTTGGATGCACTGCTGGAAATGCTCGAGGTCAACGTTTCTCTGGAGTATTTGGATGTGATCATCCCCACAACTCATCGGGGTTACATCACTAAATTTGCTCTGCACAACAAGAGACCGATCTGTAGGTCGCTTTTGTTTCCAATCAAGTCGAAGTTGGCGTTCCTAAGCGTGGTGGAACGTTCCAAGTCTCTGAGATCGACCAAGGAGAGGAAACGTGTTGTGCCAGCTTCTAGTTCGGCGCTGTCCAAGCTGGATCACCTGATCATATCCAATATCTTCGCATTGGCCGCTCGACCAGTCCTTAGACGAGTGATATGTCGCTTAGAACGCGAGTTTGGAGCCGCCCAGGAATTAAATGACGAGGAAGCAGATGCTTAAGGTCTTCCAAGCGAGTGTGACCGCGTGTTGAAGAACCCTCTGGTATAGTCAAAGGTCCAGAATTTGCAACTCACTCTATTTATTGGGCTCCTAATTGCCTCGAGTGCCCTCCTCATCAATGACACGAGGATTATCCGACAACTCTTCTTCGGGCTGATCCGACAACAGCAGTATATCTTCTTCCGTTCTCCATAGCCAAGCTGCCAAATCCAATATTTTAAGCAATAAGATGCGTGATCGTGAACACCATTATTCTCGATGTTCCGAAAGCTTTGTTACTCAGTGAAGTAAGTAGTTCATGAGTCATGTCAGGGTTTGCAAGGGGTAATCTGTGAAATGCGCAATATTTTCTTCACTTGCCGCAAGTGCAAGAAATGGGCCCGCTTAAAGTTCCTAGCACAACGTAAAATTACGATACTAGAAAGAAATAAGGGCTTCCATCGCTTATTATCCTCGCTGTCTCCGTTGTCATCGCTTAGTTTCACGATTTGCGTCGTTGAGATCACTTAAATCGATTTCATCACGTGGTGGCCATCTGAATACGACAGCACCTCTCTGCTGCTTCGCGATAGCGGTCTTGGGTGAACTCTAAGCTCGCGCACGGGACAGCACACTACTTGTCTGAGAGCTGGAGGGGCGGAAAACGCGAAGATATTCGATAGAGCCAGGGGATCCAGCTTGCTAAGTGCGCGATTCGAAGCCGACACATCACATTTTATCTCCTTGGAAGCCCTCGTAAACTTGCACCAGTCAACCACACTCAGGAACGCCAACTTCGTCACTAGCGGGAGTTCCAGCGCTCTACTGATCGGTTTCTTGTTATGGACTTCAAACTTACGGATGTAACTCCGATGGACTGTTGGGACGATCACCTCCAAATACTCCAAATGGTTGTTAACCGCAAGCATCTCCAATAGGGCGTCTAGGTCTGATTCATAATGTGCAGGATTATACCCTCGAGGGATAGTGCCTTCCAGATAGGGGCTTGCCAAACGGACGCGCAGTTTGTGTAGGCATTGCGCTAGCAGATTATCTGCGTCCATCAAGGCTGCTGAAAGTATCGCTACGTCTTGCCAATTGTAGACGATCGCTGGAAGCTCGCCGATTTCCTTACGGTACTGGCGGAAATCAAGCTTAGCCTCCACCACACTGCCGAGCAGGGACAAGTCGAGGTGATTTGGACAGCATCCAAGAAACAAGTCATCTCCGACCAGCTCCCTTCGTCCACGGATCGACAAGAATGTCAGTGACCTCCCAATGGCAGCCATCAATTGCGGCAAACCATCAGCAATCTCAGTATTCAACGTGAATCGAATCTGTCCCGAGTCGAAACGGCTCGGACCGTTCCAACTCTGCGTGGGCGACGATGAGTGCCTGAGGTCGTCCACCTGCTGTGGCCGCGGGCGAGAAGTAGTGGGCCGTGGGCCGGGTTGTCTCGAAGGTGGAGACCCGTGGGCCGCTACCCAGAGGTATCTTAGAGGGATGATGTGCCTCGCAGTGTCGTGGCGGGACTTCGGGGACGGATGGCATGTTGGGCGGCTTTGAGGGCCGTCAAGGTGAACGGATCAAGTCTTTGGGAGGGGTGAGCGGGAACGGAGTCACCCGAAGGCACTGAAACGCAAGGATCTGCAGAGGTAGAGAGGAAGAGTTAGGAGTAGAAGGAAGGTCAGTCGTGAATTTTGCTTAAAAGGACCACACAGGTCGTAAGTAACACTTATTGCATTTTGCTTAGTGATCTCCTTGCTATTTGTGCCCCATAAACCTATAAGCACAGGCAGCACTTACTACTCCAATACAGCGGCGGCCGGCCCCAAACCGGTCCGACAAAGCGACTCGCGACACGTGGTGGAGAAGCAGGGTAGTGTTGCCGACTGTGGAGTGAACAGTACTGAGAGCCTGTGCCCGGAAGTGAACAGAGTCAAGAGCCGAGCGTCTGGACCTGGTGACTGGACGTGTGACCCCCCTCCTCGTGTTTAAAGTGTGCCAGGGAAGGACCCAGGAGTCCGCACACGAGTACACGCCGCGCGGGAAAAGCGGCGTCGAGGAGCAGTGAGAGGAGCGATCCAGGCCGGTAGGACAAGGGAACGGTAACGTAGACACAAGAGCCAAGTGTGGACGGTCAAGAGCAAGAGGTTAAGTGAACAAGGAACGGTAGACTGAGAAGAGAAGATGCAAGGAGGACAAGGTGGAAGAGGCGGTAACGCTAAGGAAGTAGCACGCCGCCGGGCTGAACAAGAAGAAAGAGCGCGTGCAGAGCGCGCCGAGGCAGAGCGTGCCGCGCGGGCCGAAGCAGAGCGTGCCGCTCGAACAGAAGCAAGTGCTTTCACAAAGAGCTTGATTTGATGTTTGCCAGTGGAGAGACCCCCCTAGGCGCTCTAGATCAGCTGTCCAGGATGTATGAAGACGACAGCGAGACGAAGAAGCTGCTGCCGGAGATTGGACAAGTTCGCAATCGCAAAGCGGGTTGGAAAAAAGATCAAGTTAAAGGGAAGTGGAAGCAGCTTTCCTCGCACGATGAACTGTTTGAGTGGGCAGCGTCGAGACTATGTAGCAGTAAGGAAGAATTTGATGCTGTGGAAGAACGCGAGCTCGTCGTCCTTGATGTATTTCAGTCCAACGAGGCACAAGAGACCAAAGAGACTACGTACGGGATGGATCTCAGTTGCAAACGCCTTCTGCAGAACTTCAAGACTGCTGATGATGATGGAGATCCTGTTTCGCTCTCGTGTGATGGGACGTATCGCTTGACGGACGCTGGGTGGACTTTGATCAACATCGGCGTTGTGGGCGTCGTGTATGACGCTAAGGAGCGGCAGCACCATCAACGCTTTTATCCTGGTGTCTTTGGCTTTGTTCGCACGGTGTGCGAACCAGCGTATGAGGCTCTGTTCGATGCTGTGATGCGCTGCGTGAGAGAGTTTCTCGGGTTGGAGCTAAATTTTAGACCTCCCTTATACTGGCACCTGCCGGGATGTGTCGGATTAGCTATATTTCGGCACTTTTGTTTTGTTTATTTCGGCACAGTGCCAGTTTAAGGAAATAAAGTATGCAGTTTACTACAATTTCTGTAGCATATCGAACTGTTTAGCCTGGAAGATGCCTTCAAGGGCTAGAGAAGTCAACGAAGTGCGCCAGACGTTCAGTTCACACTTCAATACGGAAAAATCGGATTCGACGGACGCCGTATTCGCGAATACGGTTGCCAATCCGCAGCAGAACTGGCGGAGATGTGAAAATGTCTTTGGAGCAGCACCGTTTTGCACTGAATCCCAGGCGTCGTTGAAGCTGGTCTCATACAATTATTCCTCCAGGGCTGTGCGAACCATCTCATCAAACTGGTTGGCCTGACACAGCTCTCGATGCTCCCGTTCAGCGGCTTCAATTTTTGCCTCACTCCAAAACAAAGCCAATTGATCGCGGCGAGGATTCAAAATATCTTCTGCAAACTGGCGAGGAGGGACTGTGACAAGCTCAGCTGGCATTACTGGCGGAGCCGGAGATGCGGCAGCGTCATTGTTGCTGTCTCGCTCAGCTTGTACATGCTCCATACCTTCAATTAGATGCAGTACAAACTTGCCAAGCTGCCTCAGAATCGAATTTTTGTCGGCATCTGCAACTCTATTCATGTGATTCTTGACGAACGTCCCCTGGTCTTGAATAAACTCGAGCAAGTGTTGCTCTTTGAGCCAGTACTTCGTAGAAATCGTGTCATTAGCGCTAGATTGGAATTTAGAGCTAGGTACGCGTTCAACAGTTTCCGAAGGCGATCTACAAGGAGCTCAATCTCTGCCATTTGCTGCGAGAGCAGGACATCCTTCCCCTGTATCTTGACAAACGTGACGTTCATCACCACCGTTATCCCACAAACAACAGCTGCATTGACCCACCATGATGGCGCTGGTGCCGCAGACACGTTTTCATCAAGGTGTTCTTCGAGGCGAAAATGGTTTTTTAATATCCACGGCAATGCGTTTCCCATGTACAGCCACCGATTAGTTAGGTTTTTGGCGGCACCTCCCATTTCAGTAATCAGCGTTTTTTGGCGGCGAAGGTGAACAATTAAATCCTTTGTATTCTTCACAAAGTCTCCATTCCCAACAATGGCAAAACCGGCTTTCATGACCAGGTCCATCTGATGAGCAGCACACCACACTCTCAGCACCGAGTGGGTGGCCTCTTTCTCTAAAAGAGTGACCACCCACCATGACGGCCTGTCATAGTGTTCTCTCAATCCGATGAAATACCAACCAATTTCTGTCTCCGGTTAGCGAACAAAATATCGAGTACTCGAACAATCAGGTGAACTTGGACCACAGCAGTGTGGCGGTCAAACATAGGGACCGCGAGCAACTGTAGGTTGACTAGCACGCCGTTAACGGCAACACGAACACGCTGATCCATGAAAGAGCGATCGGTGTGGGTTGTGATGTCGCAAGCAAATGCAAACCCCCACATATTGGGGTCTGCGATGAGGTTGCTGATGCGTTGAAACGAATAGGCAACTAGAATACGAGCATAAGTGCCTGCCATAGCGTCGGTCATACCGTAAAGCTTCGAGTTCCCTGTGGCATTGTAGTGCTGCTGAATTACTGCTGCCGTCTGCCGAAACGACAACCCAACCGAGAGATGTTTGACCGAAAGAGTAAACCGCAGAGGCGTCTTAATTTCCACTGTGTAGACCCCATCCACTACCGAGCCGAAAGCACGAAGAGCGCTCGCAACAGTCATATCATCATCTTCATCTTCAGCATTGAAAAATACCTTTCCAATCAGCTCAGTCACAATCAACTCTGGAAAAGAAAACCGCAACACAGCACTCTCTGTGTCAAAATGAGCTACCACTTGGTTGCTTCGAGAAGTGAGATCAGCAAAAAATACAGCCTTCTCTGCGTCCCTGAGACCTGTGTATTCTCCCCACTTAGCTGAGTGCGCGGAAGAATTGTGCTCGATGTAGTTCTGGGGTCGGAAAGGAGCCTTGTAGTACTTGATATTTTGAGTACGCTTTCGTTTGCCCTTGGGTGCTTCCTCTCTACCAAAATATCGGCAAAACAGGCAGCGGACCGAGCAAGCCGCTCCCCCAGCGTCGCACGTTACGACCTCGAGTCCGTACTGCAGCTTGTGAGCGTCTTGGAACGGGGTTTTACGCGAGGGGGGGGGCTTCTTAGAGACGCTTGGCTTTAGCTTCTCCATCGTTCACTGCTTGAATTCTGCGATTTTGAACGGTCGCTTATTTCGGCACTCGAAAAAACTTCAAATAGGCACCTTGCCATATATAAACTTCAAGTGCCGGAATAAAGGAAGTCTGTGCTAAAGCCAGCCGTCGGCGCTGCAGACCATGCCGCTTTTATTACATCATCGTATAAGAAAGCGTGGCCGGGTATGGAGATCGTCACGTGCTGGTCTCATGTAACGGGGTTACATGGAATAGTGACCCTGTCACTATTCAGGAATGGCTACATCGGTCACTCCCCTGGATAGTGACCCATGTGGCCTCAGAGCCAACAGATACATTTTGTATGACACAAACTATAGGGAACTTAGGATTTGTATGAAGGCCAAATCTGTACCAACCTATAAATACATTCAGTCTTAGATCTACCGCTTTTCAAGTCAAGTCGTCCCCTTCAGACCAGGGACACGTGAACGGCTGTTCACTTGGAGTTTGTATACTCCTGCTTCCTCTGTTAAGAAGTGCTGTGTGCCCCGTCACACTTGGTAGCACTTGTAGTCAATCCTACGCCTACGCGGGTAGATTGGACTACCTGAATTCTTTGTGGTCGCATCGAGTGAGCCAAGATGGATCGGACGGAGTTTCCTCATCTGAGCGACTCGCAGTACGAGTCCGTTCGGAAGATGGCAGGCATCTTTGGGACAGATGCCCTGTGTAGCTTAGCGGCGGCGACGCCGGCTGAGCAGGTTGAGCGTATCAACGCATTCGACACCTACGAGCGAGGGCTCATCGCCCACGTTCAAGGGCTGCAGGCCACTGCGGCCGCGCCGAAGCCGGTGCAACCGAAGCTCCTGCGGCTGAAGGTTCACCCCTTCGAAGGGAAGGAAGGAGAAAACCTTCACTTCTGGGTTCGAGAGGTTGAGCTCGCGATGGACGCGGCTCTCGTCTCGGACGAGCGACTCCGTGTCGCCTTTGCGCTCTCCAACCTTAGTGGTCGCGCTAAGAGTTGGGCGTATACGCGCGAAGCGACGACGCCTGGATGCTTCGCATCATGGTCCCAGCTGTGCGAGCAGCTGCGGGCCGCGTTTCTTCCGGCGAACTACGAGTACCGCCAGCGTTCGCGCTTCCTCGCCTGCAAACAAGGAAGGTGCGAGCTGCATGAGTACATCCAGGAGATGCGAGTGCTCACTGCCTCTTTGGTGGGGAACCCCCTGCCTGAGCACATCAAGGTGACCGTGTTCATGGACGGTCTGCGTGTCGGTCCTGCCCGCACGCAACTGTTCCGTGTGCAAGCAAACACTATGGAGGAGGCGATTCAGATCGCTCTCCAGGAGGAGTACAGCCACAAGCAGGCTCATACCCCCGCCACGGTATGGCAGAGCAACCCTGCCTCTGGCGGTGCGCCTAATGGTAACTCCGGCAATGGAGCGATCAACGGGCCGGTTCCCATGGATCTGGGCATGGCCGAGCAGAGCGACATTCGCTGCTACGGCTGTGTCAAGCTTGGGCACATGAAACGTGCTTGTCCCGCGGGAGGACTGAAAAAGAAGTTCTCTTCGAAGCCCTTTGGCTCTAGGGGTCGCTGGCAGAAGCCGCGCCCCAGGAACCAGGGGAACGCCGGACACCGGTAGGGGCGGGGCGCCCTACTGGGGAAACACTAAGTCTTCATGAGGGGTGTGCGGGTGGCGCACGCCATGGGGACTTAGCCCCTGAGAGTCTCTGTACTCTCGAAGCGGAGAAGGGCAGCGGTGGGCTGCTTGTGGTGCACGCGAGTGTACCGGGATACGATCATCCCTTGAGAATCTTGATCGACTCTGGGGCGTCCAAGAACTTCGCGCGCCGCCAGACTGTCGCACGCAATCGCGACAAGTACGCCGATGCGCTACGAGGCAGCAAAGGCAACGGGCTGGTCTCGGTAAGACTGGCCGACGGTACGGTGGTAGAAGTACCTCGGGTCCACATGGACCTCACTGTCAAGTTCGAGGACTTCGACAGCACGGAGCCGTTCTTGGTCCTAGACATGGACAAGTACGACTTGATCCTTGGCATGCCGTGGCTGGAGAAACACGAGCCTTGGATCGACTGGCGCGGCAAGGCCATCGGGGCCAGCCGTCCCTCACGCTCTGACAGAGCTTTGGTGAGTCATGTTCCCACCTCTGGCAGCAGCTGGGGCGCCCGCGACGGCCGCCAGGGCGCAGCAGCGTCTAATGAGTTCTTGGGTCCGTCGAGACTTACGACGACTCCGACCGGGCCGGACAAGGCCTGAGAGTGGAGGTGCCGGACAGAACCTACCAGGTGGGTAACGTAGGTCCACACGCGGGTAGCGAAGTACCGCAGGCAGCAAGGGCTGCTGGAGAAGGCGCCGCTGGCGTTGGCGTGGGTAACCAAGTTCCACGCGAGGTCACTCAGACCGTAACTGATGAGGAAGGCACTGCAGGTGCTTCCGATGTGGGTAACATAGTTCCACAGGAGGTCACTCAGACCATAACTGATGCGGGAGTCGCTGGAAGCGCTCCTGATGTGGGTAACCAAGTTCCACACGGCGAGGTGGGTAACATAGTTCCACCCAGCAAGGCGGGTAACCAAGTTCCGCTCAAGAACAAGGCGGGTAACGTAGTTCCGCACGAGATCGAGAAGATCGGTGGTGCCGTCAAGGCGGCGCCACACCCGAGGGTCACGTCGTAAGCCGGGCCTAGTCGTGTGGCCGACGACGCCAGTCGCCAGCGACTCCGAGCCTCCAGCCAAGGCTCCAGCCGCCGAAGAGTGTTATCACATCTTCGACGGCGTGACCGGTCGTCGGGTCAAGACAGGAGCTGTCGAGCTTACAGCTCTGCCCGAGGTTTCAGAGTTGCGGAACCTTGAGGAGCTCGCCATGGAGGACTTCTTGGCCGAGCTAAAGGCCGGGGAGATCGCAGAGTTGGTTCTCCTCCGACCGGAGTCCACGTCGGCCGAGTTGAACTCGTCCTCGGTCATGGACCAGGAAGTCCTGGAGGAGTTCCAGAGACAGCGCGCGTCGCGCATGGGCTCTGAGATTCTTAAGAACCCCCGGGACCCGGTGTACCCCTTGGTGAAGGAGTTCGAGGACGTGGTGTCCAAGGATCCACCGTCCAATCTCCCTCCGGACAGGGGAATCAGGCACGAGATCGATCTCGTGCCGGGCACGAAGTACTGTGTCACGAGGCAATGGCCTCTTCCCCGGGAGCAGTGTGAAGTCATTGATGCCTTCTTTGCCGCCAAGGCGAAGGCAGGCATGGTGCGGGAGTCGAAGTCCCCGCACTCGACGCCTACCTTCTGTGTTCGCAAACCGAACGGAAAGTGGCGTCTGGTTCATGCTTATAACAAGCTGAACAGCGCGACAGTGCCTGCGCAGACACCGATCCCGCGCAAGACGTGTTGCTCAACAACATGGCCGGCTGCACGCTGTATAGCGCGCTGGACCTGGTGGACGGATACTACCAGATCCTGATGCGCGAGAGCGACATCCCACTCACGGCTGTGAGCACGCCGAGCGGTATGCTCTGGGAGTGGCTGGTCATGCCTCAGGGGCTTTCTAACGCCCCGGCAACGTTCAATCGCTTGGTCACACAACTGTTCCGACCTTTGCGTGCGTTCACACAGACCTACTTTGACGACATCTTCGTCCACAGCCGTGCCGAGGCAGGCCAGACGGCCATGATGGTGCATCTCCAGCACCTTCGACGTGTGTTCGAAGTCATGCGGGCGAACAAGCTGTACGCCAACATCGACAAGTGTGTGTTCGCAGCTGAGGAGATCAAGGTCCTGGGCTGCTTCGTCAGCAGCGCCGGGGTCCGGGCGGACCCGGAGAAGGTGAAAACCATCGCGGCTTGGCCGCCACCTGGGCCTCGCGCAACCACTTGCGCAAGTATAGTGCAGGCTACGCCGAGCTGGCACGGCCCTTGTCGGATCTCCTGAAGAAGGATGTAGACTGGCGCTGGGAGCGTCGCCATCAAGATTCTTTTGACGACATCAAAGCGAGCTTACAGCGCGCGCCAGTCCTGGCATTGCCGGACGAGACGAAGCCTTTCAGCGTAGTCTGTGATGCGTCTGACTACGCAATTGGCTGTGCGCTATTGCAGGCCGACGATGAAGACCGCGAACGGGTCATCTCGTTCCAGTCCAGGCAGCTCAAGGCAGCCGAACGGAACTATCCAGTCCACGACAAGGAGCTACTTGCCATGAAGTACGCTCTTGTCAAGTTCCGAGTGCACCTCCTGGGCTCGACGCCCTTTGTCGTTTATACAGACCACGCGTCCTTGCGGACTGCCGTCAACACGCCGCATCTCTCACAGCAGATGGCGCGTTGGCTGTCTTTCGTCGCGGAATACAACTTCCGTGTCGAGTACAAGCCGGGCAAGTTGAACGTGCTTGCCGACGCGCTGTCGCGCCGACCCGACTACGAGCTTGCTCATATTAGTCGGGTCACGACGGATCTGTATGATCGCATCAGGCTGGGGTACCGAGACGATGCCAGTCTCGGACCTCTTGTGCGGTACTTGGCCGCTGGCTCGGAAGCCAAGGCCGAGTGGCTCACGCCCCGACAACGTGCAAGGCTGCACCGCTATGAGTGGGCTGACGGTTTGCTCCACTATAGGGTCGAGCCAGAGGATCCTCCCCGTATTGTCGTGCCCAACGACGAGGATCTCAAGTACGACATCCTGATGGAGGCGCACGACGCTCCATCCAGTGGCCATCTCGGCCGTGAGAAGACGTACGCGTCTGTCTCGCAGATGTTTTGGTGGCGTCACATGTACAAGTGGGTCGCCACCTACGTCCGTACGTGCGAGACGTGCCAGCGGGTGAAGCCTGCCGGTCACGCCTCGGCACCATTGCAGAGCCTGCAGGTCCCAGCGGACTGCTGGAAGTCGATGAGTCTCGACTTTGTCTTCGGACTTCCGGCCGATGAGCGTGGCAACACTGGTGTTGTTGCCTTCGTGTGCCGTCTGAGCAAGATGGTCCACTTTGCTCCAGTTCGTGACACCGTCACTGGCGACGATATCGCTCGCCTGTTCATGGACTGTGTCTTCCGACACCACGGTCTGCCCGAGACCATTATCTCTGATCGAGACCCGCGGTTCACCGCTACGTTCTGGCAGACGCTGTTTCGCCTTCTCGGCACACGACTGTCGATGTCGACGGCGGACCACCCGCAGACGGATGGCCAGACAGAGCGCGTCAATCGCGTGCTCGGGGACACGCTCCGCAGTATCTGCGCGGAGATGCCCCGCTCTTGGGCTGATCGCTTGCCCATGGTTGAGTTCGCACTCAACAATGCGGTACATGCATCGACGGGCTTTACGCCCTTTTACCTGAACGGGTTGCGCAACCCTCAGGTGCCGCTCACATTACGAGGCAGTACCGGGGCTTCGGTCCTAAGTGGGGGAGAGGCTCGGAAAACCTTTTCCTCCCAAGTCTCGGACGTGAGTCCAGCCGCCTTGCGGAAGCAACTGTCCTCGTTTGCCGAAGACAGGCTGAACATAATCAGCAGGGTGCGAGACACCATGGCGCAAGCCCAAGATAAACAGAAGGAGTACTCTGACCGAAATGGAAGAGGAAACATGAACGTGTTTAAGGTTGGGGATTTATTTCTCCTAGATACTAGAAACCTACCGCTAAACACTGTTAGCTCGGTCGAGAGCAACAAGCTGAAGCACCGCTTCATTGGACCCTTCACGGTCCTCAGCCGGCATGGCGCGGCGTACACTATAGACTTGCCCAAGTCGATGACGACTCACCCGACGTTTTACGTGGGTCGTCTTAAGAGGTACCATGACCCTCTGGCTCTGGCTGCCCCGCAGGAAGCGGTGGGTGGCCCGGTGGAGAAGAGTGGTGCTCCTCGAAGCGCGGCGTCGGGTCGCGGTAAGGCGCCTGATACGCGCGCTGGTCGTAAGACGGCGCGGCGTACATCGGAGCAGAATACGCAGGGGCCCCGTACGAGCCCTGGCCAAACTGGGCCTGATACGAGTGGGGCTGCTGCTGCTCCGGATACGGCACGTGGCCATGAAGCTCGGCCCGAAGGCCAGCGAGCTGGTTTCGCAGCGAGTCGTAAGACGACAGGTCGGCTCGACGATCCACACGGCCATGGAGACTGCGAGTTTCTTGATAGAGCGAGGCAACATCCTCACGGAGCTGCTCCACGGCACCAGGCTGACCAGCACGAGCGGCAGCCTCACCACCAAGGCCGACGCCAAGCGCGATCTCGAGGACGTACACACGGTCCCGGAGAAGACAAATCTCCTCTTGCTGCAGGGCCACCACCTGACTCGGGGCCCCAGCATACAGCTGCGCCGCCTCAGGCTCGTAGCCATGGCCGTGCGAGGCCACCGCCGGCCCTCCTTGATCGTAATGGGCAGATCCACTACCACGTGGAACGAGTCGTCCGGGAGCGGCGGCTCCATGGCAAGCGCCAGCTGCTCGTGAAGTGGAGGGGTTACCCTGAGTCGGATAACTCGTGGGAGCCCGTTGAGCAGCTCCAGGTAGACTGCCCGAAGGCTGTTGCGATATGGGACGAGAAGCAGCGGCAGCTTCGTAAGTAGTCCTTGGCTTCTTGGCCGATACCCGGGGCACGGTAGCAGACGTAGTCGCACCGCGCCCACGCTCTTCACGAGCTTTGGCTCTCGCCTCTTGCTTCAGCTCGTCCATCTTCGAGTGGAGCATGCGCTTGCTCACGAGTAGAGCGAACTCGATGCGGAGCTCGCGCAAGTCCAGGATAGCGGACAGAGTGCGATCCTCACGGAGTTCTTTGAACTCTTGGTCGGAATACCCTTTGCGCTAGATGTAGCGCCAGAAGCGGTCTTCCACCTCGTTCCAGGTCATGTTCTCATTCGGCTTGAACCAGTGGTAACCCCACACAGGATGGAGTCCACCCTTGTCCTCCGGCTTCTTGCGAAGCGTGGTGAACTCCTTCAGTGTGAGCTTGTGTGGTGCTAGTAGCACACACCGGGCGACTTCAACGTCGCCAAGAAAGAGTGGCTCTTTCTCAACGAGAGCACGCTCATAGGAACCCCTCGAGGTGTACCCGCCGATAAGGCCAAGAGGAGCCGAGAGCTTCTCCAGCAGCGCTGGCGCACAGGCTCGGGCGGGAAGTAGCCCTGCGGATACGTGTCGCTCCCGCCTGACGAAGACTCGACAGCAGTCGCGGCAGCCGACTGCCTGGCGTGTGCCCCCGAACGAGCAGCGTGGTATTGCTCCTGCTGCTCGTCGAGGTCGTTGGAGAGCTCCTTGGGCTCATGGACGGCACCCTCCTCGTCCTCAGAGTCCGAGTCGCTGAACAGCTTGGAGCTGGAGCCGCGAGGCGACCTGGAAACGGGACGCTTCTTCGCCCTGGCCTCTTCGGTCTTCGCAGCGGCAGCCGCCTTCGACGCTTGGGCACGCTCACGACCTTGTGCCAGCGTCAGATGCTTGGGTGGCGACACCGCCTTGGGCTCGGAGCCCGCGTCGCTTGACGACTTCTCGGCCATGTCCTCCGTGTCGGCCATGACGACGTCGTCTTCTTCCGCCTGCTTGCTGTCACCGACGCCGGCGCTGGACTCGACGTCCTCAGCCTCCTTCTCGGACGGAGCCTTCGGGAAGGGCGGAGAGCTGGGCGCGCTGCTCGCCGCCAGTGCTTCGTCTTTGGCAGCGTTGTCGCTGCCCTCGGGTGAGCTCTCACCGGAATGCACAACCAGCGTGCAGTTCTCGATGTTGGCCGACCAGTCGAAGGCCGGCTTGGCCTGCTCCGACTGGGGCCGAGAGCTCCCCTCACCACTTGGCGTGGCCTCGGGAGTCTTGCTCCGACTCCGAGACCGGCACCCGCCCTCCGGCGTGCTGCTACGGGAGCGCACCGCCTCCTAGGCCGCCTTCGTGGCCTCCATCAGCGCGGACGACTCGTCCTTGGCCTTGGCCGCCCTGGTCTTCGGCCCTACAGCCCGCGGTTTCGGAGGTGCTTTCGCACTGCGCGCACTGCGCTTTGGAGGCATGCTTCCGGTCGACGTGGAGACCCTGCGGCTGGCTCGGCGATGCGCCAGTTGCTCTGTGAGGCCCGGGAGCCGAGGCGCCAGAGCTCGCGCCGTTGTCGATGGATTTCGACTTTGCGAGTGAAATGTGAGTCGCCGGCGTAACGTCGCTCTGATTGGTCGATAAGATCGAATCTAAGTGGGGGAGGATGTAACGGGGTTACATGGAATAGTGACCCTGTCACTATTCAGGAATGGCTACATCGGTCACTCCCCTGGATAGTGACCCATGTGGCCTCAGAGCCAACAGATACATTTTGTATGACACAAACTATAGGGAACTTAGGATTTGTATGCAGGCCAAATCTGTACCAACCTATAAATACATTCAGTCTTAGATCTACCGCTTTTCAAGTCAAGTCGTCCCCTTCAGACCAGGGACACGTGAACGGCTGTTCACTTGGAGTTTGTATACTCCTGCTTCCTCTGTTAAGAAGTGATGTGTGCCCCGTCACACCTCATGTCAGTCGCCAATGCCTCTCTGCAGACAAGAAGAAGTATGTCGTGACGAAGAAGTTCCTGTTGAAGACAGTGAAAGCAGATATCAACAAGATGCACAAAAGCACCACGCGCAAGCACTTCACCGCTCTTTCAAGAGCGTTGGTCCAACAATGGCGAGCCAAAGGAGAAAACAAGTATGCCGATTGGTTTACAGAGACCTACCTAAAGGCTCCTTTCGATTCTTGGTTTGTGGGGGCCTCGAAGCAGCCTGGATCATTGGCGCAGCAGCAAGGTGTTAAGTCCTACCACAAAAGTATCAAGGCCCACATGGGCATATTTCTTCGTGCAGCGATGGTGTACTTTTTGGAGTTTTCGATGGTGCAAATCCTGCACTTCAGCTGTGCGCATCGAGCTCCCACGAGCATTCGGTCTTTCGCCGAAGCGCCGCTGCTCCATAACCAGTTGAGGAAGGCGCAACTGATTGCTACGGACCCGACAAAGTTTTTTACCAACAGCACACAACGCCAACAAACCTTCTACATAAATCGGAAGGTGAACTTTGATCAGCCAGTAACCGATACATTGGCGAAGAGATATGGATGTTGTTATACGTGTTATTACTGGCACATTCTATTTCATGAAACGGACTCAAACGTGATTGTAGCTATGACAAAGCACAGGACCACTCACTCTATCGTGTTCGAGCGAACAAAAAAGTTATGTTTGCCAAGTTAGAAGCTTTTCCTGTGGTAAGGACCGGCATGATTGAGCAGTTCTGGCGGAAGTACACCTGTGATTGTAAATCCTACATCGCGTCGGGCTGGGTTTGCTCGGATGTACTAGCGGCTGCGGCTATAAACAAGCACATAAACCTGGACGAGATCCGTGCAGGAATCCCGCATCGTCGTCGCCCCGGTCGCCCCAGAGAAGAGCTGAGCTGTCTGATTCGCGATAATGTTGGCGCTACCGACGATGACAACGCAGTTGTATCGGGGCCAGCAGGCCGCTTGAAACGTCAGCTGACAAAGTACCCAACCGAAGCGATCGGATACAAAGCGTTACATCGTTTCGCGACGTCGGAAGCCGACGCCCCAGAGCAGTCGCAGCTCAGCTACTTTTGCGGCATGGTTACCTCTGTCCAGGCTGAAGAGGACCCAATCACATGGAATATCAGCTTCTCAGATGGCAACACACATGACGTCACCATTGACGAGATCGTGGCTGATCTAACAATGGCTACGAGTCGCCTGATCTGATGGTACGTTAACCGTTCTTTTCAATCTCTGAAGTCTATATTAACAAACTGTGTTGGTTTTGTAAGACAGATGATTTGAAAAAGCGGTGGTAAGAGGTTTTGATGAGTTGATGAACAACGTGTTCCTGTTTCGCGTTCGCTAACTAACTGCCTTTTGTAAATATGTAGATCGTTAAGTGTGAAGGTGTTTCGCGACCGGCGGCAATCGCTCTAACTCGCAGCGCATGCGTCACAGCCGTTACCAAGGACACCCAGTATATCACAGCAAGTTTTGCGTTTGAATATGTCCCACCGTGCCAGAAAAGGTTCATTCATCAGGAGATAAGCAAGAAATATAGGTTTACGGTGGTCTTAAGTGTTGTCTTGGTTTGATTTCACTTTCAGCATCCGATTTCGTGCAGGTTCAATCAGTGTCCCCTGTTGCCAACATCTAATGCAAAAGTGACTGACTGAAAATGTATTCGGTCTTGGTTTGGTTTCACTTTCAGCATCCGATTTCATGCAGGTTCAATCAGTGTCCCCTGTTGCCAATATCTAATGCAAAAGTGACTGACTGAAAATGTATTCGGGCACATGTTGTAAGTTGTGGATCGGTCACTTTTGCCAGTTGAAATGGTCAGTCTCACCACTCGAAACTCACACTATGAAAAAGTAACCAAAGCCGAATTCAATGTGCTAGCCAGCTTTAAAATTGACTCGGTTACTTTTGCATATTCAATCGGCTACTTTTGTCACCAATACTTCAAGCAAAAGTAGCGGACTGAAAATGCTTCTGAGTGTCTTGATACATTTTAAGTCGGTCACTTTTGAATGGTTACACTGGTCACTAGTAACCAGTGTAACCATTCAAAAGTATCCGATCGAACATATAGTTTTGGAAGTGACCGATTCTAAATTCAAAAGTAACCGATTCTAAATTTCCACCCGACCATAAAGGAACGAGCTCCGATGCAATGGATATTCAATGAAGCAGGACAACCGCTTCGTAACCACCAGCCGTTGATATGCGTTTCCCCGATCGAGCACGTTCGAACATTCAGTGACGATGGCGAGAGCGAGTGGGTCAATGTACTGGTTCCCGGCTACGGTCGCTGCCGGGTGCAACTTTTCGATTTAGTTTTCGATTGCGATAGCTCCCGCGATACTTTATCATCGGAAATCACGTCACTTCCGATTCAATTCTCGTTCGAACCTGCGATCGGAGATGGTCTACCCCAGTTGATGGCAGTCATTGGAAGCCCATTGACGTCACTGTCGCTGCGCGGGCGTCGAGATGTGCTTGGCGATGCCTTGTTTCTGTGATGCTGTCCCAACCTCCTCGAGCTGTCACTCCAAGGAAGCGTGGTGGAAGCCCAGCTTGATTTTCGCGAGTATCGTAAGCACAACAACGAACTTCCGTCGATCATCTGCAATTGGCATAACGTTGTGCCGCTTTCAGCAGCTCTGATGGTCACAGATAGCCCACTAGTGAAGTGTATGCATCGGCTGCGCATCCGTTTGGCATACCGCTACCATGTTCGTACTCTTCCTCAGGGCTATGATCCAGCAAATTATAGATCTGACCTGGAGTCAACCGTTCTCTCGAGTATGTGGAGGTGGTCGTCCCGACAATGCATGAAGCTTACATTACGAAGTTCGCGAAGCACCAGAACAAACAGATCGAACGAGCGCGTCAACTCCCACTAGAGACGAAGTTGGCGTTCCTTAGCGTTCTTGACTGCTGCAAGTCCCTGAGGCCTACCAAGGAAAGGAAGCGTGGAGATGCACCGGCCTCTACATCCGCGATGTGCAAGCTAGACCTCCTGATGCTTTCCAATATCTTAGCGTTTACTGCTCCACCAGTGTTCAGACGAGTGATATGTCGCTCAGTCAGCGAATTTGGAGTGGGCGATGCGGCCGGGGCTGGAGGTGATCATGACAGTGATGAAGAGGAGAACAATTTAGAGGAAGAGCAAAGCGATGAAGGCGAGCAAAGTGGTGAAAGCGAAGAAGAAACCCAGGATGACAAAAGTGACGAAGAAGAGCAAGATCATGAAAGCGACGCGGGGTATCTTAATTTTTAAGTCTCAGCAGGTGCTATCGGTGGATTTGTCATGTAGTTCAAAAGGCTACGAATGTACGCCTATGTTGACTTTATGAGCTCGAATACGTGAACCACCCTCTCAGCATAGTTCGGTAGTGCATGGGGGAATAGTGTTTGTCGTGTAGTACTGCAATTGCAATCGCTGCCACCACAATGATTCCTTGGTGAAACAAAATTATCGAGACCCTGGGTCAATTGCCCGAAAAAGTATCTTCTCTATTCGGCTTTCCGATTGGGCTGTCCATAATTCGTAGCCTAAGCAACATCAGAAACGTGAACCGATCGAACGCTAGACAGCTTACGCTTCCAGCCCTTAGTGTATTGCATATCAAATTAAACACATGAACGCTAACTCCTCACGTTCATCGCGACGGCAGTAAGGTTACCAACCCTGGCTCCCACAACGAGAATCCGCCGTGTTAAGACGCCAATTCGACGTCAATTTCGTCGTGGATACCTATAATGTGGGCTATTTTGTAAGACTTCTCGAATGAAACATACCAGCCGCCATGGTTCACTTGTGGAGCAGTTTTGCAGCAAAAGTCTACCACCACATGCTTGGTATCAGCGGTACCTATTCCTTGCCCCCTCCTGCCAACTCTCGGTGGTTGGCAGAAGTCGTCATCCTCCCCCACGAGCAGCTTCCAGTACACAACACGTTTCATATCGCACATCACCAGACCCACGTATTGCTTGTCGTGCATACTACCCCATTCCGGACTGACATCGACCTTTTCCTTCGGCGTACACGAGATCACAGCTCGAAATAGCTCCATCAGGGTTCGACGGTCTCGAGTAACACTAGTGTGGATTTCCGACGCGATCGACTGAAGCTTTGATGTGCTCATGAGCCTTACACATCCTCGAACAAAGTCGATATGCGTAATATCTGCAACTAGCCGCGGTCCTGGGCTAGCTTGGCTCGAATACAACCAGATCTTGAGGTGAAGCTTAGATAGCGAGCAAAGCTGCGGAGAGCTTGATAAAGCTCAGAAGTATCACAAATTGAAGGCGATGACCCCACCATAACGCCAGAAGCGACGTCGTCCAGCACTCTTTTCACTGTCTCGCCCGATAGTTTCTCCGTTTTGATCATATTATCAACGGCTTCGACGGTCGGTATTTCACGGCACGTACGGCAGATGTACTCAATCAGCTTCTTCGACTGGAGAGCTCGAAGTACGTCTTCTTCTTCGGAAATCTCCTCATCACGCAAAAACCTCAACATCGCGTGAGCAATTCCAGCATGACCGGAGCCCAGCTGCAAGATGAAGTCGCACACACCTTTACCGAGGCTGCAGCTACATGCCATGTCCTCCAGTTCTGCAAGTGAAAGTCTCAGGCCGGGCTTCGATAGTGAAGAGTTCAATGTGATACACCCTTCACGTGGAATCTTTAGCGGGCTTCTCCATTTACGACTCCAGGAAACGACCTCTTCACATCCATACGAGCAGAACATGACGAAGCGTGTCCGATACCGCTGCCGTAACGCATATTTGACGATTCCAATCCAAAAATCACGGTCTTCATACGTAATTTGGGCTTCATCAATTAGCATCACTGTCTCGGAGCCGTTCTCACAGAACTGTTCCAGGTCGCGCTTGTACAACCGGCTGAAGTACTTGGAGATTGTCTCCCCCAGCTTCATTCTGTCCGCTTGGAGGAAAGCAACTCGTACCTTGGGTATATAGTTGTTCATCAGATGGAGCATGGCCGTCTTGCCAGACATCGGTGGCGCGCTGACGAGGAGCAGCGGCAGGTAGCTCGTCTCTTCAGCAGGAAAGAGAAGGTAGTACAAGCGCTTGACGGTGTCCGCTCGATAACTTCTGCAGTCGGAAGGAACTCCATCCCTACTTCCGCAAGAATACTCGATCATGGCACCAACTCTCCTGAGTTCATTGTCCTCATTTAGCGCCACGCTGAACCGCTCTTTCGCCACCTCCACGACGAGAGGAGATTCCATCGATTCGCCATAGTCCCCGATGTCTTCATCTCCCCGAAACGGGTCCTTCTTGGCAAGATACGCCTCTCGATTCTCGTAAACCATAAGAAGAACTGACGGCACTTGGGCCAAGTGGTTTTTACCCTCTGGTTGCTCGTGGTTGTACATTCCTTGGACAGCTTGGCTTACTTCGGCGATGCACTCGGCATCCTCGGGTAAAGTCACCAGCTGCGTACTCATATCTGTGAACGCGCGGCAAGTCCTCTCATCGACCAGTTGGACCCAGACCTCCCGCTTCTTGCGCGGGCGTGGCTCGTCCGGCCTCGACATTCTCTTCTTGGGGAAGAACGGAGAAAAGGTTGTCTGGCGTTTTTGAGGTGGTCAAAAAAAGTCAGGTAATGGCCATCTCATGCATGCACTGGTTGAGGAAGCGACGAAGTGCTTATAGCCCAGCCCAAGCAGGATTATTTCGGGATGTTGCCCCCCCCCCACGTAATCGGTTCGTGTAATGATTGATGTTAACAACGTTCTAGATTAATGAAAGTCTATGGCCATCAAGCTTTCATGTACGGCTCGCCTAGGCCCGTGATGGAGGCTGGCTGACTTTTGAAAGATTAAATTTCATTTGAGTAGTAGCCGGGCGGATGCTGCGGCTGCGAAGCAGGCGCAGGAGATGCCCATGGCTCGTACGTTGCCTTATCGACTTCGAAGTAGGTACCTTAATCAAATGTTGATGATGTCGTCCTTTACCTTCTCATGTAATATCGAACGAGCATTATTGTGCTGGAGGTCTGCGTACTGCATGATCAGCGAAAGCGCGAGGCCAAGTTGAGTAAATTCGTTTTTTTCAGGTTGCGCTTCCTCCAATACTCACAAAATCGTCCCTAATGCTGTTTTGAGGTGAGATTTCCTTGCATTCTTTCGCTCGAATAACCTGAGTAAGCGCACCCGATAAAATGACTTTAATTCGCAGTTCGAAGAACTGTGTTAGGCGGCCCAGGCGAGTTTGTCATCGAACGACATTCTAGCAGCAGTAACGTGTAAAACACCGCATCTGCTGCAGAATACAAGAGCTTTCACGATATAGTAGCCGCGAAATCTAATAACTGCATTGTCTCTCAAGCCATCGAGGCTCTGATGACGTATTGATGAAGTTGTCCGACTTCCGAGGCGCAGTACAGTATCTTGGGATGTTATCCACCACGTTAGCCGATATGACACTGGAGCCATTTGTTTCATTTGGTTGATATCGTCATTTCCGCTAAAATACGATGCTTTAGTCTTCCTCACTTCTCAAACTGCGGGAAAATGGTGGTGATCTATTGTGTGATGGTTGGAGGGACCGGAAACACGTTCGTGGTGCAGGTGGACGAGACCGCTAGAGTGAGAGACTTGCAGCGCGCGATCAAGGCAGCGAAGCCAGTGGGGATCACGTGCGATGCCAACCAGCTGCAGCTTTTCCTGGCGAAGAGAAAAGGACTCGAAGAGGACGAACAGAAGTGCAGCGATGAGGCACAATGGCTGACGCAACGTGAAGTGGTGGGAGGAACAGTAGTGAGGGACACTAGCGACTTTGATCGCCTGTGGTACTCGGACGTCCAGTTACAAGTTGCCGGACTGGGTAGCGGAGATTTCGGCGAAGTGAATCAAGCGGACATAATTGTTGGACTTGGCCACGTTCACGTGCTGGTGGTGGCTCCGGGGTCTAGTGAACTGGAAGTTACCGCAAATTTGCCCCGACTCGGCGTGCCGTTTGCCACGAGAGACCTGAACTTCTTGCTCACCCACGACGCTGCAAAGTATCATTTCTTAATGTCAGCCGCTTTGACTCGGGACGAAGCCCTTGTGATTCTTGCATTCGCCCGATCAGCGATCAAGTCTGCGACGCGAGATGCCATTGCAGTGCGTCAAGGGTTTACTCTGGATGGACCGCTCAAGTTGCGCGAAGGTCAAGCCAAATCTGCGCTGTACTACGCCTATTCCAGATCCGGCGGTGTTTTGGCTGCGAAAGTGTATATTGCGATGCACAGACCGACATTTCAGAGAGAAGTTGACGTCAATCACGCGCTGGGAGCACACCCGATTATCGTCCAGTTCTTGACGTCATTCTCCGTGGCAAACACTGAAGGCGAGCAGCGGCACGTTATTGTGATGCCGTTCTTTGCTCGGACTGCTGCTGACCTGTTTGCGCTACGTTCCCCGGTCCAGCTTCGTGCTTTGGCCACCATTGCTCGCGACTGCGCTAGTGCTCTTGGCCATATTCACTCCAAGAACTATTCCTTTGCGGACTTGAATCCAGCCAATATCATGCTGCATAGTGGCGAAGAAGGTGGAGCCACGCTGGTTGATTTCGGCGGAGCAGTAAAGCTCGGTGACCCCCTTGTCGAGATCACGGATCAGTTTTGTTTGGATGTGGGTACGTCGCAAGGCTCGGAGCTGCTTGACTGGACATGCTTGGGCACGACGCTGGCTCAACTGGCGGGTATCGACATTACCCAGTTCTTCTCGAGACAAGACCTTGTCACATTTCTGAATGGTGAGCTTCACTCAGTGAACACGCGCGTTGGAGAACTCATCACCTGCTGCGTCGTGGAACCACGTCGGAGTCGCATTGACGCAGCCATAGCGCTTTTGCTCAACTCCTTGGTCCCCACGTCAAATCAGCACCCTGCTGTTCCTGTGTCCACAGCCAGGGATGTCCACCACCGCGAAGATCATAAGTCGCAGCCATCACCCTATGGAACGGAGCGAGGAGTTCGTGTGCTCCATCTTCGCGGCTATCTCAGATGGATCAGGAACATCAATCTGCAAATTTGGCCCCACCCACTTTCATCAGTTTTTTAGTCACGGAGTGTATATACGATGTTCATCTATTCCATCCGAAGGCAAGTAAGTATGTTTTTGCGTTATCTCCTTCTTATGTAGCCATTTGTCTAGGTTAATGTAAACATGGGTGGACTGCGTCAAAGTCCAACAGTTTACTGGTAGAAGTTTTGCAGGCGAATTCGCTGAATGGGTGTCCAAGATGAATGCTTTACCCACTTCCTAGCTCGCAGGTACCCGTGACTGTCTCGGATGGAATAGGAACGTCAATCACCATGCTAATGGTTTCGATAGTGCAAGGGTAGTATGGTACAGCTTAACTGAGCTCGAGCTGCTATTTGAACCGCGGGCGATTGCTATTATCCTGTTGCCAGTAAGCTGCAGACGAAAGTGACCATAAGTGAATAAAACAACAAGTTGGTTCAGCTTGGGAATTTGATTTGACTACGTTTCTGAAAAATGGTATCGCAAAATGGCGTAACGTCGCCCGAGGTACACGCAGCTCTTCTTTGACGAAATCATCTGCGTGAGGCTGCTCATACGACCATACAGCTCTTCTAGCTGTTCTCCCAGGATAACTACTCTGTCTCTCCTTCTCCCCCTGAGTGCTCTCGCTGACGCGCTGTAGCACACTCATCACAAACACGAACAGGTGTCGTACCCGGAGGTACAACTTCTTGTCCAGCAGAATGTGCGCCACAGACCGCGTGCCCACATTTACGACAATGATGGATCTGTCTCCTGAGCTTGTGCAACTTGCACTGGCACACTTTACAGAAGATTCTGAACAATGGCTTGAGGGCTGCGTCAATGCTACTCCAACTCGGGTCCACGACGCAGCTGATGATGAGTTCTCGAACGAGCCTTTTCACTGAGTTAGCCTCATCATCCACGCGAGCGACAAAGTCTTGTACCTTGCGAATCGAGGAGATGTCGATACCCGCCAGCTGAGCCAGCGTTGTGCCCAAACATGTCCAGTCAAGCCGCTCCGAGCCTCGTGAAATATCCACGTCCAAGCAAAATTGACGAGTGGTCTCGAGAATGGGATCACCGAGTCTTACCGCACCGCCGAAATCAACCAGCGTGGCTCCACCTTGTTCGCCACAATGAAGCATGATATTGGCTGGCTTCACATCCACAAAGCAATACTTCTTGGAGTGAATATGGCGAATAGCGCTGAAACAGTCGCGTGCAATGGCGACCAGCGCGCTAAAAGCAATAGGAGAATGTTGCGTCAGCAAGTCAGCAGCACTCCGAGCAAAGAACGGCATCACAATAACGTGCCGCTGCTCGCCTTCAGTGTTTTGCCACGGAGAATGACTTCACGAACTGGACGATATTCGGGTGTGCTCCCAGCGCGTGGTTGACATCAACCCGTGGACTTTCGCAGCCAAAACACCGCCAGATTCGGAATAGGCATAGTAAAA
Source organism: Phytophthora sojae (assembly GCF_000149755.1). Classification (NCBI taxonomy): domain Eukaryota; phylum Oomycota; class Peronosporomycetes; order Peronosporales; family Peronosporaceae; genus Phytophthora; species Phytophthora sojae. Next base: position 8,558,312 of record NW_009258115.1, read on the forward strand.
CGTGGACGTCGCTTGACCTTGGGTCCCCATGAGCGGGCCATCCAGCAATATTCCATGACGAATCCCAATGGCATTCCGCGTCGCAGCACATACCAAACGGAAACATGGTGACGATCGCGTGTGCGATCCCCGGAGAGACTGGAAACGCGTTCTTGGTGCAAGTGGACGAGACCGCCACCACGGAAGACTTGCAGCGCGTGATCAAGGCAGCGAAGCCAGTGAGGATCAGGTGCGATCAGGAGGACGTGGAGGTTTACCTGGCGAGGAGAAAAAAAAGGAAGGAGGAAGGAGCGGGCGATGGCCAGGAGGAAGTGCTACGGCTTGGAGAGGAGGAAGAGAAGGAAGGCGACAAGATGGAATGGGTGACGCAACGTGAACTGCGAGCAGGAGAGGTGAAGAACGCTAGTGGCTTTGAACCCATATTGCCGGGCACCTTGTTACAACATGTTGGACTGGGAAGTGAGAATCTCGGCGAAGTAAGTGACGATGTCAGACGTGTTGGGCGTGCACCTGTTCATGTACTGGTGGTGGTTCCTGAGGTGGACATCCGATTAAATCTGGCCCGGCTCGGTGTGACGGTTACAACGAGACAGCTGAGTTTCTTGCACGCCCACGACGAACAAGCGTTCAACTTGTTAAGGTCAACCGCTTTGACACGGATCGGAGCCAATACGCTTCTTAGAGCTGCCCGATCAGGGGTCAAAGGAAGAATTCTCCGTCGTACTTAATCGGAAATAACGCCAAATGGCTACACAGGCGTGGCCTTGAAAAACCGATGTCGGAAGTATTTTTGTACCCTCACTTCGGACATCGGGTTTTCTATCTGAATTAAAGGGGGATTATATTTGGGTGGTCATTTTTTTTGTGGATCGGCTGAACACCATGCAACAAGGTTGAGGACGACCTCGCAATTTCGTCGTTGAGAACAACCCAAGTTGCCTAGGTAGATAATATACTGTATTACGTCGGTACTTACTACCAATGTTTAATTACATAACATAAAATAAATATATTGCATCTAAAAAGAAATACTTATAGTTTAGATAAACAAGGTTAGGATGGCCGGTCCTGCCAAGTGCCACGAAGAAATCACCGTGGCTACTTGCCAGCAACCCCTTCATATTTTTTTATAGCAAAGATAGGTCAGGTACGGATAAAATATGCTTAAATATTCACTAATGATTCACTACACTCTATTTTTTTTTCTTCGCTAATGATTCACTACGCCCCACTTCAACTTGACGTGTGCACCACACCAAACATCCCGCACATCAACCGACGTACGTCACTCTTCAACAACCTCCTTCCCCGCAAGCCTCAACACAGCAAGCCCAGCCCGTCCATGGCGTCCTTCCCGGCCAGCAAGTACTCCCGCTACAAGCGCGCCACGGCCTTCTTCCTGGACTGGCTGCTGCGCGCGCGGGGCCGTGGCCGACACGCGGGCACGCGCGTGGAGCTGGAGACGCTGGACGACGTGGTGCAGGAGATCGCTCTCCACCCGCAGACGCTCACGCCCAAGCTGCTGCAGGAGCTGCCCAAGGCGCTGGGCGCGTGCCAGTGCGCCATCACGCTGAGGGAGCACGTGGCCGCCTTCTTCGACGACCAGGAGCAGGGCCACGCGCACTTCCTGGGACGGCTCAAGCGCTGGCTGGACGCGCTGCAGTCGCTGGAGGCGGCAGAGCAGCAGCAGCACCAGCCGCCGCTGGGGCTTGAAGCCGAGATCCGCAGGTTCCAGAGCTATTATCAAGTTCTGCAGGTGGACGAGGACTACTTCCCCGACGAGGAGAGCTTGGAGCAGGACCGCGACGCGTCCAAGAAAGCTCAAGAACGAGCGCAGACGCATCTTCGACGAGGTTTTCGAGCAGGATCTGCAGCTGGAGGTCGAGTGCTACTTCACGGAGCTGGAGGAGCTGGTCCAAGGCGTCTATGACGTCTACGACCAGGTCAAGAACCAGCAGCGCACCATGATGGAGGCCACGGTCGTGGGCACGCTGGCGCTGAGGATGACCAAGGAGCTGACGGCCAAGCTGCAGCTGCGCTACCCGGCGCTCAAGCTGGCCGAGGACCTGTTGGGGGTGCTGGTGAGCTACCCGTCGGCCAGTCTGGCCACTGAGATTACGGAAGCTGTGGCGAAGGTGAGAGGGGGTTCGACCGAGAAGGTACGTTCAAGTTCGTGCCCGGCACGCTGCTGCACGACTTCACGAACGTCTGGACCACGCTGATGATCTTCACGGGCGTCTTCCCGCCGCTGAAGCTCGCGACGCTCATCGGGCTCCCGGATGGATACTTTGGCGAGAATTACGGAGAAGAGCGCACCCCTGAATACGTGCGCGCAGACAGCAACCACTACGTGGTGCTGCTGACTCAGCAACTCCCGCACTTCTACAACATGATCCTAGTAAAGAGGCTGGCTATGGGGCGAGGACTGGGTGAGCAGAAGGGGTTGGTCGTGGACCTGATAAACCTGTTGGAGGAGTACTTCGAGACGCGTCGAGTCTCGATCCCATTGGTGTTTCTCTGTATTTGCTGGATGCAGTCGGTTGCAGCACTACAGGGAGACGCCGGGCTGAGTCGCAACATGAGTCTGACCATCACACACACGGAGCATTTGATCAAAGTCGTGGATGCCGCGTTGATCACGCACCCGCTGCCAGTTTCAGTCAAGAGGGGCTCGTACCACGCCATTCTGACGGACTTTCGGAAGGGGTACGTCGCATCCCTCCGCACCAACCTGCTAGCTCGTGCGAACCCGCTGTTTGCAGGGTCCCAGATGATGTCGAACCACCTCGAGTATCTGGTCGTGACCTGCGGACACTTCTCGTCAATGTGCGGCGCGTTCTGCCAGCTCTACAACGCCTTTGTGCAGCAAGGACTGTTGGAGAGGATCCCATTCTTTGGCGATATTCTGGATATCTACGCCGACATGATCTTCGCCCCGTCACCTCGATCGGCTGCGGTGCACGGGTCTTACAATCGTGTCTACCTTCTCACCTCGCGGTATTCCGGCTCCTACATCAACTCGATGTACGATGGGTCTCCATCCGTGGGTAAGCGGTCTGTTGGTGCGTGGAAGGATCGAGCAGATCCAAACATGCTGTCGCTGACCTACCGGTTCATGCACGATGACGTTCTTGAAGGGCTGCTCGTCCAAGACGATGCTTCAAAAAGCTGCAGACGTCTGCACGAAGGAGATGTTCGAGACCCGCATTTTATCTCGGAACCTGATGGCACTCGATGACGACATAAAGGAGGTTTTCAAGGAGATTTGTGAAGTATTGGGTCGACAGGAGATTCTAGATGGGTACATCGAGAAAGGAATGCGCGGTGAAGTACGGGCCAATCGTGCGTTGGAGTACACTGTTATGGTCCCGCTGCTGGCGCTGATGGATGCGCTACGCCCTGACGGTTCGTTGGATTCGAGCTTGGTGCCGGCTGAAATCCGATCGACGGTGGAGTTTGTCATCGATGGCGAGTTTGTCAGCGAATCGTGCAGGAGAGTTGCGCGTGTGATCGAAGCCAAATTTGCGACACCAGCTCAGATCTGTGAGCAGAAGTACTTCACGTTTCCGGCCGAGCCAGACTTTGTGAACCAGCAGTATGGGACGGTACCGTTCAAGGCCAAGACTGAGAATGAAAATCGTGACAAAGTGTTCTCCGATCTGATGGAGCTGATGAAATCCAACGATGGTCCACTTGACGGACGTGATCTGGAGTATCTGAAGTCGGAGATTAAAAAAGACCCCCAGCTTTTGGGTATGTTCGCACTGAGCACGGGCCCGAGCTCCTACACCGACTACGATGATTTGAGCACGCTACTTCACCAGGCAGCGGCTGGCCCTGCGCACGACCCTGAGCTGGTGGAATGGATGATTCAAATGGGAGCACTCTTCAACCAGCCACTGCACTGTCGGAAGGAGCCGCGACAAAGAGATCTAAGTGTCCTCGGAGCCTTTTGCCGAATACCATGGCTGTTCACAGTGCAGCCATTGCGGGCTACGAGAACATTGTTCGGATCATTCTTGAAGCGGACAACTTTGTGGACTTGAACACGGTCACGTTTCACACGAAGGAGACTCTGGGGCATTTGGCCGTCAAGAATGGACACAAGAGCGTGTACTATTGCCTGGTGCCCTTTGGCAGTGATGTCCGCATCAAAGATGGCGAAGGCCGGCGTGTGTGGGAGCTCACAACCGATCGAAGTTGGTCTCAAGATATTGCGCAAACCGCGGCACTAATTGAACAAAGCTGTCGACTTGGTCAAGGCCGGCGCGAAGACCCCACGGTACTTCAGCAAGCTATGAGGGTGAATGCGGAACGCATGCGCAAGTTGGTGTTTGCCCAGCGCGGCGAAGAGCGGCAGCGCGCAGGGGAGAGTTTGGAGGCGGAGATTTCGGCTGAGTCCAAGAGAAAAAGACGACGAAAGGCAAGAAAGGAGGCAAGGCCCAGGGCAAATCCAATGGACATGGTGAATCGTCTGCGCGGTCGTCGACAAAATCTGCGGTCGACACATCAGCAATGGCAGGTGTGATCGTTGCTTTGCTGGGGGCGCCAAGCTCGGCAACCAAGAACGCAAAAGGCTCGTCTAAGAAGTCAGCTGGGCGAGATGTCATCCTCCAACAGTCAATTCAGAAAACGACGGCTGCGTTTGGTCGCTTGAGAAACCCCACTGTTCCCGCTACGGACAAATTACAAGCCGTGCAGCGCATATGCAGAGTGATCCACAAGCTGGACAACGCCACTGAGGTGCAGTGGGACCCGGACAAGATGATCGGAACGGGTGTACAATTGAGGATGGACGTGTCATTTGAAGCGTTGCAAGTCATCCACATGATCCAGAAGTTCTATCGCGGTGACCGCGGAGCCAACGCAGACCCCGATTGCCCCTGTACAAGAGCTCTGTGCCACGACGCTTGACTTCGTCAGGTTCGTTGTACGCACAGCGACGATCAGTCTCTCTGTCGACAGGAAGGCTCAAGCCTTAGAGGCTTTGGGTGCACTGGAGACGCGGTTGTTGGAGACCCCATTTAATGAGCGAAACCCGTCAGAGTTTCGGGAGCTGGTGCAAACGTATTCCAAGGAACGTGAGGCAATGGGCTTAGAACGGACTTCAAGCCCTGACTCGCTTCGCCGCTTGGAATGGTACCTGCAGAACACGGTGGCGAATTCCAAGTTGCAGATGGCTTTCGACAAAATGGCGGGACGATCCTTTTACTTCAAGCTTGCGTTTGACTCTCAGACGAGTACTGGACAAATCGCGCAGGTTCGGAGTGCTATCGACGCCGTTCCAGCACTGAACGATGTGGCCTTCTTCGGGAAAAATGACTGGTCCGTTGTGTACGGTGGCAACAGTAAGGATGGCGTGGTCAGAGTCCGCACCATGGTGGCTGAGGTACCCAAGCGCACTGGGGTTCAGATTGATGACCAGAACTCGCAACTCGGTACCCCCGCGATTCACATCGGGCAGTTCCAGTTTTCGGCGGCTGGACCACTTGGCAGCGCAGCGGCGGCATGAATTGCTGGGGTGGTGGTGTATCACGCTAAGTGAGGAGGGAACACTTTGGAGTATCTGCCTTGCATTCATTGCATATCTGTGTCGTAACTGCACCGAAGCTGAATGGGGGAGGCTTGCTGAAGCTATTGGCTCGCAAAGATTAAACATTTTAACAGTTTTTCACGTTTTACCAATGTTTGGGTTGGGGTATAATGACGACGACGCCATGGCCCGCTTAATTTTGAACACGGGGGGGGATGGTTGTAGCAACGATAACACGAAGATCGTTCATCACCAGCGTTCGTGCCAGAACGCCTTCTTGATAGAAGAAGCAGACTCACAAGTTTCGCGAGGATCGACGTGATTGCTTTTAGCGGTAACTTTCTGCAAGGTGGAGCCCAGTTCTTGGCCGTCCATCAGGAGCTCGCTGAGCGAGCTCTTCGATCCGCTGGTACTCGTTCATTTCGGAATTCGCCGTGAAGCGCCATGCTGCTGCCGTCCGGAACACTCGCGATCAAGGTTCACGGCATGGATGCGTCGTTCGTGGAGAAGGAGGAGCTGGTCGGCAAGAAGCTGGCCGTTCGCTTCGCCATGAGCGCTTGACGAAGTTGAAGAAGGATGGCGCCGCCATCGACGAAAACGTGAAGCTCAGCGTCAAGCGCGAAACGGTCGACAGCAAGCTCACCATCGAGGTGCTGCAGGAGAGGCGTAAGGAGGCGCTCGTGGGCACGGCGCAGCTGCTCACCGAGTTCCTCAAGAGCAACCGTGAGCAAAACATGACGTTCTCATTCGGTCCCAAGGGTATCAACACGGTGCTGCTCTACTTTCGCGTGAACTGGGAGCCCAGCGACACGGCTTTAACCGAAAAAGTGGACGTACACCGCCCGTGGCTCACACGCGCGTCCTACTACTACGACACGGCCAAGCGCGTGCACTACTAGACTACGAGCTTCCGCTTCGATGTGGCCCCGTATGCGTGCGTTGGTGAGAACATGGTCAACACGGCCGTGGTAAAGGTGAGCGGCATGTCGCTGCTCGAGATCGACGAGGCCTGGGTGGGCCCGAGTCTCAACGTCCTGGACAACAAGGTGGATGCCGGCATCTCCAAGATACTCACGGTGCTCTACTCGGGGCGGCAGTACGACGTCGCCGTTGAAATGGCCACCAAGACCAAAAACTTCGTGACCGAGAAGGTCTCGACCGCCTTTTCGGTCGGCTACACAACGATTGCCAGCGTGGCTGACTACACCAGAGACACGTTTATTGCGTGACCTACTCGGTGCCGAGCTATGTTCACCTGATCGGCCCCAAGATTGTGGCTTGAACGGAGGAACACGGCAGGCTCGCTCATGTCAAGCGCCACCACAAGCAAGCAGAACAAAGATCTACATTTGCCGCGGGTCGACACTGTCGACAGACCCTTCTTCTTGGTAGCTAAGTTGTTGCTTATTTGCTCACAACGTAATGAAATACGATGGCCTGCTTAGAACACCATTGTGACTCGATCTGATAGAAGTTACCTGCTTCGGGAAAAGTGCTGTGCAGTGGCAACAGCATGGACGTCTTGGCATTTGAGCACTTCGTCATAGAGCAGTTATTCAGTTCGTCCCAACCCTGTGTTTTGTTCTGCTTGAGTCGCTGCACATTTTACAACTCCTGTACCAGAAACCGAGTCAACTCCTTCACGTGTGGTAAATGGAACCTGCTTTCCAGATATACCGCACCGTTTCATCTTGTCCTGCGTGTCTTGGCACACTAGCACAATCCCAGCAGCCTTATTCCACTCGAGACTGTCCTTCATCTGTATTTCGCTCCAAATTTGAAGCTGCCAAAGTTAGCTGAGCTGCATGTCGACATCTTGTCCGATTGGTTTCCCCGTCGCCACTTTCAATTCGGCTGTCTCGCGAGTACTTTAGCCAAACCATGGACGACCCAGCAAAACCTGACAAGAAGTCGACAGACGATGTGAAGAGAACAGGGACGTGGGCGGCTCAGTATCTTGCAGAGAAGCAGCAACAAAACAGTACCGGTACTCGCAGCTGGAAGTCGGTCCTCCATCCTTCCGTGATTCAAGCGGTGCTAGCAGTGAGCGGGCGATGCCTGATCGCCCCCATCTTGCTGATCATTGTCTGCGGCATTACCGGCTACTTCTCCAGCGCCACCTTCTTCATCGAGGCCAAAGACAGCTACTTCGCCTACAGTCAACTGGACCCGGTGATGCATGGGGGGTGCACGGGCTGCGTCTGCTCGTGCCGAAAGGTGCTGATCCAGCTGAGCGCTTTCGGAACTGACGCGATTCTGAGCAAGCCAGCGTATGAAGACCTCCAAGCCATCGCGACCGAAGCTGTGGCTAACAACGACTACAGCAGATTGACCCCCGCGGCGCTGGCTTTGGCTGATCAGCTTGACTCGGACGGGGCTGTGTGTTCTACCGGGACGAATGACTGGGGCACGCCCAATGTGGTTCTAGCCAGCGGGCCGGATGGAATTCTGAGTGTGATCAACACTTTGGGGCTGTCGCTCCCTCCTCAGATGAGGCGCGAGCTTGAAGTCGCTGTCGAGAGGAAGAACGAGTGTGTGTCGCGATGGAACATCGGCGTTTTGCTGCGTCTTCACAAGTTCCAGACAGTCAAGGGGAGTTCCGAGTACGCATCCGTTCCGGTGGCTGACATCAACACGTTCCCACACTACACGGATTGTCGCCCAGACATCCAAAACGAGGGAATTATCGGCGAAAAGCTTGCGTACGCTACGGATGGAGAAGATCTGCTCGCTGTTGTTCCGGATATTCTCAAGCTCTTCCCGTACGAGTTCACTGGGAGCAGCCTCCCTGCTATCTCGCGCTACATCAAGACCAAGGCTACCGTCTACGGATACACAACCGTCACGCAACCGCTTTTTCGGTCGTACTATGCGGGGTGTCGCGTCCGAACTGTGAATACTACGGGAGTATACGTTGAAGATACATGTACGCTGTTGGAGCACTGGCGTTCGTACGGCCTCACTCTACAAGCTCCCGATGATCTGCCCGTTTGCTCGACTGGCGACGTATGTGTTCGCAACCAATACAATTCCGAGTGGGAGTACACGAACGACCTGAGCTCCACAGACCCCACACGACTCGAGCAAATTATCAGCGTCTTTCGAAGTCGATACGCCGATACAGTGGAGCTGAGTGTGTTACCCTGCATGCTCGTTGCGCAAATTTTGCTCATGGGGGTCATCAGTCTGTACCAAGTGATGTCGCACAAGAAATCCGTGATTCTCGCGCAGATTTGGGCCTATCGGTGCCAGAATGGACGCATGCAGCCGATTTACCTCGCTCAGGTCACGTATCACCTCGCGTTCAACTCCAACATGTACTACCTGGGACTATCCACTGGAACTTTGTCTTCCGCTTCGGTGCTCAATCTCTCGCTCTGTTTTTTCGCGTTCGCCTATTCGACCGTAAACTTGATTAAGGCTCGCAGCGGTGAACAAGTTCTGGACCGGGACTTCAGACTCCCGTGGGAAGTCATTCTCCTCACAGCCACGGTGTGCGTCGGCGCTGTGATTTTTTCGTACCGAATCACTTCGTTGGCATTTATCGGCGACAAGAACGGCCAGCTCCTGCGACGAACGTCCGTCCTCGGTGCCAAGTACTGCGGCCTGCAGGATTCCTGCTATGTGTTCACCTACAATTTGGTATTCGTGGTTGCTGCCGCGTCCCTTGCTCTCGGATTGCTCGCAGCAATTATCACTTTTCTGCTCAAACTGTACAAGAAGCGCAATCCTGGAGCAAAGATGTACCACTACCGCGTCAGCAACGCTGGTTTGCCTGGAGCAGGGGAGCAGCTTGCGAAACAACGGCTCACGTCATTCGAGGAAAATTGCCTTGGGGTTCCGTTCACTCGACTGTTCAAAGACTGCGACGACTTCGCATACACCATGCACATAGACAAACGATGCTCGACGGTTGAGGCGGTGCTGCTCACGGGCTATCTGTTCTATGGAGAGAACCTCTACCAGGCTAGTTCTGTGGTGTTGCTTCTGATTGCTCGACTCTTGCCACGCAAGGTAATTCGCACGTTCAATCAGCTCTTCATACGCTGGTACATCGAACCCGAACTTGGCACAATTTCGTACCCAATGTCGTGCCCTTGGTACATAGCTAGTGCCGAAAACTACAAGCTCTCTGATGCGATTCCTCTGGCATAGTTTGGAAGCTTGACTTGCGATATAGTACGAGGTTGTCATTATAAAATATTTTCCTCTACGGTTGAGGCGGCACGATCGTGAAAGCTATATTTTCCACAGTATTAGGCATCAGAGTTTGGGGTTTCTAGCAATTCATGTATTTCGTATCTGAAATCTGAGAAGCAAAGCGTGCTTGTTTTCAGGGGCGGATCTTCAGTCAAAATGGGGGGTGCATGCCCCCCCCCCCATTTTTCTGAGATTTCGACCCAATTTTGCCGATTTCAGCCGTGTTTTGCTCGAAATTGGCCGAATTCTGACCATTCTCCCAGCCTTGCCCCCCCCCATGTTTTTTCCTGCCACCCCATTTTTCAAGTCCAAGATCCGCCCCTGCTTTTTTTACATCCGCCCAGTAGTACAAGTATTATTATGAGTAAAAAGTCTATTATATTTTTATTTTGGGGTGCAGAAGCCGCTCACGCACGGCCATCGAATTCGTCGATAACATCTCGCAGCCATGCCAGGTCCACTTTCACCTCCTCGCTTTCGTGTCCGGCCAACGACGTCGGGATGGCTCCTCCGCGGTAGAGCGTTTCAACAGGAATGCTGAAGTATCCAGGTTCCTTCCTGGTCAGGTCAAACTCATCTTCATAGAAGGTGTTCTCGTCAATGCGCTGGAAGATCATGACCCGCCGCTCTTCTCCGAAGATTCTGATCCCGATGGCGACTTGAACCGCAGTGGCTGGGATCATGTAGCTCTGCAGCTTCTTCTCTAAGTGCGACCACGATTCTGTATATGCTGCGTGCACTACGACGTTCGGAAGATCGCGACGTAGTGCATGGCGAGGCTCTAAAGCAGCATCAGCATTCTGGAGCCGATTTCCGAATCGCAGCGTTGGGGACGGAGACGTCAACATCGTCTCAGACAGCTCTTCATCGTCTCCAATGCGGACAACTTCACTTCGGATTTCGTTGATAATTTCACTGACAGCGAGGGTTTGAACCGCAGTCGGGAAATAATACAGCACGGCGCGGCCAGTCTCCACGGTTAATGGCTCGTAGTCCCAGTAGCGGAAATCGTCGTCGTCTTGGTGGTCCTCGATCCACGCGCGGAAGTCGTCACGGCAAATTTCCTCGAACAAAACCACGGGACGGCAGGCCTTGACGTCGTCACCCCTTTCGTCTGCTTCATCGCGCTGGTAAAGTTCTTCTCGGACGCGATTAAGGTGCTCGATGTCAGCGTCGCCCATCTTGAGTGTGTGCTTCTGTGCTCGACGTGATAATTAAAAACTGAGCCTGCGTGTCTTCCTGCTTCCTATCTTGGTGACTAGCTGCAAAGAATCGATATCGCGTGAGCACAAAGACTAACGTTATTAGACTGCAGAGCACAGGAAACAAAGTTCAGCCCGAATCTAATTTCACCCCGCTGCACAATTCAACATGCCGGGTAACTAAGCATATCAAGTACAGGTAAGTACTCGAAGTGGGGAGTACAATGATCCATTGCCAAATAGCACAAAATACGTGTGCATGTTGCACGCACCAGATTTCTGGGCTTTTACTCGAAATCTCGTCAATGGAGCGACCTGGTGTCGTCACGCCGCGTCCTTCCAGTAGTAGGTCTATTGGCATGTAGCGATCCTGTCTTGATAGCCGTACGGCATGGCACTGCTTAAAGTGCATGGTTAACCGAACGGGGCAAGGCAAAGCTTGCCGGCCCGCAGGGCGGACCAAGCAGCCCCCTCCCGGTCTCATACCGACCGGTGCAGCAAAGTGCGCACTTCAACATGGTCACCATCGTCTGCGACATGTGTGCACCAATGTCACGTGATTGGTCGAAAATGCTTGTGGTGCCAGAAAGTCGTCACCCTTTTCTTCCTCGAGACAGCTCGCTTCCTGCGGCAATCATTCCAGCACAACCAACCCACCAATCAGCGCGTTTTCCTCGCCTCCAAAATGAAACAGTTCCCTTCTTGTAACCCAAGGGAGAAAGCGGCGAAGAAGCTTGTGCCTTCGGCCGCGCTCCGACGCGTCGTACGCCGCTCCCAGGGCGTCTCCAGCCCCCGTTCACGCCGCATCAGCACCGCAAGACTCCGCTCTACCCGCTGCTCGCGTTGGCCGCGTCGCCCGCGCGCTTTTAGCGGCTGCAGGAGCTCGAGAAGAAGAAAACGGACAATTTGTAACGTTGAAGCCGGTAAAACCTAGCTTTTAGCGTCTAATTCGTCGCCTTTACACCATGGAGGCGGTGCGCAAGCGCCCGCAGCGCGCTAAAGCCGCCAAGAAGCAGCCCAAGGATGCGCAGAGCGACAACGAGGACGTGCAGGCGGCCATCGCGGAGCTGGACGCCATCCAGGAGCCTGTGGCCTCGGACAGCGAGATCCGCCGCAATGAGGAGGACCTTATGGCCCTATTGCAGGGCGGCTGTGAGGGCTCTAAGGAGCAGGAGCTGCTGGTCGCTGAAGGCGCAGGCTCGCATCCTCCTCATAGAGACGGAGACCAGGCTGAAGGGGAGAGTAAAGACACAGGAAGCGCGCTGGGGACGGACTCTGCAGCTGCTCAGGAGACGGCAACGCCGCCGTTGATTCCAGTGCTGGATGGAGCCATCTCCGCCCCCTCAGCTCCGCTTTTTGACGACGAAGAGAGTGACGGAGGGTGGGTGGCCCCTCCGCCGCGGTTGCCGCTGCAGCCGAAGCCTAGTGCCCCACCTCCGCCACTACCAGTTCGACCGTCGATGCCCCGTGCTTTCCATGAAATTACAGTGCCGGCAGGGATTGACGTTGCTGCTCCGTCGGCGCCGCCTGACTTTGAAGATGATGTGGAAGTGGCGGAGCACTCGAGCACAACTCCGTCGGCGCCGTCGCTGTCGCCGACGACGTCGAAGAAACTGCACAAAGTGGTGGCATCGCCGCGGAACCCGGAGAAGTTGGGCCCAGTGGCGAGGATGCCGCTGCAGAGAGCAACAGAAACGTCGGTGGAAGGCGCCACTGCGGCGGTGATGAGTTCGTTCGCCAAGTCCCACTTGTCCGAGAAAAAAGCTGGGATGCATAACATTTATCCGTCGATGCCGCGTGAAGCGTCGAAAGCAGCCGAGTCGACTACCCAGTCAAAGGAAGCAGAAGCAGACGGAGCAGAGACTAGTTACGAACAGCTTTTGAAGAAGAAGCACATTCGGGTGAAGCTGGAGCCGTTCATCAACTACGAGATGAACCTGATGCGAGCCGAGACGTCCCAAAAGCGCCAGGAGATGAAGATGCGGCATATTGAGACCAACAAGGGCGAACTGTACGCGCGGGTAGAACGCTACTTATTTTCTGAGTACATTTTGCACAATGCTGCGTCGACGATGGACGAGTACAAGCAGAAAATTGATCTCCTGGTCAAGAAAGGTAAGGATCTCGTATACGCATCTGCTATTTTTCGATTACTCAAACATTTGTTCCTGTTGATGTTTGAGACAGTGTGGACGCTCGAAAAGAAACGAGTTTCTTCATCGAAGCGATGCGGTGATAACGTGGAAATTGAGCAGCAAATGGAATTTCAGACGGCAAAGCTGGAGTCTGTCCAACTCGAAAAGCTGAAAGCTCACCTGGACAAGCTGCGGCAACTACGCACGGTCGAGGCTTCAATGCATTCGTTTGACCGCGCCATTGCGTTCTTTCACGTGGAGCAGTATTTGAACAGCGTGCTGCAGGAGCCGAATCTGGTGGCATTTCTCAACAAGATGAGCTCTTCTTGTGGCGGCACCAGTGGTATTGATGACTTGGATCTCGTACCGGAGGGTGCTAACTTTTACGAAGCGCTGCCCCAAGGATCATCTCTTGCGTCATCGGTGGATCACTTAAAGTACTGTTTGGACGTGCTGATCTTCTTTGAGAAGAAAGTGACGCTAGGGGAAGAGGGGGTATTTGGTCGAGTACCGCAGTCATTTTACCGTGGAGAGCTGGTCTGGCACAGCAATCACGCAAAGATGCATTACAGTGCGGCTGGCGGTGGGGGGATGGAGCGAAAGATCAAATGCTACGCCTGCGGCAGCTTGAATTCTCCCATGAAAGCTAACCAATGGTGTAAATTGTGCGAAAGCTGCGATGTGGTACTTTATCTCCCTCCATCATCGGTCTCCACAAAATCAAATGAATGGTTTACGAGCGTTTTGCGCTTCAGGCAATCCCTGCAAAAGTGGATTTCGACATGTCTGCAGAGCCTCTTGCGAGCGAAGTCGTTGCAAAATATGCCGTATTTACTGATGCACGTGATGTACTTGCCTCGGATCTCAACGGACGAGCGATCGTGGTTTCTAAGGTTTCTCCAGTTCCCGCGTGCGATGGTCCGGACAGATGGGTCTCTGAGGAATGAGTGGAGCGAAGATTTAGTCGATCACTACATCGCCATGTTACATTTGGTGTTCCATCCTGAAAAGTTGCGGCGGACGTCGATGATTGTGTCTAGCGCACCGCCGAATGGCTCAAAGACTCTAAAAAGTGCGGAGGTTGGAGTGGCCGATGGAAAAGGTTTGGTCTCTCCCGAGTGGGTGCTGTTGGAGAACCCAGAAATGCTGGATCGCTATTTTCTATCTGATGAAGATTTCGTGGCGGTGCTGAACCAATTCCCCAACACGTTTGCTTTCGAGCAATTATTCCGGTGCACCTCAGACGTAAAGAAGTGTTTCAGCCGAGCGCTAACTTTGGTGCTGGAGCTCACGCACAGCTTACGCGCGTTTCAGGAATTCGAAAAGTTACCTACACGAATCGCGCAACTTCTTGGACAATTGCTGGCTGATGCGTCGGAGCTGCCCGGATCAGGTCGACCAAACGACTCGGGAATGAAGGATGCTGTATTTTACCCGACGCTGTTTGATCAGTTGTTTCTAACAAGTTTGCATGGGCTCATGGCGGCCGACTGCAACCGGGTGGCGTGGAAGAGTTTGCACTTGTTTCCTTTTGGCTCGTTGTCTGATCTGGCGAAGTGGGACGTATTAGCTCTGCTACTATTCAACCTCCACAGTCTGCCACTGGAAGCAAAAACAGCATCGGGATGGATGCAGTTTATCGGCAAGCCAAGTTCACAGGACGTAGACACTGGAGCGTTGGCGCGTCAGCATTTGTATGACTTGATTGAGTCCGATACGGAGAGCGCGATGTATCTACTGAATGCTGTGGCCAGTTTGGCTGCATCGTGCCGTCCGTCGTCCGAGAAGAATCGCGCTACCGAACGGAATGACCTGGTGTCCGTTGCTGTGCATGAATTGTTTATGGCCGGCTACACTGTGGAAGCTTGTCAACACGCGCTAGGCGAAAATGGTGAGCGGGCAGCAGGACCTCTCAGTACCATTTGTTTGGCGCACCCATGGGTTTTGTCGCTTTTGATCACACTTTTGTTCAAGTATCACGAGTGCGCTGCAACCTGGATTCACGTGTTCGAAACGTTTCCAATCAATCGTTGGATGCCGACGGCTCAGGATTTGCTGAATCTACAAGAATGGCTACTTCTCGAGGACACTTCAGCACCACGAAGTGCTCTAGCTCGATTCCTTTTGGACCATATCAATTGGGAGTATGATGTAAAGCATCAGCGATTGTTTACTGACGCTATGCTACATCGCCAAGTGGCCCTTATGGTCGCCGAGGCGTTAGTGCTGTACAAGACGCGAAAGGAGCGAGCAAGCGACCCTGAGTCAGCTATTGTCTTGTCTGGAGGAGGCTCTCCGCAGAAGCTGGAGGTAACTTCAATCGCCAAGTCGATTCGCCGGGCATTATGGCTGGGTGAAGCGGTGGATTTCGAGAAGTGGTGCTGGACACTCATGCTGAAATTGCGATTTTACTCACCCAAGACGCGCGAACCATTGCTACCGCTTATCGATCTTCGCCACGACCGGTCACGTGAAGCTTTGACGCTGCGCCGTTGGTTTGCTGGGGCATCAGTGCTGCGAGTTCTGCCTTCTCGCAAAGTGTTCCCGTTTTACGCGTCGCTAGAGGAAGAGGTAACTCACTTTGGCCACAGTGATAACCCAAAGCGAAGCGCGCCAGAAACTGGATTTGGAGGAAGCACTGGAGCTCCAATTCAACAAGAGACTCGTATGCTTTTGACCCCGCAAAACTCCAAAGGAGTGGCTGGAGGGGATATCGACTCGACAGTTGCAGCCACTGCTGCTCCTCGAACGGAGCCTATTGTGGCGTATGTAATCTGTCAGATGACGACTTTCGTGTTTAGCGACCGTCTTGACCGCTGGGAGCCTTTGCTAGTCCTCCTGAAGAGCGAGTTCTTCCCTGCTGCGATTAAAGTCCTCGAGAACTTGTTCCCGATTCTGTCGCGTCTGGATAAGAAGAATGATTTCCCAAGTAGCTCGTGCGTGTCTGCGTCAGCACCGCAAGCCGAAAGCGAGAATGAGTCCAAGACAGCGACATCAAACAGCGAGGATGATGCGGAGGCAGCTCTATCTTCTGAGGAAATTGAAACTGAAGAAGAAGGGCAAACTCAACATGGTGGCGTTTTCATGGATATTGACAACGAGTTGGAGATATGCATGGCAGCGATGCAAGCTTTATCGACCGACGAGTTGCTAAGCCTGCTGAACTCTCTGCATGAGTTTTCGTACATCAACACAGACGAACTCCATCGCATGCAAGAAGTTCTCAACAAGGGCTACATTGGTGGGTGGGAGAGCACAGCAAAAGGCCGTATATTGGCGAAGCTTCGCTTTGTGCGAGAGTGCAGTCGGTACTTGCACCCTGTTGTACTACCCGCGCTCATCAACGAGTGTTTCCCTCAATCGAGTCCTGTATCGGTGACAACTTCAGCATTGTTTCACGGAGCGATGTCATGGATTTCGTCGGCGTTAGGCGGTGAAAACAGTACGGGGGCATTGTCTCCGTCGGCAGCATCATCGACGAGTGCCGCTCTATCGATTCGTAACTCTTCGTTGACGTCAACGTCGTCGTTGGGAATGATCGCAGGAAGTGACTATTCTGTCTCGGCTAAAGCAGTGTGTGCTCTGATCAGACGCTCTTTTGAGTACTCTGTCGACGATATGTCTCTTGCTGAGTCGATGCGGTTCTGGATGAAGTCCTTGTTACAAGTACCTTTTTGGTATGAAAACGCGGCGTTCCGGCACGTACTGGATGTCATGCTGCACTGCAGTATGGAAAGCGCCCATGAAGCAAAAGCCCATGCCGATGCGAGTGAACAACGGGGTCCTCCATCTAATATTTTGTTCGAGTTGGTCGGCTTAGTGGAAGCTGCATTCGACTCTTTCTGTCACCGTGTCGCCCGCAAAGAGCAGGATGCGGCACAGCCGGAGCAGCAGTTCCTCGAGAACGAACCGATTGTTGTGATGAGCTTCTTACCAGCAGTGGCCGCCTCGGCGACTTTCGCCTCAATTTTTGGTGGCTCATACAATGTGGCACAGTACGTTAGCGGGTGTCCGTATCTCGCTCTCTGGTGTCTACTAATTGAAACGCGGAAGGAGGTTCCGTTGTTCCTTACGATGGGGCAACTTATGGTAAAATATGAGCCGAAAACGATGAAAAAGCTCGAGAAATTGAAGAAAACGGAAGGTCGGCTTGCTACAGCACTTAGTGCAGTTCGAGAAGGAAAAACGTTAGACGATCAAGCAGAGGAAACGATCTACGAAGCTTCAAACTCGACATCGCGTCTAGGCAACCCCTTGGCATTTGGTCATACCAGCCTGGATTCGCTATCCCAGTACAAGATTTACCGCTGGTGCAACTATTGTCTCGATCTCCCTGAGTCGGAGCCCACGCAGATTATCTACTGGCAAGTGTTTTTCGCACTGTACTTCGCAACGGCCGGTGGATCGCACGTATTCGGCCACCATTTCCTCGATCGATCGGGCAGTCGCAGCACAAAACGTGTTCATCTGAGGAAACATCTACAGACAAAATTGCGGAAACTGGTAAACTTTTGCTCCAACCAGGCACGAGTTGTACTTACAGCTACAGGAACGGCTGGACGCACGTCGAGCGGTACTGGATCAGGTGGAGAGCTGAAAGAGCGTCAGTACTCTCATTTCGTCGCACTATCGCAACTTTACGCAGCGATGGACGCGTGGATGGAGGAGAAGGACCCGAACCAATGGCTTAAGGAGGAAGAATTGTCGGGCTTGCCACGGCATTACGAGGTAGAACGACTGAAGGACGTTCTACGGCTGAGTGACGAGTTGCTGAATTCCCACTCGGATCAGATGAACTGGTCAGACTTGCCGCTGTGGACGAATTGGTGTGGATTTGATTTTACCGTGAGACGTACGAAGCCGCAAGTGACTATTAGTGATGAGAGCGAGGAGTCCGCTAGCTCTTCAGTACCATCCTTGTCGACCCCACTTGCTACAGCTGGAGAAGAAGATGATTTTGCGTTTGTGGAGGAAGCATCGGAACTAGCTAGACGACATAGCAGCTTTGGTGGACTTGCTGGGCTGGCTAGCCTCAGCATTCGACCTTTGCCGTTACTATCGGATCTATGTGGACCCTCAAGCTTGACACAGCTACCGACGGTAGCGTTTACTGTTTCGCCAGAGCGATGTGTCATCACCCCATCTCTTCCGCTTAATAAGGCGGGTTTGAAAGCAGTGGCCATGAAATTCTCGGAGAACCTGTCTGTTCTTGTGGCACTGGACTCTGAAATGATTGACAGTGTTTCTCAGCTGTATATCAGCAAGGCGAGAACGGTGACGCAAAGTATGCCGTGCCCTGAAGGCGCCAGCTGCCGCAGTCCTGCAGCGTTCCGGTTCGAGTTTTTGGAGTGGATGATGGATTCAAGAATGGATGATGCAATCCAGTCGATTCGTGCGCAGGGTGAGCGCTGTGATATGCAGTCCATGTTGATCAAAAATGTGGCGTTATCATTAGGTGAGCATGATGAGGGCAGTACAGGTACCACTTCGGCGATGCTAATGGGAGCGGAGCAGTTTTTACAGCTCGATGGAGATGGATTTATGCTGTCGCTTCAGATTCTGCTCATTGACCAAGTTGTCCGAACGCTGGGTGTTGAGCATGAGAAGCTTCAGCGTGTGAAGAAGACGCTAGAAGACGAGCCCCCGACTGAAAAGCCCGCACATGATGAAGTACTTCAGAATGCGGAAAAAGCGACCGATGAAGTTATCGAAGATGTAACGCTCACACCTATCCAGAAGGCCGAGCAGGAAGTGGAGCGCCTACATAACAAGGGGCTTGAGTGGTTCCGTTTGCTCACTGAGCTGGACACAAAGCTTTCCCGCATGGTGCCACCGCTACGTGAAGCTTTGTGGCGTTCTATCAAACAGTTGGGACTGAATTTCGTGTGCGTGGACGAACGTGAGACGTGCACACTTCTTCAACTCATGCTGGAAGACCCATCTCGCATCAATTTGCTGAGCGACTGCTTCTTCCCTGCTGCTGCACCTACACGATTCGTTGAAATGTTCGCAAAGCTGATGAGTGCTAGTAGTTCTGCCAAGCTCTCGGGTGAAGAGAAGCTCACGCTGCTTCGTCGTTTTGATTTCCGCGTGTGGTTGCAAACAAAAAGCCCGCAAACACCAACCAAACTTGATCGCGAAACCGTTCTGTGTATGATTCTGGGCGATATTGGTCATCAGTTCCCTGCAGATCGTAGTCTGGTTGAAAGAGGTCGAAAGACTCAAGACAAGGATGCGTCACGACATTTGGACGAAGTTCTTCGTGTGTACGCTAAGGTTCTACAACTCATTTGCTCTGCTCATCTAGAAGACCATGTCGAGAAGATGGTGCACGCGCTGGTTGGTGTTCACGATGACTATCGGTTCCAAGCAGGCAATGGAGAAGCGAGTTCATCTGACGATGATGGATCAAACTCCTCAGGTTTGGCGGCGCTGCCCCGTCCAGTAGACGCTGTTGTGTGGGAGGCTCTCGTTGGAATCCCAGTTGCTGCCTGGAAAGAGCTGCCATTTACGCAGGTTGAGTCGCTTGTGACGTTCCTCAGTCAACACATGACATCGCTGCGATGGCAAGGTGGGCTGTCTGGTGGAGGCGCCACGAAACCAGGAGGCACCTCTGAGCTTCTACGTGGAAGAGAAACGCAGAGTTCGTCATCTGCTTCATCATCGAAGTATCCTATCGTATACTGGCAGCGACTTGGAGTCCTCAAGAGTTTCCTGGACTTGTTTACGCTCTGCTGTCGTGTAGCCCCAGAGCAGCAGCAGTGGGAGCTGATCACAGCGTTTTTCGAGCCTTTGCTCTCCACGCTATACCAACCAGCCACTAACTCGGAAGGCTCAGCTATCAGTGCACCGTGGTCGGATCAAGACACCCTGTCGACGGGGACAACAATTTGCTCGTGCTTTGTGGCTACCTGCTCTGAGTATCTGAAGAATCAGTCGTCGGGTGCATCACAGCCCCGGACCACAGTGATCATCGGTGATGATGCGGTGTTGACACAGACGGCCAAGCTTTCACAGATTTGGTCTTTCTATTTGACGGTGCTTGTCCCGCATGCGCCAACTCATATCTGCAAGCACTTCCACCAGTTTGTGACGCGGTTAGCGTGGGAGCACTGGTGCCTCACACTGGAAATCGTGCATCAAATGCGCGAGCTCGTTCAGACGGAAAAACAACAACTCACCGGCGTTGCAACTGGGGCGAGTGGCCAAATCGTCCCTCCAACGCACTCATCGTTGTCGCCGTACCCATTCGTATCCTGGCTCGTACGTGACGTATTGTGCCGGACAACTTGGAAATCGACCGACGCGTGGCTGGGGGCTCAGAGTGAGGCTGTGTGCTCCTCATTTTTGCTGGAGTTTGCGAAGCTGTGCTTGGAATTGGTGCTGGATATGCCCCACTTCCAGGTTCAGTCTGGTCATGCAGCATCAACTAATGTGCTTCCGCCGTACTTCGTCAACTTCATCAAGCAGCAGTCTGCGTTTTGGGCAAAATGGAAAATGACCATGGGCGACTTGGAGACGCTACAGCGATTTACGCTGGAGGCGCTACTGGAGCCTCTAGGAAGTCGGGGGCCAACAAGAGGAGGGTCAAGCCTGGCTTCGAGTGGGCCATTCCCAGCGTCACCAAGTGCCGCGATGATGCAGGATGCGTTCACAAGGTTGCAGTTGGTATTTCGGTTATTTGGCCAGATCACGACACTCCACCACGACGTGCTTCCTAAACCAGCAAGCCTGGAGCGGGTAAACCTCTTCCTGAAGCTGCTGTTTGGTGTGTTTGAGGTCAATGATCGTGGTTGCCTTGATGGCAATCGCTACAACTCCGACCACGCCGCGTGGCTGATGGTTCTGTACGGGTCGAGTTGTACGGCGTTATATGAGAAGTTGGATGAGTTGGTGCACTTCTACAAGCCCGAAGGTGGCAAAGAGAATGGTACTGAAGCTTTCAAGAGCAGTGATGATTCTGACTCCAACGAAGGCGTTTCGGAAGAAAATTTGACGGCCACGATAGAAGGAGTGCTGCGATTTTGCAACCTGTCTCTCGTGGAAGTGTTCTTCAAGCAGTTGCAAGGCAGTCCGAAGTCTGGCGGTGGTAATTCATCGTCGGGTTCTTCGGGAAGTGGTTCGCTAAACTGGAACAAGTGCGGCAACGTGGTGTTCGTGGAGATCGACGCCCTTGTCCGTGACTTCGCATCCAGTCAGAAGGCACTTCAACTGCGCAACTACCGGGGTCATCAAACCTCGGATCGCACCTCCGACAAGGAAGAGGATGCGAATGGTACGATCGTTTCAGCGACCCAGTCCCCAGCAGAAGCCATTGGTACCCCTCTTGGAAAGGTGCTGTGGAGCTTCTTGGCCTTCCGAGGTGGTGAGCTGGCTTGTCTAGCTGCGTGCGGACGTGCCCTGGC
This sequence comes from Phytophthora sojae, assembly GCF_000149755.1. Lineage (NCBI taxonomy): Eukaryota > Oomycota > Peronosporomycetes > Peronosporales > Peronosporaceae > Phytophthora > Phytophthora sojae. The sequence continues at coordinate 8,579,787 of NW_009258115.1, forward strand.
TTCCGTTCACGTGATGAGTCAAGTCGCCGAGAAAAGCATTGAAAAGTGGATCATCGAGGAGCGTCGTGGAATGTGGGACGCTTTGGCGTTGCGTCTGCAGGTGCCTGAATTGAGTGGCGACGAGTTCGAGACGGCGTGTTTGGAGCAAGGCAAACTGCTCACCCTGCAGGTTCTCTTCCTGCAGCAACTGCGCCGTGCACCCGTTCTAACGGAGTCATTAAGTCTCGCGCTGCTGACGAAGCTGATGGGCTGGATGGAGCGAGCTCGAGTGGGAAGCAGCTCCTTCGCGCAGATGAAGTTGCTGTTCCTGGCTGCTGAAGTGACCAATTGTGTGTGCAAGCCGCTCGCCGAGGTGCTGCCTTCGACGTTGAAGAAGCAGATGCTGCGTCAATTGTGTGACCTGTTACTTGAGCTTGGGCACGCACGCCGCAACAATGGGATCATGAAGGCTATTGGTCTGGGTGGGTCGTTGCAATACGGCGTGGAGTTCCACGTCTCCTGTTTGGCTGCGGGGATATTCCTGCGGTTGCAGACGCGGAATGGAGCACCGCTGAGAACGGACGACCGTAATCCATTCAAGATGACTCGAACCACGGAGAAGCACCTGCGCTCTCTAGAGACGATGCTGCAGAGCAAGGATGCGTTCCAGCTCGGACGCCGTGCTGACGCCTTGGTGGACTTCGCTCGAGATCCCCGTCGGAGCCTCGCTGATCAAGACGAGTTCTTCGTGACGCTCTTCTCGAGCATGTATCCGGCTCAAGGGTGGCTGCTGGCCAAGTGCTTGGCGTAACACGAAGAGATGGATAGAAAAATTAGGGTAGTAATTATTTGAACTGAAGAGCGAGAGGATTTGACTGGATTGCACTAGTGATAACTAAAACCGCAGTCTTTAACGTGACGCTTGCTTCGCACGGTACCTCTGTATAGCACTTTGATCACTGTGCCACGCAGAATGACTTATAAATGCCCCAGGAGTGCTGAACTGTTGTCCGCAGCCTTGATAAGGACACTCCAGTTCTTCTTCTGATGATGACGCCCGGAAGCCTCTTCCAACACCTTGTCCAAGCCCCCACTAGCTAGAGTAAATCCTGGAAGAACTGTACCGCCATGGAGGTCTCTCCACGTATTACTGTCAACGCATCGAACTCCTTCGTCGTCGCGCTTGTATTCGTACATGAGTTTGTTCTCAGGATCGATGAGCCAGCCCAATTCCACGCCGTGAGGGAAATACTCGCGTCGCATCTTGTGGTCGAGCGCTCTGAGGTTTGAATTGGGGCCTGCGAGAGTGTCAATCTCCACCACGAACGTCGGAGCAAAAGGCTCTCCATCACGGGTCCATTCCGTCGGCTGGTTTGTATGCAGACGATTGCGAGGGACATAAGCCACGTCGGGGACTCGCAGCGTCGTCCCATCTAAAACGACGTTCCCTAGCGCATTCATAACTCGCCCATTCCAACCGCTCCATTCCAGCAGCTTGTGGCAGATGTACGGTCGAACCACGCAGCGTCCGTAGACATCCAAGCGAAATGGCACGAACCTTCCTTCGTCAAGGAAAAATCCACGCTGCTCACCGAGATTTGGATGAGTAATTGGCCCGTGGTGCTTCACGTGTTCATTCATCTGCTCGAGAGACACACCGAGGTAGTCCTTGACGTGACACAGCGTCTTCTTCGACTCCAAGTCACGCACAAGTCGCGCAAATGCGTCTTCGCCGTCGGTCATCGCTCTTTTGTACTAGTGCACAAGACTCAATAAGTGTTGTCAATCCTCCTCATATCAATCACACACACGAATCGAAGAATTCAAAGTAAGGTAAACGATATATGAATTACACAGCTAATACATAGGCTCGCACTAGACCTAGCAGCCGTGACCGCCAGCGATACGCATGCAGGAGGTCGAGGGGTTTAACGTCAGCGCCGTGATAGTCAACGTGTACACGAACAGCGCAACCCCGAAGGTGACAATAGCAGCGCTGGCACACTTCGTGTACCCGCCGTAGCTCCGCAGCTGCTGCGTATCGAGCTTCTGCCTCGGCAGGAAGAAGAGTCCGATGAAAGCCAACGCGTTGATGCCGTAGTTGAGCAGCAGCGCTATGAGCACGTCAAATCTCGCGTCCGGGGTGTCCATCGCGACCTCGGCGATGTTGTAGAAGTTGGTACCGTCGAACAGACCCACAGAGTTGGTCTGCACGAAGATGCTGACCAAGAAGTACATGGACAGCATGAGCCCCACCATGGCGCCCTCCGAGCCTTCCTGCATGATCTCCGTGAGCGGCACCATGCTCGCAAGCCAGCCGATCCCAGCCGAGACGCTGGTGAACAGCGTCATGAGACGGTAGAAGTACCGGTCCCGGATAATATCCTGGGTGACGCAGATCGCGACGATCATCTGCGGGATGACGAGTAGAACCGTCGACATGGAGTAGAACGAGCGCCACGGGCGGTTCATGAAGTAGTATCGCCACACCACGACGGTCCCCAGCATGGCGCCGTAGTACATGACTTGCTGCACGAACGAGTTGTCGCCAGTGGCCCCGGCCCAGACGCTCACCACAACGGACGGCCCGCTGAACGCGATGCCGCTGAACAGCGTGAAGAAGCACATGAAGACCAATATACTCCACACGGCCTTCTGCTGCATGATCCGCCACAGAATCTGGCCTCGAGTCTTCATAGGCGTCGACAGGGAATAATACTTCTCCTGCCACGCCTTCCACACCAAAGGTATCGAGAGAGCGATGACCAGACCGGACGCGAGCAACGGCGTGCAGTGGTGCGTTGTAATGAGCGACACAACGTACGCACAGGCGTCTGTGAAGATGTACACGAGACAGCGGAAGATGAGGTACGTGGCCTGAATAGCTCCACGCTGACCGAGAGGTTCACGCTGCGATAACTCGAGCACGCGCGTGTGCACGCACACATAGGCGATGATGTTCCCAACACTAGCCAACGTCGCGAACGTGATGATCGCGGCAGCCAAGCCCAAGCCCGCTGTTCCCTGATCCAGAGTTTCAATGTACCCGTCCAGTCCAGAGAGAGCGAACAGACTCACCACGGTGATCGATAGTCCGATAAGCAGGTAACCTTTGCGTCGGAAGCCGAAGATCGGGTAGCAGTCGGACAGCAAACCAATAAAGAAGCAGAAGACTTGCGGGATCGCTGTCAGTCGCTGCGCCGCCGCCAGTTCCGCCGTCTTGAGACCGAAATGCTCCTTCAGCATTGGCTGGATGACACTGTTCAGACACTCGATGGAGAACGTCGACGCGAAGGTGGCAGCCACGAGTCCGGCGCACTCGAGCGAGAAGAAATCCACGGCGCCGCCTTTGCGCAGACTTCCGTAGATCTCGGCGTTATACAGCGGCTGGCCTGCACCATTCTCCACGACGGAACTGTCGTCGTTGCTGGTCACTGAAGCGATTGGCCGCTCGATCGACTGGGCCTCGCTGAAAGGCCCCAAGGACGGCGACTTGAAGGCCCTCGGGTCCAGCTTGAGCTCGAACGAGGAGGGAAACATGGCCGTCTCGCGACCCAGACGTCCCGACAAGTCGATCACCACGACTTCCTCCACAGTGGCCAAGGGTGGGGGGATAAGTCTCGCCTTCAGCTGGAATTCGACAAGTGGACTGTGGTTAAAAGCCCCTTGGTTGCCTTCTGGAAGTCCGCACCATCCCGCTTGAGCGCCTGGCGCAAGAATTTCTTGGGTGGAGCACAGTATGCGGGGTTTCGTGTCCAGCTGCATATGATATGAACAGAAGTTTGTCTTATCTCTATAGTTTTAGAGCTCAAAAGTACGCATCCAGCTGGTTCATCAAGCCAAGATGATTGACTTTTGGAACGAGTGAAGCGCAGATAAATGCACCGCAGCGGGTGAGACGTGATGGACCGACTCACCAGACTGTGGGGGGAAACAACCGGATATACTGTGAGCGACTCGCTATAGAGCTCGTCACTCGATGAGGAAGAAGGCGTTGCTGACATTTTACTTCCGTTCCAGCATATGACCGACTGCGAGGAAGCCAGCCAGAGCAAGCTTATATGGACAGTCATTTCGTACATATTATTGGAAGCATCGAGCCCCCCCCCCCCCGGCGAGTGTAGGTAGACGTACAAGTACATGCCCAAGAATGGCCGCAATCGCTTCGATAGCCATCAGTCTCGTCGCAACTGTTTGATGTCGAACGAAGCGATACTTGTTGAAGTGCACGTAAGTTACAGTGTTGCGGCGATCGGCAAACCAAGCTCCACGAACCCTTCACGAAAGCAGAAGCACCACAGATTTCCACTAGGTACGAGCTTTTTTGCCGCACTCCTGGATGCGATTTGTATTGTTATTATTGTGCTTTGCAGATAAAATGTCGCCCCGTTTTATGGCCTAGATCGAGGAAGGCCGGTCCACAAATCAGGGTACAAAACAGAGGCGGTAGCTCGATTTACTTAGATCGACCTCGAATTGCGCTTTTGAAAACGCAAAAGGGATCGATTTACCGTAGATCGACCTCGTTCTGCCCAGATCCACCAGGAGATCGACCTCGAGCCCTGATTTGGATTGTCGTAGCTCGAGTTATTAGCCGGCCTAAATAGATCGATCTGTCCCTTTCTTTGACCTCGTTTTATTAAATCGACCTCGACTTAATGATAAATCGAGGAGAGCTCCAAGTCAAAACGACAAAACGTTTGCAAAGTACAATACTAGTTATTTATTCGCTAATGAAATTGGTACAGCAACCATCACGTTACAGTGACACCTCCCTGAACCCCTCTAACTGACTATGTGTTCCCTATCTGGTTAGGATTCCTCGACTGCAAACGGGATTATATGGATTTCACTATAGGTGTTCTATAACTGATCAAAAACCTCTTTATTCTCTAAATGATCGCCATTGTTGGCGCCTCAACCCTCTAAATGGACGCCGTAGTAATAGATCCAAACTCATATATTTTTCTCAATCACTTGCCTGCCTCCTCCCACGTATGCCATTGCTACCACTACTCCCGCCACAACAAATCGAGCGAAGAGAGAAATTTTATTTGGGATGCTAAGTTGGAACAAAGAGTTTACAGTAACTGCAAGCTTGTAAATACTGATAAATAAGCTAGCCACAGTATTTTACAATCAGCGCAGCGTACATATATATTTTACGAAAAACTAAAATATTATGATGTCGAGACAACTAGGGGCTATGCAGTACTGCAGGCATGGTGGCAGGTCGGGACAACAAATATTCCCATAACCTCACTGTATTGAAACTCAGTGTGAAGACGAAACAAAACAAGACTACGAAAATGCTGGAGGGGTTGTATTGTGGTGCACAATTTATGCGAAAATGTAGCCATTAGAAGTGTAGCCATTTCTTTATCTGATCAATTCTTTAACTGAAACAGCGATTAGACCGAGCGAACTGGGTGTCATTTATAGAGGTGTGACTGTATTTATTTCATCGTATGACCTTTTATCTTGCTGTTTGTACACTCCACAATGTAATTTTCAGCAATTTCCTATTAAAATAATTCATTTCACACTTGTGAGATTTTGCAGCAGGTATTAATTTTTCAACATGTTAAAAATCGATATAAATATAACTTTGGGCTTCGCATTGCGAAGAGATATCGTACAATTGGTCAAGGAGGAAAACTTATGAAAGGATACTTCTTCATCCGAGCTGTCTACCCCGGTTGGACAAAGCTTACAGGTACTGTATCTCTGGTGTGCATGCATCGCAGTGCGGTGCATGATGCAGGTCGACCTATCGTGCGGTCCTTCGTTCACGGACCATTCGTCGACACTAAACGTTCAACGTTGAACTGCAATCGAAAGCGTAACCAAGCGTTTGAATGCAAAGGGAGGCGCCTCGACTGGGACGTGTAGGTCGAGTGCGCACGCGACGTTCGCTACAGTAGTCTCCGACTGGCGAACCGACCAGAGCTCGCTGTCCGTTGGTTGAAGCGTTGGCGCAAGTGCCGCCCATCCTAATCGGGCCGCGGTGATGAGTAAGTGCACATGCACTCGGAAAATTGCAACTGTCACCCAAGCCAGCGTGACCCGTCGATTCTATTGACTCTACATGTATTAACTCTGCTAACGTTGCAGAGTATTACGCTGGATCGTCCAAAGTCAACGTTTACCCTGTTGCAGTTCCACGCGCTTGAATGGTCGTTGGGTAGTCCCCAGTACCAGCCAAAGGCTACACCAACCTAACACCTCACTCTTCATTCCTCCTCCTACCAAGCACAAGCCTCCCATTCAACCAAGTCCAAGCCCACCAAAGCATGGCGACCAGCTACGCCGAAGTAGCGTCGCCCAAGCCGGTGACGGCCTTCGACGAGGCCAACAAGGCCGCGGCTCGGCTCATCAAGCCCAAGACGATCCTGTACACGAGCGCGCTGCTGTCGTGGCTGCAGCCCTTCCAGAGCGGCTGGTCCACGGCGCAGATGAACCTGTCGCAGTACAACGACACGGACGAGTGCAACGCGCGCCCCGTGGCCGAGGACACGTGCCTCATGTTCCCGGGCCACTCCAAGCTCGAGTGGACGTTCGCCGTCAACGCGTGGATCTTCGGGGCCATGGTCGGCTCGCTGAGCTGCGGCCACTTCAGCGACAAGTTCGGCCGCAAGAAGGCGCTCATGGGCAACTGCGTCTTCATGCTGCTCGGCGGCGTCATCCAGGCCTCGGTGTCGAACGTTTGGTTGTTCGCTCTGGGCCGCCTCATCGCCGGCCTCTCGTCGGGTACAGCCACGGCCACGATCGGCGGCTACATCAACGAGCTGTCGCCGCCGCACATGCGCAACACGCTGGGTCTGGGCCTTCAGATCTTCACGACGCTCGGCATCTTAGTGCCCGCGATCTGCTTCTTCTTCGCCAACACCAGCAGCGGCTGGCGCTACCTGGCCGCCTTCCCGTGCGTCTTGGCGTTGATCTACCTGTTGCTGGCCCCCTCAATGGCGATCGAGAGTCCGGCGTGGCTGCTCACCAAGGGCCGAAGGGAGGAGGCGAAGCAGGTGATCGCTAATCTGTATGGCGAGGAGCACGTGGCCACTGCGCTGTCGTGGCTCGAGGTGAGCAAGCCCCACGCGGAGGAGGGCAATTCTACCTCCAAGGAGTCCATGTTCGCCCCGCGCTACCGCATGCAGCTCCTCGGCGGGCTGCTGCTCTCGTGCTCCCAGCAGTTGTCCGGTATCAACGCCGTGTTCTACTACTCCGGTAGTATCTTCTCCGACGCTGGCATCTCGGACTCGCGCATCGGTACGCTGATCATCAACTTCATCAACATCTTCCCGGCCTTCTTCACTGGCGTCTTGGCCAACCGCTTCGGGGCTCGGAACATGATCCTGTGGGGGCTGGCGGGCATGGTGGTGATGGCCGTGGGCATGACGGTGGCCTTCATTGTGGACGTACCGGCGCTCTCGATCGTCTTCACGGCGCTGTACGTGATCGCGTTCGGCGTGACGCTGGGGCCGCTGGTGTGGGTCATGACGGCCGACATATTCCCGGACTCGATCCGCGCGAGCGCGTCGTCGCTCTGCATCGGCGTCAACTGGCTCTGCAACCTCATCGTGGGCGTGGCCTACCCGTACATCTCGGACGCGCTCGACGACTACGCCTACGTGCCGTTCGTGGTGCTGCTGGCGATCTTCTACCTGCTGGGCCTCAAGCTCGTGCCGGAGACGTCGGGCAAGTCGGCCGAGGAGATCCTGGCTGAGTACGACTCGCGCCGCGAGAGGGCTGCGAACTAGTGAATGCGTGCGTGTCTGCTCTATTTTTCCCGATCATTCGCACCTGCATAGAGGCCTTCGTTTCGTTAAAAAATACAAATCAACAGTTTGGCCATGTTCTAAGTTCGTGTCGAGCTTGAGTCTCTTATTGAAATCGCGGAATCGAGTCAGTGCTTGTTGCTTATGGTTGTGGTTCGAGAGCAGCGGACGGGAGTGGGAAAACGATAATTTCTCCTTACATTTCGCCGCTGTGTTTGCATTCTTCACCTTCTTCGTCGCCTCAAACGCTATCGCCGATCACCGGTTGTATCGATCCCAACTTATTGCAGGGATTTCCTCATCTGCGGCGACGCTATCCTGGTCGTTTGATGACCGAGCTCACCGTGATCCCCCCAAACAGCAACAATACACCTGGGTCTTTCGCACTGGAAGTGCCACTTGACTTCCGGAAGTAGAACGAGCTGGTGAGCGCAAAGTTCGTTGCGTTTGGGATATGGTGTGGATCATTTGACAGCTTCGAGGCAGGAAATTCGTCGTTGAAGCAGCTTAAGGCCGGGTTTTCGCACTTAAACGTCGTTAACTGCGTTCGTAGGATCGCCTCCAGTTATTTATCGCGCAGTAACTAAACAGGCTTTTCGTGCACACCCAGTTCAAATAACATGCCACGAAATGAAGAAGCAGCAGCGGCGTCCCGCAATCAGTAAATGACTTTATCCCTGGCGTCGGGGGTGACTGCGTTCAAACGCTGCATCAGCAGCAACTTCACGAATGTGGTCGGCTCTGCCATTGTGCCTTCCCTGTGGGTCGGTTGGGTTTGGTACCCAGTGGCAGATACCGTGGTCCGTTGCCTCGAGGACTCTCCGCAGATAAATACATTGTCCTTCTTCGCAATAGTTTCTTTGATCAACGTTAGCCGTCGATCAACGAAGGTTTTGTCCACTCACGGGCAACTCCGTCAAATACGCGGAAGCGCTGTTCAATTACGTCCGCAAACTTGGTCAGCTCGTGGACAGCGATGCTAGGTCCCTCTTCCCGATTCCTCTGGGTTCCGTTACCAAGCGGCGCAGTTCCTGTGAGATTCACTTCTTCAGATGCAATGTGCAGCTCCTCAGATCCCAGAGCGGCATGACCAGAACGGGGTGCCATTCGCTCTTGCTGAGTACGCCAAGCCAGTCGTCGGTTGGACTTGTAAAGCAGACCATGTGAAAGCCCACGGGACTGTATTGTGGTGGCCCGTCGTACAAGTGAATCAGTCCGTCCTTCGCTTCGTTCTCGATGATATCGCCCATCGACAACCAGTTCGTTGTTTGGGCAATCTTGTGACCCCTCTCCACACTACCACCTCCGTCATTGTGGAATGCGTGCTGAATGAGGCGGCGATGATCGTGGTCTTCTGGTTCTCGACGCTGAAGCGCAGGAAGAAGTACGCGAAGAACATGGACTTGCCGATGCCTGCGCCAAACAATTAGGAAGAGCTTGTCATCAGAAACAGATATTCTTTTTTACAAACTCACAGACTCACCTGGCGTCCCCGTGGTCGTCACCGCTAGGGCGTCTTGCTTGAGCAAGCGAATGACCAGCTCATAATATACACAGGATAGCACTCGCGCTCGAAGAAGATTGAGTCGTTCCAGGAGTCCGCGCATCCGTTGTAAACCTTTGGGCGGTAACCATCGTCTTGCTGCCTTTCGGTTTGGCAGGAGGTTCCGGTGACAACGCCGATGCTTCGTCAAGCCGCTGGCGCTTGGACGGGTTTATTGACACCATTGACTCTGTCTACGAGCGAAGCCTCCGTCGACTTGGTCCAAAAGTTTTTGTCGCTCACCTCACGATGGGGTACAAATGTCTTCTGTGCACCATTGAAAGCTGTCAACTATCTCCCCGCCGTCAACCAAGGCACGCAGTTAGCTGCATCATACTGATTCCCATACTTACCACGCTACGCACCTCACTTTTGACATCTCTCCGGTCGACTTGTAGCCTCCTCGACTTATCCCCGATCGAGTCGAAGCGCACAACTCGAATGCGTATACTGTACTGTAGTACCGTGTACAGGATAACATACAGGATACGGTATCCTGGATACCGCATAACAGCGATAAGAGTCGTGTTTGAAGAGCACAACGTAACGACGCGCGCAACGCTACACCTTGCAAGCTGATCTCTTCAACAAGAAGGCTCACCCTCGCTCGGCTTCATGACACCATGGCTGCTCCATTGCGCTCGCAGCTAGATTCATGCTGTCAATTGCACCAAGATGCTCGTCCACGCAAGTATCAGCGCCCCCATGTCGCTGCCGCGCCAGTCAACGAGTACATGTACTCGCCAGCTGTTCATCATTCATTGCCCGCGTGCCCATTCATCCACCCCGAAATCCACGACGGTCTCCGCTATCAAGACTCTTGATTCAAGAGCCCGAGCCCGCCGTGACAGCGTCTGGATGTGCACCTCCAGCCGACGACCACTGCCGTCACTTCCTGGGCCATTTTGTGTGAGCAGTCAGCAGCATCGCAGCGCTGACTGTCGCCCCGCGAGCCGAGTCAGCCAGCCAGCCAGTGCCTCTGCCTAGACTCTACGCGTTACGTACGCTGGGGATCCGATCTCCATAGCCCGGGCCTCCAGTGGAACCGACAGCGCACGCCTCTCCTGGCTGGCAGTCACGACGGCAGCACAGACAAGAGCGAGAGAGGAGGCCACTTCATCACGCTCCTCGTCGACGAGTGGCCGCGCCGTGCTGAGCTGGTGCTGGCTCCCTTCATTTCGTGATTGGATCGGCATCGCTAGTCGCGCGTTGTGTGTTTGGCGGTAAGGGAGGACTGAAGGAATTCAGCGCCATGTACGACCCGGACAACATGTACGACGCCAAGTCGGTGAACGGCATGGTGCCGCAGCCGCCGATGGACTTCAGCACGTTCGAGTCGCCCATGGACTTCAACGCGAGCGGCGCGTCGTTCGACGACCAGGGCGGGCGCTTCGTGGCGGGCGAGCAGTTCTACAACCACGAGATGTACGGCAGTCTGCGCAAGGGCGGCGCCGTGGACTTTTTGTCCATGGAGTGTCTGGGCCTCGTGGCCGCCATCTTCACGTCCATGCTGTCGTACCAGGCGCTGGTCGTGCTGGTGCAGCCCATGTACAACACGCAGCTTGGACTCAGCTCGACCGAGATCGTGGCGGTGGAGCGCCTCATCCAGATGCCCATGGCGCTGAGTTTCCTCGTCGGTCTGCTGTCCGACTGCTACCCGATCATGGGGCTGCGGCGCAAGGGCTACATGATCTTCGGCTGCATCCTGAACGCCGTTGCGGTCTTTGCTATCGCCGGCGTGAGCGCTTCACTTGGTGATGACTCGACGGCGAGTAGCGGGATGGTTATCTTCGCGCTCGTGCTGGTGGCGCTGGCCAGCATCGGCTGCATCATCACGTACGTCTGCGTGCACACGCGCGTGATCGAGTACTCGCAGCGCGAGTCGCTCCGCGACCGCGGCGCCATCCAGGCGTCGTACTTGATCTTCCGCCGATTCGTGTCCATCTTCACGTCGGTTCTGTCGTTCCTGGCGCTGGGCACGGGCTCGGAGCCCAACATGTCGGTGTCGGCGGCCATGATCGTGCTGGGCGTGCTCTCGATCCTGCCGCTGCCGCTGGTCATACGCTTCTGGAACGAGGAAGTGTACTCGCTCAACACGTCCATGAAGATCCGCAGCCAGATCCTGTGGAAGATCATGCAGCAGAAGGCCGTTTGGCACGTCCTCGCCTTCATCTGGTTCTTCACGCTGTTCCTCGGCATCAAGTTCAGCGACTCGACGCGCGTCATCAGCACGTGGGCGGGCGCCAGCGGCGACAACTCGCTGCTGGTCAAGACCATCCAGGACGTCGTCATGATCGGCATCATGCTCGTGTGGCGCTACCTGTTCATCAACCGGCTGTGGCCCATCTTCTTCGCGCTCGCGCCGGCCTTCCAGATCCTGCCCAACCTCTTCGTGTCGCTCATGGTGGCGCTGGACGTGGCGCGCGACCGCTACTTCTACCGCGTCTTCTACTCGCTCACCTACGTCTCCGATGGCATCGGGTTGCTCAACACCATTGTGCCCGTGACTGAGATCGTCCAGGAGGGCTCAGAGGGCGCACTAGTAGGCCTGACCCTCACGCTGCAGCGCTGCGTCAACATCTTCGTGGACACCAACGCCTACGGAGTGTTCCAGGGCTCCAACTACTACGACACGGCAGCTGTGGCCGCTGATACATCGGACGCCCGCTGGGACGTGCTGCTGTCGCTGTTCCTCAACTTTGCACTCAATGCACTGGCGTGGGTGGGGCTCTTCTTCCTGCCCTCACAGAAGCTGGACGCCCAGCAGCTACGCATGTACGGCGGCTTCACCAAGTTCGGGGGCTTCGGCATCCTCGCCTTCTGCCTCGTGCTTTTCATCTACTCCTTCGTGGTGACCCCCATGGCGTTAATACCGTCCACCTCGTGCCTGACCATCGTCGGTGGCTCCGGCTGCTAGCAGACGCAGTATTTATGAAGGACGGGTATGCAATGAATGAATGAAATGTCAGAAGATGGAAAAGCTCGTCTTTCAGGTGGTCATCTTATACGACCGCGAGCCCGTTGGCAAGTGGCAGAGCGACGCTGGTCATTGTAAAATTTTTATACGCCTTTTGTTTGGACGAGAGTGAAGCGCGGTGAGTCAATGCTACGTGGTCCATTGAGTCTCCAGTTGCTCACGTTGTATTACGGTATCATGTGTTCTTGTTGTTCGCGCCCAGGTTGCGGCTTACGCAGGCACGTTTCTTGGGTTGTCGTTCATTGCCGCGAATGCACAGCTGGCTGTAGCTAGTCAACTAGTTGTGGCAATGTGGCAGAGCGAGCCTACTGGGGCCTGGTATATCTGTCAGATAAGACGTGCAGCTGGACCAAAGCCGCAGCACCGCAAGTTAAAGCAAGAGACTTCAATACAGCGCCGAGGATCGCCATCTTCACTTGTCAACTTGCAGCGACGAACACTCGCTCCACCCCGCCAGTTACACTGGAGGACGAAGTACTTGTCGTGGATTTATCCGTCGGCTGCGGCGCACGACCATGAATTTGCTGTCTTCGAGGGGGCTCAAGATGGATTTCAAGAACATGCAGTCGCCCTCGTTCGACCTCGCGAGTGGCCGTGGGGGTGACATGATCCCTCTGCAACCAATGTCTGCCATATCCGCTGTGCGCGACGCCGAAACTTCAGTCGTCGAGATCTGCGCAGGCCAACCTCTCTACAACGCCGAGATCTACGGCAGCCTTCGAACTGGTGGCGCGGTCAAGTTCTTCTCCAAATACTGCCTCGGACTCGTAGCTGCAACGTTCTCGTCGACATTTACGGTCGAGTGCCTCAACAGCGCGGTCCAACCTCTACTCAAGCAGCATTTCGGCCTCAACCCGGCTCAACTGGCTGCTTCTCAGCGTCTCACGTCGATGCCCTTGGTGCTGAGTTTCCTGTTCGGATTATTGACCGACTGCTACCCGATCATGGGGCTGCGACGCAAGGCGTACACGCTCCTCGGTTTAGCTACAACCGTCGTGAGCATTTGGGTTCTAGCTGGGTTTAACGCCTACATGAACACACTAGCACAAGGGGCTGCTGGTACTGGGCTCGCCTTCATCGTGATCTCGTTCGCGTCGCTTGCTATCCTCGGGAACATCGTGTCGTACGTGAGCATCCACACGCGCGTGATCGAGCTGGCTCAGCGAGAGCCTTTGGGGCTTCGCGGATCAATCCTGGCGACATATTTGATCTTCCGGTGCGCGGTGTACATTGTCACGGACGCGTGCGTCTTCGCGGTGCAAAGCTCGGGGGCAACGGCCACGACAGCTTTCGTGGTATATGGCTTCATCATCGCCCTGCCGCTTCCTATCATCTACAAGTTTTGGGAGGAGAAGTACTACTCGCTGTCGACGACCGTGAAGACGCGAGGGCAGATCCTGTGGAAGATCATGCAGCAGAAGGCCGTGTGGAGCGTGCTGGTGTTCCTGTGCTTCTTCACGCTCTTCAACCAGATCACGTTCAGCGGTCCGGCCATGGTCATCACCACGTGGGCCGGAGCGAAAGAAGACAGTATTTTCTTGCAGCAGCTCAATTACTACGGCGCGACAATAGTGACGATGCTGGTGTGGCGCTATTACTTCATGAACCGCCCGTGGCGCAGCTTCTTCGCCGCTTGCCCGGGATTTCTCATCGTTCCTCAGCTGATCGTGGCAATTCTCGTAAGCCAAGATATTCTCCGAGACCGGATATTCTATCGAATCATGACGCTCTTCGGAAGTGTTGCGGCCGCTATCGGCTGGCTCGGTAGCGTTGTTCCGTTGACGGAGATCATCCAGGAAGGCTCGGAAGGTGCCATGGTCGGTCTCACGCTGTCGCTCTACTTCCTGGTCGGCATCTTCGTGCAAACCAACTCGGTCGGTCTGTTTAGCGGAACCAACTTCTACGACGTCGCCGCTGTCGCAGCCGATACTCCTGAGGCGCGTGGGGACGTTCTCAAGGCGCTCATGCTCAACTACGGCATCAACGCGTTGGCGTTCTTCGGCCTCATCTTTTTACCGCGTCAGAAGCTTGACACGCAGCAGCTCCGCAGCTACGGCGGGTACACCAAGTGCGCCAGCGCTGCCATCGTCACCTTCTCTGCGATCCTGTTCTTGTACTCGATTGCGGTTTCCATCATGACGTTCATCCCGGGGACTGCTTGCATTCGTATCACCGGTGGCTCTGGCTGCTAAGGTATGCCACCTATTAGTCTAGTGTCGCAATTCCGTGTTTAATTTATTTGTCGTGGTTACAGTCATTTAGTCCAGCTAACGACTCTTTCGCTTGCAAGTTACTACGTAAAAAGGTTGCTGTAATTTGCGCGCGTCGATCAAGCAGAACTTTCACCATCAATCAGTGTTGAGTACGCTGAACACCGAGAAGGGAGTCCCATTAAAAAACGATGCGCCTTTTGCACTTATTGAAACATTATTTATTTATTTAAGCAATGTTTAACTTTTAAGTATTTTATTAAAAAATGCCATATTGGTATATATTTTTAATTACTATGTTAATACATTGTGAAAACAATATTAAAAATTCACATCGTAATCAATAAGCTATTTATATTTCATTAAAATATGATAAAATAATTGTGTTGGAATATTATTTTATATAAATATAAATATATAAATTGCAACTTTCAGAAGTCCTGACTGATTAGCAAACTCCTGACCAAATTGCAAATTCCAAGTCAAACTCCTGATCAAATTGCAATTCCCCCCCCCCCCAAAGAAATATGCACAACACGGAGTGAGGTCGAAAATTCAATTTTCGCCTGCCCAGAGGAATCGGGTAGCAGTCTGCCGCGCCATGAGCTGGACATTTTTTTGCGAATGGGCTCCAATGTGACGCCTCAGCTCGTTGTGCCCAGGTTGCGGCTTACGCTGGCAGCTTTTTTAGCTTGTCGTTTGCAATTGCGAACTTTACAGCTGGCTGCAGCTTGAGCGAATCAACCGGGTGCTAGTGTATCAGTCAGATAAGACACCACTATGGTTTCGTGCAGCTGGCCTGCACCACCAGCACCGCAAGCGGAGAGGAAGACCAACCGCTGAAGTTGGACGCACCTCATTAGTCAACTTGCAGCGACGGACTCTCACTCCGAGTCACTGGAGACCTCCAACCACCCTGGAGGACGAAGTGCTCGTTGTCGACTAATCGGGGCGGCTGCAGCGCACGATCATGGATTTGTTGACTTCGACGGGGCTCAAGATGGATTTCAAGAACATGCAGTCGCCCTCGATGAACCTCACGAGTGGGCGTGGGGGTGATATGATCCCTCTGCAACCGCTCTCAGCAGCTATGTCTCCCGTACGTGATGACGAGGCTTCAGTCGTCGAGGTCTGCGCTGGCCAGCCTCTCTACAACGCCGAGATCTACGGCAGTCTTCGGGCGGGCGGTGCGGTCAAGTTCTTCTCCGAGTATTGCCTCGGTCTGGTCGCTGCCACGTTCTCGTCGACATTCGCGGTTGAGTGCCTTATCACCGCGATCCAGCCTCTGCTCCAGCAGCACTTCGGCCTCACACCAGCTCAACTGGCAGCTTCTCAGCGTCTCTCGTCGATGCCTTTGGTGCTGAGCTTCCTGTTCGGACTGCTAACCGACTGCTACCCGATCATAGGGCTGCGACGCAAGGCGTACACGCTCATCGGCCTGGTGACCACCACCATCAGTATTTGGGTCCTAGCTGGACTCAACGCGTACATGGACTCGCTGGCACAAGGGGATGCTAGTACCGGTCTGGCGGTTGCTGTGATCGCGTTTGCTTCGCTGGTCAGCCTCGGAAACATCGTGACGTATGTCAGTATTCACACGCGCGTGATCGAGCTGGCTCAAAGGGAGCCTTTGGGGCTGCGGGGATCAATTCTGGCGACGTATTTGATCTTCAGAAGCGTCGTGTACATTATCACGGACGCGTGCGTCTTCGCGGTTCAGAGCTCTGCGACCGCAGGCACTTCTCATCAAACGACAGCCCTCGTGGTATACGGCTTCATCATCGCTCTGCCGCTTCCGATCATCTACAAGTTTTGGGAGGAGAAGTACTACTCGCTGTCGACGACCGTGAAAACTCGAGGCCAGATCCTGTGGAAGATCATGCAGCAAAAGGCCGTGTGGAGCGTGCTGGTGTTCCAATGCTTCTTCACGCTCTTCAACCAGATCTCGTTCGGAGGACCGTCGACGATTATCAGTGTGTGGGCTGGAGCGAGCGGAGACAATGTGTTCATGCAGCAAGCGATGCACTACGGAATCGTGGCGATAACGGTGCTCGTGTGGCGCTACTACTTCATGAACCGCCCGTGGCGCAGCTTCTTCGCTGGTTCTCCGGGACTCCTGATCGTGCCACAGATGATTGTCGCGATCCTGGTAAGCCAAGACATTCTTCGCGACCGCGCGTTCTATCGGTTTATGGCCTTGTTTAACAGCATATCCTTCGGTATCGGCTGGCTTGGAAGTGTGGTTCCATTGACGGAGATCATCCAGGAAGGCTCGGAGGGTGCCATGGTCGGCCTTACCTTGTCACTCTACTTCCTCGTCGGCATCTTCGTGCAAACCAACTCGGTCGGACTTTTCGAGGGAAGCAACTTTTACGACGTCGCTGCGGTCTCAGCTGACACTCCAGAGGCGCGTGGGGACGTTCTCAAGGCACTGATGTTCAACTACGGCATCAACGCGTTGGCGTTCTTCGGCCTCATTTTCTTACCGCGTCAGAAGCTTGACACGCAGCAGCTCCGTAGCTACGGCGGGTACACCAAGTGTGCCAACGCTGCCATCGTCACCTTCTCTACGATTCTGTTCTTATACTCGTTTGCGGTTTCCATCATGACGTTCATCCCGGGGACTGCTTGCATTCGTATCACCGGTGGCTCTGGGTGCTAAGGTATGTCCACCCAGTTTAGTGTTGTAAAAAATATGATAAGTTATTGGTCAACTTGTTTCTGGCTGATTTACTTATACGACGGGCCACCACAATATAGTCTCAAATCGTCTGCTTACAAGCCCAAGCACGGATGAAGTCTTCGTTGATCGACGGCTAACGTTGATCAAAGAAACTATTGCGAAGATGGACAATGTTCTGCATATGCGCAGAGTTCTCGCGGCAACGGACCGCTGGATCTGTCACTGGGTGCTAAACCCAACCGACCCACAGGGAAGACACACAATGGCAGAGCCGACCACATTCGTGAAGTTGCTGCTGATGCAGCGTTTGAACGCAGTCACCCCCGACGCCAGGGATAAAGTCATTTACTGCTTGCGGGATGCAGCGCCTGCTACTTCATTTCGTGGCATGCTATTTGAACTGGGTGTGCACGAAAAGCTTCTGGATGTATAGTTACCGCACCGCAGGTAACGGGAGGCGATCAAGCGCAGTTGAAGACGTTCAAGTGCGAATACCCGGCTTCGAGCTGCTTCAACGACGAATTTTCCGCCTCGAAGTTGTCAAATGACCCGTGCCATATCCCAAGCGCAACAAACTTAGCGCAAACTTAGCGTTCAGCAGCTCGTTCTACTACGTGAAGTCAAGCGGCACTGCGGGTGGTGCAGTGTTGCTGTTTTTGATCACGATGAACTCGGTCCACCCTGCAAATGGAGCAGAACTAGCGAAGGCTTTGAAGCTGCTGGGGCTGTTGAAGACAGTAAAAGAGGACCCACAGCGTGTTGCGCTCATTTTCGTGGTCCTGAAAGAGAACATCCAGAGCTTTGGGCCCCAAGAGATCTCACTGGATGCGTTAAACGGTGAGGATAACGTGGACAAGCTCCACCAAATGGGGAACAGGTCGAGGAAATCCTTGCGAGAGTTTGGAATCGCCACAATCGGTGACTTGCGAACGCTTTTGGCGACGGAGGAGGCGAAGGATACGAACGCAGTGGTGAAGCTTTCATTTGCAACTCTCCGTCGACGCCTGACCACGCACGACGAGAACCAACAATGGTCTGTGTGTTCGACTCCATTCCGCAGTTTGTATGGGGGCCTGAGCTGGACGCCAAGTACTTGCGTAGCAGTGATTCCGACACATTAGGGTGGAGCAACTGGGATGGGTACGTTGGTTCAGCAGCGCAGTAGTGTGGGTCGGTCTATCCCAATTGTGATTGTTATACGCAAGCCGAGTCAATATACAAGTTCACCTTGAACCTATCCAGTCTCCCACCTCCTTACTGTGTGCGTCGCCCCTCTTGCTGTGGCAGAAGGCTCCACTGACCCCGTCGTCTTCGCATGCGCACCGCGACGAACCCAAGCACTCCGAGAGCGACCACCGCTGACAGCAACACTGGCGAATAGAGCGCCGGAGCAGCTCCATTCTGTGCCTCCTCCTTCGCCGTGGCAATCGCCTCTTCCTCCGCAGTTTCGTTGGCGCCTTCCGTCTTCTGGCTGGAGGAGACCTTGACGGGCTCCTCCGTGTCCTCCGTCACAGTCTCCGCCTGCACCACTGCCTCTACAGCCGCCTGCTCCGTCTTGACGGTCTCCTCAGCCACCGCAGTCGACGCATTGGCCGCAGCGTCCGCCGGCTGCTCACACACGATCCCCTCCCAGAGCTTGGGGTCTGACTTGAACGAGGCATCTCCCGGGTGCGAGACGCCCTCGGACCAGCGCACCACCGGGTTCTTGCGGTACACGAACTCGCAGCACGGGTCGCCCAGCTCCTGGCCGTTGGTCTGGCCGTCGCCGTCCGAGTCCTTCATGCAGAAGTCCCGCGTCCAGTGGAAGTCGGCGTCGATCATGTCCATGCCGAACTCGTTCATGGGGCCGGCCAGCACCGGGTCCAGATGCCCCAGCGCCGTCACGCCCGGCACCTTGTCGCCGTTGGGCACGCGCATCGCGTACATGGAGTAGCCGGACGCTGGGGGCGCCGCGAGCGCGGAGATTGCCAGACCGAGCAACGCGCGCATCCTGTCGATATCTGAGCCGATTGTTGAATGCCATCGGGCACGGCACGCCTGGATACGTGGCGGGGCATATAGACACGTCCTATTCACGTGAACTTGTCGTTGATGCCCAGGAACAGACGCTGAGCCAACTACAGTAATAGCCACCAAATACGAATCGTGTATTGGCACGCCCCATCGTGCACTGCACTGCAGTCCATTAGCTGCAGCGTTCCCGTGGTGCTCGTTAAAAACAAGTACATTACGTACAACTAAGCTTCGTTCGTATCGCCAGCCGCCCGAGACCCAGCAGCTCCTCTTCTCTCCTCTCTACACTTGGGCTCCTTCCTAGCTGTGGCTGTGGATGCCAACTGTATCTACATGGGCGCTCCTCTTCGCTGCCGGAAGATCGGCAGGTTGCGGGTTGACCGACGTCCAGTCCGCACCACCGCGAAGTAGACGACCACCGCCGTCAGCGCCACGGCCGAGAGCATCACCGACGACTGCAGCGCCGGAGCGCCCGCAGTCAGCTCCTGCTGCTGTTGCTGCTCCGCCGCCAGCACGACCGTCTCCTCCTCCTCCTCCTTCTTCTGCTGCTCTTCGGTCTTCTCATCTACTGTCTCCGGCTCTGCCGCCTCCGTCGCTTCCGGCTTTGTCTCCTCCGCAGCTTCAGCTTCAGCCTCTGTAGCCTTCTCCTCTGTGGCCTCTGGCTCTGCTGCCGCCCCGCAGACGACGTCCGCCCACAGCGCCGGGTCCGCCTTGAGCTCGGGGTCGCCCGGGTGGGAGACGCCCTGCGTCCAGCGCAGCTGCTCGTTCTTGCGGAACTCGAACTCGCAGCACGGGTCGCCCAGCTCCTGGCCGTTGGTCTGGCCGTCGCCGTCCGAGTCCTTCTCGCAGAAGTCCTTGGTCCACTGGAACATGGCGGCCACGAAGTCCATGCCGAAGTCGTTGTTGGGGCCGCCGCTCTCCTTCTCGTGGCCCAGCGCCTGCACCCCCGGGACGTTGCCCCCGTTCGGGATCTTCTTCTGGAACATCTTGTACGCCCCCGCCTCCTGCGCGCAGCCCAGACACAGCACGGCGCACACGGCGGCCGAGCGCCCCCACGTCGAGCGCAGCACGCCCATGGCTCGGACCTCTCCCCTGACCTTCCCCTGCTGCAGCTCGGCTGAGCCGTGAGCTTGTGTACGGTTTCAACGCAAACTAGACCCTGTATAATGCACTCTCTGAACCCAAATCGGATTGACCAGGTTCACCTGTGTTTTTCGATATCTATTATTGAAGTTGAAGGACCATCACTCTTGACTTTATATAGGGGCCGCGTTCTGATCGGCGCCTGCGCCAAATAGAGCCGCGTACTGCCGCGCTTGCTCACGAACGGTATGAACGGCGCGGGATGGTGCACACGTTGACGCGCGCCAGACAAGTCGGCGCTATTATAGGGGCATCCCCGTATCTGCGAATAGATGGTAGCAGCCGGCTGGAACAAACAGAGAGAGCTCACGTCACATCCCCCTGTGTGGCCTCTTTTGGTTTGCTGTTGACTCACTTGCATTCTTGCAGCACGGCGGCCACACTGGAGGAGGAAGAAGTCTTCGTCGTCGACTTGACTGGGCGCTTGCGTCGCTCCACGATCAAAATCATGTCGTCAGGGGACCTCAAGCTGGACGACCTCAAGCTCGACTTCAGCACGATCGAGTCGCCGCATCACAAGACCAGAGACACCGACGTTCTGTCGCCGCAAGGGGCCTGGAACACCCGCGATACGGCCGTCGAAAACGAACCGGACGAGCCGCTGTACAACACGCAGATCTATGGCGGACTGCGCAAAGGCGACACGGTCAAGTTCTTCTCCATCCAATGCATCGGGTTGGTAGCTGCCACCTTCTCGTCGACCTTTGCGGTCGAGTGCCTCAACAGCGAGGTCCAGCCTCTGCTCAAGGAGCACTTCGGGCTGAACCCTGCTCAACTGGCTGCTTCCCAGCGTCTCACGTCGATGCCTCAGGTGCTTTGCTTCCTGATCGGACTGCTGACCGACTGCTACCCGATCCTGGGGCTGCGACGTAAGGCGTACATCCTCATCGGTTTAGCGATGACCGTCGTGAGTATGTGGTGTCTTGCGGGAATGGACGCGTACATCGAGACGCTAGAGCCTGGGACTGCTAGTACCGGACTGGCCGCGATGGTGATCGCATTTGCGACGATAGCTAGCCTCGGAAACATCGTGGCGTACGTCAGTATCCAATCTCGTGTGATTGAGCTCGCCCAAAGAGAACCTTTGGGGCTTCGGGGGACGATCCTGGCCGCGTACTTAATCTTCAGAAGCGTCGTGTTCATCATTACGGACGCGTGCGTATACGCTGTTCAGAGTACTGCGACTCCAGGGGAAACGCACCATACGACGACTCTCATCGTATTTGGCTTTATTATCGCGGCGCCGATTCCTCTGATCTGCAAGTTTTGGGAGGAGAAATGCTACTCGCTCTCGACGACCGTAATGACTCGAGGCCAGATCCTGTGGAAGATCATGCAGCAGAAGGCTGTGTGGAGTGTGCTGGTGTTCCAGTGCTTCTTCACGCTCTTCAACATGATCAGTTTCAGCGGACCGTCCTTAATTATCAGTGTGTGGGCTGGAGCGAGTGGAGACAATGTGTTCATGCAGCAAGCGATGCACTACGGGATGGTGATCGTTACCGTGCTGGTGTGGCGCTACTACTTCATGAACCGCGCGTGGCGCGGCTTCTACGCTGGTTGCCCAGGGCTGCTTATCGTCTCCCAGTTGATTGTGACGATTCTCGTGAGCCAAGATATCCTCCGTGACCGCGTGTTCTATCGGATCATGACATTGTTCAGCAGCGCTTCAGCCGCTATCGGCTGGCTCAGTAGCGTGGTCCCGCTGACGGAGATCATCCAGGAAGGCTCGGAGGGTGCCATGGTCGGCCTTACCCTGTCGCTCTATTTCCTCGTCGGCATTTTCGTACAAACCAACTCGGTCGGTCTGTTCGAGGGAAGCAACTTCTACAACATCGCCGAGGTTGCATCAGACTCTCCAGAAGGGCGCGAAGATGTTCTCGTGGCGCTCATTCTCAACTATTGCATCAACGCGTTGGCGTTTTTCGGACTCTTCTTCTTACCACGTCAGAAGCTTGACACGCAGCAGCTCCGCAGTTACGGCGGGTACACCAAGTGTGCCAGCGCTGCCATTGTGGTCTTCTCCGCCGTTCTCTTCCTCTACTCATTCGCCGTTACGATCATGACTTTCATCCCTGGAGCTGCTTGCATTCGTGTCATGGGTGGCTCTGGCTGCTAAGATGCTATCATCCGTAGATATAGTTGTGAGCTCGGTAATTTATCTGGACTATCCTGAAACAAAACCGTAAAACACTTTCTTGATTAGAGAATTAATAACTGATCTAGCATCCCTGACCTCCAGCGATAGGCATACAGGAGGTCGACGGGATCAACGTAAGCGCGGTGACAGTCAACGAATAGACGAATAGTATCAGAGCGAAGGCGACGATGGCAGCGCTGGTGCACTTTGTGTATCCACCGTAGCTTCTTAGCTGCTGGGTATAGAGCTTTTGCCGAGGCAGGAAGGGAATTCCAAAGAAAGCCAAAGTGTTGATGCCGTAGTTGAGCAGCATCGCTCGGAGTACATCCGATCTTGCGTCCGCGGTGTCCATTGTGACTTCTGCGATGTTGTAGAAGTTGGAGCCATCGAACAGACCAGAGGTGTTCGTCTGCACGAATGTACAGACCAGAGAGTGGACCGACACAATGAGCCCCACCATGGCCCCCTCCGAGCCTTCCTGGAGAATTTCTGTGAGCGGGACCATATTGCTCAGCAAGTTGATGCCGATCGAGGCGCTGTTGAAGAGCGTCATGATGCGGTAGAAGTACCGGTCTCGGAGAATATCTTGCGTTACGCAGATCGCCACGATCATCTGCGGGATGACGAGAAATACGACGGCCATGGAGTAGAACGAGCGCCACGGTCGGTTCATGAAGTAGTATCGCCAAACCACCACCGTTATCAACATCGTGCCGTAGTACATCACTTGCTGCAAGAACGCGTTGTCGGCACTCGCGCCCGCCCAAACGCTGATGACGAAAGCCGGCCCGTTGAACTTGATATCCGTGAAGAACGTGAAGATGCACAAGAATGCCATTATGCTCCACGCTGCCTTCTGCTGCATGATCTTCCACAATATCTGGGCCCGAGCAGACACCGGTGTCGACAACGAGTAGCATTTCTCCTGCCACGACTTCCAGATCAGCGGGATCAAGGCTGCAATCACAAGCGCGAATATAAGCAGCGCCGTGCAGTGGTGAGACGTAAAGCTGAAGATAATGGTCGCACATGCGTCCGTGAGGATGTACACGCCGTACTGGAAGGCCAAGTAGTTCGCTTGAATAGCTCCACGCATGCCCAGCGGTTCGCGCTGCGACAGCTCCATCACTCGAGTGTGGACACACACGTAGGCCAGCGCGTTTCCAGTACTCGCCAGCGTCGCAAACACGATGATCGCAATAGCCAAGCCTGATTCTGCAGTTGGATCGTCTAATGCCTCCACGTACCCGTCCAAAATGGCGAGAACCAACAAGCTCATGACAGTCGTCCCCAAACCGATCAGCAAGTAACCCAGTCGTCGTAGTCCGAAGATCGGGTAGCTGTCCGATAGTAAACCGAAGAAGAAGCACAGCGTCATGGGGAATGTCGTAAGTCGTTTTGAGGCCGCCAGCTCGCGCGTCTTGAGTCCAAACTGCACCGTTAGCATGGGCTCGATCGCGCACGTGAGGCTTTCAATCGCAAATGTCGTCGCAAACGTGGCCGCCACGAGGCCGATGCAGTCCTTGGAGAAAAACCTGACGGCGCCTCCTTTGCGCAGACTCCCGTAGACCTCCGCATTGTAGAGCAATTCACCAGCCACGACGGAACGTTCAATATCACGAGACACTGGAGTCTTGTGCCCCGGGGCTGAGCCTGGTTTGGTGAAATCAGCGGATATCGAGGGCGACTGGTGTTGATCGCTTAGGCCCTTCGACGAGAGCAGCTTCATGATCCCGCTACGCTTCCCTGTCAGGCACTCGTCAAGCTGGAGGTGGAGTGTCGTTCGGCGCAATTTCACAAGTGAAGTGTTTCGGCGTGGTTTCGGGGATCCACGCCACCCAAACGTATGTCGTGTCGGCCGAATCTTGTGATGTGAGCCCTCAATGAACCAAAGTGAAATTGCTGGTGAGCTCGCCTATTCTACAGCAGGTGGTTCTACAGCGTCACCTGCAGACGCGAGCTCACCATACGTCGTTGTCTATGAGCAGAAGAGGCATTCAGCTCGCAATGTGTTCTGCAAGTTAATCTGGTGAACGAGCAACTCGATTGTGAAGACGACCGGAAGTTGCGGCTCGCAACGTCGGACGTTGGGTGTGAACAATGGGACCACAGAGAGGTACGTCTACGGCCGAGTGTTAACGGACAAGGTTTTGCGAGCCATATCAAACAACCGTACATCTGTAGCTCGCGTACGCATGCGCAATGACCGTGAGTTTGAGCTACATTCCGTACGTTCCATCCCAGCATATGATGGACTCTGGCAAGGAAAACAAAGTTTGCTTTGCTTTCTGTCGTCCGCTCTCGCAATAGTCGTAGGTACACAATATGTATTAATAGGTCCCGCCCAAGAGGCCCTGTTGGTCGGGGCCTACATACCATATAACTATTGCAGCGCTAAGGATACGAGTGAGGCTATAGTACATGAAGTAATAGTTAGGCTATGGTACATGAAGTAATAGCGATCCCAGCTAATGGCCTAGATTGACAACCTCCTCCATCACCCTGACGCCGTCGGCCTGTCCTCGGCTCAGAAGTGATTTCGTATCTCGACCCTTCGTTCTCGTACATGTCTTAGTTGATGCCAGGCTAACCTCACTACCAGTTCTCTATTTGCCAAGAAGGACTCGCTCGGCTTTGGCACTTTGAAAAATTTCAAATCAATCAACGACCAGGATCACCCGTCGGCCAGACAGCCATGAACCGCTCCAAGGACAAGGACGACAAGGAGCGCTATCTCACCTACTCCATCACCGTCAAGCATGGCGACATGGATAAGGGCACCCAGGACGGAGTAGTGACAAAGAAGATGCCCAAGTTCACGGATGGAGGCACCAAGGAGTTCCTTGAGTGGGTCTACCACTTTAACCAGCTCGCCAAGATGAAGGAATGGAGCGCTGAAGACAAGTTTCGCAATGCTCGGGTCCTGCTCGAAGGAGACCTTCTCGATCAGCTCGACCAGCAACTAATCGCCGGAGACGACGACGTGCGCATGGACGACAAGGAGTTCAACAGCGCACTGTACAAGGCATCGGTGGTCGTGATGCCTGTTTTCCACTACATCGGGGGTCAAACGAAGTTTCATTAATGGGAGCTTATGCGATGACCATCAGCTCAGTCCGATAAGGGACGAGGAGAGGCGGGTCTTGCTTGCTTGTTTGCTGGTCTTGATTCGAAGTGAGGGGAGAACGCCTGGTGATGGAAAATAACCGTTCTAAACGTTTTTCAAATAAAGTTTCATTAACCATGAGGTTCAGAACCCCGTTTAAAAATAGACGTTTGCAACGCAGCACCTTCGGCACTGCGGACGGCAGTCTGCGGTTGGCATGCAAGCTGGACATAGTTGAAAGGATCGAGCCGCTACACCTGCTCTGCAACCATTTCTGTCTCCGGACCCATTACGCTCTCTGGGTATTCGCGAACGCGCGCTACATCGATCCATGTCGACGTCGTCGCGGCCAGGTTGATGTAGATGTAGGCCAGCTTCTCAACTTTGTCCTTCGTCAGCCGGTTGCGCTTTTTGCTGTGAATAAAGTCAAATATGCTCCAAGCGCGTTCGCTTGCTGCAGAAGAAGTCGGAACAGCGAACACCAGTCTCGCGAGGTCGTAGACTTTAGGATGGCTTTTTTCGAAGAATTGCGAATTGTCCTCCCACCAGTGACGCGGTGCTGCAGCATACTGAGCCTTCTCCTGTGCCGACCACCCCTTCGTCAAGGCTCCAAACGCGTACAGAGCTGCCGTGAACGCTGTCGAAGACGTGCTACCAAGCAAATGGGCTCGTTCGGCAAACGCAACTGCTGCTGCAACGCTTTCGTTCATGTCATTCTCCATGAAGTCACTTGTGTCAGTGGATGGATCCAGTAGAAACGCGATTTTTATGGCGTCCGTCTTCACAAACTTCCATCTCGACTCAATATGAGTTTTAATGGAAGTAAGTAGACCGGTTGGGATCACGCGGTTGCTGGTTTCATAGATACTGTGTGTTCTCAGGCGTCGAAACAACGAGTACACTCTTGATGTTGCACACTTATCGGACTCCAATTCTCGCAACATCTCCACAATCGGGTCGATCAGCTTTACAGCGTGCTCAAAGCGTTCCCAGAAATCCGGATCATCAATAATTGCAATCACCTTGTCAAGTGACGTTCGATTGGCAGCAGTGACTTGGTAACGCGACAGGAGCTCAGCGTTATCCGACGCATCGAATAATTTCTTGATAGCCACCATATTTGTCATTACGCTACGGAGGCAGGCATGAAGTGTGTACCAGCGGGTTTGAATCGGTAGAACGAGAGCACGGCGCCGATCCGTGCTTGGGAGGGTTGTGGCTTGGTGAAGCGACCGAAACTGATCTAGCAAATCATCATGCGCCTGAATAACAGTTGACTGGAGATTGCGAAATTCGTCTAGAAGCGCGTGATGGTCTCGAACGAAACTTCGTGATAGCGACAGCCTCCTTCCGGATAGCTGTGAAGAACGAGAGCTTGAACACATCCTGGATCAACAGATTAATGGTGTGGGCAGCATATCCACCAGCGAAAATGGGTAGCTTGGCTTTCAAATGCGCCCATGCGTTCACCATGTTGCTCGCATTGTCCGTCATAACACTTGCAATGACAGCCCCCGTCTCGGTGTGGACTTCGTTTATTACCCGCTCCAACTCTTTCGCCATGTAAGCCCCGGTATGCTGAGAGGTACCCGTCGGTAGTGATGACCAAAACAGAGCTGGCATACCAGGGGCGACGACCATACAGTTGACGATGCTTGCGTTGTTGGTGTCGCTCCATGCGTCAGTAACAACAGAGACCACACGCTGCTGCTTAATCAGCTGAATCACATACTTTCTGCATTCATCGCGCATTCGTTGCCGCATGACTCCGGCGATCTTGTGTCGGGACGGGATTATCAGTCCAGGCGCGAGTAACTGCATGAACTGGCAGAAGAATGGAGACTCCACGAGAACAAACGATAGCGCACATCCAAACATCATTTGAGCAAACGCGAAATCGAATTGCTCTTGAGTAACCGAAGGTAGAACATTTCCACCAACTGGCAAGTCCGTTCGAGTAGTTGCTAGCGGAGGAGCACCAGTGCTAGTCGTAACCGGAGCCGACCGCTGCTGCTTCCTAGCTGCGTCAGCTCTCGCGAACTCACTCCATTGCTCACGTATGCGTGGCGGCGCTGCGTTACAGTCGACCAAATGCGGGACCATGAACCGAACTGGTTGGCCCGTGTTAATGCGGCTGTGGCAGTATCTGCACTCCGCAGCCACTTTCCTGCCATCGCCCTTTGGTTTCTTCACGAAGTGTTCCCATACAGGATGCGCGGGGCGGCCAGGCTTGAGAGACGGAGAGCGATGCGATGAAACCCCCGGCGAGGGCGACGTACGCTGCTGCCCCGCGGAGATGGCTTGAGGCGAGTCCCGCGACTCCGACTTCGACTTTTGTTGGATAGTAGGCGACTCCGAGATACGACGTTGCCGCTCCGCGGCTGCGGCAGACCCCCACACAGCCGGAAACACCGGTGATGGTTGACTCGCTCTACCTTGTTCAGGAGATGGAGAGCTTAGCGCGACTGGAAACCTCGGTGAAGCGTGACTGCAATGGCGCTGGGCCGAAGGAGGAGGTGACTGCTACTCCATTTGGACTTGGGAAGGCTTCGCGGAAGTGCTAGCAGCAATGCCTAAGCGAGTGGCTTGACTTCTGACATTGGGTTCAACAGATAAAGATGCGACTCGATGTCGCCCCCAGATTGCCAGAACACGAGCAACGTTCGCCGAGCAGCGCTGAATAGGTGTTCTATTATGGTAGGGTCTTATAAAAGTATGGTGCGATTGTGCTAGCTGGGTTCTAAACCTCTACAAATGTTTAGACAATTTGACAACGTTGTGTAAGTTTTCAACCCTTCAGGTTCTTTACCATCATTAAGAACGCCACGTGGGTGGCCTCGGACCCGGGCGCGGTGAGCATTATCACCGAGTCCTCCATGATGACGCCCACGACGCTGTACGCCACGGCGGTGCGCTCGGAGCCGGGTCCGCGTCGCGAGGGCGTCACGACGGCGCTCCTGGCCAACAGTCCGCATACCTTAATGAACAACAGGAGCTGCAGCACGGAGAAGCCGCTGGGCTACGGCACCAACGTCTCGATGCAGCGCAGGCATTCGATCTTGCGCATGAGCGCCAGCAAGACTTCCAGCGGCCATGGGTTGAGGAAAAGCGCGTCCGTGGAGTTCGTTCTGGACCACGCGCATCAGCAGGCGGCCCAGAGCATCCACGCGAGCACTTCGTCTATCGGCCGAGAGCCGCAGTACGAAGCATCAACATTTATGTTGTGGAGAAGGAATCGAATAATCTGACTATGGTTGGCGGTCAGGGTTACCGGTATAATACCGGTGTGTACCGGTATATCGAAAGTACTATTTTGAAGTGGAAAACACAATTCCCTGGTTCTACCATGGAATACAGCGGACACGCAGAGAAGATTCAAGAAGAATTGTGGGAGATAAGGAAGCTCCGCAGCGCATCCCTCGCCGACTACAACAAGCGCTTTCGCACGTTGGTGAGGATGGAACAGGTGGTGACCGAACTGCATGGCGGCACACCTCTCGCTGAAGACGCGTTGTGCCGACTCTACAAGCGCGGCTTGCCATTTGAGTGGCAGAGCAAGTATGACTCGAGCGGCCAGTCGTATCTCAGCATTGCAACACTAGTCCCCTACTTCGAGCGCATCGAACAAGAAGAGCAACGACTACAAAGCAGAAATTACAGTCGCGACAACAACAGCAATAACCGTCCAGGAGGTAACCGTGGACAAGGCCGTGGACGTGGAAGGCGTGGTGGCTTCGGCGGAAACAACAGCCACCAGAACAACTCGCGCAACCAGCAGCAGCGCAACCAGCACCGTGGCAACGGTGGCAACAACAGCGGCGGAAACAAGTACTGCACATTCCACCGCACCTCGTCGCACTCCACGCAAGAGTGCCGCGCACTCCGTGGCCAGAACCAACAAAATGAGCACCAGCAAGCCGACCACCAACGCAGTTTCAGCTCCAGAGGACGCGGTGGTCGTGGTGCAGGAAGCCGTCCCAGCCAGACGTTTGTCGAACGACGCAGCCAGCGTGACGCAAGTTCAAGCGATGAAGAATACATGTTTGTCGGGCTACAAGACGAAGTTAAACGCTCGCAGCCCCCAATGCGCGCGATGATTAAGCTGGAACATGGGAAGGAGCACTACAAAGCTCTACTGGACAGTGGATGCTCCCGTAGTCTCGTGAGTGCTGAGTTCGCAGAGATTGCGCAGAGCAAAAGTGGCTTGGACAGCTCCGAAGTCTCGTACAAGTTAGTGCAAGGTTCGGCCACCAGCACTGGGTCGCTAGTAGTCCGCTTTCGAATTCCCAAGTTGAAGCGTGACACCATCATTAATCACCGCTTTGAGGTCCTGCCCTCGCCACGCGACGACATGGTCATTGGCCGGGATCTCATGACAGCTTTGGGTATCGTTCTCGACTTCAAGAACGGTCGTGTGATCTGGGATGGAAGTGAAATGCCTATCAAGGTTGGTGGAAAGCTTGCAATTCCCCGTCAGTCAACAGCCACAGACGACAACTTCGATGATTCTGCAGATGAAGTGCTTTTGGGCGAAGATGAAACCATTTCTCCAGCTGATTTGATGCCTAAGTACGTGGATGACGCGCTGAAACATTGCTACCTGAAGCTACTCGAAGAGTATGTTGATCTCTACAATGGGCGCCCCGCCTCGCCGATTATGTTCTGCCTTTGCGTGCCGATTTTGAGCCGACGCACGCGAAACCGTACACGATCCCCAGGAGTCTGGAAGACGCTGCGCGCAGAGAGATACAACGCTTGCTGGAGTTTGATGTGATTGAGCAGATCTACGGGTCGGAGAGCGCGTCGCCGGCGTTTTTCCTGCGGAAGCCCAACGGATCGCTGCGTTTGCTCGTGGATCTCCGAGCTTTGAATCGTTATCTACGCCGCTCTCCCTATTACGTTCCCAAGATCCGAGAGATTCTACTGCGGTTAGACAAAGCGAAGTGTATGTCAACGCTCGACGCAAACATGGGATATTTCGCGCGCAGACTAGCGCGTGAGAGTCGAGCTGCAACGGCTTTCTGTCTCCCATTTGGGAAGTTCCAGTTCAAGCGATTGCCGATGGGCATTTCGACCGCGCCGGATTAGTATCAAGCGTGCATGGAGCGCATCCTCGGAGACTTGCCGTTCGTGATCGTGTATTTGGACGACGTGCTGATATTCTCTGAGAACGAGAAAGACCACCTGGAGCACCTGAGAATCGTGTTCGACCGCCTTAGGCAGTATGATGTCACTCTCAACGCTCGCAAATGCCACATTCTGCGAAGCGAAGTCGACTATTTGGGCTTCACAATTACTACTACAGGCATCCAACCACAAGCAAAGAAGGTTGAAGCTATCCAGCAGATCGCAGAGCCAAGAAACAAGAAAGAGCTCCGTCGCTTTCTCGGTATGATCTCGTACTACCGAGAGATGGTGCCTAATAAGTCCGCCTTGACAGCTCGTTTGAATCGTTTGACGTCAAAGAAGGTGCCGTTCACGTGGACTCCGGAAGATTCAGCAGCCTTCGCCGAAATTAAGAGTGCTCTCGCGCGCAATGTATGGCTAGCCTTCCCGGACTACTCGCGCAAGTTCCACATTTTCGCTGATGCCAGCGGCCACCAGATCGGCGGTGTAATTGTACAAGGAAAGCGGATTCTCGCGTGTTTCTCCCGGTCAATGACGGACACGCAGCGCAGATACTCGACGATGGAGTGGGAGCTACTGTCCGTCGTGGAAATCCTTCGGGAGTACCGAACAATGCTTTTGGGATTTCCGCTGGTGATTCACACCGACCATAAGAACCTACTCTACCCTAAGGAGACCTCACTTCGCGTGAAGCGCTGGAAACTTCTACTGGAGGAATATCGGCTCGCGGTTGAATACGTTCCCAGAGTGCAGAATGTCGGTGCGGACGCCTTTTCTCGACTTCGTGCAGCAGGCTACTGAAGACGAGCTTTGTGCAGTTGAAAAAGAAGAAATCGCCATTGACGGCGCTGTGATGAAGCGCCACCAGCTTGATGATCCCACTTGCAAGGCTATCATCGCCAGACTCGAAGCCAAGGAAGCTGACCCAGACTACGCTCTAAGACCTGCGCTGGGTACTGTACTGCTTCACTACCAGAAACGTGTTCTCGTCCCTCAGTCACTGCGCAAAGATCTGATTGAGCTCTATCACGACTACGTCCTGCATCCAGGAGGAGAGAAGCAGTATCAGACGATGTCTTCCACCTTCTTTTGGCCTGGAATGGAGAAAGCAGTGCACGACTTCGTAAAAGCCTGCGTCCCGTGTAAGCGCGCAAAACTGCACGGTGGTAAGCAGCTCTATGGCCGAATTCCGCCAACTCCGTCGACGAACAATGACCGTCCATTCGACATCGTGCATGTGGATTTAGTGGGGCCGCTACCTGGAGATCACTATTGCCTTACGGCGATCGAGCAGCAATTTCGTTGGCTAGAAGTCATCATCCAGCAAGGCAAGACGTCAAAAGTGACCGCCATCAGCTTTGAGCGCGTGTGGCTTTGTCGCTACCCTCGTCCGAGACAAGTTGTGCATGATCTCGGTCCCGAGTTCACTGGGGACGAGTTTCAGCAGCTTCTGTCATCGCTCGCCATAAAGGACAAGCCGATCACCGCCAAAAACCCGCAAGCGAACGCAATCTGTGAAAGAGTGCATTTCGAGATCATGAACATCCTCCGCGTGAGACCTGATCTGATGGACCAGTTAAAAGTTGCTTTGGACTACGCAGCCTACGCTATCAAAGCGAGCTACCACTCGGTCCTCCGCGCGTCGCCAGCTCAGCTACTCTTCGGAGAAGATATGATCACGCGTCAACTCCATTTCGCTAACTGGAGTTTCCTGTCCAAGCAGCGCTTCCTGTCTATCCTGCAAGACAACGAACGAGAAAATATGAAGCGGCTGCAGCACTTCTACAAGGTAGGCGACCAAGTCATGCTGAGGATTCCGGCTCGCGAGCGAAAAAAGACGGATCCAGTCTCAAAAGGCCCGTACATCATCAAGGAAGTCTACGACAACGGCACGGTGCGCCTCGACACTGGCAGCACCGAGTATCGTGCCAACATTCGCCGCATCTTCCCGTGCTGAAGCGGCATGTTCATCATCCTGGCATGGGGGAGAATGACAACCTCCTCCATCACCCTGACGCCGTCGGCCTGTCCTCGGCTCAGAAGTGATTTCGTATCTAGGTTCACTCGACCCTTCACATGGGTTCGTTCTCGTACATGTCTTAGTTGATGCCAGGCTAACCTCAATACCAGTTCTCTATTTGCCAAGAAGGACTCACTCGGCTTTGGCAAGATTGTCGCCACGGCGACAATCTAGGCTCTGTACTGTACAAATTTAGGAACCACTCGAAGTCTGAAAAGATAGGATGGGATGTGTGAAAGACCGTCACTGGCGATGTAAGCAGGCCTGTATCAACGCCAACGACATCACAAGAACCAAAAGGAACATCATGGACATCTACGTGTTGTTTCATGCAGTAATAATTCGAGCTTTGAACGACGAAACATCCTGCTGAAGGAAGGGCCTGACCCCTTGTGGATAGTACTTGGCATTGCGCGTGCAGGAATCCCCAGCCGATTGACTCTGAAGCTCAACGCCAAACTCCAGTTTTGCGGCGGTGAAACAACACTTTGATACGCATTTAACGTTAGTTAGAAAACTGAAACTCGTGCGATAGATGTATTATAGGCAAAAAGTTAACCCACGAAGTGAGATACGCTACATGGTGTACATGCATCACAAGTTGTGATTCATAATGCATGCTCACGACATTGTTTACCTGTGATCTATCATCACGTGTGATTCAAGTGACAGAAGTGCGATCCTAGTGTAGACGAATGGTTCTGGTGACTCAATCTGATCCATGTCAACGCGGTACGTGCACTCGCACAAGAAACATGCGCGATTACGAGCAAAATCAAATGCCAGGTTGAAGCGTAACACGATCATTATCGTGCTGAGGATCCAAGTTGTACCTACCTCATTGGCTCCTAGATCGTGCAAGTTTTGTATCTAGCCTGATCGCATCTTCCAAGTAAACGCTTAAGCCCTAAATCAACGCCCAAGACTCGCCAAGCTTTGACTCTGAACAGCGCCTTGCTGCCGCGGCACGATCTGTCTGATGAAGATGTGATCTCCATTGTGGCTTACGGGTCGACACCGCCACCATCAGAAGCTGACCACCCAACCAATGACAACCGAAACTCCTGGAGAGGCTCGCCATCGAACATTCAAACGCGCTATCAAAGCGTTGCGTAAATAAAATTACAATAAAACTATTGATAAAATTGGGGTCAAAAATTACAATTAGAAAATTGGCTGCAATGATTTTATTGTATTGTACAAGACAGTTGACTTGATAACTGTATGTGCGTGGGTAGCTAATCAAATGGTCCATACAGACCCCTATACAAACCACAAGAATACAATTCAATGCCTACATTGTACAATTAAAATTGTAGCGTGACGGCAAATCTCAATCAATTCTTCAATGTAAATTGACGCAACGCTGCTCCTGACTGGGCTTCGGACGTTGGAGCCATCCTCGACGGTAGTGCGAGACGAGTTGCTGTCGAGCGAACGGATAGTGAAGACAGCGGTGACTCGGCAGCTGCAGCTGTACCCTCGCTACGCGGAGGAAACAGCTTTCGGGGCAATTCTGCAGCTTTGCAAACCCCAGCAGCTTCGACAAGGTCGATCGAGCTGTCAAGCACCCCGCCAGCGGACACGACGGTGCACCCCCTCACACTTTATGGCAAGGACATCATTCACATTGCTCCCGTGGGCTCTTCTGCGAGTGCTGTTGACGCCACCAACGCCGTGAAATGGTCCGACACGCTCGGTGCCATCG
Organism: Phytophthora sojae; assembly: GCF_000149755.1. Classification (NCBI taxonomy): domain Eukaryota; phylum Oomycota; class Peronosporomycetes; order Peronosporales; family Peronosporaceae; genus Phytophthora; species Phytophthora sojae. The sequence goes on from NW_009258115.1 coordinate 8,614,208, forward strand.
ATACCGAGGACGACTACTCGATCCGGGACCCTCACTTCGATCTCTCGACCAGTAAAATCACCAAGCTCTTCACGCTGTCCAACCCCGACGGTACGAACTGCACTCAGCAACAGTAGATACTTACTTGTACTTACCCATCCTGGCTTTGTGCTTTGTAAACTGACCTGTCCGTTGTCCCTCAACGCAGTAAGGAGCATGTTGTCGTACGAGGGGTTTCGATGCGGACTGGAGGCTATGGGCATCGCTTGTGACAGTGGGACGAAGATGAGAGTGGAGATATCTCGCTGGACGAGTTCCAGCGTGCGATCCAGGAGATCAAACTGGCGCAGCTCTTCAACGAGTCGTTCTTGCGCTCGATGCCAGTTCTGTTCGCGAGTCTCAAGTCTTCCGTGAGACTTGGATCAATTGAGTACTCGCCCGACCGTATTCGCAGCGTGTATCCGATTAGCCAAGTCCAGAGCTTCATCTACTCGACGAAGCCGAGCTGGGCTACTGTCCGCTGGATCAACGTCGAAGGGATCAACACGCTCCTCATGCGTCGTCTTTCCGTTCACTATTGCCTCCACCCCCTTGCGATCGGGTGATATTTATGAGCTGTTACTTTAGCACTATTCGGCTGTTGCCCAGTGGGCAATGCCCACCTACAGCCCCTGTTCACCTGTCATGAGCCCTGTTCTGCTGTAGCTTTCTGTTTAACCTGCTACTTTCTTCATGGATTTCTCCTGAGGTGTGTGTGGACTGTGGAGTACAGTAGGGTTTTCTTCGGCTACGTGCCATTGCAATCGCTCACTACCTTCTGCTACATGAATTTACTTAAGTACAGCGCTATTGTTTTACTTCTGTATCCTACGGATCCTCAATAGCAAAGAGCAGTCCATTTGTAAGTTACTAGCTATGGGAGTAGCCGATGTACGTTTGACTGAAGTGCTTTGGATGAAGCGGTTTTGAATTATCGAAGCGAATCGCAGCTTGAGCCCGCAACTGGCGTTTAATCTAAAATACTACGTAGTATTTGTTGGAGAACAACAGCAGACCAGGGTCCTTGACAGGTCAGTAGGAGCTGTACGGTACCAACAGCTCGACAGTGCTGGAACAACAGGTATTAATTATTTTCCCTTGCGATCGAAGACACGCTCCAGACGGACATCAAGCGCCCGAAATACGCCAAGTCCGACGAGCACTCGTTCCTCATTCTCCAGACACAGCACCCTCGAAACGTTTCCACTGTGAAGACCTATCAGCGCATGTACCGCGCTGCGCAGTTTGTGCTACCCGAGGATAGCTCGCCTTTCGATTCCATGAGCAAGGCTGAACTGGAGTCACGGCTCAAAGAACTCGAGGTTGGACGCGTGAATCAGAGGTCCGCCAATACCATAAAAAATTGTATTGCCAGCAGCATGACTCCATAATAAAGATTTCAATATAGCGGCAAGCAATAGTAAATATTGCCGTAATTTATATTGTATTGTTAGTTATTTATCCATGTTCTTCTAACTCTCGCTCTTCTACTACTACTTCCCGTAGGCACGCCTATCTCGATAAAATCTCTGCGATCCACAGGCCAAAACACGCCGAGCTCCTCCTCTTCAAAACGCGCAATGGCATCTTGTGGTAAATCTGACGCTGGCTGCCAAGTAGGACGGGGGTATCCAACCCAGCTCACAAAGTAGTAGTCGTTGCCATCCAGATCAGTCTTTTTTGCATAAATAAACTCAAGGGTGTATACATTTGGCCCTTCAATGTCGGAGCTGTCACTCTCTGACGAAGTTGAGTCGCTCACAACAGCATTCGTAGGGGCACTTGGCGCACCGACGCTAGCTTGTTGGAGACCATTGTTTTTGGAGATGTTGAAATGAGACGCTAGGCCGCCCAAGAATGGCGGCTGGGCTTCTCTACGAGTCTGCTCCTGACCGGTAATTATATCGACGCTAGTGTAGTGTGGAGGACCCCATTGTTGACATCGGTGGTGCCTTGTGATGCCATCAAACATAGATTTGTGGTGGGCCGCAGAACCGCACTTTTTTCATATTTATTGTCAATAATTGGGTCAATATCATATTGTATTGGTAGCTGGGATGTCCAATAATAAAGATTTTTATTGCAAAACCCAATTATTTATTGAATTGAAATATTTTTTTCTGACCTCTGCGCGTGATGACCCCGCCGGAGCAGCTCAGCCTGTACGTGATGGAGGGCGTGCTCATCAGCGTCCAAGGAGCCAACACGCTCTGGTCGGCGCTGAAGCAGCGTCTGCATGTGTCGTACTCCAAGGCTCGCCAGCACAGTACAGCGTTCCTCATGTACACGATCATGGACGTCTGCGTGAATGAGCTGTCGCCGATCTCGCACATGTTCGGCGCCAAGCTCCTCATGCTCGAGCGCCTGCTGTCTCTGGATCCCCGGTACTTTGACATGCGCCGCATCGCAGGCTGCTCCAAGCAGATCGAGGGGCTTCAGATGCACTGCACGCCGATGCGCGACGTCATCTCCAAGCTGGTCGCGTCCGGCGACTACCAGGGCGAGACGCTGCAGTACCTCGTGGACGTGCAGGACCACCTCACCACCATCGAAGAGGAGTGCGAGGCCAACCTCGACCGTTGTGCAGTCTCGTGGGAGAGTTCAACGCTGCCCGCGAGGCTCGACAGACGACGTGACGTACATCCTGGCGCTCGTGGCAGCCATTTTCCTGCCGGGCCAGTTCCTCACGGGCATGTACGGCATGAACTTCAAGTACATCCCCGAGCAGAGGTACTACTACGGCTACTTCGTCTGGTGGGCCGTCATGATCCTCATCGCGGATCTCATCGTGCTCTTCTTCAAGCTCAAAAAGTGGCCGTAGCTTACAGCAGCAAAAGGCAACTTCAACAGTCAAAAATGATAATGCATCCATATCACATTCGACGGGGAAGTATCTTGAAGGACCATCACTCTTGTCCGCACTATTTGCGCTTGCCGCCAGTACCGGAAGAGCCGCGCGCCCGACGCCTCATGGGGATCCGCAGCACGCGGCCGCTGCCGCTGGCGCACGCGGAGCTGGCGCTGGCTCCGTTCTTCAAGCGGCGCTTCCGCTCCTGGCACCTGGAGCACGTGCGGCTGGCGCTGCAGCGCTACCGGCTGCTCACGTTGCGCTGCTGCGTGGACGCGCTCCAGCTCAGTGCGATCCTAGGCATCAAGGAGAAGAAGCTCGTGGACGACGTCATGCGCCTCTTCCTGCCGCGCACGCCGACGCGCGTGCAGTGCATGGTGGACGCCATGGAGGTGCTCATCGCGCTCGTGCTCGTGTGCCAAGCCCCCGGCATGCTGCAGCGCTTCGAACGTAAGGCCCCCTCCAACATTTTATGTATTTGACAGCATTTTTTCTTATGGTATCTACTTATTTATTTTATGTACTGTGGCCAGTGATCTTTGATATTGTAGACTTGGAGGCGAAAGGGGCGATCTCGACGACAGATTTGATCATGTGTGAGTCGACTGAGCAAGTTGTGGTGTTTTACTGTTATACTTTCGTGGTGTCCATGTTTTTAATTTAAAGTTGTGGGGCTTCCTTCCTGTTGTTGCAGTATGTGGGGCGGTGGGACGAGCTATTATGAAGCTGTTCGAGTACAAGGTTGAGCCGGAGCAGCATGCTGCCATGGCGTATGTTACAGAGGTGTTGGATGGGCTTGGCGTGGGTAGGAGTGGCTCGATCGGGAAGGAAGCTCTTTGCAAGTTCATGGTATCCGACCGCTTTGCTGTTCATTACGCCAAGCAGTGTACTGGCGAAGGTGTGTACTTTGCCGTCTTGCGTAAGCTTGCTTTCGTATTTGCTGGGAGGAGTGCTGATGTGTTATTGAACGTTGCGTGAGACAGATAAACCGAAGCTCTATATTATGATGGAGAAAGACGCAGAGTTTCTGGGGGCGATTGAGTTCAGCAACGAGCAGCACATGCAATCGGCATCACTGAGAACTGTTCGGGACATGCTTTACGCGCAAGTGCATCGAGTTCCAGAAGACTTTTTATTTTTGTGCCAAGGGCGAGAGGTGGATAAAGTGTGGGAAGTGGATCGTCGGGCATGGTCTATTGTGCCATTCGCTTTGCGAGGTTCGCCTGGTCTGCGAACGGACATTTTGGCGAAGAACCGCAAGCTGGAACGACCTAGTGTCGCGAACCCTTTCGAGTTTCGCTACATGGGCAACCTCATCACGCGTTACAAGAAGTACGTTCACGAGATTAAGCCCGTTTACAGACATCGGACCTTTCAACTGCGCAAAAACGCCCCGAGAAAGCGCCTCGAGCCAACTGTACAGTGGCGTGTAGCTACTACCTGGAGTGGAGAGTGGATATATCAGCAGCAGCGGATTAAGGCAAAATCAAAGGCTCAAATTTTGAAGTGCCTGCGAACTGAAGCTCGGCCTCAGCAAGGGGTGCTTTTGGTGAAGTCTCACTTCGGGGAAATACTGTCACCTTGTTCTATGACCAATTCAGAAGGCGAAGGGGAGGAATTGAGCAATTCTGCTTCGTCGGCTCCACTTGATACGGCATCTACACCTCAAAAACCTGAGCAGCGAATGCAACGAATATCCGCCATGAGTTTGCGCGACCGCAAGCGTGAAGATAAAGCTCGCCGAGAAAAGTTACAGTGGAAAGCAAGACTCATCGCAATGGAAGCCCAGCACCAGATGGAACAAAAACTCGATGTTGCTGGTGACAAGACACTTCTGCGTGTCAAATCGACTAATGAAGCTCCTGAGAGTACCCAGAACTCAAGCATTAAAACTGTGTTGGTTCAGATCGAGGAAGATAACGTTCTGCCGTCACGACTTGTTCAGCGTGAGCCAAGAAAGCGACCGAGGCCGAAGAAACTGGAGTGGTCAACGTACCGATGGGATGTTCCTGGGAGATTTTTGACTGCGTTGCCGCCCAGCCGCAAAAAACTAAAAGTGTCGAAGATCAGTGACGACATCTCGCTTACCACACCGGCAGGAACTTCGACTAAACGGCAACTTGGCTTAGGACGGTTTCTCAGTTCCACTCACATTTTTCTGGAAGACAATCAAGTAGAGGTATTTCCCGTGTTGGTTATTCGGCCTCTTGAGGAGCAGGTTTGCGTGAACCAACGTGTTGCCGATGTGGATGGTGATGTTGTGATGCCATCCATTCCATCGTCGGAAGATGTCAACACTATGGAAGTCGAGAGAAATTCATTGTTCGCAAGCAAAACCTATCTGACGGAGTTTGAATATGATATCAGTGCGACAGAAAGTAACTTTGAGTTACTCTACCAGCACGTTGCCAGCGGAATCCTTCAAGATGCAGTTTGGCTGAATCGACGGGACATTTTAGGGCGCACAATGCTTCATGATGCAGCTGAATTCGGACATTCAAGTGTTATGGAGCTTCTACTGAAAGCGCGCGTCATTGTGGACGTGAAGGATAGCAGAGGCGATACCCCACTTCATCATGCCGCTCGTCACGGACGCTTGAAGGAGGTGAGCATGCTTTTGAAGGAGCATGCTACGCCGTGGATATTGAACGTCGAGAGGAAGTCGCCACTCTATTGTGCACTAGAAACGGCTGCCAGGAGATTGTCCAGAGCGGGTTCTCAGTCCGAGGCAACATCCTCCGACCTTCTCTTGGATTCAAAGTCTGGGGTTGACCGGAAGAACTTCTTTCAGGCCCATCGCACATATCCACAGCTGCGGCAAGTGATTGATCTGCTGTGGGACAAATATACGTTGGAGCATCTTGTCAAGAACGATGGCTATGACCGTACAAATTGTTTAGAACTCGAGAAACAGGTGTATGGAGATATGTTCGAGGCTTGTCACGATGGAAACTTGTTGCGAGTTCAGCGGCTAGTCGATCTGGAGAAACGGCCTGTGCTACGATACATCAACGACCAATTGGCGGTCTTACAGCGGACAGCACTACACGAAGCGACGGAGCAAGGTCACACAGCCACAGTCGATTTATTGTTGAAGCTTGGTGCCGATGGATACTTACGGGATCAGCGCCTACAGGCTCCGTTACATCTTGCTGCATACAGAGGGAGCGACAACATCGTGAAGTGCCTGATCTCGAAGTTCCCGCAAACGGCAGCATATCAAGACGTTGCTGGGTGCACACCGCTTCATTTAGCAATTCAACAAAAACACTGGAGTATTGCAGCAATCCTGGTTTCCTTGATGCAGTCTAGAAGGGACACTATTTATCATGACTCCGTCAATTTTGAAGGCAAAAGAGCTGATTGTTTGGATCTCCAGGATATTCGGGGTTACACCGCACTACATTATGCTTGCATGCACGGAAATCTGGAAGTGTGCACCGCGTTGGTAAACGCAGGCGCTGCTCGCTCTGTGTCGCGATGTGAGTATCGCATTCCGAGTTGGGCCTCTCATATGCTGGGTTTGTGGTGGAAAGGAGACTTGAAACGTGTCAGGAATAGGAGGGGTCTGCTGGAGGCGCCTGACCAACGCGAAACTATTGATATTGAAGCACCCGTCGAGCTGCTGCTGAAGGGTTGGAAACAGGACTTTTCAAATTATCAAGAACGATTATCTGTGCTTGATCTTCTCTTAAGTCACGACCACGCCGAGGATTTTCAACACGAGCGCCTGACCTTAGTGAAAATAGCCCCCAGTCCACTGTTTCATCTTGCGGCTGAGCTGGCAGAACAAAACATTAGTGTTGCAGTGGAGATTTGTCGCCGCCTCCACAAACAGCAAGTTATGATCAATATGCCTCACCCTCGAACACAAGAAACAGTTCTTCTGCAGGAATGCAAACGAATTTGCGCATCATGCAGCGGTGGTTCTAAAGTAGACGACTCACGGATGGATGACAAGACAGACCAGTTGGCGCTCATACGGTGTTTGTTGGAGCTTGGGGCAAATGTTGATCTAGCGAATGAATCTAACGGCGAATCACCAGTCGGGTGTGCAGCGTGGTATGGCCACTTAGCTCTCCTTGACTTGCTTTTGGAAGCTGAGGCTAATAAGAATGGTTTTCTTCGGCGATGCTCGTTCTCACCGCTGCATTTTGCTGCGCTGGGGAACAACCTTGCTTGTGCAAAGTTGCTGATTGGGCGGTCTGCCACAGTCAACGTTGAAATGCCTCCGACGAACGCTGAAACACCGCTTTATTTTGCTATCCGTTCCAAGAACGAGCAAATGGTCGATCTGCTTTTACGCAGCAATGCCGACCCTCGTTCACTATGCACAGTGCAACATGGTCAGACATCGTTCGGAGTCGTACTCTCACTTGAAACAACGATAGCTGGGGGGAACGCTAGCCAACTCGTTGATCATGAATATGAAGCTGTTGGCACTGCAGCTATGGTGGTGTCGCCCTTGACGTTTGGATTGCTTGTCGCGCAGTCTCTAAAAACGTTTTGTGTACCAGAAGAAGCCAACTACACTGTGGAGCGCTCGCAAAAGTACACCGAGTGGAAAGAAATGGAGCGGATATGCTTAACACTTGCCAAGAGGTTGCTAGAAGACAACGGTGGAAGCAAGGGCGCTGTCATTCGTGATGACGTTCAATTAGCAAGTGCATTGGGGTTTTGGGAGCTCGTGCAATTACTACTCTCCCAACAAATCCCGCTCTCCAGTGCGCCCAGCTCTTTTGGTATGAATGCTCTACACTTAGCGGCTGCAGCGGGTCAAACCAACGTTGTAACAGCGTTGGTCGCAGGAGGAATGGACGTCAACTGTGTCACGAGAAGTGACTCTGGGAAACCAAAGAAAACAACTAACCGTAGAGTGTGGTATGAGTGGATCGGATGCGGCCACAGAGGGGCTTTATTTTACGCTTTGATTCATGGACACACTCAAACGGCAGCAAAGCTTTTAGTCTTGGGTGCGGACGCTGAGCAGACTATGCCTCACACAGGGAAGAAAGTTACATGGCGAAACACTAAAGGACAAGATGCAGAAAAAGTGGCCGAACGGATCGTAGTGCGCTTTGTAGTTAGCGAGGCTATGCCGAACGTAGCGAGAACGAAGCAACTTGAAAGGAAGGTCGGCACACCACGGCTGGATGGAGGAGATCTGCAAGTTGATGAGGCCTCAGTAAATCTGATTCACTTGATCGAGTGCAGTATCAATCAGAGAGTGCCCCTACTCCATCTGGTTGTTGCCCTTGGACACCTCGCAGTGGCACGAACTCTTGTGGAAGCTGGCATGAGCATTTTTTCAAGTTATGCCTCGCCCTCAACAGCTCAATTTGGGATGCCGGGTTGGAAGTCGGCAGCTGAAACGCCGATTCATATTGCGATTGCCTGTGGCCACCTGGAGATCGTGGAGTATTTTGCAACTATCGTCCATAACCACTTTCCTGGGTGTTTTGTCCGCGAGGGGAAAGTCTTCAAGAGCCTTCTGGTTACTGCTTGCGAGGCACACCAAAGTGAGATATTACGCTTTCTCTTACGTCATGATGGCGGGGGTGGTGGTTTTACTCTCGAGGGTGGCAAAGAAGAATTTCAGAGCGCTCTGTGTACTTGTGCAGCTGCTCAATTTGTTGAGGGTTTCAAGTTGCTCGTCGATCATGGTGCACGGCCTGACGTGTCCACTCTAGTGAGTGTACTAAAAGGAATCATAAGCCCATCAAAACATCGAATGTCTAGTCCGTTGGTGAACGGGGTTGAGGTGTTGGAAATCGAGGGGCGTGGCAGCCGTGCATCGTTTCCTGGTGAAAGGTATCAACATGATTTAAGGACGCACTCGCTCGAAGTAGCCATCATGCTGCTACAAGAAATTCTCTCTTCGGAAGGCGTTCGTGAAATTGGAGATTTTCTTGGGGCAAGCCCTATCTTCGAGTTGGTGCAGAAGATTCTAGTTATTTGCTCGCGCTACCAGCTTTGGTTCGTGTTGGAAAGAATTTTCGTGCAGCATGAGGCATATTTTGTTGATGTGGCGAGCGTTTGGAAGCCGGTTCTCGTTCGAGCGGCGAGTTCCTGCTTTGTACTACACAGAGCAGCAATGTACAACCAATCGCAACTGGTCGCATTCTTGCTGCATTTGGGTGTTCCAGCTAATCTGCAACTTCGCCAAGCCCGTTTTATGAAGATTCCGATATGGTACGCTGCCTCGAGAGGTTCTCTTCAAGCCTTTGTTTATTTGGCGTTGCATTCAACATCGTTTGTTGAGGATCTGGTATCGTGTCAGCGTCTAAATAGTTTGCCGCTGGTATTCCGGTCTATTGACGAGTCCCGAAGTACCTTGTCTAACAGCGACACTTCGTGCAAATGGCAAAACCTTGGCGTGTTTGGGTGCATTGACGTTCCAAGGAAGCACACCAACGGATATTTAGTCCAAAAGTTTATCAATTACGGGATACAAATATCTCGCGGGCACGTTGACAACTCGTTGCTGCATCATGCCTGCCGACGGGGTGAAGTCATTGCAGTTCAAGCTCTCGTAGAAGGCGGGAGTTATCTAACTTCGGTTAACCGGGAAGGAGAGAGTCCACTGGAGGTAGCTAGTGGAAGAAAGGATGCGTTTGGCGTCTCGGTCGTACGCTATCTACTCACTGTGGTTGAGCAGAATAAAACTCCAGCCATGGCAAACTTCACCGATCGCGCTTTGGTCAAGTGCTTTGCTCAGAAATGGCCATGCAACCTGCGTATTGCACAGGCACTCCTGGACGGTGGTGCAAATCCACGCTTCTCTTACGAGGCCAGTGAAGATCAAGCTAAAGCATGTGGTATTGACCAGATCTCTGCAATGCTGTATGCAATGCAATCAGCTCAGTTCGCCGGTGTAAAGCTTCTGTTGGATCACGGATCAGCCATCACTGTACCCCTTTCCGAAGCCTTTTTGACTGCGTTTTTGATGAAGCCGGAGCATACCACTCGTCTCCATTGGAAGCGTTTCTCAAGGTTCGTCAAACACAGTGGCGGAAAAGAGCGACTGCTTGACGTTGAAAGTATCATGACGACGCTTTTGAAGAGAAGCGTGTTCCCAAGTGCGATGAACTCAGATCTCCTGCATCAGATGCTCACTTCTGCCGCTGCGATTGCAGCTACAATTGCTCAGGAGGTTGAACTGGACAAGCGATTTTGGAATGTCGTCTACAAGATTCTTGAAAAGTATCCCAAAGAAGTTGGTAGTCGAAAGGCTGAGTGGAACCAGAAAGCAGCACTCCACTATGCAGTCGCCAGTCTGGAAATACCCACAGTGATCAAGCTGCTTGAGCTGCGAGGATTCGACTTACTGGCTGAAGATGAAAACAAGCAGACACCTCTCCATTTAGCTGCTGCAGGTGGGGACGAGATAGTCTGTCGTCTTTTGCTGACGAAGTTGCAATCAAACACGGGGAAAGCTACGACCATAGACGTACCTGACATCCGCGGACGAACACCCCTGCACCTTGCCGTTATCAACGGACATGAGACTGCTGCAAATATGCTGTTGGCTGCCGGAGCTTCCCTCGAAATACGTTGTTGCGATGGTTTAACCGCGTTGTTATATGCGGCCAAGTGCAATCGGTTGGCCATCTTGATTGCTCTGCATTCCCAATTACAACCGAAGTCACGAGGGGCTCTTCTCACAGCAAACGGAGAAGCAGGTATCTTTGTCGCTGCCCGGCACGGAGCCTTTCCTGTTATTCGGTGGTTTATTAATCTGTACGAAGAAAATACTTGTGCGCTTGGCCATATCACGAGCAACACTACGCCCCGTGCAGATGGAGCAGGTTTGATTTTTACGGTGCAGTGTAGCTTGGGACGCACACTTCTGCACTACTTGGCAATCTACGGGGACGATGAAACGCTGGACATGCTACTGAAAGCTGCGGCTCATGTGAACCGAAATGATTCCGAACCTGGTGATCCAACGGTACAAGATATTGTGAACGCGCGGGATAAGTTTGGATATACGCCGTTGATGTACGCATTTGCGTTCGGCAGGCTACTGGTGGTTCGTATGCTCTGTGACGTCGGTGCCGATCCTTACGTAAGCGTTGATCACTCCGGTGACCCCAGTGCCCATCCGTACACTATCGGGTTTGATATTGCTGATCTTCTTCAGTGGTTTGCACTCCCTGGATGGTATTCATGCGCATGTAAGTCCCTGCCGCCTGATGAAAAACCTAAGCTCGTACGTACCCCTTCGATCGAGGAAGACTACCTGCGGAACTCAAGCTACAACTATAGAAAGAAGCGGAGACCTCCTGTAGAATGGCGATGTAAATGGAAACGACTTCCAGCAGCAAGATTATTGAAATCTGAGCCGCGAAGACGAGGGAAAGAATTAATACGGACATCGATACGCTCGTGGAGGTTCCCTCAGAAATCTATCTTCGACTACGCATGCGAGACTGGCGTTGCCCCGATTACAGACTTTCTGGTGAGCTTGCACCTACCTCAGCTATTCCGCAGTCTCACGTACCAAGCGCAACGCCGCAACTTTATCCAGGCTGTGCGATGGAATCGAATCAAGATCGTCCAGACTTTGATTAAGTCTGCAACCCCCGGTAATGCAGCTATTGAATCCACGACAGGAAATCATTTCTTGGATTTCTTGGAGGCCGGGATTGAGTGTGCTGTCTCGCGTGGACTGGAAGATATGGCCATTTACTTGGTAAACCAGTGGCAAGGACTCAAAGAAAATGGTGGCGAAAGCGCTACCCCCAGTGCCTTCGCGTTCCAATTCGCATCGGCCTTCCAGGTCGCATGTATTCGCGGTCTACCGAATCTTTTGGAGCAAATGATTGAGCGTGGAGGAGAGGAGATAGTGGAGTTCCACTTGAACGAAGGTCCAGCACTCACCTACGCGTTTGCATTTGGTCATACAGAAGTCGCGACCTTGCTACTGCGGAATGGAGCAGATCCCAGTATTCCGACTGCCACGTACTCTGTGCCTTCCGTGCGCAAATGGGTGGAGTTTGGGTCCCCTAAGAATGTTCGCGTGTCTTGGCAACCAAAGGCAGTTGGCGACAATGCCATAGCGAAACGTCCTCCATTTATCGGGCCCCTTGATACCTATGATATACCCACGCAGCGGCTACCTATCGAAGACCTCTGTCGAATGCTTGCGGATTTGAGCTGTGATGGCGTTCGTAACCCGCATCCGAGTGGTGCCAAATCAGTACATCCAGAACCTGTGAAGAGCAAGATCATCATGACAGAGCAAGTGGCCAACGCTGAGAAAAAAGACAGCGACGAAGCAGAGGTGAACGTTGATAAGCATAATGAAGATATTCGTCCAGGCGAGTTACCGGATGCTGCAGTATCTGGTGAAACTATGGATGACGGTGGCATCAATTCTATGGAGCTGGAAAACAATGACGAGGGCAAGATCCGACAAACAATGGACGAGTTGTGCGACACACTAAGCGGCAATCTCGCAGCTACCAGCAAGACGAGCGGCGAGGGTGAAGGCCAGGCTCAGGAGGATACCGAACCTGCGGAAGCCAATTCTATTTCTATTGATCACCCGGAGCTGAATAACGAGGTCAAAGCAGAGGAGTAAAACGTTTGGCTGGCTTGCTTCGAGCTCATAGGTAGGTACGGATATCCCGATATACGCAGATCAGAAGTTAACCTTGCCAATATTCCAGCTGCCTGTAAGTTGTCAAACTGCTTGGTTGAAGCCGTTAGGAGCAAAGTTCATGGTGGGACGAGGACACTCGCAACCAAAGCAAACGTTTTCCTCATTCACAGTTTTGCCGGGGCGAAGACGCCAACGACCTCAAGCCGACGAAAAACGAGAATGGCGTATACTATCGTGCTCCCCCCTTTGCTGCAACGTACGACGGTGGCGCGTTTCAACCGCATCCCCTTGGCGAGAGTGAGCAAGTTAGTGGCCCGGTGCAACGAATACCCCCTTGAAGTGGAAGCTGGTGGTCACCCGGTTGTTGTCTTTGGGTCGATAGATTTTCGACGCGTGGCTCGACCAAGACGACGAGATGATTGATCGCTGGGACTACGAGCCGCTGACACCCGACACTGGCCGAGTTATCGTCCACGACATGGCGATAGGGCTCCATGCCATAGTCCACGGACAAGTGCTTCGCGCGCTTTGGAACCAAGTGGCAAGCGCCGCTGGAGACCAAGCCGTCGACTTGGATTGTCTCGCCTCGTTTGCGGTTCACTACGGCAATGAAGACATTGATCCGCTGTCAAGCGACGACATCGCTTCGCTATGGGATCGTTCGTTTCAGACCCGACGGAGCTCTGAAGCCTGTCGCCTCTGCCTTCCCCACCCTGGTGATCTGCATGGCCTTCACCGAGGCGTGAGCGCACCTAGTAGCCAGGGCGCGAAACTGTATGGCAACGACCCCGCTTCGAGTTGTGTTTGGGCTGAAGCTGTCGAGCAATTGGCGCAGGATCATTTGCCTCCAGCGCATGCGTGATGGCGAGATCAAGGAGACGACGGTGGACTTACGCAAGAGATTGCCCGACCAGAACCCCACGGCCTTCCCATTGAGAAGTTGTATGCTCAGCGTGTGGTTCCAAGTAGTTGGCTGGGCACGAAGACGACGAGGTCGCGATTGACCTGAGCTGGTAGGCGGAACTCGCGTGATGGATGGGCGATTGGAGGAAATATTCTGTGCTAAGTGGGTCCACACAGAGCAAAGCTGCGGTACTTACTTATGACGGGCAAGCAAGACCAAGCAAGCACTGTGTAGGAAGCGTGTACACTATAGACTAAGACGGAAGTAACAAGATCAAGTGCTTGCTCAATAAGTTCTGAGATTACTGAAAAGGTCTACACATATCCACCCTCTTCTATACATTTGAGCAACACCGCGTCACTACTGCGGCGCCGCTGTGGGCAGCAGCATGTTCCCAGAAGTTGAAATCTTAAATACCTTGCCAGAATCGAGATCAGTCACCGTCATCGGAGGCGCCGGCGTACTTGTACTGGGTGTCTTGGCCACAGTCCGATCCGGCGACGACCTTGTACCTGACGCAGCAAACCCGTTGCCGACCTTCGAGTATCCCAGCTTCAGCCGGCGTCGGTGCGCGTTACGAAGCTTCAGTAGCACTGGGTGGCTGCACAGCTCCAGCACTTCGCACACACTCGTAACCAGGTCCTCCGGCGAGAGGAGCGCCAACGCGCGTCCCACCGTTGCGCTCACTTGTTCAGCGCTGTGACTCACCGCTTCACCACAGGCGGCCAGAGCCAGCACATCGTCCTCCGCCGCACTACAAAGCGCTAGCGCTACGCAGAACATGCCTTCGAGTCCCAGTAGCAAACACACGTCCCAGCAGCACAGCAATGTGTCAAAGCGCAGCTGCGAGTGCGACGCCGTCAGCGTCACGTCCGAAAAGAGAGTCGGAAACCACTTGTACGCCAGGAGACACACAGGCAGCCCAGCACTGTCCAGTGCAGCGTGGAAGTTGGGCAGATGTAGTCGTGCCACTTCCTGCAGAACGTCACCCACTTCGACAAGCGAGCGGAATAGGTCGAAGTGGTCGCGACCGGTGCCTTCACAGCAAATACCGAACACATGCGGTAGAATACGAGCCACAATGCCACGTAGAAATCTAAAGGCTTCAACCTCATCGTTCTCCAGCACCTCCAGCAAAATGAAGGCGAGTCCGTTCATCCCTTGCATGTAGAAACTTGGGGAAGAAGGAGGAGACGAAGTTGAGGAGGGTGAGACTGGATCCTCATCAGTTCGCACATCCAGCGAACAACTCGACAAGAACCCATGCAAAACGTGCCCCAGACGCTCCAGTCTGATAGCGCGCTCACTCTCATCCAGCTTTGGTGCACCCGCCGACCCAGCTAACCACTTCGCCGTACGCGGGATATCTTTCTGCACTTGGAGATCGTCTCTGCGGTAGATGCATACAAAAAGACGTTAGGAGTATCTTCACACCTTGCGAATCAATATACATGTACCACACGTACTCTTCAGCGAGTGACGTGTTGATCAGCTGCTGAAAAAGCTTCTTGTTCTCTTCGTCACTGCGTGCAGGTATCAGCGCCCAGCGGAAGATTTGTCTCCAGTACTTCGAGCGCAAGGTAGTGTTTTTTTGCATCAGCTGGAGAGCTTCAATAAACCGCCCACTCGACTGCAGCACTCGCAGCATTTCCGAGAGCTCTCTGTCCGGTAAATAAGCTCCCGATTGGGTCGCACTTGCCCAGTCTTTATCGGACGGGAATGACGGCGTGGGGTCCATCGGGCTCAGCTCTTCCTCCACATCTTCATCGCTCAAGTCGGAATCATCATCAAAATCGACCGCACCGTTGCCCTCCTCCATGCCTTCAAACGCTTGGTCCAGATGGCGCATATTCATCGAACTCTGCAGTTGCAGCGCATCCAGGTCAAAAGATCCACGGGCCAAGGCTCCTCCCGGTACTAACCCTTCCGCTATCGTGATCGCTCGCTGTATTGCATCCGTCCACGCTCTCCGGTCCGCCTCCGACCGAGCTTGGAACAACATGGAGTGCGACTGCACCGTCACGATGAAGCAGAATTTGCGATCTGACACCAGCTCGTGCACGGGCTTCACGCAGCTGCCACTGCTCAGCAGCAGCACCCGCTTCGTCTTACTGCCGCTGCTACTGCTCTTCTTGCTGTTTCCAATCGCCACCGGAGTCTTCATCTTGAGCTGACACGTCAATAAATCCCCCGATAAATCCACCACCTGCTCCTTCCAGTCCATCCGCGACGACTTCCGGTACCTGGCCAGCGACTTCAACTGCGTCAACGGACTCGTGTACAGCTTGGCGCGCAGCACGCCGCACTTGGCCGGACTTCTCAGGAACCTCAGCGATACTGGCAACGGACCTGTGGACTCCAGCAGCAACTTCCTCACCTCAACTGACGTGAGCGTCTGCAGTGAAACACCATTGGCACTGACCAATAAGGACCCTCTAGGCACGTGCACGCCCGCGACTGTCAAATTCTGCGACGTCTTGACACAACACTCGTGGATCCACTCGTACACGGAGCTCAAGAGCGCCATGTCCGCTCTCTGGGGCATCCTCACGTCAAGGAAATCACTCTCCAAGTTGCCCTCGGACGCCCTCGAGTCGCTGCCTCTGCTCCAGCCCATGGGGCTCAGCGGCCGCCGAGGGATCGACAGCTTCAACGCGGCCGAGCGGATCGCGCCCATCCACTGGCGGACGTCGTCCGCCTGGCGCGCGCTCAGCACCAACTTGGTTGCACTCGTTGCAGCGTCGTCTGCAGCCTCTCCCGCGCCGCTCTGAGACGATACTGGGCGCGCAGTGATTGTGACCTGAAAGGCGTTGTGGCGGCCCACCAAAGGGAAGGGCAGCGTCTTGACGGCTGCGCCACGGACGTCCAGCTCGCGTCGCAGCATCATGCCGCTGCTGTTGAGGCTGCTGATGCTCCGGCTGCGCTCGGGAGACGACGTGGACGACGTGGTGGACGCCCCCGACGACGCGCGCCGGGAGCGGGACTGCAGCAGTTCCTTCTTGCTCACGTCCGACGCGTACTCGCGCAGCGTGCCGCACTCGGACAGCACGAAGTAGCGCTTGTGCCAGCCGCGCAGCAGCTTGCTGCGTCCTTCGCGCGTCCACAGAACGCCCTCCATGGGCGAGGCGACGCACAGTAGCTGCTGGGGTAGTCTACCCTAGTGTAGTTGTAATGTGGCGGCGTGGTAAGAAAGCGACTTGACGCTTGTATGAGATGATTATGCACCAATCCGAGACGGTGCAATCGTTAAAATCGGTGATTGGTGGATTATGCCGCTGCAATATGGACCAATGGCCGCGTTCTGATAATGCCGAGCCACTCGTTGGTGGACATTCGCTCAATTGACCCGCTGGCGCTCGGACGGCCGCCACTCGCCCGCGCTCTCGAGCCTCCACCCGCCGCCACGATGGAGAACGCCGCCTCTCGCTTCGGCCAGCACCTGGCGCACACCGGTACGCTACTGATTGCGCCCTTTTGCGCTGCGAGCGCCGCTCTGTAGCCACCACAACGACCATTTCTTACTTAAATATTGACGTATTATTTCTTTAATATTGCAGAGAAGAAGTTCCGCGACCGCGCGCTCAAGAAGCTGACGGTGTACCTGGCCAAGAAGACGGACTGGAATGACCTCGAGTGGGACAAGCTCTGGAAGGCGCTGTTCTACTGCATGTGGATGAGCGACAAGCGCCCCGTGCAGGAGGAGCTGTCCTCGAACCTGGCGGCGCTCGTGCACAAGGTGCCCACGGCCGAGGCGGCGCTCGAGTTCGTGCACTCGTTCTTCCGCACCATGCACCGCGAGTGGCACGGGCTGGACGGACTGCGGCTGGACAAGTTCTACTCGCTCGTGCGCAAGTTCGTGCGCGAGACCGTGGCGCTGCTGCGCGTGCAGGAGTGGGACGAGGACCTGCTGCAGACCTTCGTGACCATTCTGTCCGAGGAGGTGGTGAGCCAGCTGCCCAACGGCCTGCGCATGCACCTGGCAGACCTGTACCTGACCGAGATCTACAACGCCGCGGGCAAGGACGTGACCACCGAGGCCTTCATCACGCTCATGGAGCCCTTCTTCACGCTGCTGAGCGGCGAGTACGACAAGACGGTCTTCAAGCGCGTGCGCGAGCTCGTGTTCGAGGACATGCTGACTAAGTTCAAGTTCGGCCCGCAGCCAGAGAAGGAGCAGGAGGACGAGAAGGAGGAGACGGACGAGGAGGACGCTGAGGAGGAGGAGGACAAGGTGTTTGAGCAGGTCGATGTGGCGCAGGTGCAGCACCGCATCTTCGCTATTGCCTCAGCGGACGACACGGCGGAGCGCAACCGCTCGGCGCTGTACACGCTGTACAAGAAGTTCTTCACGGTCACGCACGTGGACTCGTTCCAGGCTGCGCAGGAGGAGGCTGCTAACCCCACGAAGAAGGCGAAGAAGCAGAAGAAGCAGAAGAAGCAGAAGAAGGAGACTAAGCCTGCTGCGATCGAAAAGAAGGAGGAGACCCCGAAGGCGGAGGAAGAGGCCGGTGAGACGAAGAAGTCCAAGAAGTCCAAGAAGCGCAAGGCGAAGAAGGAGGCCGAGGTTGAGGCCGAGACTGTGAAGAAGACTGAGATCAAAGCTAAGGAGGCTGAAGTAGTGAAGGAGGAGCTGGTGAAGACCTCGGCCAAGAAGAAAAACAAGAAGCAGAAGGTGGCGGCCGAGACGAAGGCTGAGGATGTTGATATGAAGTCAGCTGAGCCTGTTAAGAGCACGGAGAAGAAGCAGAAGAAGCAGAAACAGGACGAGAAGAAGCCGAAGCAGGAGAAGAAGCCCGTGGAGAAGGCGCCTGTTGAGCCCGTGAAGGAGAAATCTCCGGCCAAGGAGCCGGCTAAGCCCAAGCAGGAGAAGGTTGTGGAGAAGAAGAAGGACAGCTACACGACTGTGACCAAGAGCGGCAAGAAGTTCAAGCGTTGCGGATCGTGCGGTGGCTTCGGCAAGGGTCTGGTGCCCAAGGACAAGCTTCTGTGCGGCCACTGCGAGCGCACGCAGAAGACACAGAAGAAGAAGGCAGCGTCGGCTTCGAAGAAGCGGAAAGCGGAGTCCCAGGCCCAGGCCGCACGGGAGGACCAGGAGAAGGCCGAGTCGAGCAAGAAGGTGACGTTTGGCAAGAGCAAGGCGCTGCGGCACGAGGTGTCGATCAAGCGGCTCAAGGCTTCGGCCAAGCGTGACGCCGTGCCGAAGGATACTGAGGACATTAAGGGCGTGCTGAAGGTGAAGTCGCCGACGCCCGTCTCGAAGAAGGCCAAGAAGACCAAGCTGACCAAGGGACGCAAGACGGCTTCGGATTTCTTCTAAGCAAAGGCACAACATGCAGCATTCAGTGCTGCGCATCTCATAGAACGACAGGGGCACGCAGCCCTCCCGTATTGGGCAACATGAAAGTATTTTGCATTGTTCATATCAGATTTTGTTACCGTAAATCACGGCGAAGATGCAACGTCGTAAAAAGAAGCTTTCAAGTCAAAATGTAAAAAGTCAATTGACTCGTAAAAAGCTGTAAAAAGTTCATACAATACTAAAATTTGTAGTAATTTGGCGGTAATGTTGCAACTTCGCGCATGTTCGCCGTTATTTACGGTAGTCATCTGCTGTGGACGGCAGTATTGTGAATTCCGCCAAATTTGCCGAATCGGGTCGGTCTGTCCAACCGACCAATACAAACATCAAGTCATTTGCCGAATCACCGGCCAACAAACATATGGTTCTGTGCACCCAATCCGTACTTAGTAGGGAGTCAAGGGGGGCATAGCCGGGCGACCATAGTCAACCCAAGTGCTTTGGCGATTCGCCGGCGGTTTGCCACGGTCGATTCAATCCGCCCCGCTCGGAAAATTAGAGTAGAACTCACAATACCGCATTTCGCATGTAGAGGAACACACCCCATGTCATAGGTTAGGTTAATTACTGCACTCGAGCCTAAAAACAATGTAAAACCCAAAAACTGGGTCACGCGATCATTTCGTACACAAAATTGGCGAGATGGTTGGTCATGCGGATGGCGCGGAGCGATCTCCTCTAACAATTCTAGGCGCCATCTGCAACTATGTTGCACAGGAACCACACCACTTAACCATTATCTACAGCGTTGCTTCTTCTACTACCATCGCTGCAGCAGCCGTGTTGTGCGCTCTCTCGAGCTTGCGCGTTGTGGTTTAACCTCGTGCTCCCCATATCCCGCACTCAAGCGCGCCTCAACTGGGCCCACACCAGGACTATCACTCTGACGAGGCGTATGCCTCCAAGCGCGCGGGGAGGGGGCAGCGCGACATTTGCGAGCGGTGCGCAGCTCTTCCCCTCTACCTTGGTGGCTCAATGTGCATGCAAAAATGCGCAAAATACCCAAATTAGGGGTATCTCTCTACATGCGATCCCACGGACTTTTCTCTCGCATCTCTGATTGGTCTAAATAAAGGTGTATCTCTTAAACCGCTGTAGCGCTCTACATGCGAAATGCGGTAGTGCAGCCGCCACGGACCCTCTCAACATACAGGACCACGCACAAAATGACTTGGTGGTGTCGGTTATCTGTACACGGCCCAGATTCGCGGAGATCTAGTCGCACAGCATCAATTACGGCCGCCATGGCCGCCGTCTCGCAATCACTACACCTTTTCTAGACCTAATGCAAGCTAAACAAAAATCGCACTTGCGGTTTAATGTATGAAGGTGGTGTCGCGAGTGCCCTGGATGGGACGGTCAAGCGTTGTATGGAAGCTAGAACTGTTAGGCAGTGGCACAAATAGCGAGAAACAGAGCTAATGTGCAAAAGCAATCAATTTGTTCTCTCCAGTGCAGATTCACGACTGACCCTTCTTCCTTACTGCGTACGGAGCCTGACAGTTCGTGCTTCCTTCTTCTTTCGGCTCTCTGTCGGCTCACGCGCCGACTTCAACCCGTCACCGGCTCACCTGACTCTCATCTCACCCCTTCGTCCTTGGCTCTCCTCACAGCTCACGTCCCGAGCCACGCGGTGCTCGTGACCTCCGTCCTGCCCTTCGCGTCACCGCTCACCCATCGCTTGTGTCACTGCTTCCATCGCAGCCGAGCGCGCCACCTAACCGACGCGTCGCCAGTCAGCGCCCCTCCGAAATGGATGACTGCCCGCTCACCGCATCGTCCAACAGCGGATCCTCGAGAAGTCGATCGCTGGTCAAACGGTCGTCCGTGTAGTAGGAACGGTGGTGACAGTTCCTACTCGGGACAGTGGTCGGATATACATTAAGGAGGGTCGACAAAAGCTCTAGGCTAGGAAACCAGCCTCGGAGGCCCACACAGAGGGGCGACGAGAAGCGTACGCTGGGCAGCCCTACAAAGGGGCTCCAAAAATGGTGTTCCGTACATCATTACGCTTTTTCCTATAACTTCTATCCATGCATTTTGGAGGAGTTTCCATAAGTCAGTAAATACTACTGAGATTTGCAGATTTGGATTTGTTCCAGGAAAACTACTGATCAGTACTTTTCCGACGAGTTAGTATTCGGCTATAGTATTACTAATAGTACTGCACTACTAACATTAACCCGAGCACGTGAGACTGCTGCGTTGCAGTGCGTGCTCTTGGCCTCCATGTTGGCGCTAGCCGTGACGGTGTTCCTCTGGTCGTCGCTGGCCTTCACTACCTCGACAGTGTGTAGCTGTGTGACTAGCACCTGCTCGTACGAGTACGTGTGCCTGACGAACCACACCAAGCAAGGCCTATTAATAGCGGGGGGATATTGTAATCTTGACATGTATCGGTGGTAATGTTATTTTTACATTCTGCATCTAATAGAACGTGAAAAAAACACAATGTATTCGCTCTCGTTGAGAGTTTCGATACTCATATGTGTTCTGGACTGAGTTCTCATTTTACCGCAAATAGAGCTAATTAAAATGCACTCGGACTCTCCCCTGAAAAGTAGACAGAATAACAACCCGCAGTACAACAAATTGCCTTAAAACAGACAGCAAATGCTGGATCGCACATCAGGCGGTGGACGTTCATAGAAACCTTCCGCGCAATTTTAACTAGACGAGCATTTTAGCTAAGCGAGTTGCAATACCGCCACGTGCAGTTAGCTCCTACTGTTGGGGTGTGCGTTAGAACCCCGCGTTTTACTGCTATAGTTTTAGAGTTGTAATACATCGGTGTAATTATCGTGCCCTATGACTATTTCGAACCTGTAATACGAATGAGCTCTGAATGCCTCTGATAGCCACTAACCTGTTTCTAGAACTGCTTCGGTGGTACAGAGTCTACAGCGAATGCTGCAATTAAATGAGGGGCTACAGCGGAGAGCAGTCCTCTGTCAATGCCGCCTCTATTTAATTCTTACAACTCTAGAACTTCGTATTATAATTCAAATGACCCAACAGGACATCATATTTTCAACTGCTCTTTGTGTTGGGCGATGACCGATTTGACGAATTGAAAATCTGTGTAACAGTTTGGCCTATCCTAAATCCCACTACAAGGGCAATGTTTTTTGCAGCTGTACCCTTGAGAAAGCCATAGAAATATTTGGGACTGCGGGAGAACTATGCCCCAGTACAGCCTCCATTACATAGTAAATAATTTGTGAACTGAAGCACTGCTTCAACTGCGAAGCTGCAATATACGCACTGATGTTCACGAGTAGATGCAGTGCTCACTCCAAGTGCGACCGGCGTTAAGAGTGAAAAATAAAAAAATATACGCACTTATACACGTACTATTGCTATATTGTAATTTCTGTAGTGATTTAGACAACACAGCACGACTGATAATGACTTGTTTAGAAATATGTTCGAAAATAGTAATCCAGAAGCAGTTGTGCAGAATACTATTTTCCAATCCCAACACACAATCTCAGTAGTATTTACTGACTTATGGAAATTCCTCATGCATTTCGTCCCAATCAATCCCGCCGCGGATGGATAAAATCTGTCCAGCATATCCATTTAATTTGTCCCTGTCATGCATTTTCGATGTCCCTCGACGGCACCAACGATTATCCTCGGTCATACAATTTTTTTCTCTTCATTTCATCTTGTATCACATGCATCTTTATCTCCGAAATGACGATGAAATCGGCTGGCTGATACAAATTACGTTCAAGGGAAAGACCGACAATACAGACTCCACCCACAAACTGAAATGCACTTACAGCTAATACCCTTCCCAACGCGTTCGATTATGCACATCTTGTAGCAGAGGTCCCCGTACTTTCTGCAATTTATACTGAATGTATCTATAGAGACCGTGAAGCCTGCAATGTCCGATTCCTTGCACTCAATGCATTCCCTCTAAGAGCTTGGAAGGTCCACCCTTTTCACTTTGTAGGCGGAATCTGTATACATTGATTAAGTTGAGTACAAACACTTACGACTCTTGCACAGGAAACAAGCATATACAGTGTACATTGTACACACCGTACACGAGACAAGCTTCAACTTGTGGTGCTTGCGTACCCGCGACAGTAGCGCTAGAGGCAAGTGAGCGGTACAGACGGGGCTGCAAGTAAAGGTAAACATCCATGCTATTACCGTTAAGGTAAAATGCCAAACCTGGCACGGTGGGCGTCGGTCGGCGGATGAAGCGGAAGTGGCAAGACTTTTTACTAATGACATATCTCTATTTCGTCAATCTTGCTGATTATTGGTTAATCTCTTTTTGGATCAGTTTCTGGCAGGCTTTTGGATGGCTGATATAATTTTCCAGAGGTCTAATTAAAACATAGAGGGCATTTGGATTCAATGCCCACAAGTCACACATTGCACGAGCGCCAAGATGGAGGAGGAGAAGGAGAGCTACAACCAAGAGGACGTGGATCGGGCGCTGGCACGTATCGCCGCCGGAGACAAGAAGGCTGCGGTGGCGAGGTCCGCGCCTGTGCCCCTGCGCACCCTCTTCCGGCTCGCCAAAAATGCTGCTGATGGTGGCAGCACTGGGCCGTTGCGGCCAGGTGCAAAGCCCTTTATGCCGGCGGAGCTGGAGCATGATCTGGCTGAGTGGATTGCTGCCATGCAGTAATCATGCCCATCGCCCGGCGGGACATCATTGCGAAGGCGAGCGCGATGCTCGCAGCTGCTACTGGGTGGGTCATGTTCACCGGCTCTACACCTACCGTGATGATGTCCGGCGGCTGGTGTCGCCGTTTTCTCCAGCGCCACCCCATCCTCACCAACAGGATCGCGCAGTGCATTGTGGGCGTGCGCAACGCCGTGGACGAGAGCGGCGTGTCCACGCTGTTCTACATCAATGCCGCGCGTATCTTCAACATGGACGAGAATTCGTTCATGCAAAAGACCGCGCGGCGGAAAGTGGTCGCTGTGCGCGGCCCAGCCAACGTCTGGCGCAAGGAGATGAAGCCAAGCGTCCACATGACTGTGGTGGGTGCGGTAAGTGCTAGCGGCACTACGATACCCCCTCTGATTGTTGTACCAGGCGTGAGATTTTTCAAGGAGGACATAGCGGCACTACATGTAAAGGGAGCGGCAATTTGGGGGCTCCGAAAGGCTTCAGTAACACGAAGATCTTTGTGCAATGACTGACCTTCTTCGGAGAGAGCATCGCCCACCTCCCGAAGCCAGTGGCGCTAATCGTGGACAACAGTGCGACGCATATTGCTCCAGGTAAGCGGTGGTGATCTATCCTTTGTAAACATAAGTTTCTATCCCTATCGGTTTGAGCGGGGTATTGTGATGCAGAGGCGGCTGAAATCTGTGTCGAGTACGGCATCATGCTCGTTGCATTGCCGGCAAATGTGACACACCCCTTCCATCCCCTGGACCTCGTCTTGTTCAAGCCATTCAAGGACTGTGTCTATGACCTAATGCTAGAGCGGCTTTGCAACGTCAGCGATGATGTAGACTCCCGAATGGGGGGGGGCACCCAGAAAAGACCCTAGCCGGAGGTAATACACCGAGATCTACACTCCAACCGGGGTGGCGTGTATCCTTGTGAACAATCCCTGTGGGTTCGTTTGTCTTCGTAACCAGGGGTCTTCAACCGTGGATGAGTTGTCTTGATTCTTGTGGGTCGCTAGGTAGCAGGGCAGAACGTAACCTTCCTGGACGTCGCCTCTGGCAGCCTCAGATAACCAAACAATACAAACCGATACAGAGTTATATACAAACACGTAGCCCTTCCTTATTCTTTTGGACCGTGAAAGGGGCGGTCACTACTCTGTCAACTCCAGCCGGACTCCGGGATACTGGTCAATCCCGGTCGGCTTTAGCTCACACGCACCACCCTCGAGTACTGAGGGAAACTAACACAATCAATTACCTCCTATCACGCAATAGCTCTTAAATCAATACTTCCTACCCGGGGCTACTCCCCCTGTTCCCCCATGCGATGGAAGAGCGTGCGCTTCAACCCCAAGGTCGAGGTGTTCACGTTCATGTCGCGGCAGATGCGCTTCAATACGGAGGTCGAAGCCTTCACGTTTACGTCATGGCGGGAAACGGAGACCGCGGTGTCTAAATGCATGCTGTGGTAGGTTATTATGCTAAATACACTAGGTTAATATATGTATCAATTTTCGATTCGCTGAGCGGGTCGCAACCAGCCAGGCGGAAAAAGTAACGCGCATGCAAAAACAAACGTCAAACCTTCGCTACCACCGCCACAGTGCGCGACGTACTGAGTCCACCAGCGTCACGACCGGATCTGTTGTAAATGTACTTGTGCTGCGGGTTATTGCTAAAGAGGCATTAAGCTCAGGTTACGTGTAATACTTAGGATGCGCTTAATACTAATGTTGCTGTATGTTGCACTAGATTGCAGGAAAGCGCGAAGTCGAGCAGACGCCAGAAAAAAAAAACGCCCTGGCGCCGTTTGAGCTCAGCTCTGCAGTGACGGTACCCTCCACCAGCAAGAAGCAACGCGGTCACGCGCGGACTCAAGCGCGCGGCGGTGGCGAAGATTTTGCATCCGTGCTGCTGCGCTCTGGTGATGACCCTCCGGAGGCAAAGCCGTAATACAGCCCTGTCGTCAGGGCGTTTCCGTCGACCAGTAACCGCTGCAAAAGGCTCTCCTCGCAGCACCCGGCTCCCATATCTGTCAACTTCGAGATGATAGAGCTATTGTGCGCGAACCGTAAGTGCTGGGATGCTCGCATACAAATGGACATAGGAATTGACGTAGTGATTAGACGGGACCTTAAGGCCAATAAAATACCTAGTGAACAGTTCGTTAGCGGCATCGGTTTCACGCCCTGTCCTAAATGTGATGACTTCGACCTCCGTATTGAAGCGCCTCTACCGCGACATGAACGTGAACGCTTCGACCTTGGGGCTGCGGTGTACATGCCGCGACATGATCGTGAACTCCTCGACCTTGGGGTTGAAGCGCACGCGCTTCCATCGCATGGGGGAACAGGGGCTTGTTGTCGGCGGACCATGGAATCGGCCGAAAAGGCTTACCGTGTTTGGTTGACGGAATAACTTGCGCGAGCCCGGTCAGTAGGTCGACCGTACATCTCCTTTTGACCTTCTGGTCCGCCGAGTGAGTAATCTGCTGCCCCCCTCGCGCTCTTCGCGGTTGCGCTTGATCTTTTTTTCTGCTAGTGCTGTTCACGTTTGTTCATTTGTTCTTTCCGCGTTCGCGCGGCTATTGTACTAGCCCCGGCATTGAGTAGAAATCGGCCGTCAGTTGGCCATATCGCACTTCTTATGGGTCAATAAAATATACAGCGCGCGTTTGTTTGGCACTTGCGGTAGTTGCAACGCGCATGCGCCGGTGTACCTTTCCACAAAGTCACTGTGTTTTACGACGGTCGTCGGTCTGGAAGTTATGTGGATTTTAGATCCAGAGTTTCTTCGGAGGCACGACTCGACCTAAACTTACGGTAGTACTTAATACGTAACATGCCTTAAATTACTTCGAACTTACGTTTGCAAATTTATCGAACCCAAAATAGCTGTGAAACCGAATATACCTGTGATCTCAGTGGGAATTGGCGAAGTAGAAGCCCAAAGTGCTGCAACTGCCTCTTAAACTCCATCATGAGTGGTACGTGGATTTGGGTGTTTACAACAATGTACTTTAACTACCTGTTATATTAAATAACCGGAATACAACGAAAAAAGCCGGTGATGTTGCTTGTGGCGGCGGCACGGGTAACATTACAACCCATCACCCAGAAAAGTTACTCGAAGCGGATAGTTAAATTAAATACTATTAAATAACCCAAGGGTGATAGAACGAATAATCCGTACTTCTCTGGTCCACCTTACTATCGCCATTGATGTTTAATGTAATCCACATAGTTCGATCTAAGCCAATCAGACATCAGTAAATTTGATTATCGCGAGGATTTCAACATAACAGGTGCTTAAACCTTGATTTGTAGGAAACGCATTGCGCACTATACAAGCGCTTAGAGGTCCTCAACCATTGCTCACGTGCTGTAAGTTATTTCCGAAATCCAATCTGAAAGTCGCAGCTAATATCGCTCAATATTCAGATAACTACGAAAAAAAACTCACTGGGTCCAAAATCTTGTTGCGAAAAGTCAAGTCATCTTCTTCTACGCGAGCAACGATTGGCTTAGAAATGGATGTTTGGTAGCAGTAAAAATAAGCTTTCGTTTGGTGGTAATTTGTTTTTACCGAAAACGAAGTAGAAATAGTGAAGTTATTTTAGTTTTCATGAAATGACGATAGTACGGTGGACCAGAGAAGTACACGAAACGCAGACCCGAGACCTCCAAGTTGGAGGCTCTAACCCATTCTCGCAAAACCACTGCAGCAGTTTGACGTCGACGCGACCAACAGCGCTACGAATTGGAGCTGTCGAACGCAGCCTGATCTCGAATTGCTGGACCCAGTCTAGAATGGCGATGTTGCCTTTAGTACATGCAATCCGCCCAATGACGTAGTGGAAGAGGCGGTCTGACCACAACAATTTGTCGGTAGCCTTAAGGGAACAGTATATATATTTGTAAAATACACAAAAAATGGGCATGTAGGATCAGTGGTCACACCTTTTCGCTAGTGGTGGAGGTAGCAATCTGTTTAGAGGTCACACTGTATCCGCAAATACCGCAATGCTGCCGGTTACTGGTCGATCAGAAGGCATTTCGTTAATGCTGCGAACAGCAGCTGCGTTGCCTTTGTATTGATTTCGCATCCGCCACTGATTGTTTAAACGATGGCTCATGTTGGTGTGGTGTAGGGAACATCAAGTTTTGTGTCACACTCCAAGGCCGCAGTGGAACAACGTACCAGGAGCCAAGTTCTACTCGGCGGGATGACCGTCCGCCGAGCTCAGTGGGCAAGAATGCGCTGATGGACCGCTGAACTCGGCTGATGGTGTCAGAAACTCAAGGCACACCGGCCCCGACCTGGTGACACGTGGCAGACCCAGTGATGAAGACCCAGCCGAGTTCAGGAAGGCACTGGACACGCTCAGCCGAGATCATGTGGAGTTCAAGCCGCCGAGCTCGGCTAAACGGCACCACGTGCCATCCAGATACGGCAATCGGGTCCAATTGAGTCCGGGAGTCGCCCAGTCGAGTCCTAGGGTCGCTCCGCCGAGTTCGCCAGGTTATCCGGACACGCCGTATCCGGCTCAGCCGAGTTCAAGGGGTTATCCGGACAGGTTATCCGGCTTAGCCGAGTTCAAGCGTCGCCGAGCTCGGTGAAGAGTCGGCCGAGATCCAAAACCGCCCACTTTCATTTGGTATTTGTATAGGAGCTTAGGAATAGTGGAGGCGCCCCTTCAGGGCGCCCGACAGAGATAACAAACAACAGAGCAGAATTTTCTAGGTCCACAACACGTGCACGCGCTTCCAGTAAGTCCCTGCACGGGCCGGATTATGTCTGCTGTCAGCACCCGAGAGGCATAGCTTGTAGGGTGCTGACTGGTAGCGCCAAGAGATTAAGGTCGGCCCGGGTTGGGCGCGTGTCTCGCCAAGCGCGAAGGAAAAGTCTCGCCACCGCTGCGAGCCGGTGTTCCCGTACGTCCCGGGCACTGATTGCTGAGTCGAGAAGCCTTTGCTCTCGGCGACCCGTAAAAGCCCGCGAGGGCCGTCGTCCGTCCTTTGGCGGAGGGCACGGGATTTCTAATCCCGGAGTCAGGTAATTCAGCTGGTTTCCGTGATTGACTGGCTTGGGGTACTTGGTCTCGACGAGGACGAGACATCACTGTCCCGGAAGGGCTGAACCGCTGGGGGACATCTCAGCGCAGGCCAACAAGGGCCGACTAGCTCGGCTGTTGTTGTGTTTGTAGCTAGGGTGCCACATCTGACGATTTTGTGCGTGCCACTACACCACAACTGGTGCCGCGACCCGGGAGCAGGGTGGTTTGTTTTCGTTGGTACCAAGTCAAGCAAGTTTCGAGTACTGAGCAAGATGGTCAAGGGGAGATCTTTGCCGAGCTGGGCCAGCCCAGCGACGGCTGGGGGTTCGCTTCACACGAAGCCGAACTCAGCTGGCGGAAGGATCGCCGACATGACGATGGAAGCGGTCCCAACCGTTCGGTTTGGCGACGACCGCACCCAAGACCGAGGAAGAGATGGAAATATCGGAGATTAAGATGAATAATTGAAGAAAGCCAAGTTGCTCAGCGGGGTAGCTGAGTTCTCGCTGCATGTTGGGCGCATGGAGAAACCTCGACGAGCCCAACAAAACCTCGCAGCCGCGCTCGGTGACGATGCGGACGACGACAGTCAAGCCGTCGCTCCAGGGGACCGTCCGCCCCTGATACAACGAGCGACGAGGGCATCCAGCGCGAAATGCCCGAGTTGGGATTCGATGCTGAACGTCTCGTGGGAAACCTTTCCACTCGACTAGGGGCAATCGAAGAAATGTGAAACCCGTCTGCAAATGGTGCAAGTTGCAGATGCGGTCTAAGGCTATTGCACCAAAGTGATGATCCGCCGACTCAGTGAAGACAGCAGGCTGGGTCGAGTCGAAGAATGATACTGCGTCAACTGTATGGATTATATGAATTACATGATATCGCAATGGAGTGAGCGAAGATGGAGCTGGAAAGCAAGAAGCCCATTCGCCGGGTTAGCGTTGGAGTCGGCGCGAAGTCTCAGCCGAGTTGCCGAGCTGAGCGGTTAAGCCCAGCTGGTCTGACAGCGACCCAGTGAAGAAGCTGAGGGAGGTGATGGTGCGTCTGCACAGATTGAGCGAGTCAGCCGTCGATGCCGAAGCTGTGTTGACTCGTCACTGGGTCCATGAGCACGCTACCCACTGGGGCACTGTGTGTGATATGCGGCGGTACGATCGACACCCTTGGGTACGACCGCCGGGACCTCCGACCAAGTCGATGAACGATCTTCCCGTTGTGCGCTCAAGCCGAATTGGAGCGCAGGTGTGCTGACGCGGAGCTGTGCTGATATGGAGCCACGCTCAAGCAGGAAAGCCGAAGCGAAGTCGAGTTCGCACGATGTTCCAGTGAGGCCGTAATCACTCCATGTTTACCGAGAGGCGGCTAGCTGAGTCGGTCGATGCGCGGCGGCGGTGAACAAACCGAAGTTGCAGCAAAGCTGGATTTGAGCAAAGCTCAGCGGAGGCACGCTGGGCAGGCGCGTCGCCGAGAATGTCGACGTGCCAGCGCTCTCGAACGGGAGCCGAGTTGATCCGTAGCTGAGCAGAAGCAGACACCTGCTTTGAAGATGGACTCCGACTTCTCTCGATCCGACGTAGGGCTACCATCGAGTTTATCTGCGGTCAGCCTGAAGCCGAGTCGGTGAAATCGCCGAGTCACGGCGTCGCAAAGGTGTACCCAACATCCAAAGCTGGACTGAAGAGGAATGGATTTCACGCGGCCGCGGTCGTATTCACATTGAGCCAACATGAGCAGCGCTTGGTCAGGGATCGAGCATAGCCAAGTCGAAACACCCCTTCAAAGCGCTGATACTTCCGCTAAGGGACAGAGCTGGTCAGGCAGCCAGCTGTGTCGTTCGCTCAGTCGAGCTTGCCTCTCACCATCCTCAACTGGGCTAAGCTGAAGCGGAATCAATTCCAGGTGAACGTGAGTCGCGCTAGACCCGGGTTGCTTCGTGGCAGAGCCACAAAACATGGGGATCAAGTGGTGCCTAGGCGAATTGCAGCAGAGGTTTGTCTTGAATCCGAGCTGAATCGGGATCAGGTACAAGTGCAGCCGAGGTCAGCACCAACTGAGTTGAACCACAGTCAAGCTGAAGCCGAGATGCGTTCAAGCAGAGCCGAGTTGAAGCGAGACAGTGCACTCTGCGTGGAAGTAGTTTGACACCGAGATGTCGTGAAGCCGAGTTCAACCAAGCCGGAACGGAGCCGAGTTCGAGCAACGCTTCGAAGAAGCGCTGGTCGTTGGAGTGGAGCCGATTGAAGAGCAACCTTGCTGAATCAAAGCCACGATCAAGTTGGGCCGCTTCGCGTCCAGTTCCAGTGGGAACGCATACATCTCGGTCTTGTGCCCGGTTCTCGTCGGATTCCAGCCGAGACGAACTAGGTCGAGCCGACGTTATGCGCAGCCGAGTCCGAGCAGAGCCGAGCTGAAGCGAGGCTGAGATCACGCTGCATCCTAATGTGGTCGCGTTCGCACTGGGTTGCTGCGAAGCCGAGAACATTGGAGTACGATCAAGCTGGAATGGGATGCCGAGTTCCAGTAGTGCGACGGGTTGGATGGCGCCAATCTGAAGTGTACTCACTTCAACGGAAGGAAACACTGGGCTGAGTTGCGGTACGCCGAGTTTCAGTGAGATCGCGTTCGGAAGTTCGCCTAGTTGAGTGCTGGTAAACGCACCATGTTCCGATTGGAGAGCGCTCATGCCGAGTTCGAGGTGTAGCCGAGCTGAGGCTGAACACGCTTCACAGCTGAACCGAAGAGACTGAATTCAAACTGAGTTTGGACGCTGCCGAGCTCGCGGCAAGCCGAGTTGGAATGTGATCGAATGAAGTGCTGTTCTAGTCGAGCTTGCCCACCACCATCCCAACCAAGCTGAGCCCAGTCGGGGTAAGCTGGTCTAACAGAGCGGGAGACATGCCGAAGTCAAGATCCGTTGACCACTGAACCCAGCTCGGCCCGTTCAGAACAACTCGACTGGAGCATCAAACGCATCAGGATCGCCTTGTTCGGCTATAAAATGACACAGCAACGGTGAGAGCTAACTCAACGCACCAAAGTGAGTGGGGCAAACACTTACCAGGCTAGTTGAGCCGATCAAGCGGAGGTTGTGTTCAAGTCCAGCCGAGTTCAAGGTCAGCGGATAGTAGCTAGCCGTCAGGACAGCCGAGTTCGGACACAGCTGAGTTCAACTTGCTGCTGCACTTCTCGCCAATAAGCTCAACTGGGGTGGATTTCGAGCTCAGCGCGGCCCGATCGGGGAAGCGTTTCTTGACCCGCCGAGTTCCCGGTGCCTTGTAGCACGCCAAGACAACTATCAGGCTCCACTCGACGCACCGAAACGAGAGGCACGTGCTTACCGGGTCAGCCGAGTCGCTGGCAGCATCCATGGCTGCTCATTTTGACGGAGACAGAGATGCTCGGCTTCGTCGGTATTGCAGCCAATCGAGCACTTCCCCGACACCTGCGTCACCTACTCGCTTCGCTGCGACAGACCCAACATCACCGCTAGTACTCCGAGCTTCGACAGGGGCACCAGCTGACTTCGTATGGTTCAGTCCCTCCTACCGGCTGCCACGCCGAGACCACCATCCAGGTTGATTCGCTGCTGAAGTGATCCGACGACGGGGCTTGGTGCGAGCGATAGGGGCACCTACATGTGTCCAGACTCATGAGGCGCTGAGTCCACGCATCAGACAAGGCCTATACCAAAGATCAAGGCTCAAGCTAGTCTCACCTTCACGGAACGAGGGCGTCGAGCTGGTGTTACGGGCGTTTCTGGCCACTCGAATTCGGGAAATGTGAACTCAGAGTGTTTGCAACAGATCTGATTGCACGAAATCAAGCGTGTGATACATCCCGTTGGCCAGGCCACTCACCACTCCGGCTCGTAGCATGGCCGGGGCAGTTGTGGTGTAGGGAACATTAAGTTTTGTGTCACACTCCAAGGCCGCAGTGGAACAACGTACCAGGAGCCAAGTTCTACTCGGCGGGATGACCGTCCGCCGAGCTCAGTGGGCAAGAATGCGCTGATGGACCGCTGAACTCGGCTGATGGTGTCAGAAACTCAAGGTACACCGGCCCCGACCTGGTGACACGTGGCAGACCCAGTGATGAAGACCCAGCCGAGTTCAGGAAGGCACTGGACACGCTCAGCCGAGATCATGTGGAGTTCAAGCCGCCGAGCTCGGCTAAACGGCACCACGTGCCATCCAGATACGGCAATCGGGTCCAATTGAGTCCGGGAGTCGCCCAGTCGAGTCCTAGGGTCGCTCCGCCGAGTTCGCCAGGTTATCCGGACACGCCGTATCCGGCTCAGCCGAGTTCAAGGGGTTATCCGGACAGGTTATCCGGCTTAGCCGAGTTCAAGCGTCGCCGAGCTCGGTGAAGAGTCGGCCGAGATCCAAAACCGCCCACTTTCATTTGGTATTTGTATAGGAGCTTAGGAATAGTGGAGGCGCCCCTTCAGGGCGCCCGACAGAGATAACAAACAACAGAGCAGAATTTTCTAGGTCCACAACACGTGCACGCGCTTCCAGTAAGTCCCTGCACGGGCCGGATTATGTCTGCTGTCAGCACCCGAGAGGCATAGCTTGTAGGGTGCTGACTGGTAGCGCCAAGAGATTAAGGTCGGCCCGGGTTGGGCGCGTGTCTCGCCAAGCGCGAAGGAAAAGTCTCGCCACCGCTGCGAGCCGGTGTTCCCGTACGTCCCGGGCACTGATTGCTGAGTCGAGAAGCCTTTGCTCTCGGCGACCCGTAAAAGCCCGCGAGGGCCGTCGTCCGTCCTTTGGCGGAGGGCACGGGATTTCTAATCCCGGAGTCAGGTAATTCAGCTGGTTTCCGTGATTGACTGGCTTGGGGTACTTGGTCTCGACGAGGACGAGACATCACTGTCCCGGAAGGGCTGAACCGCTGGGGGACATCTCAGCGCAGGCCAACAAGGGCCGACTAGCTCGGCTGTTGTTGTGTTTGTAGCTAGGGTGCCACATCTGACGATTTTGTGCGTGCCACTACACCACAATCTCGTCACGAAGCATGGTAGGCGAGAGATTATCCACCAAAATCTTGGTCCTCTGCTTTGGGTCTACAGACTCATCCGCTGTATCAAGACGGACGTCGATGTTCTAACCAGCGGAGGAATAAGTTTCCTCAGTTCATCACTCATCAGCATAATGCCGAGCAAGTTCCGGAGCGCAAACGACGGCTGATCGTCGTAGACTATCTTGCCGGTTAAGAACGTTGCACACGTCGAGTTGGCATTTTTGTCGAAGTTTGCCAGTAATTTCGGGAGCGCGTGGGGGATAGTATTCGGAGGTTTGAAGTGGTCGCGGCATGTTGTATTCTCCGAGCACATTTCCAAGAAGCGATCGCCAACTTTACCAAAGTCGACGCCGCGTCTTGACAGATACATGAACTTGTCACCGGCCGCCCCCGAAGCCGTGGCGACGCCGTCCAACACGTACCCAGTAACCTTCGCAGGATTCAAGTGCATGATCCGTTCCAGTAGAATCGTTCCGTAGCTGATGCCATACAGAATAGTAGAGGCTCCGTTCGTGTAGTTCGAGATGAAGGTCACGACGTCATTGGCTGCACTCGTCGTCGAGAATGAAGCAAGGTCGCCGTACTTGTTCTATAGAGATTGAGCGCACGCCGGGACTTCGGCAGGGTTGGGCTCGTTGTGTGGAACCTGGCCTCGCCAGACATGGCTACATTAACAGCCTCAGCAACGGACAGCACGCGATCCTGCTAGGAGTCGCCGTGCCACAGGTCGTAGCGCTAACGGCTGACCTTTGCATGTGTAGCTATAGGCAGCTCCTTTGAATACAGCACTATCGATTTCACTTGGAACAGCGCAAAAGACTACAAAGTATACTTTAGTTGCGTGCAGTTTGGAGCCGATAGTCAACTGCAAGCAACGATGTCGCGCTTTCGACTGGAGAGTGACGGCGACGCCGTGATGACAGTGCCCCAGCCGATATTCGAGGTCGTCTTACCGCCGAAACTCGAGGCCTGGGACCAAGCGTCGTTGGTCACATGGAGAAGAGCGCGTGAGCAGTATGAAGAGACTGAAAGAGCGGTGTCAGTGGTCTGGTGAAGATTACAAGCTAGTGGTGCGGGGAGTACGTACTGCTGTGGATCCGGACCTCTTCGCGTTTTTGGCGGCGTACGAGATCGGCAAGGACAACAAGGACATCACGGACGAGGACATACTAGCCAAGGTGAAGGAGCGCTGCGAAACCATGAACAGCGACTACCTTTCGAACCCTTCAGCTCTATTCTCTCAGCAATTGAAAATGGACCTCACGATTAAGGATGTACCAGATCGCGTAGCGAAGTACTTCAGGTTGTTCGAGAGGATCATTGCTGATAACGGCTTTCAGGAGAATCTCGGCCGGGGAAATGCGACGGATGACAACTATGTAGCTCGCATGATTTGCCTCGACTTTCAACCGCAGAGGGGGCGTCATCCACGACGACGGATTTTACTCGCCTCTACTCTACTATTTGATCGCATTCTCTGAGCTCTGGGAAAACCCGCTACCCGCGACGTCCGTGATGAAAGAGCGCCTCATGAACACCAGCACGGCTTCCGGTGCTTACTCGACGCCCCGACTGTACTACGCCTTCTCGAAAGAGAAGTCCCCAGCGTGCGACGAGATCGGAGGCGGGGATTACGCGGCAAACGGGATCTTCTACGACCACGACACAAGAGCGCTACGATCCCCAGTCATGATAGCGTCCTCCTACTGAGCAGCAAGTTGGACGCTCAGACACCACACAAGTTTGCGAAATATCTGCTGGACTCGCTGGACGGAGCCAACAAGGAGCTGGTGACGTTCAACTACTCCATTCACGGCGCGCTCAAGTGGACTCGGCTTGACCCCAACGATCCCTCGAGTCCGACCTGAGGGTTGAAGCTGCTTGCGTCGTACGTTAGCAGTGGCGGTGATCTGAAGCGTCTGGACAAATCCTGCGTGGACAAAATGCCGGCCTTGAATCTCACCGTGTCCAGCGACTACCAGTCCGGCTACTTCAGCACCGACGACGTGTACAACGGCGATTTTGATGAAAGCCTCAGCTCACCTGAGGAATCTGAAGGACTGAACTTCAGTCACTGAAGTAGTCTAGCTACATGCAGATGGCTACACAAGTACTGCACTTTTCAGCTTCGAAGACCGGATAACATCCACTTTTCTGATAAATTCATTCAGCCAATCACAGGAGCTCCTGACTTCTCGGCCAATGAAAAAGCTAGCCCAGTCCCCAAAATCGTGCCGTCGCAGCAATGCACCATGGTGCTCATGGTCAGCTTCTGCAGGTCCCCTTCGTCACGATAGGCGACGCCGACGGTCTCAGGTATTATACCTATCAAACCCCCACCCACTCCACCATCGTTAACGGCAATTTAACTCGGTTCTAACGCCTTATCGTTCAGTAATTCAGCGGCGGAATTCCAGAGTCTGGACACTCCGCGGACTGTACAGCTCCATACAAACACCAAGCCCGGGCAAAGTGTACGCAGCGGGGACGATCTCCAATGGGCATCCGAAGACGGGAATCCTCTACTGAACAGGATCCAGAGCAACGTGGCTCGATCCAATAATGGGGTGGGCGCGGCTAGACCACCGAGAGGTCGGATGCTGTCCACCGCCATGTTGCTGGCCTTGAGTTTCTTCACGGTTGGCAGTGGGCCCGAAGGCGGCGAGTCAGTGATTGTAGCTGCTGGGCCCTTGGTAGGGCTGGCTTCGCTGATATTTTTTCCGGTCGTGTATTTCTTCCCGATGGGCTTCATGGTCGCGGAATTAGTGAGTGCTATCCCCGAAGCTGGAGGACATGCGTACTGGGTTGCATTGGCTTTCGGACCGGCATGGGGGCTTCAGGCAGGCTTCTGGGCGTGGGTGGGAAATTGCATGCACTGTGCTGCGTATGCGTCGATGGGTATTAGCTCCATCTATCAGGCTGCTGGTTGGAAGAACATGCCGGTGTTGGAATACACGATGCGAGCTGGGCTGAGTATGCTGCTGGCGCTGCCGAGCTTCTTCCATCTACGAGTCGTCAGCTACGCGGCGGGGTCGCTCATCGCATTTGTATT
The DNA here is from genome assembly GCF_000149755.1 of Phytophthora sojae. Classification (NCBI taxonomy): domain Eukaryota; phylum Oomycota; class Peronosporomycetes; order Peronosporales; family Peronosporaceae; genus Phytophthora; species Phytophthora sojae. Next base: position 8,650,724 of record NW_009258115.1, read on the forward strand.
GATACCGTACCTGGTAAGTGAAATTGATGTTCGGAGGCAATCATTATTATGAGGCTGAAGGTCTATATTTCTCTTGTGTGTGCAGTTGGTTGCTGTCTGGAGCGCCGTACAAGCCGATGATTGGGAAAAGCTGCGTGAACTTCCTGACACTGCTCTCAAGGATGAGAACACAAATCTGGGCTATGAAAATCTCGTGACGGCGCTTGTCTGGAACTTCAACGGCTTCCAGAACCTGTCCGTCTTCGCGAATTGTGTGCACGATCCGTCCCGCACATTTCGCCGTGTCATCCTTATCACGCTCGTACTGATTCCATTATCATACTTCGTGCCCATTTTCTCTGTTATCGCTTTGAGCGATGCAGACTGGAAGACGTGGACAGGCTCCGGGACTGCAGTCTACAATGCGGCCAAGCATTTGGGTGGCTCCATGTACACCGCCTGGATTACTGTTGTGGCACTCGTATGCGAGGCGGGGCTCTACATCGGTGGTTTACTGTGCAGCGTGCATTTGGCGTGCGGTATGGCTGAGAAGAACTTCGCGCCGTTCTCTCTTCGCTTATCAGGGATGGCACGACCAAACGTCCATGGCATCGACCACAGTGTGCTGTTCTGCAGCCTCGCAATTATCCTCATCGTGGTGGCCATCACGATCAAGGACATGATTATGATATCCAATGCGTTGGCTGGACTAGAGACCATGATACTCATCGCTGCTGCAGTGCGACTACGCGTGACGATGCCCGATCTCCCTCGCTCGACTTATATATGTAGGAGATCACGCTTGCTGCTTACGTCTTCAGCATTATTGGTGCCGTTTGTTGTGTCTGGCTTCGTCATCGTCTGGGCCTTCGCAGCGCTCATCCCAGCCGCGCTCACCGGTGTATTCCTCTTCAGCGGGCTTATTTACGGCCTGCAAACTGATCTCAAGGACTTCCGACGCACGTACGAACCCGTGCGTACAATTGAAACTGCTTAACCTGAGCTAAACAGCAAAAACAAATCGTTTCCACTACAAACGACTTAGTGAAGTATGTATTATCACCATACTCAGTCTGTCTTGCGCTTCTTGCGCGTGGAGCGACGCAGTTGAGGCTTGTCTTCATCCTCCACAACCTTCTCGTCAACCTTCGGCTCCTTCTTCTTCCTCTTGGTCTTCGGACTGGCCTTCACTTTTGCTTTTGCCGGTGTCGCCGCCTTTGCCTTCGTCTGCTGCAGTGCCGCCTTTTGTTCTGCAGCCGTGCGCGTGAACACGAAAGTGTCGTCACTGGAAGCTGCACTCGAGTACTTGTAGCCTTCGAGATCGAAGCCCGTGATCCCCTCCAGCGAGTCCACTCGCTTCTGGATCAGATACCGACACATGAGTCCTCGCGCGCGCTTGGCATACACCGACTTGATCTTGCCGTCGTCCTTGAAGACGCAGTCGACCACCGAGATTCCAGCCTTGTCCAGCGCGTCACGGGGCAGACTCTTGAAGTATTCCTGCGACGCCACATTGACCAGCACCCGCTGCTTCTTCTCGTCCTCCTTGGCCTCCTCGTCACTGAAAAGAGCGTCCAACTCGGACACAATTGTGTCCCCCCAGAACTCGTACAGGTCCTTCCCGCGCTTGTTGGCGAACTTCTGACCCATTTCCAGTCGATAGGGCTGGATCAGGTCTAGCGGTCGCAGAACTCCATACAGACCGCAGAGGACACGGAGATGGGTCTGGGCGTACTCGAGGTCCGACTCAGACAGGTTATGAGCCTCCAGACCCTGGTACGCAGGCCCGTTGAAGGCCAGCGCCGCCTGCTTCAGGGTTTCGCGAGGGCCGGAGGCTTTCGTGGCCGTCTCGGACACGTCGAAGGACTGGAAGCGGTCGTAGTTGAGCTTGGCCAGCGCGTCGCTCACTCCCAATAGGGACTTGACCTTGGCTTGGGACAGAGCGCGCAGCTGCGAGATCAATTCGTGCGCGTCGGACAGCAGTCGTGGCTGGGAGCATTGCGAGATGCGGGAGGCCGACAGGTCCAGCGTCTTGGCCGGGGACAGCACGTACACGAGGCGAGCGGAGGACATCGCCACCAGGCTTTCAAAAAGTGTTTACAACTCCGACTCGCAGTAAGTACGAAAGGCTACTGCAGAGCTTGATGGCACCGTTGTAACTTAGCATGAGTTTCGTACATGTAGTGCCAGTAGAGCTGCTCTGGACGGGCACTTAGAGACCATCAGGGCTGGATGGACATTCAACTGCCGTTTCGGATATCGTTCGGCAGATAAATGTGATACTGAGTCCTCCTTTTGAAGGTCTACCCGCGGGGTGATCTAGTGGATTTATCACCAAACTAAACGCAAGAATGCATGATACTTGAGACTGCATACGCATCTCCCACTTGGCGCTAGCAAGAGCTGTTGAAAACTCTCGGTGGGCCCGTGTCATCATGGAGTACATGGAGCCATGTCTGCTTCAGATTCCGACGTTGAAGTGGCTCCACTATGGCGCGCATATCGTCGTCCTCTTCCGCACCATCTGATAGGTTCAAACTAGCCCCCGCCAATCAGATCGCCGTATTCCGACCTTGAAACCCCCTCGCTGACGGGCGGGCGCAGCCTCCGCGCACTTTCGCATCAGCGCCAAGAACTCCACTTCTACTAGTCCCCAAGACGCACAAGCACTTGCGTTCACTCCCCCATCATCTGCTCTATCTGTTGGTGGCGGAATCACCCTTTAGCCCCCTCTACAAGTTGTAAAAATCCCAATAATGTCGGGAGTCGAGCAGCCGCTGCTCTCGGTGGCGTCTAGCGGCGGATCCGCGTCCTGCCAGGCGCCGCAGTCTCAGCGCACGCGCTTCCTGGATCGCCGCGGTCGGTTCAAGCAGTCGCTCGGCCGCTTCAAGTGAGTGGAAGTATTTTTTTTAAGCTTTTAGTTAGTGGAGGGAAAAATCTGACAAATGTTGGTGCGTGGCTCTCAGCATCTACCGCAAAGGCGGAGACTGGCGCAAGATCTACTGGGACGACCCGTTCCACACGGTGATCAACACGCGCACGTCGAGGATCATCTGGGGCGTCTTCATTGCGGTGCGGTTGCTCTACTTTGTTTGTTTGGACTGTGGTATTGGGCCCTAAACTTTTTTGTTGGTGGTGGTACAGTACTTTTTCATCATTTTGTTCTTTGCTCTGGCGTACCTGGACGTGTCAGTGCGTCACCCGACGTGTCATGTGGGCCTTTCGAGCATCATGGAGGCCTACGTGTTCTCGCTCGAGACCATTGTGAGTTTTTTTGTTTCTTTACTAATTAGATATATACAAGTGGGTGCTAACTGAAATGCATCCGGTAGATGACAATTGGATATGGTGCGCCAACTGACGACATTTTCTACGGCGGATGCACATCCATCGCTACGCTTTTGACTCTTGAGGTAAGTGAACTATTGCGATGCATAAGCGTCCGTTTGGTACTCGGAAACCGACATTGTGTTGGATGGAATTTTGCAGTCATTTGCTGGAATCATCCTGGATTCGGTCTGCATTGGCATCTTCTACGCTCGCTTCTCCCGTGCCAACGTGAGTTTGCTGCATTCTGCTATGCTTCTTGTAAGAGGTTCCAACTGAAATTCTTGTGTATCGTAGCAACGGGCAAACACCATCATGTTTTCGAACTCCGCGGTGATTCGCAAGATCCGAGGACACTACTACTTCATGTTCCAGACCTGCGAGCGACGCAAGCACCAGCTCGTGGAGGCTCACGTCCGTTTGTACGCCGTTCGCCACGAGGCTGAGGACGACAGCGACGAGCCCCACGACTTCCTGTTCCAGTGCCACCAAATGCGCGTGCAACAGCCTGACGACGACTGCGGCGCGATGCTGCTCATGGTGTTGCCTCAGGTGGTCGTGCACCGTATTGACCAGTGGAGCCCGTTGTTCCCTCCCGAGTGTCTGCCACGAGACGGTGGGGATTCCAAGACTTGCGCTAGCTACCCGGATCCGACACAGCGTCAGGTGGACATCGACAACGGTAATCGCGATGGTGGTCTACCAGGTGCGCCAAAACTTTACCAAGAACCTACTAAGGCGCAGATCATGAATCACTTGCGCAGAAGTGGATTGGAAGTCGTGGTGATTTTGGAGGGTATCGATAGCTCCACTTCCAACACCATGCAGGCTCGCAATTCGTACACTGACGATGACATCGTGTGGGATGCTACCTTCGAGCGCTGCGTGATCAAGACGTCCAGGGGTCTCTGCATCGACTTCGACCGCTTTCACCTGCTAAAGCCAGCGCCGATGGATGCAAAACGGTGCGTCATGCCATCCCAATTTTGAGAGCTGTGTATCGGGGGTGTACAGCGAAGATAGCACTTGTCACGCGGGTAGCTATTAACCTCACGAAAATACACATTTTTCACCGTGTATATATTATATATAATTGTTCTTTGCACTTTAACCCTGAGCTCGACGCAGAAGAAATGTTCATGGTTTACGTTTTCTTCAGCATCACCGTACCTATAGTACCAATGCTCAACTACTTGTGCCGTGATAGCGTCCCAAGTGTCTTTCGTTTCCCCTCCTCTGCCCAGTATTCGACGACGCGTTTTCGCGGGGTGTCGATGCGGACTTCAAACTAACTACGGATAGCCGGTGGCTAAGCGATCCTGTGTGATCAGCGCGAGTGCCGCTCAATACACTCTGGTTGAAAGATCGCAGCTGTAGATTTTGCTCACAATTCTTTCGAGCTATTATGGAGGGGCCTGGCAATTGTGTTGGGTGTGCTGACCAAAGAAGTACTTACCCGTAACCTTAAAGTTCACGCTACCACTTCAGTGCATTAGCTACATGTACATACCATAGTTGCTCGAGCCGGGCAGCCCGACCAATTGTGCACCGTGCCATTGCCGTTCCTCGGAGAGGAACCCATGAAGGACGACGAGGCACAGACAAACAGACACCCTTACTATTACTAATCGGTCACCAGCCACGCGATACGGATTCGTGTACGGCAACTGCAGAGGATCAAGTCCGATACCTTCACAGCATTACGAGAACATGTAAATACATGCACTTACCTACCTGGTACTTCTCAAATTGAGGCTTCCTCGTTGGTAAGAAGATGTTATCGAGTCGATGCTTCCATGTTGGATGCTCCCACAAGTTTCGGGTCTGTGTTGTCGTCATTACGGGGGTGGATACCGTACAGAGACGTCTTCGTCCGTGTTGTCGTGACCAGGCAATGAGAGACAGCAGGTGGCCACTTTTGCTGTTTGTAAGTGTGGAGAGTGGGCGGTATCAGCACACCACCCTCGCTCGTTGTTCGAACGCTCCGCCCTCGTCGCCGACGCCCACGCAAAAGCGAGCGAGTAGCCAACTCGTCTTGCTCCACTTGCTGAACAAACACTGTAATACTCGACCAGCTTACCCGACGTGACTGCTCCACGACTAGGCAAAGCTCAGCATAGCATCATGCGAAGATCCATGACGCTCACCAGCGTAACAGACCAAATCAGACCAAAGAGTCATGCTCTCGTGGCATTCCCATACAAACCCGCAGTCTTTTCACCAACGCCAGCGTCTGTCCTCTACGCTGTCAATTTGTTTGGCGTTAGAGAGATGGGTAAGTTTGCGACTTACAACTCGACGCCGCCACTATGGAAAACTCTATGCGAACAGCAAGACGTTCAGGAACTTCAGGAACAGAAAGCAGACGCCTAGATATGCACTGGTCAATGGCGTGCCTGGACTGCCCATTGCTCGCACGGTCGTTGCCCAAGGCCACGAGGGCCACATGGCTGGCCAATGTCCCGCGACCGACACTTGGCAAGAAGGCGCGCGGAGCTAACGCGATTACTGGAATCGCGTTCGACTATCGAAGGCTCACCAAGGTACAGTAGCAGCTTATATCATCTTAGCGTGTAGAATGAGACTAACGCCTGAGTATCTTTCTTGCAGAGATAGATATCCTAGGCATCCAGCATGAAGTTCACGTCCTTCGCCGCGTGGGCGGCAGTGCTCCTGGCTGCAGTAGTCCAGGCCGATGGCTCCTCTTCTTCAGCTTCTTCGTCTCCCTCTGCATCTAAAACAACAACCACAACTACGTCCAAGAACTCTACAGGCACTACCTACCCGACCAAGTCGGGTATTGAGATCTGGGTGGACCCGGACACGCCCAAAGACCGTCAGACGTACACAAGTTCTCGTGGCCGCAAGTGGGACCTCGTCATGAGCGACGAGTTCAACATGAAGAACCGCAGCTTCCGGCCTGGCGACGACCACATGTGGACTTCTCTGGACAAACCCGACGGTGTGAACGGCGCCCTCGAGCTCTACTCGCACAACATGACGGGCACCAAGTGCGACGGCGACGACTGCTACTTCTTCATCGAGGTCAAGGACGAGGTGGACCAGATCCACGTCTACAACATGTACACGAACCCGCCCGGATACCAGGACGTCGACTTCTTCTACCGCGCCGCCATGGTGCAGTCCTGGAACAAATTCTGCTACCAAGGCGGCATGCTCGAGGTGAGCGCGCAGCTCCCCGGCGCCGTAACCAAAGAATCAGGCAACCCGGACCTCGCGCTCGGTGCTTCAGGTAAAGTCCAGTCGACCAGGTACTACCCGACGTGGCCCGGTATCTGGATGATGGGAAACTTAGGAAGGGCTATCTTTTCCGCGTCGACGAACCGCATGTGGCCATTCTCCTACAACCGCTGCGAGCCCGACGTGTTCAACCCGGAGAATCAGCGTATCAGCGCCTGCAACGACAACCCGGGCTACGGTATGCACCCGAACCAAGGCCGTGGAGCTCCTGAGATCGATATCCTCGAAGGAGGAGGTCTGGCCATCTCGTCGTCGCTGCAGATTGCTCCCGGTATGCCGGACGACTACCGACTATTCCCCGCTGACCCTGACGGAGCCGATGTGGCCAACCCGTACTGCGTGTTCACGTACGACTGTAAGACGCCCGGCGCCAACATGATCGACGTCCCGACCGCTTACTACCAGAAGGAACGCGGCCACAGATCCTGGTATCAGGGACTTCGCTACGCGTCCAACAACTTCTGCGCGCAGAACGCGACGGAAAAGCAAGACTACACCACGGTGGCCGCTTCCGTGAAGTCTGGCATCAAGGAGAACACGTGCACGCCCAAGACGTGCCCCGCGTCCAAAGACGCCAACAGCGACTTGAGCTTCATCGACGACACCAAGAAATCCCACTGGGGCATCAACTCGAACGGCACGTGCTTCCCCATTATGAACTCGTACACTGGAGCTTACCTGTGCGACCCGGACAACACCGACTCGCACTGCTTGAGCCCTCGCAACTCCACGACGCCCAAGACGAACTCGATGAGCGCGTTCAACTATCAGATGGACGCCATTTCATCGAACTGGCCCATTCACTTGGGCGGGTATCTGGATTACCTCGTGTACCAAGTCGAGTGGGTCACGGGCGAGAACGGCTACGTGCGTTGGATGCTGGACGGCAGCCCCATCTTCGAGGTCACCACCGACGCGTTCTCGAACGTCCCGCAGAGCTCCAAGAAGGACAACCCGCAGAAGGTCATGCTGGAGGAGCCCATGTACCTCATCTTCAACGTGGCGCTGTCGAGGTCGTGGGGTACGACGCCGCCCAACCCTGGCGCTGAGTGCCGCGGCGACGGGAACGACCCCGTGGCCAACGCCATCTGCGATGCCTTCCCCATGTACATGAAGATCGACTACATCCGGCTGTACCAGGACCGAGGCGACGACCTCGAGGCCGACAACTACATGACCATCGGCTGCGATCCGGCCACGCACCCGACCAAGAAGTGGATCGACGCGCACATTGACGAGTACGTGGACGACGACAACCCGTGGAAGGAAGTGTCGGGCAAGGCCTTCTGCACGGCCGACAGCGACTGCACGATCGGCGGCAACGTCGGCACGACGGCACTCAAGACTGGCAAGTGCGTCAAGAACCGCTGCCAATGCACCTACTCGACGTCGTGGGGCGGGCCGCGATGCACCACCGCCCTGGCCGGGTCCACGAGCACAAGCACCAGCAGCCTGGCCAGTCGCGCGTACGGGCCGCCCATGGGTCTGTCCATGGCTCTCGCCGGCATCATCGTCTTCCTGTCGTTCGTGTCGGTGTACATGTCGATGCTGTCGGCCAAGAAGCAGGCCGCGGCCCTGGTCAAGTCGGCCGCTCAGGCCAAGATGGCTTCGAGCATGATGGACGACGGCCACAACAACTCGACCAACCAGAGACCAAAGGACAACTACAGCCAGAACTTCGTCTAAGGTAAAGTGTAAATAAACCGCTGTGTATCTCATGCTTCGACTTGTGCGGGTTTCGCTGCTTGCTGCGTTTCGGTAGTGCTGCACAGGCATCCGGTTTTGCGTCTCTCCTGCTGTTTGTGGACTGCGAGCGAAGACTATTTTTCTAGGCAGGCGCTGTTCGTGCTCAGGTGGCTGGGATGGTGGGAAGATTCACCGCACGTGCCAGTGACAAAGGCTTTTCGAAGTCAACCAATTTGTCGCTCGGCGCTCTGACTATTCAGTTGCGGGACGAGCGGAGCGATTCTGGCGATAAGAACAAAGGCGCCCCAGTTACCAATTCGCCTCGAGGCCAGCAAGTGGAGGCAGGCGAATACACTGACAGGAAGGAAGGAAGATGCGCCTCGCCGCGGCTTTGACTGCGATTGCAGTCGCGAGCGCTGGGGCTTCAGGCAAGAACAGCTCGACGACGTCGTCGTACCCGACCAAGTCAGGGATCAAGAACTGGGTGGACCCCGACACCCTAGAGGACCGACAAACGTTCACCAGCTCTCGTGGCCGGACTTGGGACCTCGTCATGAGCGACGAGTTCAACGTGGCCAACCGCAGCTTCCGGCCGGGCGACGATCACATCTGGACGTCGCTCGATAAACCCGACGGCGTCAACGGCGCGCTCGAAATCTACTCGCACAACATGACATCGACCAAGTGCGACGGCGACACGTGCTACTTCTTCATCGAAGTGTCCGACGAGCCGCAGACGATCAAGGTCTACAACATGTACAAGTACCCCCCAGGCTACGAAAACGCCCACTTCTTCTACCGAGCTGCGATGGTGCAGTCCTGGAACAAGTTCTGTTTCCAGGGCGGCATGCTCGAGGTGCGCGCACAGCTTCCAGGTGCAGTCTCCGACAAGTCCGGCAACCCTGATCTAGCGCTTGGCAAGTCTGGCAAAGTGGCGTCCAAAGCGTACTACCCGACGTGGCCCGGAATCTGGATGATGGGGAATCTTGGTAGAGCAATCTTCTCTGCATCCACGAACCGCATGTGGCCGTTCTCCTACAACAAGTGCGAGCCTGACGTGTTTAACCCCGACAACCAGCGCATCAGTGCATGTGACGATGATCCTGGATACGGCATGAACCCGAATCAAGGCCGTGGAGCCCCGGAAATCGATCTACTGGAAGGTGGCGGCCTGGCCATCTCATCTTCGCTCCAGATTGCGCCGGGAATGCCTATGGCCTTCCGACTCTTCCCTGCAGACGCCGCAGGCGCTGACGCCACCAACCCGTACTGCGTCTATAGGTACGACTGTAAGACGAAAGGTGCCAATGTCATTGACGTGCCCACGGCGTACTTCGAGCAGGTGCGTGGACACAAATCCTGGTACCAAGGTCTCCGCTACGCTTCGAACAACAACTGCAAGCCGGATGGCAGCGCGAAGCAGGACTTTTTAACCGTGAACAAGTCCGTGGCTGCCGGTATCAAGGACAACACGTGCACGACGGATACGTGTCCGGCGTCGCTGGATGTCAACGGAGACTTGGACCTCATCGACGGGAAGGGGGAGAACCACTGGGGGATCAACACTAACGGCACGTGCTACCCCATCATGAACTCGTACATGGGGGCCTACCTGTGCGACCCGGACAACACCAACACGCTCTGCACTAAGCCACGCAACCCCACTACGCCCAAGTCCAACACCATGAGCCCGTTTAACTATCAGATGGACGCCATCTCGTCGAATTGGCCCGTGCATCTCGGAGCCTACACCGACTATTTGGTGTATCAAATGGAGTGGGTCACGGGCGAGAACGGCTACGTGCGCTGGATGCTGGACGGCAACCCGATCTTCGAGGTGACCACGGACGCGTTCTCGAACGTCCCGCAGAACTTCAACAAGACGAACCCGGTCAAGGTCATGCTGGAGGAGCCCATGTCGCTGATCCTGAACGTCGCGCTCTCCAGCTCCTGGGGCGCCACGCCGCCCAACGCCGGCAGCGAGTGCCACGGCGACGGCACGAACGACGAGACGAACCGCATCTGTGACGAGTTCCCAATGTACATGAAGATCGACTACATCCGACTGTACCAGGACCTGGGCGACGACCTCGAGGCCGACAACTACATGGCCGTCGGCTGCGACCCGGCCAGCCACCCTACCAAGGAGTGGATCGAGGGCCACATCGACGAGTACTCGGACGACGACAACCCGGTCAAGACCGTGCACGGCAAGGCGTTCTGCAAGACCAACGACGACTGCACTATTGGCGGCGAAGTGGGCACCACAAGTCTCAAGACGGGGAGCTGCGTCAAGAACCGCTGCGTGTGCTCGTCCACGTCGTGGAGCGGCCCGCGCTGCACGGAGGCCCAGTCCGACACGTCGGAGAAGTCCAGCAGCCTGTCGAAGCGCGTGTACGGCCCGCCCATGGGGCTGTCCATGGGTGTCGGCAGCATCGCCATCCTGATCTCCATCGGCTCCGTGTGGCTCGCGTCGCTCGTGACGGCCAAGGAGACGCAGAAGATGATGAAGGCCAAGGACGCCGAGCGCGAGGCCCGACAGCGAGACGCCAAGTCGGCCACGCAGCTTTCTACTGGAGGAGACTTTGACGGCAACGCCAGCGTCATCAGCCAGCCAAAGGACAACTACAAGCAGAACTTCGTTTAAAGATCCTGGATGTGATTCATGTTAGACCAGTTGACGTTGTCGGTAGACTTGTAGATTTTTTATGTTCGACTGGAATCGTGTTGTCGGATTTTCGTGTCGAAAACGTTTTACCCGTCTGCTCTTGGTGATCGGCCGTCAACAATTTTTTCGTCACCGGTCAGTCGCCGGCGGTCGAACGGCAAAATAGAGAGCAGGTGTGTGTGTGAGAGAGATCCCAGCTCTCCCACGGTCCTATGCAAGTCCCTCTACCCAACCACACGATACCGCACCTGCGTGCGCGGCAGATGTCGACTGACAATTCGCCAGCGGATGTCAGAGACTCTGACAGAGAGACAACCCACAACGGCGGCATACAGAGAGACTGCACTTTCAGATTGGCCGGCGGGGGTGACAGTTGACAGTTCCGACACTCCGACAAGTTCCGACAATTATGAGGACGGTGTCGGTGCTCGCGTGGACGGCGACCTTGGCCTCCAGCCTCGTGGCCGGCAGGAACAGCTCGACCGAGTACCCGACCAAGTCGGGCATCAGGACGTGGGTGGACCCGGAGACGCCCGCGGACCGGCAGATCTACTTGAGCTCGCGCGGCCGGCAATGGGAGCTCGTCATGAGCGACGAGTTTAACGTGGCGAACCGCAGCTTCCGGCCGGGCGACGACCACATGTGGACGTCGCTGGAGAAGCCCGACGGCGTCAACGGCGCGCTGGAGGTCTACGCGCACAATATGACGAGTACCAAGTGCGACAACGACGGCACGTGCTACTTCTACATCGAGACGGACACGGACAACGTGACCATCTCGGTCTACAACATGTACAAGCACCCGCCTGGGTACCAGAACGCGTCCTTCTACTACCGGGCCGCCATGGTGCAGTCCTGGAACAAGTTCTGCTTCCAGGGAGGCATGCTCGAGGTGCGTGCTCAGCTGCCGGGCGCCGTGTCCAAGGCGTCGAACAATCCGGATCTGGCGCTGGGCAAGTCCGGCCAGGTGACCGACACCACGTACTACCCCACGTGGCCCGGTATCTGGATGATGGGGAACCTCGGCCGAGCCATTTTCTCCGCGTCCACGAACCGCATGTGGCCCTTCTCCTACAACAAGTGCGAGCCCGACATCTTCGACCCCGTCAACCAGCGCATCAGCGCGTGTGACGACGACCCGGGCTACGGCCTGAACCCGAACCAAGGCCGTGGAGCGCCGGAGATCGATCTACTGGAAGGCGGCGGCTTGGCCATCTCGTCATCACTGCAGATCGCGCCTGGAATGCCCAGCGACTTCCGGCTCTTCCCTGCGGACGCCAAGGGAGCTGACCTCACCAACCCGTACTGTGTGTACACGTACGACTGCAAGACGCAAGGTGCAAATTTGATCGATGTCCCTACATCGTACTACGAGAAGGAGCGTGGACACAAGTCTTGGTACCAGGGACTTCGGTACGCGGCCAACAACTACTGCTCCAAGAAGAGCAGCAAGGTGCAGAGCTTCACGACCATCAACTCGTCGGTGGCCCGTGGAATTACGCAGAACTCGTGCACAACGTCGACGTGTCCCGCGTCGCTGGACGTCAATGGAGACTTGAGTATTATCGACGGTACGGGCAAGAACCACTGGGGCATCAACTCGAACGGCACGTGCTTCCCCATCATGAACTCGTACATGGGCTCGTACCTGTGTGACCCCGACAACTCGGACGGACGTTGTGCTAGCCCGCGTAACTCGTCGACGCCCCGATCGTACGCCATGGACCCGTTCAACTATCAGATGGACGCTATTTCGTCTAACTGGCCCGTGCACCTCGGAGCCTACACAGATTATCTGACCTACCAGCTCGAGTGGGTCACCGGCGAGAACGGCTACGTGCGCTGGATGCTCGACAGTAGCCCGTTGTTTGAGGTCACGACCGACGCGTTCTCCAACGTCCCGCAGAACGCCAACAACAGCAACCCCGAGAAGGTCATGTTGGAGGAGCCCATGTCGCTCATCTTTAACGTTGCTCTGTCTAGCTCCTGGGGTACGAGGCCTCCTAATGCTGGTGGTGAGTGCCGCGGCGATGGCTCGAACGAGAAGGTCAACAAGATCTGCGACGAGTTCCCCATGTTTATGAAGATCGACTACATCCGGCTGTACCAGGACTTGGGTGACGATCTCGAGGCCGACAACTACATGCAGGTCGGCTGCGACCCGGCCAGCCACCCGACCAAGGAGTGGATTCTGGGCCACATCGACGAGTACCAAGACAACGACAACCTCGTGACGGAGGTCGTGGGCAAGGCCTTCTGCGAGACCGACAACGACTGCAGCATCGGCGGCAGCTTCGGCAAGACCGACTTGGTGACCGGCACGTGCGTCAACCAGCGCTGCGAGTGCTCCTACCCGAAGTCATGGGGCGGCCCTCGCTGCACCGTGGCCCAGGCCGAGTCCACGTCGTCCAAGTCGTCGACGCGTGTGTACGGACCGCCGATCATGTTGGCGGTTGGCCTCGCCGCCCTCGTCGCCTTCCTCACGTCCATTTCCGTGTGGAGAGGCATGGAGTCGGCGGCCAAGAGGAACGAGGCGGCCATCAAGGCCAGTATGATGATGACCAAGAGCAACCCGGAAGCCCGAGTCCCCGACACGAACAGCTACGTCTCGCACGTGTCCTAAGCCGCATGTAGTCTACCAAGTCTGAATAAATATCCCCAAGGCCGTTTCGCCATTCAAAGCGTCCGTTGTCTTGTAGTTAGTCGCTCCTTCCATGGCATGTTGGGGATCAAACCTTTCGTGCAGGAATCGGTGCAGGCACTACCGGCAGCTCAACTGCGTCTGCTGGCCGAGACGCTCCGAATCGACCTCCGAGGATGCGAAGACCGCGGTGACATTGAGCGAGTACTGACCGGGTTGGTCTGTCTGGACCAAGACACCTCCCTCGGTGTCTTCCTCGCCTGGTTGCGGTCCGCAGACCTGCAACAGCACAAGAACGGAATCCTCGCCAGCAAGAAGCCCAGATTCAACAACACCTTCCTCCCAGCGATCTCCTCACCGCCTACCGACAACCAGAAGTCGAGATCCGAGGCTGTGAAGGACCACCACCTCGACGACGAGATCAAGCAGCAATTAGCCGAGCTGGAAGTGCTGGAGACGTCGTTCAAGAAGGCCGAGCGCCTGGTGCACACGGGCGCTCCGAGCTTTGAGAAGTTGAAGCAATTCTTGATGGAGCTGACGATCTTGAGAGCTAAAGAGCAGTCAGCGAGGGCTTTCCTGGTTCGACAGGCGAATGTTCTCAAAGAGCAGCACGACGAAATGCGCGCCGAGATGCTGCACTCGCGCGCTCAGTTGGATTTCTTCGTCGAGGGCTTCACGAACTTGAGGAAACGCCACGACGCGCTGCTGGAAGACGCCACTCGGATGAAGGCCGAGAGCGAGACGACTCAGGACATCTTCGTCTCCATGAGCGCGCACGATTGCTACTTCGAGCAGCTCATGAAGAATACGCTGTGGCAGCAAATGCGCGACAATGACGAGATGAAGAGGAGACTCCAGCAGGCGCACGACGATCTGGAGGCTGCGGCTCAGAAGCGAAAAGAGCTCGAGGCGCAGATTTCGCAGCTGAAGCAGCAGCGTGGGGACGCACAGAAGGACGCGTACTGCTACAAGCGACAACTTCGGGTCTGTAAAGCTCGCATGAGGAAGCTGCAACAGGCTGGAGGGGGTGTCAATGGATCATTCTTCCGAGATCAGGCCGTGGCACTACGCCAAACGGTGGCTACGCTTGTCAGACTGCTACGCGATGCAGTTGTGAGGGACACAAAGTCACCCAAGCAGACACTGAGCAAGGAAGCTCTTCGTATACTGCACCAAATTTTAACTCCAGTCGTTAGCGTATCTGAAAATGAGTCAATCTCGTCGTGGTCTCTCCGCGGAGCTGACAATCAACAGGAGCCCGAGAGTGAGGAAGTAGATGCTACCCAACCTCGAGTCATTCAACGACGTACTGATCACGATATCGATGAAGTAATACGAGGCGTTCTACTAGTGGAAGGCGCCAAGCCAACGGACGGCGCTGAGTGTGCACGGATAATGGGCGAGAAGCTGAAATACCTGCCTATCGACTTGAAACAAACGCTGGCTCAGCTTCAGCATGATGAAGAGAATCAGGCACAAGCAGCTCGGGAAGAGGAGCAACGACAACTCCAGTTGCTACTCGAACAGCAGCAACAATCGCAGCAGAGCGAAGGCCAGGGAACCGACGGACGAAGTGATACAAGCGCTGTAGTGGCTACTCCACCAACTAAAGTATCCCCCCAAACGCCAGCTCTACCCACCGTTCCAGCTACTCCTGTACCAAAACCGCCTCCTACTCTTGAAGCCTACGCCGAGCCACTCAAAAAGCACGTCTTTGACTTGATGGCAGCGCAGGGCAAACGTGGCTTCGTCATGTACAACTGGCCGTTTACAAGCCGTGACGTGAACTTGCTCACTGCAATGGGGTTGCCGGTCGACAGCGTGATCAACCTCGAGATTGGCGGCGGCGTCCAACCCCCTCCCACTGCAGCAGCCATCCCAGCCGTCACCTCTGCAGCAAAGGCTGTTCCTTCGACCTCTGCTTCCCCAGTGGTAAAGCCTAAAACTCCTGCAGTCACGTCAAAACCCGCCACAACGAGCAGCAGTACACGAGGAAAAGCCCCTACTCCAAGCCCCGCTGCTCGAGGCAAAGCTTCGCCGACCAAACCCGCTGCTGCGTCAAAGTCTCCAGCTAAACCGGTAGGTCGAACTACAGCACCAACTGCAGCAGCGAAGACTCGAGCAGCCAGCCCCACTCGTCCCGCAGCCGTGAGTTCAAAGAAACCAACCAGCTCGATACCTTCATCGCCGTCAAAGCCCAAGTCCCCAAGCGTACCGTCAAAACCGATAAAGCCTGGCTCAAGCTCCTCTCAACTGAAGCCGAAGACCTCCGAAGTGACCAAAGCCGTCAAGAAGGTGCTGACTGCAGCCTCGATGCTGCAAGGCTTGGGTGGCATTCTGCAGCCGGTGGGTCCCGCAGCGTTCCCCGCTGAGCGTGTGAACGCCATTCTGCAGGTTCTGGAGCAGCAGAAGCGCCGCAAATTGGCGCCGGTCGTGCAATGGGATGAAGCCACTCGCCGCACCAACGAGATGCTCGCCATGTGGGCCGAGGAAGTCCACATGCTCGTGCACCTCGAGCAAGAGAGTCGCAAGCCGCAGAAGCCGCAGACGCCAGCCCCGGCCAGTCCCGCCAAGTCCACTACCTCCACGTCCCCAAAACGAGCCGTCAGTCCGTCCAAAACCGGCAGCAAGTCGTCCGCAGTCAAGGCCAAAGCCCCTGTCAGTCCAACGCGCAGTAGCCCAACAAAAGCCAAGACAACTTCAACCACGGCAACTAAAGCTCGACCAGCGAAAAAGTAGCCATTCGATACAGTACCTGACATAAAGCTTTGCATGCACCTCAACCTTTTTTGTCACAAGGCAAAAATAAAATACGTTCGGACCAAAAACAAGGCCTCCTTCACATCCGCCACTTCACTTCAAGACAGCATGGACTCCGCCATCGACCCGAGCGTCTTCGCGGCGCTTCCCCCCGACATCCAGCAGGAGCTTCTGGCGCAGCACAGCGCGCCCCCCGCCGCTGCAGATGCCTCCGCCGCTCCACCCTCCGACGCCGACGCCTGGAGCTGCCGCGTCTGCACGTTCCTGAACCACCCGCAGCTCGCCGAGTGCGAGATGTGCGGCACTTTATGCGTCGCCCTAGACGACGACGACGGCACGCAGGCGCCCCCCTCCTCCCCCATTAACAATAATAATAACTACACCAACTCCGGCTCCAGGCTCGGGCGCACGCTGCGCCGGCTGCGCGTGCCGGCCACGCCCGCCACCGTGAGCTTCTCGCAGAAGCGCGAGCCCACGGCCGAGGACCTGCTGCTGGCGGCCACCAGCAAGCTGCAGTCGGTCAAGCAGTCGTGGCAGGGCCGCCGCTCCAGGGCCAACTCGGCCGTGGAGGACAAGGCGGCGCTGCCGTCGCTGCAGACCTTGCGAGAGCTCACGGAGCTGCAGAGGGATCTCCACCACAAGGTGCAGACCGGGGACGAGTGGTTCGAGACCTCGCTCGAGAGACTGTGGCGGGCCGTGACGGATAAGGATGAAGGGCAGGTTTTCGAGCGGAACGACGTGAATTGGGTCGCGCTGGGCTTTCAGAACGCGTCGCCCGAGACGGACTTTAGAGGCGGAGGAGTGCTCGCGATGAAGTGCCTGCTGTACGCCTTTGAAGCCCACCCGACCGAGATGAGAGCTATTCAGATGGACCAGATGCCCGACTCCATGGACGGCAAACACAAGAAGAGGTGGTACCCCGTGTGCGTTGCTGGCATCAACTTGACGTGCTTGCTGGCGGGACTGTTGCAGCTCGGAGACGGACGCTTTGCCGAGAGGAAGGAGACGTTCTGGCAGCTTTTCGAAGAGCCGGCCGCCTTCTACGAGCTCTTTTTCCTGGGTGAGTGCGGGGTTTTGGTGGTGAGTTGCTGTAGTGGAAGGGCGGTTGCTGACTTATTGTCGTTGGTGCGCAGCTTTTATCAAAATGGACGCGATCTGGCATCGGCTCAACGCGACCTACATGGAGTTTGGAGGTACTGTGTTTTGATTCGTCGCCATGTTGGATTTTGAATTGATTTTTTTTATCTCGTTGCAGTCGTGCTCAAGGTTACGCGGAAGTCGGTTGGCTTTATGCTGGAGCAAGCACCAGCCACGTTGACGGACCTGCGTGCAGCCAGCGAGCAGGCATTCTTGGACCGTTTCGTGGTTAGCTTGTCGGCACGTTCGCTTGCTAACTGGGAAGGGGGCGAGTGTCCTGACCCGTACCATGCGCTAGAAGCGGAGGACGCTCTTGTCATAGCGAAGACGCGTGCTACAGCTAAACCTGCCACCGCTACTAAAGGGGAGGCCGTTTGGCCCCTGCACTAGGGATGATTGCCTAATAATGCGCTTCTGATATCTCCACCAAAGTTTAGCGGGTGAGTTGAAATGCTTTGTGATTCCGATTGAGCGCAGCGTTCAACAGAATGACCTACCGACTACTATAGCATCTTTCTGCTTCGGGCTCGGCTTGCTACGTAGTGTTCATCGTGCGAGAACGAAAAGAATAGCATTGCAGTATCTTGATTTAAAGAGTTAGCCCTCAAGCTTCTGAACTACAGGTGGTCGACAGTACTCGTATGTCACGAGTATAACTCGTGCCCGCTCAATCGCAGACAAGAAGCCACTCAGAACAATCCCAGCCCGACAAGAAACCAACTCGAGGCATCGCACACGCTACGCCTCGAAACTCATCTGCACAAGAATAACTACATCTTTAGCTACAACTAACCGTAGCCAGCTCTAACTCAGCGCTGCTTGCGCTTTCATAATGATCAGTCTTCATTTTTCCTGCTAGTGCACAAGTTCCTAGTCAAGACTCAAGCTTCTCTCCACAGAGTGCAAGACATCGTATAGAAGACTATGAGTACCAAAGAGGTTGCACATTGGATTGCTAGCTTTACGTCGCTATCTGCAATAGGGTCCCAAACCGTCATGTGAAGACTGGCGGCCCTTAGACTTAGTCGATTTTCAGTAGTGACTTCGGCGGCCGGTGCAGCCCGCGGTACCCGTCGCAACCGGCGACCAGACTCTGGTAGCGCGGGTCCTCTTTAGACTTTTCGGGCAGGTTTTTCGTGACGATCTCCACGCTTCGCTTATTCTGGTAACTTTTTTCCCACATCCTGAGTTTGAAGTCTTCGTCCTTCAGCATCCTTTTCAATTTGTTGGGGGCGAAGTCACCTTTGAATCTGGCCAACTTCGGTATTTTCAGGAATCTCTCTTCATCGTCGGCAGGGTCCTCCTCTTTCTCTTCCATCGTCTCGTGGCTCCGCAGGAATCTGTTGCTGATGTTACCATGGCTCGTAGGAGCACTCGCGAGCTTGGACTGCTCGGCAATCCCAGCGTTGCAGGTTGCCAGGAGCGTGGTGGCAATCGCCACGAGGACGTAGCTTAGACGCATCCTGAACGAGGAGGGCAAATTTCGAACTGAGAGCTCAAACTTAGCTTGAACGGGTGTACAAGTATCGTCCTGCGTGCAGATATTGTGCCGTATCCCTGGTAGCCTACCTATATCCTACCTAAGTCTAAGGGAGCGACTGCCAGAAGTGCATGTCGGAAGTGATCAAGGTCACGAACATCGAGCAGTGGAACACGCAGCGGAGGTGAGGTGCTCTAGAAGGGCAACACCTGCTGGTGCACTAAGCTCGAACTCCCGCACTGATCGTCGACGGAAGATCACCATGGTGATGATGTCGATGGGACAAAGGAACATGAGTTCCGTGAGGATTCTCTTCCAGAAATCCGAGTGAAAGGAACTCAAGTTCTTTGTCAAGGCCCATCTGTCTGTACGATAGATTGGGATCGACCCGTAAGGGCCAAAGGGGTTTTTAGGCTTATGCGTTCCTCCTCCGTGCCACGGTAGTGAGCGTGTGTGAAACTAGGGCTTCGCGTAGGCTGGGATAGGATTGGTTAACTCACCTTTGATCGCCATTGATAAACTCAATCCGCACGCTCCACGGGCATCTCCTGCGTCTGCTTCGCAGCCGCAGAATCTGCCCGACAATGTATCGCCACTATGGTCACGACGTACAAACGATTTCAGAGCAAAATCAATGACGAATCTAACTCGACGAATTTGCAAATGAACTGGACCAGCCTCCATCATTCTTGAGAAGTCTAAAACACTCGGTCAATAGACATCACTTACTGTAAATTGACCTAAAGACGTTACCGGTTCATCACCGGTGTCGATTGGCGGGGGGGGGGCATCGCCCGAATTGATCCTGTTTGGGCAGGGCTATCAGCACTTCGTCGCTTCCTATCCCAGTATGAAATATAATACTTTGCAATCTGCATCCTACCGCTCAAGTGTTTTCCCAAGTGTCTTCTCATCTTGCATCCGCCAGCTCGCACCCAGCGCTCGCTTGCGCAAAGCTGTTAACAAGAAGAACGAATCAGAACGTTGTTGAATTTGTAAGAATAATGCACGACCACATTACCGGTGCAAAAGAAGTGTATTTACGTTAGTATTATTTTGCCACAATTGCGGACTAAATATTACTCCGTAGTAGCGCTATGCTTCATAAGTGCTCAAGACTTCCCTAAAACGCGCAAAAAAATGAATCCTCACAACACAGTAGTGTTTTCCAGCAGTAACTGATCGCTGCCGCTGAAAGGTGGCTCCATCTTCGGCTGATTCATTAATTAAAACATTTGTATCTACAAAATTTATATTGTGCTTTGCATACTTTTTGGCACTTCGGGCTGTAACTCTTACGACTTATCGAACACGACTTCTCTATAAATCGTACTCGAGTACGAAATGCTGTAAGTCGTGGATGGTCAATGAGCACTAAGTAGTGCACAAACGCCATCTCCTGCATGATTTAGCACATCCAGCATGGATTAGCATCCTTTTGGCAGTGCCATTTCGGAGCCAAATCGGGCTCGGAGCACGACTTGAGCAACTCGCACTCAATGGTACTATGATTTACTTCTAAGCACGAGCACTAAGTAGTGCACTAAATAGGAGGGCAAACTGGATGCAAAGCACAATACATGTACTGTAGATCCAAATGTTTACATTGCTTGAGCGAATCTCTGACAAAGGCGATATGAATTTCCTGTCGGCTTTGTCAGATATTCGTTCGAGCCAAATATTGTCGGGGCTACACATTCGACGCCACGGCTTGGTCTATCCACAGGTACACGTATGGGACACTACAATATTAACTCGTTACATGTACTAGTATTAATACGCAATCGCCGATTGCATTGCAAGTGGATAGGACGTATTTTTGAAGCCATTACAGGTGTATTATTGTTAATCTATTCATTAGTACATTAGTGTAGTTTGGGAACGATGAATTTGTTAGACTGTCCGGCAGTGGCACGCCGGCAGCAGTTAGAAGCAAACCAATTCTTGTTACTGCGGCTTCCACCTCGACGCGACTACGATTCCTCCGAGTCTGCTCTCCTTCCAATCAATACAAAAGACAAACTGTGGCTACTGCTCTGTTCCTACCGTATTGTTGTTCTTCAAGCTTCACCACCATCACTCTTGCCTGCGACTTGGCGTTGTACGCACCAGCCTGCGCTTCGTAACAGAATTGACTCTTAAGCAGGCCTCTCTAATTGGGGGAAATGGTCCCCATTTCCCCCACCATACCCCAATTAAGACCTGTTCCCATCCCCCACAAAAATAGTATGGTTCTGGCGTGAATACATATCGGCTAGCTATTTCAGATAGATATCCCATTGTTATGTGGCTCAATAAGCATCGAACTCGTTCAGACCTCAAACAAACAAGGTCAAGGCGTGTTTCTTGCCTCTCTGGCAATGGATCGACCCCCAAACCATCCCAACTAATCACAAATATTGTCAAATTTCCGTAATCTGTGGTATCTACAAGTAGCAAGCTCAAAACTGACCGTGAGCGAACCGCGAAGTGGAAGATGCTGTTGGTCGGTAGGCGATGCTACAGGAGAATGCAAGTTTGGGAGCAGTAAGTTCTCATCCTAGACTATGTTAATAACTTACATACTTCAAGTAAAGCAAAAGATACCACCACCAATATAAATACGTAAGCCCTACCGACTAAGCAAAGATCCTGAGCTAGTTTAATTTTTTTATCACGATTGATGATGTATAATTCTTTCGCTGACATTCGTTTCTAGCTAATTCGTGTGCGGATGAACCGTAGCACTTCGAATATCGTAGGTTGAAACCGAATTTGCACCGGCTATGCCAATCCCTTAGATACGTATCTTACTTTCACTATTGTCCCCCACCATACCCATTTTAAATCCTCATTTCGTCCCCTATTACGTTAATTGGGGGAAATGCAGGATTTCCCCCCAATTAAAGAGGCCTGCTCTTAAGGCTGGCTACGTTCGCTCAAAGCCCATTTCGGCTCGCACGCGTCGCCTCCGCTTGCTAGGGTCCTGGGTTTGCATCCGCATGCTTCGTACACGGGCTGCCAAATCGTAGGCGGGGACTCGCTTCGTGTGATGGCCTAATCTACTTCTAAGTAGGTTCAATAATCTACATGTATTAATACTCGCACTTTCAATCCTACCACTTATCTTGTTGAACTCGTCGTTGAAATGCTCTCCATTGTTGCAATAAAAGGATAGCTGCTCCACGACGCAGCCAGTTCCAATGTCCTGAATCCGGGGTTAGATCTGCGTTCTGTACTGCTGGAGTTTGAATTATTAAATCCTCCGAACGGATTAAACGGGAAGTCGCAGCACGGGGGGGACGTTGCATCTTGTGTCATCTCCCGATGAAAACCTCTAGCTCTCTTGTTTACATCTTCTTCGGTTGGCATCACAGAGTATAGTGTTTGGCGAAAAGTCGTTGCTGTTCGAATTGATACACAAAGGCTAGTTTCCGATAAGGATTTGAGTTGTTTTCTTACCCCTTCCCTCTCAAAGCAACAACCCCTGGATGCAATGAAGAAGATGAAAGCGAGTACACAGAAGAACCGTGCGATGGATTGCAAAGCTGCACGCCTCCCCTAGAGACTGCTTAGAATGCTAATGCTGCAAGTCCGAGACTAAGAGTTTAGTCGATCTTCACCTTTCCCTTGCCCTTCTTTTCGTACTCCTTGTAACCCCTGACCAGCTTTTGGTAGCGCGGGTTTTTCTTGTTTAGTCTAGTCGTGACCTCTTCCACGCTGCGCTTATTCTGGTGCCACCGCCCATACATCTTCAGCTCGAAGTCTTTGTTTTTCATCATGTTCTTCAGGTATCGGCTCGCGAAATCGCTTTTGAACCCGAGTATCTTCAGCACGTCCGCGAATCTCTCTTCTTCATCGTCGATAGAGTCCTTCTCTCCGGCCACCGTCTCATAGCCCCGCAGAAACCTTTTGCCGGTGTTGGCACCTGTTTCAGCATAGTTCGAAGGTAGCACATCGTCGCTCTCCAGCTTCACTGGCGTGGGTTGAGCAGCAGTTGTAGCGCTACTGCTTGCAAGGAGCGTGGTAGCAACCACCAGGAGTACGTAGCTTAGCCGCATCTTGAATTGGAATCGATGAGAGAGCTGGGTGTTGGGAAGCTTGATCGCTGGAAGGCAAATTGTAAACTGAGAGCTCAAACTAAGCCAAGAGGTCTATGTATGCGCTGGGTGTGTTAGCAGCTTACCATCATGAACCGATGCCTATCCTGAACTTTATCACAACAGTTGCGTTCACCTTCCTCTCTGATTCACACATCATGAACATGAATAATGCATCAGAAAATTGACGAATCTTAAAACAATACACGAGCTCATTGTTGTGGTAAAAGAAGATAATTTTTTGCCACGATTGCAGGCTAAGTAAGTACTTCGAAGTATTACTATGCATAAAGTAAACTTTACACGTACGCGCTAAGAATAAATCCTCACCCCTTCTCTCACTTTTGCCCGTGCTTTCCAAATAAATCGCAGAAACTCAAAGAACTGTATCGAACGACCGCATCGACATTGACCTGGAGCGATGCTGCGGCTGTGAAGCAGGCGCGGGCGATAATAATTTATACAGGACATTAGTACCAGCTGGGCACGCTGGGTAGCGACATCGAAGATGTCGGCTTGTATGGCAAGTCGCGCAATCCAAGATGAGTTAACCGAATGACATGTGTGGAAACCGTTTGGTAGCAAATACCCCTTTCACCTTTTTCACCTTTTTTATTGAGCAGCATGACAGTTTACTTTTTCAATTGCAGCGGCTCGGAAACTAGCGGTGGTACTCAAAAGATCGAAGTAAGTTTTGTACAATTTTCTCGCTGCAGGCTCAGCCGGGCATATCCACTTCAACTGGCGCCTAATCGCATGTTATGTACTACAAAAGAGATATCGAATGGCCGTATCGACATTGATCTGGAACTCAGATGTCAACATCTGAGTTGTCGTGGCCCGAAGCTGCTAAATTCAGTCAGGTTCATGTTGGTGACACACGTATGGTGTATCTTAATATTAGCCGTTGTTTGCGACCGAGATTGCCAAGTCCATGGACTAGACCCCAAGCATTTCACCGGGAAGATTTGGAGAGCTCACAATATAGCTTTCACTGTTGCTTACTAAGTATATTTTAAACGTAATACCGGTAGGTGCAGAAGATACCCGCAACTACGTAGTAAAAAAAAGAAAAACGAATCCTAGCTATGGGTCAGAGTTGTGGCCTTACACCTCCAATGCCTCGCAGCCGCCAATGCGCGCGCCTGTAGATCCGATCTTGCTCCCAATTTTTGGATCCAAGCTGCAAACACTCAACACGCAAAGCGACTCACAGACTACCAGAACATGAGCGGGTAGCACAAACCGATTTGGTCACGTTAGTTGTACACAGATGCGGAAAGGGATCTATTTCCACGTTGCATCTTGTGTCATCTCCCGATGGAAGACCTCTAGCTCTTGAAGCTGTGTCTGCAAAAACTGCACCGTGTGGGCATGACGCAACTGGCGTTTTATCTCCTCTTCACCGTTCTGTTCTTCCAAAAACTGCAGGAGTCAAGAACATCAGCAACTCCAGTTTGTAAGTATCACAAACCACATGTACATATACACTCACCGTGACTTTTTGCACAAGTTCCTTCTTTTTGGCTAGAAGCACTTCTCGCTCGGCTTGAAGTCGAGAGATTTCATTATCGAGCTCCCCGACACCTGCCTCTGCTTGCACAGCCTTTTGCCTTCCGTAAGCTATACTGTTGTGATACAGCGTCTGGTGTGCCTCAATGGTTAGTCGGAGTTCATCCCGCACCCGTAAAAGCATCAATCCTCTCTCTGGGCACTCGCATGCAACTTCTCGTATCAATTCTTCTGCTCAAACAAACCTTTTATCAACGAGACGCCATCGATTCCCCCCTCTGAATGTACCGACGTACCGAAAATGTGCAAGAAAAACTTTTCTCGCACGGGGCAGATCGCATGCACTCGAGCTTGGTATTGCTCCAGAAGCTGGTCAAAGGTTTCTTGAAGCCTTTGGGTGTCTTTCCGCGTAGCAGGCAGCAAACTCACCATACGCTGCCATTTCCCTTGACAATCTTGCCACGTTCTAAGCCACAACTTCGTTAGAAAAGCGAGGCAAACTACAGTAATCAACTCCTCTCATCGCTTACTTTGGCGGCAGCAAAGCATCCATCACCTCCCGAGTCAAAGCTGCTGTTGGAGTCGAAACACCACTTGCTGACGCTGGAACAATTGCAGCTGATGGTCCACTGACAACTTGCTTCCTGTACATTTCGTGCGATGGAGATGAAGCACGGGTCGGCGAGCCAAGAGTAGTGCCAGACTTGGCTTTGCTCGGAGATTTCGTCTTGGACGGACTCGATCCTGTTGGTCCTACGAGCACGGCCGTCTCGTACATGAACGCGTAGAACTCCTCCAGGAGATCATCGAGTTGTTGGGTTTCTTCATCGACGTCAACAGCCGCGTCCGGAACCACCGCTGTCGTCTTGTTCGCATCTTCTCCTGTTGGCATCACAGAGTAAAGCGTTTGGTGAAAAGTCGTCACTGATCGTATTGATAGCTCGACCGTTCGTGAAGTGGTTTGCTTACCAATCGAGACCGGAGAGGATAAGTGAAGAGAATAAAAATAATATGTTATCTCTTTTTTTTTCGATTTAAAGCAACAACTGATTGAAGAAAAGCTGGCATCGTGAGGGAAGGGTGTGCTGGTTGGCTTTTATTTCTTACCTGGCAACAAAGGATAGAGAAACCACGCATAAGGCATTTGCTGTCGTGTCGTCCAACTCGCGTCCAGCCTCCGTTGTTGTATAGATTCAATCGAAATAATCTTTGAGGAGCGAGAGAATCCCAAAAAGGTCGACGCCGTAGGTCGGAACCGGAAATTGCACTCCATCAATTGGGGGAACGTTGGCTCCAGACGGCAGGCCCAGCAGCTCGCGCGAGTCAAACGTCACCACAGTGTGAGGTCCAACGACAGGCAGCGGGTCGACAATGGGTAGTGAACGCGCTCGATTCGACTCAGAATCCCGCTCCACCGTGTACAGTTTGTACTCGACGCTTTGCAAACGGTCTGTGACTGCCACGCACAGGATGTACCGCACTCCTGGGAACCTGGTCCACTGCCGAGCCTTCCAGTCGAGCAACCCCTTCTCGTCCCCCCAGCCACGCGATTTCCCGACTTCGACCACGAGTGTGTACCACGACTTGTAGGATTGGATTCCACGTGGCAAGACAGTCCCCAATGCATTGTTAAGAGGTCCATAGCCGACGTCAGGTTGGTAGTCGGGTAGATCTGGATGGCCCGAGATGTTATAGTGGCCATATCAGCGCATGTACTTAGCGTGGTCGCGTTCTTGAAAGAATTTGATGCCGAAATAACCCGCAAAGCTCTCGTCTTCTTCACCCGATAGCTGCACGATGTAAACCATACCGTTGATCCACTCACAGAACCATCGGAGCTCTTGGTCGTCGCTCTCCAGGTACGCTTTCCACTCGTCCTTTGTTGCTGAGCAGACAGGAATGATACGGGATTCTTGATCACGGGTCGAGTCCACTGCGGCGAGTTCGCGCTTGATGCGGGCTGCAGCCATGTCTCTGCGTTGACTGGAGCAACGGCCGTTGCGAAATGGCAACAACAAACATGTTTTTCCATCTTTTAGTCAAAACCTTTCAATCGAAATCCGGGGGAAATACTTAGTAGAGATTTTTGCCATCACTTAACCCGAGAAGGACACGGCTTCGGTACTGATTGAATAGTAACCACGAAAGCAGCCAGCTGAATACAATTCTACCATACTAGGCTGATAAAAATGTACTTACGTGTACGCACACTGTGAAATACTTAGTACACGTTTTGACTAACTCGAGGTACAGAAGGGAGATGCACGTTCGTAGGGAGCCGAAGCGAAGACGGCCGGCGCCGCACTAAGATCGCCATTGTTGTGGTCTGAATCGGAACATTGGTCACATTACCGCAAGAAGAAAAAGATTCCTTGGAAACAATGTTTTCACATTGTCATTCGAGCGCGCAGTGAACTGTCTCATTAGCAAACGCCGCCGGTCTGCAGTGCCGTTCCATCGACTGGTTGTTGCCGCAGGCCGCCCCTGACATTTGTGGAGCGGTCAGCGGCACCACGACACTTCCGTCATGGCGTCGCCGATCTGGACGGCGCGCAGCAAGCGAAACAAGCCAGTGCCCTGCGCGCTTGTCAACACTTCAACGGCAGCCCCGGCATATGGAAGTTAGTATGTGTATGTATCGCTCCAGAGATGGACGCGTGCGAAAATTTGCGGAGACCATCGACGAGCGCACGAAAACGAAGGTCCGACCTCGCGGGTCATGAAAACGGAATATCCACCATATATATAATATATATATATGTACTTACAATAAATATCTCATAGGCACAGTACACGACAGCTTATGGCAACACTGCAACACAGTAATAGCACTATTATCTATTATTATATATATGTACTATAATACCTGTAATGACAAGTTTTAGCCTTCCTCCGAAACGCAGCCAATACATGTAGGTAGGTCTATCTAAACACTTCAAATTTGACCCGATCTACGTAAAAATCCCCGAAATTCCTGCACTGGGGGGCGATAGCCTAAAGGCACCAGTGCCGGCACTTTGCAGAGCCCGCGACGCGCGACTTTAGAGCAGTGGCCGAGGTCCCACGCGTCGAGATCGCAAGTGTAGTTTTGGAGTGGCCGGTGCCAGAGCTGTGCGCGGCCGGAGCGCAAGCGCGGAGCAGCCTTCGCGGCGCCGTGTTAAATGCCGGAGCTGTCGGTGTCGGCCGGCGTCTTGCCCGCCGGGATACAGCAGCCAGGGTGTCGCAACTGCAGCTCCGGCCCCAAAGACTCCCTCTCCTCCTGCCTGATGTTGGGTAAGTAAGTAAAGCCGACACCTCGATCGATCGATCGACATCATCTGGCCGCCAACGCTGCAGTGCGCAACTTTCGATTCGATGCCCGAACGCGCAGGCTGGTGCCGGCCGCCAGGTGCTGGCCGGAGCCGCTCCTACACCCAGTCGTGCTGTCGCGCCAGCTCCGGCACTGGCGCCACGGGCTCCACTCTTGACAAGTGCTTGAAGCGGGCTATGTTGTCTCCTCGCAGCTTGCTGCAGTACCTTCAGCCTGATTTATGTCCGCGGTGGCGCGCTCTGATTGGCCCTGGATAAGTGAAAAACCGCGGATTGGCTGAAACCCGCGCTCGATCCTTCTTTTTCGAATATCTCGCAACCAGAGACCCCTTCACAACTGAATCCCGGCGCGACGAGAGGAAGCGGGAAGGGGAATTGAGGCCTCCGACGGAGCGAGGCAGCCTGCGAGCGTGAGAGAGGGAGGGGCCGGACGCTAGGCAACCCGACCGAGGACATACAGGAGCACAGCGAGGACGCGAATGGGCTCCAACAGCGCCATGGAGGACGAGCTGCACCCCGTTATGGACCTGGAGACGGCGGCCAGCCGGCGGCCTCTCGGGGAGAGCAAGGGCCTGCGCCGGGACCGCTTGGCCTCCATCAGTTCGTCGGGCTACTCGGACGCGTCGTCCGTGGGGGACGCCATCGGCGCGGCGCTGGAGCTGCCGCCGCACCTGCGCGACCACCTGGTGAGCGTGGCGCACCGCAACCTGCCGCCCGTGACGTCGCTGGAGGGCGAGCTGCTGCCGCCCATCGACCACCTGCGGCCGCCGCCCATGCGCATCCCGCTGCTGCCCGAGAACATGAAAATGGAGCCCATCCCGGGCATCAACCAGCGCCGCCAGACCAAGCGCGTCATCGTGTGCGGCGCCGGCATCATCGGCCTCACGACGTGCTACTACCTGGCCAAGCAGGGCCACGAGGTGCTCTGCGTCGAGAAGGAGCGCGGCGTCGGCACGCAGGTCAGCTTCTGCAACGGCGCCTTCCTGGATCCGGCGCTCTACTCGAGCTGGTCCGACATGGCCAATCTGCGCAAAGGGCTTGGCTCGGGCCGGCGAAGTAATACACGTGCTGCGACTAGCGCAACAACGGCACCAACTGCGACTACTACAACGTCAGCAGATGGCACCAGCGTAACCGTGGAGGGGGGTCCTCCAGCAGCAGCCGCGTCCAGCTCGTCCACAGATGTCACGGTGTCCGTGCGGCCGTCACGCGGCGCGGCGGCCAAGAAGTGGCCGCTGCGGGAGAAGCCCATGAAGATCGAGATGTCGGCGCTGCGGGACACCAAGTTCTGGAAGTGGGGGCTGCAGTTCTGGCACAACTCGAAGAAGGGCCGCTCCAACGAGCACAGCCGCACGATCCGCGAGCTGGGCTTCTACAGCATGCTCAAGCTGCGCGAGCTGCAGGCGCAG
Organism: Phytophthora sojae; assembly: GCF_000149755.1. Classification (NCBI taxonomy): domain Eukaryota; phylum Oomycota; class Peronosporomycetes; order Peronosporales; family Peronosporaceae; genus Phytophthora; species Phytophthora sojae. The sequence continues at coordinate 8,679,972 of NW_009258115.1, forward strand.
ACCAAGAAGGGCGAGATCGTCATGGACCAGACGGCGCAGGGCACGATCGAGATCTTCCGGGACCACAGCGAGCTGGAGGTGACGTTGGAGAGCGACCGCAGCGCCCATCTGTCCGAACTGGGCATGGACCTGCAGCCGCTCAATGCGACGCAGGCCCGCAACTTGGAGCCGGCTCTGCGGTCCGAGATGTACGAGCCGGGTGCAGTTTTGTCGGCCTTTGGCACCAGCGGAGACGTGCACAAGATGTGCCAGTCGCTTTACCGTCTGTGCATGCGGCAAGGGGTGATGTTCCGGTTTAACACTGAAGTGCAGCACATTTTGACGGACAAGACGTCGGTGATTGCGTTGCAGACCAGGAGAGGGTCGCTCATTGAGGGGGACGAGTTCGTTCTGGCGCTGGGCAACTCCACGGCGCCAGTGGCCAAACGAGCAGGGGTCAAGCTGGCGATTTACCCCGTGAAGGGGTACGTGCTCTCGGTTCCGGTGGCTCAAGGTTTCCGTGCACCTATCCACAACATTTACGCGGGAGGACACGCACTCATTGCACCTTTGGGCAAGTCGATGCTGCGTGTCTCGGGTGGCGTGGACTTCGTCAGTCAGAAGAAGACAGGCGAGGTTTCTCCACGCGAACAGAAGAAACGCTACGACTGGCTGCTTGCACAAGCCAAGCTCATGTTCCCGGACGGATACTTGGACGTGGCTAAGATGCAGCCGCACACTTGCTGGCGGCCGGTGACAGCAGACGACGTGCCGCTAATCGGCCGTACCAAGATCCGTAACCTGTACGTGAATGCGGGGCACGGCTCCAAGGGGTGGACACTATCGTTCGGGGCGGGGGCACTACTTGCAGACGAGATCAGTGGGTCTCGACCACAGCTGGATATGACCAAGTTCGCACCCGACCGCTTTGGCTTTTTTGGTTGAGTTAAGAAGAATGCTCCAACGATTTCGGGGCTTTATTGGCGACTCGCCGCAATTATAGAGGCTGCAAGCGTGAGGGCTAGTGAGAGTGGACGAGTGGCGTTTGATTCACGACTTGGAAGTTATTTCGCTGGATGCCGATTTGAAGTGGGAGGGGTGTCGCTGGGAAGAGCTCGATAGAGAATAGATAGAGTTCGGCCTTCCCGTCGACCAACCGCTGTGATGCTTGGCATGAAGCGTGTGGCGCCTGTCGGCAAACGCTGCTGGTGATATTTTTGTTATTTGCTTTCGCGCGTGGCATTAATTAATTTGCTTTCTTTTATTATTTGTTGCCTGTGCCCATTAGTTCTCGCGGCATCTTACTACCTGTAGTATCTCGTTACTCATTTGTGCATCTTTGCTGTCAGCATGCCAGGAACAATGGAGATCAAACATCGCCAAAAAGGGTGTGAGCTTCACGCAGAGAACTTACTCTGGATGTGCACAGCTTCGACGGCTATCTTCTCCCGAAGACACTGTAGATTCATACGGAACTTCTGCAACTTGTAGCAAAAGCAACGAAGGTAATACTACAGTACTTTGAACTTGGAGGGCTGCATCGTGTTTGTTTGCTTCGTAGAATCAACACAAGTGGGCAAGTATGACTGAGTTCAACGCAACGCGTGACTTGGGTAATTCACTGTGTCAGCTCTCGTAAACTCTGACCATGGGATTTTCGCTGGCTGAAGGATAAACGATAACATTAATTTGCTTGGCAGTGCTTGTAGTTTCAACTTCTACACAAAATTCTGGCGGTAGTTGTCCTTGGACAAAGCTGCAAGATGTGAGCCGCGGTCGCTTTCGACCGAAGGGGTGGTCTCGTTCGCAATAGCCCCTTTACGGTCTTCAGCCATTGCAGCCATCACAACCTTCGTCTTCTTGGCAGCCTTGACTGACGACAAGTACACCGATCCAATGGAGACAACGAAGGCGGCCACCGCAAGGCCAATCGAGACTTCCATGGGCGGACCGTACGTCCGACTCATCATTCCAGTCTCGGTTGAGCTCGACCCAGAGATGGCGGTGGTGCAGCGAGGACCTCCCCACGAATGGTACATACACTCACAGCGCTTCTTCACACACTTGCCCGTCTTCAACGCTGTTCGACCGAGGCTGCCACCAATAGTGCAGTCGTCGCTTGTCTCGCAGAAGGCCTTGCCCGCGACTTCCTCCCACTTGTTGTCGTCGTCTTCGTACTCGTCGATGTGGGCTTCGATCCACTCTTTCGTCGGGTGACTCGCCGGGTCACAGCCGACGGACATGTAGTTGTCAGGTTCGAGGTCGTCCCCCAAGTCCTGGTACAGACGAATGTAGTCGATCTTCATGTACATGGGGAAGGCGTCGCAGATCTTGTTGGTCACGGGGTCTTTGCCGTCGCCGCGGCATTCCTTGCCTGGGTTCGGAGGCGTGGTGCCCCACGAACTCGACAGCGCGACGTTGAAGATGACGTACAGAGGCTCCTCGATCATGATCTTCTTGGAGTTCGTCTTGTTGGCGTTCTGCGGTACGTTGACGATCGACTCGGTCGTGACTTCGAACAGAGGCTCGCCGTGGAGCATCCAGCGCACGTATCCGTTCTCTCCAGTGACCCACTCCACCTGATAGTCGTAGTAGCCAGTGTACGCGCCAAAGTGAATGGGCCAGTTGGACGAAATGGCGTCCATTTGGTAGTTGAAGGAGCTCATGGCGCCCGACTTGGGCGTCGTACTTTCATTGCGCGGACTAGCGCACTTGGAGAAGGTGTTGTCCGGGTCACACAGGTACGAGCCCATATACGAGTTCATGAGCGGGTAGCACGTGCCGTTCGAGTTGATGCCCCAGTGGTCGCTCCCCTTGCCGTCGATCTTGCTCAAGTCGCCGTTCACGTCGCCGGAAGCGGGACAGGTTTCCACTGTACAGGTGTTGTCGGTGATTCCAGCCTTCACAGATGATGATACTTTGTCGTAGCTCTGCTTCGCTGTGGCATTCGGCGAGCAGTAGTTGTTCGAGCCGTAGCGAAGACCTTGGTACCACGACTTGTGGCCACGCTCCTTCTCGTAGTACGCCGTCGGGACGTCGATGTAGTTGGAGCCGGGGGTCTTACAGTTGTACTGGTACAGACAGAAGCTGAAGTCTCCGGTCGACGTGTCCACAGGGAATAGACGGTAGTCGTCAGGCATTCCAGGCGCGATCTGGAGCGACGACGAGATAGTAAGGCCGGCACCTTCAAGCACATCGATCTCTGGAGCGCCGCGACCTTGGTTCGGGTTCAATCCGTAGCCAGGATTGTCGTCGCAGGCGCTGATACGCTGGAAACTCGGGTCGAAGACGTCGGCGTCGCACTCGTTGTACGAGTAGGGCCACATGCGGTTCGTGGACGCGGAGAAGATAGCGCGTCCGAGGTTCCCGAGCATCCAGATTCCAGGCCACGTCGGGTAGAACTTGGTGTTCTCGACCTTGCCATTCTTTCCCTTGGCAACATCCGGGTTACCAGAGTCCGCGCTCGTAGCTCCTGGCAGTTGCGCGCGCACCTCGAGCATGCCTCCCTGGTAGCAGAACTTGTTCCACGACTGCACCATCGCGCCACGGTAGAAGAAATAGGCATCTTGGAAGCTCGGAGGGTGCGTGTACATGTTGTACACGCGGATGACGTTCACCTCGTCAATGGTCTTGATGTAGAAGTAGCACGTTCCGTCGTCGTCACAATCGGTGCCAGTCATGTTGTGTGAATAAAGCTCCAGAGCACCGTTGACACCGTCAGGCTTTTCGAGTGAAGTCCAGATGTGGTCGTCGCCGGCGCGGAAGCTGCGGTTGGCCACGTTAAACTCGTCGCTCATGACGAGGTCCCATCGCCGGCCGCGAGAGCTGGTGTATACGTATTTGTCGTCGGGTGTGTCGGGGTCGACCCAGATTCCGATACCCGACTTGGTGGGGTACGTTGTTGTGTCATTTCTCGTGGCAACTAGTGCAGTGTTGGCGGTGCACCACAGCACCAGTGTCCATAATATGCTGTACTGTGATAGCTGCATCAGTATCGGAGCGATGCGAGAGCTCGAGGAGGGGAAATGTGGAATGGCAAAGATTCGAGCAAGCTCTCCCGAGCTCTCTACTGAAAATGCAGCTGGTTAAATGCGACATTTTGAGAGCCGAAACCCCGCTGGACATAGCGGAGATGTTCAAGCTGAAGTTCTATAATAATCTATAATAAGGTCTTCTGCCAGTTTCGTGCCGTCTTTCGAACTTGCGGACTTGCTGTGGCATAACTTTTCATTGAATTGTCCATTCTGAAATCTGATTGCACCCGCTAAATCTGCGCGATTGGGCTGATTTTATGTACTTTACGCTGGTCCGTGTAAATTTTGCAGAACTTCTTGTTATTGTTTTGAAAAGCTTGTTGATTTGGAGTGAGCTGCCAGTTTCCTGCCTCTTTTTGATAGCATTTTTTTTTTGTATGCTATGCAAATCCTAGGAGGCTCATCACCGGAAATTGCATGTGACGCTGGAAAAATCTACCAATAGACTACGAGAGTTTAACAAGGAGAAGATGCTAATTGGCTAAAACAAGTAGGCACGGAACTGGTTGTAGGCACGCAGCTGGCACCTTACCTTACTGTACATGTGCATATTCAAAGTGGTGTTTGCGAACTTTGCACGTCTGTCTGCAAAGCGAGACTGTCAACAACATAAGGCTTCATTACAAGTACATTGCCATTTTTCGCCAAGCTGGTGATGTAAACTCGGAACAGCTTGTATTTCTCCAACAACCGGGAGTGGCAGACGCGATGTTGTCCTGCACGCGCGCGTACCGCTGGATTTTTACACTGCAGCGATGGAAGACCACGGACAGTTGTCCTTTGCCAATTCGAAGTTCGTCGAACAGCTTCGAACAGAAGGAGCACGACGTGCAATCATACGACAGGAAGGCAGGCCGGTTGGCAGTGGCGAGGATGAAAGCTCCGCGGCTTGCGCGCCGCGATCATTTTGCGCTTGGCCTCATAGCGTGCTGCGATCTCCACGTAAGTGTGCTGCCGTGCGTCACGTAGGTTGTGTCCTGGTATTAGCTTGGTCGCCAGTACCGGTACAGTTCGCGCGCACCGACTGGGAGTCAGCATGATCTAAGGCAAATCGTACATTACTAGCTTCGATCACTGGGTTTTAATCATTAGGGAGATTAACCAATGGGAAGACTCCATTTTATCGATTAAAAATCGAGCATATCCTAAGTGACAACAGCGCCTTTGTGTTGAAACTTAGGAGATCTGCTTAGAGCGCCCCGTTTACAACCGTGGATCTGGTCTGTAGACGACCGCCATGCGCGCAGAAAATACCACCCACGTGCTGCGAGACATTTCGCTTCGTTGGCGTCGTCGCCACTCTTGGGTGGAAGGTCGTGCAGTGCACGCTTGGGTGCCTGAAGACCTTCACTCCCTCGACCGGGGCCGGTCTGCTAGCCGCTCCCGATCGGATTTGCGGCACAACTTCTGCGCACGAAACCTCTTTGCACGTCTCGACGGTCGAGACCTGAGCGTCGAGTCGACAAACAACTACAATACATGTACCTGTATCGTGTGTCGTGGCACTCATTGCAAGCAGAGCCTGCTTCATGCAGTATTCTCCATGACACGTCTGCCTCCACGCCCATTACAACAGCGTCCCGAGAAAGCTCGGGTTAAAGCACATATTGTCTAGCAATGTGTAAACACAATATATTTGTATGACAATTATGGGTATGTTTTAAATAGGAATTATCGTTTAAAATGATAGTTACCGAAAATGTATTATTTGCATTAGTTCAATAGAACGGTATAAAAAGTATGGTACCAATTATTAGCATGATGCACAATACATGTACATGTATTAATATGTTGGTGTTCGCCAAATCTCCGGAGAGGGCAACTGCGGTTTGCTGGAGTCGCACGCCGCAATTTCAATACAACAACACGAAAATGATTGAAAGGGTGGGATTATACATTGGCTAGTGTATAGCTGGACAGCAAAAGTTGTGTAAAGCACCTTATAAAAGACCAACCCACTCAGTCGGGTCAGTCGGGTACTGGACTCAGTCGGGCCGCCTCAGTCGGTGTGTGAACGCAGCAGTATGCAATCATAACTTGTGAACCAAAGGATCACTGTACTACATGTAGCAACGCGAGCGTTGCCGTCAAGTGTGTCTCTAGAGTCGGAAGCACAATAGAACAGCTACGCGCATCATGCTACCCTATTAATTGCAAGCGCCCCACCCACGTGGGCACTGCAGCACTCCTATCAACGCCGGTTTACACAACGCTTTTCTTTAACGGTTGATAGGTTCATTATTACTATCAAACATGAACCGCTAAGCACTATAAAGAAGAAGAAAAAAGCACACAACACCAGTCGGGTTTCGTCAGTCGGAACCCACTTACACACGTCCAGCCCGAGCGCAGCGGCGTCCTTAAGGTAAGCGCGTCTTGTGACGCCTCGGCCAGCCGCACAGCGAGCATGTCCTGTTTATCAGCACCGCGCGGTGCAGCCGTCCGCGTAGCAATCCCCACAGGCGCTGCTGTCCGCAAGGCTCTCGACGACGTGTCCTCCCTGGTGGTGCCTCTTCGCGCTGCGAAGAGAGGCGCGGTGTGAAGTTCGCACTGCGACCTCATAACACCCGGTTATTCAGCGCTGCTTCCCCAACGCTTATATCGACGCGACGGAGCCTTGTGCTCGAGCTGTCGAAATCTTGAATGGCGACTGAAATGGGTGGTGTGCAGGGGTATACATGGTATGTATACTTGTGCGGATGAAGGCAATCAAACGTTTTGTCGTTTTGACTTGGAGCTTTCCTCGAGTTATAATAAATCGAGATCGATTTAATGAAGAGAGTGTTTGCTGCACCAGATTGGCACGAGTCGGTCTACATAGTCGGGTGTCATTGCACCCCAGTCGGGTGCAGCAACAAGTGCCTTCAATAAAACGAGTTCAAAGAAAGGGACATATCGATCTACAGTATTTAGGCTGGCTAATAACTCGAGCTAGGACAATCCAAATCAGGGCTCGAGTGGTGGATTTGAGCATAACGAGGTCGATCTACGGTAAATCGATCCCTTTTGCGTTTTCAAAAGCGCAATTCGAGGTCGATCTATTGTGCCTTTCACTTATTCTGCCGTGATAATTCTGGCATAACTCTAATCCCTTATCGGCCCCGAGTTAGCTAATTCCCATGTTAATTCCGGGTCGCCCATTCGTGGCCGAATTAGGGGCGGCGATGGTGAGGCCGAGTTAAGGCGGAATAAGCTAATCCAGCCTGCGTTAGGCGGAAACAGAGCGATTGGCGGTTTCCTACCCGCCAATCCATGCCATTCTGCTCTCAAATGCTGATCGCGGATGTTAGGGGAAGCGCTCACAATCTTAGGCAGAATTAGCACTAAATAAGCGTTGATAGCCCTTTTATGACTCTAATTCCGCCTGAATTAACAGCTCACCCGCCAAAATACGTGAAAGGCACAATAAGTAAATCGAGGTCGTCCATGCTACCGCCTATGTTTTGTGCCCTGATTTGTGGACCGGCCTTCCTCGATCTAGGCCATAAAACGGGGCGACAAGTTATCTGCAATACTTATTATAATACATGTAATACAGTACTAGGATACTCACGAGGAAGGGCGATTTCACCAAGACGGTGGATCTACGTGCGTCGACGGAAACATAAACACAGTTGATCCAGTTGGGTTCACAGTCAATGCAAAGCACGCACGAAGGGCTACAGTAGACACGAGAAGCACCCATCACCTGCGTTCGTTAACAGCCTTGATTAAAATTGATTAAAAAATCGAGCAAATAATAACGTCACGACGAAAAACACCACGCGCATCCCCCGAAAAATCCGTCGCCAAGGCCTGTAGGGATAAAATATCAGTCCAACGCTGGGGCTTTCTCGCTTTCCTCCGTGTTCTTCGACTTCGCCAGCTGGGCTAGAGATGGGGATCACGAGGTGGATAGGAATCCTATCCACCTCGTTCGGGTTCTTATCATGTGTGGGTGGACGTAAGTAAGCACCAACACCGAGATTAATTCGACTCCAGCTGTTCGATGCTCGAACAGCTTGAAGATTCATCGCCACGCCCACAAACGCGCGAAATGTCGCGTTAAAACAGCAAGAAAGGCCAATCGACAGAGCACTTCAGCCAGCTGCAGCTCTTCATTCTCCAATTCGCCATCTCGAGCTCACGCATCGCTCCGATACTGATGCAGCTATCACAGTACAGCATATTATGGACACTGGTGCTGTGGTGCACCGCCAACACTGCACTAGTTGCCACGAGAAATGACACAACAACGTACCCCACCAAGTCGGGTATCGGAATCTGGGTCGACCCCGACACACCCGACGACAAATACGTATACACCAGCTCTCGCGGCCGGCGATGGGACCTCGTCATGAGCGACGAGTTTAACGTGGCCAACCGCAGCTTCCGCGCCGGCGACGACCACATCTGGACTTCACTCGAAAAGCCTGACGGTGTCAACGGTGCTCTGGAGCTTTATTCACACAACATGACTGGCACCGATTGTGACGACGACGGAACGTGCTACTTCTACATCAAGACCATTGACGAGGTGAACGTCATCCGCGTGTACAACATGTACACGCACCCTCCGAGCTTCCAAGATGCCTATTTCTTCTACCGTGGCGCGATGGTGCAGTCGTGGAACAAGTTCTGCTACCAGGGAGGCATGCTCGAGGTGCGCGCGCAACTGCCAGGAGCTACGAGCGCGGACTCTGGTAACCCGGATGTTGCCAAGGGAAAGAATGGCAAGGTCGAGAACACCAAGTTCTACCCGACGTGGCCTGGAATCTGGATGCTCGGGAACCTCGGACGCGCTATCTTCTCCGCGTCCACGAACCGCATGTGGCCCTACTCGTACAACGAGTGCGACGCCGACGTCTTCGACCCGAGTTTCCAGCGTATCAGCGCCTGCGACGACAATCCTGGCTACGGATTGAACCCGAACCAAGGTCGCGGCGCTCCAGAGATCGATGTGCTTGAAGGTGCCGGCCTTACTATCTCGTCGTCGCTCCAGATCGCGCCTGGAATGCCTGACGACTACCGTCTATTCCCTGTGGACACGTCGACCGGAGACTTCAGCTACTGCCTGTACTCATACAACTGCATGACTCCTGGCGCAAACTACATCGACGTCCCGACGGCGTACTACGAGAAGGAGCGTGGCCACAAGTCGTGGTACCAAGGTCTTCGCTACGGCTCGAACAACTACTGCTCGCCGAATGCCACAGCGAAGCAGAGCTACGACAAAGTATCATCATCTGTGAAGGCTGGAATCACCGACAACACCTGTACAGTGGAAACCTGTCCCGCTTCCGGCGACGTGAACGGCGACTTGAGCAAGATCGACGGCAAGGGGAGCGACCACTGGGGCATCAACTCGAACGGCACGTGCTACCCGCTCATGAACTCGTACATGGGCTCGTACCTGTGTGACCCGGACAACACCTTCTCCAAGTGCGCTAGTCCGCGCAATGAAAGTACGACGCCCAAGTCGGGCGTCATGGAGCCTTTCAACTACCAAATGGACGCCATTTCGTCCAACTGGCCCATTCACTTTGGCGCGTACACTGGCTACTACGACTATCAGGTGGAGTGGGTCACTGGAGAGAACGGATACGTGCGCTGGATGCTCCACGGCGAGCCTCTTTTCGAAGTCACGACCGAGTCGATCGTCAACGTACCGCAGAACGCCAACAAGACGAACTCCAAGAAGATCATGATCGAGGAGCCTCTGTACGTCATCTTCAACGTCGCGCTATCGAGTTCGTGGGGCACCACGCCTCCGAACCCAGGCAAGGAATGCCGCGGCGACGGCAAAGACCCCGTGACCAACAAGATCTGCGACGCCTTCCCCATGTACATGAAGATCGACTACATTCGTCTGTACCAGGACTTGGGGGACGACCTCGAACCTGACAACTACATGTCCGTCGGCTGTGACCCGGCGAGTCACCCGACGAAAGAGTGGATCGAAACCCACATCGACGAGTACGAAGACGACGACAACAAGTGGGAGGAAGTCGCGGGCAAGGCCTTCTGCAAGACAAGCGACGACTGCACTATCGGTGGCGGGCAGACAACGATCATGACGGGCAAGTGCGTCAATAAGCGCTGTGAGTGTCTGTATGAGTCGTGGGGCGGTCCTCGCTGCACTACCGCCATCTCTGGGTCAAAAACTTCGGCGTTCGGTCCGCCGTTAGCTGCCTCATTCGCCGTCGCGGGAGTAATGATTCTGTTGACAGCGACCTCGGTTTATCTGGGCTCACTCAGCGCAGCCAAGAGGATCAAGGTCGTGATGGCTGCAAACGATGCAGAGCTGAAAGCGCGGGCTTTAGCTGAGACCCCGCCGCTGAGTGAAAACAGCAACCGGGGCTCGCACCTCGAGGCGCAGTCGAAAGATCATTAATTACCACCTGACCCATTGTGTAAGAATTCGCTGTAACTAAGTAAAGTCCTTGTTGCCTTCATCACAATGTGTGTGTTGAATCAAAATAAAAGTTAGATAAAGTTCTGTCGGTAGTTGTCTGTTGGTCGGCCATGTCCGTGAGCGTTACTATAGGACAGCTTGGGTCCGTCGTCGTTGTCATACGCTGCGTTCTTCTTCATCTCCGACGCGGACTTCGTCTTGACTACGAACAGTGAAAAGTACACGGAGATGAACGACAAGAGCACAATCATACCGGTCAGGCCCATGGGAGGGCCGTAGGAGCTCTTCGACACAGACGTGGAGGTAGCAGAGGAGCTCGAGATCGCTGTGGTGCATCGCGGACCACCCCAAGACGACGCGTACGTGCACTGACAGCGCTGCTTGACACACTTGCCCGTCTTCAGCGCCGTCTTGCCCAGATTGCCACCGATCGTGCAGTCATCATCCACCGAGCAGAAGGCCTTGCCCGCGACTTCCTCCCACTTGTTGTCGTCGTCTTCGTACTCGTCAATATGACCGTCGATCCACTCCTTGGTCGGGTGGCTCTTAGGGTCGCAGCCGACTTGCATGTAGTTGTCACCATCCAGGTCGTCTCCAAGGTCCTGATACAACCGCATGTAGTCGATCTTCAGGTACATCGGGAACGACTCGCAGATTCTGTTGGTCTCCTCATCGGTGCCGTCGCCTCGACACTCCTTCCCGGCATTGGGAGGCGTGGCGCCCCACGAACTCGACAGAGCGACGTTCAATATAAGCGACATCGGTTCCTCCAGCATAACCTTCTGCGGGTTGTTCTTCTTCGCGTTCTGCGGTACATTGGAGAACGCGTCCGTCGTGACCTCAAAGAGGGGGTTGCCCTGAAGCATCCAACGCACATATCCGTTCTTGCCGGTGACCCACTCGATCTGGTACTCAACGTAGTCCGTGTACGCCCCGAGATGCACGGGCCAGTTGGAGGAAATGGCGTCCATTTGGTAGTTGAACGAGCTCATGGCGTTCGACTTCGGGGTCGTGGACTCATTACGAGGACTGGCACACTTGGTGTTGGTGTTGTCCGGGTCACACAGGTACGAACCCATGTACGAGTTGACGAGTGGGTAGCACGTGCCGTTGGTGTTGATGCCCCAGTGGTTCTTCCCCACGTCATCGATCAGTCCAATGTCAGCGTTGACATCCCCTGAAGCTGGACATGTACGAGTTATTGGTGATGCCGACCTTCAGAGACGCAGCAACGGTAGCGTAGCTCTGCTTGGCAGCGGCGTCTTGCTGGCAGAAATTGTTCGAGGCGTAGCGCAGACCTTGGTACCAGGATTTATGCCCGCGTTCCTTCTCGTAGTACGCCGTCGGGACGTCGATGTAGTTGGCTCCGGGCGTTGTGCACGTGTATCCGTAGACGCAGTAGACATAGTCTCCGGTCGACGTGTCAACGGGGAAAAGTCGGTAGTCGTCGGGCATCCCAGGTGCAATCTGCAGCGAGGAAGACACGGCCATCCCACCGCCTTCCAGCAGGTCAATCTCCGGCGCACCGCGGCCTTGGTTCGGGTTCATCCCGTAGCCCGGGTTGTCGTCACACGCGCTGATCCGCTGGTTCTCGGGGTCGAAGACGTCGGGCTCACAGCGGTCATAGGAGAACGGCCACATGCGGTTCGTCGACGCGGAGAAGATGGCTCTACCCAGGTTCCCCATCATCCAGATGCCGGGCTAAGTCGGGTAGTATTTCGTAGTCGCGACCTCGCGTTCTTGCCTTTCGCCAAATCGGGGTTCCCTGACGCCGCCGACACAGCTCCGGGGAGCTGCGCGCGCATCTCGAGCATGCCGCCTTGGAAGCAGAACTTGTTCCACGACTGCACCATGGCCACACGGTAGAAGAAGTAGGCGTCCACGTAGCCCGGAGGGTGCGTGTACATGTTGTACACGTGGATCACATTCACCTCGTCGATGGCTTCGATGTAGAAGTAGCACGTTCCGTCGTCGTCGCACTTGGTCGAAGTCATGTTGTGCGGGTAGAGCTCCAGAGCGCCATTCACACCGTCGGGCTTCTCCAGTGAAGTCCAGATGTGGTCGTCACCGGGTCGGAAGCTGCGGTTGGCCACGTTGAACTCGTCGTTCATGACCAGATCCCATTTCCGGCCGCGCGAGCTGGTGTACGTCTGGCGGTCGTCGGGTGTGTCGGGGTCGACCCAAGCTTTGATGCCCGACTTGGTCGGGTAGGTGGTGCCCGATGTGGTCGCATTCTTAGCGGAGACAAGAGCTGTCGCCCAGGTGAGGGCAATCGCCCAGGCTGTAAGCGCTTGGAGTCGCATTGGGCTTCTCCCGGAGCACTGCAGTCACGAAGTTTGGCGACTGAAGACTGGATGGACAGTGTGCGTCTTAGTCACGGCTGAGCAAGGGCGACAAGCAAGTGGACGGTTCTCAAGGACTTGCAGACGCCATAAACTGCGGCCGTTTCTGGTCGCTGCCAGACTGGTTGGACTCGCAACGATACGTCGATGCAATCTTCCGTGTGGTCAAACGCACCACGAGCAGGAGCTGCTCGGAGCAGCTCCGCCAGGAAGGAAGCCGGTGAAGTGGAACAGCCGAAGTCCACACGTTCGTAATGCAGGCGAGTCTATCCGGGTGTTCCGGTCGCCCGCTGGGTGCTTACCTGCAAGGCTTGGACGATGGTCATGATCACCGATGGGATCTGCTGGCGCCGCGAGCTCTCCGAGCTCCGCTTCGCTCTTGGAGTTCATCGGGGCGCCATTGAGCATCGCTCCTGACGTTCAGCGTAGTGAACGCCAAGCTATTGAAGAAGTATGTAGATGTACGCACCTGTAGCCCCCCCCCCCCTCAACGGTGTCAGCGTTTGTCGATGCTGCTTTGATTCTGCCTTATTGATCGACAACTTCAAAGTAGCCACCGGCTTCCTTCACCTGATGTTTCGCCCGACTGGACGAGGAGACAACGCAAATCTCGACAAGTATCTGCGTCTGCGGCGAGCTCAGCAGTTCGCTGAGCTCGAAGAGGACGGAACGGACGAGTCCAACGCCTTGTGCTTCCTTCCTCCGCGGTCGTCTTCCGCTCCTTGACCTTGCCGAGCACCATGGGGACTGTGTTGGTCTGAGGAGGAGGCGATCGAGCTGGCTTGGTACACGTCGTTCCGGGAACCGCCACAACGCCGACCACGCTCTCCCTCCTTTCGTGTTGTTTTCACCGGTGTCGAAAGGTGTTTGAAATCGATCTCTTCATGCTCTCCATCGCCTTGTTGACTGCCACTGCATTCACGTGGCCGTACATGTAGAACTCCATTCGCGCCGTCAGTTGCTCTCTGCTCGCGTGAAGTGCATAGATGAACGTCGGAATATCGATCGCTTGAGGTGGCCGGCCGCACAGGGTGTCATGACCAAGGTGATCGAGGGTCTCCACTTCGGCTTGCATTCGTTGAGGTTGACGTCGTCGCTTGGAGGCCTGCTGTATGCCGGTCCTTGAACGTATCATGTGGTCTTGACCTCGTGAGGGATATAGCAGTTGATAAGTAGTAATTCATTCGACAGTTTGTTTAGACGAAGTTTTGACTGTAGTTGTCCCTCGGTCTGTGCCGAGCGTCGTTGCCGTGGCCACCGTACGATTGTCTCTCGGCCTCCATCTTGGCGGCTTCGTGGCTGCGTTGATCTGCTGCGGTTTTGAGCTGCTTCTGCAGCAGCAGCGCCGCCTTCTTCTCCTTCGCGGACGCGTACATGACGGAGATGAAACTCAGGAAGACCATGATACCCGCAGCGCCGATCGACATGCCGAACGGAGGTCCGTACGAGTTGGTCGTCGTAGTCTTCGTGACCGTAGCAGACGACGAACCGGAGATTGCGGTAGTGCAGCGTGGACCACCCCATGACGACGAGTACGTGCACTGGCAGCGCTTCTTGACGCACTTGCCGGTCTTCAGCAGCGTCTTGCCCAGATCTCCACCAATGGTGCAGTCGTCGTTTGTGGTACAGAAGGCCTTGCCCGCCACCTCCTTGTGTTTGTTGTCGTCATCCTCATACTCGTCCATGTGAGCGTCGATCCACTTCTTGGTCGGGTGGCTCTTGGGGTCGCAGCCAACCTGCATGTAGTTGTCGGCCTCGAGGTCGTCGCCCAGGTCCTGGTACAGACGGATGTAGTCGATCTTCAGGTACAGCGGGAACGCGTCGCAGATCTTGTTGGTCGTGGCGTCTTTGCCGTCACCGCGGCATTCCTTACCAGCGTTGGGAGGCGTGGCACCCCACGAACTCGACAGAGCGACGTTGAAGATGAGGTACATAGGCTCCTCGAGCATCGTCTTCTCCGGGTTGCTCTTGTTCTTGTTCTGAGGGATATCCCAAATGGACTCGGACGGCACCTCGAACAGCGGACTGCCCTCGAGCATCCACCGCACGTATCCTTTCTTGCCGGTCACCCACTCGAGCTGGTACGTGACGTAGTTGGTGTACGCGCCGAGGTGCACGGGCCAATTGGCCGAGATGGCATCCATCTGGTAGTTGAATTGGCTCATGGCGTTGGACTTGGGCGTCGTGGTCTCATTACGCGGCTGCGCGCACTTCCAAAATGTGTTGTCCGGGTCACACAAGTAGGCACCAGTGTAGACGTTGAAGAGGGGGTAGCACGTTCCGTTCGAGTTGATGCCCCAGTGATCCTCGCCCTTGCCGTCAATGAGGCTGATGTCGCCGTTGACATCGTTCGAGGCGGGACAAATGTCACTCGAGCACGAGTTTTCAGTGATACCAGCCTTCAAAGACGCAGCGATTGTGCTGTACGACTGCTTGGCCTTGGGGTCCGGCGCGCAGAGGTTGTTGGCCCCGTAACGGAGACCCTGGTACCATGACTTGTGTCCGCGCTGCTTCTGATAGACCGCGGTGGGGACGTCAACGTAGTTGGCACCGGGAGTGTTACACGTACCAGCGTAGATACACGACGGGTCGTCTTGTCCGTAGTTGACTCCGATAATACGGTAGTCGTCAGGCATACCCGGGCCAATCTGCAGCGACGACGACACAAGCGTCGCGCCACCTTCCAACACGTCGATTTCGGGGGCGCCGCGGCCTTGGTTCGGGTTCAAGCCGTAGCCCGGGTTGTCGTTGCACGCGCTGATACGCTGGTAGGTCGGGTCGAACAGGTCAGGCTCACACTTGTCGTAGGAGAACGGCCACATGCGGTTCGTCGACGCAGAGAAGATAGCGCGACCAAGGTTCCCCATCATCCAGATGCCGGGCCACGTCGGGTAGTACTTGGTAGCTTCGACCTGGGTGTTCTTGCCCTTGGCCAGGTCAGGGTTACCCGAATCGGGCGTGACAACACCGGGGAGCTGCACGCGCGTTTCAATCATGCCTCCCTGGTAGCAGAACTTGTTCCACGACTGCACCATGGCCGCACGGTAGAAGAAGTAGGCGTCCACGTAGCCCGGAGGGTGCGTGTACATGTTGTAGACGTGGATCACGTTGAGCTCGTCGATGGCCTTGATGAAGAAGTAGCACGTGCCATCGTCGTCGCACTTGGTCGAGGTCATGTTGTGCGAGTAGAGCTCCAGAGCGCCGTTGACACCATCGGGCTTCTCCAGTGAAGTCCAGATGTGGTCGTCGCCCGGTCGGAAGCTTCGGTTGGCCACGTTGAACTCGTCGCTCATGACCAGATCCCATTTCCGGCCGCGCGAGCTGGTGTACGAGTGGCGGGTCTCGGGGGTGTCGGGGTCGACCCAAATCTTGATGCCCGACTTGGTGGGGTACGTCGTCCCCGCCGTCGTGTCGTTTTTGGCAGTGACGAACGCCGTAGTCATAGCCCACGATAGAGCGCACGCCCAAGCGGCATACTGTTGGAACCGCATTGAAACTCTGGAGTGAGGACGTCCAGGTGCCAGGATCGTGAGCTTGAGGCGGCGAATTGCCGAGTGATGGCCCTTACGCTTTGCTTTCGTGTGCTGCAAAGGCTTTGAAGGCCCATCTGGCTCGACAAGCGTCTCGTACGAGTACCGTACACGTGTATCGCAAGCTCTGCTTGTTGCCACCTGCAGCCACCCGTTGGAGCGCGTAAACGGCGGCCGTCTCTTGTCTCTATTTGATCCGACTTGAAGCGCGCCGTGCATCGACATGTGCGCCGGACACCACAAAAGCGCAGAGGCAGATGGCCATGTGCGGGCTCACAAACGGGACCAACTTCCTGCTCGAAGATTTCGTTCGGGATCGATTCCAGGCACCGAGTGCAGCGCACCCCGCACTTTTTGCGGTAAGGCAGCCAAAGCGGCTCTGGATTGATTCACGCGCGAGTTGTTTGTCTTGCTACTGAAAGACTAGCGCATTGTCGTTTAAGTTTTTTTACAGTATATTGTGTACCAGGCTTCATGTTGCTAAAAGGGAAGTCTTCAAGCTGCTGCATGTACAGGCTGTAGCTGTTGTCTACAGCTACAGTGCGCTAAAGGTGTGGCCGCGGCGAGCACAATTTGCGAGCGGATGGTACAGTACGGTACTGTACAACCTCGGGATAGACTGCCCAACAGCAGTGCCTGTTGCCCCCTGTATCAAATCCATACGATTGATTATGGCACAGCGAGCGACTTTTGCAAGCACGGTGTGTAATTCAGCTCCTTGAGACCGGGCAAGTTGACTCATGAAACAAGGTCTTCGAAGCTGACATGGAACTCAATAGGATCAACGCCAGCAAACGCCAGTCGCCTCGTTTTTTTTCTCCTTAAAGCAAAGCGCTGAAGTAGGGTTCGTAAAGTGAGGAAACTATCAAGTGTACAGTACAGTACTGTACCTGTCCAACCAAGTATGTCTTTCGGGACAAGCCAACTTCAAGCGCTACGCATCTCTTAATGTTGGCACAATGCAGCGATGCAAATCCCGGTGTGATCTGAGAACTGGCACTCGAATAACTTTTCATCTGAACTACATGTATTGTGCTTTTCAGTTGTTTTGGCAAATCGGACGTGTCAAACAGCTACCTACTAAGATGGGGCTAGGTTATCGGAGCAGATTAGCAGGTCCCTCGTAGGGAATTAGGACCAAGAATTGCTAGTCCGATGGAAGCACTTGCGCAGGTCCTCCAAACAGCCGAAAGCCCGAATGTCGCCCATTTTCACGGCATTCGGGGTTTGAGGTCTTACGAAGGACTCCTGCCAAGTCTTGTGGCAAGACTTTCATACGAGCTGACTCTAATACGGTGTATGTCAAACGCAGAATAAACCTATGAAAACACGATGCAGTCGATACGTTAAACACTCCAGTCTTCGTCATTCGCCTTCGCGGGTTCCGGCATTGCTTGCTTCCCCAAACAAAGATTGCTTGACTTGGACTCCAACCGGAGTCCATTGAACGGAGGAGACCACTCATCGGACTCGTCCGAGATTTGCATCTCAGATTTAGGGACCACCAACCTCAGATTAACTGACCTCCAAAGTCCTACATTTCCCCGGCCCTCACAATTCCTGGGCAGTCAAATTCTTGCTTTGACAAAAGCAAGTTCGGCAGCCTCAATGTTTTTTAAGCACGTCAGTGACAGCCTACGCGGAGCAAAGTAAGTGGGTCTCCACTTTGTTGAGAGCAGCTGCACTCTACTGTTGTGCACTTGACAGCTTCAATTAGAAGGCGAGGTCGGTGTTATGTGGCGTCATATTTTGTTGATGGCTACCTTACGCCACCGTCGTTTGTAGTTTAGCGTCAGAAATGTTCGCAATCGCGGTGCTACAACCACTGCTACAACCACAAAATGTGCTACATGTAAGGTTCGAGCTGTAAAAATTCAAAACGCAACATTTACACTAACGTTTTTTTTGTTCGAGCGTTGATCATCAACTTCATTTTCTCTAGTTTATACATACTGAAGTAGTTTCCAGCAATGTATTCATTGTCATCCTCACTTGTACGGCTGTGAAGTTCCGATTCGTCGAAGATCGCTGCCTCTCGGACGGTGACGCCACATAGAGATACAAAGTGGAGATATAAGTTAAACGAAGATGGAGACGCGACTATTCGTGCCTGTCGTAAGAATTCCTGCCAGTCGAAGAGCTCTTTTCGCGCCAGTCGATGGCATCTCGCTGCTGAGCATGCGTGCGATAGTGAAAAATAACTATTACGCCAGGTTCACAAAGAGCTGAGATAGTGCTTGGAGACGGACTAACGAGGAGCTACTGTATCGGCAAAGCTGCTGAGGCGATGCGGCCGCCTTTCCCAGGAATTTGAGCGCGGCTGTGCTCGGCTTGCTGGATCTCATCTGTCGGGGTGATTACTCTGGCTCAAGACTATCCGGACATCCAACCTTGCGACAACGGAGGGGCTTTGCGGCGATCAAAACGCAGCCGTTCGCCACCAAAGATTGCACCAGCAGCAAGAACTGGTGGCGTTGGGACGACCGGGAGAAATCAAACGCAGGCTACGCCGCATCCAGATACCAGAAAAATGGCCTCG
The DNA here is from genome assembly GCF_000149755.1 of Phytophthora sojae. Classification (NCBI taxonomy): domain Eukaryota; phylum Oomycota; class Peronosporomycetes; order Peronosporales; family Peronosporaceae; genus Phytophthora; species Phytophthora sojae. Next base: position 8,698,790 of record NW_009258115.1, read on the forward strand.
CTTTGTGTATCCACAAAAGACTCTCGGACAGTAAAATCTGCGCCGCCACTCGGCAAATTGCCGCCTCGAACACGCAGCACGTTGGTCGTGATCAATAGAATCCTTCGTTCATTGCAATGTGGGTTCAACAGTATATCGTGTTCGCACTGGCCATGGCGGGGGTGGCGTCTTCGGCCAAGAATGTCACGTATCCGACCAGGTCGGGCATCAAAGTGTGGGTCGACCCCGACACCCCCGAGACCCGCCACTCGTACACCAGCTCGCGCGGCCGGAAATGGGACTTGGTCATGAGCGACGAGTTCAACGTGGCGAACCGCAGCTTCCGACCGGGTGACGACCACATCTGGACGTCCGTGGAGAAACCCGACGGTGTCAACGGCGCTATGGAGCTCTACTCGCACAACATGACCTCAACTCAGTGTGACGACGACGGAACGTGCTACTTCTACATCAAATCCATTGACGAGGAGAATGTCATCAATGTCTACAACATGTACACGCACCCTCCAGGTTACGTGGACGCCTACTTCTTCTACCGGTCGGCCATGGTGCAGTCGTGGAACAAGTTCTGCTACCAGGGAGGCATGGTCGAGACGCGCGTCCAACTCCCCGGAGCCGTCACGAAAGCCTCGGGTAACCCCGACCTGGCGCTGGGGAACAACGGCAGGGTCAAGACGGGCAAGTACTACCCGACTTGGCCCGGTGTCTGGATGATGGGGAACCTGGGTAGAGCTATCTTCTCCGGGTCCACGAACCGCATGTGGCCGTTCTCCTATGACAAGTGCGAGCCCGACCTGTTCGACCCCAAGAACCAGCGGATCAGCGCGTGCGACGACAACCCGGGCTACGGGTTGAACCCGAACCAAGGCCGCGGCGCCCCAGAGATCGACGTGCTGGAAGGCAGCGCGTCTCTCATCTCCTCGTCGCTGCAGCTTGGCCCCGGTATGCCTGCTGAGTATCGAATGTTTGACCTGAACTATTCGACTGGGGACTTCTACGGCTGCTTCTACACTGCTAGCTGTCAGACTCTTGGAGCTAACTACATCGACGTCCCCACCGCGTACTACAAGAAAGAGCGCGGCCACAAATCCTGGTACCAAGGGCTTCGCTACGCGGCCAACAACTTCTGCAAATCGGACTCCACCCAGAAGCAGAGCTACAAGACCATCGCAGCATCGTTGACGGCTGGGATCACCAACAACACGTGCTCCTTGTCCACTTGTCCCGCTTCGAACGATGTCAACGCCGACTTGAGTCTCATTGATGGAGTTGGGGATGATCGCTGGGGAATCAACTCGAACGGCACGTGCTACCCGCTCTTCAACGTCTACACTGGTTCTTACCTATGTGACCCGGACAACACGTACTCCAAGTGTGCCAGCCCTCGAAATGAGACCACCACCGCCAAGTCTTATGCCATGGACCCCTTCAACTACCAAATGGACGCGATCTCGTCCAACTGGCCCGTGCACCTCGGCGCGTACACCGACTTCGTCACGTATCAACTGGAGTGGGTGACCGGCAAGAACGGCTACGTGCGGTGGATGCTGCAGGGCAGCCCCCTCTTTGAGGTGCCGTCTGCATCCATCTTGGACGTGCCGCAGAACTCCAACAAGACCAACCCGCAGAAGATCATGCTGGAGGAGCCCATGTACATCATCGCCAATGTGGCGCTGTCGAGCTCCTGGGGCGCTACGCCTCCCAACCCGGGCAAGAGTTGCCGCGGCAACGGCACGGACCCTGTAGCCAACAAGATCTGCGACTCGTTTCCCATGTACTTGAAGATCGACTACATCCGACTGTATCAGGACCTGGCCGATGACCTCGACGCTGACAACTACATGTCCGTCGGCTGCGACCCCAAGACCCACCCGACCAAGCAGTGGATCGAGGGCCACATCGACGAGTACGAAGACAACGACAACAAGTGGGTGGAGGTCACCGGTAAGGCGTTCTGCAAGTCGCACGACGACTGTACTATCGGCGGCAGCATGGCGAGGACACCAGTCAAGACGGGCAGGTGCGTCAACCAGCGCTGCGAGTGTCTGTACAAGTCCTGGGGCGGCCCGCGCTGCACGACGGCGATCGCGGGGACTTCAACGTCGGGCAGCACTACGTACGGCCCGCCGTTGTGGGCCTCCATTGCGGTTACCTCCATTGTGGTCGTGCTGGCGACGATCTCCATCTACGTCTCGACAGTGCGTGCAGCGCAGAGGAAGAAGGCGGCCATGAGGTACGCGCACGTCCAGAAGGTCGTGGACGTAAGCCCCTCGCAGCCGCAGGTGCTCACGAAAGAGAACAGTCAGGGCTAAAACAGTATTTTATCAGCAACACAGCCTATATCTCACCCCGAGACTTGCTCGTATCATGCATTCTTCGAACTCTAGCATGTAAGGACACTTTCATCTTTTTACTGTACTATTGTTGTATTAATATTATAGTATTAGGTTATTAGCACAGAAGTGTTCACGGGCTGAAGTTCTGTCGTGGCCTAATATTCTGTCATATCATACTGTTTTGGGGAAATACAGTGTAAGTTTACCGAATTACCGAAATTTATGAAGAAGTACACACCTTGCGCAGCCCGAAATTTGCTGATTGAAGTTCGCTTCAACTACTGAAACATGTCGTATGAAGGTTGCGTGAATGGTATCGCAATATGTAAATACTTGTACCCTTGTCAAGCCGATCCACGTTGAACCTCCAGCATTCCATGTTGCCTTTTCCCATTGATGACCCCAGAACGAACCCGTCAACGAGCTTATTCCACAGCCAGTCGAAGATTGCCATCGTCTCGACCACCATGAGCATGAACCGCTTCGTGGCCGGGCCGGACTTCTACAACTACGACATGTACGGCGGCCTGCGGCCGGGCGGCGTGGTGCAGCTCTTCTCGCTCGAGTTCATCGGCCTCGTGGCCGCCACGTTCACGTCCTCGTTCGTCTACATCGGCGCGCGCTACGGGCTGCTGCCTATGGTGAGCAGCCAGCTGCAGCTCTCGGAGACGCAGAAGGAGGCCATGGACCGCCTCGTGGAGGTGCCCGCGGCGCTGGCCTTCTTCGTGGGGCTCTACGCCGACGCGGTGCCCGTGTGGGGCTCGCGCCGCAAGTCGTACATGGTCCTGGGCATGCTGCTGAGTCTGCTGTGCCTGGCCGTGATTGGCCTGGGATGCCTCTTCGCCGCGGACATCCGAGAGACCATCGGCAGCAGCTTCAGCTACATCATGATGCTGGTCATGGGCGGCGTGAGCTTCGGCTCCATGATCAACTTCTGCTCGGTGCACACGGCGGTCGTGACGCTCTCGCAGCGGGAAAGCCTGGAGCGGAGAGGCGTCTTCCAGGCCGACTACTTGGTGGTGAGGGCCACGGGGCAGATCTCGGCCAGGCTGCTGGTCTACCTGATCCAGAACGTCATCGAGGTGCACGAGATCGCTCTGATCTTGCTGGTGTTGATGCCGTTGTCGGTCATAACGATCGTCGTGGTCATCGGAGGACTCGACGAAGCGCCCGCGTACCGGAAGGAGAGCCTGAGGTGCAAGTGCGAGAGCTACTGGAAGCTGACCAAGCAGAAGGCAGTGTGGCGCATCCTGGCGATCGTCGCGAGTTTCGCCTTCTTCCTGAACTTCGGCTTCCCGCTAGTGACAAATGCGCTGCAGCAGTGGACAGACACAACGGACAGCGCGTCCGCGCTGCTGAGCAGCAGCTTGAACGACTTGGTGATGATCCTGACCGTACTAATGTGGAGGTGGAGGTTGCGCAACATGTTGTGGAAGCGGTTCTTCCCCCTGGCCCCGACAATGACGATCGCGCCCCAGTTCGTGATGGGCGTGCTAGTGATCCCGGCGTTGTACCGAGCTCCAGTCGTGTACATCGTGCTGACTGGAGTGGCTGGCGTGTCGACGGGCGTCATGGCACTCGTGCTGCTGGTGCCCGTGACCGAGATCATCGAGGAAGGCTCGGAAGGCGGCGTGGTCGGCCTCGCGCTGTCGTTCAACACCATCTTCAAGGTCTTCGTGAGCACGCTGCTCACGACCATCCAGCGCGCCTCGTACTTCCCGTCCAGCGACGACGCCGACACGGACGCGACCCGCTACCGTTGGTCCATCGCTATCCTGGTGGCCGTCACATGCGTCGTGAACGGCCTGGCCTTCGCCGTGATCCCCCTCCTGCCGCTGCAGAAGCTCGACGCGCAGCTCGTGCGCATGTACGGAGGCTTCACCGACCACGCCGGCGCGCTCACCGCCGCCGCCTTCCTCACGTCGCTCGCCTACTGCGTCGCGTACAACATCTACATCTTCAGCGAGGCCATCCACTGACTATGATGTGAGCCCCCAACGTCCGTCAAGCCGGCCCCAACAACCAGCATGATAGTATCCACCAAGTACAACACAAGGCCGACAAGCTTATCAATGCCCGCAAGGCCAGCCAGCGTCGATAGCTGCTGGATAATCCACCAAAAGAGACTGCGTGCGCGTTTCCTTGCATTCCAAGGGTGTCAAACCAGCGCATGTCACATACGGACTTAACCCCCTCCATAAACGAATGCACAAATTACGCAGTCTAAGTATTACCAGAGCATCCTGATATCAAATACCCCGTGATAAAGCTCTCAGTGTAGCCACATGCGTTTGACAAGGTGCAAGCTCGAAGAGCTCCGTTCGTCGTCGCATTCCAGCTCTTGACCAGCATGAGCCGAAGCGACGAGCCCCAAGCCTCCTCCTCTGCGGATCCTCGTGCCTCGCCCAATACAGGCGCAGGCTGCGTGACCGTCGACAAGCCCGAGCCTGACGCCGAGCGACCGCCGAACCTCGCCGTGCACCCGAGCGCCGAGTGCGAGACCCCCGGGACGTGGTCTGGATGTGTCATCGGCTGCTGCTACCTGCTGCTGCTCGTGGCCTGCGCGTTCCTGAACGCCGCGTTCGTGCTGTGGCCGCTGACGCTGCTGCGCGGGGGCTGCCGCCTCTCGATCCGCAGCTGCCGCCCCGTGTTCCGCTTCCTGGAGGACAAGTACTTCGCCATGCTCAGCGGTCTGCTGGAGCTCGTGGGCGGCGTCAAGCTCGTGGTCACGGGCGACGAGCCGCTGCACTTCGAGCCGCGCGACCACGTGCTGCTGCTCTGCAACCACCGCAGCGAGGTGGACTGGATCTTCTTCTGGGGCTTGGCGGTGCGCCTCGGCGTGCACGACCGCCTGCGCGTCATGATGAAGAGCGTCATCCGCTACGCGCCGGGCGTCGGCTGGACCATGCTGCTGCTCGAGTACCCGTACATCAACCGCAACTGGGCCACGGACCAGTCGAGGCTGGCCGACGTCATTGCGTCCTACAAGCAGGCGGACATGGGCTCCTGGCTCGCCATGTTCCCCGAGGGCACGGCGCTGTACGACAAGACGCTGCAGAAGAGTCACGAGTTCGCCGAGAAGCAAGGCGAGGCGAGGTGGGACTACGTCCTGCAGCCGAGAGTCAAGGGCTTTGAGCTGTGCGTGGACAAACTGGACCCCGAGTACGTCGTGGATCTCACGGTTGCCTATCCGGAGCTCATGGACGGAGTGAGACCGTCGCCGGTGAGTCGTTATACAAGCTTTGCATGGTAGAAATGAAGCAGAACTGATGGTTTGGGGTCTTGTTGTGGTGCAGATTCGCTTCGTGAGAGGCCAATACCCGACGGAGGTGCACATGCACGTGAAGCGGTATCACCGGTCTGCGTTGGAGAAGCACAAAGAGCACATGGACCAGTGGTGCGTCCTTGCGTTGGGATGAATGCTTGGGTGTTGTTTGTGCTGATGGATTGCTTCTTTGTTGATGTTTAGGCTGAAGGACCGGTTCACCGAGAAGGAGGAGCGACTTCGGTGTTTCTACGAGACTGGCGCGTTTGAGGGCAAGCAGTGCGTGCGAGAGGACCTCCCGCTGTGGAGCTCGGTGGTGCCGGGCATAGCGTTCAACCTGGGGTTGTGCTGCTTGGCGCTGTACTTGCTCGTCATTTATCCTGTCACCACGTGCACGTGGTTCGCGCTCTGCACGGCGCTGTCAGTGCTTCAAGCTCGCCGATTTGGCAATTAAATGAGACCAGGACGGTCGCAGTATTGAACACAACTCTTTTTATGATCTCAGCAGAGTAGGGAGCACTGTGTGCATTGCTTTGACTTATGCTTACTAGGAACTCGACCGTCAGGCTTCGGGGGTATGTCCTTGCCCGAGGATAATACTTGGAACTCGACCATCAGGCCCGGTCGCGAGGAGACGAGCGCCACTTCTCGGAGTGGCGCTCGGGCGCTTTGGCATCTCCGCCGCAGCGCAGCCCCAGCTGAATGCAGCGCTTCTGGACGTCGAACGGCGTTTTTCCCGGCAGACGCGCGGCTATCATGTGGGCGGTGTCGCTCTGTTGGCCTCGCAGCAGGCTCTCTTCTTCGTTGCTGAAAACCACCTCGGCTACGCGCGGGCGCGACGCCGCCTGCCGGTAAACCTGCGCGCCCTCGAGCTTACTCGTGCGCGCGTCAACAGCCACGAACGCTGCGAAGGCCAGCATCAAGATCAGGCCGCGCGCAGACACCATAGTACTTGGTAGCAATCGTTGGATGATCTTGAAACGACGCCTGTTTAGCTCTAAGAATGGCGCCGTATTTGCTGGGCACACACGCGTTCCGGCCCACAGCAATGAGCCAGACGAGCGTCATGCGGCCTAAGAGCGCCACGCGGCTAAGGAAGCACGACGGCCATGCTCCCGCTCTCGTCAGTTGTGTCCAGGCTCCGACATGTTGATTTCACTATATAACTTCAACTGGACGGATGGGATGGCTCCCTTTGACACCCCTGGACAGACAGAGGGACCCACGTCGGCACGTGCTGACATCAATCCAGGCCCATTCCGAGGCTCCCGCTCCGAGGTTGCGTCTCCATTCCCCCTCTTGCTCAGCCCTCCAGGACAAGTCTCCGCTGTGGATGGATCGTCGAGTTAACGATGCAGCAGTCGAGCGTCGAGGACGGCAGCTTCGCCAACAATTCCCTGGGCTTCCGGCCCATTGTGCTCTACGACATGCGGCTGGACATGGCCGACGAATCCCTGACGCTGTCGCGCTCGAGGAAGGAGCAGCAGCTCCCGCACTTCTCCACGCTCTCGAGCTGCGAGCTCGACGACATCGACGCCAACTGCTCAGCTCAACTATCCCCACACGATCTGCGTCAGGGCAGAACGCCCACCTCACAGCCTTTTCAGGCGGAAGAGTACTCTCCGCCGCCTCGATCTCGGGGCCGAGGGCCTGCAACGGCCGACACCATGTTCAACTATCGAGCGCTGGGCAGTTTACGCAGCGGGCTCGCTCCGATCGCGCTGCTGAGTCGGTGGCACGCCGGCCTTGCAGTCACCGCCTTCGTGCTAGGCGCGGCGAAGGGCGTCGTGCGCGCAGCATATCGGCCATTGCTATTGACGACCTTGAATGAAAAGTTCAACAGGAAATATGATCCAGACGCAGCGCTACTGGACTGGGCCGACATGCTCTCGGTGCTCCTCGGTCTCTTCTCGGATTGTATGCCGATCTACGGCACTCGACGGAAGGCGTACATCGCACTGGGCTGGATCTTGAGTGGGGTGAGCTATGCCAGCGTGTATGGGATCTATAAAGACCAGATCCAGGACGTTCAAACGCCCGGCAGGATCTTCGGACGGTTGCTCGAGGCGTGGAGTGTTGCAGGCTCCTTTGCGCTTCAACTGTCGTGGGTGGCAGCGCTAGCGCTTGTGGTCGGCTTCGGACAGCGCGAGACTCTTAGTGAGCGAGGCGGGTTGGCAATGCTCTTCCTGGTGCTTTGGCAAGCGGGGAACCTCGTGGCTCTCATCGGCGTCGCGGAGCTCCAGTCGACGCTGACCCTGCTACATACCAGCGCTTGTCTCGCTACGGCTTCGCTGGTTGCGTTGCTTTCCGTGCTCTGCTTCTTGTACGACGACGACGACCAGGAGTCGACGGTCACGCTGGCAGCGTCAACGAAGCGGGTCGGAGTGGTGCCAGCGCTGCGTACAGGGGTTATCCAGGTGTGGGAGGTCTGCCAGGAGAAGGTGACGTATCACGTACTGCTCTTCTTGTTGATCTACGGAGTTCTGCTCAAGGCTCGCGACCCCGGCGTACACAAAGCTCTTGCTACTTGGAGTGGCTTCGGGTTTGACGATAGCGTTCGGGCTGAGAGCCCGTGGGTGCTGGTTGTCGAGAGTGGTGTGGCACTCATAGCTCTGCTTCACGCGAAGTGGAGACTGCTGACTACAGCTTGGAGACGGCTGGCATTTGTCGGAGTTGGTGTCGTAGTGGTGGGTTCCCTTGTTCAAGCCACGCTTATTGCGACAGATACTGTCAGGAGCAAGTGGTTCTTCTCGCTGTTCTGTGGGCTCGTCGTTTGGCCCAAGACGTGGATTCTGCTGTTCATTGTGCTGACAGCGACGGAGGTGACGCACGTTGGCTGCGAGGGCGTCACGATGGGTCTTGTCCTCTCTGGTCAGGGCCTTGGTACCTCAGCGTTAAACGCGGTCACTGAATGGATCGGCCGCGCCACCAACACTAAAGTCACGCAGCAGCTCATTGCGGAAGACTCGCACTCCACACGAAGTCGGATTCTGTTCGCTGCCATAGCTTATGCAGCTGTCAACTTGCTAGCGGCATTGGCTGTGCCATGGCTCCCTAGATCCAAGATCGAAACGCAGCAGCTTCGAGCGTTCGGAGGCTACAGCAGAAGAGGAGCCGCGCTGATTGTGGCGATCTTTGTACTCCTGCTAGCTCTCGCCATCACCGCAAACTTTGAAGTTGTTTAGCCTTGACACTCTCGCAGATGAGAGTACCTCATATCGAAAAGCAATACGCTTATCATCGCGGTTTTTGGTGCAGATTGCCGTTGCTGCTTGACTTGAAGCCCCCTTTTCGAGTGAGAGTGCGCTGACTCTGAGAATGAGCGACTTCTCCCCGCTTGGCCTGCACAATTCGCTTCACTGCCTCCTCCTCTTTGCGTAGCTCGTCGTCTTTCTTCATCTTAATCTCATGCATCGTAATCCTCTGGTGTTGCAGCAGCTCGTCGCGGTTTAATGCCCTCGTGATCCTCTTGCTAGATCCTTCTCGTCGTCGTGCACGCGGCGCAACGATCACGATCTTCCGCTGGCTGCCTAAAATCGCGTCGACATCGTCCACATCGTCCGCATTGTCGCTCATTGGGCCTTCCCGTTGCTCGCTTGCTTGTTCCTCGACTGAATTCACCGGGGCTGGAGGCTCTGGCTCGGGTAGAAGCGACCTCCAGTAGCATCCGATCGAGTGCAACCAGTACAGTTGACGGAAGATGGCGCCCAACTTCCGTCGGATGTACTTCTTGCGGTACAACGCAGTGATCAGGTCGCTCTCCGTGTCCTCCACGCCCATCGCCATTCGCCACTGCGCTTCCACCTGCAGGTTGTGCCCCACGCGCGTAAGCAGCTCAGCGTGCGTGAGTTCGTGCCGTTCCCACACGCCTCGTAGGCCTCGCAGCACCTTCCGATACAGCACGCGCGACTTCTTCCGCGTCTCCTCTCGACGACGATGAAATTCGCGAAACTCGCGTTGAATTCGCAGTACAGCGCGCACCACGACGGTCTGCCGGAACAATCGGCGGCCAATATGCCCTCGGAAGCAGCGCTGGATCTGTCGAGCGCTGAAGTCTAGGAGATTCGCGTACATACCGGCGAGATAGCGTTGCTCAGCCTCGAGAAAATTCACGATACGCGTCGTGTCGTCCAAGTCCAACTCGAACAATTCGTGCGTCTGGTTCATCCGAGCAAAACTATCCCGTACCCGTGCCTTGACGCGTTGCAACTCATCGATGGACTTCTCCAGTGGAGTCTTGGTGAAGTCCTCGGGCTGCAGTAGCCGACCAGGAGAATTGAGTGTTGTCGTACTGGCATTGGAGTTTGAAAAGTGCGGTAAAAGTACTCGAGGCCGAGGTGACGCCGTCTCTCGATGGCTGAATGGCAGATGTGATGGAGGAGGGCGAGGCAGTGACGGCTTACTCAGCAGCGGCAGCGGCGGCCGCGCCATCATCTCAAATGTGGCTTTGATGGAGGCACCAGTGTCTCGCAATTCGTCTAAAGATGGCTACAGCAGAAAACCTACACTTCCAACTGCAGACAACAACAAGCAAGCAGCTATTTTCTTTTCGAGCAACGATGCAGGATAAATTATTATTTGCGAGGCTACTGCAGTTAGACGAAGTTCTGGCTGTAGTTGTCTGGCAATCTTCTACTCGATCTCCTGTCCGAGGGGCGTCGGACCTGGTGCAAGTGCACGTCTTCACGAGGACTGGGCCGCATGCCCTCCACGGTCTTCACCTGCTTGATGAGCTCCAGTGCACAATTGGCCTCTTTCCTGGCCGACCAGACCACGGACACGACGCTCGCGAAAATGATCAATGCGGCCACCCCCATCGACACCATCATCGGAGGACCGTAAGAGCTCGAGGACGTGTAAGTGCGTGTCGTACTAGTTGCGCTCGACGAAATGGCCGTCGTGCAGCGGGGCCCGCCCCACGAAGTCGCGTACGTGCACTGACAGCGTGACTTGACGCACTTGCCCGTCTTCAACGTGATTTTGCCCAAGTCGCCGCCGATGGTGCAGTCGTCGTCGACAGTGCAGAAGGCCTTGCCGGCCACCTCCTTGTGGTAATTGTCGTCGTCCTGGTACTCGTCGATGTGCGCCTCGATCCACTTCTTGGTCGGGTGGCTGCCTGGATCACAGCCAACCTGCATGAAGTTGTCGTCCTCGAGGTCGTCGCCCAAGTCTTGGTACAGTCGGATGTAGTCAATCTTCATGTACATTGGGAAAGAGTCGCAGATCTTGTTGACTACTGGGTCAGAGCCATCGCCGCGGCAATCCTTGCCTGGATTCGGAGGCGTGGCACCCCACGAACTCGACAGAGCGACGTTGAAGATGAGGTACATGGGCTCCTCCAGCATGATCTTCTCCGGGTTCGTTTTGTTCTTGTTCTGAGGGATATCCCAAATGGACTCGGACGGCACCTCGAACAGCGGACTGCCCTGCAGCATCCAGCGCACATACCCTTTCTTACCAGTGACCCATTCGAGCTGGTACGTGACGAAGTCCGTGTACGCGCCGAGGTGAACGGGCCAATTGGCCGAGATGGCGTCCATTTGATAGTTGAAAGTGCCCATTGCGTTCGACTGCGGCGTGCTGGAATTCCGTGGCGTGGCACACTTGTAGTAAGTATTGTCGGGGTCGCACAGGTAGGCGCCTGTGTAGACGTTCCAGAGCGGGTAGCACGTTCCGTTGGAGTTGATCCCCCAGTGATCCTCGCCCTTGCCGTCGATGAGACTTAGATCGCCGTTGACATCGAACGAAGCGGGACAAGTAGCTGCTGAACACTTGTTGTCCGTGATGCCAGCTTTCACGGACGCAGCGACGGTAGTATAGTCCTGCTTCTCATCAGAACTGGAGGTACAGTAGTTGTTGGCGCCGTAGCGCAGTCCTTGGTACCAGGATTTGTGGCCGCGTTTCGCGTAGTACGCGGTCGGGACGTCGATGTAGTTGGCCCCCTTGGTCTTGCAGTTGGCGCCGTAGATGCACGAATATGAGTCCAAAGTCGACGAATCGATGGCGAAGGTGCGATAGTCGTCGGGCATTCCAGGACCAATCTGCAGTGAGGACGAGACCAACGTGCCCCCACCTTCCAGTAGATCAATCTCAGGCGCACCGCGGCCTTGGTTCGGGTTGAGATCGTAGCCAGGGTTGTCGTTGCACGCGCTGATACGCTGGTAGCTCGGCTCGAATAGTTCGGGGGCGCATTTATCGTAGGAGAACGGCCACATGCGGTTCGTGGACGCGGAGAAGATCGCTCTACCCAGATTCCCCATCATCCAGATGCCGGGCCAAGTCGGGTAGAACCTGCCGTCTTCAACCCTGGCATTCTTTCCCCTTGCAAGGTCTGGGTTGCCGGATTCGGGACTGACTGCTCCTGGTAGTTGGACTCTTGCCTCGATCATGCCTCCTTGGTAGCAGAACTTGTTCCACGACTGCACCATGGCTGAGCGGTAGAAGAAGTAGGCGCTTTCGTAGCCCGGGGGGTGCGTGTACATGTTGTAGACGCGGATTTTGTTTACTTCGTCCACGGATTTAATGAAGAAATAGCACGTGCCGTCGTCGTCGCACTTGGTCGAAGTCATGTTGTGCGAGTAGAGCTCAAGCGCGCCGTTTACACCGTCGGGTTTCTCGATCGACGTCCAGATGTGGTCGTCGCCCGGGCGAAAGCTGCGATTCGGAGTGTTGAACTCGTCGCTCATGACGAGGTCCCAGTGCCTTCCGCGCGAGCTAACGTAGGCTTGACGATCCTCGGGGGTGTCGGGGTCGACCCAAATCTTGATACCGGATCTGGTCGGGAAAGTGGTGTCCACAACTGATGCATTTTCTTCGGCAGCCAAAGTTGAAGAGGGGGTAGTTACAGCTAGAGCGCATACAGCAAGCCGTAGCTGCCGCATCTGTATGATCGTCCTGAGATTGAAGCTACGACAAGGTGGCAACTCGATAAATGCTGGCTGAATTGAGTACAACCGAGCTGTGAATAACTATAAAAAAGCTACTCAGATGGCGAAGTCGAGGTCGAGGGGATAAGTTTCTGAGGTAAAATATGAGGATTCGTAAATAAAATACGTGAAAGTAGCTTAGAGAAAATTCTGGCTGTAGTTGTCCTTTGGCTGTGGTGTATCGTATTCATCAATCGACAGATTCACGCGCGTTGTTGGGAAGGACGGTCTCACTTGCTCCAGCTTCTTCCTCTCCGCCGCCAGAATCGCTTCCTCGGCCTGCTTCTTCAACGTCCTCACGGACATCCAGACAGCGATGACAGTAGACAGAAGAGTGACAATCGCCACACTGAGTGAGATCGCCATGGGAGGGCCGTACGTGCGCTGAGTGACGGAGATACTGGAGCTACTGCTGTCTTCAGCCAATGCGAGAGTGCAGCGAGGGCCGCCCCAGGAGTCTGGGTGGGAGCAAATGCAGCGGGACTTGACACACTTGCCCGTGACGAGCTTCTGCGTCCCGTTGTTGCTGATAGTACAGTCGCCGTCACTCTCGCAGAAGGCTTTACCCGTAGCCTCTGTCCAGGGATTGTCGCTGTCCTCGTACTCGTCTAAATGCCCTTCAATCCACTCTCTGGTCGGGTGGCTCTTAGGATCGCAGCCTAGTTGCATGTAGTCGTCGTCGCCGCGATTCCCCTTCGGGTCTTGGTACAGTCGAATGTAGTCGATCTTCAGGTACATTGGGAAGTCGTCACAGATTTTGTTAACGGTCTCGTTGGCTCCGTCTCCGCGGCACTCGCTACCAGGATTGGGAGGCGTCGCTCCCCAGGACTTGGAGAGAGCGACGTTCATCACGATAGACATGGGCTCCTCCAGCATGAGTTTCTGCGGATTAGTCTTGTTGGCGTTTTGAGGGACGACGGAGAACGCCTCGGCCGTGACCTCGAACAGGGGCTGGCCCGCGCCCATCCAGCGCACGTAGCCGTTCGTGCCTGTAATCCATTCGACTTGGTAGACGAAGTAATCCGTGTAAGCGCCGAGGTGCACGGGCCAATTCGCTGAGATGGCGTCCATTTGGTAGCCGAACGGGTCCATGATGTTGGTTTTCGGGTTCGTGGAGTTGCGAGGCTCGGGGCACAGCTCATCCGTGTTGTCCGGGTCGCACAGGTAGGCCCCCATGTACGAATTCATAATCGGGAAGCATGTTCCATTGCTGTTGATGCCCCAATAGTCCGGCCCGACGCCGTCGATCAGCCCTAGGTCACTGTTAGCATCGCTGGAGGCGGGACACGTGTCGACACTGCACGTGTTCTCCGTGATTCCAGCTTCGAGCGACGCTTTGATAGTGTCAACGTCTTGGATTTCATCGTCTGAAGGTTCGCAAAAGTTATTCGCTGCGTAGCGTAGCCCCTGGTACCAAGATTTATGGCCGCGCTTCTTCTCGTAGTATGCAGTGGGGACGTCGATTAAGTTGGCGCCGGGCGTCTTGCACTCGTACTTGTACACGCAGTACGGGTTGGTGACATCAGCTCCGTTGGCGTCCGCGGGGAAGAGTCTGAAGTCGCTCGGCATCCCAGGCGCAATCTGCAGCGACGACGAGATGGCCACGCCACCTCCTTCGAGAATATCGATCTCCGGAGCTCCGCGGCCCTGGTTCTTGTTGAGACCGTAGCCTGGATCGTCATCGCACGCGCTGATGCGCTGGTTACTGGGGTCGAAGATCTCGGGCTCGCACTTGTTGTAGGAGAATGGCCACATGCGACTCGTGGACGCCGAGAAGATCGCTCTACCAAGGTTCCCCATCATCCAGATTCCGGGCCACGTCGGGTAGTAGCTGGCGCTGGCAACGCGGCCCGACTTACCGAGCGAGATGTCGGGGTTCCCAGATTGTTTCGAGACCGCGCCTGGTAGTCGGGCCCTTACTTCAATGAGCCCGCCCTGGTAGCAGAATTTGTTCCAGGACTGCACCATGCCTGCTCTGTAGTAGAACGTCACGTTTTGATACCGCGGCGGAGTCAGATACGCATTGTAGACGGTGAGTTTGGAAACTTCGTCCACGGCCTCGATGTAGAAGTAGCACGTGCCGTCGTCGTCGCACTTGGTGGAGGTCATATTGTGCGAGTAGACTTCCAGAGCTCCATTCACGCCGTCGGGCTTCTCAATCGACGTCCAAAGATGGTCCTCTCCCGGCCGGAAGCTGCGGTTTGCAGCGTTGAACTCGTCGCTCATGACCAGCTCCCAGGTCTCGCCTCGCGACGTCGTGACTTGCTGCGCGTTGGCTGGCGTCGCGGGGTCCACCCAGGGTTTGATGCCGGACTTGGTAGGGTACTCCTTCTCACTCGCAGCTGCAATCATGGGGCTAAATGCCACTACGAACAGCGCTAGAGCTCGCATCGTGGTGATATTCTGTACGCGCTTGGTGTGCGGCGTTGGAGGCTAATTTACAAATGGGAGACAACGTGGAGGAGTATTTTGCCAGTCGGTGGGTAGCACTTCAGCGGTGCTGCACGCAAATTCGCTGCGTACGGCGACAGCCCCGGGTCATGGCTACAAGGAGATGCCTCTCGGTGCAAGTCGTGCTGACTACAAAGTATAGGGCTGAGTGGCTGTCGGAGAACTTACGAACAGAAGATAACCGCCATCTTGGTGGAGTATGCCTGTTGTGGTCAGAGAAGTTGAAGCGAGTTGTGACTGAAGAACACTAAAGCCTGAGCCACAACCATGCCCATGCTTCTTCAAAGCTCGAAAGCGCACCACACGCCTCGCAGTTTCAGTCGCCAACGCGTGTTGATAGACCTTCGTCGGCTCGGATTTCTGAAAGAGGACATCTGGAGACAGCGCGAGCTCCTGGGAACCAACCAGTTCATCCCTGCGAGGCGTCGATCGTCGCTTTGGCACTAGATCCGGTTCCGTGGGGCCGTGAAGGCGGCGTTCCCCTTGGACAGACACGAATCGCGAATGGGAGCGAGAAGTTGGAAAGTCACTCCAGTTCCATTGGCGTCGTCTTGCAGCCCGAGAGCCAGCAGACTACACGTACCGAGCTGCCAGCACTGCTGGCTAGTAGATCCGAAGGAGATGCTCGGGGCGAAGTCGGAACGTTCGAACCCGGTTGACGCTAACGGTAAACATCCAGCGCGCAATCGGGAGTGTATCGCGATTTGCTTCGTTCAATTGTGCTGCGTCAAAGGAAACTTGAAGGGCAGGACTTACGTACACAGTCTAATTTCGGTGATATCTTGGAGTTTGTATAGGCAGCCAACACCCCACAATGTGACGACCTTCCCGCAGGACGTATGTCATCCGCGGGAAATGGCTTTGCTCCGCTGCGCTCCGCAAAGGCAGTCGCTGCTCTCCTGCGATAAAAAGATTCTCTCACCTGGCGAGAACAGTGCTCAGCTCGCTGGAATGCTCGTCGCTGGGCCCGCCTCCGCAAATACCGCGCGGCCCTGCTACGCGGGCACCCCGCGCGGGTTTGCTGCGGCTACGCTCCTCGCAACCGCGAGCCTCCGTTGGTCCTCTTCTATATCACATTCACCCCCCCTCGACCCCCATCAAAAAAGACTGTGTACGTAAGCACTCTCAAACTTGAAATTGCCACCTGTGGCCCGTCACCAGTGTCGGGGAGACACCGCGAGCAGCAGGCTTCAACACATGACGACTGACTGACTGTCCCGGTCTCAAGGATTATGCAGTATACAGCAGATTCGAGTCCGCTCGTAAGATAATCAAGTCCTTCTTCATTATCTGGATTTGACCGATTCTAGGCCAGGTCCCGGCGCCTCAGCTCTCCTTTGTCGTGACCAACTATTCGGAGAGATCTGAAGCTTAGGGCCACTCCCGCAGGAAACGAAACGAAGCTGTGCTCGGATAGACTCGGTAGACTCTCGTTGCGTAA
Organism: Phytophthora sojae; assembly: GCF_000149755.1. Taxonomy (NCBI): domain Eukaryota; phylum Oomycota; class Peronosporomycetes; order Peronosporales; family Peronosporaceae; genus Phytophthora; species Phytophthora sojae. The sequence goes on from NW_009258115.1 coordinate 8,715,209, forward strand.
CCGAGCACAGCGAGGAGAACCACTGCTGCCGTGGTGCCATGGTGACTCGAAATGATGGCAATCGAAATATCCTTCAAGTCGGTTGGCTCTCAGAACAGCGGTTGATTACTCTGGTGATCGGGCGCTTCCCGCTAGGAAACGGATGTCCATCGTGCAGAGCACTAACGCGATCATGCCCGCCGTGGCCATCCGCTTGGGCTCCAGTGCCTGCTGCAAGCTCATTCTCCAACCAATTGCGCCTGCGTCATGAGGCTCCAAGGATTCGCTGCTTGGGCCTTCGCTCTAACGTGGGCGGTGAGTACCGCGTTCGTCACTGCCAAGAACGACACGACGGCGGGGACGACGTTCCCGACCAAGTCGGGCATCAAGGTTTGGGTCGACCCTGCGACGCCTGAAGACCGTCAGACGTACATCAGTTCGCGCGGTCGACAATGGGATCTCGTTATGAGCGACGAGTTCAACATGCCCAACCGAAGCTTTCGACCCGGTGACGACCACATCTGGACTTCATTGGAGAAGCCCGATGGTGTCAACGGCGCTCTGGAGCTCTACTCGCACAACATGACCTCGACCAAGTGCGACGACGATGGCACGTGCTACTTCTTCATCAAGGCCATCGACGAGCTCAACGTGATCCACGTCTACAACATGTACACGCACCCTCCGGGCTACGTGGACGCCTACTTCTTCTACCGTGCGGCCATGGTGCAGTCGTGGAACAAGTTCTGCTACCAGGGAGGCATGATTGAAACGCGCGTGCAGCTCCCCGGTGTTGTCACGCCCGATTCGGGCAACCCTGACCTCGCCAATGGCAAGAACAACAAGGTCTCCGCTACGAAGTACTACCCGACTTGGCCCGGAATCTGGATGATGGGGAACCTTGGTCGCGCTATCTTCTCCGCGTCGACGAACCGCATGTGGCCGTTCTCCTACGACAAGTGTGAGCCTGACCTGTTCGACCCGACCTACCAGCGTATCAGCGCGTGCAACGACAACCCGGGCTACGGCTTGAACCCGAACCAAGGCCGCGGCGCCCCCGAAATCGACGTGTTGGAAGGTGGCGCGACGCTTGTGTCTTCGTCGCTGCAGATTGGCCCGGGAATGCCTGACGACTACCGCATTATGGGCCTGGACTATTCGAGAGATCCGCCTGACTGTATCTACGGCGGAACCTGCTCGACACCGGGTGCCAACTACGTTGGCGTCCCATCGAAGGTGTATGCACAGCGTGGATACAAGTCTTGGTATCATGGCTTGCGCTACTCGGCCAACAACTTGTGCAAACAGGACCCTAAGGCGAAGCAGACGTACAGCAAGGTCGCTGCATCCGTGAAGGCTGGCATCACCGAGAACTCGTGCTCGTTGGATATCTGCCCCGCTTCGCACGATGCGTACGGCGATCTGAGTCTCATCGATGGCAAAGGAGAAGATCACTGGGGGATCAACTCCAACGGCACATGCTTCCCCCTGTGGAACGTCTACACTGGTGCCTACCTGTGTGACCCGGACAACACATTTTGGAAGTGCGCGCAGCCGCGTAATGAGACCACGACGCCCAAGTCGAACGCCATGAGTCAGTTCAACTACCAAATGGACGCCATCTCGGCCAATTGGCCCGTGCACCTCGGCGCGTACACCAACTACGTCACGTACCAGCTCGAGTGGGTGACCGGCAAGAAAGGATACGTGCGGTGGATGCTCGAGGGCAGTCCGCTGTTCGAGGTGCCGTCCGAGTCCATTTGGGATATCCCTCAGAACAAGAACAAAACGAACCCGGAGAAGATCATGCTGGAGGAGCCCATGTACCTCATCTTCAACGTCGCTCTGTCGAGTTCGTGGGGTGCCACACCTCCCAATGCTGGTAAGGAATGCCGCGGTGACGGCAAAGACGCCACGACCAACAAGATCTGCGACGCGTTCCCGCTGTACCTGAAGATCGACTACATCCGTCTGTACCAGGATCATGGCGATGACCTCGATGACGACAACTACATGCAAGTCGGCTGCGATCCAAAGAGCCACCCGACCAAGAAGTGGATCGACGCTCACATGGACGAGTACGAGGATGACGACAATAAACACAAGGACGTGGCTGGTAAGGCCTTTTGTAAGACGAACCACGACTGCACTATCGGTGGCAATTTGGGTAAAACGCTGCTGAAGACCGGCAAGTGTGTCAGAAACCGCTGCCAGTGCACGTACTCGTCTTCGTGGGGCGGGCCGCGCTGTACTACGGCAATCTCTGGTTCTACTTCCAGCTCTACTCTTGGGACATCGCTCTCTAGCGGTTCATACGGCCCTCCCATGGGTCTGTCCATCGGTGTTGCTGCGATCATGGTCTTTCTCAGTTTCGCTTCAGTCGCGTGGTCCATCGTGAGGGAGAACAATGCGGCCGCGGCTTTGGCAAAACAAAGGAAGAAGGCTATGGACATGGGGACGTACCAGAACAATCCAGATGTACAGACTCGATATGTCACCGGCACTGATTCCTACGGCAGCGGCAACGTTCATGGTCACGGCCAGGAGATACACCACCGGCCACGAGACAACTACAGCCAGAACTTTGTTTAACGGTTTAATAAATTCATTCGTGCCATCAGCTCACTTTTGTGTTTTATTACGGCCTGTCTCCTATCTACTATACGAAGTTGGTGGTGTAGTCCTCCTTCCTGTCGAGTTTGCTGCCGCTGGCGCCGCCGTTGAACAGTACAGCCGCGGATTTCTCCCCCTTGCTGGCGCTGGCCTCCGCCATCGTGGACGCGGTCTTGTTCAGCTCCTTGACGCGCTCTGCCGCCTGCTCTTGGGCCTGAATTCTGGCGCTGGTGCGCTTGGCCTCCAAGCGCTTGTAAATAATTCTGCAGACGGCGATGGCGATGATGGCTGCAGCTACAATGGTCGACACGAGCAATGGTGGACCGAACAGCGTGTCGTCGTCGCTGGTGCTCACCACCTCCGTGCAGCGAGGGCCCGTCCAGGAGTCTGAAGAGCACTCGCACCGACCGTCCGAGTTGCAGCTACCGGTGATCACCGACGAGACACCGATAGTGCAGTCATCGTCCGAGTTGCAGAACGCCATGCCCGACACGGCTGTGTCCGGGTTGTCGGTGTCTCTGTAGTCGTCGATGTTGTCCTCGATCCACTGCTTGGTCGGGTGAGAGGAGGGATCGCAGCCGATGGTCATGTCGGTGTTGTCGGATGTGTCTTGGTACAGTCGAATGTAGTCGATCTTCAGATACATGGGGAACGAGTCGCAGATTGCGTTGTCTTCCGAGCTGGAGCCGTCACCACGGCAGCTTCCTTCTCCTGCGTGAGGGGGTGAAGATCCCCAGGAGCTGGAGAGAGCCACGTTGAACATGATGTACATCGGCTCCTCGATCATGATCTTCTTGGGGTTCATCTGCGCCGTGTCTTGCGGCGGGTTCGTCAGAGCTTCAGCCGGGATCTCAAAGATCACTTGGCCCTCCACCTCCCAGCGCACATACCCGGAGTCGCCCATGACCCACTCGACGCTGTACGTGACCCAGTCCAAGTACGCGGCCATGTGAATCTCCCAATCCGTCGAAATGGCGTTCATCTGATAGGCGAACTCGGAGCTGGAGCTGGTGGATCCGCTAGACGCTGTACACTCCGAGTTGGTGTTGCCAGGACTGCACAGGTACGCGCCCATGTACGCATTCTGCTTGGGGAAGCACGTGCCATTGGCATTGATGCCCCAGTGCACCGTGCCGTTGTCTTTGTAGCATTCACATCGTACGATGCAGGGCACAGTTCCATCGTACAAGCGTTCGCTGTAATTCCCTTGGCAAGTGAGGCGTTGATAGTGGCGAAGCTCTGGATGCCATCCTCTTCAACGTCGCAGATGTTGTTAGCGCCGTAGCGGAGACCCTGGTACCAGGACTTGTGTCCACGCAAGTTCCAGTAGTATTTGGTGGGGACGTCCTGGTTGTTGGCGCCTTCGGTGGTGCAGTCGTAGTTGTAGAAACAGCAGGAAGACGCTGTCGTGTTATCCTCGAGCATGCGGAAGTCGTCCGGCATACCTGGTCCGACTTGAATGGACGACGAGATGGCAGTGCCTCCACCTTCGAGGATGTCGATCTCAGGAGCTCCGCGCCCCTGGTTCGCGTTCATACCCGAGCCGGGATTGTCGTCACACGCACTGATGCGCTGATTCTGAGGGGAGAAGATGGTCTCGTTGCACTCGTTGTACGTGTACGGCCACATGCGGCTCGTAGACGCGGAGAACAAAGCTCGTCCGAGGTTGCCCATGAGCCAGATTCCGGGCCACGTCGGGTAGTAGTCGATGTTGGCGGCTCGCACTGTAGTCGAGCCTGTCTCGACGTCCGGATTGCCCGACTCGTTCGTGACAGCCCCTGGAAGCTGAACTCGGACCTCGATCATGCCGCCTTGGAAGCAGAACTTGTTCCAGCTTTGAACCATCCCCGATCGGTAGTAGAAGTACACAGTCTCGTAGCCTGGTGGTGACATGTAGCTGTTCCAGACCGTCTCCTCGATAGTCTCGTCCGTCGTGTTGATGTAGAAGTAGCAGTTGCCGTCGGTATCGCACTCAGTACCCGGCATGTTCTTCGAGTACACTTCAAGTGCCGAGTTGACACCGTCGGCCAGCTCCATCGCCGTCCACAGGTGGTCGTCGCCGGCATCGAAGCTGCGGTTTGCCACGTTGAACTCGTCGCTCATAGTGAACGTCCAGGTATCGCCCCTCGACGTGGTGTACGTCTGCGCGCTGGACGGGGTGTCCACGTCCACCCAAGGCAAGACGCCCGACTTGGTCGTGTACGACGTTGGTGTTGCAGCATGAGACGTGGTAAGCACTGCGGCCGCCGCGAGCGCCCACTTGGTTAGCTTCCGTGTGGGCATTGTCGAGGCTCTGCGGTCGCTAATATCGAAGTGAGAGATGAAATGGGTAAAGCGCCTCCCTCGTGCAACACACCACGGTGTGTTGGACAGCTAAGGTCGAGGAGTTCCCTCCACGCTCGCGGCGACAATCCATCCGAATGTGCGGCAGCTGAAGCATTTTTGGTGCAGGAAAGGCCCGAGGCATGAAAGCTAAGGATCGCCTAGAAGGTGTGACACCCGGGAATTGGCTGTGCTCATGGCATTCCGAGCAAAGCAATGCGTGGTGCAAATCCGAGCATCCGTGCCGTGCCGCTCTTGGTGTGGATTTTTGTATGGGGGAATAATCATTCGCGACCCACGCGAAAACGTTTACTCGCCTTGCTAGTCGCGCCAAGCTTTACCTGCCGGCGTTCATACGCCGCTGCCTCTTGATGAGAAGCGGCGCTGTTCGTGCGTGTCCACTGCAAGCCCCGCTGGATTCGTAGGAGCCAACCATCATGAGACGCGCAGCGCCTCAGCTGCAAACGCGCTCACTTGCAATTCCCAACAAACTCGAGGTGCAGCATTTGGGATTTGTCTCCGTCTGCCACATGCAACAGCGAAGGATTGATCACAGCCTGAGGAGTCTCAACAATTGACGTAAGTGCTGCTGCTTCTCTTGCTTTACGGCATTTATCTAATACTTAGGTACTCACACAAAGCTCGATCTGTCCTTGCCAGTTTTCGCTACAACGATAGCCTCACCCATCGATGAGAAGGTGCCGCGCCCAAGTCCTTTTCGTGCTGCATCTTGATGGCGTGTTCGCGCAGGCGAGCGAGGTTCTTCTTGCGCTGAGTCACTTGGTACGCGATCACGCAGAGCGTCACCACGATGGCAGCAATTCCGATCAGCATTGACACGTACATCGGGGGTCCGTACAGGTTATCGTCGCTGCCGCTGCCACTCTCGCTCGCGGCCTCCGTGCATCGCGGGCCCGTCCAAGAGTCCGAGGAGCACTCGCACCGACCGTCCGAGTTGCAGCTACCGGTGATCACCGACGAGACACCGATAGTGCAGTCATCGTCCGAGTTGCAGAACGCCATGCCCGACACGGCTGTGTCCGGGTTGTCGGTGTCTCTGTAGTCGTCGATGTTGTCCTCGATCCACTGCTTGGTCGGGTGAGAGGAGGGATCGCAGCCGATGGTCATGTCGGTGTTGTCGGATGTGTCTTGGTACAGTCGAATGTAGTCGATCTTCAGATACATGGGGAACGAGTCGCAGATTGCGTTGTCTTCCGAGCTGGAGCCGTCACCACGGCAGCTTCCTTCTCCTGCGTGAGGGGGTGAAGATCCCCAGGAGCTGGAGAGAGCCACGTTGAACATGATGTACATTGGTTCCTCGATCATGATCTTTTTGGGGTTCATCTGTGCCGTGTCCTGTGGCGGGTTGATGATCGACTCGGCTGGGATCTCGAAGATCACTTGGTTCTCCACCTCCCAGCGGATGTAGCCGTAGTCGCCCATGACCCACTCGACAGTGTATGTGACCCAGTCCAAGTACGCAGCCATGTGCACTTCCCAGTCCGTGGAGATGGCGTCCATTTGGTACGCGAACTCTGACCCCGCGCTCGTGGATCCGCTTGAAGCAGTGCACTCCGAGTTGGTGTTGCCGGCGTTACACAAGTACGCGCCCATGTAGGCGTTCTGCTTGGGGAAGCACGTGCCGTTGGTGTTCACGCCCCAGTGGACGGTGCCGTTGTCCTTGTAGCCCAAGTCCGCGTTGACGTCGTACGAGGCCGGACAGAGCTCCATAGTGCACGCGTTTTCCGTGATCCCCTTGGTCAACGACGCGTTGATAGTGGCAAAGCTTTGGATATCGTCTTCCTCGACGTCGCAAATGTTGTTGGCGCCGTATCGAAGCCCCTGGTACCAGGATTTATGGCCACGGATATTCCAGTAGTACTTGGTGGGGACGTCCTGGTTGTTGGCGCCTTCGGTGGTGCAGTCGTAGTTGTAGAAGCAGTACTCGGGCGAGTTGTCCGTGAACATGCGGAAGTCTTCGGGCATGCCAGGGCCGACCTGAATGGACGACGAGATGGCAGTACCACCACCCTCAAGGATATCGGTCTCGGGAGCTCCGCGCCCCTGATTCGCGTTCAAACCCGAGCCGGGATCGTCGTCACACGCGCTGATGCGCTGGTTCTGGGACGAGAAGATGGTCTCGTTGCACTCGTCGTACGTGAATGACCAGATCCTGCTGGTGGACGCTGAGAAGATGGCCCTACCAAGGTTCCCCATGAGCCAGATTCCGGGCCACGTCGGGTAGTAGTCGATGTTGGCGGCTCGCACTGTAGTCGAGCCTGTCTACCGGTAGTAGAAGTACACGTCTCGTACCCTGGGGGCGAGATGTAGTTGTTCCAGACCGTCTCCTCGATGACTTCGTCCGTCGTGTTGATGTAGAAGTAGCAGCGGCCGTCGTTGTCACACTCTGTGCCTGTCATGTTCTTGGAGTAAACCTCCAGAGCTGAATTGACACCATCAGCCTTCTCTAGGGCCGTCCAGAGGTGGTCGTCACCCGCGTCGAAGCTGCGGCCTGCAGTGTTGAACTCGTCGCTCATGGTGAGCGTCCATGTGTCTCCGCGCGACGTGGTGTACGTCTGTCGGTTGCTGGGCGTGTCCGGGTCTACCCACGGTAGAATACCCGACTTGGTCGAGTATGAGGTGCTGCTGCTCCTGCTGCTCGCGCGCGTCGTGGCGGTGGCCAGCGCCAATGCCACGCCGGCCACGACACTCCGGCCCACGCGTATCATGCTGTGTCTGTCTAGCTAATATTGAGATCCCTGCGCTGATGCTGCACGCTTTGAGAGGACGGAAAAGCCGAAATGCGCCGAGTTCAGCCCCGGGCCTGGGCGGCTGACGAGCAAGCGTGCCCCCGCTCAGATACCGTGGCGCCGCAAAGATGGCCCCGGAGTGGCCTGTCACACCCGCGCTTCTCGACGTATCCAGTGGCGACCTCTGAATAGCTTAATGGACGAGCGAAATTTCGCGGATACGTCGCGGCAGAAGGCGAGACGGCGTCAACAGCAACGCAAGTGTCGTAGGCATAAGGCGATAGCTGCGCCCAAGGTGTTCATTCATGCTGGAGCTGAAGAAGGAGAAGGGTGGTCACCACCGAGGCGTGTAGTGGTGGGACCAAAGGTCCTTGTGCAAAGACCTCGCCAAGCCGAGCCGGCCCGTAATGGCACGCTGATGCCGACATTGCAGCTCTCGTGATCGAGCGCTTGGCCAGAAGTTCCTGTTGTCTGCATGTACTGGCAAGACTGCGGAACTACCGGTACTGAGGATCCTCTCGTATCGCGACTCTCCTGGGATATTGCAGAGACCGCACTAAGGCGAGATCGGTTCCGAGTCTACATGAGCGTCCGAGAACGCCCTAACTTACTAGGTACATGTAGCAAGCAACCTGGACTTGGTCGGTCTTCAGCTCTTGCCACCAACGACTCACTTTTCGTTGCAGCCTCCAGGCCTCAGCTACACACAAGAAGGCGAGGACACTATTAACATGTATTTGATTCACAGATTTACCAGCTATACAAAATTGGTGCTGTAGTTGTCTTTGGGGGGCTTGGCCACCGAGTCGCCCAGCGAGGCTGGGGACATCGCAGCGCCTCCTCGCTTGGCCATGATCTCTTTCTGCAGAGTTTCGTCCGTCTTGCGTGCGGCCAGGATGGAGATGTAGACGGACACGAAGGTGGTGAGCACGGTGATGGCCATGAAGACGCCGGACACGTACATCGGCGGCCCGTACGAGTTGCTGGAGAAAAGGCCGTTGCTGCTGCTGTCGGTGGACGCGGTGGACGCAACGGTGCAGCGTGGGCCCGTCCAGGTCGTGGCCGAGCACTTGCAGCGGCCACTTACGCAGGTTCCAGTCGTGACAGCCATGGACGAATTCGTCTCGATCGTGCAATCCTCATTGGACTCACAGAACGCCTTGCCCGACACCTCAGTCCACGGGTTGTCGTCGTCCACGTACGAGTCGATGTTGTCCTCGATCCACTGCTTCGTCGGGTGAGACGAAGGATCGCACCCCACCGCCATGGTCGAGTCGTCCGACTTGTCCTGGTACACTCGGATGTAGTCGATCTTCAGGTACATCGGGAACGCGTCACAAATGGCGTTCGTGGTCGCGTCACTGCCGTCGCCATAGCAGTCTCCGTTGCCAGCGTTAGGTGGAGTTGTACCCCAAGTACTGGACAGCGCAACGTTGAAGATAATGTACATGGGCTCCTCCAGCATGATTTTCTTGGGGTTCATCTGTGCCGCGTCTTGCGGCGGGTTCGTCAGTACGTCGGCAGTGATCTCGAAGATCGGCTCGCCCGCGAGCATCCAGCGGATGTAGCCTTCGTCCCCCATGACCCACTCGAGCTGGTACGTGAGCCAGTCGGTGTACGCTCCGACCTGAATTTCCTAGTTGGAGGAAATGGCATCCATTTGGTACGCGAACTCGGACATGGCGTCGGTGGAGCCACTCGAAGCAGTGCAGCTCGTATCGTTGTTGCCCGCGCTACACAGGAACGCTCCAGTGTATGCGTTCTGCTTGGGGAAGCACGTGCCGTTGGTGTTGATCCCCCAGTGGTCGGTTCCGTTGTCGATGCTGCTCAAGTCGCCGTTGACGTCGTATGAAGCCGGACACAAGCCCATTGTACAAGCGTTCTCAGTGATCCCCTTCTCCAGCGACGCAGCGATCGTCTTGTACGTCTGAACGAGCGTCGAGTCCGAGTCGCAGAAGTTGTTGGCGCCGTAGCGGAGTCCCTGGTACCACGTCTTGTATCCGCGAAGCTTCTCGTAGTAAGCCGTGGGCACGTCCGGGTTGTTGGCTCCTTCAGTGGTGCAGTCGTAGGTGTAGATACACGAGTACGACGTGTTGTCGGCGATTAGTCGAAACTGCTCCGGCATGCCTGGGCCCACTTGAACCGACGATGAGATGGCGGTGCCGCCGCCTTCTAGGATATCGATCTCGGGCGCTCCACGGCCTTGGTTTGGGTTCATCCCCGAGCCGGGGTCGTCGTCGCAGGCGCTGATCCGCTGGTTCTGCGAGGAAAACACGGTCTCGTTGCACTCGTTGTAGGAGAACGGCCACATGCGCGCCGTGGACGCGGAGAAGATGGCTCTACCGAGGTTCCCCATCATCCAGATTCCGGGCCACGTCGGGTAGTAATCGATGGTGGCGGCTCGTACGCTGGCTGAGCCAGTGGCGACGTCCGGGTTGCCCGACGCGTTGGTGACGGCCCCTGGAAGCTGCGCGCGCACCTCGATCATGCCTCCCTGGATGCAGAACTTGTTCCAGCTCTGCACCATGCCGCCCTTGTAGTAGAACGTCACGTCCTCGTATCCGGCGGGGGACAGGTAGTCGTTCCAGAGCTTGAGCGTCGTCTCGCCCGTGTCGGCCTCGATGTAGAAGTAGCAGGTGTCGTCGTCGTCGCACTCGGTGCCCGTCATGTTGTGCTGGTAGATCTCCAGCGCCGAGTTGACGCCGTCGGCCTTCTCCATGGACGTCCAGAGGTGGTCGTCGCCCGGCTCGAAGCTGCGGCCTTCCGTGTTGAACTCGTCGCTCATGACCAGGTCCCACGAGCCGCCGCGCGACGACGTGTACGTCTGCCGGTCGCTGGGCGTGGCCGGGTCCACCCACGGCAAGATGCCCGACTTGGTCGAGTACTCGGACGTCGCCTGCACCGCGGCCAGCACGGCGGTCGTGATGGCCAGCACTCGATGTACCATGGCCATGGCGGTGTTCGTTCCGACTTGAGATAGAAGAGGAAGTGAGTGGGGCCCGCTGTCCGAAGGAAGGAGAACTGGCGTTCCTGTCACCACGCATGGCAGGGCCGCGGGGCTACACTACCGCGCGCATGCGCTGTCCGTCCTCTAACGAGGCAAGTCTCCATTGCGCGCGGCGAGCACGAGTCGATCCGGCCGTATCCCGTGCCATTCCGTCCCCATCCCAGCTGGGCCGCGTTTTGACCGTTTTACCTGAGATCGGCGCACTTAGAGCGCACTTAGCCCGGTCTGCCCACTCGCTAGTCGACACTGCGGATACGCCGAGCACCAAGCACCATGCATAGCGGGGGCAACGCACTCCGCCCGGCTCCGATGGCGACTTGGGCCAAGTCGCTCACCGCAATGTGGCGCTCGCAGAACTGTCCGGCATACACTGCACCTGACTTCAGGTGGCACATTGCGACGATGTGGCTGCGATGGCATTGCTGGCCGTTCCGGAACGGTGGATTGATTTTGAGGGTCCACGACGCTGCTGGGAGCGCTGGCGATTTGCTTTTCGCCAGTTTGTAGTCGACCACCAATTGCTGCTCAAGCTCAGTTCAACATGCTTGAAAACGCAGTCGCACAACTTGTGCAGCACGAGTTACATGTACCTACCACCAATGGTTGTTATCGGATACTTGCCTTCCGGCGCTGCAGGGACCAACACTGACCATCTCGCTGAAAGCTGCCGCGAGTTAACCCCAGTCGGGCACTTTGCTAGGACAAACCGAAAAAATGCTAGGACAAATCCGAAATTCACGGAAGTAAAGTATAGTGTACCATAATTTTTGTCCTAGCGGTCCGTCTAGGACAAAATTTGTGGTACACTATACTGAAATCAAGTAAAACCGATTTTGTCCTCCCGTTTGTCCTCCCGTTTGTCCTAGCAAGAGAGGCGACTGGGGTTAAACGCCTGGTGGGGAATCCCCACTCGAGATTTCTTACGTCAAGGCATCCCGTGTTGCACAGATACAAAGCGTGAGCGCACGGACAGCGATACATGTACTGGATATTCGATGATGATAGGGGCTTTCTAGAGGCAAACAGTGAGGGCCACACAAGAATCACCAGATGCAGCATCTTTTGCTCTCCAGGACGGTGTATTTTAGCCGAAATTCGTCACCCCAGACGCTCGGCAGACTTGTCACGGACGGCTAATGGGTGCTCTCTCAGCGCTTGATGGACGCCGACCCAAAGGCGCTTTGGCTCGCTGAAGCGCTCGTCACTCACTTTCATTTTCGCCGATCGGACCGCAGCACACCATCGGATCGAAGCCAGCATCAGCATGTTCGGCCAGAACCTCAGCTCGTGGAGTCTGGCAGCATCGCTGGCCTTCGTATTGGCCACCACTTCAACTGTTACATCAACTGCATCCTACTCGACCAAGTCGGGCGTCTTGCCATGGGTGGACGTGGGCACCCCGTCCAGCGCGCAGACATACACATCGTCGAGAGGGGAGACCTGGACGTTGACTATGAGCGACGAGTTCAACTCGGAAGGCCGCAGCTTTGACGCTGGCGATGACCACCTCTGGACGGCTCTGGGGCTGCCTGACGGCGTCAACGCGGCATTGGAAGTCTACTCCAAGAACATGACGGGCACTGAGTGTGATACCGATGGGAACTGCTAATTCTACATCAACACGACGGACGAGACCATCGAGGAGACTGTGTGGAACAACTACATCTCGCCGCCTGGATACGAGACCGTACCGTTCGGGCATGGTTCAAAGCTGGAACAAGTTCTGTTTCCAGGGCGGCATGATCGAGGTGCGCGCTCGACTCCCGGGCGCAGTCTCCAGCGCTTCAGGCAATCCAGACGTCAAGACCGGGTCGACGTCAGTGCGAGCCGCCAACATTGACTACTACCCAACGTGGCCCGGCATCTGGATGATGGGGAACCTCGGAAGAGCTCTGTTCACGGGCTCCACAGCTCGCATGTGGCCGTTTTCCTACAACGAGTGCAATGACACGATCTTTGACTCGCAGAACCAGCGTATCAGCGCGTGTGACGACAATCCTGGCTCGGGGATGAACCCGAATCAAGGCCGCGGGGCCCCGGAGATCGATATCCTCGAAGGTGGAGGCACTGCTATCTCGTCCTCGATTCAGGTTGGGCCGGGCATGCCGGCGGATTTCAGAGTGATCGAAGATACTGCGTCTTCTTATTGCCTTTACACATACGACTGCACTACCGAGGGCGCCAACAACCAGGACGTCCCGACCAAGTATTACTGGAACTTGCGTGGACACAAATCATGGTACCAGGAACTCCGCTACGGCGCTAACAACGTCTGCGACGTTGAAGAGGATGGCATCCAGAGCTTCGCCACTATCAACGCCTCACTTGCCGAGGGAATTACAGCGAACGCTTGTACGATGGAACTGTGCCCTGCATCGTACGATGTGAATGGCGACATGGGCTACAAAGACAACGGCACGGTGCACTGGGGCATCAATGCCAATGGCACGTGCTTCCCCAAGCAGAATGCGTACATGGGCGCGTACCTGTGCAGTCCTGGCAACACCAACTCGGAGTGTACAGCGTCTAGCGGATCCACCAGCTCCAGCTCCGAGTTCGCCTATCAGATGGACGCCATTTCGACGGATTGGGAGATTCACATGGCCGCGTACTTGGACTGGGTCACGTACAGCGTCGAGTGGGTCATGGGCGACTCCGGGTATGTGCGCTGGGAGGTGGAGGGCCAAGTGATCTTTGAGATCCCAGCCGAGTCGATCATCAACCCGCCACAGGACACGGCGCAGATGAACCCCAAGAAGATCATGATCGAGGAGCCGATGTACATCATCTTCAACGTGGCTCTCTCCAGCTCCTGGGGATCTTCACCCCCTCACGCAGGAGAAGGAAGCTGCCGTGGTGACGGCTCCAGCTCGGAAGACAACGCAATCTGCGACTCGTTCCCCATGTATCTGAAGATCGACTACATTCGACTGTACCAAGACACATCCGACAACACCGACATGACCATCGGCTGCGATCCTTCGTCTCACCCGACCAAGCAGTGGATCGAGGACAACATCGACGACTACACCGATACGGACAATCCGCACATCGCCGTGTCGGGCTTGGCGTTCTGCAGCTCGGACGACGACTGCACCATCGACAGCTCCACGGCGGTGTCGACAGGCACATGCAACTCGGACGGTCGCTGCGAGTGCTCCACAGACTCCTGGACAGGACCTCACTGCACCGAACCGGCCAGCTCGAGCAGCACTGACGACGAGATGTTTGGTCCTCCGATTCACATTTCGCTGCTCGTCGCCCTCGCGATGCTAGCAGCGATGGCCTTTGTTGTATTTTACAAGTGGCGAGATAGCAAGCGAGACATCCACAAGGTGCAGTAAGACCAGGAGCAGAAAGTGGAGCAGTTGCGTCATCGAAGTCCCTATTCGAGGTCGACGTTAGCAAGATCGAGGGAGGGACGTCCGTGGTGTTGCTCACCGAGGCGAGCACCGCCTACAACAGCAACAGGCGAGAGGACTACAGCACGAACTTTGTGTAAACCGCGACCAATTCTCTCAGCATAGCTGAGAGCTACTGGGGTCAGACGTTGAAGTACCGAACTTAGAAACGATTACCGCTCGGTATTTCTGAAAAATGGGGCTCAAGTGCAAGCAGAGAGGTGTGGCGCAGCCGGTGCAGGGGCCTTGACTGCGTTTCATTATGCTCTGAACTCACATGGGACACTTTTAGATTTTCTGAAAAGCTCAAACGTAGGTCCCAACTTCATCGTTCAAGTATACAAATGAAGCCATTTACTTCGTGTACCTTGGTGAAAAGTCACGGTAATTGCCCGGGTTAAGTTAATGGCTAAGAAAAGAAATGCTAGGCAACAGTCTAAACCGGTGTAAACCGGGGCTAACCCAAAACTTGATCGCAGCTCAACGGTACGTTATTGTGTGCGATTAAGTGTCGATTTGTATACCAACGACTGGTCGCAGAGCTATTTATGCAGAGAAGGTGCTTGCTTTTACACCAATGAGAGTCAATCACAAAATATGGGGCATGAGGTGCCGGCACCCGACTTCGTTTTACTATCCAATTAGAAACGATAGAAATAGAAAAGAAATGATGGATAGTTAACGCATATTGTATACTTTCATAAGATATATCGGTATTAACTCATCGTCAGAAGGGTCGCACGTGGCTTGCTTGATGGCGTCCAGGAAGTGCTGCAATTGAGATCATGTATCGCGCGGCTACACGTCGACCCAGCTGCGAGTCGTAGCCAAGTCTGCCTCCAACCGAGCCGCAAGAGCGCTTCGACTGTCGCGGATGGGGTCGCTTGGTGCTTATCGACGTGTCAGCAACCTCTCGTACCCCCAGACGCCCGTCTGCACCCGCAGTCACTGCCATCGGCCTTTGAGGTGCGTAGTATTCGTACGGAATATCACTGCCGGTTCAGGAGCAGCTCATTCTCAGCCACTGCGGACCCGATATACACCGACTGTACTGACGTGTTGCGCACTGTGCCGTTGTTGTTGCTGTTATTGTTGTGCAGAGCGGTCTGTGCAGTTTTCACCGCCGGCCACGATCAAACTCTATACTAATGCCAGCGAGCTAGTCTAGGTCTACCCAGCGTCGAATGGTGCGTAGCCATTGCTCCAAGCTCCACGCTGCCCTCATGGCCCTATCACGCTATGTAGCAGCAGCGTCGCTTGGCGTGTGGCGGTACCAACTCCGCCAGAAGCACGTAGCCAACCACAGTCACAACCTGCAGCGAGATTTCGCGTGCGCCTCATCAAGCCTACGCTGGCGGCTGACGCGTGCTACGCGGGGCTGTACGTGCGCCAAGAGGTGTCCAACCCGGAGCAGACAAACTTTGGCACATGTACGGGCGGCGTTTTCAGGAGTTCGACCGTGAGGGCGGGCTTTCGTCTCAAAGACGCGGAAGCTGTCGTTCAATAAGTTAGACCACGTGCACGATCAGAGCAAGCAGAACCTGATTCCAATTCTTTCAGTAGCATAGTAAGCCTCGGATATGAAGCTAGTAATCGTCGTATTGGCATGTTTCATGGGGCTCTGCTATGATATTGGCAGCAGTCGACAAAATTGGTTATACATTTGTACGGAGTTGAACTGTACATACTAAGAAGCAGATGAAAGAGATCTCGCATGTCCTTGGGAGCTCACTTCTTCTCGTTGTGCTTCTTTACGATACAAAGTATACACATACAAAGTATACACACTGACGTAACTTTGTGTAGGCACCAGATGCAGCGGCTTATTGGGTTTATCGAGCTACCGCTCTACGCACTCGATGGAGAAACATCAGCGTAAAAACGACTTGAACTCTTCTTGTGCGATGCAGTGTAGAATGAAAAGTGAGATTGAATCAAAAGCTTTACCTGCGAGACCTTAGCAGTTCGCTCTAGTTCCTACAATCTAGAACCCTGACAAACTTGATCGGCACTTCGCGAACCTTCGACGACCATCACTCTCTGCAACATGCAAGTTGCCCTTGTGTGCAGCACATAATCTGTGACGTGGTGCTGCAGCTCAACACTCCCCCTCAACTCGCATTCCAGGATCGCTGCTGCTGACAACGCCACTTGCCTTCACCAGTATCATGAACTGCGGGATCGGGAGTGGCTTGGTAAGGTAGGCTGCCAGTTGTTGAGCAGAGCGCATATGCTGGACCTTGATCGTTCCGTTTTCGACTTGATCACGAACAAGTGCACGCGGAGGTCGATGTGCTTGGCGCGTGGGGTGTACCCGCTGTTGCTCGCCATGCTGATCGCTGCCTTGTTATCGATGAAGACTTTAGTAGCACACGTATCTCCCACCAGCATCTCTCCGAGCAGCTGCCACACCCACATCACTTCCTGCACCGTCACCGCAAGTGCCATGTACTCGGCTTCGGCCGAAGATAGCGCGACGGTCGCCTGTTTCTTCGCCTTGAACACGACTGGTCCACCACACAGCTGCAGAAGCACGCCTGATGTCGATCGGCGAGTAGATAGATCGCTTCCCCAGTTTGCATCGCTGAAGGCGAGCAAACGCAGCTGAGTTCCGCGCCAATACTTAACACCAGTAGTGAGTGTACCCTTGAGGTACCGTAGTACGCGCACAGCCGCCTTCCAATGCATTTCACGTGGATCCTCGAAGTGTTGCGATAGAATGCTGACTGCAACACAAATGTCGGGACGGGTTGCATTAGCAACGTAGAGAAGTGAGCCAACAAGTTCGCGAAATGGCTTTTTCTCGTTCATCCTTGCGTGTTCGTCACTTGCACGCAGATCTTGCCCGACGACGCTCGGGTTTCGGACAGGGTGAGCCTCTGCTTGGCCAAATCGCTCAATGATTCGCGAAATGTATTGCGCCAGACAAACGAAAAGCTCTCCACGCTGCGTGTTGTAGCGAAGCTCCATTCCGAGAATAAAGCGAGCATCTCCAAGTGACTTGAGACGAAAACACGCACCGTTTTCATCGTCCTGTATGTCGATGATCTGCTTATCGGATGTGCGGCCGAAGAAGAGGCGTCGAGTATTGCAGAGGCATTGGGGTCCATTGTGACGAACTCGAACGAATAGGCAGGGATCCGACTTGCACTGCTTGAATCCCAGGGCGATGAACACACTTCGAATGGTCTTGTGCCACACAGCAGCGGCTTGCTTTAAGCCAGAGAGACTGCGACGAAGGCGACACACCATGCCTTCACGAACATTGAGACACTCAGGCGGCACCATGTACACTTCCTCTTCGAGGTCGCCGTTTAGAAATGCCATTTCAACATCGTACTGCTTCACCATGTATCCGAGCTGGCAGCACACCGCAAGAAAAATCCGCACCGTGTTGAGACTGGCAACAGGAGAGTAGGTAGATGTGTAGCCAACACCATACGTCTGGAAGCAACCGAGAGCAACTAAACGCGCCTTTTACCGGATAATGTTTCCGTGTTCATCTTGTTTAAGGGCAAAGACCCACTTGTGCCCAATCACGCGAACACCGGGCGGACGGTAAACTAAATCCCAAGTGTGGTTGCGCACATGAGCTCGGATTTCAGCGCGACACGCCTCCTTCCACTTGTCCGAGTCGGCAGAACGCATCGCTTCACGGAACGAGTTGGGAATAGTTTCCGAGGCAGCAAGAGCAATCTCGTACTCGTCGTCAATTCTCGGGCGCTTGTTGTCCAGCTCACCAATGCTTCCGTCCGAAGTCTAGCCATCTCCCGTCGCATCTTGTCCACTTGTCGGATCGGTTTCGCCATTCTCCAGCAGCAGTCGTTCGGCTTCCCCAGTCTCTCTATTGCCTTCACTCGGTGGTAGCGCTGGCAATGCCGGGGTTCTTGCTTCTTGAGCACTTGTCAGCAGACGCGGTTGGTGGGGCGCCGAAATACGAACTTGACGAGGTCTAGTTGGGCCAAACACGAGGCGATCGCTCAGCGAGGTTTCACCAGTGCGCATGGACGATGGAATCAGAGCTGATTGACGTAGAGAAGACTGGCTGGTGAGTTGTCGAGCAGCTGTAACGTTCGAGCTCGGCTCTGAAACTGGGATTAAAAGTGCTTCTCCCCCTCTGCGAGACATCTCACCTTCGCCACGGCGAACCAGTGCGTCTGGTACTGCATCGACTTCCATGTCGACGGGATTACCATCGACCTCGGTCATTTCAACGTCTCCGCTGTTGTCCGTCGCAGGCAAAACCGGTTGTTGTGGCTGCTGCGAGGTACTCACATCCTCGTCGAACTCCAACGGAGCCTGCCTCGTCACGTGAACCACAGTGCGATAGTTGTCAACAGGACGCTCATCCAAGGTGATGGTCCTGGTAGTCACGATGCGCTCATCTTCAGCATCCCAAACGCGATAGGCCTTCGAGCCAGGAGCGTACCCGAGAAAGATGCATGCATGAGCTCGGGCATCCCACTTGCTCCGACGTGACTTGTCAACGTGAACGTATCCTCTCGATCCGAAGACCGCAGGTGGCTCAGGTCAGGCTTGTGTCCGGCGAAAACTTCATGGGGAGTAGTTTGAGGGCCAGCAGTGTTCGGTACGCGGTTCGTCAAATACACAGCCGTACTCAGAGCTTCACCCCACCACTCACGAGCCATTCCGCGGTTGTACAACATTGAGCGTGCCATCTCAACCAGCGTGCGGTTCATACGCTCAGCGAGACCGTTTTGCTGCGGAGTGTGAGGCGTGGAGGTCTGGTGCACGATCCCATGAGCCGCGAAAAAGTCCCCAAACCTCTTGTTCACATACTCTCCTCCGTTATCACTGCGCAAGCAGGGAATACGACGACCGGTCTGCGCTTCCACGAGCGCCTTGTACTCCACAAACCGAGCAAATACCTCCGACTTCGCCTTGATCAGATACATGTGCACGTAGCGAGAATAATCGTCGACAAACGTCACTACGAAACGCGCTCCCCCTTTCGACTGAGGCTTCATTGGACCCATGACGTCGGAGTGTACGAGGTCCAGCAATCCTGCGGTCTTCACACTGTCTTGCGAACGGGCTCACAGTCATCTTGCCACACGAACAGCCAGCACAGGGTACGTCAACTGGGACATCATCTTGACCAAAGCTCGGAACGCCCTCCGCAGCGCGCGACACCAACATCATCTTCTTCTTCGACACATGCCCCAGCCGCTCGTGCCACAGGCTGCCAGGGGGCAGCTCCGCCGATGCTGCAACGTCCTTGCCGCGCTCCTCATCCGTCGTCGCCACCACGTTCCAGACAAATAATTATTCCCCCTTCTCCACACGCGCAACCAATCTCCCTTCAAAACTGATAGTGCACCCATTACCAGAGAACTCCACAGAAGCACCCTTGACCACCAACGACGGAATCGACAGCAGTCTCCGGTCGAGGTCCGGAACATACAGTACTTCAGTCACCTTGATCAACCGGCCGCCGCCAATCTGGAAGCGCACAGTTCCCACTCCCATCGCACGTAGGCGTTGTCCGCTGGCTACTACAATATCCGTCGGGCTCTTCAGCTCTCGGAACTCCACGAAATCTTGCCGGCTGTGCGTTATGTGCGTGCTGGCCCCACTATCCAGCAGCCATGCCGTCGATGCCTACCTCGTCGCGGCGAACACAAACTCATCTCCGTCGTCCTTCTTACTGAGCGTTGGACACTCTGCACGCTTGTGGCCGAACTGGTTACATTCAAAGCATCGCCCATCAAACCTCGACGCTCCACGACATCCACGTGGTTGGCGCTGCTGGCCACCACCACGACGGCTTCCATGCCGCCCGCCTCCATGTCCATGCTGGCTTGCCTGGGTCCCGCGTGACCCTGCATTGTTCCGTCGTCTTGTGCTTCCATTTCCACCACGCGCAGACACGTTAAACGCTTCCTCTTGCTTCTCGCGTTTCTTGAGCGTCTCCGACTCGCGGCGCAGCATCTCCTTCGCATCCATCAGAGTCACGGATGAGTGAGCCTCAATAATCTCCACCATGGCGTCATACTCGCTTGACAAACTCCCCAGAAGAATCACGAGCTTCTCGTCGTCGCTCAGCTGGTCACCAACAGCCGAAAGTCGCAGACAGAGGTCATCGAACTTCAGTAGGTAGTCCATCAAATCGGCCCCAGATGCCATTTGGAACTCGTGCAGTTGCTTCCGAAGCTGGACGCGGTTGTGAAGAATCTGCTTGACGAAGAACTCGCGCAGCGTTTCCCACGCATCCTTGGCAGACTTGGATTCTCGGATCATCGACTGGTACACTGGACTCAGTAACTTCGAGATGACAGCCAGCGCCTTGAAATCGGCGGCTTCCCACGTCTCGGTCTCCCGCTTAGCTGCATCTTCTGGCTTCGTCCAGCAGGTCCTTCCTCGCGAGTGCCATGCGGCAGTTGAATTCCCACAGGAAATAGTTGTCCTCGCGCAGCACGTCGTTTGGACCCAGCGTATTTGGGCTCATAACCAAAAACGACTTGAACTCTTCTTGTGCGATGCAGTGTAGAATGGAAAGTGAGATTGAATCAAAAGCTTTACCTGCGAGACCTTAGCAGTTCGCTCTAGTTCCTACAATCTAGAACCCTGACAAACTTGATCGGCACTTCGCGAAGCTTCGATGACCATCACTCTCTGCAACATGCAAGTTGCCCTTGTGTACAGCACATAATCTGTGACGTGGTGCTGCAGCTCAACAAGCGTTTGAGCAATGGAAGGGCAAGCAAAAGCTAACGCTTTAATTTTAACAATATAATAAATATATAGCTATATTATACAGCGATAGCAACATTACCATTTGTGAGCTACCTATTCGCCGACTCCTAACGTACTCGCCCGAATATAAGCCCCCTCCCGAATATAAGCCTGCCGCAACAAATACCGGTAGTTAACGGTTTGTACATATACATACAAAATCCAAGATATTTTTTTAGAGCTGATATAATATCTGATAATTTCAAGCTTTTAGGCCTGTACTATAAAATAAAGTCCGGACTTTAATAGGGCGAGTATGTTAATTATGAGCGAGACGCTCTTTCACTGAGAAGAAATTCCATATTAGTGACAAGATCGTATCCTGCTCGCGTAGTATTACATCTAAGACCTCGCGCGCGAAGCGTGCTACTGAACATTGATCAGTGCTGAGAGACCTCGCGCGCGAAGCGTGCTACTGTTTAGTTCGTAAGGTATCAGAGCGCTTCAACTTGAAGTTGTTGTCGACTGACACTTCGAGGTCCGTGGTCATTCTCTACTCATGCATGTACGTAGGTAGCGAGATCACTTGGCAGCAACGTGATGAATGAATGATGTACGTGTTCGCGTAGCCATATTACACCTGCGCTAGGCTCAACTTAGCTAGTCGGCGACATAGTGTGGTGTCCGCCAGCAACGTGATCCCGTATTTAATCTCGCGGCGTATTGCAGCTTGCATCCTTGCTTGCACTTGCTGTACTAGGTAGCTCGGTTGGCGCGGAATTGCAGCTTTTTACGACGTTCGACCAACGATCGTCGGGAAGACGTCAGCGTGGCAACGGTGCATTAGGGATCCCCTTCGAGCTCACAGGAAATCCAGGAACCTGCGGTGGCACAAACAGCACAATGGCAGCGCATCGAGCAACTCCAGCAATGCATTTTGAGCCGCTACAATGTACAAACCAGCAGTGTTTGCAACCCGAAGGCAGGCAGCCTGCCCGAGCCAGGATTCCTGTGCCGAATTTTGTTCACGCGCCCTTGATTCTCAAAAATCTATATACATACCTCTCATTCCTAATGATGTGAAAGTGATTATTCTGTCTTCTTTTAGCTTTAAGTATGCAGACACAACGTAGTGTTTCTAGCACTGTGATATGAGATATCCCTGCAAACCCGCTCATCTGCGTCTCGTGGGTACATGGTGTTCGAATATTCCGAGGGATTCCCAAAAAAGGATTCTAGATTAAAATTCCAGTTCGCCGTCCGATCCGTCCTCCAGCAGCCCTATTATATAGCACGACAAAGCTGCTCCGCGCGCACGTGGCCTCAATTCGCACACTGCCCAACGACAGCCCAACCTGCACATGGCCATTTCGCTATGCGTGTCTTCACTTCGGGTGTCCAATCTGTTCGCTGTCGCGTGTGACATTGCTCGGGCGGAATTTGCAGCCGGAGCCACTTTCCGCCCCGTTCTATGCAATTAGACTCGGCCGGAGTATGGCAGTCACCAGCTGGCTCCTTGAGATGTGGTGCTCTTCACGCAAGCCCCCCCCCCTCACGTTCGCCTCGGCCAGCCAGTTCAGGTTTCTCTCCAAGCAGGCGATCGGCAGGTCAGGTCGAAGGCGCGTTGATACGGGGCGGATCCAGTACTGTAGCGGAGCCCGTGGAGCCGGTATCATACTCATAGTCACAGGTGTCCGATAGATCGAACTCGACTGGAGAGATGTTGTCACGCTGGACAAGTGTGGTCGCGGCCTTGGCCGTCATGACGGCCACCTCGCTGGCATCCACCACGACGTACGAGACCAAGTCGGGCGTGCGGCCGTGGGTGGACGTGGACACGCCCAGCAAGGCGCAGACGCACAAGTCGTCGCGCGGGGAGACGTGGACGCTCGTCATGAGCGACGAGTTCAACGTCGAGGGCCGCAGCTTCGACGCGGGCGAGGACCACCTGTGGACGGCCATCGACAAGCCCGACGGCGTGAACGCCGCGCTCGAGATCTACTACCCCAACATGACGGGCACGGCCTGCGACGACGACGGCAACTGCTACTTCTACATCGAGTCGGACATCCACGAGACCAACCTCACGGTCTGGAACGAGTACATCTCGCCCCCCGGCTACGAGGACGTCACCTTCTACTACCGCTCGGCCATGGTGCAGGGCTGGAACAAGTTCTGCTTCCAGGGGGGGCTCGTCACCGTGCGCGCGCAGCTGCCGGGCGCCGTCAGCAACGCCTCGGGCAACCCGGACGTCGAGACGGGCTCCACCAGCGTGCGCGCGGCCAACATCGACTACTACCCGACGTGGCCCGGCATCTGGCTCATGGGCAACCTCGGCCGGGGCATCTTCACGGGCTCCACGGCCCGCATGTGGCCCTTCTCCTACAACGAGTGCAACGACACCATCTTCGACTCGCAGAACCAGCGCATCAGCGCGTGCGATGACAACCCCGGCTCGGGGATGAACCCCAACCAGGGGCGCGGAGCTCCGGAAATTGATATTCTCGAGGGAGGAGGCACTGCCATCTCGTCCTCGATTCAGGTTGGACCCGGTATGCCCGAAGACTTCCGGACCATTGTGGACAATTCGTCCGCGTATTGTATGTACAGCTATGACTGTACGACCGAGGGCGCCAACAACCAGGACGTCCCCACCAAGTATTACTGGAACCTGCGCGGACACAAGACGTGGTACCAGGGACTGCGCTACGCTGCCAACAACTTGTGTGACGTTGAGAAGGACGACGTCCAGAGCTTCGCGACCATCAACGCGTCGGTGACTAAGGGAATCACGGAGAACGCGTGCACCATGGATTTGTGCCCCGCGTCGTACGACGTGAACGCTGACTTGGGATTCAAGGACAACGGTACAGTGCACTGGGGTGTGAATACGAACGGAACCTGCTTCCCCAAGCAGAACGCCTATACGGGCGCGTACCTGTGTAATGCCGGTAACACTGCGTCGGTGTGTACCCAGTCTGGTGGTTCTACCAGTTCTGGATCGGAGTTCACGTACCAAATGGATGCTATTTCTTCGGACTGGGAAGTGCACATGGCTGCGTATTTGGACTGGGTCACGTACTCGCTGGAGTGGGTCATGGGAGACGCGGGCTACATTCGCTGGGAGGTGGAAGGTCAGGTAATCTTCGAGATCCCGGCGGACGCGGTCACCAACCCGCCGCAGGACACGGCGATGATGAACCCCAAGAAGCTCATGATCGAGGAGCCCATGTACTTCATCTTCAACGTGGCTCTCTCCAGCTCGTGGGGTTCCAAGCCGCCTAACGCTGGCTCAAGTGGCTGCTACGGTGACGGCACTGACAATACGACCAACGCCATTTGCGATGAGTTCCCCATGTACATGAAGATCGACTACATCCGCGTGTACCAGGACGTGTCCGACGAATCGTCGATGGCCGTGGGGTGCGATCCGTCCACCCACCCGACCAAGCAGTGGATCGAGGACAACATCGACGACTACCAGGACGACGACAACCTGGTAGTGGAGGTCTCGGGCATGGCCTTCTGCGACTCGGACGACGACTGCACCATTTCCACGACCGGTTCCTCGGCTGTGAGAACCGGCACGTGCAATGCAGACAAGCGCTGCGAGTGTTCGTCGGACTCCTGGACCGGGCCGCGCTGCACGACGACGGCCACCAACGAGGACGGCGACAAC
This sequence comes from Phytophthora sojae, assembly GCF_000149755.1. NCBI lineage: Eukaryota > Oomycota > Peronosporomycetes > Peronosporales > Peronosporaceae > Phytophthora > Phytophthora sojae. Next base: position 8,739,656 of record NW_009258115.1, read on the forward strand.
CTATACGGCCCTCCGATCATCGTCGCCCTCATCATCGCTGCCATCGCGTGTGTCGTCACGTTCTGCACCATGCTGTACAAGGTGACCCAGGCCAAGCGCAACGGCAGCCGTATGCGCGACCAGGCTCTCAAGATGGAGCACGCCAAGCACGTGCAGGCAGTTGGCGTCGAGTCGGTCGACGACGGCGTCAAGGCGCCCCACAGCACCACGAACCATGTATAGATAGGATAGCGCCCACCAAAGAAAGCAAGGACAGCTCGAATCGAACAGTTTTTCACAGATTTCGTGTGCGTGTTCGTTGCCATCGCTCTACAGTATCGCGGTTGAGAAGTTGTACTCGTCATGAATCGGAGCTCGGATTTGCCCCAGGACCGCCACCTCCGCTCCAGAGGTGGAGGAGACCTCGATGCGCGGCGGGATGGTGCTGGAATCGCTTTAGCGACGCAAGTCGAGGTGAGCCGGAGCGCAAAGTCACCGGAGCAAGAGAAGAGATTTGATCGAGGCAGGAAACGTTGCCGAGATCGGTGCTGCGTGGCGGACCCGTGATCTCTCATCTTCTTGAGCAACATGAGCAAGAAGCTTTGGCTCAATGCGATGCGCGACTGGCACTGGCAATGTGCTTCGACTAACAAGGTGGTCGACACGGCCAAGTTGCCAACGAAAATGCTACGGATTGGGAGTGCCAAGTTGGCGTCGGCAGAGATAAGCGCTGCCGAGCTGAGCTGAGTGTGAGCAGCATTTGGGCTAGAGCTCACTTCAACATGATCTCGAGCATGTTGAACATGGATCTACATTACGTGTACCGTACACCGATCAAACGATTTCGAGGTCGGCATCCAAGCAACAAGCAAACCAGTTTTTCAATCGAAACTTCAACGGGTGCAACTGCAATTCTGCCTGGTCCTGGCAGCTTCAATTCGGGGCTATCCGGAGGGCGCCATGCCGTGGTGGATGAAGGCAACAAGAGCCGCGTTTCTCAGTGGGAATCGTAAGCGGCACCTTCACGTTGTCGGTGTTCAACCGGCACTATGCGAGGGCGTGCTGCAAGGTGCAGGAGTTCGTTCACCCACGCTCCCGCGCAGCTTGAGTGCAGTTGAAGGCGCGGCCAGACCATCTATGCAAGTGTCGACAGCCGATGCGTCTCGGCCGCAGCTTCTGCGCCCGCATTTCGTAGCCAACTCGGCCCGCTTCCCTCTCTGCGGGATCGTGCGCAGCGAGCAGCGACGTGAGGCTGAGCACCAAGCCACATCATCTCGGAAGAGAATCGCTGACCAACTCGGTTTCGATCGAATGCCCGAGCCGAGACGCATCGCAATGCATAAAGTGTCGTGCATGGCCCGCCGGAAGCGCCGTCAACCGAGAGCCTTGACCCGATCCTGAACATGCTCTTCAAGCCCGATCCGAGCCGTCTCCGGTACCAGATGACCATGAACTCAAAACCAAACGTTGTGCACCAACTCCTTTGGCTATTGACACCGCCCCCCCCCCCCCCCCGTCGTCGAGTGCCGAGAGTGCCTCTTGGTTGTCATCATTGGTTCGTGTTGAAGCCCTGGACGGGGCGGGGCGCGCGAAGCGTGACACGGAGCTGACAATTCACTTGTTTGCTTAGCAGCTTCGTGCAGCTACACTTTGCCAAAAAGGGACGAGCCTCTCTCTTCAAGTGTATGCAATGGCATCGCGCTACGAAGGACTCGACCGCCGCGTTGCTCTCCGCGCTGGTAAGGTTTGAGTCTGCGACCACGATGACATCGGCTTTGACGGAGCGAGACGCCTGGCCGGCCAATACTCCAGGTGTCGCTGCAGACCTGGCTGCATTGCCTCCCCATCCTGAGTTTGGTGCCGTGAGGAGATCCACCCTCCCCTCTCTGCACGACGCTGCACTTTTGCGCTTTGGACGCCGCTGCCCTGTCCGCCTACAATTCAAATTGCCTGCCATCCACGAAGTTAAACCGAGTTCCGCTCCGTGCGCAACGATGCAAGCCGCGCTCAACCACCAGCAGCAGCAGCCACCGCACTCGAGTGCCTTCACACCGAGTCAGTCGCGCCGCGCGCCGCCGTCGCAGGATCGGCCGTTCGCATGTCCGATCCCGACCTGCGGCGGCCGGTTCCACCGCAAGTTCACGCTGCACGAACATATGAAGACACACACGGGTGAGCAACCCCACCAGTGCCCCATAGCGGGTTGTGGCAAGCGCTTCAGCACCTCGGGCAACCTCGCGCGCCACCGCAAGCTGCACTCGGTGCGCAAGCTCAACTGCCCCACGCCGCACTGCTCCCGCGAGTTCACGAGCCGCGAGAAGCTCATGAGACACCTCAAGGTCCACCTCGCGGGCACGCCGCACACCTGCAACATCGAAGGCTGCGGCAAGACCTTCAGCACGGCCGGCAACCTCACGCGGCACCGACGGACGCGACACAACGCCCCGCCGGCCAACCGCGTGAACGGGATGGAGCCCCCGCGGCAGCCGCCGATGCTCAAGAGCCTGCCGTTCCCGGAGCAGCCGCAGCGGCAGTTCCCGATGATGCAGGCATCAATGCCCGGCAGGATGGTGCAGTACCCGGTCGTGCCCGGCGCGATGCTCGTCAAGGGCCCGGTGTGGTCCAATGCACCGACCCAGGACGCCGTGTCGGCGGCTGTCGCGGCGGCAAGACCCGACTACAACCGCGGCATCTCCGACCAAGACGTGCGGGACCTGCTGGACTGCCTGTTCGTCGAGAACCCGGCGGTGGCGCCCGTGAACACCATGGGCGGCATCATCCGCAGCGAGCCGTTCCTCCGCGGAGCCTACCACCAGTGAATTCTGGTACGGTAGGCTCGTCGTGCGACGACGACCACCCGCGTGTCCACCTATGAAGTATAAATGCCCAGTGAGTGAGTGAGTGAGTTGTTTAATGGACCCCCCCCAAATGTATCTGCCGCGATTAAAAGCGTCCTCCACCTCTTTAGCGTCCGCCAGCCAGCCAGCCACTCTGCGCTTCTTTGCTTTAGGCGATCCGAGCGCAGCCGCACCACCAGAGCCGCACCGTCAGGCGTCATCGTGCGAAGCCTGACATGTGCACTGCCTCGGCTCATGTTGACGCGTTCCGCCGAGGAGGACGTCTTCGATCCATGGTACCGGTAGGTAGAGCGCAGGCGTGTACTGTAGTGAGCCGGTGTCACGAGATTGGGTCACGTCACGGAACCTGCAAGCATGCGCGGTGGTACACTTGGACTCGGAAACGCATCGGCGCTTTCGGAGCGTACGGGGCTTTGACAACTGAAGATCGGATCGGCCGGCTTCAATGCGCGCCGGCACCGAGGTGACCGCGAATGATTCTCGAGCCGTCAAACACGGCCGAGGTGATCAAGAGCCGAGAGGAATTGCTGCCGATGGTGAACGGTATCAGGTCAAGTCGAGGTGCAGCGAGCGCACCACCAGGAGCCGAGCGCGCGAAGTGCGGAAGGCCAAGAACACCTTGAAGCGGAAGCAACGTCCCAGGGACCGCTACTGTAGCGAGCGAGTGTCGCCCTCGCTTGTCCGAAGACGACGGGACCGGCCGACCCACGGGCTCCGCACGTGCAGCCCCGGGCCGCTTGCTGCAGATTCACTGCGCGCTGCAAATCCCTCGAGATAAAAAGTAGCCGGCGGGGCTATCCACCGCTCCCGGCTGTCGAGCTCCTCCTGCGCGCGAAAAACGAGCGAAACTGCGCCAGCGACCATGCGGGATGAATTCAAGCTTGCAACGTCAAGTTGAGGGGCATCGCATAGGCAGCCAACCGCAGTGTCTGCGTCAGATGGCTGCACTGCACTCGCCCAGCATGTGCGCGCAGCTCGGAGACTGTGCGAGTTGCTGACAAACAGCCAGCCGAGCCATAATCACGCAAGCATCTGATGTGTCCTATCCAAGGCGAATTCATGCGCTGGTGCCGCCGCGCCCTACCCGCCGTAGGAATGGCTCTGGACGAGTCCGTTGATGGCCCCGCCAGCAGCCCCAAACCAGACGCAGAGGCGAGGCGCGGCGCGCCGACAGGCAGAGCCCAAGCGACGACCGCCACACCTCGAGCCTGCCTGCCTCGGTTGTATTCTCGAAAGTACCAGCTTGAGGCCAGGAGAGCCACTGTGGAAAAAGCCCAAGCGGCGTGACGTGTCCGCTTCCTCGCATCTTATCCTGATCCCGCCCCCCTCCACTCACCGCACCGAACAGCCATGCAAGCCATGCTAAGTGAGACCACGCGGGACCCGCCGTTCTACCTGCAGCGCAGCACTGCCGGACAGCACCAGCATCAGGATCCGAACACGCAGCAGCACCATGCCAATCTCAACGCTTGTGCCGTTGCCAATCTTAGCCCCGGTGCCAACGTCAACGTCAATGCCCCCGCCCCGCCGCCACCAGCGCCCGCCGCCCCGCGACGCACAGGCACCTCGCGCCGCGCGGCGCCCTCCGAGGACCGGCCGTTCGCCTGCCCCGTGCCCAACTGCGGCGGCCGCTTCCACCGCAAGTTCACGCTGCACGAACACCTCAAGACGCACACGGGCGAGCAGCCGCACCAGTGCCCCGTGGCCGAGTGCGGCAAGCGCTTCAGCACGTCGGGCAACCTCGCGCGCCACCGCAAGCTGCACGCCATGCGCAAGATCAGCTGTCCGGCCGCGCACTGCACGCGCGTGTTTACCAGCCGCGAGAAGCTTGTGCCGCACCTCAAGGTCCACCTTGCGCGTACGCCGCACACGTGCGACTTCGCTGGCTGCGGCAAGACCTTTAGCACGGCCGGCAACCTGACCCGGCATCGTCGCACGCAGCACCGTGCCGGCCCGTCGACTCGCCAGGAAGCTGTCCCCGTCCCGGTGTCGGCCATGCCCTCGCTGCCGCGGCCCAAGTTTGAGTTCCCTGGCCGCGCGCCACCCCCGACCGGTTCGCTTCCGATGCGTGGCCTGTTGTGGCCGCAGCAGCCACCGGTGGAGAACCACCACCATCACCACCACGGCCAGCACCCCCCGCAGCAGCAGCGCATTCTGGAGTCAGACGTGCAGGACTTGTTCGACTGCTTGTTCGTGGAGAACGCGCAGGCGGCTGCCGCGGCGGCGGCCCAGGGTCACCACAATGTTGCCATTATCCGGGACAGACTGCCCAAGCTGGAGCCTCCGCGCGACAACAAGGCACCGCAGCACCACCAACACCAGGCACCGCCCCACCACCAGCCCCAGCAGCAGTCGCAGCCGCCGTATCTTACCGCTACGTACGAGTTTTAGGCCGTGTAGGATGTAAAGAGATCGTTGGCGTCGTTCAGCGCCAGACATTATTCGTAAACTATCAATCCACGCCGCTTTATGAAACCCAAACTCTTACAGTAATCTGCCCGAGTAAGGAACGCCTGATATATATAAAGACGCAGAATATATAAATTGATGTTAAGTTGAGTATACTTTTCCAATGTACTGATTTAGTTATTTCAAAATGAACTGAAGAGCAGCTTTACCTACGAGTCCGGAATGATTCCAACAGTGGCGTATGGTCGAAGCACTAACCTTTGACCAGGCATCCTCGCACCACAACAGCGCTGTCAACTGGTCGACCTCGTAGGGATTATCTAGCCCTTCACCTTGTCGAGGATGCCTACTTTCTCAGACCAAGTGAGGCGGAGACGCTTGGACAGTCATGGGTGGAGTGGGGGAGGAGGTGGGCTTGTGGGGCGAGGTGCTAAAGCAAAAGTGCGAGTCTACCCCTACGGTACATGTAGTTTGAAGTCTAGTAAGATCGCTAAATGCGCGCCATTTTTCAAACGAGGGTGGAGAGCTGATGATTGGCACTGGATTTTTCACCTCAGTACCTTGCAGTACTTTGCACATCCCCCTATCGCCACATCGACTGGAAAATAATATTAAATATGTGAGGCTATTAGTTGTACACCCGTTCCTTATTCGGGCATAATTCTGTACAGCAAAATGGTCCACGAACGAGATGTCTATTGAATGGTAAGGGCATTCTTCTTAGTTCATGTAGATCCACCCGTCCCAACTTGGAACTACGTCAGTGTTGACAAGCCTAGCGGTGTGCATTGAGTTGAAGCGCGCACGCTATGCTAGCTTTGCAGCTTAAACACGCTGTACAAAGGCTCAGCGCAACCTCCGTTAAAGCTTTGCTCGAAGTTCTGGTGTAACCTAAACGCCTCAAGTGACGCTAACGCGTTGGGCTGTGCGGTCGTTTAACTGCAGCGCGAAGGGTTCAAGCGCTGGACGCTCGAGTTTCTTTTGTCGGGTCCGCCGCGCGTTGAGGCGAGCAAGCGAAGCGAAGCCGTGCAAATCGAGCTCGCAGGAGCAGTGTCTGACGTTGAGCGCGCCAAAGAAACTCGTTGGCCAGTTTGGCTCGGCCTCCCCGAAAGCGAGGAAACCGGACGTCGATGCAGAAGGCTCACGTTGAAGCCGAGGTGAGCTGGAGCTGGCTCAGCTCTCGCCATTCCTCGCTGCCTCGCTGCGATTTCAAGGCCCGGTAATCCAGCTTTCGCGCGGTTGTAGCAAATCGGACCGGCAAGCCGAAATTTGCCGAACAAAATCACACTCGGCGCGGCTATCCGAGCCGTGTTGAAGGGACCAAGTCGAGCGTGGCAACGTAGCGGCAGGCGCACACAGCCGGCGATTTGAACGTCGCTACGAGCAGACGGCGGACGTAATCTACGCTACCATAGCTAAACACGCGTCACCTCGGTCGCTGAGTAATACGGGACAAAATTTCGACTCGCCTCGATTGGCCGGATCGGCAGGCGGATCTCCTGACAGACGTTGGGCTGTTCTCGAGCGCTGCTGGCCAAGAAGGCTCCCCCTCCCCCTCTGCTGGGCAGGAATGGGGCTGTTCAAGACGCGCTGCGGCTGTTTGCAACATGTTTAACCCGCAGGCCGAATGAATCGGAAGCTCAACACTCAAGTTGGAGAAGAAGGAGCGCGCGCACACACACACATCGCCCCAGCCACAGCTGGCCACGTTTGAAAACGCAGAGAGCGCGAGGGCTTTGTGGGCCTTCAAGCCTCGCGACGGTGATTATGTGAGCTGCATCGCTGCAGCGAGTCAACACGATGGCTTCACGCTGCGGCCTGCAGGTATTTTGTAGCGGCGTCGAAGCCACCGACTCGACACGCAGGTGTTGGTGTCGACATGGAAGATATCCACCCAAGCGTTGGGACGGATGGAGTGTCGCGACTGCGACTTGTCGAGCGTAGCGGATACTTTGGAGTCATACATACGGGGTCCGTGAAAAGCTGCTTGGATGCCGCCGCGCTCGTACAGTGTGCAGCTCGGGAAACAGATGCCTTCTTCGACCTCGGTTTGCGACCGCGGTGCCCTTCGAGAAAGTAATCAGCGCGGCGGGATGCAGCAGCAAAGCGTGGGTGGATGCTTTCGTCTTCGGTCTCCTTCCAATGGAAGAGCGCTGCGCCGCTCCATCGGACGCGCCCGATGATTTTGGACGGCCGTCGTCCGCACGCGCGGTGGCCGCGGATTCACCGCGCGACGCGGGACGCGTGCCTTTGGTGAGTGAGTGAGCGTGGGCATTTATCTCACGTTGACCCTGCGCGGGAGCAGGTTACATACGAGCCTGTCCACCGTGCAGGCAAAGCGTCCTGTAGCCAAGCGGGTGAGTCAAGAGAACCAGCGGAACGACCGCTTCAGCTAACACGGCGACGCATCTCACGGACCGCCGCCGCTGGGGTGCAAAGTGAGCCCTCACCAACCGGCTTTCCCAGAGGACTGGTCTGCTGCGGGCGGGCCTGGCAGGTCTGCTGCACGCAGTGGCATCAACTTGTACAAGGCGTTCGGTTGGAGGCGGTGGCCTCTGCAGCCTGCAGGCCCCCGCCGAGCTGTATCTTGCGAGCTTTTCGTACCACTGCCAATTCTCGGCTGGAAGACATCATTCCAGCTGCACCAAAGGTTGGAATTGGTAGTGCAGTAGTCAAGGTATTATCACTGAGCAGCCACAGTATCATCGGTAGTCGAGCAGCGCGAGAAGCTTCAAGGGCTCGGCAGTTGAAGCGAGTTACGAAATTACAGCCGCAGCAGTTCAATTTTGTAACTTGCCCATCAGGCGAGAAGCAGCGAAGTGAATGCAAAGGCTGCTTCATCTTGCTAGGCGCGCAAAATTTAGGGCGGATTTCACGCGTGTTCGAGCGCTGTTACATGTCCAGCCGACGCTGGCAAAGGTGGTGCCCGTAAGCGAGGGTTGGCGGTTGATTTCTGCGAGCAACGCCACGATATTTTTCCCAGGGCGGATCGCCGCTAGGAACCGCGGGGAACGCGCCGGCTTAGATGGAAAGACGCGTGAGTTCGTGGCAACGCTGTAGAACGTCATCTGCGCTGCATGTACCCACCTTCGTGCATAGGCTTCTCCGAGCGGCCATGTCGACGCAGGCCCTTCTCTAGGTTTGGTCGCTGCCGTTGGTAACGACAGCCAAGCTCGCGGTCGATGGCTACCGTACGAGCTGTATCTTGGGCCACTGTAATGCACGCGCTTCTAACAGCGGAGACCAACCACTGGATCACTCGTTGAAGCGGTCTCGCCTTCCTGCCCAGTGACTCCCACCTATCCAGGTTATACAGTTTGAGTATCCTACAGGTACATGTACTGTAGGAAGCCTGGCAATTCGCCGTCCAACCACTTCCTCGGGGTTCGACAGCGTCTTTCACCATAGAGATTGGCTGCTCTTCCAATCGGCAAGTCAACGCGCCACGGTTTCCGCTAAGATGGTGGAGGCCCCTGTCTACCCTGAGGCCCACATGGCTTTGGCGAACCGAGGAGGACGTGCGCCTCGCTGCTCTGCGCTACGGTTGCCCTTGGTTTCTCGGTGGACTCGCGAGATTCAAGTTCGCCGCCCTCTTCGGACGCGTTTATCCTCGCTGCGACTTGCTTGACAACGCCACGAGCCCAAGCCGTCTCTGCACTGCGACCCGCGTACAGCCTGGCGTCCCGCCTGGAGACCATTCAAGCCATGGCGTCGCACACGGACGAGACAAACCTGGGCAAACCGGCTGGCCGCGGTCTGCTGCCAAAGCAAGTCACAGCGGACCAACAGCAGCGGTGCAGTGCCTTGGCCCGATGGACCGGCCAGGGCAGGGCAGGGTAGCGCCGGCCAGCTCGCTCGCGGATACGGAGCGCGCCTCTGGTGAGCTCACTTTCAAACTTGCCTTCCACCTCACAGCGATCAGCGCGTCCGCACTAGCAAAAAGCAATTGAAACCCTTCCACCATCCTCGTCATAATGGACCACCTCAAGACTGACGCTTCCGCTGCCCCCGCCCCCGTGGCCCCCACCCCTGCCCCGACCCAGGAGCGCGAGCGCCCGTTCCAGTGCCCCGTGCCTTCGTGCAACGGCCGCTTCCAGCGCAAGTTCACGCTGCGCGAGCACATGAAGACCCACACGGGTGAGAAGCCCTACCAGTGCGCGATCCGCTCGTGCGCCAAGCGCTTCAGCACCTCGGGCAACCTGGCCCGCCACCGCCGCCTCCACCTCCTCAAGAAGCTCGAGTGCCCCGTCGAGGGCTGCACCCGCATCTTCACCAAGTCCGAGAAGCTCGCGCGCCACCTGCAGAACCACCTCGGCAGCGTCGCGCACATCTGCGTCGTCGAAGGCTGCGGCAAGACCTTCAGCACGGCCGGCAACCTCACGCGCCACCTGCGCACGCAGCACCCGCCTGGAGCCGTGGCCGCCGCTCGCGCCGCCGCGCCACCCCAGCTCCGCGCGCCCATTGCCCGCCCGAGCCCGCTGTCGGTGGCCGAGTACGCGCCGTGGTCCATGAGCACGGTGGCCAGCAGCAACATTAGCAGCAGCTCGGCCTCCACGACCAGCGCCACCGAGCAGCACGTGAGCGTGCCGCAGGCCGCCAACGTGTCGGACCACGAGATCCTCGACGTGCTGCAGTGCCTCTTTGTTGACGAGAACCCCTCCGCATCGGCCGCGCCCGCAGACCAGTCCCAGGACCAGTACCGCATCCAGAACGACCAGCCTGTGTTGCTGTACCTCTAAGCATCGAGTTTGAAAGCCTCGATAGGACTTGTTATCGTGAGTGATAGAGCTGTATGCATTAGTTTATAAACAGTGGAGCGTTGTATATATATTTCTTCTTAACCCCAGAATCAATACGCTCCTGTTAGCTTTAGCTTCCCCTTCGTCGTCCATTGCCGCACACATGTAATTCCGCTGCGGATATCGTTCATGGCCACGGTCTCCGCTCAGTCGATTCGGTGCTCGTCACCTCAGCCGCCACCTTACTGTACCGACAGGGGGAGCTCTTATGCAAGGCAGGACTCATCACGTGGATAAGGTGGTCGAGCGGCCTTCACGCCATCGACATCCGGCGCAACGGTCTCTGGTGGCGGCTCCGTATGGGCGCGGAATGCATTGGATGTCTTTACGCGACTAGTACCCGTGGGATCGAGTGGATCACCGTCGATTGTGTCGGCGCCGTATATCCCCGAGCAAAGGTGGCTTCGCCGCCACGCCATCCAACTGTGCCGCGGTATGCTGCAGCGCATTGAGCCGCACGCAGCCCAGAAGGGCTCGGAGGGGATGCTGATCAAGCTGATGCCATCACCTTACCAGCGTTGACGGGTGCGTGTGTGCACATTCCAGCGAGGAAGCCGCTGAAGGAACATCTGGAGCCCGTGGCGTGAAGAATCTTTGCACCGCGCTCTGTATGTTGCCCTTGCATAGCCCGCGGCAGCGTGGATAGCCTCTTGGTTGCACCCGATGACAAACAGGAGGCGAGAAGCGCGCGCGTGCCGGCGGCGGCCAGTGCCCGTCGGCCGGTATTCAGCAAACCTATTGCATAATACCTGAACTGTCCTCGAATATTTTGCTGCTGGCTGGGCATGTAAATTAACCTACGGTAGACAAGGAAACTGAAGCACCTCTACTATCGGTGCTCGTAGCCGAATTCCGTTCGCGACCCAAGTCTAGCATACGTAGCATAGTGCGGCAGCTCGTGAGCCCTGGACGACGGCGATTTGCCCTTGTGCCAGGGCTGACCGGCCGACTGTCGGCCCGACAGCGCTGTCACAAGTCAGTCGCTGAGCTAAGCATCATCACGCCTTTTAGAGACGGAGGGGCGTGGCGTGGAAGACTGCGTGGGAGTTCCGCGTGGCATTGCGGGCCGAGCTCGCGCGGTCGAAGGCGCGCCTGACAGCGAGCTTCTGTCGAGTCCGTCGTCGAGCTGGAGCTTGTCGCTGGCAAGCTGGCGTTGAAGTTGTGAGGCCCGGCCCGGTGGTACAACGCGACGACGAACAGTGAAAGGGCGTATGGACATCTTGGTTTTTGTATGGAGAGGCTTACAATGAAGGGAGCTTTACAATCGAGGGCGTGCGACTCTCGACCAAGCAGAAAAACTGTAGCCATTTCTCAGTAAGCCCAAGCAGGTGGAGGGAGACCTAATCCATGGATACCGTCGCCAGGTCATCGCGCTGCCCAGGATGCAAGGCCCGATGGCGCCTCAGGCATCGCTCACCATGGTGCGAAAGATGCGGAAGGGCTCTATAGTACTTTTATTAATAGTCGGAGTGCTGTAGGGCGGCCCCTGCTTCATCCCGGAAGAACCAACATGGCAAACAAACCTGAGACGGAGGCAGAGTATGTATCTTTCGTCAGTGAAGCTGGCGGCTCAAGCATGCGGAAGACCTTATCGTAGCGAGGTTATCACGCCAACAAGAATACCTGACCCGATGGCTTTAGCCGCATACTGCAGCGACGAAAGAGGCGGTGAGGCTCTATGGTACTTGTCAGGCGGAGTGCTGGCGATCAATCAGCAACTGAGATGGAGACAAGTATTTTTCTTCGAGCAGCTTGTTGCACCGAATGACGGTAGTCTGCAGTTGTAGCTGTTGACGGCTAGGCTGGCTATCGCCTAAGAATCCTCGACTAATACGATATTGTTCACGGCCAAGCTGACCAACGCACTCGGCTGTTACCGTAAATGCCTCCTGGTTTGATTCCGCGCAGCCCTGAAAGCTCCGACAAATGACATTGATAGCGGCGATCGCGTAACTGGTATAAGGGGCGTTGTGGTCATGCAGCCAGGTGTTCTACATGTTGTTGCTGGAAATACACCAGCATTGCGGGATGTGGCTGGAGTTCTTGAAGGAAAACCATGTCGGACGTTGGATGCGTTTGGGGCGGACGATCGGATGGAGGAGCTCGGTGAGCAAACTGTTGGAGACAGGCCAAACACGCCACGCTCGATCAAGGGCTCTGCAGACACGGGAACTCCGGGCAAACTTCAGACACGGGGAAGCTCTGGAACACGGCATTCATGGGGATCGCGTTTGGGATGGGTTCGGCTCGGCGTCTGAAACACGGGGCAAGCGAGAGTGACGACCATGGTGGCTACCATCACCTTCACGGTCACAATGTAGTGCGTGAATCTGCTTTCAACTTCGCCGTGGTGAAAGCTCACCTAGATACCTATCGACGCGGTTTGTTCGTTGGTTGGAAAGCAGACAACCAGGGAAGAAGGCATCTCGCCCAAGCGGCGATAGAGGCGCAGGCTGGCAATGCTGGCGAAGAAAGAGAAGACTGGGAGTTGCAGTCTGGTATCTACATGCAGGTGTCGGGTGTTCTAGCTCGCGTTCGGTGGCCAACCTGGGCATCGGTCTACGGTTGATCTTGCCTATCCGGTTGGTTATCTTGGGACGATACTACGAAAACGAGGCGCAGGCTGAGCACTGCAAGACCTAGCCGAAGGCGTGCGTTGGACCAACACTGGAAGACCAACACTGCTGAGCTCTAGCAAGGTTGAATCAGAAGGCTGATCAAGATAAACGCATTGCTACTGCCGCTGTTCGAGGCTCATACTCGAGAAGGCAGCTCTGCCAACACCTAAAATGCAGCGAGCGCAGTGCCTCCTCCGCCGACGTTTCAAGAGGACCCCGAGCGATGCCAATTCAACAAGAATTGCTTCGCGGCTGGCTTCTACAGCCAAAGGAGTGCCTCCAGATGGATGTTGCAACCCCGTTGCAGAGTGAGTGGCGACAGGAGTCCCGCCTAATCAACAATCGCTTCCCGGGCGCGTGCACCTAAAGTACAGAAGATGCTGCAACTGCACCGCATTAATCTCCGGCGACTTTAATCTCTCGCGAGAGAGATGGCTCACTTTCGAATCCGCTCCGCGCCCCGGAAACAAGCAGCCCCCTCCCCCTTCAAGCCCAACCCACGCTCACAATGGCTGGTTCCAAGTTCGCGCTTGCTGCCTCGACGCTGTTGGTCGCTTCGGCCGCTGTCGCCTCGGCTCAGGAATGCTCGGCCGACGTGAGCGAATCCTTCATCGCCACCGTCGACAACAGCACCTACTTCAACACGTGCGCCGAGGGCACGACCTTCAACGTCTCGTCGGTCTTCGACGTTCTCAACTTCACGGATTCGGAGTTCCTGGCCTTCTGCAACTCGTCCACGTGCCTCGAGCCGCTTCACGAGCTCATGGACTCGGTCGACTGTCTCATCACGTACCAAGGCTCGGCGCGCAACCTGTCGGAGGAGGTCGACGAGCTGCACGACCAGTGCCACGAGGTCCTTGAGGAGGCGGAGGGCGGCCACGCCCATCACAGCATGGCCATGTCGATGAGCGGCATGGACATGGGAGGACACTCCCACACCCACAGCTCAGGCTCGACTGCGTCAGGCTCGAGCGGTGCGTCTTCCGCCGTGTTGGCCGCAGGGTCGGTCGTCTCGGCCGCCATCGCCGCTGTCCTTCTGGCTTAGATTGGTATTTGAGGAGATGGCGGTGCTCGAAGCGAAATACGCGCGGGTTTCCATTAGATATTAGTCAATGAAGAACAGTTTGCAAGTCTACTTCTTTCCTGACCGTTGCCCGCATCAACCGCGAGCTCGCTGCGATCAATTTGGCCCATGAGAGAGCGTGGCCTATCACCGTCTGCACGGCTACGCGGGACGAATGGAGAGCGTACCTGGAGAGCGAGGACCAAGTGCTCAAGTCGATGTGGATGGAGTGGATTGAAGACACAGTCTACATCGTGGAGAAGCCGAGTAGAGCGCACCAGAGCTTCACTCGTCAGTGCGAGGCTAGCTTGACGATACAGCCTGCCTTCGCGGAATGCATGCAGGTGTATGGTGCATCGTCCATTCCAAACCACCCCGAGCTACCCGACTATCAGCCTGGCAACAGCTACGGCCCTAACGGGTTACTGGGGGCTCCTTTGCCGCCTGGAGTCGAGAATTACTTGTCTTGGGACACACTGGTAGTTGAGATAGGGCATATGGGCCACTGGGGGTATGATGCAGGGATGCTCGACTGGAAGGCTCGGGAGTGGCAGGACTGCGATTCATCCTGTGTGTGAAAGTCTCCGATCGTTTGACAACTGCAGAGTACAAGCTGTACACGGTGGAGCGAGACGCTCAGGGTCAAGCGCTTCCCTTACCCGACCTCGACCCCGTTCCTGTGGTTGGGCCTCATACAGTGGTGACGTTCGACTCGCGCGAGCTGCTGGGTCTACCGCCTGGAGCTGACGTCCCCCCGATTCATGGTCAGCAATTCCCGGCTCCGACTATCAGCGTTGATCCCTTCCAGGTTCTCGTACGTGCCAGACGAAACTTTGCTTAGTGCCATACCATCGCAATGAACGCCTTGTTGAAGCTACTAACTAGAACATCGTTTATATTTGATACGCTTGGAGTTGGTCAGTCTAAGCTATCGTTGTGGGTCTAAAGCAGAGCCGCGAGCGTGGCGCATCCGGCGACCGCAGCCGCGACGAAGGCGTTCGTGACAGTCGACGCCGCGCTGGAGCTGGAGCTCGCCTTGGAGCTCGAGCTGGTGCCTCCCATGTCCATTCCGCTCATGGACATGGTCATGCTCATGGACATGTCGTCGCTGTCGGTGGTGTCGTCGTCGTCGTCGTCCGTGCCAAGGGCCTTGTGGCACTCGTCGTGCAGCGCGGTCACCTCCTCCGACAGGTTGCGCTCGGTGCCTTCGTACAGGATCAGGCAGTCCGTCGGAATCGAGTGAACCATTTCGTGCACGGGCTCGAGGCACGTGGACGAGTTGCAGAACAGGATGAACTCGGACTCGGTGAAGTTGAGTACATCGAACAGCGTCGAGACGTTGAAGGTCACGTCGGCGCCCTCGTCCGCCACGGCGCACGTGTCGTAGTACGAGCTGTTGTCGATCTTGACGATCACGGACTCGCTTACGCTGGCCGAGCACTCGTCGTCGGCGGAGACCGTCGACGCGACCAGCAGCGTCGAGGCGACGGCGAGAGCGAAGTGGGGAGAGACCATGGTGATGGAGCGATAGAGCGGGGGGTTGGAACAGTAGTGCGGGCGAGCGCGCGGATTCGAAAGTGGCTTGCTTGCTTGAGCGGGGCGGCCGCTCTCGAGGGCGGCGCGTGCTACATGTCAGGGGTGGCCGCGCTCAGGATCTCGCGAGCTAGCATTGACAACCGGTGGCCGCGAGATGGACACACCCGCCAATTTGGCGGCCAAGGTGGCTTCGCTTCCCGCACTGTCAGCTGAATCCTGCAATTATTGAATGGATCGGGCCGACTTCGCATCAACGAATGCCACGCGCTGATTGCTCCCCATCCCGACGTGATCCCGCGCAAGTTGCCTTTCAAGTTCGAACGCCATGCAAAGGCGTGCTGTTTCTAAGAGTAAAGGTTGATTCGGTCTGATGTCCTGAAGTGGAGACCCTTAACGTATTAATACACTATGCAGCGTCCAGCCCAGGACCGGCCAGCTCCACCGGTTATGCCAGAACGCCCTTGGTGCTGGGCACGCCGGCTGTGGCGTCGTGCTTGACGGCAGTGCGCAGCGCGACCGCCAGCGCCTTGAAGGACGCCTCGGCGCGGTGGTGGTCGTTGCGGCCGCGGAGCACGTCCACGTGCAGCGTCAGCCGCGCGGCGCTCGCGAACGACTCGAAGAAGTGCGTGATCATCTCGCACGAGAGCTCGCCCACGCTCGGGCGCACCAGCTGCAGGTTGATCTCGCTGTGCGCGCGGCTGGAAATGTCCACGATAGCACGGGACAGCGCCTCGTCGAGCGGCACGCACGCGGATCCGAAGCGGGCGATGCCCGCGCGGTCGCCCAGCGCAGCGTCGAAGGCCTCGCCCAGCGTCAGCGCGCAGTCCTCCGTGGTGTGGTGGTCGTCGATCCACGTGTCGCCCTTGCACTCGAGCTCCAGGTCGAAGCGGCTGTGCTTGGCCAGCGCCGTCAGCATGTGGTCCAAGAAGCCGATGCCCGAGCTCACCTGCATCACGAGTACGGTACAAAGTGAGTCCCCTCGTCCAGCTAACACACTCAGCACACTCTCGCTCACTCACCTTGGACTTGCCCGTGCCGTCCAGCGACAGCTTGACGTTAATAGACGTCTCCTTCGTGACGCGGGAGATGTTGGCCTCGCGCGTGCCGCTCTTGCCGTTCGCGGCCGGGGTCTTGCCCGCCGCGGCATCCACAGGCGGGATCAGGTCCAGCAGCTCGGCGAGGCCGGGGTTCAGCACCACGGAGGCCCCAACCTGCTCGAGCGCCTTGCCGATGGCCGTGGGCGTCTGCTCCAGCACCGACTTGGCGAACACCTGCGGGGTCAGCACGCCGTACGCGATCGTGCCGGCCTTGCGGCCGGCGATGATGTCGTCCACGGTGTCGCCCACCATGGCCGCGTGCTCGGCGCCCACGCCCAGCGCCTTGAGCGCCAGCAGGATGGGCTCGGGCGACGGCTTGGGCGGGCAGTCCTCCATGCAGATCTGCACGGGGAACAGGTCCTCGATGCCGTGCGCGCGCAGGAACTTGGCGCAGTCCTTGCGCGGGCGGCCCGTGACCACGGCCATGCCCTTGGGCAGGCGGCGGTGCAGCTCGCGCAGCAGGCCCTTGGGCGTGAGCAGCGTCTCGAGCTCGCACAGGCCGGCGGTCGTGCCCACGCCCTGGTAGAGCGCCTCGAACTGGGCCGTCACGGCCTCCAGCGAGGGCGCGGACGCGGAGTCCGCCGAGCCCAGGCCCGCGAGCACGAGGCGGTGCGTCAGCTGCCAGTCGTTGTTGGCGTTGCCCGCCAGCTTCTGCTGGTCGATGTCCTCGTGCGTGACGCTCACGCCGAAGTGGCGCGCCGTGTCCATGATGGCCTGGCGGTAGGACTGCGACACCTCGGCCAGCACGCCGTCCATGTCCAGCAGCAGCGCCTGCACCGACATGGCTTCCTCGGGCCTCTGGATGCGGGTGTTGTGGTGGTGGGGAATGCCACGCACCTCGGCCGGGTTTAACAGAGACGGTACCAAAAGATTGGTACGTTTGAGCAAACACAGGCATCAAGTGGTGTACTGCACACCAAGTAGAAGACGTCCACAGGAAAAAGAACGTGGACGTCAAGTTTCACCTGCTGTACATGCATCAACGTGTAGCCAAGTTCCTTGAGATGAAAGTTGGGTCTGGCCCAGTACAGTCGATACTGTATCCTTGATAATGAATTACACGATACCTATTTCCTGCATCTACCACGGCTTCGAGCGCGTCGTCGCCTGCATCAGGACAGCGTGGAGCACTCGCATGGCTTCAGCTGCAGTTGGTCGCTCCACTGGATCCATGGACACACAGCTAAGCCCCAGTCTCGCCATCTCCTGCGGCACGGACTTTGAGAACTCGACGCTCAACGTCCCAGTCGCCACTCGATGGAGGATAACCAACGGAGACAGCTGCTGGTTCGATCCGGGCAATGGCTTCGCGTGCGCGTACGGCATGCTGTGTGTCGAGAGCTCGGACAGCACGACGCCGAACGAAAACATGTCGGCCTTCTCGTCGTACGCTTGGCCCACCATCACTTCGGGCGCCATCCACAGCGACGTGCCCACGTCCGCCGTCATTGCCCTGTCGACTCGCTCTCGAGAGACTCCAAAGTCCGTCAGCTTCGCGCCCAGCGCCTCATTCAGCATAATATTCTTCGACTTGAGGTCGCGATGGATCACCGGAACCTCGCGCGAGTGCAGGTACGCGAGCGCGTGGGCCACCTGCAGCGCGATCTTGAGTTTGCCCGCGTCGAAGCCGGTGGGCCGCTTCTCCTCCTCGTATTTGTCCATGAGTCCTCGCAAATCGCCCCCATCCATGAACTCCAAGACGGCGCAAAAGTCCTCGCGCGAGGTCCACGCCACGCCAATGAACTGCACGATGTTGGGGTGGCTCATGGTCGCGGCCATTTTGATCTCCTTCATGAACGTCTCGACGTCACTCATGGTCTTTACAGCCACCGGTTGGCCATTGTACGAACCTTTGTACACTTTACCGAACGCCCCCCGACTTAGAAACTCGTGCACCGCCACCTTGTCGCGAGGTATCCGCGCCTTGTTGATGACTGTATCGTCCGTGGTGAACTCGGTGAAGGAGCTCCCCGACACCGTCGAGGCCTCCGAACCTGGAGTACTCACTATACTCTGCTCCGTGACTGGCTCCTGTGAGTTAAAGTCGAATGCCGCCATCATGGCCTGGTCCTCCTCCTCCCCGCTGAGCTTGTCGCGTAGAGGCCCCAACATTTTGGGCACTCCGGGCTTGGACAGGAGGTGCGCCGCCTTCTCCGAGAGCTTCCGCTCTTGACTATTGAGCTTGTCCTTGAGTCGCTCCTGCGTGTGCGTCAAGTGTTCCCCCACGGCCGCGTAGCTGTGGACGATGGCGGCCTCGCAGTGCTCGATGCGGTTCGAGAGCTTGTGCTCGTGGGTGCTGAGCTTGTCCTTGACCCGCCCCTGGGTGCGCGTCCAGGACTCCCCCACGGCCGCCTCATACTCGTCCAGTTTGTCGGAGATTCGACGCACGACTTGGCCCACGCGCGTGTGAAAGGGCGACTCCATGGCAAGAGCGCGAATGAGAGTTTGGCGCCGACATACGACGCCGCAACATGGGGAATGGTCAGAGACCGGTCGGGATCGACCTGGAAAAACGAGACACCTCTTCTCCCTCTCTTCGTCAATGGGGAAACGTCTTGAACGAGGTTATGTGGCTCCACCACAAGGATGGAGCCATCAAGTGGGAATCGTTCAGCTGGCAATATCCAGCCCAGAATGGTGACTTTTAGGTTCGCCCTTGGTGCTAGCTGCAGGCAGACCTGGGTAGACGATCATAGTCTATGATAGATGGAAATGTTGCAGTGCACGTGGGTGTACAGTACGGCTTCAAGTGCGTTGAGAGCTCGGACAGCACGACACCAAAAAAGGACATGTAGACCTTCTCTGCCCGATCACGTCGGGAACCATCCACAGCCTCGGCCTCGGGTCCCGCTCTCGCGACCTTCGAAAAGCCGGCCAGCTTCGCGTCCAGCTTCTGGTTCTGCAGGATGTTCCTCGACTCGAGGTCTTGATCCTGTCGCAGCCGAAACCTTTTCGTCTTCTTGTATCAATGTCGCCTCTACCCATGAGTTCCATAGAAACCCTCGGGAGGGATCTACGCCCTGAAGTGCACAATGTTCAGAAGGATGAACGTCGCGCTCATCTTGGCCTCCTCCAAGAAGTCACCCTCTTGACGGCCACCACTTGGTCCTATCCTAGTAATCGAGTTCGATTGAGCACTGCCTCTTTGGGTACAGGTACTCCACAACTTCCTAGGGCGCTGCCTCGGACGCCTTTTGCGTCGTTGTGAAGCTGAATCTTGTCTTGAACTGTCTGAAAAAAATCCACGTATGCGAATCAAAGTAAGGCTAGAAGCATGCAACGTGCAGAGAGGTTTCATAAATCCCTCTAGATTGAGAGACTGAGCGTGTTCTCGATGTCCAACTTACCGACGGAAGCGCAAGTTTGACGTCCGGTACTTCGCGATATACTGCACGATGAGTTGTGCGATGCGCGAGTCGGACATCTTGGACATGCGAATTCGTCGCATGAACCGCTTAAAAGCGTACTGGTCCCATTTCTTGAACATGCGCAGTCGGAAGTGCTCGTCTTGCAGTATCTTGTGCAACGTTTTATTCGAGAAGTATCTCCAGTTCTCGATACCGAGGACTCTTTCTTCACTTGCGTTGGTGATATCTGAGCGGCTTCGCAGGTGCCTGTGGCGGCCCAAGTCAAGCGGACCTTCATGATCAGGGAGGGACAAGCTCGCTGTAGACTTGTCAGTTGTTGCAGTAGCGGCATCGATGCATGCGAGGAGGGTGGCCACAGTCGCCAAAAGCACATAGGCAACGCGGATCTGCAGTAGCTGGAAGGTTCTACCGTGCCGGAAGTCTTGACTTGAGTGCACGAGCTCGAGTTGGAGAGTGATCGACGCAAGACCGACTGTACGAGATGAAGCACGTCCGAAAATATCCACCACGAGGAAATCATGACCTGCGGTTCCTGTACGAATCATTCCTTTTGAGACGTTCAGATAGCGTTAATCGAGAACGTGGGTACGTAAGACCTTATAGCCGTATTCGTTTGAGGTGGGTAGTGGAGAATAACAAAAAATATTAAGACCTTGTTCTGTTTTTTATTCGATTTGTCGTTGCTTCAGGCATTTTTTTTCGTTCGGGCGCACAATAGTAGACAAAATGGCACCATCCAGTTTTACGACTATAGTGTATCGAGATAAAGCAATCGACCCCCTCCATGGTGGAGTCCACCACCATGCGGAACTCGAGATGATCTGCGGGCAGTCGATCCAGTACGTAGCACTAGTACGGCAGCATCCCGGTAAACGGGTGCACAAACGCATTTAGCAACCCCCCCTAGACACCGGGTATCAGTGATTTTTTTTATTGAATTCGGAGTGAACTGAATACTCCAGATCGTCGCTGGAAATGCCAGTATGCAGAGGCAAGATAGAGCGACACACCACCAATATTATCAAGGGATTTTGGTCTTAAAACCTTTTGCCTTCTTCTTCTCTTCGTATCGGTCCAAGAGGTTACTCAAGTCACCTTCATCCATGAATTTCATGACGGATCAGAATCCTTCCCGAGTTTTCCACGCCAGAAGTGACCAATGTTGGGGTGGGTTAACGTCGCACCCATCTTGACCTCCTTCAAGAACCCACCCCGGTCGCTTGTTTTCGTGATGGCCACTACTTGGTCCTTGTAGCTGCCATTGTGCGACGGGTGAACTCAGGTTGCGGTAAAACGTCACCCTCGTCAAAGCGTTGATAGGAAGTTCCAACTCGTTCCAACGCAGATACTGGCTTCCACACTTGTTCAGGTACTTTAGTAGTTAGTAGTCCAGAAATCTCTCGACCGCTGGCTTGAACTCGTTGCGGGCGCCATTTACGGAGGAATTGTCGGCGCGCTGAATCTTGTCTTGCATTGGCTGCAGCTGCTGATATAGAACTCGTATTCTCGAGACGCCCGCACCTGCCAAGCCTGTCGGTGTCCAGCTGACTGAACGGCCAGAAAAATAATTCGTCATGCCCTTGTCCATCGTCTTGATCTTCGACGTTGGTGGGGTCGGCGTCGGCGTAGCAGTCGGAGAACCCGATCTCCATCTGAGACTTCACGATAACCACCAGTGCTGGTTCGGGTTGTCATTAAACGAGACGCTTCCTGCTTTAGGTGAAGTATTTATAGCCTCACGGCGATACTCGCGACGTTAGACAAAGATCTGATGGCATTATCGTGTACTAGAAGGTGTGTTTAGTAACCTGTAATAAATGCATCGACCATCGCACAAAACTGAGCAAGTAGTAAGCGACTGAAATTTCGAGTGGTGGCTACCATGTATCATCTGATGATTTGCGAGGCACGTTCAGTTGCATCCTAGTTAGTGCCAATTTGTAGCTCTGTATGCTGCTATCTGTTGGATATACGATTATTTTCTTCATTCTAAACTGTTGGTCGATGATATATGGCTCAGTACTAAGGTAGAGTTGAGAAATCATGGGTTCCTTTGTCGCCCCATACAAAGTCCAAGTCGTATCATTTGTAAGGGGTTTTGGTTGATATAGGATTTTGTATGGGGATTAGCTGTCCATAAGTTTTATCACCTGGGCAGAACCAGTGATTTGTATGTGAGCTACCTGAAGAAGCGCAAAAGCGCGCGTGTTAGCAGCGTGCAGATCTTTATCAGCGTGTTCTGCAACTCTAGTCCAAACCGCACCTTAAAACGATAAAAAATGACGAAGTTACAGCCACTTTTGGTGGTGTCCATATCTTTTTGTCGTGGAGTGTATACGAGGCACAATACCACTTGAGTTCGTTATGAACGCGTCGCTAGTGCACATCCGAAAAGTTTTCGGCGAAAACCATCACCATGCGGGAACCGAGATCTGCTGTCGATCCTGCACGAATCATGAATCCCGTTAAAGCAACTTTAAGTTGTGACATGACTGAAGCTAACACGACTTTAAGCGACCTTAAAGTCGCTTTAGGCACCCTAATGTTGCAACTCCAAAGACCCTGAATATCCAATCAAATCCCAAAGTCGTCTGGGCAGCAACTTCAGGAGGATGGATGTCACGAGAGCCAAATCCCCAAAACAGCCGTTAAAGTCAAAAGGAACGCGCGTAGTTTTGGCAATATGAAAGCTCTAGAGGCATGTTTGGCCTCGATGAATCGATTTAGGCCACCCCTATAGACCCTATGCGTTTGAACGGTGTTCAGAGCTTGCAGGCATGATTGAACGAAGATAGTTGTTTAGTGAATCGTCATGGATTCATTCACCCCCTCTGCGATCTCAAGAGTGATGGTAATCTGATTAAAGTCGTAGTAACTACTTCGCACGAACCATACCTTTTGATAAGCTCCACCGAGTGAATGTCTTGAAGACATTGTCGGACGATGCTACTACCACCAAATTTAGACGCCATTATTTGATCATTTAGGGTGCGCCGCTGTTACTCAAAAACACGTGTCGAAATGTTACCCATTAACTAGGGGAAAACTATTTTATCTTCGTTTTTGTGTATGCAAAAAACACCATTGAGCTTCAGTCTTTTCAAAACGATTCTAAATTTGGGAATCGTGGGACTTAGCGGATTTTCGTGATGATCGAGTTAAGTTTTGGTACAGTATTTTTGGTTACACCAAATTTAATACCAAAATCAAAAGACAAGTATATTGAAGTTGACGTGACCCTCTCAAGCGTATTGGGCTGCCCTTTGCCCATGAAAGCAAGAGCTTTGTGCAGGCAGCGAAGCCGCAGGTAAGGCAGCAATCCATACATGCAGTCGTCCCACGAAGAGTTGCACAGCAGCATCTCCAATACTACAACGCCCTCAATCACCAAACGCACGCTTTTCTGAATGGCCGTGTTGTTGCTTCGACTCTGGGGAGGGTCGAACATGACCTTCTTCATGTCCTTGATGAGCGTCTTATCAACTAGAAAGGCTACCCCGTGTCGGCCGATGTGAATGGTCCCAATGACGCGTTTGTTCTTCGGGTTGCCGGCCCCAAATCCTGCTGTAGTCTTGCGTGTTTGTTCAGGCAACGCGAAGTCGTCCTACTGTAACGGGGTTACGAGAGTTACCTGAAGGGTTACGAAGTGGGTACACACTGTCTAACCTAAATCAGTAGGAGAATCAGTACATGGCATCAGAACCACTGATTATGCATATGACTAGGGTTCACTATGCTAGATAGTGAACCGGATAGATTTACACTGTAGGCGGCTTTGCCGCAATAAAGGGAAATACATTCAGTTTGAAATTCACACAGTTAAGAGTTAAGGGTTGACTCTTGGAGTACGGACTCGTATGTTCTGGTATTAGAACGGGCTATCTTAAGCTGAGACTCTGCGAGTCTGTTACGTCTTCCTCTGACGCTAAAGCTACGGCAGCTAGTAGTCAATCCGACACCTGAGTCTGTATAGACTGACCCTCTGTGGAGAATGGAGCAGTTCGCTCACTTGCCCCCGAACCAGCAGGATGCGCTTAAAAAGCTTATGTCCTTGCTGGGCCCGGAGGGCGTGACGCAACTTGCGCAGCAAGGCCCCGACGCGGTGAACGCGCGTCTCGACGCGTTTTCAAGCTACGAGAATGCTCTTCTAGAGCACCTCCAGCAGAGGATGGCGACTGCCGCGGCGCCCCAAGCGCCACCTTCGTCGTCCGACGCGGGAATAAGACCCAAGCCGCTCATGTTGAGCGTGAAGACTTCGAAGGCAAGGAGGGTGAAAGATTGATGCTTTGGACCCGTGAGGTTGAGATGGCTATGAGCTCAGCTCTACTCCGGACGGAGCCGCAGCGCGTGGCACTAGTGTGGAGAAGCGCAAGTCCCAAGAATGAGTGCTGGCAAGTAATTGGACGATTGATGGATCTGGACGTCGCCACAAATGCGGAAGAGTGACAGGCCCAGATGGATCCAGATGACTGGATCTACGCCCACGGAGATCCAAGATCCAAGATCCACGAATCAGATGGATCTGGATCCGGACTCAGATGGATCTGGATCCGGACTCAGATGGATCGGGACCTACGTCGGCAGAGATCCAAGATTATCTGGATTCAGGCGTAATCAGGAAGTTGTGGACACGACTCGACGGGCGAGCAACTGACACGCAATAAAGGTAAAGGGAGTCCATAAAGTCGGTAGGTACAGATCGGATGATAGGAGCCACATGGCGATAGGACTTTGGGATAGGAGCGAACTTAAGCATAAATCAGACCAGAATTTGCCTTGTACAACGCAAGCGCTTCCTCCCTCGCCTGGAAACGGGAACGACATTGGCTCTACACGGCGTAGAGAGGTTAGCGGTAGCAGATCTAGTGTTGGTTGTAAGACTGGAGTAATATATTGGCCAGATCCAAGACCTTCCTAGTGAACTACCTGCAAGTGCAGATCCAAGATCCACCGGAGTTATCTGTTTAGCCGGTGCGTCCCTCTCGTCTCAACTGTCAACGACACCGTCATTGGAGGCGGCAAACACGACCAAGGAAGACCTGCGAAGGCAACGTGAAGGACAACAACCTCGAAAGGCAACAACCCGGCCGGATCCAGATCCAGGCCGCCAGATCCAAGTACAAGACCACTGGATTTGGAATACTACCGCGAGCAAAGTGAAGATTTCCGCGCTGCTCCACCCACATCCCCGCGTCTCTCCCAGACTGTTCTGTTTTCAAGGCTCGGACGCTTCAGCAGACACCAGAGGAGCAGATACAGCCCTACCGACGGGTACACAAGGTGACCGGTTCAGCACACAGATCACGGATCATCGGGGGACCCCCTCCGTAAGTCGGTGTTCGGGCGCAGTTGGTAAGTTGGATTGGCAATCTCGCAGATTTTGCTGATCCCGCTACACCCCAATGGTGCGCGTGCCGGATCTTCTGGTGACTCGGGATTTCACCGTGAGTCCCAAAAAAAAGTTCGAGTGAAGAAGGAACAAGGGGATCAAGCGTCTTCGGAATCGGGATCGACGACGACGCTGCTGAATGAAACAAGATCCACGGATCGGCAGAGTGCAAGGAGGACCTCTGTCGGCGGAACCGAGGTGGATCCTGACATGGATCCAGAAGAGAAACCTCAACCTCCTCCACAGGTCCCTTCGGGGACCCCGGTGGATCGCGACGAAAGTCAAGATCCACTAACAAAACAAACCAAGGCTGGCCAGGATCGGTATGCATTTGCTGACCCTCCAGTGAAACAAGAGCCCTACATCTTCCATCCAGACAATACCCAGACGAAGAAGACCGCTACGAGAAGGAAGATGAAGGCCCCGGAGCTGGAGGACGAAGATCCAGAAACCTCGGCCCAGGATGGATCCGAGGCATCATGGATCCATCATCACGAGAAACAACTACGCAGCTTTCTGACAGTGGATCCAATTATGCAGTAGTTCGGTGTGAAGCAGATCGGAGCCCTGATACTTCCGGCAGCCGTTAAGCGTCCAGGAATCTTGCCCGAGATGGAACGCCTGATGCAGCTGCTGAGGGATGCCGATCTCGTGGCTGGAGCGTTCGACGCGTCAGTGATGTACGAGATCGATCCAATCCAACTCCGTGCCACGACGAAGATGCTGTTCAACCGACTGAAGGTGCTGGTAGGCGAGATCCAGCCGAAGCCGGATCCCGCAATCCCGGATCCAAGATCACTACAAGAAGGATCCACAGGATGCCGGACGTCGTCACCTTATGTGTCGGCTGCAGAGCTTGGGTCGGACACGTCTTCGGAGCCGCGACATGTCACTTGGACCATCGGGAGCCTCGATGCTACGCGCCCGAGCCCAGATCCAACGTGAAGCGAGTCCTCAGCCCCGATCCCAGCCTCGATCCAAGAAGCAGTCAACTCCATCAGTGGATCCAAAAGCGACGGCATCAGGATCCGACATGTCGACTGGCAGGTTGGAGTCGTTCTTCCAGGCAGCTATGAACAGGTTCTTGAAGGGCAGGGAGCTTTGACCCCAGCCATGGCACCGGGGGCGGTTCAGAATCACGGATCCCAAGATGTCGAGATGGAGTCCACTGGATCGTCGGATCCGGATCCACACTGGGAGTTCGACCCTGACGACATTGGCTTACCGGCCCCAGCACGCGCTACAGTAGCCACCACCGCGACCGGATCCACAGGTTCAGCCCTGATCCAACGAGTCCGGATCTCAGCGGTCTCGGATCTGAAGGAGTTCTCTGGCAAGGACCAAGACGAGGATCGAGCGAGAGCTTCGGTCAGTAAGGTGAAGTCTGCGTTCCTCCGCGATCAAGCACCTGACGAAGAGAAGTGCCTGACCTTCGCGGATCTGCTGTCTGGATCGGCGCCGAACTGGTACCGCCAACTACCTCGATCCACACGCAATAAATGGCCGGATCTCCTTCGCAGCTTCCATACCCAATACTGTGGATTGGGGATCTCCGTCGCCCGCCAGTATTACCATGCTCGCAAGCGGTCCGACGAGTCTCCGCTGGATTATCTCTACCGACTTAACGTCGCCGGACTCCGTGCTCGACTCAAGATCAAAGACGGTGGATCCAAGGAGAAGCGCGAGCATGTGGGTCATTTCATTGAGACTCTGGGCGATCAGGATCTGGCGGATCGGCTGACATTGCTCCGACTGCCGGATGCTGACGAGTTGGAAGAAGTCCTTCGTGCCTTGGATCGGGCGAAGAACCGACAGAAGAAGTCCGCGTATGGATCCAGCAAGTACCGACAAAAATCACCAGCGACGCCTGCGCCGGCCGCTCCAGCCAAACATGTGCGTGCGATCCAAATCCAACCTGACTCGGGATCTGAGTCTGGATCCAGCGATGGATCGGACTCCGAGTGCGACGAATACCGCAGGATCTATTTGTCTGCCTCCCACGACCATGCGAAACCAGTCGAGGAAGAACCGAAAGCCCTGGAACGGAACCCTCTAGACCGGCAGCAGCAAGATCCAACCTCCCGCGATCAGAGATCCAAGATCCACGCTGACGGATCCGAGCGAAGCCACTGTACGCACTGCGGATCCAAGAAGCACTCACATCTCGGCTGCTGGAAGCGGTTGACGTGTGAGAAGTGCGGCAAGAAGGGTCACCCAGGTCTTCGTGTGCCGTGGGTGTGGTGAACTCCATGACGTGGGCCGATGCCCGATGGAAGAGGTTTACAACCAGATCCGCCAGTGGTTCAATCTAGACAAGCATGCGGGGATGCTGCCAGAAATGGCGGAAAGGATGTTAAACTAGGACGCTCGCCGGGTTGGAATCCGGTACGAGCCGAGCGTTCTAGGTATTGCATCTATGCATTTGTGAACAAGACATCGACAGATCCAGTTAGCAAACGACAGGATCTACGCGGTAATACATGTGATCTTCATGGGAAACGTACTGCTGTGATCTCAAGTCTTCGGCAAGCCGACGACTACTCCAGATCCGATGCGACAGTGGAAGTGGACCTGGATCCAGAAGCTCGTCAAGGCTATTGGAAGCAGCAGGATCCAGAGCAGTGGTTCAAACCAGCCGAAGGCGAAGACACGTCGGGATCCAGATCCAGACGTGTCGCTACAAGCCGGCGGACCGTAGATCCAGAGTCCTAGTATCTCCTACCTGGAGAGTCCCGAGGGTACTGGAAGCAACATTCGCTAGGCAAGTGGTTCCGTCAGGCCAAGATCCACGGCAAGATCAACAATGAGAAGGCTATCTTAGTCCTAGATACCGGTGCCGAGGTGTCCATCGTGGACACCGCCTTTGCTCGTAAGGTTGGGTGCTACATCGACAGGAGTCAGAGTCAGAAATGTGTTGGGATCGGAAACAACGAGTACACAACGGAAGGGAGAACACGGATCAAGATTACCTTAGGTGGATACCTGGTGTATTTTTTGAAATTTGGGTAGGGGATCTGTCCGGCCAAGAAGCGATCCTCGGCATCGACTACATGGTCCCGGCCGGGATCCGACTGGATCTAGCTGACGGGACACTCTGTCTACCTGACGAAGTCCGAATCCAACTCAGCGGCCGCCGTCCGCTATGCAGTGACAAGGCGCAGTCGGTAAAGCTGGATCACTACCTGCAGCTTGGGGTCGGAGAGTCCGGGGAGCTATCCACACGCCTGCGGGGATCTGGATCGGAACATGACAAGCTTTGGGTTACACGAGGGGATCGATGGGTGCCAACAGTGATCAAGGGCCCGGGCAAGACACGGTACCTTCGAATCACGAACGTCGGCGAGAAGGAGCTGGTGCTGCGCCAGAACCATCAAGTAGGGATGTGGCTGGCCGGTGATCGGGTGCCGCGGATCCAAGGTTACGTATCCGTCGGATCCCGCCGCTACCTGGAGTGGCACATTCTCGCGCTGCAAGCCACGACGGAGGCTG
Source organism: Phytophthora sojae (assembly GCF_000149755.1). Classification (NCBI taxonomy): domain Eukaryota; phylum Oomycota; class Peronosporomycetes; order Peronosporales; family Peronosporaceae; genus Phytophthora; species Phytophthora sojae. The sequence continues at coordinate 8,768,261 of NW_009258115.1, forward strand.
GATCCGCGGAGGTGGCGCCTCCAGAAACCCCGACGGGGCCGATGGTGGAGCGTCCTGAGTACCCGATGCCGCGTGCAATACTGCGGAGACAGGATCCAGCTCAAGTCAGACAGGTGGAACCAAGATCCAAGAGCGCCGGGGCTGGACGGGGCAAGTCGCTGCCGGATCCGCCCGGTCAGGCGATTGACGAATACATCGCAGGGGCGGCGGAGGTTGCAGCTCCAAGCTTCAATCAAGGCGCGGACACGAGATCAGCGACCGGAGGAGACGCGCGGACAAGTACCCGGAAGAGATCCGCAGGCCGAAGATTCGCCGGATCAAGATCCAAGTGACGAGGGGTCCCTGGGAGTCAGCGAACCTCGCAGTCAACCGTTCGCGTTACGTCAGCGCATGAAGATTGCCACGTGGGAAGAGGTGCAGATCCAGAGCCCATCACCCCAGAGCCCATCACCCCAGGTCAGATCCACGGATCTTGGATGTGGACGGGACGAGCCGACGATCGGACCTCCGTCGAGGCCAGATCCCACGGTGACGCAGGACAATGGGTCGATTCGACAGGAGCAACCGCACGCATCTAGTGCCCGGATGGAGTAAGCCCAAGATCCAGTGTCAGTCATTTGGCCCAAGCCGGTTCCAGGCGAAGTTCCCGCTGAGCGCCAGCCGGATCCAGATCCAACTGCCGATCGAAGTGTCGACGACGCGCTGAGACCAGACGATGGATCAACGGGCCAAGATCCAACTGATGACACGCAAGGTCGCGAAGGGGCGTTGAGTCCAGATGATGTGGGACGGTCGGTCCATCCCGTTGTCACATCGGGTGGTAATCACGGAGAGACAGGGGGCGGATCTGCAGATTCAACAGATGGTGATATGGGACAGGCCATGAATCCAGAGGAGCTTCAAGTTTCAGATGGTGAGATGGGACGAGGCGCAGATCCAGATGGAGAGACGGCGCAGGAATCAGGTCCGATGCCAGATCCAACTGTCGATGCAGATCCAACGGCTACAGAATTCTGCTCGAGTAAGGAACGGGTGTACAGCTAATAGCCTCACATATTTAATATTATTTTCCAGTCGATGTGGCGATAGGAGGATGTGCAAGGTACTGCAAGGTACGAAGGTACTAAGGTGAAAAATCCAGTGCCAATCATCAGCTCTCCACCCTCGTTTGAAAAATGGCGCGCATTTAGCGATCTTACTAGACTTCAAACTACATGTACCGTAGTGGTAGACTCGCACTTTTGCTTTAGCACCTCGCCCCACAAGCCCACCTCCTCCCCCACTCCACCCATGAAGTCCACACTGTCCAAGCGTCTCCGCCTCACTTGGTCTGAGAAAGTGGGCATCCTCGACAAGGCAGCCCGCACACCTGCTCTCTCCTACAGGGGCCTGGCTGAGTGGGCTGTGACGGAGTTCAGCCTCCCGGCCGCCTCAGGCAAGACAACAGTATGCCGCATAATCAAGTCAAGTGGAGTCCTGCTGGGGCGGCCGCTGGAGAAGGCTGTCCGCAAGAACGCCCAGCCCCTCAGCCACGTCCTGCTCGACCAGAACGTCGCCGAGTACGTCCTCCTCGCCGAAGCGGAAGGCGTGTGCCTCTCGGGCGCTATGATCATCCAACATGCACACGAACTCGTCGTAAAGCTCGGGATCCCGCCAGCACAGCGTCCCCGGCTCGGAGCCTCATGGCTTCGCCGTTTCCAAGAGCGGTATGGCTTTGAGTGGCGGCGTTCCTTTGGGGAGTCCGACTCGGTGAAGTTGGACACCGCTACGGACGAGATCGAGAGACTCAATGGCATTGTGAGCTCCTATCTACCTCAAAATGTTTTTAACATGGACGAGAGTGCTTTTTTTACAATGCGGTGCCTCGCGGCTCAATTTGTAAAAAAGCTGCTCCTGCTTTAAAGCAGAGTAAGGCTAGGATTACAATGGCAGTCTGTGCAAATGCCGATGGCTCCGAAAAGCTCCCAATACTATATCTGGGTACAGCAACTAAGCCACGCTGGTTTAACAAAAAGCCCGCCACCCTCCATTATTTTGGAACGGAAAAGGGGTGGATGACGGGCTGGATGTACCAGCAGTGGCTGGTAGGCCTAGATGAGAGTATGCGGTCTCAGAAGCGCTCCATGCTACTACTTGTAGATAACACCTCGCCCCACCACGAGACTGGGCTCTCTCTCACGAACGTCCGCGTCGAGAAGTTGCCCCCCAACACCACCGCCAAGATTCAACCCATGGACCAAGGAATCATTCATTGTATTAATTAAGCGACACATTCTATCCCGCAAGATGATGCAAGCTCTAGACCGGCTTGGTGAAGGGCTAGATAATCCCTACGAGGTCGACCAGTTGACAGCGATGTTGTGGTGCGAGGATGCCTGGTCAAAGGTTAGTGCTTCGACCATACACCACTGTTGGAATCATTCCGGACTCGTAGGTAAAGCTGCTCTTCAGTTCATTTTAAAATAACTAAATCAGTACATTGGAAAAGTATACTCAACTTAACATCAATTTATATATTCTGCGTCTTTATATATATCAGGCGTTACTTACTCGGACAGATTACTGTACCATAGATCCAAGTCGCGGTGACGCTGATGCAGATGAGCAAGTCTGATACCACGTGAGTGGGGATCTGCACGCGGAAGATGTTGAAGCGGAGATGGCGGTGCTACCGGAAGTCACTGCGACCACAGACGAGGTGACTATTGAAGACATCCAGGTGGGAGATCCAGAGGTTAATACGGCGGAAGAAATCGATCGACCCCGGCGGCGGATCTGGAGGCGCCGGCACCTGCTGACTGGTAAAGGCAACGCGCTGCCGCCCGCGGCACGAGGAGTTGTGTGTGACATTGACGTGGGTGATGCAAAACCCATTGCTGAGCGGGTGCGCAAGGTAGCCCCGCAGTACCATGAGAAACTGTCGGATCTAATCAAGGGGTTGCTCGGAGCCAAGATCATCAAGGACTCGACTTCACCGTGGGCATCTCCAATTGTGGTGATCATCAAGAAGAATGGGGTAGACATACGATTATGTATCGATTACCGGCTGGTTAACAGTTTGACCCGGCTGATGGTCTACCCGATGCCCCTGATTAACGACCTGCTTGAGGATCTGGACAAGGTGCTTTGGTACTGCTCTTTGGATATGGCCAGTGGATTCTGGGTGGTGACGATGACGGATCGGGCTCGTGCGATCTCCGCCTTCATCACCCCCTTCGGGCTGTACGAGTGGAACTGGATGCCTTTTGGGTTGAAGAATGCACCCCAAATCTATCAACGTATGCTGGACAACGCGCTGTATGGATTCACTCGGATCCCGCGGCTAGAAGATGGATCTGGATCGGAGCGAGAACCTAAATCCAAGCTTGGGTCTGTATCGGAGGTGCTGGATCTGGATCTGAAGTTGGGAGAACGAGAAGGTCCAGGCAAACCATCCGTGCTTGGACGACGGTCGTACATTGACAAGATATTGGTAACTTGTGGATCCTGGGACCATCTGTGTGAGCGTGTGGACGCGCTACTGGACGCGTGCGATAAGTGGAATCTCTCAATCAGCGTGGTGAAGAGCTTCTGGGGCAAGAGTAAGGTGGAGTACCTCGGTCATCGCGTGTCAAATGCTGGACTAGAGGCGAATCCCAAGGATCTCTCGGCACTAACGGATCTACCCTTTCCAGGTACACTTAGATCCATGCAGTCGTTCCTGGGTAGTTTGAATTACTACAGTCGGTTTCTGGAGGACTACGCGATCTACGCTGCGGTTCTCTACGAATTACATGAAGTGGATTACGCCGCGATGAGCAAGCCTGAGAATCGAGGCCAAGCGGTGATGGTTTCGACGACTCCAGATCCAACGGAGCAGACCTCGTCCGACACGGCGGATCTAGACCTACCGGATACAGACTCTGGATCCACGAAGGCTGGGAAGCGGAAGACTTTGGATCTGGAGGCGAGTGATCCAAACAGTGTAGATCCACGTTGGATTCGCGCTCATCGAGCATTTGCCAAATTGAAGGAAAAGATGGCAATGACTCCGATCCTCCGACACATTGACTCGGATCTGTTGCCGGTGGTGGTCGTGTACGCTAGCGAGTGGGCGATCTCAGCTGCCCTGATGCAGGAGCACGACGGGGTTCACTATCCACTGACGTTCACCAGCCGCACCCTGAAGTCCAGCGAACTCAATTATGGCGTGGTGGAGAAGGAGGTGTTGGTTCTGTTGCGGATCCTGGATCTGAGTTACAACATGTTGGTTGGACGCCCGATCCGAGTCTTGACTAGACATTCGACGTTGGCCTGGTTGTTCAGATCCACGGGCCTACAAGGGCGATTGGGACAGTGGGCGGCCTTGCTCTCGCCGTGGACACTCGAGATTAGGAAGTGCACGAAGGGCGAAGATGAGATCCTGGGGACTCTGGGGGGCAGTATTACACCTAGATCCAAGGTAGATCAGGCTTTGATCGAGATCGCGCCCAAAAAGGAGCCGCGACACAAGATCCAAGCGCCGATCCCGACAGTCCGGCCTGGTGAAGAACTGTATGTGGTTAGCGTTGACGGACCCGCCCGTGTCAAACGTGGTGGAGGCGCATACAGCGCGATCCTGTGGAAGTTGCCGGAATGGACTGTGGTGAAGGCTAGATCCGGCTATGCGGAGGGGCTTACCGTTAATAAGGCGGAGTACCATGGGCTTCATCTATGTTTGGATCTGCTCGAAGTCGAGGCACGACGACGATTGGTGATCTGTGGAGACTCCAATTTGGTAGTTCGCCAAGTCCGAGGCGAGAACGACTGCAAGGCACCGGGATTAACCCTTCTGAGACAGAAGACCCTGGATCGGCTGCGGATCTGGCCAGATCATGAGTTGGTACATGTCAAGCGCGACTGGAACGGTAGCGCTGATAGCCTAGCCAGCGCAGCACTTCAGTGACAGGCCGGTATCATGGTGGAGGAAGCGGTGGATCTGCAGGATCTAGTCACGTTGGACCGCCTAGATGAGATCCTGGTTGTGAAGCGTGAAGAAGAAGCCTCCGTCGCACGTCTCTCACCCGTGACAACCCGAGCACGAGCCAGATCCAGATCCAGATCCAACCCGAGTGTATTGCGAGAGGAAGTAGTGCGGGATCTCAGGATCGCCAGGATCCGCCAAGCGCAGGACGAGGAGGCGTGGATCTCCGGTCTGAAGAAGTACTTAGTGGGCGATATGCAGGATCTGACCCAAGATGAGGCTAGATCCTATAGTGCTATCGCGATGGATTATGAAGTGGACCTCAACGACTTGCTGTTCTATTGTCCTCCTACGAAGAAGGCGGAGGCGGATCGCGATGGACGGATGAGGTTGGTGCTGCCGGAGACTCTACAACAGGATGTCCTCCACCACTACCATGCCAGTCTCGAAGGAGGTCACCGAGGGATCGGCCGTACCTACCAGAGAATCCGGGATCGCTTCCACTAGAGGGGATTGTATCGGAGTGTACAGCGATACGTCGGAGAATGCGTGGACTGTGAGACCGGCAAAGGGCGACCTGCGATCCAAGGTGAGTCGCCCGGTAACATCCAAGCCACGTACCCGTTCCAGATTATAGCGATGGGTCACATACCGTCGCTGCCCAGATCCAACAAGGGTAATACTGAGTTACTGATCTGGGTGGATCTGTTCACTGGATACGTGATCGCGAAGGCCAGCGACTCCAGGACGGCGCAGACGATCGCGGAATCCTACGAAGAGTGTGTATTCAGACGATTTGGTGCCAGCGAGGTGATTCGCCAAGACCGCGAACCGGGGTTCATGGCCGACTTCTTTAGATCCTTCAACAAGATCCTTGGTCAACGCCAACGTGCGACGATGACGTACAGGCCGCAAGCAAACGGAACCGCTGAACGCATGGTGCAAACAGCCACTCGCGCTCTGAAGATGTACGTGCAGGATCTGGATCAGCGCGATTGGGACGACTACGCTGAGCGTCTCACCTTCGCACTCAATACCGCCCAGGATCGGATCCGAGGAGAGACGCCATTCTACTTGGTACACGGCTGGGATCCTAGATCCACGCTCGAGGCTACGATCCCGGTAGGCAGCACTCGCCGTCAGGATCGGGATCCGCGGCGGTGGCGATACCAGATCCAACGCTATTATCAGCAGGTACGGGCAGAAGTCAACGCGCGACTGCAAGAGGCGATCTCGGATCGGGCGAACCGGCACAATGAAGAGATCCGTCCGCACCAGATTGAAGTTGGATCCCGAGTTTGGTTGTATTTGGATCGGGTGAAAGAGGGATATGCTCGCAAGTTGGCTCATATATGGCACGGTCCGTTCCGCGTGGCGGAGAAGATGGGAGAATATGCTGTGCGGATCGAGATCCCTGGCACGGAGTACCGGCTGTTCCCCGTGGTGCATGTTTCCAAGTTGAAGCTTGTGAGGAATTTCCCAGACCGACCCCAGATCCAGTTGACCGAAGGCACTACGGAACGAAACGACTTTGATGAAGCACTACTGCCGGAGGACAGCTGGGTCCAGGATCTAGGTGAAGATGAGTACGAAGTGAAACAAATTTCTGACGTGAGGACTGGAAAGCGCACTAGGTACGGCCGGATCCACCGTGAATTCCTGGTACACTGGCGTGGATACGAAGATCCATCCTGGGTGGATGAGGCGGATCTCAACTGTGGATCTATACTGTATGAGTTCCTACGAAGTCGCACCAACCGGAACCGGTTCGGTGCGATGCAGTCTCACGAAGAGCCGTGAGGCCGGAATCCCCCGGAGTGGGCTGGCCACTTTTGGAGGAGAATGTGGTGATGGATCTGCAAGGAGGTTGCAGATCGATGGATTGGGGACTCTGTATATATGCATGGGATAATCGGACGCGAGTGGTGTCCGACAAGGTGGAACTAAGACGAAGCTGAAGGTGATTGGGATCGTGAGGTGAAGCTGGAATGGAGTGTGAATGCGGGTCTGGGTCGCAGCAAAAAAGACGAAAACTAACATGAACGAAAGACCGACGAGTAGAATGTATTAAGACCAGTTTCGATGCACCGAGTGCGGATCCAGCGCCAACGAGTCCGGCCAGCCATCAAAAGGTTTGGATCTGGATCCACACGGAGGATGCCGCCCTGGATCTGGATCCTACTGGTCACCAACCGCGCGAAGATTGATGAATTTGGCAGGAAGACGCGCGATGTTGCGCGCAGGATGGTATTGGGGAGTATCCCGGTAGTGGCTGCGCCGTGGATCCTCGTTGTTACACTCATCCAACGCCTCCAAGAGATCCGTGGGCTCTGGCCGGTTCAAGTTACGATCCGCCAAATTAGCCTGGCGCGAGGCCAACCCTGGGTACCACGTGACTGACTCGGCGCGCTTGGGGAAATGTAGGAAATGTGGATCCACCAGGATGTCCAGGTCACACCACCCTTCACGCATGACAGTGATCAACAACTCCAAGAACTGCTTCCACGCACGGCCCGCGTGGGATCTACGGTTACTGCGTTCCTTCTGGAACACTATCAGCCACGGATATTTCTTTGCCATCGCATCGAGAATCGGGAAGTGGTGGGTCGACTCCCAGTACGACATGAGATTAGTGTCTTCGAAGATCCCGTACCCCTGGATCAGGATCCCCAGTCGACCGCCCACGTTGACTTCAAACGAGATGGCATCGCCCGGGTTCTCGAGGATTTCCCAACGGTGGGTGTCCAATAGCGCCCGCACATTCTCTTCTGTGATGAGTTCCCAGCAGTAGTCACTGAGTTGGATCTTCGGCTTACGGCCCTGGGCAGGGCCGAAGTAGGGAAATAACCAGCCTGGAGCAGTGGGCAGGATCGGGAACAATACGTCGATCAGCATAGATACCATGGCCATGTCGTCCAGGCGATCCACCAGCCAAGGGTGACAGTCGGCCGAAACCAACATATGTGCATGCTCGCGGCCTGGGATGCAGTCAGAGTCCGGCGCGAATGGAACAACAGGAGCCAGAGGGTCTTGCACAGGTGGTCGACGGGCACGATCCGGACGGAGACTGAGTGGATCGGGATCTTGCGGGGGAGTTGGATCGGAATCTTCATGCGGATCCGATCCATCATCATCGCCAGGGGAACCACCAGCGCACGAAAGCAGTTGACGACGAGGAGAGGCGTGCTGTCGCCGTCTCTCGTCGGATCGCGACCGAGATAACGCCTCCCGAGTCTGGGCTTCAAACAGCTCGTTCGCCATGGCCTCAGTCTCTGCGTCGCCGTCGTTGGTCTCCTCACTCGCCTCGTGGTCTTCGTCATCCTCTCCTTCCTCATGGTCGTTGCCGTCCTCTTGGTCGCCGTCGCCATCCTCTTGTTCGTCGTCATCTTTCTCTTCCGGGTTGTCGTCGCCTTTCTCCTCAAGATCTTCGTGACGTTTCCCCTCAGGGTCATGGCGATCCGCCTCCTCCTGGTTACCGCCCCCATCGTCGTCGATCTCTCCCTCTGTGGCAGAGCCGGAAGCTGCGCGATTACCCTCCTGGTTCATGGCTTCATCGTGCTCGGAGGGCGGCGAGAAAATGCGACGCTTGACGGCCGGAGTTGGATCTGGATCGGGAGTCTCCGGGTCACGATCCCGTTTCGAAGTGCCGGAGTCTACTTGCCGACTCAACTCTGGATCCGCCTCTGGATCGGAATCCCGCTGAGCGGGGCGGAAGTTTCGCCGGCAGGCTGCTGCTCGCCAGATCCGGGGGCGCAATACGGATCAAGCTGAGGATGTAGGCCGGATCCAGAACGTCTTCGATTGCGCCAGGTCGCGCTCTCACCAGAGTGATGATGGAGGTCAACTGCCAACGCGCGACTGAGAGCTCCTGCTGTAGCACGTCCCGTTCATGGCTCATCCGAATCAGATCCTGCGTCAGCAACCGACTTTCAGATTCGATCGCCTGGATCCGACGCCCCATTGCAGTTACGGTCTGCTCGGACGCATCGAAGCCGGATTGGAGGTCATTGACCTCCGAACGAACTTGTTCCACTTCACCTTGAAGGGCGTCCCGCTCCCGGCATACCTGCGCCAGATCCGCGACAGTCGTCTCCTGGAGATTCCGCAGACGAGTTAGCTCCGGGTTGTCTCGTTCCCGCACAGCTTGGTCCAGATCCGCCATGGTAGCTCTGTGAGTAGCTCGCAGGCGATTTAGCTCGTCACGAGCCTCCGTGTGCATCTCCTGGTGGGCAAGCAGGTCTTCTCGCGCCTTCATGAGATTCCGCGTGACTTCGGCCAATGATGTGTGAGCGCGATCCCGTTCCAGTGTCAGGGTCGCAATCTGCTGCAGATCCGCCGAAGTAATTTGATCTCCTGTTTGGAGCTCGGCCTCGACTCTTAGGAGCTCCTCCTGCGCTCGATCCAAGTTGTGCTCAGCTATGTCCCGCTCGTAGTTGGCGTCTTCCAAATCGCGAACCAGGTCTGTGTTTCGGTCCTGAAGCTGCTGGATCTCGGCGGTGGCCAAGCTGACCTCGGAAGCCAGGTGGTCGTTGTTCTCCTGCAAGCGATCCCGCCCACGCTCAATCTGCTCGATGCGACGCTGGAGATCCCGGATCTCGTTCACCTGTTGCCCTGGAGTTGGAGAGCTCGCGCCACACCAGCCGCAGAAGTAGTTTCCCGGCTGCGACGGACAGCGACTTCCGATCGCAAGCTGCTCAGCTCTGCGTTCTGCTGCTGTATGTACGCTTGAGCTGCGACCAGCTCCCCCGTCTGGTGCAGCAATAGAGCGGCGACCTCTTCTTGGTTGCGAACTGCAGCACCACGGGAGGCGATCAGAGCGCGCAGTTCCTCCCCGCGAGGATCGCGAGGGTGGATCCGGCGAAGACCAATCCGTGTGACGATCGCTGCGCGCTGACGAGGCGCGGGAGGGGCTGCGACCGGGGCCGGACATGTCCGCGAAGCTGGGGAGGCGAAAAAGTGGGTAGCTGTGCCCGCAGTGATGCCGTTGGTCGGCAGCAGCTACGGTCAGGAGGCGATTGCGGAGAAGCGCAAGTCCCAAGAATAAGTGCTGGACGATTGATGGATCTGGACGTCGCCACAAATGCGGAAGAGTGACAGGCCCAGATGGATCCAGATGACTGGATCTACGCCCACGGTGATCCAAGATCCAAGATCCACGAATCAGATGGATCTGGATCCGGACTCAGATGGATCTGGATCCGGACTCAGATGGATCTGGATCCGGACTCAGATGGATCGGGACCTACGTCGGCAGAGATCCAAGATTATCTGGATTCAGGCGTAATCAGGAAGTTGTGGACACGACTCGACGGGCGAGCAACTGACACGCAATAAAGGTAAAGGGAGTCCATAAAGTCGGTAGGTACAGATCGGATGATAGGAGCCACATGGCGATAGGACTTTGGGATAGGAGCGAACTTAAGCATAAATCAGACCAGAATTTGCCTTGTACAACGCAAGCGCTTCCTCCCTCGCCTGGAAACGGGAACGACATTGGCTCTACACGGCGTAGAGAGGTTAGCGGTAGCAGATCTAGTGTTGGTTGTAAGACTGGAGTAATATATTGGCCAGATCCAAGACCTTCCTAGTGAACTACCTGCAAGTGCAGATCCAAGATCCACCGGAGTTATCTGTTTAGCCGGTGCGTCCCTCTCGTCTCAACTGTCAACGACACCGTCATTGGAGGCGGCAAACACGACCAAGGAAGACCTGCGAAGGCAACGTGAAGGACAACAACCTCGAAAGGCAACAACCCGGCCGGATCCAGATCCAGGCCGCCAGATCCAAGTACAAGACCACTGGATTTGGAATACTACCGCGAGCAAAGTGAAGATTTCCGCGCTGCTCCACCCACATCCCCGCGTCTCTCCCAGACTGTTCTGTTTTCAAGGCTCGGACGCTTCAGCAGACACCAGAGGAGCAGATACAGCCCTACCGACGGGTACACAAGGTGACCAGTTCAGCACACAGATCACGGATCATCGGGGACCCCCTCCGTAAGTCGGTGTTCGGGCGCAGTTGGTAAGTTGGATTGACAATCTCGCAGATTTTGCTGATCCCGCTACACCACACTAGCTATCTCGAAGCTCGGTGGCCGCGCGAGAGAGTGGGCACTAACGTTCGGGACGTCGGTCGAGGTGGCCTTCCCGACGTGGGACCAGCTGAAACAGCAATTGTCCCGAGTGTTTGCTCCGCCCAATGAGGCGTATCGCGTGCACTCACGCTTCCTGGCGACCAGGCAGAGCAAGAAGGAGTTGATGGACTATCTCCAAGAGTTGAGAACTCTCATTGCTGGCATGTCTGCGGACCCACTGTCGGAAGCAGTCACCGTTACGGTGTTCGTGGAGGACCTTCGCACTAGCTGTGCCAGGACGGAGGTGTTCCGAACCCACCCGAGCTCTTTTGAAGAGGCTGTGAGCGTCGCATTGAATGCAGAACACAACTTTAAGCCGTCGAGACTTGGGTGGAATGCGTCTTACGCTAGCGCGTCGAGTGATCCGGAACCCATGGACCTCAGCTATGCTGAAGACGTAGAAGCCGAGCTTCGTGCTGCTGAGCAGCGTCGCGGTATCCGCAGATGTTTCATCTGTGGTGACACCCGTCACCTTCGTTCTGGGTGTCCGCTGCGCCATCAGCGCCAGGCTTCGTCAAGCCGCTCTTCGAGTTCGAGCCAGGGCTCTGGTTTCTCTCGGGGAAACGAGAAGTCCCAGTAGTCTACTGGGGAAGAACTAAGTTCTATTGAGCCTCGGCGAGGTGGAGGTCGACAGGACTTAGCCCCGAAGAGAGCCGTACTCTCTAACACAGAACGTGTATGCAAGCCGGACTTGCTAGTTGTCCAAGCTTGGGTGAAGGGCTTCACCAAGCCATGGACGATTTTGATCGATTCGGGAGCGTCGGGTAACTACGCCCGGCGTTCTACGATGGACGGAAGTCAGCTTTATGCTGAGGCACTGGTAGCGCGCGGGAGTGACATCGTCACTGTTCGTCTCGCGACGGGCACTCGTGTCACGGTGCCTAAGGTCCCTGTGGACTTGGGCGTGAAGTTTTTGATTTCGATAGCGTGGAACGCTGTCTGGTCTTAGACCTCGATTCGAGATATGATCTCATCCTTGGTATGGTGTGGCTGCAACGCCGCGAGCCTTGGATCGATTGGAGGTCGAAGACCCTTGGTGCTACGCACTTCTCTCCTGGTGGAGCATTGGCGAGTCATGAACCCACCTCTGCTAGGAAGCAGAAGCGCTTCTGGCGTGAGCACTGGACCGAGTCGGTCAATGTGCTGGACATCGGAGTTTCCGAGTTGGTGGACACTGAGTGTGTCGAGAACGAGCGTTCCGAGCGTGGCTCGCGGACGGCAGATGGAGCGGCACGAATTCCGCTGAGCGGGTGTGCGTCTGAGGGCGACGCCCTGCTGCGTGCTAGCGACGGCGCGGTCGGCACGATGCCGAAGAACAAGGGGCTTTGCCCGGATGAAGATCGTGGAGTGGCACATAATCCGCTGAGTGGAGGCTGCGGATCGTGCAGCTCTTCGCTGAGTGTCGGTAAAGACACTGGAGTTCCCCTGGAGCTGAACGAGGTGGTGACTCCTGGCGTCAAGACGCACGTGAAATCACGGAGCTCTTCAGGGCGGACGGTGTCCATGAAGAGGAGGCAGCGCCGCAAAGCGCTGGCTGCGAGACGCAAGGCGTCTGCGATCTCACGAGTCGAGAAGGGCGTGTCGAGCGGTGAGGGTCCACGCGAGAGCGAGCAGCTCTATACACTCGTGAATGGAGTGACGGGCGACGTCGACGGAGGTATCAACCTCGACGACTTTCCCTCACTGTCTGCTCTCCTGGAGCTGGACGAGATGTCCTTGGCCGAGTTCGGCGAAGCCTTGAAGGCTGGAGACTTGGCTGAGGTAGTGGTCATACGACCCGAAAAAGAGTTGAATTCGTCCTCGCTTCTGGATGAAGCTGTCCTGGAAGACACCAAGAAGGCGCTGAATGCGCGGAGCGGATCGGCGATCCTGAAGGACCCGTCGGATCCCTTGTATCAAGTGGTAAAGGATTGCCAGGACGTGGTTTCGAAGGCGCCGCCCTCGGGGCTACCTCCGGATCGAGGTGTTCGACACGAAATCGATCTCGTTCCGGGAACGAACTACTGCGTGACGAGGCAGTGGCCCTTGCCGAAGGAGCAGTGTGACGTCATTGACGCGTTCTTCCGTGCGAAGCACGAGGCGGGCATGGTGCGTGAGAGTAAGTCTCCACACTCTACGCAGACATTCTGTGTCAGAAAGCCGAATGGCAAGTGGCGTACCGTGCATGCTTTCAACAAGCTGAATGCTGCTACCATTCCGGCGCAGACGCCGATTCCTCGGAAGGATGTTCTTCAGAACAACATGACAGGATGCACGATGTACAGTGCGCTCGACTTGGTCGATGGATATTACCAATTGCTCATGAGGACGAGCGACATTCCTCTCACTGCGGTGAGTACTCCGAGCGGCATGCTCTGGGAGTGGTTGGTGATGCCCCAAGGGCTTTCGAACGCGCCAGCGACGTTTAATCGTCTTGTGACGCAGCTCTTCAGGTCCCATCGGGCGTACGCCCAAACGTACTTTGATGACATCTTTGTCCACAGTCGTGCGGAGCACGGAAAGACTGATATGGAGAACCATGTGGAGCACCTATGTGCTGTGCTCGAATGCATGCGTCAAAACAAGTTGTACGCCAACATTGACAAGTGCATCATCGGAGCGGAAGAGATCCCCTTCTTAGGGTGCTTCATCGGGAAGCGTGGCCTGAGGGCCGATCCGGTCAAGGTCAAGGCCATTATTGACTGGCCGGTTCCCAAGAACCAGAAGGATCTTCGCAAGTGGCTTGGCTTAGCCAATTACTTGCACAAGTACAGCGAGAACTACGCTGAGATGGCTCGACCACTCTCCAATCTCCTGAAGAAGGGTGCGCAGTGGTGTTGGGACACCGAGCATCAAAATGCGTCTGCAGCAATTAAGGACAGTCTCCTTCATGCGCCTATTCTGGCTCTGCCAGACCCCGCTCGTCCGTTTAGTGTCGTCTGTGACGCCTCAGACTTTGCCATCGACTGTGCCCTGCTGCAAGCAGACGCCGAGAGGCGCGAGCGCGTGGTGGCGTTCGAATCTCGCCAGCTGAAGGCTGCGGAGAAGAACTATCCTGTCCACGACAAGGAGCTACTTGCAATGAAGTATGCGCTCGTCAAGTTCAGGGTGCACCTGTTGGGCTCTCAGCCGTTCGTGATTTACACGGATCATGCGTCGTTACGCACTGCGACTCAGTCGCCTCATCTCTCGCAAAAGATGGCCCGCTGGCTGTCCTTCTTCGCGGAGTACAACTTCGAGGTGAAGCACAAACCTGGCAAGCAGAATGTCCTTGTGGACGCGCTGTCGCGCAGGCCGGATTATGAGCTGGCTCATGTAACGACCGTGACATCGTCATTAACGGATCTGATCCGAACGGCTTATGCCAAGGACGACACTTGTGTCGCGTTGCTAAAGGCTCTGGGGAGCAAGGAGCTTCAAGACGCGGACACGGAATTGTCAGCGCGGCTGCGCGCGCGGCTACACCGTTATTTCCTCGATGGAGGCCTGTTGTTCTACAACACTTGCCCCGAGGATACGCCCCGCGTGGTCATCCCTCATGATGAGGATCTGAAGTACCGCATCCTCTATAAGGCACATGACACGCCGCTGGCCGGCCATCTTGGCCGTGAGAAGATCTACAGCTCGGTAAGCACCCACTACTGGTGGCCAAAGCTGTACAAGTGGACGAGCACTTATGTGCGCACGTGCGAGACGTGTCAGCGAGTGATGTCGTCACCTCATGCTGCAGCGCCGTTGGCGAGTTTGCCTGTGTCTTCGGGCTGTTGGCAATCCATGAGTATGGACTTTGTGTTTGGCCTGCCGGCGGACGCGGCAGGCAACACTGGAGTCGTGACCTTCGTGGCCCGACTGAGCAAGATGGCTTACATTGCGGCTGAGCCGGACACCATCGATGGTAACGGTACAGCAACGCTGTTCTTGGACCGTGTGTTTCGACAACATGGACTCCCTGAGTCGATTGTCTCGGACCGAGACCCCCGCTTCACGGGCAACTTCTGGAGCGCGGTCTTTGCGGTGCTTGGCACAAAGCTGGACATGTCCACGGCGGACCATCCGCAGACCGATGGACAGACCGAGCGCGTAAATCGCGTCGTCGAGGACGTGCTCCGCAGCATTTGCGCCGAGACGCCAATGCGCTGGAGCGCCATGCTGCCACTCGTTGAGTTTGCGTTGAACAACGCCGTGCACGCCTCGACAGGCTACACGCCGTTCTACGTGAACAGCTTGTCTCATCCCCGCGTCCCGCTGACGCCGACACGTGGTGGCCTCGGGCTTGGTGGGGAAAGAGAAGCCGACTTAGCTGATCGGCTAGCCGATTTCAGCCCGGCTACGGTTCGTAAACAGGTTGACGCTTTCTTGTCAACGCGTCTCAGTGTCTTACGACATGTGCGTGACGCAATGGCTGAGAGCCAAGACAAGCAAAAGGAACATGCAGATGCCAGGGGCAGAGGCAATGTTGAAAGTTATGAGGTCGGGGACCTGGTGTTGCTTAATGCTAAGAACCTACCTACACATGCAGTATCAGCAGTCTTCAAGACGAAGTTGCGCCCGCGCTTCATCAGACCTTTAATGGTTGTGGCCAAGAAGGGCCGTGCGTACACGTTCAATCTTCCGAAGAAGATGCGGACGCACCCCGTCTTCTACATGGGCTTGCTCAAGCCGTACCAGGACCCGATGCAGGTGCAGATGGAGGCACCGAGGTTGACGAGGTCACAGGCACGGAGGTCCCAGGCGTCGAGGACGCGACCATCAACGCGGGCACCGCAGGCACAGGCGGAAGAATCGGCGCCAGAGACGCCGCGGGTACAGCGAGAGCCGCAGGCGCAGAAGGCGCAGCAGTCGGAGCCTGCATGCGGGCCAGGAGGTCGAGCTGACCCTGAAGCACAGCCTGCTGACACTGTAGCTCCCCGAGCTCACGGCCACGCTGCTCATCGAGATCGCGATAGTATCGCACCCAGCCCTCCAGGGCCCCAAGGCGGTCCCAGACCTCTCGAGGCACCTCGATCGATTGCGTCCGCTCGGCAAGCTGGTCGAGTTCAGTGGCAGTCCGGCCCACACGCGCATCAACGGCATGGATGTGATCCCGAAGGCGGCCCGCCTGCCGCCGCGTCTCCAAGAGCTCATCTTGAGTCGCAAAGGACCCCACAGCGGCCTCCACTGGCTCTGCTCGATGAGCATGGGAATCTGCATTACCATGTGGAGCGCCACCTGGCGAAGCGGCGGTGCCGGGGTCAAAACCAGTATCTGGTGAAATGGCGAGGGTACCCTCACTCCGAGAACTCATGGGAGTTTGAGGTGCCACTCCGCCAAGACTGCCCAGACGTCGTGGACGCTTTTGATCAGCTTGATCACCAGCGCCCCGAGGGCTCAAGGCCGGCACGCCGGTCGTCCCGCGCTTCCCGGCAATAAGCTGGGGAGCTGCTGGGTCAGCCACATTGCTCCGAAGCTGACCCTGAGCCACAGCGCTCACTCCATCGCGGGAAGGAGCGGCTGGAGTGCTCGAAGGAGCGAAGCGCGCAGCGCTAAACTGGGTCTGCGGCTGGGCGAATGCCGAGAGGCTGCGCTTGGCTCGGACCTTCGCGAAATCGAAGCGGAGCTTGCGTTCAATGCGAGCATCCACTTCACTGAAGCTGTCTCGGAGAGCATCCATGGAGCTGAGCTTTCGGCTGTGCTCGGCTCAAGACTCGAACTGAGCTTCGTACTCAATTGAGCCCTCCCCGGACTAAGTACCACCGGGTACGTCCGCATGGTGGGCACCGACTTCTGCTGGGCTTGGAGCCGCAGGTGCTCGCGATACTCCGCGACAGTCGTAGACGGTGGGGTGAGGAGTCACTCTCGGAGAGATGTTCGTAGAGCGAGCTCCTGGGGAGTACGGGCCGCGGGCCCAATGGCATGCACCGCGAGTGACTGCAGGAACGCCTGGCAACACGCCTCCGCGGGATCGCGAGGCCGGAAGCCGTAGTCAGCAGCGCTGGGATTCAGCAAGGGCCGCGGCTCAGGGCGCTGGGAGCGCATGGGCGCCATCTACACCGCGACCTGCTCGGACTGAGCCTCGTCCAAGGGGTTGGAGATGACGGGGCCCAGGGGCACGTCCTCGCCACAAGGCGGTGACTACCGTGGCTCAGTGAGCGCGCGCAGCTCCTAGAGACCAGACGAGCGTTCGGGGAACGGGTTCGGAGTGCGCAGCGGTGGCCACGGCTCCTCCCTTGATGGCGCAGTCCGCTCAGTGGCGAGATGGCTCGGCGAGCGCACAGGAGACGTGCGCGCGGGGCACTCTTGGTCGCGACAGCTCGGAGAGCCAACTGGGGCCGGCGAACCTTCTTCACGGCGTGTCGACAGCGTGGGCGAAACGTCGCTGCGGCTCGGGGAGCGTCGCGTGGCTGGGGACGCATCTCCTCGGTTCAGAGAACCCAGCATGGACTCGTCCACCTCGCCCTCTTCACCAAAGAGTTCCCTAGGATCCATGATCTGGCGGGTTGGTGCTCGAGGGGAGCTGGGGCTTGCGCGCTGCGAGCTGCGCTTCTGGCGGTGCGCCGCGAAGTACTCGGACACCGAGAGCCTGGAAGGCGTCGAGGGTGTGCGCGCAGGCGCCGGCGTTCGCAAAGGTGCGGAGGCACGCAGTGCAGCAGCAGGAGAGGAGCCAGGCTCCGAGGCGGATCTCGCGAGAGGCTGTCTGCGGTCGAAAGATCAAACGGCTTGATGACTTCAAGTCATGTGAGGGCGCGTTGCGCCGAGAAGTTCTCAGAGACGTCCACGCGGTGTGGATTGACTCGTTCGAGAAGAAGACTTGACGGAACAAGACCCGGCGGTTGACCGTTAAGCGTGAACACCCGTGTCCACGGTTTGGTGGGGGAGGGTGTAACGGGGTTACACGATAGTTACCCGAAGGGTTACGAAGTGGGTACACACTGTATAACCTAAATCAGTAGGAGAATCAGTACATGACTTCAGAGCCACTGATTATGCATATGACTAGGTTTCACTATGCTAGATAGTGAACCGGATACATTTACACCGTAGGCGGCTTTGCCGCAATAAAGGGAAATACATTCAGTTTGAGATTCACACAGTTAAGAGTTAAGGGTTGACTCTTGGAGTCCGTAAGGTGTACGGACTCACACGTTCTGGTATTAGAACGGGCTATCTTAAGCTGAGACTCTGCGAGTCTGTTACGTCTTCCTCTGACGCTAAAGCTACGGCAGCCCCGCTGCACCTACGTCCGGGTACGCGTCGCACAAAGCCAACAGCGACACCAGGATCGACGTCGTATGCTGCCACAGGTTCTCACAAAAGACCAGCAGCTGATGGTCATCCACGCATTCATTGGGCACACGATTCACACTAAGGTTGAGCGTTCCTACGTATGCCTTGTGCTCATTCTGCAATACACAACATATTTTGTCAGTTTTGGTAGATCTTCAGGTGAAGTGCGGTGGCTTGTTCCTTACCTTGGTGATTGTGCATGTGTCCGTGAACGGCTCTCGCCGGTCTGCAATACGCCACTCCACCTCGCCAATCCACTTGGTCGTGGGCATCACTAATGCGAATCTCTGACGCGCCTCGCGGATGCTCGCCATATCGCCCAGGTGGTCGAACGTTGCGAAGCCGCAATCGGGTCAGTAGGCAAGAAGATCGAAGTTTTGCTTCATCAACGGACAGCGGGCCGGCGACTTCAACTTAAGGCAATTCAAGCGCCTCAACCATCACCTACGAGTGAAATAGAGAGTAGGGGCGTCTAGCAAACCAGCAACATCATCAAATGAAGCCACCGCCTCCACTTTTCGTTCACGGTACTTAGCTGCCAGCTCCAGTGAGACTTCACGATCCTGCTTGGCTTGGGTTCGCTTCCGGTGGGCCTTGGTCATTCCGTTGATCACAGGACGCTCCGCAAATGTCCACGCGACTGCCTTCCTGCGTTCCTTCGGCAGCTCTTGTGACTCGGTAGATATTTGTGTGGCTTCGGTAGAATCTTGTGACAACGTTTGGGCGAAGTTGCCAACCTCACCTGCAAAAGTCGGCTTCTCCGGCTGTTGCAGTCTCTTCAGCAGCGGCAACATCGACTCCAGCTCCAGAAGTGCAGGGCTCCTCCTCGCTTCTTCCTCCTCAACCGTTGTCTTCAACTTTGATGGTAGATCCACCAGCTGCGAAAGCCACCTGAGAAAGCCCCGTGAGTACAGGAACCTCGCGCTTTGCCAAGGCGACTACGTTGCCGGAGTTGGGCGCTGAGTAGAAATCCTGAAGCCACTTCCGCGCGACCCAAAATGTCGGCGTCGACTGAAGAGCCATTTGTTCATTGATCTTCTGTGATATCGCCTTGGCCTCGACGTACATTGTAGCGCCTGGCAGTGCTCGTGTCTTCGGACGCGACGGACAGATGCCTTGATTCAAACCACCACACGGAAGCTCGCTTGAATCTATATGTTTTCTGAGCTGTGCACAATCCACCGTGTAGGAAAACGCTGTATTGGGGGGAGTACTGTTTCGAAGTCGCCTGTATTCCGGACGTATGTATATTCGAAAACTGCTGAAACGTCTCGGCCTGGAAGTCATTGAACGCGTCGTGGAATGGCTCTCACGAGTCTAACGTGGAGGGGAAGCCGTAAAATCCCACAGGCTTAGCTCGCTTCACGCGAAGGTCGTAAGTTCGGGATGTGCTTCGGTGAGAGTTTGGGTTGGGTTCGGACCGAAACTCATCACCTTCGTCGCCTTCATCACCGTTCTCTTCTTCTGCGTGTTCTTCAATCTCGACTTCCTCTGCGGCGTCGCCCTCCTTTCTGCGCCATTCTTCGTCGTCTTCGTCAGCAGTATTTTCACTCTCTTCACCGTCGTTTTCGTCAGCACTTTCACTCTCTTCGCCGTCGTCGGCGGCATCTTCGTCTGTGCCGTCCGCTCAATGTCAAACATCTCGCGTGCGGCACGTGTTTCCCACCGCTTGTACATGATAGGCTCGCGCGCATGGGCTCGGCCTTCTTCCTAGCCTCGCTGCGCAGCCTGGCGGTGGAACTCTGGGGATTTTGTGCCTGCCGTCCATCGCAAGCCGAATCTCCTGCTCGTCGTGGCGTGCGCGCGCCACGTTCGTAACCTGCTGCGCTTCCAGCACACAGCGATTGTACACTGGCAGCGGGGGAGATCGCGCAGCGTCCTGTCCGTTTCATGCCGAAGTTCACGCTGGCGCTGGCGCTGCCGACTCCGACTCCGCTCCGGCTCAGCACTGTCGCGCTGCGCACGCGTCACATGGGCGTCTTCGGACCTGGAGGGCGCTTCGACGAGCCAGGCTAATACACGCAAATGTCAGTAACACATATTCCTTACCCATGACTCGCATGTAAGCGTACCGTGCTAGGTGTGCGCGCCATTCTTGTGCCGGGACCTTGACTCTTGGTTCTTTCCCTCAACGGGGCCGATCGACGAATGCCATCCAAAACGGGAGGCGGGGAAGCGCTCGTATTTTTTGAAAAATCAGCGCCACCTACAGTAAGGTAATTTATTGTCGCCCTCTCCTGACAAGTTCAACCCGAACCTCGAAAACTGGCTATATCTGGTCTACCAAAGCTTCACAGGATTCGGTTGCTACCACCGAATTTAGTCTCGTCTGCCGAGGACGGGTGTCATGGCACTCGAATCCTGAAACTGAAGCGTGTCAAGAGGCCTAAAACCTCTAATTTCCCAAAACTAGGCCGATTCTGGCGTATGAGGGCCCATCGGAATGCTCTTGGAAGGCTGGGCGAGTCCATGGAACGGAAAGCACGCGCATTGGGCGTGATCTAGAGGATCGAAGCGATCATTTGGGGGGATTTTACGGATCGGATTTCACCCCCTCCCTAAACCCCTACCCCTGTCTAGGCATTGATGCTACGAGGCCAGATTTGGTAAAATTACTGTAAGTTTGACAAAAATCACACCGATTTGGCCCTCAAGATTCGGTGGTAGCAGCGTATTCCGGGGTGCGAGAGTATTTTATCGGTCCACAAGACTGAGCAGGCTTCTTGCACGAAAGTTCGCTAAGCTAGAAGGAAAAATACGTTCTCTTTAACATGACTGCAGCCCGACCGACACTGTAACAGGGTTACACGCACAAGTGGCTACAGTCACTTGCAACCCTAACAGACACGACGTCTGTTAGAGGTTCGAAAGACTTTCTCGACCTTGGTGTAGACACACCAAAGGCTACATACATTTACGACCACCACGACGGGTGGTCCATAGAGACTGAGGATTCCTATTGGCTGAGAGCAGCATCTCTTAGCCAATGAGCGACATGCATAGCATTGGAATTCTGCCAACCAGCCGTTGGCAGATTCCTATCTTAGAATATTACATTTAGAGGAAGTCAGAAACATAAAACAAAAATAGCAGTTCTCATTTTAGCCTAAAACATTATTTGGATCGTTTATTTAGATTAATCTATACTCGGAGGCCCGAGTATAATTAACTCTAAGTTACACTAAGCTACGCTTCCTCACATACACGCGCACACGTGTAAGCTAAAGTAGTGAGCCAAAGTAGGCCCATTACACGTGGTAGCACTTTGTAGTCCGTCCAACGACCCCCTACCTGAATTCGTACGTCACCGCACGAACGCGGAGCTGAGAACCTTACCATGGATACGGAGGTGTCCATGGAAAGCTCCACTACGCCTGCAACTCACGTTGCACGCGCTGACTGTCCCCTCTGTCGGACCCAGAGTGGGAAGCTCTCCAACGACTGTTAACAGTCATTGGTGAGGCGGCTGTAGCTACGATGCTGCGTACGCCAACGCCGACAGAGCAACATGGTGTTGCTCTGGGATTCATCATGAGGGAGCAGCGAGATGCTGCTTCGTTTACCACGGTGTCGTCGGGGACGACACCGCGCGCGCAATCGCTGAAGCTCAGCGTGAGCAATTACGTTGGAAGAGAGGGCGAGCCTCTCCTCCGTTGGCTTGTCGAACTCGACACTGCCATTGCGGCTCGCCGTATCATCGACCCGTTATCGTAGGTTGCGTTCGCCATGTCATGTCTAGGCAGACGTGCAAGAAGTTGGGTGTATGGACGCCGACTCTCGGATCCTACGTGCTTTAGCACGTACGAGGGTTTCAAGGAAGAGCTCAGACAAGCGTTTGAGCCCCCGCAAAACGAGTTCCGGTCGAGGGCGGAGTTCCTCGACCTGCAGCTGGGCAGGCATGATGTCCATGCTTACGCTCAGAGAGCACGGTACTTGGTCTCGAACATCGTGACCAATCCGATCGACGAGGCGACCAAGGTCGTAACGCTCATGAAGGGACTGCGAGATGGGCCCGTGAAGACCTATCTCTTCCGTGAGTACCCGAGTACTCTCGAAGCCGCAATCACTCTTGCAATGCAGGAGGAGTTTAGCCTGCGGCAGGCTAAGCTGCATGCACATGTGCCAAGGCCACAGCCTCACCGATAGTGAGGACGGGAGGCCCAGAACCCATGGACCTCTCGAGCGCTGCAACTGCTGGACCACAGCAGTCGCAAGGAAACAATGTGCGATGCTGCCGATGCGGTAGAATCGGTCACTTTGCTCGGGAGTGCACGGCCCCCGTGCACCAGCAGGGTGGCTATCGCGGCGGTGCCGGGCACCGTCGCAACCAAACAAAACACACTGGACGCCAGTAGGCGCGGGGCACCCTACTGGTAATGCCGTTCCGCGTGCCGACCTTGGACACGCGACACTGAGGACCGCAGCCCCCAGTGAGGTTCATTCTCACTGCAAGAACCAAGATGACAAGCCTGACCTTGTCATCCTGAACGTGAACTCGATGAGAGCAAGCGGCTCTCTCCGTGCTTTGGTAGATTCTGGCGCGTCGAAGAACTTGTTCGACTACGAAGTATATCAAGGCTTGACTTCGAGGATTTAAAGATACCTCGAAGTATGTTGGAAGTACGAATGGCAATGGGTGCACCGAGAAGCGCATGGTACGCGTGCGCTTCACGTATGAAGATCAAGAGTCTGTCGAGACCTTCATCGTCCTGGATCTGGACGATAAGTTTGACATTGTATTGGGCATGCCGTGGCTTGCACGGCATGATCCGGTCATCGATTGGGAGAAGCGCACTCTCGTGCGCTTCGGTCGAGCCAGCGGAACAGTGAGCGATGGCCCTGTTGCCGCTACGCACGCACCGACAGGTGCGCGCGACTCCCCACTCGAGACAGCGCCTAATGCCGCTGTCCCGGAGCGCCCTGGGCGCGCGCGAGCACGCGCGCAAGAGCACCAAGCGTCGGCGTCGCCGCCGACGGCTGAAGGAGAAAATGTGTTGATCTCAAAGATCGACACCCGCTTTTCAGCGAATCAGGAAGAGTCTCCGACCTCAAGGGGCACGGATGACGCAGACGAGTCACACGCCTCAGCCGTGGAGGCTGACGCGAATCTGATTGGATCAGGTCTGGCCAATAATAAGAGCCAAGGTGACGTAACGCCGTCGACTCCGGGAGTCGATGGCTTGGGTGAATTTGATTCGTCGGCTCGAGGAGCCGACGCACCCTCCGTAATGGAGGGCTGCGCCAATAACAGGCGTCGAGGTGAAGATGGCGTGTCGGCTCCGGGAGCCGATGCTGCAGGCGGTGCGGACGGTTGCAAACGTCCCGCACCGGAAAAAAAAACTTGCATGCTGTCGTGCAGCCGGGCTGCACGACGAAGCGCCGGGCGACCAAGCCGGGCTTGAAGTCGCTCGCCCGCGGGATGAACCCGTCGGCAGTACTAAAGAAGAACACCCGTCCACGGCTGGGCCTGGACGAGGTCAAGAACCAAGCGGAGCCGGGCTCCGCAAAACAAAAAGACGGCGCATGCGAAGGTCGCTGCGCAAGTCTCAGCCTGGGGCCGAGACGCTACAAGGAATGTCTGCCGGGCAGACGGAGGCTGAGAAGCCGGACGTCGAGACGTTGAACGTCTTGACGCGTACCTGTGCCGGGTTCCGGTACAGGGAGATGACTTTCGCTAACCCTCCGACGCAAGCTTCGGAGTTTACTTCGCTTCCAGTCATGAGCTGGAAGCGCTTCGCGCGTGACTTGCACGATGGACGCATCGAGCAAATATGCATTCTCTCGGACGCCGAGAGAACGAAGAGCGAGAATGAAGAACTGAGGCAGTTCTTCATGGAGACCACCACTGAGAGCGAGGACACTCTCAGTGCGAAGACGAAGAAGGAGCGCTTTGAAGAGCAGAGCTGGGACTCGTTGAAAACGAGTCCCTACTACGCGATCTTACGGGAGTACGCGGACGTACTTCCGGAAGAGATCCCTGCGGAACTTCCGCAGGACAAGGGAATCCAGCACGAGATTGATCTCGTGCCGGGCACGAAGTACTGTGTCACGCGGCAGTGGCCACTGCCGCGAGAGCAGGTCGAGGCGATCGACAACTTCTTTGAGAGTCGTCGCAAAGCTGGACAAGTGCGGATATCGAAATCCCCGCAGTGCTCCGACGTTCTGTGTCAAGAAGCCACATGGCGGTTGGCGCATCGTTCATGCGTACAACAAGCTGAACGATGCGACGATACCGGCGCAGACACCGATACCGCGAAAAGATGTCATCATCGATTCGATGGCCAGGAGCACTATCTACAGTGCTCTTGATCCGCGCGATGGGTTCTATCAGATCCTCATGCGTGAGAGCGATATCCCTCTCACGGCTGTGAGCACACCGAGCGGCATGCTCTGGGAGTGGCTAGTGATGCCGCAGGGTCTGAAGAACGCCCCTGCGACCTTCAACAGGTGCGTGACGCACTTGTTACGCTCGGTGCGCGACTTCGCACCGAGCTACTTCGACGATGTGTTCGTCCACAGCCGGGCTGCGGACGGGATGAGCGATGTTGAGATGCACAAGGTGCATCTCCGGAAGCTGCTTGCGCTCATGCGCAAGCACAAGCTCTATGCGGACCTGAAGAAGTGCATCTTCGGGGCGAGCGAGATACCCGTGCTCGGGTGTCTCGTCGGGAAGAACGGTGTCCGCCCTGACCCTGAGAAGGTCAGAGTGATCAATGAGTGGCCGACGCCGTCGATCGTCAAGGAACTGCGGCAGTTCCTTCGCTTGGCCACGTACTTGTGCAAGTACGTGAAGGACTACGCGGGCATGATACACCCGCTGTCACAGCTCCTGAAGAAGGACGTCGAGTGGACTTGGACTGCTAAGAGTCAGCAGGCCTTCGATGCAGTCAAGCAGGGATGGACTGAGGTGCCGATCTTGGCGGTGGCCGACCAAGATCGCCCGTTCCACGTTGTGTGTGACGCATCCGACTTCGCAATCGGATGTGCGTTGATGCAGCACGATCACGAGGGCCGTGATCGTGTCGTCTACTACCAATCGCACCAGCTAAAGCCAGCTGAGCGCAACTACCCGGTACATGACAAGGAGCTTCTTGCCATGAAGTACGCACTCGCGAAGTTCCGAGTGTATCTACTCGGAAGCAAACCGTTCGTGGTCTGCACAGACCACGCGTCACTGCGGACGGCTGTGAAGTCGCCACACATCTCGCAACGGATGGCGAGATGGCTCTCATTCTTCGCAGAGTATAACTTCCGGGTTGAGTACAAACCCGGAAGACTCAATGTGGTGGCCGACGCGCTCTCGCGTCGGCCTGACTACGCCACGACCGATGCGAACGTCAATGCCATTGACGCCATGCGATCGAGCACCCCAACGTCGTCACTGTTGGACGACGGGAAGGTCGCGTACGCGCACGACGCGGACGCGAAGCTCTTGCTGGCCTACGGTTCAGCACCTTCTGACAAAGCTTGTCAGAAGCTGCCGAAGCATCTTCGTGCTCGTGCACACCGTTATCGGGTGCACGATGGGTTGTTACTCTATAGTGCAGTCGACGACAACGCGGACCGCGTTGTCGTGCCCAATGACGATGACCTGCGACTCAGGATCATGTACGAGTATCACGATGCATCGACTGCGGTGCATCCGGGTCGTGAGAAGACATACCTTCTTCTCACGCGAGACTTCTACTGGGCCCACCAGTACAAATGGGTGCGCAAGTACGTCCGTGCTTGCGAGGTTTGTCAACGTGTGAAGCCTGCGCCTTTCGCGCAGGCTCCCTTGCAGTCACTACCAACTCCACGAGAGTGTTGGTAGTCCATGTCTTTGGACTTCGTGTTCGGTCTTCCCCCGGACAGCCAGCGGAACACGGGCGTTGTGGTCTTTGTTGACCGCTTCAGCAAGATGGTACATCTTGCTGCGGTACCCGCTGAAGTGACTGCGAAGCAGACGGCGCGTCGGTTCGTTGACGTGATGTTCAAACACCATGGCATGCCGATCGACATTGTGTCGGATCGGGACCCGCGCTT
The DNA here is from genome assembly GCF_000149755.1 of Phytophthora sojae. NCBI lineage: Eukaryota > Oomycota > Peronosporomycetes > Peronosporales > Peronosporaceae > Phytophthora > Phytophthora sojae. The sequence continues at coordinate 8,794,603 of NW_009258115.1, forward strand.
CACTGCACACCTTTGGCAAGAAGTGTTTACACTTCTTGGGAGTCAACTTTCGATGTCGACTGCGGATCATCCGCAGACGGACGGGCAGACCGAGCGCGTGAACCGCGTGCTCGTAGACGTGCTTAAGAGCTACGCTCACTCGTTCCAACACTGGAGCGAGTGCCTGCCGATGGCGGAGTTCGCCATCAACAACTCGGTGCATGCCTCGACCGGGCATATACCGTTCTACGTGAATGCCATCAGGCACCCACGCCTCCCGAGTCTACTCCGGGTGGTGGCTCCTTCCTTAAGTGGGGGAGGATCTACGACTGCAACGCAGCAGTCGCAGAATGCCACTGACACTTGCACAGTGTCAGCCGCGACTACGCGCAACAACAACAAGAAGCACGCGTCTGTGCAGGGCACAGACGCCGACAAGAGCAAGAAGAAAAGAACGGGTCTGTGTAGAGCACAGACACCGCGAAGACGAACGCAGAGGCCGGGCCTACTGCTAGAAACGAGCTGAACGAGTTCAGCTCGGACGCAATCAACTTCGTGCAGCGCAGACAAGCCGTCATTCGGTTTGTCCAAGACGCTATCGCAGCTTCTGTCGACCGACAGAAGCTGAACGCAGACAATGTTGGTAGGGGCAACACTAATGAATTCAAGAAGGGTTCATTGGTCTTGTTAGCAACTCAAATCTGCCTGAACATGCAGGTTCCGACTTCGGGGCGAGCAAGCTCGCTCCGCGCTTCATCGGGCCGTTCACGGTGTTGGCACGGCATGGCAACGCCTACACGCTAGATATTCCATCTAGCATGCGCCTCCATCCGACCTTTTACGTCGGGCGGCTGAAGCCATACCTGCAGCACGAGCCACCTAGCTCGGCTGGCCCGAAGCGGAAGCCCCAGCGGGAGCGAACCTCTGCTCCAGCGCGTAAACGCGCTGGGCCAAGCGTGCGACGAGACCTCCCACGTCGACAGAGATGTCCGACGCGGTCTGTGAGGCCTGAGCGACTTGAGCCCTCAGGATCGCCACCTCCTGCATCAGAGCGGCGAACTCCCGGCTCTGATGCTGTTCCACAGCAGCGACCCGCTCCTCGAGCGTCAGGCCAAGGTCAACCCCAGGTTGACCATACCCGGGGCGTGTTCCCACCACCGCCGCATCCGATCCGCGACGCCCGCGGCTCAACAAGCTGGATTGTTGAGCGTATTGTGAACCATAGTATCCCGAAAACGAACCGGCAGCGGGTTCGTTATCGTATTCGTTGGAGAGGGTTTCCGCCCCACCAAGACACATGGGAGCCACGGGACGTCCTGCTGCAGGACGTTCCGGAAATGGTGAGGGCGTACGAAGCTCACCACGCACTGCCGACGCGAAGGTAGTGCGAGCGCTGTGGTCACCTACAGCGCCCGAGGTCCCACGATCGTCGCGTTCCTCGCGTGCCAAGAACTTGGCACGGAGATCCTTGAGACTCTCAGGTACACGAATCGTCGTGTACCCGTTTAGGTCGCGGTCGCTCAAGCGCACCGCACCCGGAAGCCACAACGTGCACTGATGGCCTTCGGGCACAGCGCATGGAATACCAGCGTCCACAGAGGATCTGTGGAGCTGCTCCAGCCTCCCGCGCGTCGAGAATGTCTCGAAGCGCTCACGGGCATGCTTAACCCGCTCACGGTAAGCAGCCGGCTTCTTGTTGAAGTTCTCAACAAAAGCATTCCAACATTGACAAAGTGCCTGCCACTCAGGCACTTTGCTGCGAGAAGAGGTCTTCTTGCTGGAGAAGTATCGGAGGTCGTGAAAGAGTCCGATATAGTAATCCCGCCTTTGATTCGTTAACGGATCAAAGTGCTGCTCCTCCGCCACAGCATCATCGTGGATCCCGCTGCATACGTACAGCGGAATTTCATTTGGAGGCACGGTGTTGCCCACAGGGTCTGCGATCTCTGACGCAGACGGCATCCACGGATCGCGCGCTGCCTGAGCAGCGCGCGGAGAACTTGAAGACGCCACCTCACGCGGGGAGCTTAAAGTCTCAGCAGCGGAGAGCGGAGTTTCGCTCTCGCCGCGCGAACGCTTCGAGCTCGAAGCGTCCGAGTCGTCTCCTTCACGAGGGCGTCTCGACCCACATGCGGGTCGAGACTATCACTGTCGATAGACTCCTTGCGCTTGTTGGAAGAGGCCTCGCCCTCTTCCATCTCTACGTCGTCACTCCCATAGTCAACGGCGTCGTTGACTACAGAGGAACCTTCGAGGACAATCTCCGACTGAGTTGTCCCCGACGCGGCCTCTGCAGCGAGCGCGTCGCGCTTTGCCTGCTGGCACTCATGGTACTGAGCAACAGAGAGGTTCCCCTCTGTTGCGGCGGCGGTCTTCTTCTGCGCCGAGCTCATTGCGGAATGAGCTCGAGTTTTCTTTCTCCCAACGTGAAGAATTGACGAATGGTCAATTTCCTGATTGACGTGCCGTGACTCGGCGCGTCTAACCTTGAGGGGGGATGGTGTAACAGGGTTACACGCACAAGTGGCTATAGTCACTTGTAACTCTAACAGATACGACGTCTGTTAGAGGTTCGAAAGACTTTCTCGACCTTGGTGTAGACACACCAAAGGCTACATACATTTACGACCACCACGACGGGTGGTCCATAGAGACTGGGGATTCCTATTGGCTGAGAGCAGCATCTCTTAGCCAATGAGCGACATGCATAGCATTGGAATTCTGCCAACCAGCCGTTGGCAGATTCCTATCTTAGAATATTACATTTAGAGGAAGTCAGAAACATAAAACAAAAATAGCAGTTCTCATTTTAGCCTAAAACATTATTTGGATCGTTTATTTAGATTAATCTATACTCGGAGGCCCGAGTATAATTAACTCTAATTTATACTAGGCTACGCTTCCTCACCTACACGCGCACACGTGTAAGCTAAAGTGGTGGGCCAAAGTAGGCCCATTGCACCGCGCACCCGCAGGAGCAGTTGTTGAGCGCCGAGGTCCTGCTGGACCAGAGCGCCGCACACTCGTAGTAGAAGACGCCGAGGGCCAAGGCTGTGTAAGAGGTGGCGCCGAACCCCAAGGCCGTGTCAGAGCAGGCCGAGCTGTCGGCGCCCACGAGAGTCAAGAAGTTGCAGCTAGTGCTGACGAGCAGCGAGGGGTTGGAGGCGGTTCCGGCGAGCGCCGTCAAGATGCAGAAGATGCTGTTGAGCATGGCGCTGAGTGCAGCTATGCTACAGAGATCGTCGATGCAGTAGATGGCGCCAATGGTGGCGGTTCGGATGAGTGTGGGGCCCAGCGCAGAGATGGTAGTGCACGTCGCGCACAGCACGAAGGTGTTACATGTACGCTTGCCAACGTCATGACTTGACGTCAGAACACCAACATCTCGACTACGGCTTTGACAGCCACCGCCACCAACTGTGCCTCCGTGATCGACCTTACCGACGAAGTGGGTGGAGTCCCTCTCCTTACCAATACAAACGCTGAACCAGACGTGGGGATCCCAACATCGCAACAACACGAGGCACAGCAACGAAGAACGAAACCAAAAAATAACCCTTGGCCAACGGGAAAGTCGCGGAGAAAGTCTGATAGAAAGAAGCGCAAGACGGTGATCGATGCTGGGCGTATCTACTACCCCCGCACCATGAAAACACAGTACCTGCGCGAGTACCTACGACTGCCCAGCGTTCAACAGAACATTCGCGCTCGGCACATGCAGAAAGCGTTATCCTTATCGACTGGAAAGCGTATCTACGATGATTCGGCAGAGACAGTTGAAGAACTCGAGCAGACCCCAGCAGGCACACTTAACGTAGAGGTAAACACTGCCGAGAGCGCGGTACAAGGGCATACGATTGAGCCACACTTCTCAACGAGGAGCGCCCCATCGGAAGTTGCGTGGCCGGAAGGAGTGCAGAAGCTGCGGAGGTGTATTTACGCCAAAGACCTTAAGAATGTGACACTACTTTTTCCGGACATTGGCAAGATGGACGCGTGCCGGTGCTCCCATGACTGCTTCCGGGATACATGCAAGAATGCTACCACCGACATTTTCTGCTCCAAGAGCATCGGCGCGCTAATCGGTCGTTGCTCTAACACGGCCTACGAGTATGGCGGTGTGGAGCTGATGCAGTGTGAATACGGAATCGGTGTGCGAGCTACAGAATTTATACCGGTCGACGCAGTGATCGGCGAGTTCGTTGGTGAACTCACTCTGCATGACTTCGAAGCAGATATGGAAATAGCAGAGTACGCGTTGGAGTTGCAAACGACGGCGAGTACGACGAAGATCAGGAAGAAGCGCACTGTTTACATCGACGCAGCCAAGGCTGGTAGCATCACCAGGTTTATCAACCATTCCTGCGAAGCAAAGTGCAAGTTTGTTGAAGTTCGGAACGGACGACGCGTGAAGGTACTGGTAATTGTAGAAAACCCATTCACCCTGGAGAAGAACTTACAGTGAACTACGGAGATAAGCTGTGGTTCACCTGTACGTGCGGGTTAGGAAAGTCTAAGGGTTCACCAAACTAATAGATGTATAGTTTAAATACAGATTTCACTTAGGTTTGCCTGTTTAAGCGCGGGTGGTGAAGTAATATGGGACCATAAGCGGATACGCAACCAATACATAGTTACTCTGGGAAGCCATTTCGCATACTACAAAACGTTTATGCCTCGTAGTAACCGAAGGGGGCAGTAAAACGAATGACTTCGAAACAGAAGCGAAGATGGTGCAACCGCACCAAACCCGGATACATGTCCGATTAAATGGTAGCATGAAAACCAATTATTTGTGCTTTTAACGTCAACTTGTGCGTATTGACCGAAGGGGGCATGAAGGCAAAATATGCGATGTACCCTCGCCACGGAAGTTCGAGCACCCTAAACAGGTACACAGATTCAGTCTATCATATCAACTAAGCCCTGAATAGAGTTTGTTTAGCCTCATGTAACATATATCGAACGAATGCAAGATTCAAGATTGAACACGTAGATTTTGTGAGTAATATGGAGATGTGCGTAAACTGACAAAAGCGTATATGAACAGAATTGAACTTCGTGAGCTTAAACGAGTTTTGTAGTCCTCACATCCCATACATCAGTATTTATCGACGGGGGGTGACTAGAAGATGATACGGTGATCTTCCACGATAAGCGCATACGCACTCGAAAGAAAGCATTGCTTTCTTCACAAACGTGTATCGGTCACTGTCCGAAACTTCATAAGTATCGAAGGGGAAGAAGAAGCGTTTGTTCCGTTTAGCAGTGGAGAATTTGATTTTGAGTTACAGTCCATGCGAACACTAGGCCGACACTAGTGAGCAATTGGATGAAACTTCCTCGTTCCAGGGACAGCGCGTGACCATTGAGAGGTGCTCTTCCACCCATATCGGCCGCCGGGACCTCCTGTTGTTGAATTCCGCTCTGGGCGGCGCGCGCCGGGTTACGGTTTACGAACTTGAGTTTGCCCGTAATGTCAACGAAGCCGTAGCTCTGCATGACGAGGAGTAGATGACAGCAATGCCCGAACTTGTACCAGTAGCGACAGCTACAAACGCGACGCGAGACGTCAACAGCCCAGCCCCACGATGACTGCCCTTCCACTTCCATTCGAGCGTAATTATCGCCAAGTTGAGCGGAGACAGCGATGACCTCTTCGGTGCGCTTCTTCGACGGAACCAAAATCCGAGGCGTCCGCAGCGTAACAACAAACTTAATACCTCGGGCCACCGCCTGCTCGAAGCCGCTTCCCATACCTGGAAATACCTCATAAAGTGTTTTTGCTTTCTGCAGCTCGGCTACACGTCTCTTCAGAGCCCGAGGAATCTCGGGTTGCGCGCGAAACTGCCTCTCGTTACTGGACTCCGTAAAACAGCACTCGACCAGTTGCTTGAACAACGTCCCCATTTTCAGCTGGCTGCGAAGGGAATAGTCACGCTTTATGACTTTGTTGTACTGCTCGATAGGGTTGTTCATCGTTGCAAAACCGACGGGGGTGTAGAAGCATTGCCATTGGTGGAACTTGCCGCTAAGCCATTGCTCAGCAAAGTACTTTGCGAAGGTCTTCGTTTCGGGATTGGCTTTCCACTGAACCGTGCAGGTATCGCGTAGACGTATAAACGGTTGGGGGGACCGGCAAAGTGCATAGTAGATGTCCTTCGTCAAACGTGTCTTGGCCTCCGTTGACAATCCCTTCGTGTACTTGAACACTTTGGCGACGACATGGTAGAAGCACATCAGGTAGATGAAGTTGTTGTCCGGACCGAAGACACTGACACAGCCGTTGTACTGAGCATCATCGCCGTCTCCCATGACGGAGCGAATGGCGAGTTTCTTGTTAACAACTTGCTCGTACACACGACGAAGAGAAGTCAAAGCTTCGAAAAATTGCATCTCTTGCTGCTGGGACATCACGAAAAGCGCCACCAAATGGAACGACCGATTTCCATCCGAGATTCCACAAGCCAGAACCGGGTAGCCCACTTGGTTCAACTTGTAGGTCGCGGCGAGATGAAAAATGAACGATCCGGGAGCTCGGTTCAGTCGCATCAGCATCATCTTGGTAGTGACTCCGACGACGCACGGATCCTCGTCCGAACCAATTTCTATCCATGGGTTGCCATTGGCATCAGATCGCGCTCCAAACACAAAAGTTTTGAGTCTCGCTCTCTGCTCCAGTAAACGCGTGTTCACGGATGTAGGCCACCACATCGTCGTAGCAGTCGTTGTTCAGCAGCTTCTTCTTCTTGTAGTAGTTCGCGAAGTTCTGGACTTTTGCGAGTGAAGGTAGATCCTTAACCGCGAGGTTGAACTTCCTGGTCATGGAGTTGCGGATTTGGGCTGGCTTCATTCGCAACGCGCTCATCTCACGAATGTACACCTTCTGAGCAGCGGTCAGGGATTCTTGGCGTGGGTCTCGGACCGGGCTCACATGACTTGAGCACTCGAAGATTGAGATCTCATCGGTCTTCAAACACTTGAGCGTCCGACCCCTCCATGAACACGTCAGACCCGGAAACGCACGCGTGCATGCTGGTGATCCACACTCCAAAATGCGGTATCGCATTAGATGCGGCTCAACATGCATGCATATCGTGCAGGGAACAGCGTTGCTTCTTGCCACGGTGTAGCGCTTGAACGTCTCCAGAAACATCTCTGCTTCGTCGCTTGGGGCGTTTAACACCACAACGCTCCATGCTGGGCGCGTCATGGCGTCCGCTGGCGTTGGGCGCGTCATGGCGTCTGCTGGCGTTGACGGCAAGAGCTACCGGGTTCTCCTGTCGACTTTGACCTCCACTGCTAATTGGAATGTGATCCCAGTGGAAGCACACAGGGAGCTGATTGACTATTTATTGTATATATTCATACATTGATTGGCTACAGAATGACTGGTTGGGCTTGTTGCCAGTTCCCTTGGTTATTGCGTTTCAACCGCTAATTGAGTTGTGTACACCAAATGCTGTGTGGGTACACCGAGGCCTTGATAGTTTTACCTGGCTTTTGCTTGGGTTGCCTCAATTTTATGTGTAACCCTTTATTTTTGTTGTTTATACATATTTTTCGTCAGTTATCACCGTCTCTCAGTGCATTGTTGTGGCTACAAATTCCAGAGCTTCAAAGTGCTGAGGAAGCGCCTTTTCAAAACTCTCAACTACAATGTCCTCATCAAGGCTGTTCCAGGCTATGATAGTGCGCTCGATAATATCAAGGCGCTTTTCTTTTGCCGTTTTGGGGCTTTTGCGGTAAGCCCATGTACTGCGCAGGGCCGACTTCTGCGGGCCCATCACGTTTACGTCGAGGGGCTGGCAAGTGGACGTGGTGTTCGCTGACAACGGGTCCACCACAGCGAACACTTTCTCGGCCACGACCCGCTGCCCTTCCTCGGACACGTGACAGTCGAAGTTGTCCGCGAGGATGACAGCGGGCCCGTCCAGCTCGTTCATCAGTAACTCGCTGGTGTAGTAGTCCCAGCACCTGGCGTCCGTCCAGGCGTTCTCTTGAACGCAGTAGTAGTGCCCCGCCGGGTAGGTCTTTAGTTCATCCTTGTCGATGTCCGCCGGGGACACCCTTAATAATGAACAAGATTGGAAAAAAAATTCCTGCAAATATGACAAACAAAAAACATATTCGTCTACAAGTTAAGCAATTGTTAAAATTAAAACGCGCAAAAAATTATCTTACCATCGGCCCTCACGGTCAGCACGGCTGTCATACGACCTGGATGCTTCATCAATCCAGTCACCCTCGCTGAATCGGTTGCTCCTTTGCCTGCCCAACCTTTTTTAGGTGCCATTTCATAGTAGATTGACGTTTCGTCGACGTTGTAGATCTCCGTTATCGGCGTGTTCCAGTGCCGGCCCCAGAAGTCCCAGGAGAACTCCATTTGTGTTTCCACAAGCTCACCGTCGGTAAGTTTGCTGGTAACAGGAACCTGAGAAGAAAACCCATGGCTAACACGTAGTTAATAAAAAGCAAAAGCATTATTTTACAGCAATGCATACCGTTTCGCAAATTGTTGGCACAATTTAAAGAGCTTTATGGCCACTTTCCTCGCTCTTCTTCGTTCTTAGGTACTCTGTCAACCACGCAAGCTGGTGCTCTTTCATGTATTTGATCAACATCAGCGTAGTAACCAGCTGAAAGCAAAAACAAGAAAAAATGTCATTCAGCGAAGATTTTATATATTAGTTCAGATAACACTTACGTTGTTGTCTCGACGCTCATCTTTCATATACAAAACCAAAGCATGCGAGAAAGGGATCATCTCCTTTCTCCCTTGCCCTTTCATGCTTGCTTTTCTGCGAGCCGCTGAAGCTTGTAATCTTGTCCTCGTTCTTCACCCAGTCGCGCACGGTCCAACGTGGCACGTTACTCTGTTTAATAACTTCATCAATGCCTACCGTGGCAACCAGGCGAAACACTTCGCGCTTATACTGCATTTTGTAGGAGCGCTTGGCGCGCATCTTTCTGTTTTTTCTCAATTCGGCGCAGGACGACATGCTTCGCGGTGCTCTCCGTGCCAGTAATTTTTTGTAGTATTGGTTGGTAAAAAATAAGAGCTCGTGTTCGTCTGATTGGCTAAAATACAAACATTGTTTTGTATCGGATCAGAAGTCGGGGCTTGTCGCATGGCGTATTTTTTGGTGGAGCGTATTTTTCCATCTCGTCTTGAGTTGCAGTGCAAACAGCAATGATACGCGACTCGTGCTCACGGGCCAAGTCGACGCCAGCAATTTCGCGGTTGATGCGGGCCACTGCCATGGCCTTAAAATTGGGAGAACAGGTCGAAGTGAGAGTTGTCGACCAAATACTTTATTTTATTGAAAACTTTTTTTCTCTCAAATTTCAAAACATTTTTTTTTGCAACTCTTGAGTAGCTCGTCCTTTCATTAATCAACCGCAGTGTTTCCTTGGTGCAAACCAAACGGACGAGACTTTGCAGAGTGTTCGCGACATGATTCGTTCAGCTGCCCCCTTGCTTCCTGTATCAGAGCTGAATGCAGTGCGTGCATGGCTTCGACTGCTGTGGGTCGCTTCTTGATGTTCATGGACACACAAGCGAGTCCCAGCCTGGCAATCGTCTGCGGTCCGTCCTCCGAGAACTTGACGCTCAACTCTCCCATAGCAACGCGGCGAAGAACGACCAACTGAGGGTTGGCTCCAGGTCGCACCTTTGCGTGGGCGTAAGGCTTCAAGTGCGTCGAGAGCTCGGACAGCACAACCCCGAACGAGAACATGTCGGCCTTCTCGTCATAAGGCTGTCCGACCATCACCTCGGGCGCCATCCACAGCGACGACCCCACGTCCGCTGTCATCGGACCAACAACGCGTTCTCTAGACACACCAAAGTCGGTCAACTTTGCGTCCAGCGCTTGGTTTAGCAGGATGTTCTTCGACTTGAGGTCGCGATGAATCACAGGAGCGTCGCGAGAGTGTAAATACGTGAGAGCTCGAGCCACATGGAAGGCGATTTTAATCTTGGTAAAGTCGAAGCCTGCCGGGTGGTCGATCTCCTGGTACTTGTCCATGAGTCCCCTCAGGTCGCCCCCATCCATGAGCTCCATGACGGAGCAGAAGACTTTGCTCGAGTGTAACACGACTCCGATGAACTGGACAATGTTCGGATGGCTCATCGTCACTGCTAGCTTAACCTCCTTGATGAATGCACTTGGATCGCTCATTACCTTGACAGCTACGGGTTTGCGGTCGTAGGTTCCTCTGTACACTGCCCCGAACGTCCCGCCACTTAGAAACTCATGGACAACCACCTCCTCGCGAGGTATGAGCGTCTTGTTGATGACTTCATCGTCCGAGGGCAATGCTGTGAAAGATATCGAACGCTCCGGCCCAGGTATATCATCATGGATAGGCTCCGTAACGATGCTTTCTATCTGATTCGACGCCAGAATTCTACTTGGAAGCGCTTGCAGTTCAGGAGCGAGTATCGACTGATTCACTGCTGTGGATTCTTGAGATTCCTCAGTTGTAGAGTCGATAGAAGCACGAAGCGACGATTTGCGTTGATACTGGTCTAAGTTTTCCAGAAAGTCGCCAACTGTAGTCTCGAAATGGCCGCGAGCATCTTGTACAGCGGCAACGTAGTCGCATTGAAGTTTGCTCTCGATGGTCTGTAGTTGGCGGTGCAGCTCCCGGATCGTAGCGACGCATTCTCTCGCCACATCGACGCGCCTCGGAGAGCAATCGCTACTGTTTGGCGTCGCATCGTCCATCGTGTCACTCCTTGAGAACGTGCGGGACCCGAGGCGAAGTCGAAGTTTCATGCTTAGTGCAGCGAAGGTGAGAGTGTATGTAAACTGCTTCGGTTGGTGGAAATTGAAGAGTGATGAGCTGATTCAAGTGCTTGCGTTAAAAATGAACTCGCACACAACTTCTATTTTGTGGCCCTCAAAATAGCCGCGAATCCGATCTGCATGATCCCAAACTGTCGTGCGTTTTCCTTATTAGCAATCGAAAACTAGTTTCGATCACGTTTCCCTCCCTAATACGCAAACGCATGGGCTTCAGTACTTATCGCTGCGGGCGCCTTCCTTCGCTCAGTGGCATCGTACGGATCGGTTAGATAACGACATTGTACGGAACAATGAGCACGTCAACGCACTCTCGGCTCCCTCGGTCTCCAAACACGGCCCGAATCGTGCGCGATGGGTCAATCTCGTCACTTGCAGCTAGAGCGCGAAGGAAATTCGCGACCTGAAGAGTATGTCGCCCCGTCACTTCGCCACGCTTTAACTGTGAATGCCTAGTGCTCGCCTTGACAAGCTTGACCATTCCAGCCATCCTATTGTGAATTTCATCCTTGAGCTCGGCGACAGCTGCACTCTCGTTGATAACGACCCCGAATACGTCGTGACCACAAGCGCAGGAAACTTTCCTGACCGGAACCAGCGCCACAAGTTGGACTGACGTGGCTTGGATTCCTCCAGTAGCAGGCGGGAGCGCGATCCCGGTGTTCTCCTCGTGATGCAGCTCGTCCCAGTCCGACAAAATGTACTCACTCGCCCACTTGAACTCTCCTGCCTCAAGGAAATCTGATAGAAGACCGAGCTCGAAAGACGCGCTGGAGATGTATGTGCCCCGTGGACCTGTTCTGAACATTCTGACCTTTGACGGGTGCACGTCTTGAAATTCTAGCGGGCTGCGAGCCTTGAGTAGGACGGACACTTCTCTCACGGTCGACGTAGGTGGCGCGTCAACGGCCACCAGACTCGATCCGGCAGCGCCAACTACCGCACAGGAAATGCTCGGCATCGTGTCGTGGACTCTTCGCAGCGAAGTGATACTTAGTTACCTCGTCCCAAGTCGATGTCATAAACTGTCAGATTGAACTACAAATGTGAACAAAAGTGCAACCATTCGTTGGTTTGGGATACACAAACACTTTAATGTTAGCCGAACCAATTCATGGCTCTCATCTATAAGCATAACACGTAAGTTTCGTTCTTGTAGTGTCAGTTATACTTCTTGTTACCTCCTTGACGTAAAAAATAATTTTTTTTATCTTACTCGTCCTGTAACAACATTTCGCTAATCAAATATTCCGATACAAATTTTCAGTTTACGATCACTTTCGAGAGGGGTTTGAAGTCTTCCCCATCAATTCCGACATCATCAGTCGAATGACCGACGCGTCCGCCGCCTCCTTCCAGCTCATGGACGACCAGGACCACGTCTCCATCGTCGCGGTGGACGGCAGTTCGTCCCCTTCGCCCCCGCGCGCGCCCAACGCGCGGCCTCCAGTTAACGGCGGCGCGCGTCGCCCGTGGCGCCGGTCTCCGTCCGAGATCTCGACCAGCTACCAGCCCGTGGACTGGGCGTCGGACGACGGCGTGCGCTTCGACGGGAGCTTGCGCCTGCGTCGCACGGTGAGCGACAGTGTCGCCAGTGCGGTTCCTGGCGCCTTCGGTCAATTGAAACCGACGTCGAAGGGTCCATTTCCTGCTCGAGAAGGGTCCATCTCGACGGCGGAAACAATTTCGACCACCACCAGCAATAGCAAGAGGACGACGTCCATGCCGACGCTGCTGCACGGGAAGAACATCTTGCAGCTGATGGCCATTGGGTCCATCGAGCCTATCGCCAGAGACTCGAACTCGGTGGACTGGTCCGACAGTCTCGGGGCGGTGGACGAGATCGACGATATGCCCATCATGGACCCGCACTATGACCTCACGACAGCCAAGATGACCAAGTTGTTCTCACTGTTCAACCCTGGAGGTTGGCTTTTGTAAATTCTATTATGTTGTGGTGGTTGGTATTGATGTTCTTGATTTTTTTATGGCTTGATAGACAATGGGATGGTGTCATACGAGGGATTTCGCTGCGGTTTGGAGGCGATGGGGATTGCGTGCGACGACGACGAGCAGTTCCACGCGTTCATCGACAAGGTGGACGACGACAAGAGCGGAGGCATCACGTACCAGGAGTTTCTCTTCGCTATCCAGGAAATCAAACTGGCGCAGCTCTTCAACAAAGATTTCCTGCGCAACATGCCACCCGAGTACACCCACGTGAAGCGCGGGAAGCCCGGTCGAGCCAAGCTTGGATCCATCGAGTACTCACCGGATCGCATTCGCAGCGTGTACCCGATCGACCAAGTGCAGAAGTTCATCTACTCGACCATGCCAGGCTGGGCGTCTGTGCGCTGGATTAACGTCGAGGGGATTGATCCTCTGCTGATTCGACGACTGTCGGTGCGGTACCGACTTCACCCGCTCGCTGTTGAGGACACGCTAGATGCGGACGTGGAGCGGCCCAAGTACGAGGAGTACGACGAGCACTCGTCGCTGATTCTGCAGACTGTTCACGCGCGGGACGTGGCCGTGGTGAAGAAGTACCAGAGCATGTATCGCGCCTCGCTCTACGTGCAGGACGACGATGTGTCGCCCTTCGAGAGTATGACGAAGAAGGAGCTAGAGGAGCGGCTGGACCAGCTCAACATTGGCTGCGTCATGACCGCACCGCAGCAGCTCAGTATGTACATCATGGAGGACGTACTGATCAGCGTCCAGGAACAGTCGACCACCCTCTGGTCGACGCTAAAACAGCGACTGGACACGTCGTACTCCAAGGTCCGTCAGCACGACACGGCGTTCCTGGTTTACACCATCGTGGACGTTTGTGTGGACGAGTTGACGCCCATCACGCACACGTTTGGCTCGAAGTTGATCATGCTCGAGCGGCTGCTGAGTCTGGACCCGCGCTACTTCGACGTGAGCCGGCTCGCGAGCTGCTCCAAGCAGATCAAGGGGCTGCAGGTCCTGTGCAAACCCATGAGCGAGGTCGTCATCCAGCTCTCGGAGTCGGATGAGTTCGAGGGCGAGACGCTGCGGTACTTCCGCGACGTGCTGGACCACATCACTACCATCGAGGAGGACTGCGAGCGGCACCTGGATCGTTGTCGCAGCCTCATCGATGACTTCCACAACGCAAGGGCTGCGCAGCAGAACGACGTGAGCTACATCCTAGCGCTGGTGGCGGCGATTTTCCTGCCGGCGCAGTTTCTGACCGGTCTGTACGGCATGAATTTCACGAATATGCCGGAACTTGAGTACCACAACGGGTACTACATCTGGTGGGGGGTCGTTCTCTTCATCGCACTGGCGACGATCGCGTTTTTCAAGTACTACAAGAAGTGGCTGTAAGTGCGGAGAAGAATTTTGTTTTCTTTTGCGATGTTGTGGGTGTTTGTTGATGATCGAAGTAAAATGTGGCATTCACTACTGTAGTATTGATAAGCTACGAGAAATAGCTTTAAGACTTTTACACGGCTGTTGTTGTCTTCGCCACTCGACTTTTACAGTGAAACTTGCCCAGTGGAGAGTGGCTCGGGGGTTCCCCTCAGTAGACCCATTTAAGTGGACTGAAAGGCAGTCTTTCAATTCAGATATTCGCCAGTCATTTTCCATTCCCAGCACCTCCCCGTCCCAGCCAGAGATGTTGCCGTACTCATTCATTACCCAACCAAACGCCGACGCAGTAACATGGCTGTAATAGCGAGTTCCGCCGGATCAACTTGGCTCAAGAGCGCGGGACGCGCATCATTCCCGTTTGCAAGGCGACGAAGGACGACTGGAGAGACTATCTGGACAGCGAAAACCAAGCGCTGAAATCGAAGCGCTGTGAGTGGATCGAAGGCACCATCTACATCGTGGAGCCGTCGAGTCAAGAGCGCGAATGCTTCAGTCGAGAAGTCGAGCACGCTTTGTTGGCCCAACGTGGCTTCGACGCGTACATGACGGCCTGGGGCTCAGCCGTTATCCCGGGCCTGCCCGACCTACCCGACTATGAGCCTGACGATGGCTATGGTCCAGCAAATTTCATGGGAGCTCCGTTTCCCCCTGGTGTTCAAGACTATCTGTCCTGGTACACGCTCATCATCGAGGTTGGGAAGTGGCGCAGCTGGGGATATGGCGCAGGAATGCTCGACTGGAAGGCTGCGGAGTGGGCACAGTTTCCAGGCGTGCGGTACATCCTGTGCGTGAAAGTCACCGATCGTTTGGCGACTGCCGACTACAAACTGTACAGGGTAGAGCGGGGCGGCAACGACGAAGCTCTTCCGTTGCCCGAGCTCGATCCCGTGCCGGTGGTTGGACCTCAGACAATGGTGACGTTCGATTCGCGCGAGCTGCTGGGTCTGCCTCCGGGGGAAAACATTCCAAGTAACCCATACTCATGTGATCGATTCCCGGACCCAAGCTTCAGTTTGGACCTTTATGAGGTTCTCGAAACTGCATGGCAAGAGCCCGATGATTCGTTGTTCGGTGCGGTGACCGTTCATTCTTCTTTTTCTCGCAGCTGATCATGGTACAGCATTGGCCAGATCAAATCTCCATCAACCATTTTCCCGCCAGCATTGCACCCTTCCAGCGCGCAATATGCAGCTCCGCGTCGTGGGTGCTGAGCCACCACCCCGCTCTGCACTCCGCGCTGCCGCACCTGGCGCCGCTCGTGTCGGATTTCCTCGGCCCCGACCCGAACCTGTCGCTGACCGAGGCCTGCAAGCTCGGGTCCACCCGATTGCTCGACTGGATCTGGGAGCGCAGCTGCGTCAGCGCCGACGCCAGACTGGAAGGATGGCCCCTCAGCGCTCCGAGCCATACTATTACCGTTATCAGTTCTACGAGGCCATTGAAGTTGCAGCCGGTACGTGAGCGTGGTGACGTGGCCCATGGACCATTTCTCGGGCTGCGAGGTGCCGTCCGAGGCGGTCGCCGAAGCCGCCCACAAGGGCCACCTACCAGTGCTGCAGCTGCTGCTGGAGAAGGACGCGGGTCGTGGGTGTCCACACAAGTTGGACAGACTGGAGGTGGAGGACAACGAGTGGGAGGACAGCGCCGCCGAGATGTCCCCCGACTGGCGCGGCCCGGGCAATGTGGTCCGCTGGGGAATTATGGGTCCTGACGCAGTGGAGCCCTTGCTGCAGGGAGGGTGTCTCAAGGAGAACAAGAATGCAGCGATCGGGGCGATCTGGGTCGCCGCTCGTGAAGGAAACTTGGACCTCATGAAGCGCGTCGCCGCGCAACACCCGAAGCCTCCGCGAGGGAAGAACAGCGAGTGGCTCCAGTTCTGGGGGTACGCCATGTCTTCAGCGTGCGAAGGAGTCAATATGGACGTGATTAAGTGGATGATGGAGCATCCAACGGGGCAGTTGCTCTGCAAGCAAATGAAGGAGGACTTTATCATGAACAATTACGATGAACAACCGCAGAAGGCAGTGGAGGGGGGTCACATTGAGGCGATGGCGCATCTCGTCGAGCAGGGGTGCAAGGATGAATACGCGACTGCTATGCTGAAGGCGGCTCGTAAGGGCCACCTGCACTGCATCGAATGGCTACTTGAGCACACGTACCAGTATCAATCGGGAGGCTCGGCTGACCGTATAGTGGTAGAAGCCGCGAAGCGAGGGAATCTGGACATGTTAAAGTTCTTTCACCCGCCGCGTTACGCAGCAGAAGAAATGTCTGAAAAGAGAAGGAAAATTGAAGACAGCGGAGCGTGGTGGGGTCGGTCTCGCGAAGCCATGGACGAAGCTGGGGTCAATGGCCATTTAGAGGTGGTGAAATGGCTACATGCTAACCGGTCGGAAGTCTGCTCCTCAGTTGCAGCGGACAGAGCCGCTGAAAATGGTCACTTGGAGGTGCTAAAGTGGTTGGAATCAGTGATGACTGCGAACTGGACAGCCAACACCATGGACGCCGCTGCCGGAGGGGGCCACTTGGACATTGTGAAGTGGTTGCACGCAAACCGAAGCGATGGGTGCACGATTAAAGCGGTGGAGAATGCGATTGGCAACGGAAAACTGCGCGTTGCGAGCTGGTTGTGCTGGTACTATCCAGAGTTTGTGCCAGAACACAAGGGCCTCTGGATGTACCCGAAGAATCTGTTCGACGCGCTGCTGTTTATCCAGGTAAACTACCCGGATGCGTTCACTGTGGAGTTTGGACGAGGCACGATAGCTGATCTAGCGGACGAGATGCGAAAGGGGAGTGAAATTCTGGTCAAGAAATGGCTGGAAGAAAAGTTCCCCGCACGCCCCACTAAACAGCGAGTACGCAGACGGTGATAGCAGTCGAGTCTCTTAGCGTTGAGTGAAGATCCAGTAACGTTTTGAGTACAATAATGATGAATTGGCTGGTGGTCTACCATCGTTTCTACACGTACTACTTCGAAGTAGTAGCTGATTCAACTCGACACAACAATAGCCCGGTATGATTTGCATTGCTTGCTTCCTCAAACAAGCGCTCGAACGCATAATTGATTCACTTTTGGCGTGTTTATTGGAGATGCAGGTTTTTAAAGAAAAATATAGTCTCTAGGAAACCTTTTGGATATCACGCATTGCTCTTCCAATCCCCTGGGTATTTATTGTGGTAAAACCCGACTCATTCGTCAGATATATTTTTGTTCTTCAAAGTGGAAAGACGAGCATTACTCAACCACGCGGAACCTGGGCCTCGTAAAATCTGCGGTACGCTACTTGGGCCCTGTCGTTACTAGGGACAAACGCTCTCATCTTGGCGGCTATTGTATCCGGACGAATCCCTTGCGATAACCACTTTTCAAACTGCAACTTCTGCAGCGACCTTGCAGCTGAGGTCCTTACAGAGCTAAGGGCGTCAGCCGGCCCCAGCACGCCAAAGCGGTTTACCGATATCGAGATCACATCCGGATTCTCCTTGTCGATGTTGTGCAGTTTTGTAACGTAAGAAGCCCACGTGCTCAGCTCTGGATTGCGGAACATATCGAACATGTACGCGTTTTTCCGATCCGTACTAAGCTTCAGCACTTTGAGAATGTCGTCGCTGGTTTTCCCCTCGTTCCTCCAGATCTCCTCCATCAAGCGCGCTAAAACAATATTCGTCCCTTCCAGATCACGCTCTAGTAGTGCAAACTTTGCAACGTCATCGGGTGCTCGTCCTTCTTTCGTGCTGATCTCCTTCATTCGCGCTTGGATGGCGCTGGCACTTTCCTTCGCGTTGCTCATCATGTCTTGCAAACCTTCGTCGCCGTAGCGGGCTCTCTGAGTCGCTTACATCAGTTCGTCGGGGTTGGTCGTATCCAGCTTTGCCAAGTGAGACCTCCAAGCGGCGAACTCCGGGGTGGAAAACGCGTTGCCCTCGAGCTTTTCGAGCTTGAGGAGCTTGAACACGTCGTCAGCTGAGTGTTTTTCCTGCTGCCAGAACTTAAGCAGCACGTCGTCCAACCTTTCAGCCAACACCTTTGTATCCTGGACGCGCACTGCAGGAACAAGTATCTGGGCCAAGCCGCCGTCTCCATAGCGCGCTCTCAGTTTGGTGACAAGGATCTCCTATGGGTTTTCTTTCATGAAATGGGCGTAACTCACCCACGTCTGCAACGCCGCTTTCTCCAGTAGTGTGCCTTGTGCTTCGTCCAGCTTTAGCAGCTTGAAGACGTCATCCGCAGATTGTCCCTTGGTTCGCCACGTCAACAAATCCTCGCCCGCCAGTACACCAGCAATTCTCTTCGCCTCGGGTGTCCCCTTCTGCTGTGCTGCTGCGATCATGTTGGCCACAGCTTCGTCGCCATACCGAGCTGTTAGCGTCAAGAGCATGGCAGCCGCGGATGAATCGGCCTTGGTTGCATACTTCTTCGAGACTGCTTTGCTCCGCGAAGGAGCTCGTACTTATCGCTCCGGCGGAGCGTGTCAGCAATCTTCGTGATGAACTCGTATGCTCTCTCATCGGCATTGCCGCCGACGTCATCCGCAGCCAATTGATCGGCTCTTAGGTGCCGCGTTCCTTGATCATTTCCATCCGACACAAGGCGAAGGTGCAATCTAGCCGCCGAGCTTGCAGCCGCAAATATGCCATTCTCGCAGGCAAATAGAGCGACGACGAAGACCAGTATCGCGCAACATTTCCGAGGCACTGGGCAGGTGTTGGGAGCCATTCGGGGCTGAAGGTTTCCGAGGAAACAATCGAAATGACAAAGCGGAACCACCACTGCCACTGTATGGATATGTTGTCGCAGGATCGGGATCGTAACTCTCGTAATATTACGTCCGAATCTATCAGAGCTCGTAATCTTGCTGAGAACACACCTGGGTAACGAATAGTGTACCCGATCATAAGGAATACAAGCGATCGTCTAATACAACGCCCCAGCTTTCCCATTGTTGATCACGTTGCCCTTGTCAACATTAGTGAAATCGAGCTGATACAAACCCACCGCACTTGGGAAAGTGCTCGTTGTCAACTCCAATCAATTCAGATTTCTACTATCCGAGACTCGAGCATTGTAGAACATTCGCTTGGCCTGTTATTGCCCATGGCTGCGGCCCGCATCGCCCGTGAGCTCGCCGCGGTCGACTTGACCTGTGAGCGAGAGTCGCGTATCATTCCCGTCTGCGCGGCAACCAAGGATGAATGGAGACTGTACCTGGAGAGTGTGAACTTCACGCACTACGAGTGGACCAACGGCACAGTCTACACGTGCGGTCTTCGCGTAAAGAAGACGAGCAACTTGCTTATGAAATCAGGTACTCTTTGCGGAGCCTACCTGGATTCCGGGCGTACATGAACAGCTTCAGCTTTCAGACCACCACGAACCAGCCTGAGCTTCCCGACTACGAGCCTGACGCTCACTTTGGTCCTCAGGTGACAACAGGAGCTCTCTGTCCGCCTGGAGTCAAATCTTATGCGTCTTGGTTCACGCTCGTAGTGGAAGTTGGGCTATCTCGAGGCTGGGGGCACGACAAGGGGTTGCTCGACTGGAAGGCTCGGCACTGGGCCAGGATCCCAGAGTGCGGTTCGTCCTGTGCCTAGCGATCACTGAGCGCTTGAAGTGGGTGGAGTACAAGCTGCACACGGTGGAGCGAGACCCTTTGACGGACCGAGCGCGTGGATTACCCGCTATCGACCCTGTACCTGTGATTGGGCCTCACACTATCGTGTCGTTTGACTCGCGCGAGCTGCTGGGCCTGCCGCCTGGAGCTGCGATTCCCCAACAGTTCCCGGATCCGACCATTGACATCGACCTCTTTGAGGTTCCTGAACGTGTCCGTTGAAAGTTTTTTTTTTCGTGCGACTGCAGCAAGATGAAACAGGAAGAATTTATGACAAAGACAAGAAGGAAAACCCAACGTAATGAAATCCACACTCCTTTGCCTTTTCAAAGCAACAGGCATACATACAGGAAATCTCATTCCTTGTTGCAATAGAGGTAATGCAAGATCCACACTTAAGTTGTAGATAACCCCCCTCTTTCTCTGCTCCACACCCGGAGATTCGCATCCTACTACCGGAGTCTTCAACACCACTACGGAGAAAGTGATCGACTTCGCGGTTCCGGAAATCCGCGGACTTCAAAATCTCCTTTGTAGTGTCCATAAAGTGCCTTTTGGTTCTCACACCTCCAGCCCGGCACTAGTTGTAGACGGCCCTCGCCACGTCGATGCCAGTCTCACCTGCAGTTTCGGCTGCTCTGCGCAGGATTTCTTCCGTACAAGACTTCGGAACTCAATAGGTCGATCACAGCGACGTTGCCAACTTGCAGCGAGTCTTTGATCCTATCTGGCAGAACCAGCTTGAAGTTGTTTGTATTCATGTTCTTCTTCTTCCGACTTGAGTCTTTCGCCTCCTACTCGTTGAAACTACCAGCTTGAGTCTCCTCCTCGTTGTCAGAAGCAAATGCGCTTGCGCTTGATGTCGAAAAGCACGCTTGTGCCAGCTGATTCCATTCCACTACCTCGGGTTCCAGGTTAATCTTGACATTGCTTGGAATGTGTTCGTCGACTTCGGATGCTTTCAGCTTTGGGCACTGGCACACATCGACATCAGGGACTTGAGGTCACGGAGCAGCGCGGGTCGGAAAAAATAATACAAAAACAATTATTACGGTATTGCTCCACTAAAATAAGTGATTATTGGGAATCACGTGTATTGCAATGCTTATTATTGAGCTCTGTGAGCTTCAATATTGTCGGTATTTTATCTACTTATGAATGTCAAGATAAATGCAAGCTCAATACAATAATTCCTGTATTGTCCCATTAAAACAAGGGTGCGTTGCGTTAGGCTGGGAGGACTGCGTAAAACAACATAAAGTACGTTAAACATAAAGTACGTTATGTAACTACTTCGTAGGTATCCGTGGTTCGCTCGGTTGTACCAACTTGATCACGGATTGCCTTCCTTACAGGAAGACTTTGACGGCTTGTAAACGGTCGGATGCGAAGCAAGCGCAGGAAAAAAAACCTTTAAATTTATATATCCCCTCTTTGGTTACTTTATTAATGTTTTTCGACTAACTGAGTGGTAGGAGTGCTTTGGCGATCCACTACAAAACAATGCCACATTCAAAGTTTGGAATCCAATTTGCAATCAATTCATGTAAGCTTAGTTTCAGTACAAAACATAATACGTATTATATTATTTGCTTCCATGCTGCAAATGATAGGCTTCACCCCTCATTTGCGACGCTGAACGACATTTTTTTATTTTGAAGTAATATGGAGCCAGCTATCTAATGTCTGCAAGGCTGTCTGGCATCCTATCGGTACGGATTTAGTTTTTGTAGGTCTAGCAAGCAAGACGTCCTTGTCGTGTAGGAACACGCACTAAGTTATATAATAGCACACTTTCCCCACCAACAACACCCACCAAGTCCCGATGACTCAATGGGCTTGTTAGGGTTAGAACCTGAAGGCCCAGGAACTTTCCCTTGCACCGGGTTGATGTTTCCTCTGTGCACCGTGTTTCCGCTTAGTCAACTGACGGAAACCCAGCGTCACCAGCCACGAGCAAAGGCTGACACGCTCTCACACACAATACAAACCTCGCAGGCCCTCAGGAAGGAAGGGTCCCAGCCAGTCACGGCTTGATACGAGGGTGCCGGAGCTATACTCCGACGGGAAGGATAAATGGAGTGCGCTCTCGCTCCTCCACTACACGGCGATGACTCGTCCTTCGTATACACGGCCACTTCTTCACTACTCTTGGCCTGACCACGGGTAAACGCACGCTACGATACTAGCAGGCGCGTCCACCGACAGTCATAATCCTACCAACAGGTTTATCCAATTGCTACGGGAACTCACCGATAGCCCGGACGTCTTCCTTGAGTGGTTGGGAGGAAAAGCTGTCCTGTTCTTGTTGCCCAAAGGGCTTATCTGTTCTATCTTCTCTTTCCTATGGTTCAATACAAATATCTAGTATAAACGCGTCCGTTTTGAATCTTCCCAAGTAACCACCGTCCCTTCAGAGCCTCCTCGACGCCCCACGAGGCCTCTCGATGACTCTATTGGGCGATGAAGACTTGGAGCAGTCGCCGGGGCTCGAACGGTCGTCTTAAGTGCGGATCTCGGGTCAAAGTTCGCTGTAAGTTCGGATCGTACTTGAAGTCCTGGGTCTCGAACTTGGGTGTCGACGAGTCTTCGGCACCAGTCCAGAATGGCCAATCAGCATCCGACGAACATTGCTGAACATGTCCCGACGACTCGGGTCGCCACTGAAGCTTGGTCGTCAGCTCGATTCTCGCTTACCGCCAAATCACTACACCACATCCTCGTGTTATTAGAAACTATAGGGTAGTTGTGGTGGTTAAGTGGCCTTCTATTTGAGCTTAATTCACTGACCGATAGAAGCCTTGCATCTAGTAAGACGTGCCTGTATGTCGACCGTCTTTGAGTGTTTTTGTTGCTTTTGCAGCTGGGGTGTGGAATCTGCAATCGTTTTCCTTGTTATAGAGTTGGGGATCAAAGCTCCTCCGGTCCTGTGGGTATCGTAGATGAGTGTAGTGCTTGTTTTTGCCATCAACTTAGACGATCGGTGAAACTATAGGGTAGTTGTAGGCTGAATGAACAACATATACTTGTACATGTATTCTTCATTTCATTATGAACCTGTGTGGTGTGCTGTGATGTACGTTTGCGTAAGTATGGTGTACTTTTGTGGCGTCTGATGTGCCTTTGTGTACGTATGGTGTGGTAATATGTCGTTTAAATGTTACCTGAGGTACAAGCAACTTTTTTCGACGAATTAATCTGTGTGAGGCTGTCCATACAGCTCTTCTAGCTGTCCTCCCAGGATAATTGATTATTGGTGGGAGTCGTATTGCAATGATTATTACGGAAGAAGGAAACCTGCAATACAATTTTATATTTTATTGTCCGACCTCTGTGTGAAAGTAACAACTTCCGAGACGGTCACACTAGGCGCCACTGCCAATTGCAGTCTGCCACAACAACGTCAGAGCTGCAAAGGCTGCAAAGAGAGCGTCGTCGACAGAATCGTCCGTTCAGCTCCCCAATTCCAGTGACCAGCTTCCACTCACGAGCGAATCGAACTCTTGCGCGTCCACCGAGATTCTGCTGCTCGCGCCAGCATCGAGAATTAATACAAACCCACCACTCCTGGGAACAGGGGCGGACCCAGAACCAAAATCTGAGGGGGGCCGGGCCAAAAACAGGGGGGTAAGTCTATATGCTCAAAAATAGTCGATCAGACAGCTCAGAAATAGGGGGGGGTAAGTGTGATGTCTTCCCAAAATCTGGGGGGGGGGGAGGGCGGTGCCCCCCTAGTTTGCATGTAGGTCCGCCCCTGCCTGGGAAAGTGCTCGCTGTCAACTCCAATCAATTCAGATTTCTGCTATCCGAGACTCGAGCATTGTAGAACATTCCCTTGGCCTGTTATTGCCCATGGCTGCGGCCCGCATCACCCGTGAGCTCGCCGCTGGTGAACTTCACGCACTACGAGTGGACCAACGGCACAGTCTACACCGTGCGGTCTTCGCGTAAAGAAGACGAGCGCTTCGCCTGGGAATTCAAGCTCTCTTTATGGAGGCAACCTGCATTTGAGGCGTACTTGGACAGCTTTGGTTTACCGAGCCAGTCTGGCCGTCCCGACTACGAACCCGACGCTCGCTTCGGTCCATGGGTGACGACGGGTGCTCTCTGTCCACCTGGCGCTCAAAGCTACGCATCTTGGTCCACGCTCATACTGGAAGTTGGGCTATCTCGAGGCTGGGGGCACGACAAGGGGTTGCTCGACTGGAAGGCTCGGCACTGGGCCAGGATGCCAGGAGTGCGGTTCATCCTGTGCGTCGCGGTCACGGAGCGCTTCACGAGCATCGAGTGCAAGCTGCATACGGTGGAGCGAGACCCTATAACGAACCGAGCGCGTCGACTTCCCGATCTCAACCCTGTACCTGTGGTTGAGCCCCATACAATGCTGTCGTTCGACTCGCGCGAGCTGCTGGGTCTACCCGCTGGAGCTGACATCCCCCCAATTGAAGGCCAGCAGTTCCCGGATCCGACCATTGACGTTGATCTCTACAAGATTCTTGAACGTCTCCGTAGGTAGACTACTGTTCGTGTACCTGCAACAAGATGGAACCTCGGAGTCAAGTTCACAGGAGAATTTTATCACAAAGGCGAGAAAGAAAAATGAAGGCAAACCAAACGTAATGCAATCATCATTCCTTCACCTCATTCATTGCAAGACCCACGTTCAAACAATTTAGCAGTTATAGATACTCTCCTCTTCTGCGTATGCAGAGATTCAGCATTCCACCACACGGCCGGGGTCTTCATGCACGTGTGGCTCGACAATACGACGGAGAAATTGCTCGACTTCGGAGTTCCGGAAGGCTGCCGACTCCAGAAGCTGCTTCGTCGTGTCCATAAAGTGCATTTCGCTTCTCCGATCTCCGGCCCGACACGAGTTGTAGACGGCCCTCACCACATCGATTCCTGCGTCATCTGCAGTTTCGGTTGCTTGGCGTAGAGCAGCTTCCGTGCGGTACCAGACTTCGGTGCTCAAAAGGTCGATCACAGCAAAGTTGCCCACTTGCAGCGAGTCCTTGACTAGATCGTACATGACCTTCCCCGTCTTTGGATCTCCTACCAGCCAGTGCACTGTGTCGCACTGGCCTGCTGCTGCTGCCTTCGCCAAGGCGTTAGTCGACTTCAGTATCCAGTCCCTCCCATATACCGACCGGGTCGAAGCTGTAGCAGTCCGGGTCTCCATCACGGCCAAGGAACTGCAAGAGGTCGGTATGACCATTTTCCGCCGCAGCTTCACACGCCACAACGAAAGCCGAACCCCCGCTGATGTACTCGTAATTGTCGTCGTCCAAGAACACGTAAGCCGCGTTAGATTGCCCACTGGCCGCTGCCTTCTTCACCGCTAGGTCGAAGTTCAACTCGTAGTACATCGGCTTGAGAAACTTCAGTACTTTCACGACGTCCCGAGACGCCGCCTCCGCCGCAGCCACCTTGATCTCATATCCGCTGCAACCATTGTGCAGCAGCTTCACGACGTCAAGCTGTCCGTATTGCGCTGCCTTAACGAGTCTGCTGGTTTGAACCATTTTTCCTTTCTCATCCAGAAGTTTGAGCATTGTAGCGCTCAACCCCTTTCCGTCTATGGGGAGGAATTCCAAGTCTGCGTTCCAGTCGGAGGCGTTGTCCATTAACCACTCCACAAGTTCGCACTGCCAACTGAACACCGCATAGGGCAGGTACTTGTTCGTGCTCCAGTCTGCGTGGTTCCTGCTCAGCCACTTCTCCAGCTCCAAGTGACCCCCTTTAGACGCCAACTCCATCGACGCGGGCAAGCAATAGCAGGTCGAAGGCTCCAAAGAAGTCTCCGATGGAATCCCACAAGTCCGATACAGCCTGCGCGATGGCATCCGACGCTCCGAGGAATTTGCTGATAGTGGCAGCGATACGTGCCCGTCTGGGGACAAGGAGCGCCCCCACGCTCCGCAACAGACTGCGTATCGTGGCTTCATCCTCGCGTTGCCCCGATTCTAGGGTATTCCGCTTGATAGCAGCGCGACTGAGAAACCCAACAATCACTTGGTAATGGTTGTCATCGCTGGTCCTAATGCTCAGGGCGGTGTTTAGAGAAGAGGACTCATCGATTTCATCCTGCTCCGACATCTCTCGCAGGTGCCGAGTCACAACGCTGACCCGTAGCTGAGCCAGGTCTTCCTCCAGTTCATCAGTATTATCTGGCAGAACCAGCTTAAAGTTGTTCGTATTCACGATCTTCTTCTTCCAGATCAAGGACTTGAGGTCACGGACCAGCGCGTCCGCATGCATGCGAACTCTGAATGTTCTCCGAGACGGTCACACTAGGCGCCACTGCCACAACTTGGACATCGTCAGAGTTCTCGCCAGCTTCAGCAAGAGCGTTGTCGAGAGAATTCTCCGCGTTCAGCTCCACCATTCCAGTGGCCCAGCCTCCACTCACGAAATCCTCCAGTGGGGAAGCGTCTGCAGCGAACAACTTGATGTCGTCGATGCTGGTGTCCTGGGACTCCAGCAGACTCTCCTGGATCAGTTGCTTTAATTCGCCCACGAGGACCCCCTCCTGCACGTCCACAGAGACTCTGCTGCTCGCGCCAGCATCGACCACAACGCAAGAAATCGAGCGCATCGCGCGTTCGTTCCCAGAACTTGAGAATTGATACACTCTTGAGCTGGTTGGGAAGGAGCTTGTTGTCAATTCCAATCAATTTCGCCTCAACTTGCTGATGAAAACAACATTTCACATGTAGTAACTCCGGCAGAGCTGCTTCGAGCTACCCACTGGGATGGCCAGCAACGTGAATCATCCCCCTTCTGCTGCTTAACCAACTGCTCCAGCAAGAGCAGTCATGATCTCTCGACGTCAGGCTCATGATGCATGACGCACTGCTTGACTCATCCGATCACGCATCGTGAAATATTGGCGGCGGGAGCGTAGCGGTCCCCCCGCCTGACTCAGGAGACCAGCACACGCGGGGCGACTTCTGCTTGGGCAAACGCCGGGGGCCGAGGTCTGGTCGAGTGGAGATCAAGTCGAGCGACGTGGCTGCGCTCCACCCTGCCAGGTTCGAATGCGGCCACAGGACCAGAGAGAGCGTACGACGGGATGTCGAATACAAGTCACCGCGTCGTCGCGTTTACCGCCAGCGAGGGCTGCCGCAAGTGTCGATCCATCTTGGGCCGCTCTTCTCGCGCCCTCGCTCCAATCCCTGCAGGACATCCAGCCACCGCCTCAACGCACACTCAACGAGCGCACAGCCTGATCATAGCTCATCAAGGTGTCACCCCGAAGCAGCACGAGCGTCTTGCGTCCGCGGCGATGACCCTGGCTGCTCGGTGTCGATAGCCACCCGATACGCAAATGCGACGCCGCACCCCTCCACCGAGAAGGAGGTCTAACCTGGCGAGCAGGAAGAAATCTGCAGGAACGTAGCCGACATCCTAGTGCCATCGCTCCGGGCAGCTCTTCGAACGATGCGAAGACAGCTTCAACCTCGTGAATGAGCGGCTCACGATGAATACCATCCCAACAGGACTCGGGCCGACCAAGCAGCGAAGTGGCGGAGGCCTCACCGAAAGCACAGCTTCAAGCTTCCCACGGCCGGAATCATGTTGGCCTCGAGGGTAAAGCAGGCGCCTGGCCGCGGGAACGTGGCGGTCCACCGTGTACACTGCCAAAAGGCCGACGGCGGCCACCAAGCCTCGGCCCTCGCTGTACAGTATCTGCAGCTGCAGGGAGTGCCGTTGCCGTGCAGAGATGGCGGCCCACCGTCCAATCCGCCCGATTCGATGAGCCACTCGGACCTCGGCCTCGGACCTTGTCAAGGTCCGAGGTCACCTTGAGGCTCATGGCGCTCAGGCGCTCAAGTTGATCGTTTAACAGCCTCGCCTCGATTCCATGCTGAGCAGATCAAAAGTGTCGCGCCGTGTCGCCGAGCCAAATCCAGTGGTGAATGAGAAGCCGATCGCCCCGATGCTGGGGCGGCCGTGCTCTTCTCGGCGGCGATGACTCTACACGATAAAAAAGATTATTGTCGAGACCGCTGGATTGATGGCCTTGCAGCAGCGGTAAATCGAAAGGCTCATGTCGAAAGCCGCTTGACTCATGGGCCATGAGTTTTGCGCGCCCACGGGCAACGGGAATGCGGAGCCCGAGGCCTGCATTGCGGAGACCGTGCGAGCTGTACATGTACTGTTATGCAGTGTCGATGTCCGCTGCAGGCAGCGGCAGCGCAATTGATGCAATTGACGCCGCCGTCGATTACGATGGCCAGCTGAAGGCGCCGGCGTAGACTTGGCTCGAGTCCGATGCGGCGGCGGCGCCTCCACCCTTCAAGGCAGGCGTTAACTCGGCGCCCAGGGCCGACATAATGGAAAAGGCAACAAGATTTGCCACGGCGAAATGCCTCGCAGCGCACCGACCCCGCGGAAAAGCACAAGCACCGCGCAATGCAATGCGAGCCACGGCCATCGATGGCGACGGCACCCCAAGCAGACCCGTTGCAACCACTTTGCACAGACCCGCTTCGAAACGAACCATTCACTGGCGATCCACAGCGCGCCTTGATTTCACAGCGCCGAGGCTGTTAACGGGCAAAGTGCGACCAGCGCTCTCGCGCGCATGTTCGGTCGGGGCTTCAGAGACCTGCTCGCGCATGGGTCGTGCGGCCATTGCGATGCCTGGCAAAACTCCGCTTAGACGTTGCGAGCCAACGAGTGGCCAGGCAAGCGGGAGCGCCGATACAAAGGGTCCTACTTTTGGGGCACCTGGTCTTACTCTCGCGGGCGCCGCGTCTCTGTGCTTGAAGTTCGGCTTCAACCAGAATTTCTTGAAGCGACTGTCTGGCACTACCGACTAGCGCTACCGACTCGCTTCCGCTAATCGCAAAACATCCGGGTCGGTCGCAGTAGCGAAAATGGCGATTCTATTTTTGATGACCCAGCCGGACATTCGTGATGGCGCCCGCGACTGTTTTGCAGGCAAGTGGCAAGTCTGCGGAAGGCGGCGGCAAAGCAGCGTTTCTGCGATGGAAACCCAAGCAACCCAGGTCCGCAACGTCCGGTCCAACGCCCTTCTGGAGACCGAGCGCGCCAGTTTTTTTCGAACAAGTGTGTTCGGCGTACCGTAGGGGGCGTCTCGACAAAGGAGACGGGCTCGGTCTGGGAAGGGGCGCGTCTGAAGATCCACGCGCTGGCTCGCGACATCGCATTGGCGAGGCCGGCGGCCTCGAGGTCTCCGATGCTGTTCTGGCGGAGGCTGGCCAGCTCCACGCCGCCAGGCTGGGGCTTTTCAGCGTCGGCGGCGCCGTCGGCCCGCGGAGAGACGCGGCGCGCCAAGTCACGCGCGAGTCAACGCCGCCCAGAAAACGGCAACGGGATCAAGCCGCGCCAGCTGCCGGCGGTAAAATGGCCGGACTTTTGCACCGGAGGCCGGCCAAGTCGATGACGCATGCCTGGTGTGGCGCACACCGCAAATCTTTCAAAGAAACGTTGCCGGAAACCCCTCACGCTCACTTGCCAACGTGCCGTGCAGAGCTCACCGCTCAGTCACAGACAGACACACAGAGCTACGGTGTAGCTAGCCAGCCAGCCAGCCAGCCCTCTCAGCGTAACAGCTCAGTCTCAGCCAGCCAGCCAGCCATGCAGCCGCACACGCTCAAGCGCACCATCTCCAAGTGCTCCATGAACAGGGACGACAACGACGACGCGCTGGCCTGCAAGAAGTTCTCCTCGGGGCTGGACAACGAGCCCGTGCTGCTGCCGCGGCGCGAGCACCGCGCGCAGAGCTTCCCGCCGCTGGACGAGGCCGAGCCCGAGGGCGAGCTGTCCCCGCTGCTGCTGTGGGGCGGCGACTCGCCCGCCAAGACGCGCTCCTCCTTCGCGGCCGTGGCGCCCGTGCTGCCACCGCAGGACAGCAGCACGGACGAGATCTCGGCCGCGCGCATGGTGGCCGTGGTGCTGGACTACCTGCGCGACGTGGCGCACTACTGCAACCGCGCGGTGCACCTGAGCTTCGCGCAGCTGCGGCAGATGCTGGCCTCGCTCCCCTTCGCCGTGGGGCAGATGCAGAGCGTGGCCAAGGCGCGGCTCGCGCTGTCGTGGCCCCTGTCCGCCGCCTTCGTGCAGAACGTGACTGAGTTCATCAGCGACGAGGACATCCGCGACGCGTCCGTGGGGGAGCTGGCCGCCTTCCTGCAGTCGTGGCAGGTTGCGTCGGGCGGCGGCGCCAGCAACATCTGCGCCAACCTGTTCGAGTTCTTCCGCGAGGCGCTGGGCCAGTTCAAGGCCTACCTGACTAAGCGCTGGCTGCAGAGCGGCCGCATCAGCTTCCCGTGCGAGTTCGGCAAGAAGTCGGACTCGCTCTTCCTCTGCATGGAGTGCCATCGCGAGCACATGTGAGAGAGAGAGAGAGAGAGAGAGAGAGAGCAACATTATATAAGCGGCGACTCCCCCTGCAGGGTCGACGGAAAGCTGCGGGGCAGGGACAAAGACACACAAGACAAGAAGACACACAGAGGAGCGAGGGGAGCAGACGATAGACCGTAAAGAGGCCAAGCAGTGCGCTGTCTCGCGCGGCTGAGTTCCTTCCTTCCTCTCAAGACCCACCCGGTGGACTATACAGGGCTGGAGTATCCAACAGAATCATGTACAGAACGAACTCAAGAGAGAAACAGAAGAGCGCGCTGATGGAGTGGAGTGCGGTGTAGTTAACGAACGGGGAGGAGCTGTAGGAGCTTGGGCTAGGTAGGGAGTGTCCTGGACTTGGGACACCTTTTGGTAATATCATAACATAATTTATTCAACACTCAAGAGCTCGAGCTGCAGCTGCAGGTGCTTCGAAGGTGAGATGTCGCGGCGCGCGGCTCGGATCAAGGCCATGGCCAGCTCCAGCGGCAGCCGGTACCGAGTCATGAGCAGCGCGGCGCACAGCGCGATGGACGCGGAGAGGCCGCTAGCGCAGTACAGCAGCACGCCGCCGTCCCCCGGTCTGCGCGGGCCGTTGGCTCGAGAGTTGGAGCCCATGAAGCTGCTGAGTGTGGACGCGATACTCGCCATCGCCTTGCAGGACGGGGCCGACAGCGTCTTGAGTTGCTCCAGGCCGTCGCTGCTGGCCAGAGCGTCCTCGAACTGCTGTCGCGGCAGGTCGAAGAGCTCCACGACGTGGCCGCCGTCTTCGTTGGGGGTCATCCGCGTCTCCTGCTGCGTCGTGGTGCAGTACACGAGGTGTCGGATGTCCCTCTCGTCCAGCAGCTCCGAGAACTTGAGCGTGTCCGTGGACCCGATCCAGATTCCGGGCGCCACGAGCTGCAGATCGTTCAAGATGCCGACGCGCGCGTCCTGCGGCGCAACGCGCGCCCAGTTCTCGTCGCTCACGTCCTGCTGCTCTTCAGACCCGACGCAGTCCTGCCACGCCAAGCGGAGACTTGCACGCGCGCGGGCCGTGACGTCGTCGAGCGTGACGCCGTTGACAACCAGTTGGTGGAAACCCTCCAGCTCCTCGCGGAAGATCCGGCGCCTCCAGCCCACGACGTCGTCCTCGTCCTCATCGTCTTCGCCTTCTGCCGGCAGCATCAGCGCCAGCTCGCAGTACGCCATGCAGAAGCGCAGGTTGAGCATCCGCGCGTCCGCCGCCGCCTCATCGTCCAGCGTCCGCTCCATGGCGCCGCAATCTTTGGCCGTGACCGCTGGCTTACGGGCCCATGCCAATCATTCATGTGCTTCAACTTCAAGAGTATCCGCGATTCGTTTGCGCTATTGCAGATACTGCGGGATGGTCGTGCCGGTGCTGATGACATACGCTCGGTACTCGCGGCCGATGTAGGACTGCGGAATGCCCGCCACTTGAAGGTCAAGCGGCCCCGGTGCAGACGGCGGCGCCGCGCTGCTGCGCGAGCTCGCGGACGGGATCCGGCTGCCGGCCACGCTGCTGTTTGCGTGCGCGTGAGTCAGGTGGGACCCGCGCAGCGCCTGGAGCGCGGGCTTGGCCACGGACAGCAAATTGCTCTCGTTGGTGCAAGGACTCAGCGCGGCGGGCGGCAGCGGCGGCTTGTGCTGGCGCTGCAGAGGCGGCGTGCCCGCGCCGTGACAATGCGGTTCGACCTCTGCGTCGGTAGCGGGGACTGCAGACGCTGGGAGCTTGTCGACGATGGTGTGCTGCTCCAGTTGGTGCAGATTCCACCATTGAGACTGAGGGACGTACCAAGCTCCGTAGTGAGCTTTGGAGGGCGAAGCAGGAGGTGCTGTGTTGCTACCGGTACTCGATGATGCAGCTACGGGCACGCGCAAGTTGTGTCGTCGTCGACGTCTTGGAGACAACTTGGAGGGGACGGGCTTGGTGCTGGAGGTTGCCGCTGGATCAGTTGAGGTCGACAGGTTGGTGCGGCTGCGGTGGTGGTTGTCGCCTACGCTGGACGACGCCAGGAGCTGGCGCGCGGTGTGTGAGCGTCGACCCAGCACAATGTGAGCAGACCTCATGCGTCGAGGAGGGGCCGGAGCCATTGTCAGTAGACGCTCCGGAACGTCCGCAGCGGACCTGGCGCCGGTTGTCTGCTGCCAGAAGATGCGCGGGTCGTCGTCCTCATGGTTGAACTGCTGGACTTTGCGTCGCTGACGCCGCTTCTTGTCCAGCGCTGCATCGCCGCCCGAGCTCTCGTCGTCGTCGTCGTCGTCGTCGTCATCGGCATCATCGGGATACCCGTCGTGGTCGCCTAGCGACCACAGCGCGCTGAACTTGCGCTGCTTGGCGTGTATTCGATTGCATGGCGAGTTGGACTCGCTCTTGAGCGCGGTCTCGAGGATTGAAGGTTTGTGTGCTCGGGCGCGTTGCGGGTTTCGAGGGGAGGAGGCTTTGTCGTCGTTGGGCTGTCCCAGTCGTGAATACGTCGGCTCAACTGCTAGATACTCCATGTCGGCCAGGATCCGATCGAGCATTGCTTGTCGTTGGGTCTCCCCCATGAGATCGTTCAAGGTTCGGCTCGCACACGGACTCCCGGGGATGTTCCTCTGTTGCGCTGATGACGGTGTAGCAGTCGCGCTGGTCGAGTCCTCTGCTTCTACTGCATCTTGTACTTCGAACATGTGAATCAAGCGAGAAGGAGAGTCACGCGTCGGCGCTGGATCGAGGAGCTTCCTGGGTGAACGGGCTGAGTGAGTCTGCGGACTTATTGGATCGACGAGCAGTGTCTTTCGTTGAGGAGATCCGAATTGCGGAGGCTTGGGGTTCTTGTGCTGTAGGAAGCGCCATTGCACTTCGAGACAGTTGGCGGTCGGTGGTGGAATGTCCCGACTTCTGCGAGTCAATGGGCTTTCGCGGTGTCGGGGCGACAAAGCGTCCGAGTTCATGGAGCCTTGTTACTCCGCCTGATGACAAGTGCAGCAAATGGAGGACAAGGAGCTCACGTATTTTTCCCCCTAAAATTAGCGGGTTTGTTGAGGAAGGTGACGGTGTTTATAGCTTATTGTTCGACTACTCCATTCCTGTAACTTGTCAACTCGACGCGTAAGCGATGGAGGCGCTGCTACATGATGACCTTCTCGGGTCTGATGACGACAATCCCGCTCTGAGCAGCGGCGAATTCAACTTTGAAGCGCACAATTTCACTCAAGAAGATGCTGAGCTAGCGGGTCTTGGCACGAATCATGATGATGAAGTCTTTGCACACGCCATTCCAAGTACGGCTCCTCTTATTGAGCTTCCTGCGCGCAAAGTGCACTCCGCAGCGCCAAGTTCGAGTGGATTTAACGGCGAGAGTATCTATGAAGACATCCCACGGCCGTATACGTCTGCTGGTCTCGACTCGTCCCCACCCAGCAGACGGCAACGCAAGAAGAAGTCCTCCGCTCTGCCTAAGAAGTCTGCGCGTAGCAACGATCCTCTACCACGTGAAGTCCGGCCGCGTTCAGCTGATGTGAACGAGTGGGGGGACTTTGACACGGATCGGCTACTGCGAGACGAGTCGGCTTTAGCACTAGACGATCGCTCAAACCAACACTCGTTGGATCCTTTAGACGAACAGCGGTCCAAGTCCAGAAGAAGTCGTCGCTCCACTCCTGCGATGGCATCTTCATCTCCTCGACCGAATCCATGGGATGGCTACCTGTACCTCAATAACGAGGGCAAGGAGGCTTCCAAGCCGGTCATGCAAGTGCTGCGTCAGAAACCAATCGAGATATTGAACCTCGACCTCGTGGCGCAAGCAAACCACTCAACGGCCAGGACAACCTCGACGCCGAAGCCGTTGCTTGGCCGGGCTACGTTAGAGCGGTTGATGTCCACTCGATCGCGGCCGACGACAAGTTACGCCTCCCGACCGGCGACACCCACGCCGCTGTTTGGTACCGAGATCCTGGACACGCCGAAGAACCGAGCGACCATCTTTGGACGGTTAGCTGCGCTTTGGTCGCTCATTGCGCATCGATCGTCGACTTCACCGGGCGATCAGCGCTTAGATTCTCCCGATACTGCGACTACCAGGTCTCCCTTTGAGTGCAGCATGGCTACGGTGAAGCTCTGCAAGACGGTCGGGATATCGTTGACCCCTTCGGCAGCCACCCACCTGTCGTTCTGGTACACCAGCGAGCACGGCGTCGACTTTGAGTCGTTCTGTGACGTTGTGGTCCAGGGCGCCATTCAGCCCGCTCTCCACCACTTCAACCTCGACAACTCGGTTGATGAATACGTGGCAGCACTCGACACCGTCATCCAAAGCCTCATGACGACGGAACCCGCTCGACGTCGCAAGAAGAAAGCAGCAGCATCAGAGTGTCCTCGGAGGCTGAAGGAGCTCAATGAGATCCAGCCAGTCTTCATGGGCTGGAGGGCAGGGATCACGCCTCGACTCGTGCAGCAGTCAGAGGATCCTGGCCCAACAACGCCGACTAGAGCTCTGATCACAGCCGAGAAGGTACGAAAGGCGTTGGAGGCTTCGGCGAGTCAGCACATGCTCGCGCGCCAACTCCCGTCAGAAGAAGCTCGTGTCACACACGTTGAGAATATCCGCCGCAAGGTCCAGCTCCACAAGTCGTGGAAGTTCATCAGCGACGGAAAGACCGTCGACGGAGGGTCCAGCCCCAGCGCTTTAGTGTCTCGTGGCAGTACATCGTCCTCCAGTCAGGACGAGTGGAGTAAATTCGCGGATCTCTCGGAGATGTTGGAGCGGGCACGCTCCGTTCTACCGACTAGCGCAGGCACTGCGTCTATCGTCGGTGTACAAGGAGACCACCCGGAGATTCAGGTAGAACATTCTACCCCTGAGGCAGAGCCCGAGAAAGATGCGACTCAGGAGAATGACGAGGTTCTCGTTTGCTGCTCGTGCTCCGTTCGAGGCGCTGTGCTGTGGTGCTCGTCATGCTTCACCGTCAACTGTCAGAAGTGTTGGCAAGAAACTCACGCGTGCACTGTTGACATGTCCATGGTATCGTCCGAGCCAGCCTCGACCAAGACGCCGCTGCTTGGGCCAACCGCGCTTGCGTTGAAGAAGAAACGATGCGGTAGCGCTACGTTGCGACCTCCCGTGGCCATGATCTATCTGCCAACGAAGGCGATAGTACCGGGGACAATTGCAAAGGGAAACTCAATCGTTCGACATCGACGGAAGAGCAGTCCCAACCAAGTCTCAACCTCCAATGCGTTGAAGGACGAGGTCCCGGCAGTCATCGCCAACGCCATTCTACCATCGCTACACAAGAATCGGGTGGGCGGGAAGCTACAACGGCAGCACGAGCGCCTGCAGGTTGAAAGCGCAACGCCGACGACGGATTCAACTGCAGACTTGGTGAAGTCGCTCATGCTGCGGATGTCGCCGTCCACGCCGACGACTGGAAGTCACTCGACCACTTCAACGGAGTCAGCGATGCGAGTGCACAAACATCACGCCTCAAGTCGCCCCAAACTTCCCCTAGTTCCGGTTTCTCTCGACGCGGAGTTGCTGCTGTCACATGAACCTGATCGACGGTGGTAAGCAGCGTACAACGATCAAATCTAATAGAATATATTACCCCTGGATGCCTCTCTACTGCAGGTCCTGGCCGTGGATCCAGAATGTGAGGTAGAACAAGTCTTTACCTTCAGGGACTGCTGTGATCTCGTTGAGAACTGTTTGGCTCCGGAAGACAACGAGGCGGTCAGGTTCTGGGACGATCTTCCGCACGGGAGCGCTCTCAGCTAGACTTGTCCGCAGGTTCAGTGTAGTTTGTTGGTGCTCTGCGTCCTGCGACTCGATGGCATTGACAAAGTAGACGCACGTCAACTTGAAGCCGTTGTCCTTGTCACCAGAGCCACAATCCAGCCGCAGAGGCTGGTGGTGTCCTCCTGGAAGCTGCTGGACCGCAGTACAATGCACGAACTGCGCGCACAGCTTGGCCTTCTCCGGTCGCTTCTTGTTGATCTCGTAGGGCAGCGCGTGCAGCTTCTCGATCAACTCGGCCAGCGCCGGATACTCCGCCGTGCAGTCTTTATGCTCGACAAAGCGGAGTTTCGCTCCCGGCACGGCCTCAGTCTGGTTCCCTGCATTTTGTCGACTCAATATGTGCTTGGCGTCGACATTCGGTGCTGTGGTCATGAGGTGGCCGTTCTTCGCCATCCGGAACACGTCGTTGAGCAGCAACTGGGTCCACTCGTCGCCCATGAACTCGTCCAAGACTGCCGCACCACGCACACCATCGCTCTGCTCCACCAAAAGTTCGTCCAAGAACTCGTCATCTAGCTGATCCCACGTGGCGTAGTCCGAGTTGGGGTCGGCCAGCAGCCGCGCATCGTTGGCCAGCTTGACGTGTTTCTGGTAGTTGACTCGGTGCACCATGGCCAGCACCTCCCGGCCAAAAGCCTCCTGCAGCACTTGGGGCATGAGCATCTGCTCCGTGGTCGGGTCCATGACGTCGCCCTGCTCCGCGCCTCTCTTCTTCACGTTGGCCAGCACGCTGGCCACCTTGGCCTGCACCTTGGGCATCACGGCCAGCAGCTCCTGCTCGTACCAGGGGTCCTCCAGCAGCCTCTGCAGGTTCTTGGGCGCGTGGGCCAGCTGCTCCTTGGGGATGCCCGGGTAGATGAGTCTCTGGAACTCGTCCTCCTTCAGCAGCTTAGCGAAGACGCCGTCGTCCAGCACGACGCTCTGGCCGTGGCTGTTAACTCCGCGTCGATTGCATCCGTCCAGCAGCTTCTTGAGCATCAGCTTCCAGGATCTTTGGGCGTCGTCCACGCCCTCCTTCTCCCGGTAGATCGAGGTCTTCGTTCTACCCTTCAGGAACCCCTTTTTGACTGCAGCGCGGCCTCTAATAGCGCGCAGCCTGGCGGCCGCCTTCCTGGCCTCGGGCGACGCCTCGTCCGGATCCAGCGCCAGCACCTGCTCGTAGGCGGCGAGGGCCTCGTCCCAGCGCTTCAGCGACTCGCAGGCCGCGGCCTTGCGGAGGTGCGCCTTGGGCCAGGCGGGGGCCAATTGGAGGGCGCTCTCCGCGTCCTGTAGAGCGGCCGAGAAGTCCCCGAGCTGGTGGTGGGTCGCCGATCTGTTGCCGTAGAGCAGGTGGTTGGTGTCTTGGAGGGCCAGAGCCTGCGTGTAGAGCGCCTTGGCCTCGTGGAACTGGCGCAGCTTGAACGCAGCGTTGCCCTTTTGACGTAGAGCTTCGGCTTGGGCAGAGGAGGAGGACGTGGAGGTGGAGGCGTCGAAGGAGCCGTCCGCGCCGAGCTCGACCACGAGATCCGACATGGTCGTGGCTAATTGAGTATCTTTTAATTGTATGCGTCTTAGGATATATGAGGGACGGTCATTTGCCAGCTGGTCAAGTTGAAGTGGACAGGATGGCTACACTTTGTGTGGGGCTGTGAAGCTTTGCTTTGGGCTGCAGCTATCTGCCCACACACGCGAACACAAGCTTGCTGACGCGGGCGAGCAGCTTGACTTTTCTTGTGGTGCCAGCAGCGCAGCGTGGTCAATGATGTTGACCATGCGCTCGGCGGGTACGAGCTCTGCGGTCGAGGTTCCACGTCCGACCCGCAAGCGTTTGAACCATACAAATAGCTATATATTAACCGACCGACCAACTCGAACGACCGGCGCTCTACATGTAACCAAGTCACAGCTGAATCAAGTGAGTCGTGAGTCGTGATCCGGGCAGACGCAGTGTCATAATATTGCCCCCACTTGACTTTGCTAGTTGCGCGGAGCCGGGCTGGCTTCCTCTGGCCATGCAACGTGCACGCGCCGCCAGCCACTCGAGCGCTGCTGAGTTGTCTGGACGCTCGCGACTCCAGCGTTCGACAAGCTAGCCATGGATGCATCATAATTGCCTGGCAACAACAACCGACGAAAGTTATGAGTGGAGACTCGAGGGCCGACCACGCCTAAGAACTCCAACGACAGCAGCGAATCTATGTGCAACCCAATAGCGACCGCATCCGTTTTAGGAAGAACATGCAGGACTATGGTACTGTGCGCCGGGCAGCTTCTCTCTCTACGCGATCGTGATGGTGCCGCTGCTGAGGTCGATCCGACATCCGTCCGTGAGCTGCACGACGTTCGCGAGCGAGCCGAGTACTCGCCGCAGCGTGTCCATCAGCTGCACGCTCACCATGAGGCTGCTCACGTAGCCCGTGCGGTCCACCACGAAGGTGTAGGTGGCCGCGACGGCGGTGGTGCCCGTCACGAGCGGCAGCACGAGCTCCGGATCCACTTGGCCCGTCTTGAGACTCGGGAAGAGCATGCCGATGGTCTGGCGATGGAAGCGCAGGTAGATCATCGCCTCGACCTCCACCATGACCGAGTGGCCGACGTCCTGCGCCTTCCAGACCTGCGGCTCGAGGATGTAGAGCGCAAAGTGCTGGTCGCAGAGCCGCCACTGCTGCACGAAGGCGTCGGCCCCGCGCAGGTCCACGCCCTCCACGTCCGTGGCCAGCACGGAGCGCAGGAAGCGCTCTTGCAGCGCGGCCAGCGACAGTGAGTAGCCGTTCTGGTACACGTGGAAGAACTGCATGACGACGCGCTTGGCGTGGTCCTGCAGCGACCCGACGGGGCACGGTTGCTGCTGCTGGCGGCGCTGCGCCTCGACGTTGGCCGCCGCCACCTTGCGGCGATGCAGGTCGCGGTACAGCCGCGCGATCTTGCTCTGCAGCGCCTGCACGTCGCGCTCGAGCGCGTGCAGCTTCTGCTCGCGCTTGGCGCGGTGCTTGCGCTGGTACAGTCGGTCCTGCAGCCGCTTCTTCAGTGCGCGCACGGCCCGCTTCTCGGCCACGTTGGTGGTGGCCTGCACTTGGGCGTTGGCTCTCGCCAGCGCGAACTGCAGCTCCTGGAAGCAGCAGTCGGCGGGTGCCACGAGTGCCATGTCGGACTTTTGAGTTTGGGTTCCGTTTCTTGACTGGAGAGTGGCGCGTTGCAGCGTTTTCGAGAATGAGAATCTCGCGGATGAGGTCGGTTGAGTGGATATACTGTAAATGACGAAAAACGGACTGCGTTAGCTAGCTCGACGCCTTCTCCTCAAGCTGGGACCACTACTACTATTGCTGCTGCTAGTGTTCTGCCGTGAAAGCCCCCGTTCCCACGCTGGGTGGCGCCGCCAGCCTGCCAATTTGGTGTCACCGGCCTCGGATAGTCGAGCGTAAGTTATCGTGTTTCTGCGGCGCGCTGGGGCGAGCTCGACAGCAACGAAGACTTGTAATGGAATCGCTTGAGGCTGTCAGTGTCGATACTGTAGCATTGAGATTGGGGCGGTTTAGCTGGGTAGCGCCACTAATGATGCATGTACAGAGCGCAGCTCGGCACATGAAGCGGAAGGCATGACGGTAGTTTACGGCCAGCGCTGCAGTTTTGGCCAGCAAGTGGTCCCACCTTGAAGTTGTAACGCTGGTTACTCGTGACGAACGAAGCGAAGGGGTGTCCGGAAAAAGTGGGCAGAGGTTGAGGCAGGGCGTGTCGGCGGGGACGAGGCTCCGCAGTGTGAGCACCACACGGTAAGGTTGCCTTCTAGGTGATCCCTTTAACATGGGATCACTTCCAAGAGAGCTAGCTCTGGCTATGCAATGCTAACGATCGCGCTTCGTGAGGTCCAGCTGCTGGGTCCCAGCTCTTTCCTGGCTCGGGATGACTCACTTTCTGCTTCGATAAGACCGTTAAGACCCAGGGCAACTCGCCGCCGTGGCGTGGTAGCGTTTGCTGGCCCGGGACCGGGCGAGAATCTCATCTCGAGGCCCCCGCGTAGTAGAATCGAGAGCTGCTCCTCGAGCGCAGCGTTTGTTACTACGCTGACAGCTCCCGCATCTTACTACGGCCCGTCCCCACTGCCAAGCACGAACCGACAAGAAAATTGTGGGAAGCTGCGCCATTTTTTCAGCGCTGAGCGGGGGATCTTGCAGGCTCGGGTACCATTGAACGGCAAGAGGGGGAGGCTGCGTCACTCACGGCTCGCGGGAGAAGGTGCTGATAGGGTACTACTCGCAAGGACCGTAGAAAGAAACGAGTTTCTTACTACGCAGCAAGGCGTATAATGCTACCAACGGAGGCGAGATCTGATGCTATGGAAGCATGCGCTGCTGCCGCAGATGACCCCCACGTAGCTGGCATTGCCAGGTCGAGAAGCTGCGCGATATCCGACTCACCTGCCCGATGCAAGCCTTTAGTACCCGTCGACAAGACGCCACGTCTTGGAATGAGCGCTGCTGCAGCTTCGGTGACTTCGCTCGAGATATCACGCCATTGCGCTGGTCCGACCGCAAACACGTTGGTCATAGTTCGTGATATAGTAACAGTAAAACATAGACCCCCCCCTCCAACATGCTTTCAGTCTGAAAACGCTATAGGCATTTACCAAGGGCGATACTTCCCGTGGGTTCTTTTGTAGTCCGGTGTGCATGTACCGCAAGGTCAAAATAACCACGAGTCTTTGCCACTGGCTTTGCAAACGATGTTTTTTTCAATTGAGTATCATTGTTGTCACTTAGCTATCCGCTAACGACTACTAAAGACCAGCCCCGCAGATGCCAAACCTCGTCATCTGAAGGGAGGGACCGATGTTTGGGAGCAGTGTGAGGGATAATTTGCTAGGCGTTCGTGTATTTGAGTTTACGAGTAGTGGTTTGTCGATTATTCTTAGCGCATCGACGACCAATCATGGTGCTTTGTACATCGGACTCAATTAGGCGAACATAAGTAGTTCTAAGCAACTTCCTCTCGGAACGTTTTCTGTTTCGCCGTAATTTTGCAGAACATGACGCACAAACCTTGGTCTGTCAGCCAACTACCTCACATCCATTTTTCGTTGCTCAAACATGAGCTTATTGCGTGAAACGACGATTCCGCTGTTTTCATAGTACTTATTTTGAAGTGTAAGCAACAGTGTCACCACCTCCGATCCGCAAAGGATAATCAAAACACGCCTGCTCGTAAACTCTAGGTACAATATTGTGCGCATCAACAAAATTCGTCGCTCTATTCACCTTTTCAAAGCATCAATCCAGTCGCTACACCTGTTCAATCCAACACAGCAAAGCACTTTCGCTAGGTATCAACCACTCCGGCCTCGTAGTGTCAGTACCGCGGCAACGGTCAGGATCCGTCAAGAAGCTGGTGAATGACCCTGAAATCGCAAAAATGACGAAGACGCTGGAGGAGCACCCCGTTCGATTTACCCAAAAGGACATTAAAACCATGGAAGCTGCTGTGGCCAAGGACCCGAAGAAATCGATTTGGCTCGTGAGCTTTGGCTTACCGCGAAGGGAGTTGGATTTGGGATTGGCTTCCTCGTCACGCTTGGAGTTCTCCTCGCAGCCGTCGCGTATCCCTTCCTTAGATTCGTTTGACTTGAGGAGGAGGAGCAAAAGAAGGTAGATAGGTTGTTAGTCTACATCATTGAGCCTCGTTGTGAAATGAAGCTGCTCAGTTCCCACTCATACTACGTATATTCATCGTTAAGATCGAAAATGAACTTCCAGCAACAAATATTGTAAAATTTTCAGCCTACAACTTCGCCAAAACACTACAACATTTGGTTCGACAGGGTGAAGCTTCACGTAGCGAGCAAACCCGCTCGTCACTTGGGCTTTCGTAGACCGTGTTAAATGTATGACATCTAGACTTCACAGTTCAAACCT
Source organism: Phytophthora sojae (assembly GCF_000149755.1). NCBI lineage: Eukaryota > Oomycota > Peronosporomycetes > Peronosporales > Peronosporaceae > Phytophthora > Phytophthora sojae. The sequence goes on from NW_009258115.1 coordinate 8,836,452, forward strand.
TGAAACTCAAAAGCACCGATAAGACCGATTCGACATGAGGGCAACCCGCCGCCGTGGCGTTGTAGCGTTTGCTGGGTCTGAGATCGGGCGGTGATCTCATCACGAGTCAGCGTAGTAAAATCGAGAGCTGCACCTCAAAGTGCAACGCTTCTTATTACGCCGACGCATTTTACTACGGTCCGTCTCTTGCAGAATTGGCAAAGAAAAAGTGGGAAGCTGCGCTATTTTCTCGGCATTGAAGCGGGCTTCTTACTACGTGGCAGGGTCTTTGAGCGGGGCCGAGATGAACCACTCGCAAGCATCGTAGAAAGAAGCGCGTTTGTTACTACGGACGGAGGCGGTATTTGCTGCTACGGAGACAGTCCTTGCAGCTTGGAGTTTGAACGCCGGATGAAGCCGTTAAGGACCCGAAGCTCAGCAAGACCGACCCTGAATCCGGATGAATGGGCCTGAAATCTCCAAAGCCTCGAAAATGCTGGAAGAGAACCATGATCGCTTTACCCAAACCGACATCAAAACCATGGAGGCTAAGGTGGCCAAGGATCCCAAAAGGTCGACTTGGCTCAAAGGATTTCGCGGGCTGTGGCAAACAGCTGAGGGGGCTGTTGGTTATAAGCCCCTCCTCTTGCTTGCAGTTCTCCTCGCAGCAGTCGCCTATCCTTACATCATTTTCAATTGGAACTGAGGGAGGAAGGGCGACAGATTCGCTAGTGTACTGTAAGAACTGCAGTGAAATAGGTCTTACAAAAATTCTAACACTAAAGTTCTAACACAAATAACAGCGTTCTTTGGTCTGATTGGCTGATCGAAATATCCGATCAGATAACAAACAACAAAATTTTATACTCTACAACTTCATATCCACTTTACATTATGCTATCCGGTAGTATTAGTAAATTGAACTCCATCGATCATGGCGACGCCAGCGTGCACAAGCTGCTGGGCAACTCAGGAACTTGGCTTTCAGTGGCGACGTACACAGCTCAGCGTGGACACACCGAAGTTCTGCTGGTCACGTACAGCGACTTGCCAACAACGAAGAAGGAGCCGCCTTAGCTTTCGGCATTTTTGGTGGCAGGCACTTCTTGAGCGAACCGGTGGGAGAACCGGTGACAGAAGGCATGGCCCCGGCTAAGTCACACCAGGCGCAAGCCAATTTGGCAATTTGGTTCAGACTTGGCACAGGGACGCCCTACAAAGTACGAAAAACGTGTCCTTTTTCGTATCACATACCCTGCATGGAGGTGCGGTACTGGTGCGGTATGCTCGGTACGGTGCGCACCGAAATCTAAAACACTCTAAATAGGTCACAAAATCTAAAACACTCTAAATCACTATTACCAAAATTGAACTCTATTGTATCATGATGGCGACGCCAGCTCCGCAGGCGCTGCAGGCGCGCGTGCACAAGCTGCTGGGCTCCCGCGCAGAGCTGGAGGCCACCAAGGCGCTGCTGCGTACGCTGGTGACGGACAAGGCGGCTTCAGGCGCGCCCCTCGTCCAGTTGGAGGCTACCACGCGCACGCCGACGCTCGCCACGCTGCGACGCAATCTGCGTTCTAGTTTAGAACAGCAGCAGCTGGCGCTGGCACAGCGGGCTCTGGACGGTTTGGAACGCACTCTGGAACAGGTTTCAAATCTGGCGGCGCAGGTGGACGCTCTGGACGACAAATGCGACCAAGTGCATAAATTTCTAGAAACGACCAAAAGAGAGACGCAGCAGGTTCAGACGGAGGCAGCGGCGCTGGCGGCCAAGAGGTTGGTGATCTGAGTGTGATCTATTTCTGATGCGGTCTAAATTTAGAAGATACTGACGTTGAAGTTTCATGTTGGACGGTCCGACATGATGCAGGGACAAGGTACAGGAGGACTGGAAGGAGGCCAAGGCGTTCCTGGACCGGTACCAGTTGACGGAGGACGAAGTGCGCGCGCTGTATGCGGAGAATTTGGGGGACGAAGACATGGACGCGTTCTTCAGCACGCTGGAGAGGGTCCAGCAGGTCAAAGCCGACTGCAAGGAGCTCGTGGCGGCCGGGGAGGTCAACTGCGCATTGGAGCTGCTGGATGCCGTGGGCAAGTACCAGGAAGCAGGGTTTGAGAGGCTGTACCAGTGGACTGCCAGGAAGTGCGCGGAGGTGGATGGAGAGCCCAGCAACATGCTGCACCGCGCTATCGCCCTGCTGAGCGATCGTGCGGAGTTTTACAAGTACGGGTGGAGTTGTGAGGATGTTGTGGTTGAGTGGAAGTCTAATTTTCTTGTTGTTGCTGTGTGTACAGCTACTGCAAGGAGTGCTTGACGACGTCGCGGCGCTCGCTCATTGTGCGCCGCTTCATCATGGCGTTGACGGTGGGAGGGCCCAACGGCATCCCCAGACCCATCGAGATGCACGCACACGACCCTGTGCGCTACTGCGGTGATATGCTGGCGTGGATCCACCAGGCTATTGCGACGGAGAGCGAGTTTTTCCGCGTGCTTTTCGATGGCGACGTCGAGTTCAGTCCATCGGCTGCAACGGAGACTTCACCTTCCAGTGAAATGCCAGAAGAAGGAGTTATTGCCGATGTCCCAGCAGTGGAAGCCTCGCTTTCTGCTTTGAATTTGCAGGGTGGGTCTGACGCTAACGCCGGGGAAGTTTGCACTTCCATGGTTGGACGTGCGTTCGACGGCGTATCGAGGCCGCTCCGGGTTCGAGTCGAGCAGACGCTCAGCTCTCCGCACGGCATCGTCATCGCCTACAAGTTGGTGCATCTGCTAGCCTTCTACCACCACAAGTTCGACCAGCTTGTGCCCCACGCTGACGTCGCGCGCGCGCTTCGCCACTGCCGTGAAGCTGCAAACGAAGCGTTCCGCCGCCAGTTCCAGCAGCTCGTGGACGCCGTAGCAGCTTCCGCCCAAGATTACGCTGCGAGTCTCGCCGCCACGCACATCACTCTCGATATTTCACACCGCCTTGTGGCTCTCCTCGAAGTGTTCCAGACCTCGCTGATCCCCGAGCAAGAGAAGGAGGCGGATCTCGCCCCACTGCTCGATGGAGTTCTGCCCGCGGTCGAGCTCATGTGCCAGCACAGCGTGAATGGCCTGGACCCCGTGGACGCGCTTGTCTTCCGCGTCAACAACTTCAGCTGCCTGCAGACCCCGCTCGCTCGGTTCCCCGAAGTGGCCAAGTGGTACGCGGAAATGGGTCGCGACTTGGACCGTTGGCTGCGCGACCTGAGCGAGCTGCAGGCCACGCGCGTGCTGGATCGATGCCGCGTGTCCGCGCTGCTGCAGTGCATCCAGCAGTTCCAGCAGAGTCATGCGATGGAGCCCGGCACCTCACCCGCCGACACGCCAGGTCTCGACGGAGAGACGATCACGCGGGTCATGGGCGACTTCTGCGCAGCGCTGATGACGCTCATGTTCCCGCAGCTGGACAGCCTCGCGCAGCCCGCGCTCGCTGACAAGGCGCGCGCGCTCACAGCGGCGACACTTGCTGGGACGTACGCGTTCATCTACGAGTTCGTGTTCGACGCGCGGAACGGCTACATCCCTGGCAGCGAGCCCATGTCGTCGTCCTCCTCCTGGTCGTCAGCTGAACGTAGCCGACGTGTAGTGCTGCAGCACACGCCCGAAGAGATCCGCACTGTACTCGAACTCGACGGCGACAACAAGTAGAGAAGATGCACTGAGGTAGGGCGCACGTGGAGCTCGCAACTGAAGTGGAACTTGTTTAATGTATCTGCCATGTCAAGACAAGTGTCACGTTGAAGCAAATGTAGCCATGTCTCGTCACACGTCGAATAGTCGCGGATCTTTGGAGAGAAGTCTCCGCTCAACCGAGCACTTCATGGTCATGGCTGTTTTATCGGTGGCAAAGGTGAAGGAGGCGACGGCGCGCGCGTTCGACGAGCTGCAGCTGCCAGTGGGGGCGTCGGAGGAGCAGGTCGTGTCGCGCTTTCGAGTTATCTGCCTGAACCGAGTGCTCTGCTCTCCGGCGGAGTCCAGCGACTCAACGGTTGCCATCGATCCGGCGAACCCCAAGGCCAATGCTGCAGCCGACGACAGAGACGAGCGCTTCCAGCGCCAAGCAGTGGCGTATCGGTTCCTGTGCTCGTTGCCGCTGCTGCCGGGTGTTGAGTATCGAGCTGAGCACTTGCTGCCGACATTGCGTTCACTGGACCCTCAAGGCCACAGCAACGAGGCGAATGAACGCGCGAGCGCCATGCTGGACGTGAGCATTGCGTCCATGGAGCGCGCGCAGCAAGCGGGTCGACTACCGTACACGAACTTCGTGCTGAGAGTGCACTACTGTCTCCGTCGCCACGTGGTTCGTCGCCGGTACAGTGAGTTCCTAGCGCTGCACTCTTTACTCGAGACCACACTACCGGTTCTACCACAATTACCCGAGCGCAACTGGGTGTACACTCTGAAGATGCCGCCGGCCGAGCGCGCGCGCAGACTGGCGAGCTACTTGCAGCGTATAACGACGCTGTTAGCTACGCGCGGAGTCTTCTCCCTCGAAGTCATGGCGTTTCTCGAGATTGACGTGGCGCGCGTCCGCGCTGAAGAAGAGGCTCTAGCTGTGGACATCCTGGCGCGATCCAGCAGAAGCGGAGGTGACAACATCTTCTTCATTGTTCACTCTAGCTGGATCTTCTCCTGGAAGCGCTTTGTCATGACGCACACGCTACCGCCCGGACCAATCTCGAACCAAAACCTGCTGGAGATGGCAACACCTGAGTCAGTTTCTCGCCGCCCCAAGGAGGGATTGGTTGCCGCGCAGCATTATCGCTGTGTGAACGGGAGTACGTGGAGATTCTGGCACCTCATCTACGGCGGAGGACCTCCGATTCGCCGTCAAACGCCGTCCATCTACGGCCACCCCGCGTGTGATCTCACTACGTTAGCCGTTCTCGTTCAGCGTCTTGTACGCGGGTTTCTGGCCAGGAGAACGATGCACCGCGCCCGGATCCAACAGACGCTGGAAGACCCCGCGGCGTGCCAAACGGTAGCAGCCAAGGCAAGACATCGCACCCTGGAGGCTCGACTCGACATCGTGCGGCAGTACGTCGAGGTGCGCGAGTTCCAGACGCGTCACGTTGCCGCCCTCAAGATCCAGCGCGCGTTTCGAGTCTTCCTGCTGCGGTCCGAGCACGCGTTGCTGCTGGCTGAATCCGCCGTGCCTGACAGCGCTACCACGCAAGGACTGCAGCAGATCTGCGACGACCGACTAGCACTGGAGGAACTGGCCTTGGTGGAGGATCCTGCTCTGAGACTGGCACATTTTCTAGCGACGATGCTGGCCGGAGTGCCGCTGCGGAAGCTGCGCGCGAGGAAAAAAGTACCAGCCTGGCGACTCTTTCGCTTGGACCCGATCGCGTCGGAGTTGCGTTGGAGCTCGACGGATTCCACGAAGACCAACGCGATGCCCTTCGCTGACGTGGAGAAACTCACGACGGAGGCGCCTCTGGCTAAGAAGAAGCTGAGTTTTGTGCGGCGCATGAGTTTCTCGGTTGGGTCTGACGACGGAGCAGCGCTGCGAGAGATAGTATCCGACACCTCCCATGCCGTAGTCGCGACGTATCGAGAGGGAGGAGTCAAGCGGGAGCTGATGCTCATTTGCGAGGGGCCTGGAGAGATGGAGGTGCTGTACTTCGGACTGAGCGCTCTGGTCTCGGAGGCCTCGTCACGGACAGCGAACGGCGCGACGTTTGTCGATGGCCACGGAATTATTCGCAAGCGCGTGCCACACGCCAAGAAGCTCCTGCGAGACGCTCACGTGCTTCTGGAACAACACCGTGAAGAATCTCAAGAAAGCTAAAACCCAGAATTTGAGATGTATTGTTTGGTTGTTCCTTGGTGTGAAGATGCCTCCTTCACCTTGACACGCGATTCGTCTCCACCATGTGATTGGCATCGATGACGGGCTTCCGTTTGGGCTTGCCGTCTTCACCCAGTGCAGGCTGGTGGAGTCTCAGTCGACCGTTAACTACCAGGAGCGGGTTGGCACCGTCCAGTACCGTGGGGCTCACGGAGATGCCAGCCAGATACTGCTGTAGAATGGTCTGCAGCTCGCGGTTCTCGTTGGCAACGCGCTCCTTCTCGCGACGCAGCGCTAGTTCGTCCAGCAGCACCTTGTTGTGTCGCTTCCAGAAGAGGTCCAAGTACTCCCATTCGCTTACCGGGACGCCGTTGTGCAGGCCTTGGGGCTGGAAGTCGAGCATCTGCAGCGCTTCCTCCTCCTCTCGACCTTGCTCCGTGCGCATGGCGAGGCGTACGCTCTCCGTGAGCTCGTTCGCTTCGCGCTCGTCAGCTAACGTCGAGTGGTAGAACGGTAGAACGCGCTCCCGCTCCGTCTCAAGCTTGCGCACGAGCTCTCCAAGCTGCAAGATCCGCTCACTGAGCTGCAAGTGCGCGTCCAGCTTCTTGGTGGCCTCGCGGGCTCCTTGAGAGAGGTCAGCGAGTCGCCGTCGCTGGTCTTCACGCATGCGGTTCATCTTGGCCTTGAGCGTCTGGAAGTGGTGAGAGATTGCAGCTTTCTCCTCCTCTAGAGCCTTGTTACGCTCCGAGCACTCGCGCACGTTCTGCGCGATCTTGGTCCGCCAGAGCGCGAGACTCTGCTGCAGGCGCTCGATCTTGCGGATCTTGAGCTCAATGTCGCGCGACAAGTCTTGGTCTTTTGCAGTCAAGTACTTGAAGTCCTGTGTGCGTTGGTCCGTGTTCTGCAGGTAGTTTAAGTGCGCGGTCTCGAAGTGCTGCTCCAGCTCCTCGATGCTGCTGTCGAGCGTGATCCGCAGCACGTTGATGTCCTCGAGGTTTTTGTTGCGGATCTCCTCGCGCAGCTGCTCGTGCTCCTGCTTGGCGTCGGCCTCGCGCTCCTTCTCCTGCTGGTCCACGGCCTGCATGATGCGCTGGAGCTCGTTGCGCTCCATCGTGTGCTGCGTCACGAGCTTGTTCTTCTCCGTCTGGAACTCCTGCTCCAGCTCGCGCAGATCCGCCTCGAACTCCTTCTCCAGTCCAAGCAGACGCTCGTCCTGCAGATCGATGAGCTCGTCCACGTTGAGCAGGTGCGCGCGCAGCGCCATTTGGAACTGCTCCTCGGCCTCCTCCAAGTCGCGGTCGAGCATCTGGATGAGCGCGTCCTTGCGGTCCACGTCGCGCTCGTGGTTCTGAGACCGCACCTCCACCTCCTTGCGCAGCGCCTCGACCTTGACAAGCCGCATGATTTTGCGCCAGTGGTTCTGGATCTTGAGCTTGTTCATGCGCGAGATGCGCTCCTCCTTGGCCATGAACTCCTGCAGCAGCGCCTTCTTGGACACCGTGAGGCGCTTCATGTAGTCGTTCATCTCCATGCGTCGGATGGACTCCTGCAGCCTGCGCTCCTCCTCGGACGTCTCGCGGCCCGCGCCATCTTTCTTGCCCTTGCCGTCCTTGCTCCGGCCCTTGACGGCCTTGCCGAGCTGCGCGCCACCACGCAGCTTGAGACTTAAGTGAAAGATAGCTGGGAGATCATGCTCCCAAGACCGGGGGTTGTTGCGGAGGCTCTTCCTGCGAGGCATGGGCGCTGCTGTATCGAGCTCCTTGGGCACCTTTCTCGATGGATAGAGAGCTTGGGCGAGCCGTAAGTATACTTAGAGAGCGCGCAGGTCGTTGCGAGCGTCGAGTAACGGACAACTTCAACTTGACCAGCCAATCAACGTCGATTGGCACGAGAGCTGCATGGTTGTTGCTGCTGCAACCCGACATATCTTGCTCGAATGACCGTGGTTCGCCCTTGAGAAAAATGACTATTGAGCACTAAGCAGCGCGACGTCCTTGTGACGGGGGGATCCGCGAGGTGGAGCGCGAAAGCTTTGCTTCTGCTGCTCGAACCAGCTCCTCAGCTCGCAAGTACATGTAGTTGAAAGCAAGCGCGCGACTGGTTTCATGAACGCGTCAAATGGTTTGCCCGCATGCGTATGTGCCGCAATAGACTCGGCATCAGGCGCTCCACGTCTCAACCGAGCTCATATTTGTTTCAGGCTGTGGCCTTGCTAGTCGGTCGCCAGCCACGCGCGGAGTGTCTGGGTACGCAGCGTGAGTGCTTCCCGAAGACCCGACAGAACTGAGCGCAAATGAGCTCGATGCGCGAATCGAGTCGTTGCGTCATGTTCAAGGCAAAAATTAGCGTCCAACGCGAAAGCATTCAACGCGCGATGGTTTTGTTGCTTAGTTTTGTCATGTGGCCAGCTTCCTCCCAGCCAGACAGAAGCTGCAGGTAACGGCTTTGACTCAAGTGTGAGCGTCTCGTGGGCTCGTTCAGCGCTTTAACTGACAACGTGCAGCGTTCGCCAGGTCTCCGTCTCGGTCGTCAGCGCTGTGGTATCGCGCCTTGGACTCCCCGCTGCCCAAACAGATATGTACAGCTTCCGAGGGTGAGGGCGCCGCGGCTGCTTCTTCGGTCGAAAACGATGTAGTAATGCACGCAGCGCGCGGCCAAGACCCCCACGACAAGGGTAAATTACCCATGCTTAGTAGTAGCTCTCCATGCCGAGACTAAGATGGGCACGTAAAGTGCAAGCGCACATGTACCCAGGTCGCGATGACTTCACCAGCTTGTCCTTTGTGGGCCGCGTGCAGGCAGCAGCCCGGTCCTTCGAGCCGTGTGCAATGGCGATTCACTACACCGCAGCAAGCGCCTGAGCGCGGCCAGCCACACTTCAAATCCTAGATCCAAAGATCCTCGGATCTGTACCACCCAGCGCTGTGGGCGCACGAACGCAGTGAAAGCACTACGTTGTGGCTCGGTCCCGTCGGCCGCGACGAGAGGTACTGCTGCTGGTCCAGCGCTGTCGCCACCGCTGGGCTCGGGGGTCGCCTTTTATTTCTCGCCCGACCATGTCTGCAATCAGGTTGTCGGAGGGGGGTGAGTTATCCGACAGGAAGGAGCTGGACCCGACGGTTTTTTCCTCCGCTGCACGCATTTGTCACAACCACACTGCGGGACTGCCACGAACGCGCCCGCGTGGATGAGTGACTACGCCCAATCCCCACAGACCCGCGTAGGCATGGGACTCTGCCTGGCCTGCATCACGGCGGCACCAAGTCCCGCATGCTCGCGGCCCAATCCTCGATCGTTTCACGCCACGCGACAGGCGTCCAGTGCGCGTTCGGCATCTGCTCGTCCCGGTCGTCACGAATAGTAGGTACCGCAGATCCGTTTCGTTTTGTGCTCGTACTTCAACGTCGACGAGTGCTGCGCGGTACACCCGCTTGACCCGCTCGCTGGTGAGCGTTTGCCCTCGCTCAGCTCTCAGTCTGAAGCGGCTCGACCAAAGCGCCCAACGCCGCAGAAACACGAGACGCTGGACTACCGGCCGCGCTCAACGCCCGGGACAGGGGGTGATATCACTCGAGAGAGCTCGGCCCAGCCACCCGTCGCCGCGTCCGCAAAGACGCCCCATCATTCCAATTACGGTATCCGAAAAGCCAGAAGAACTCGCGGCACTGTGCGTTAGACCCCGTGAGACCCCTCAACGGCGGCGCGGCTCAAGCGCTCGAGCAGAGCTCTCATTCTCGAAAAAACCCGACAGCGTGAGAAACTCAATCAGTCCAACATGGCACTCGTGGCACCCGCCGACTGCTGCTTCCAGGAGCTGCAGTTCGCGCTGGCGAGAGCCAACGCCCAAGTGCAGGCCACCACCAACGTGGCCGAGAAGCGGGCCGTGCGCGCACTGAAGAAGCGGCTGCAGGACCGACTGTACCAGCGCAAGCACCGCGCCAAGCGCGAGCAGAAGCTGCACGCGCTCGAGCGCGACGTGCAGGCGCTGCAGAGCAAGATCGCGCGGCTGTACCGCGACCTGCATCGCCGCAAGGTGGCGGCGGCCAACGTCGAGGCGCAGCGCCGCCAGCAGCAGCAACCGTGCCCCGTCGGGTCGCTGCAGGACCACGCCAAGCGCGTCGTCATGCAGTTCTTCCACGTGTACCAGAACGGCTACTCACTGTCGCTGGCCGCGCTGCAAGAGCGCTTCCTGCGCTCCGTGCTGGCCACGGACGTGGAGGGCGTGGACCTGCGCGGGGCCGACGCCTTCGTGCAGCAGTGGCGGCTCTGCGACCAGCACTTTGCGCTCTACATCCTCGAGCCGCAGGTCTGGAAGGCGCAGGACGTCGGCCACTCGGTCATGGTGGAGGTCGAGGCGATGATCTACCTGCGCTTCCATCGCCAGACCATCGGCATGCTCTTCCCGAGTCTCAAGACGGGCCAAGTGGATCCGGAGCTCGTGCTGCCGCTCGTGACGGGCACCACCGCCGTCGCGGCCACCTACACCTTCGTGGTGGACCGCACGGGCTACGTGAGCAGCCTCATGGTGAGCGTGCAGCTGATGGACACGCTGCGGCGAGTACTCGGCTCGCTCGCGAACGTCGTGCAGCTCACGGACGGATGTCGGATCGACCTCAGCAGCGGCACCATCACGATCGCGTAGAGAGAAGCTGCCAGTAACAGCATAGTCATACATGTCCCACACGATGAGTTTTTTCGTGCAGTCGTTCAGACTTCCAGCGCTCGTCAAGGTGCACGCCTCGCAAAGTTGTGCAGTCGCCCTCGAGCGCAGGAAATATGATGGCAGAGTCCAGAGCGTAGCGCGCGACGATGAGTCGCGTCCGTCCTGCTGGCTGGCACGCCGCGAAATTCGAGGCTGTCGTTCTGGTCGGTCGGCCGAAACCACGAACGATCGCGAGGGTTCATCCTGGACGGACGCGTTGAAGCGAAGCTGTTTGTTCGCTCATAGAATTGCAGCTAAACGACACGTCGAAGCGGTCTTGACGAAGGGCAGGAAGACGACGACTTCCATCGGCTTCGGTGACTCGGTGGCCGTGACCAAGACGTAGAAGCAGGGCTTGATAGTAGCGGTAGTTATCCTGAACTACTACCAGTAGTATTCCAGTAAAAGAAAACGAATTACTAGTTACTGGGTCCTTTTGCTCAAGCGTTCCTAGCTACTATAGTAATAGTACTATAGTACTATCAAACTCTGGCTGAATGTGGTCCACACACTTATTTTTAAGTATATTTTTCGGCAGGTTGTCACGAAGTGGTCAAATTGTTTAAATATTTTATATTATTTAAGGGTGTGACTTCGTTGATGGTTGACATGTGAGAACATCTGGTCGCAAACGGACGTGCGTTGTAAGTAGTAGATACAAAATCTCGCGATGTACCAACGACAAACGACACCAAAATATGTAGACCCAGTACTTCTTACCGCCGTCGAACGAGCACAGGGGCTTACGACATTTTTTCCTATTATGCTGAGCAGCAACTTGCGTACCAGCGGCGGTGCTAAAGTATTGCAATCAACACTCACCATTTACTCACCGCGATTAAACCCGAGTGGAGCTTTGGGCTGTGGGATAGACTCAGCAGGCGAGGGCGAACGTATGTGTCATTTCAAGTTGTGAAACCTCAGCAGTAACTCGATAGTATTATTGGGGGCGTGGATGAGTTACTGGCTACTATAGTGATAGTACAATCAGAAAGTGTCAAGTTACTAGTTACTATAGTAGAAGTAATAGTACTATAGTACTATATTTTACTGGCCTCGCGAATTACTACCAAGCCCGACAGCGCGCGTGAGCGGAAGAGGAGAAGGGAATGCTCGACTTGATATAGAGACCACCCAAACAAAGCGGTCTTTACGTTCACGACTGGGGCATAAATACAGACGCTAGCGGCCCGCCCTACGACAGCAGGAACTCGACATTGTGCCGCGGGTCGACGCGCGGCTTGGGCTGCTGCTGGTCCACCGTGATCTGGCCCGTGGACGCCGAGATGTTGGCGTCCGAGAGCACCGTCGAGACGTCGGCCAAGCTCCCGAGCGCGCGCTGCAGCGCGTCCACGAGGTCCCATTCGGCGCTGAACCACGTGATCATGCCGTGCGCGTCGAAGGTGAACCGGTACTTGCCGTGGATGTTGATGATGCTGCCCGAGAGCTTCTGCGTGAGCTCCAGGTCGCCGTTGAGCGACGGGTAGAGCGTCACGACGCCGTCCCGCCGCGCGCAGATGCTGAAGATCGAGTCGGCCTCGACCACCGTGAGCTCTCCGACCGTCGTGACGTTGATGGCCTGTGGCTCGTAGCGCGTGTAGTCGAAGAAGCTGCAGTAGTGGCGCCACTGCGTGACGACGGTGTCCACGCCCACGTAGTCCGGGCCTTCGGTCTCAGCTGTCATGACGGCGCGCAGGAACTGCTCCTGCTGGTCGATATGCAGCGGCGATGCGCCGAACTGGAACAGCCGGAAGTACTCCATGGCCACGCGCGCGGGGACGCCGCCCGCCGTGCCGCGCGACGCGAAAAAATTGTTGTCGACTAGCAATTTCTGGCGCTTGCGTGCGAGCGCCTCCACCTCGGCCGCCAAGCTGAGGACCTCGAGCTCGAGCGACGCGGCCTTGGCCTTCTGCTTGGCGCGGTGGCGCCGCTGGTGCATCTTGTACTGCTGCCGGCGCCGCAGCACCTTTTCGTCCACTTCTTCGTCCTTGCGAGCTCCGGCGCGAGCTGGAGCTGGAGCTCGTGCTCGGGCTTTGCCGCTGCCTTTGCCGCCGGCTTGATTGGCAGCGGACGAGGCGTTCTGACTCATGTCGGACGACTTGGCTTGGCTTGACTTGCTCGGAGCGGTCGGTCTCCTTTAGTCTGCTTGGATGGTTGCCAATAAGGAATGACGTGACGAGTCCAGCGTTGCGTGGAGGGGAGGGGAGGGAAGGGAAAAGGAGAGTCTCTCGTTGGGGGGAACGTCGTCTCGCTTGATCACTCGCTGAGGGGGTCGTGTCGTCCGGACGACTCGTCCCGAGAGGACGACTCGTCCCGAGAGGACGACTCGTCCCGAGAGCGCGAACGAACGCGATGTGGATGAATATAGTGGTCTTTCCGACAGATAAGAGACCAGGATTGTTTCATGGTCGTCTCTATAGAAAAACAGCCTATCATATTCTGACTTGGAGTAATTTCAGCCAATAAAATCAACTAAGAGTAGGGAAATCCTTTCCGACACTTCCCTACACATATTTGTCGGAATCCTAGGCTGAATATGTACTGAAACCCAGTACAAAAAATATTTTCAAAATATTTTCAGACAACTAGGCAAATTCCTACTGTAGGCATAACTTATTCTAGGTAGCGAGACACCGGTGGATAGCCACCAGTGTCAATATTGCATAACGAAAGTGTCCTCGCGGTCATCATGAGCCTCTCTGTGTTTGTGCCTACAAACACCCAAAAGGCGCGAACGACGGCGATTAACGCGTTCGAGAGAATGCTAGAGGTCGAGGGTGTGAGCATGGAATTGTTTCGTGCAAGCATGCATACAGACCCCTCGGGCAAACGCTTGGCTGCCACAATGGACCGCTTCGGCTATTATCTCGCCACTAATGACGGTAAGAAAGGTAAGCTAGCTCGTAACACAGCTACATCGTACTATAGAAACGTCAAGCTGTGGCTATTTGATGAGTTTCCACACCTGCGTTTACCCACGGAGATGAACTTGTTAAAACAAGGGAAAACACTAGATAAGCACTGCTTAAAACGTGAGAAAGAAAGACTCGTTAACAAAGCGCCGCCATGTACTAAAGAGGACTTAGGTTCTCTAATTCGCTATGTCTACAGCACAGCACGTGTCAACTCGGACTATCAAGATGCTGCGCTAACCTGCCTCATGTGGCACTGCTTCGGCCGCTCGTCGGACCTAGGCTGCCTGCGCAAGCAACATGTGTCAGTGTCAGCGGACGGCGTCTTCTACCTGCGGCTCCTCCGCGTTAAAACGGCTGAAGAACAAGGGTTAACGCTCATACCTGACAAGGAGGATTTCCTGACATGCCCGCTTCACTCGCTCGAGGTAGCTCTCGTCATGCAGGCCGCGCCCTGCGCGGCTCTGTTAAGCCAGCTCCCTGAGCTTGTTGCGACGAGCGAGGAGCCGCTAGACCCCGGTGTACCACTGCAGGCCTTGCTAGAAGCAGAGCCAGCTACGCTCAGGATCGCCCTGATGCCACCCTCGCCTGCTGTCGCCGCTCCCGTTCCCGCGCCAAGTCCCGTGCCAAGCTGCAGCTCAAGTCCCCAACCTGCAAGCACAGAAGCGCAAGTGAGTAGTACAACGAAGGCCAGCGCTGAGGAGAAGACGCGCGGTGAAGACGGTGTTCAGGCGTATGTCAACTGCCTCCTCAAGCGCGTTGCCGAGTCCGCGGGAGCCACGACCGACTTGACTTCCCACTCCTTCCGACGCGGCGGCGCTCAGCACGCTAACGGAGACGATCGCCTTGCCGCTCAGTGGATCTTCGACCGCGGTGCATGGGACATGAGCAAGGTCAACAAAGGGTTCGCCTACGTGTACAACACGCCACGGGAAGACCGGAAGGTTGCGCGAGTGCTGAGCGGTTGGAAGGCCGACGCAGCTCCTGTTGTCCTTGATGCTGCGGCGCTGGATCATGGAGCTCAAGAGCGTCTGGCATCCTTGCGCGAATTCCTGTACTGGACTCAAGGAACACAGCCTCAACGTAAGCAGCAAGGTCATCACCGTCCTCACGGCATACCTGGTCCGCTACTACCCGCAGCTAAAGGCGCTGGCTCCGGATGCCCCGATTGTTGAGCGCGTGGAAGAGTGCTTGGCCTCCGCGAGGATCTCGACAGCTGACGTGCTCACATTGTCGGTGGCGCTCAACGAACAAGCTTCACCTGCTGAACCTGTTGCAGAACAAGCACACGAATCCAAGACGCACTCATGCCAAGTCCATCATCACCTTCTAGCTGTCATTGATGAGCTTATCGCCTCGAACCGAGCCCTCTCCGCGCGTCTTACAATTGTGGAGGCTGCGCAACTAAAGTGTAAGCGAAACCAAGTACCCGATGGGAGCCACAGACACAAGATACGTCAGATCAAGAGCCAAAACCCAAGCGCAGAAAGAAAGCAGCGACCAACCTGTCCAGCGCGTGGTTCGAATGGTACACGCGGGTGCCACGCGACTGGGACTCCGTCGACCGCCAGAAGAAGTCCGAGTTTCGCCACGTCACGGCGTTCATGAAGCTCTTCTTGAGCGAAGGCTTCACGCTGGACCCCAAGGCGCCGGACTACAAGGATCAAGTCCTGGACGCTGGCCGTCGGGCTGAGAAAGCCGTGCTTGCCTTCCTGAAGTCGCGCAACGTCAACGCCAAGGGGGCTGGAAGCGTCTTGCGTGCGCTGCGCCCACTGCACAAGAATGGCGTCTTGGACGAGCGCATTGCCGCATACAAGACGCTACGCGCTGTCGGTAGAATCGTTGATCCTGCGCTTACAGAGACACAAGACGTCTTAGCCACTCTAAGAAGGTTAGATAACACCGCTACTTCACAAACGCATTCATGCACCAGCACTACCGGCACAACACGCACGCACGCCTCACCAACCACGCACACAGGAGGAAAAGCAGCCGAGGCACGCTGCAGCAGCGAGGCACAGAAGAAGGGTCACACAGGACGAGCAGCCGTCGCAAGCCCGGTGCGGTAGCAGCACGACGCAGCAGCAGCACGGCACAGCAGTCGGAGACCCGAAACGGCAGCACCGAGTCACCGCACGACGCAACCCCAACGCCAATCTTGATCGATAACACCGGCCTGAATTGAACAGGCACCTCAGGGCCGAAGCCCTGCGGTCTATCCATTGAGCTACGGTGTTGGGGCCCAGGGGAGGGAGGCGGGGGGGGGGGCTGCGACTGGCTGATTGGCTGGCCGGCGATGCTGTCGAGGCTGACGGGGCTGAATCTTGGTCCGGAGGCTTGATCCCAAGCTCTGAAAAAAAGCAGACTGAGGGCGCGCGCCGTGTGTCGGCAACTGGCAGCCACCAAATTTTCGTTTGGACAGGCGGTGAATGCTGATTGGCTGAAGGCTGTACCAATCAACACTCTTTATTGCTTAAAGGCCCTGATTGGCCAATGAATTAGCCAATGATATGCCGTGGGGGGATAGCTACCGCCGGACTGCTTCTAATTGTGGCCCCTCTACCTGGGTGCCGGCCTCACTAATGAATTTGCCGGCTCCTGTGCACATTGCTCCGGGGCCAAAATGCGCCAATACACAAAATGTCGATTTTAGGCGATTTCCTCGCGGCTGTGAGCACCGCATGAAAGCTGACTGGAATCGGTCAAGTGGCCCCCTAGACCTACTCTACCGTACACATGATCTAATTTCCGATTTTACATTAATTCCGATTGTGCCCTGGCTTTGACAAACTTCCTAGTTGTCGGAATCTGTAGGGATGTCGGAACGGCCGCGATATGGAGATTTCGGGGTGGCCGGCGCTGCGTTCACCGGCTGGCTTTCGGATTGTAGCGGCAGCTACTGCCTCAGCTTCCCAAACCTTACCTTTACCTCCGTAACCTCAACCCACCTTCAGACCTCCCAACTTCCCCGACTTTCGGCCTAACCTGCGTAACTATCATGCTTTGCATAAATAGCCCATCTTTAATGGTGCCGCGTACTGTACGGAGTACGCGGCGTACATGCACTTTAAGCTGGCTCGCAGACCTCGCTCGGACGTCTAATCCAGAGCTGGTCACCAGGAGCGATCTCTACAGCCGAATTTGCGCGATGAACGAGCACCGCCCCCCTGACGAAGTGCTGAATAGCGCCTCGCACACGCCGATGGCATCTGTCCCTCAAAATCGCAGTCCACACACTATCGCCCGTGAGAGTTGGAACGCTACAGGATGTGATTTTCGCTGAGCTGTTTCTACCGACACGAGCCAAACAAAGAGAAGCCGAAGGTTAGACACCGTGTTCTCTTCCGATTTGGATGCCGCCAGTGAGTCGCAGGTTCAAGAGGTCCAGCAGCGCTCTGTACCCAGGGTTGACGCAACGCCTGCGCAACAAGCTTCGGACGGCGGTGATAGAGGTACTTTGGTCGCCATGACGCCTGCGCAACGAGCGGTGGACGTCGGTGCTAGCGGCAATTCGACTGCTACGACGCTAACAGCTCCTCCACCACTATGGCAGACCCAGTCTACGAAACGGTAATGGCAGTACCGCCTCACAAACAGTTTGGCATGAGTAAAATTCGAAAGCCTGAACACTGGCAGTTTATTGTGCTTGTGGCTCACTATCGGTTCTGGAATATCGATGATAAAAACCTGAAGAACGAGCACACTGCGTATGCATATTGCACAAGGTGCAAACGATCGGTTCGATTCGGCAAGGGAAACAGCGGTGTTGAGAGGCACATGAGCAAGTACCACGCAGCAGCGCTCGCAAATTACGGCAAAGAGGACGATGTGGATGAGAATAGCCTTGAGCCGCAGCCCGAAGCTCAATCCCGACAGCTTCGTGAAGTTAGCCCCGAGCAGCAGAAGGAGGTGTATGTGCTTCTTGCGCGTTGGATAGCAGCCCATTTTCGCCCGCTTCTCTTGGTTGAAGCCAAAGGCTTTATTACGTTCATCAAGTTCACCACGAGCGCGTCGGCGTCCTTGAGCATCTCGACGTCCACGTCCTTGAGCATCTCGACGTCCACGAGCGCGTTGGCGTCCACGATCGTGTCGGCCTTCTCGAGCACTTCGGCGTCCACGAGCGCGTCGGTCTCCTCGAGCCCGTCAGCGTCCACGAGCGCTTCCGCGTCCGTCAGCAGGTCGACGTCCTTGAGCATCGCGACGTCCTCGAGCACATCGGCTTTCTACAGCGAGTCGGCAGCTACGAGCGCGTCGGCGTTCACGTGCACGTCGACGTCCTGGTGTTCACGGGTGTTGGTGTCCAGGCGTTTGTGTGTTCGTGTAAGCTCATATAATTTTTTATATGGAGTTTTGTATGTGGGAGGTTAGCGAGGTTAGTGAGGTGAGACCAACCTTACCTTAACCCGCGGGAGGTTGAAGGTGAGTAAGGTAAGGTTGACAGGACTAAGCGGGTGTGCAGGAAGGAGCGGAGACCAACTCAGGGGGGCCAGGGCTTTGTTTTGAAAACAAACCCGCTTTCGGCTTGGCTGGCTGGCTTCGCGATCGAGAATGACGATGCGCAGAGGTCGACCGCGGGAAGCCCGCGCAGCCCGCGCGCGTGTTGACGCGAATGGTGGACGTTTTGCGTGAGTCAGAGCGGCGGCGAAGCCCACCGTCGATCCGCGCTGCTACATGCAAATGCATGAGTCAGACGCCATTGCCAATGCTTGCATGAATGAATGACCAACATGGTGGAGCTTGAGCGCGCCAAGTGCTTGCAGCGACAGCAGCGAGCTCTGCTCTTCGGCCGTGAGTGAGGCGCGTCGATAGGGTAGCCGCGATGGATGGCCACGCGCCTGAGCAGACCTCCTCGGTCTCGCTGCTTTACCCGGATGGCCAAGCGCACGTCGTTGAAGACGTCGTGCTGTCGCGCCAGAGGGCGGCGGCCACACATGGTGCAGGTCATTGGATGCTGCAGCCGACGCACGATGGTGTTGAATACTTCGGCCACAATGCACCGGTATGTACAGACACTGCTGGCGTGCTTGAAGCCACCGGAAGATGCTGGCGGTGAGGAACGAATGCAAGCTGCAAGCCTGCAGCTGGCGGGCGGCTCGTAATCTCGGTGGAGAAGCGCGCTTCTTTCGTAAACAAGCAGCAGATTCGCCCCACGATCGACGGTCTCCGCCAAAAATTCGATGCACATCGAGCGCTCGCTGCAGGCCTACAGCAAACGGCTCTCTTGTCTGGCGCAAGGCGCTAGATTCGACCAGCTCCCTTCGTTCTCCGGCAAAGGCTCAGGTTGCGCAGCGCCCGACTGACTCATCGGGACGCTGGGAGACAGCTCGGACGCGCACACCAAGCCGAAGTTGACCATGTTGCAGTGCGTGTTACAAACGTGCAAGCAGCCTGGGCGGCGCGCAACCAGGACGCGCAGAAGAAGCGAGCGCGTTGATAGGGCGCAGGGACTGAGTCAAGCGAGCGCATATCCGAGGAGATCCACGGCGTGAGTCGTGTTTTGACAGCTCAAAAGCGCTCTCCTTCACCTTGAAATGTTGGCAAATTTTGGCTTTTTGCTCGAAGTGAGTCAAGCGGACGCACATAGTCAGGCATCAACAAACTAGGATATTGTGCCTAATGCCCATTTGGACTTGAAATCGGCACTTTGGAAATCTTGAATTAGGCACCATACAAAGATCTATATATTAGTATGGCAAGTGAAGCATATGATTTAGAGAATGTGTTCTACCAGTCGCTATCAACAGTGTTTGTGTAGAGATATATTCATGGGGCCGAGTGTGAATCGTTCTCACACCGGGACTAATTCACGGGTAGTCCCGACACTGCGTCGATCAAGAATTTCAGTCTGTGTGGTGGTGATGCCAGGTCCACCAAGCTAGAGAGCTGTTGTTACCCATAATATCTGATAAATTCCATGGTGCGCAACAGAGCGCAGGTACAGTGTAGCTGCTCCTTCCTCGTTCTGTGGTATCCACAAGCCAATGTAAGGTAACGAAGATTTGATAATAAGTCGATTGCCAGGTTACATGTAGTTAGTTTATTATTTAAAATACTTACTTTGGTATATTGGTCTGTTACGATTGCCTGGTCGACCCAGCCCCATATTATAATTTGGCAGGTACGGCTGCCGCGGAATGCGCTGTCATGTATGAGAGCTTCATTGGCGTGCCAAATGCACAGAGCAGAGGGAGGTCGAGCTAGCACTTGACGCGAAGCTTGAAGGCATAGTGGCGAAAGTAACGGGAGGAGGGTGGTGGCAGTGGTTATTGTAGCGGCGACGGAATGAGTGGTTCTACCCAGTCGCTACTGCGCTAGATAAGATAAAAGCACCGAGAAATACATGACATAACCATCAATGGACCACTATTTACTATAGAACCGATCCTGAAGCCATTCTTTTAAACAAGGACATTTTGAAAACTCCATTTAGGTACTTTGGATTGTTTATGTACCAAGTGCCTAGATTGTTGATGCCTGCACATAGTTCGGCCATTTTGAAAAGACCTTTGCCGCTGTTTCTTGCGAGTCGCCGGCGTTGAGTCAACCAGGCGGTAGTTGTCTCCCACAGCTTACAGGTGAGCCGTGAGTGAGCGACCTGCAGCATTTTGACGTTAGAGTCCGAGATACATGTATGCCAGCAGACCGAGGACTGTGAGCTGTCCGACGACGCGGCGTGTTAAATTTTGCAAGCGCTTTGCCGTGCTGAATCCCTAACCTGGACATCCTGAATGCCTTCCGCTCGATAAAAGGGCCGCGGCAAATGACGAACACACCACAAGAGGTTTCGGTGCGCAAAAGCGAGGCTGCGCCACACCGAAAGCGTCCTCTACCCATACGCGTCAAGGGAACGAGTTCCTCGCGTCCAACTTCAAAGCCAACTCTGCGGCTCCATTTGGAGGGAATCGCAGACCAATACGCAGAAATCTAAAATGAGGTTTGTTACCTCTCAGTCGGTACACTCTGCAGCTGCAGATGAGCAATCCTGGGTACTGTACTGAAGCTCGCAGCCGCCGCTGGAAGTTCGCAGACTTCGCCGAGCCCTCCCGACGCCCCCAATCGTCTCGAACGCTCAACCATCCGTTGCAGCGTGAAATCCGCGCTTGTCTTTGTCGATGACGGCGACTTGGAAAGTTCACCACAATCAGGTAGCCGGTGAATTTCGCGAGAGCGGAGATGTTATTGTCAAATTGGCGAGGGCGGTGGTTTCTGCCATAGAGCCCCATGCCCGCATGCGCTCACGCCAGCATAGCCCAGAACCGAAAGCGGCATTCCCGCGCGCGTTCAGCATTGCCTAGATAGACGCAATGGGGGGGGGGGGGGTCCTTCCGTTGCCTAGATAGACGCAATGGGGGGTTTCCTTCCGTTGACTCAACGCCTGACTCAAATTCGAGTGCCGCAACTTGCGTTGACTCAGGTGGTGGAACTACTGCTTTCAGGCGTCGCAGGAAGACCGCAGGTGTTTCTGCTGGTCGCCGACGATTTTTTGGGGAGGACGGTTTTGCAGCTGGCTGGGCCCACCCGATGATGCTGGCTGAAACTCCTGTCCAAAGCCCCGTCCTGTCCAAACTGCGCGTATGAAGGAGCTCGTTTGGGGTCTTCGCGAGCTTTTCGCATGCGAAATATCGCGATAAGCCTGGCAGACGCTGTGAACGAACTTTTTTGTTTTCAAGAGGGGATTTCTTGCTCACAAACCTCCAGTGAAATTGTATTCGAAGGGGCTCTGGGCTCTGTGCGTTTCGTAGTCCAATAGTAACTTTTAGTAACGGCTATCGCAGGTGGGGCTATCCAATCTCGCCTCAGTCAGAAAAATCCCCGCCGAACGGCAACAGCAGTCCGCCAGGCACTCAACAACCGACAACAACGGCGGCAGCAGCTGACCCGAAGCTCTCACAACACGGTGCCGTTCGCGTCGACGCGCGAGTGAACACGGTCATTCTGTCTCTCACCGTCTTGGACCAAGACTTGTCCACCCGCTGCCACTCGGTCCAACTGAAGCGAATCGCCCAGCCGCCACATCTCAATTCCACTGCAACCCCAATGGCAGCAGTCGCAGGTATCGTGTCCGTCCCCGCCCCAGGCAAGCCCCCCATGCGCCCTAAGCGTGCCAAGCCGGACGACGAAGTCGACGAGAAGGTGCTCCGCCGCCGCCAGCAGTACAAGTTCCACCAGCGCCGCCACCGAGCCAAGCAGAAGGAGAAGATGCTCATGCTCACCAACGACGTACAAACGCTGCTCGCCGACATCGAGCAGCTCAACAACAAGCGCCAGCGATTGCTCGTCGAGCGCAGCTGCTTCAGCTCGCGAGGCACCGACGCCGGGGTGCCGGCGCGCCTCACCATGGAGTACTTCCGTCTCTTCGAGTTCGGCATCTCTCCCAGTCTGGTCCAGCAGCAGGAACACTTTTTGCGCTCCATCATGACAGCGCAGACTGCTGGTCCAGACTACTCCGGCGTCGAGACCGTCATCATGCTCTGGAAACGTTTCAGCGACTTCTACCAGTATAGCAGGTACGAGCTGCTCTCCATGAGTGTGTCAGCGCTGGCTGAATCCACCGTCGTAGTCATGGAGACCAACTTCCACATCCGCTGCCGACGCGACGGCGTGCTGACGCTGTATCCGGGACTACACTACAACATGGAGCTGCTCCAGAAGGTCATCAACTCCGTGCTTGTCGTCCCAGTTCAGTACCGCTTCGAGTTCGACCCCAACGGCATCGTCACGTGGTTCAGCGCCGACTGGGACCTCGTCCAGGCGTTGAGCGCCATCGTGTCGCTTGTGGACGCTGCGTCCATCCTCAGCGACGCCAACATCTCCAAAACCGGCCAGATCCGGAGCAGGATCGAGGACATTCGTCAGGCCTGCACTGTCCAGGACGACGATGTCGTTTCTTCCACCCCGCAGATCGTGGATCCCCGCCACAGCGTCGACTTCCTGCTCTCGTAAAAGAGACCGCTCTGTATTTATCCAATCCATCGAATTTACATTCCCATCTTACCTCTTTTCTCACGTCCGACTTGCACTCCGTCCCTTCTTGTGGTGTTGTTAAGTCGCGCGCTGTTCCGCCGTCACGTTAGCGTCCTCGAACGCTAGTCAAGATGGGCGGCTCCACCGCAAATGTGCACACCGCAAGAAAACATTCAGATGTGTTGCAAAACGCATTCATGACGTGCTTGATAAAACAGCACAATAAAATAAAAATCGATTCCTGAGCACGTCCGTCGATGAGCACTTACGCCTCTTGGCGTCGTCGAGCTGACCGCATCCTTGGCTGGACAATCAATACATGCTGAGTGAGGATTCGAATTCATAACCCGGATGGGGTTTTCAAGTGAAATCTTACCTTCCCATTGGCCGGTGAGTCCGGAGCTGCGGCCACGCGCTTTTTCGGTGGTTCTTTGCTTTGCTCCTCTTCTTCTTCTTCCTTCTCTTCCTCGATCGTGTCGTGAATGCCAAGTGAGCGCACGGGTGATGCTGCAAAAGCTGGTTCACTCCGCTGAGTCCTGCGCACAGGAGTCGGGCTTGAGGATCGAGGCAAGAATGCGTCCGACTCGGCTCCACTGTCACTTGAGTCATCCGCGTATGTACGACCTTGCGGTCGAGCTTTTCCGATCAGTGACGAACGCTGAGGTGGAGTCGCTAGCGATTCGCTGTCGTCATCGTCGTTGTCTTCTTGCTTCTCTTCGGTATCGGAGTACCCTCCGTCAGCCTTGAGTAACTTCCGCTTGCGCTTCTTCGAGGAAACTTTCAAGGAGCTTCCAGGAGGAGAATTTAGCTTCATGAAATGCGCAGCAAAGTCCATCGGCTTGATTGGAGATAGCGATGTCTGTGGATAAAATTACAACATTCGGGTGAGCAACATGAACAAAATGGACGTCAAGTGTAACGACGGATGCACTTACGCTAAGTCTTGGGCCACGAGTCGTTTGCCCCAGCGATTCAGGACCCTCAGGCTCCTTCCTTCCGCCAGGAGTTGCAAGTGTGCTTGGTCTGCCGGGACTGTATAAATGCTTCGGCAGGAAGATTTTACCTGGGAACGGCTTCAGATTCGACTGGTTCTTAATCTTCTTCTTCAGTAAAGCGACGGCGCTGTCAATCAGAGGATAAATGTTAATGTCATCGGGAGATGTCGCATCGTGGCATTGGGAAAGCTTGGTCAACATCTGCAGCAGAAACGCAATGTTATCTGCTGCCGCCGCATTGGTAGACACCAAACCATCCAGGAAGAAGCCCAGATATGCCAATTGATCCGTCCACAGTGCGCTTTGCAAAACTACCACAGTCGGGGTTCTCTCCACCAACTTGACCGGGAACTCTGGATGATGCGCCAGCAAATGAATGACGTATGGCAGCGCGTACTCGGGAACCATGAGTGCACTCATACTAGGAGTTCCGGGGCTATTGATCGCCTCTGCTTCTCGCGAAGATGCAGCGTCAAACATGCGTCGCATACGTTCAACCGCAATCTTGAGCAGATTCCGTGCGGTTCTCTTCACAGTGATACTCGAATCCGCAGCAGCTAACGCCAAAAAACTGAGGTATTTGTGCGGGTGCTGCACGGGTTGCTTCATTAGGTGCGACGTCAATTTCTTCAAGAACTTGCGCCGAACGTCTTCACTTGAATCTTGCATCGTGAAGCCGAGTAGCTGCCACTCTGCGACTGAAATCGAAGCCTCCAGATGACGATTGCGCATGATTTTAATGAGACCACACGATGCAGTTGCCCTGAATAGGGCAGCAAGAGTTGGTGTCGATCCATACGTCTTCCCGTCTGAACGTAAGATTTCCAGCAACAGCTTAACAAGTATCGTGCCATCCACGCGCGAGTCTGATGGGCCTCTAGCGGGACGGCAGTACACAAGCAGATTTACTGCGACCTTAATGGCCAAACAGCGAGCCTCCGCTAGCTTCGATGCCGCAGATTTACCACCCTTCTGGCTGCGTTCTCTTGAACCGGGCGTGCCTGGTGTAGGAGTGTTTTCACCTTCGCCAATGATGTCATCCAGTAGGTGTGCCCACAGATGTGGGAGCGACGAACTGTCAGCACAGAATACATGGCCACTTCGCTTAGCGAACACCTCCAGGCTCTGCAACGCAGGCAACACTCCAGAAACTTTGGGAGAGCCGAGCTTTTCCTTTGAACACAGTTTTCCAATCAACCGAGAAGTTGCATCCGCTCTTCCGTAAAAATGTGCGACAGTAAATGCCGCCAGCTCTGCAGCTCGACTCTCCTTCGCAGAATTGAAATTCTGAGCCTCAACGTCACTGTCTCCGAGGCAGAAATTGTGAAGCTGCTCCATTAATTCTGCAGATGGCGTACTACTATCCTCTTCGACTGATGCATTCTCTCCCAAGCCGATAGTCGCCGACCAGTGCTGTGAAAAATTCGCAAGAATGTGCAAGCATCCGAGAATCACTCTTGGGTCTTTCAGTAAAGGATCCTCCTCATCGTCTTCATCACTAGTGCCAGATTGATCCGCACTAGCGTCCACGCTTTCAACCAAAACTGACGCGACTTTCTCTCGGATAAAGGGGGCAAATAGTTTCGGCAATTCCCCGGAGGCCATCACCAGCAGATCTACCAAACTGCGATTTTCCCTCGACGGTCGTCCTTCTCTCGCGACTAAGAAGTCCAAGAAAGCAGCGACGGACGCCTGATTCATTGTCAGCAGCGATAGTTTTCGGCACAGCTTCTTCAGGAACTCACCCAACGGTGTTTTTGACCCCACGCTACGCACCAACTGGTCTCGCTCGTGTCGGATTTTGCTCTGACTCTTCGAGAAGTCGCACAGCTCCCCCATGTGCTTGAAGACACTGTGGTCCTTCCATTTAGATAGTCTTTCCAGCAACTTGTTCAAGCCAGTGACATCCGAAAACAACGGGGCTAGTCCATCGTAGAGCTGTTGCTTTGCTTTCTCCAGCGCGCCATCGTCAGCCTCAGTGGCGCGACCCTTGTGGCGGTTCTGTACCTTGAATGCTACGAAAGTACTGCATATCTCCTGGCACTTGGCGCGCTCGCTGAAGACTCGCCGCAAAGCTTCCTTCGACGTAACATCCAACGAGTGGTAAATAAATAGCAATCCATTCGCACGAGTTCGCTCGGACAGGTTCTTGGGCAGAAGGAAATCATCCAGAAGCTGAATCACGCGGAGCTTGAGTTCTTGTTGGGGGTACGCGAAGCACTTCAGCACGTAATCAGGGATCCAGCCCAGCTTCTTAATGGTAGCACCGGGGATATTGCGATTTGCAAGAGACAAAGGTCTGTCGTCGTCCTCGTCATCTTCTTCCTCCCAGCTCGAGGAAATGTGAGTACTAAATACCTGGCTGAGACCAGTCATCGTTTCCTTCCTCAGTATCACCTTTTTGTCTTTCATCCGTTCTCCCACTGCGCGAAGACACTCCTCACTGATGAGATCCAAACGGTTAGCCGCGAGGTCGCACAGCTCGTGGACCACACTCTGGCGTACTTCCCACTCCGGATCGCTCAACCGCAAGATAAATTCCTTCTCCAAAAGGCCAGCCAAGTCAGACTTCTGTTCCCAGATAGGCGCACTTACTTTAATCATCTGCAGACGGATCTCCTTGCTAGCGTCACGAAAGCGGCCCAAGAAATCACGAAAATTCTTCATATACTGATGCCCATAGTCCGCGTGTGAGGACGCGAACAACTTCCCCATCAGTGCAATCGCCTCTGACCTCGTAGCGACCTCGTCCACTTGAAGCTGCAGGCACACATTAGGGAGCACATACAGCAGCAGCGACGGGTTAATCTTGTGCACCTCATAGATCAGTGTGTACACATGTTCCTTGAGCTCAGATGACTTCTGCGAGCCCAACCTGCTCTGCGCGTCAATCAAAATGCTGTTGAAAAAGTTCGATAGCGGGTTCTGCAGGAGTTCACTGGTTCGTCGAATCAACTCCCGTGCCAAGTGGCATGACGTCCTCTTCACTGCAGCTTCTTCCTCTCCGTCCTTTCCACTCGCCTCCGCTGCTGCATCCAGCAACGGTCTCAAAATCACATCTAGCAGCGGCTGCTCCACTCCATCGCTCTCCTCAATGCACGCCACCATGATACTCAGCATCAAATTCTCCATCTTGGCGGGATGTTTCTCTCCAATAGTATCGAAAAGTGCCTGGAACAACTGTACCATCATCACGTCCTCCTGCTCTTCAACAGTAAAGTCCAGCCCCACCACCAGCAGACACGACTTCACAGTAGCCAAACTCTCCAGCACGTGATAGCAATGCAATCCGCTGGACTGCACCAGGGAAAGAGCCCTCAGCTGGTCGCACAGCAGCTTGAAGACTCGGTACAGCTCCTCGCTGGAGCTGAAGGGCGAGTCGGGCGCCGACACGCGCATCATTTCCACGAGGCAGTAGGCCACCAGCGACTTGACGTTCCTGTCCTGGTGCCTCAGCAGCTTCTCCTGCAGCAGCTCGGCGGCCACCAGCTGCAGCCTCTGGGCCGCCTGGGCGTCCAGCACGCCGTCCTCTCGCTGCTGCTGCCTGCTTGGAGCGTGCTGCAGCGTCTCCCACGTCTGCTTGAGCCTCTTGGCGAGCGCGGAGGCGTTGTGGCCCGCGCCTGATAAGTAGCTGCCTGATAGAATGTCCTCCGGCTGCGCGTTGAGGCTAGAGGCAGCCCTGGCGCGCTTCTGAGGCGTCTGATTCCGGCTCTGCTCCTCCGCGACGTGGTCCGAGTCCGGGTCTTCCGCCTTGAACTCCTCGGCGTCAGCAGCGGCGGCTGCAGCAGTTGCTGCGTCCTGGCGCCGCCGCGTGTTGGCAGCGCGGACCTGGGCCGCCGTGACGGAGCGCGTCCGGCGTGGAGGCATCGAGCAGCTCGCGCAGAGTGATGGTCAATGGCGCGTCTTGTCTTTCTCTGTATGAAAGTTTTGACGGGTTTCCTCTCGGCGATTTGGTGTGGACGACACGAGTTACCTATTACAATGAAGCAAAACCTTTTATAATACATAAGTTGCACTTCAACTACGACATTGAAGTCAAAACGCCAAAGGTTGGAGCTCTCGTAGTAAATCATTAGCTGTAGATGCACCTCGCGTTGTCCGTGGGGAGCCCGTACCCCAATTAACTGCGTCTCCATCGTGCAGGGACTTTGAGTTCACGGCCGCACATGGCTGCGGCACGTCCGACATGCCCATCTCCACGTCCACGGACTTCCAGGAGTGCTGCAACTGCACGACGCCGTAAGCTCTTGCCTAGCATTGTTGTTTAATACTAGGATCGATACAAGTATCCTAAACCTTTTTTCTTGATGTTGCAGTGCGACAGCACGTGCGGTATGCCTAACACCAACTGCGAAAAGCGGCTGTAGAAGTGCATGCAAGGCCATCCGAGACCCGAGGGTTATAATACTGCAGCTAGTTAGCGCGTAGAGAGCGTCGAGGCTCTCATGATCAGCACGGTGTAGCTCCATCTTCAACGTACTGTGACCCATGTCGCTCGGACAGCATCAACGCCAGCACGCCAATCGCCACACGATAACACGTCCCCACAAGGACCAGCCTCCCAAGCGATGGCTAGCATGCAACGCCACCGGCAAACTATGATACCGTCCGAGTAATCGTTCGCGGTTGAGACTAGACTGACGAGGAGGTTCGCTACCGTACTGTTCAACCCGTCGACTAGGTGTGCTGAACTCGCAGCTCTCGAGCTGCGGAGCCCCAGAACTGGTCCAGTGCTACTGGATGCAAGCATTCGTTCTTGCAGTCAACGTATTAACTTTCACGTTGCGCTGCAAATGTTGCAGTGGGATGCGAATGTCACAGTTCGAGCGGATTTTCAGCCACGACAGAAGCAGTCGTTTCGTTTGCTTTGAAAAAAATATATTGTGTGGTGCAAGCGAGGTTCTATATACAACGAATACAAACATTTAACATGAACATTGAAGTCAAAGTGTCATAGGTTGGAGCTACGAAGTCTGAGGGCTATTACGTCCTAGAGAAATTTGTAGGTAGTGCATCCGTCGTTCGTGGGGACGCCGGACGTGTAGGTTACGCCGTCCCTGGTCGTGAAGCCCGAGGTGATCCACGTGCCGATGGACTTGTCCTGACCCTGCAGCAGGTACGTGTTGTTCGTGATGGGCTCTGTCGTGCCGAAGTACTGGCAGGCCTTCTCGTAGAAGCTGTAGATGCACATCGAGTTGTCCATGAGGCGGTTGTTGGTGTCGACGATGCCGTCGCGCACGGTGCTGAGCATCTCGCAGTCTCCGTCCGAGTCGCCGGACGAGTAGATCGGCGCCGCGCCCTTGTGGATCTGCATCAGGATACTCTGGACGACGGTGGCCTTGCCCGGGCCCCACGTGATCGGATAGCCGCCCAAGAGCTCGCCGGTGAACAGACCGGCGGCGTCGGTCGTGAAGCGACTGCCGTAGACGTTGTCCCGACTCACAAGGTAGCCCAATCCGAGAAGGTCGGCAGCTTCAGCCGCGTACAGTTCGGGCGATGCACTAATGACGTAGACTGCAATACCCGCCTCACGGAGGGCACGCATGATCGCCTCTTGGCCGCTGAAGACGCGTAGACCCTTGGAGTACGAACCCTCGACAGCTAGATCTCCCGTTGATGTGTATGTGAAGGACTCGAGCGACTCGGCCAAGTTCCATCGAATGCTGGCACGGATGAACGTTCTGATCTCGTCTTCCGTCATTCCCACAAGCAAACGAGGGTACACGATCATGGCATTGGTCAGGGAGCACGTGGAGTATTCATTGCCGCCGTCCATGATCTCCAGGCTGTAGAGCAGGAACCCGAGCTTGGCGCGGAAGTTGAGGAACTCCGTCGTCGTCTTGATATCAGCGAGCGAGGTGACGGCGCTGGATCCGTTGGTCAGGTTGTAGGTGGGGGCGATGTAGGCGTCGTACAGCACCTTGTAGTCCTTGGCAGTATCGGTAAGAACAGCGATGAAGGTCACGTCACTGCCGTTAACGTCTTGGCCGATGACCGAGTTGGTTCCGTTGGGGAAGCATGTATCGCTGCTGCTGGCGTTGTAGCCCAGAGCGAAGATCGACTCGAACTCGTCCGGAGAGAAGCGGAAGTTGAGGTTGTCGACCTGGTAGAACATTCCCGTCTCCGAACATGCGCGTGTTGTCCCAGTCGAAGACAGCGTAGGCCTCGCCAGGCTTGCGCACCGAGTTCACGTTCGCCAGCAGGTTAGCCACCGCTTCATTGTTATAGTCGGGAGCTTCGGCCGTCACGAAGTAGTTGGAGTCATTGGCGTGGGCACTGGAAGCCAGGAGAGCTGTCGCCGACAGTGCTGCTACTGCGAAGACACGGGCGGTTGGAGTGGAGCGAGCGAATTCACGAATGATAGCCAAGTCGCCCGGCACATTCGCAGCGTCTCCGTCAAAGATTGTCGAAAACGAATGTGAACCATGAGATAAGCGATGGAACTTCCACTGGAAGGTAGCCACGTTCCACTCGTCAGAACTGTATCGTGCACATTCTGATCGTTTGCGGGGCCACAATTCTAATCGCGGCACTGATGAGTCAATACTATTGGCTCAATTGAGTGCAAGTTGTGAAGGTTTTCTCTTTCAACACAGTCTCTGTGCGGTAGTGAGCAGGTAGCGGTGCAAAATGCTCCGAAGGTAACGTTAGATAAAACGGGATTGGAAGGTAAGAAGGGTCTACCGTATCCAAAACCTAGTTTTCCGTCTCCCTGGCTCAGCACTTTTTCTTAAGTCAGGCTTTGAGTTCTGAAATGTATTATTGTCATTACCCTAACATTTCGGTGAAACTAGCGCTCCGCGAAGTGGGGTACAGGGTAGGCCGGACAGCTGCAAAAGAATTCGGGTAGTTTTAGCCCCAAGTTGGGGGCCCCAATATATGGTGGGGCCAATACTTTTATTTATTTACCAGTGTACTAAGTTGCTTTTACTGCAGGCTTTTTTTACTCTGCCAAGCTGAATACCAAGCAGGAATGCTTTCTGCTGCATAAGATCCGGCGAGCACGCAAATTTTCAGGAGAGATATCCTAAAACCATTCATTTGATCTAGTGGAGTGGTTGAACTTTTTTCGGGGTTATAGTAAAAAAAACTTTAAAAAGTGTGTCTCTAAAGGGGTCTCTTGGCCCGGGTCCCGTAATAATAGTTGTTTGTTTTAACCTTTGTGTACCAAGGCATTTATATCACACCACCTTTATACTTTAGATTTGTATGGACTAGACTTTTTATATTAAAATATTGGACACATTTAGTTAGCCGGGACTCATTTTGAACCCGGAATCAGGGTGTATGCGATTACATGAGGAATGCGGTAGCTCTAGAAAGAACCGCGTCTTATGCTTCCTTTGAGCTATTGAGCGATGCAACATGTCTGCGACAGCCTAATGGCTCTTGGCAACCCAGCTACCTACGCCCACGCATCCTTCTCGTGCGTGCGTCGTCGGTATGGATTTCTGGTGGCGTTGGGGTCGCTATAGCAACGACGGGGATTCGTGGAGTGACGTCAATTCGTAAAACTTATCTCCATTTTCGGACCATTCCCATACTCTTCCTGATATTTAATATGAACAATAGTATGGGAATGCAGGACACCCAGCGCTGGTATGTTGGGCCATTTATGCCTGTTAAAATATACTTATATTATAAAAGCTGGTCGAAATGTCTAATCCGACTCGAAATAAGCCGCTTAAAACTCTATTAAGACTTGTATAGTCTTATTTGTTTTAAGGAGGGTTCTTTTAAAAGAAACAATTATTCTCAATTGACTCCAATCTAACTAAGCTCAAAAGTGAGACATATCGCTTTCACCGTTGAGTTCGTTATCAATAAGTCAAAATGCTGACTTCGTTGTAAGAACTTTAACGGAGTTATGCGCACAAGTAGAGACAATTGTTGAATGAGTGATAGCAGCTTATGAAGCTCGTACTTTTGTTCAGACATGAATATGTATGTCAAGCCAAGCACAGGAGCAGCTGAGACGAATCTTGTTGCATTAACAGATTAAAAATGATATGGTGTGTTATGCGAAGCGTGCTCAGATGACAGTCTTCGAAGTGTCTCACTCCAGTTCAAACCACCTTCGGCTCGGGAAGGCTAACGGACCGCTGTGCTTTGAGATTTCGTATTCGCAGTTAAGGAAGCTCGGGCAACGGATGGTACGAGGTGTCAAGCTATATCTAACAAGCGGTTGAAAACATACGTTTGCAAATACATAATTGTAACATGTGATGTCACTGAAGCGCCGTCATCGTGCATTGTCGTATTCACGTAGTAGGAGCACACAACTTGCTAAGGATTCAGAGTCACCAATGTCTTGAGAAAGGGTTTGTCGACCTTGCACAGTGCGGCTGGCATACTTGTTTTCGGTTGGGGACTGCCGTACAGCAGTACAAAAACAATCTGCACTCGCAAAAGCGCTTTGCTGCCGGTGTGTCAGTGCGGCCCACCGCATGCATCAATCCCGAGAACGTCAAAAACACTTCGGTGCTTAGTACATACTTGTTCCTCGCGCCTTGTACGGCTGTCTCTGTCTGCTGCGCACCTGCTGCAGTGCCTGCACCGCTACCACCGCCACCTTAAGAGATGTTGCACGGGTGCGGTTTTGGCATCCGAAACACCACGTAGTCCTCACTCAGGCTGTACGTGCTGCCACAACGCTGTATGGTGTTCACAAACGACGGAGACTGGAACACGGCACCCACGTCCTTCGTCTTGAGGAAGATACCATCCATTGTCCATTCACCACGCATTTCCACATGGTGATACGAATGCCGCTCGCCATCGATGTACAGCTTCAGGTCCTTGTCCTCGAGAAGCTTCGGAGCGATCGGGAGCGATTAGTCTCGATGAGCTTCTTGACAACCTCATCGTCCCCTCTCACCACGCGTAAATCTGTTCTGGAACCGTATTCGCTTTTAGACACCAACTCTCCACGCTCCACCGACTTCCTGGCCACGTTGACCACGGTCAGGTTCGTCTTCGCCACGAAACGAGCTACACTTGGACGTTCGGTCTGCCGGAGCGTAAATGAGCGCCTACGGTTGCTTCTAAAAGCCGTTCAAACCAAGTAGACATTTGCTGAACAATAACTGGAACTATGCTACAGGGTATAAAAAATCTGAACAGCTTAGGCCAAAATTGTTTTTATACGTTCTGGTCGCTTCAATTGCTTTTGTGTGAGTAAACCGGCTTGACCTCATGAAACGTTTCAAAACAAATTAGCACCCTAACGCAAGTTACCTACCAGAACCTGTGTAGCATAATACAAACTCTACATGCGACTAAGTTGAGCTGAATGTTTTTGTATGTCCTGTTTGAAAACCGAATAAGGCGACCACGTGTCTCTTCGCCAATAGAGTATCATAAGGATCGATGAAAGTGTGTGTCGTTGTACTTGTGGCTGTTGGTTCCCAAGTCTTATGCAGCTGGTCGCGGACAAGATCTATCTTAGATAGTGCAGATAGCCTATCTGGACTAAAAATGTTTTGAGTCGCGCTGATCAGACCATTTTATAAAACAGCATGATTTCGGTTTATGATATTTTAGATTAACCAAAAAAAGACATTTCAAAAGGTCTTGACGATATTTCGTTACTTTTAAACCTAAAGGTTCTAAAATGTCTAAGTGTGACACTTATGTATTACAATTTTGTAATCACATATTTTTATCCATTCAAATGCAAAACAAAACAATGAATCGATGCAAGCGAAATAAGATCATATTCGATTGCGTATAATATACCGGATGTATTATATCCAGAGTTAGGCAAATCGTAATTACCCGCTACAAAATCTCCCTCGCCAGGAGAATAGTTGTGGCTCGTGAGTATCTAGTTTTAAATTCTATAAACATATTAGCATCGCCATTGACTCAGTTTTTTATGTCGGAGTCATTTTCCCTATCTTGCAGATGTTAATCCTACGAGAAAATTCTGTCAAATACATTTTTCTTTTTAAAAAAAGAATTTTCAAAAAAATCTGACGCTATCCCGCGAACTGATTTTCATTCTGTAATTGAATGCAAATCCAGTTCGCTCAAATTTATTTCAGTGTCTACCTGTGGTACCACTTTCCGCACTGTTTTTATAAACTTGCGTATAGCGACACACTCTTTGCTTGAATGCTATATCTGCTATACGGGTCTCCCATTTCTCAAACATCATAAAAACCGTTTTTTTTTAAAAACAGCCTTCGTAATTTAAAGGGTCTGATTGTCAAGAAATCTTATAGATTAGTCTATAAAGTAAGCAGTTGTTAATAGAACTACCGTAACGGATCCAGTGCGACACAGTGTCAATTAATAGCCGAGACCTACGCAATTTATATTGGCTGAAAAGTGCTTATACGCCTCTAACGCCTCTAACGGAAAACGCCAATTTGTATACCGCATACTATTGAATTGAACACTTATCAATTTTAGAAATGTATACAAATAGGAGAGGGTATACTACCTAAGTAGATCCGATGCATACAAGTTCTGGATATTTGTTGCGAGCTGGCTACGTACTGCAAAACTACTTTGATGACGCCCTGGCAACTCATATGCCAGTCTTCAAGCCATGGAGACTCCCCTCGGTTGCATGGACAGCGTTATCCCAGCAAGCAGAACTTGACGAAAACCATTTTTTCTTTAGGTATCTTACGGTAATTTTGCGTGAAGCTCCAAAACTGGCAAACGGCACCGAAGACAATTGCCATTTCAAAGATTAAAACGACCGGATCTTGTTTGCCGTATCTGACAAAGTAACTACTTACACTCCTTTCCTTTTTTAAAATATGAAAGGAGTGTAAGTATTTTAAAAAAATAAAAGGTGTGTAAGTATTAAAATAAAAAACGTGTAAGTATTTGACGCCTTGATCATGTGTGATTTTCAATTCTAAGGCATTTCTTAGCAAGTCAGAAGATGTTAACATGCTAATCTTAACATAAACTTTGCTGTTTCGAGAAAATTAGAAAGTACTCAACGTCTGTATGGTTGTTGAGGTATACAAATTGGCGTAGGTACAATAGCTTTGTATACTGATCAAATTCTATCAGATTTGAGAGGAGGTATTCAATTCGGAAAGGGTACGCTATTTGG
The DNA here is from genome assembly GCF_000149755.1 of Phytophthora sojae. NCBI lineage: Eukaryota > Oomycota > Peronosporomycetes > Peronosporales > Peronosporaceae > Phytophthora > Phytophthora sojae. The sequence goes on from NW_009258115.1 coordinate 8,870,903, forward strand.
CGCTATCCGTTATAATCTAATAACGGTGTATGAAATGGCCTTGCTAATGGAAAACCGGTGTCGCACTGGATCCGTTTTTTACGGTACATAATGAACCTATGCCTTGAATATGCTATTCCTCTGGTCTTATGAATTGGTGTCCCTGTGAGTATTGTGAATTCCAGCTAAAATTACCAACAGGGTTCCGTATTAGCGCAAATTTTCGTGATTATTATCCTGCTATTTTGCAGTAGACACCCCATATTATTATTAAATTGATACTGCGATGTTGTCATGCATTGATATTACTACTATTAATATGTATTGTGCTTTGCACCGCTCCCATGGTAAGTTTCCTCGATTTAATATATGTGAGGTCGTTTTAATTTTAAAACGAGCACATAATCCGCCTGTTTATATGACGGTTAAGGGGATGTTTCATCCGAGGGTAGGATAAATGGGGTAACTTTCTCGGCCAACCACAGATCAGCATTTTCTACCCCAGCTGCGAGCTCGGGGCAGCTGGGGTAACCATGGTAACTTTTTCCCTACTGAAACAGATTCAGCCCTGGAATCAAAATAGCCGGGTAGATCCACACAAAATCGTTGGTTAGCACCACAGCCAGCCCTGCATATACTTCCTTACTGCACAGTCAGTCTTCATTTGCAACCATGGAGAACATGCCTGCAGAGCTTCGAGCTTTACTTAGCGGCACAGGGACACCAGCGGCGACCGCCTCTCCCCCTGGTCTCGTTACTCCTGACGACGTTGCCGCGTCGCTTAGTGGTACTACTGAGACTGGCTGTAGCGACGCGCTCCCCGATACGGGCTCTGAGCAAACTCAGACCTCGAAACGAGGCTTGAACTGGACTGCGGACGAGGTTTGTATGATGTGTTTTGCTTGAACAAGTTGCGATTCGATGCTTTAACATTTTGTATGAATCTGCAGACAGTTAAAATGCTGAAGCTTCGCTTTAAGAATTAAGTCCTCCTCCTGAAGTTCGCAAGCCAGCGAGGTACACTAGATATGATGGCGTCGGCGGTCGTGCTTCTGCTGGCGGCGGTGGCCGAGATGCTGGCAGCGGCGGTTGTGCTTCTGCTGGCGATGGTTCGACACTGGTGCTGTATGCTACCAACCAGCTCACTGGCTGTAGCCTCTAGACAGTTATTACTCTTGGAATTCTATAGGTGTTTACAGAAATAGGAGATGAGAGTCAAAAGTTACCCCATTTATCCTACCCTCGGATGAAACATCCCCTAAATCAGGGTGGCAAAAAGTGTGCAAGGCACAATATTAGTTAGTAAGCATATATTGTGCCTTTCACGTATTTTGGCGGGTGACCTGTTAATTCAGGCGGAATTAGAGTCAGAAAAGGGCGATCAACGCTTATTTAGTGCTAATTCTGCCTAGGATTGTGAGCGCTTCCCCTAACATCCGCGATCAGCATTTGAGAGCCAATCGACGGAGATACGAGCAGAATGGCATGGATGGCGGGTAGGAAACCGCCAATCGCTCTGTTTCCGCCTAATGCAGGCTGGACTAGCTTATTCCGCCTTAACTCGGCCTCACCATCGCCGCTCCTAATTCTGCCACGGAGGGACGACCCGGAATTAACATGGGAATTAGCTAACTCGGGGCATAATTAAGGTCGATAACGGATTAGAGTTATGCCAGAATTATCACGGCAGAATAAGTGAAAGGCACAATAATATACAACAACAATATCACCCTCTCAAAGTCGATTGTAGTCTGGCGAAAACACCACGGCGTCGATGCGAATACATGAGAGCACAGATACTCAGCACAAGTATTAATTTGATCAACTCCATGATTTCTAGATGTAGGAAGGGTTCAACAGCTGACGCTTTCTAGGCTAGAAATTCTAATCTAATCCAAGGGACAAACACTGCAGGTCATCGTCGAACGGACGACGAAGCTCTTCAGAGTAGTTGTTCCGTGCACGTGGGAGCCACCCAGCTGAAGTGGTCCGCAACACCAGCGCAATCATTCGTAGACATTACTCTACCACCGCCAAGATTGCTCACACAGTAAATCAGACAGTCATGGCGTCGTTGACATGAGCCAAATCCGTTCAAAGCGTTTGTTCGGGATAGATCATACTTATTCATTCAGACACAGCATTAGCCCCGTTAGACTTTAATATAACGTCGGTAAGTTAAGCTTTGAACCGCTGCAAGGAATCGTAGAGCTGAGCCGTTGCTTCAAATTGATGGTATGGTAGATTGATGCCACTATGGGTAAACCTCATCATGAACCACTTACAGACTCTCCTTCAAGTACTCGAGCGTCTGTACGCTGGCCAAGCGGAGTCGCGACAAGGAGCGCATACTGGAGGCTTATGGTATCTACACGAGCGTCAAGGTGTCGAACCAGGCGCTGGTTGACTTTAAGACCAATATGCTTTTATTTTTATGCGGTTATCACTCAGGGCGAGCTCTGCATCAACCCCGCTGACCGGGCCCACTGGGTACCCGGCGACTACGGCTGTCCTTCTCTGTCATCTCACTCTTAATTTACTTGGTCTACCTACGTTATGCACTGCATACAGGGGACTATCAAATTGAGACTGCCTCGAGCAAAATGATACTAAGCCACCATTTAGAGTTATCGAGATAATCGCGCTTGAAAATTGGCTGCTATTTTTCGTATCTAAGTGAAGTTTCGAGAAAGGGCCCGATTTGTGATTTGAAAACCTGAACTGTCACTAAAGCGAACGCTCCCTCAACACCTCACTCTCAAAGAAGATCTACACCACCGCCGACATGGAAGCCCACCGCTCGACCTCCGAGCTGCCATCGCAGACCTCCAGCGGCCCCGAGTCGTCGCCCGCCGGCACACAGGCTTCCGGCGCTCTCGCGCCACAGTCCGTTGGTGCCTCGGAGCCGCCCGCGTCCCCTCCCTGTCAACACCCCCCTCCTCCCGAGCAGCATACGCCGTACGGGCCCGAGCAGCACGCTTCGGCAGCTCCTGGGCAGCAGCTTGCGCGCACCTCCGATCCGCAGCAGGAGGAGAGTGCCTCCGAGCTGCACGAATCACCGGCGTGCACGCCTTCTCGAACCGATCGGCAGCGCAACCAGAAAAATCGACCCCGCGTGACCTCCCCGCACGTTGCGGCACATGCTGCCAGCGACGTCTCGTCTGAGAGCGAGGAGCCTGATGAAAGCAATGATGATAAAGATTGGAGCACGGCCGAGTCAGCTGAAGAGGATAGAGAGGTGACGAGGGACAGCGAGGGAATCGAAGACGATGAGCAAGCCGAGGAGGTTATAAGTATCAATTTGATCGAGGTTGATATTCACCAGAAGGTGACAGGCCTTATCAGAGCTGATAAGTGTGAGCGTCGCTGCCTTCAGGGAAAGGCTCAAAAGCTGCAGTCTCTGGTTAGTTCAAAAGTGTAGCAATGTACGTCGTCTAGCCCAGCTGATCAATCAATGTGATACTTATGTCCATGCTAATCCAAAATGATATCAATTGACAGCATGTGTTACTAATGTGAAGCATCGCACGAAAGTGAAGTTTTAAGACTATTTCAATGCGAATTTGTGGTGTAAAATTGTACAGCGGATCCAATGATACCCTTCGTTTCTTGGGTAGCCAATAAAAAAATCTTAATTTTGCTCTGGGACGGGAGATAATTTTTTCGCGGGGTCATATCTTTGGCTAATCTAACTGTTAAAAGTTGTGGAGGGCCTCAAAAGATAGCTAAGACGCCCCTCTTTCCAACGAGGTACCTAAATCCCAATTCGTACTTTGGTTGATTAGTATCTTTTTGTTCGACGCGGTCTCAAATATGGATATACATGAGAAGTTTTTCACTCCTCTCTCGTGTGTTTGTCGAGTCGATCAGGTTGGGCTCGCATCTGCTTGTAGCTGCTCGGGGTTGGTGGTTGTGCCTTGGTCATGGCCCAGCCTTTGGCGCCGCTCTTCGAGCCACTCCTCCGCCTTAGCCTGAAGCGCCTCCGCATGCACTCTTGCGTGTTGGCGGCGTCTACTACTTTAAGAATTTAAGACCCATGTGTGCCCCGACGACTTCAGCTAGAACCGCCGTCTCAAGGACGTGCACCAGCACCTGCTCAATGTGGGTCGGGTGCGTGCTGTGTGGCAAGACGCCGCCTTGGAGAATGCTCGACAAGGGGTGTAAGCCGTGCGGACGTCATAGTACAAGTAGATAGCAGTGGCTAGAGCTACCCGTTTGAGCATGCCAAAGAGCGACGGCTTGTCGAAAGCGTTAGGAACTGGAGCAGCGTGTTTCGACTCAGTGCCGATTCGGCAGAGCGCAAGTATTGGCTTACGAAAATTATCGTTCACATTTAACTAGAAATTTGAAGACATAACTTCGGCAAGAAAGTATAGCAGAAAAAATTGTTTGATGAACAATCGCTGGAGCTATGAGGTTTTAGACATCTACTTACTGGTTGAGGAATTTGTACGCAGCGCACCCGTTGTTGGTGGAAACGCCGGACGTGAAGGTGACGCCATCCTTGGTGGTAAAGCCGGAGTTGACCCACATGCCGATGGCCCTGTCTTGGCCCTGCAGCAGGTACATGTTCCGCGTGGCAGGCTCCGCCGTGCCGAAGTAGTGGCAGGCCTTCTCGTAGAAGCCGTAGATGCACGTCGTGTTCTCCTTGAGGCGGTTGTTGATGTGGACGATGCCGTCGCGCACAGTGTTGAGCGCCTCGCAGTCTCCGTCCGAGTCGCCGGTCGAGTAAATCGGCGCCGCGCCCTTGTGCTTCTTCATCAGAATGTTCTTGACGATGGTGGCCTTGCCTGGGCCCCACGTGGTCGGGTAGTTGGCCAGGAGCTCGCCAGTGAACAGGCCCTTGGAGTCGGTCGTGAAGCGACCGCCGTACACGTTGGTTCGCGGCATCAGGTATCCGAGTCCGGCGAGGTTGGCAGCCTCAGCCACGAGGATTTCGGGCGATCCACTGATGACGTACACCGCCACACCAGCCTTACAGAGAGCACGGATAGTTGTCTCTTGGCCACCGAAGACGCGCAGCCCCTTGGAGTAGGACGCCTTGACTGCCACGCTCCCCGTTGACGTGTACGACAAGGATTCGAGCGACTGGGCCAAGTTCCATCGGAGGCTTTCACGAGCGAACGCTTTGATCTCCGTTTCGGTCATGCCAACGAAGAGACGCGGGTACACGACCATTGCGTTGATCAACGAGCACTCGGAGTGGTCGTCGCCGCCGTTCATGAGCTGCAGACTGTAGAGCAGAAATCCGAGCTTGGCTCGGAAGTTGAGGAACTCCGTCGTCTTCTTGATGTCAGCGAGCGTGGTGCTGGCGGTGGCGGTGGTGCCCCCCAATTTGTACGTGGGGGCGATGTAGGCGTCGTACAGCACCTTGTAGTCTTTGGCAGCGTCAGTGAGAACAGTGGCGAATTTCACGCCGGCGCCGTTGACGTCCTTGCCGATGACTGAGTTGGTTCCATCGGGGAAGCACTTGTCGCTGCTGCTGACGTCGTAACCCAGCGCGAAGATGGACTTGAACTCGTCCGGCGAGAAGCGGAAGTTGAGGTTGTCCACCTGGTAGAACATCGTCGTGGCCGATACGTCTCCGAACATTGCCGAGTTGTCCCAGTCGAAGACAGCGTAGGCCTCGCCGGGCTTGCGCACCGAGTTCACGTTGGCCAGCAGACTAGCGACCGCGTTGTTGTTGTAGTCCGGAGCTTCCGCCGCCACGAAATAGTTGGGGGTTTTGGCGTTAGCACTGGAGGCCAGGAGAGCCGTCGCCAACAGTGCTGTTAGTGCGAAGACGCGGGCCATGCTCGGTTGTTGGGCGCTGGCGAACTGTAGCGGGGAAATCTGCAAATGATTAATCTGTCGCGGTCACAGTACAAGCTCGAATCCGTTTTCGACGACCTTTACCGAGGGGCGCAACTTGTTGCCTGCCGGAGGTGCCCCCCGGTAAGGTCGTCGAAAACGGATTCGAGCCTGTGCAGGACAGGCGATGAGGCTACTACCACTGGAAGGTAGCCTCGTCAACTGGCTTGCGATTCTAATTCGTATCGTGGGAGCAAATTATGGCTTAGCAAAGGTGCAGCCAACGGAACCCTCAGTGTTCGTTGAATCCAAAGCCGGAAGCCGGAGGGAGTCTTGACCTTGTTGTTTCGACTGGCCCGAATTACGCCTTCCGCCATCTCCTTAAGCTCTAAACACGACAACTAGAAAGCATTACCACGTACCAATCGCTTGTACGAGGCACCGCTTGTACTACAAGTGTTCTGCGTATAGTAAGCTCAGATGCGTAGAACGTCTTATTAAAGTGTGTTCTCGACGTAGAGGAGCCGATGTCCAGGTAGACGGTCTCATTGAGTAGAATAATCTAATACATGTATCTAGAAGTGCTTCGAGTAGTATTTTCAAATCAGGCGACAACGTTAGCTAGCTAATACAAGAGTATGTATCCGACGGGGTAACTCACACTGTATAGCTTGCGCGAGATGTTGAAAGAGTCCGGTCATACTTCGACGATTTTCTATTCATTAGTTGGTACGCCTCGCTGTGTGTTAATAAATCATATGGCGACAAGTACTGCCGGAACTGGGCACACAGGAGGTTTGAACTGTGTCCATGGGCCCTTCGTCCGGCGTGTGAATGGTGCATATCGCTGTCGTCAGACCGCGCGAAAGTTGTGAAGTGATAAATGTGTGCCCTTCCTGGGTGCCGTTTCGCCCGTTGACGATCGCACTGGGTTGTAAGTGCGGTCGAGAACCCATACGTTATAGTCCCTAACCGGCAGACTCAGGCGGCCACACTAATACGTCGCGGAGTGCCCGCCCGCCGTCATTCGGAATCTGTAGGTCCAATGCTACCTGCCGGCCGCGAAGGTTATTGCTAGTCGAGCTATCGGCTTCCCGAGGCCCGGATCCGGCTCGAGCGAGCTCTGCTGCCCGCGCCCCGCCGCCGACGACGAGTGCAGCAGAATCCGCTCGCGAGCGGAGACCACTCTCCAAGGGACACGATATGCGATCGGAGCCCAGGGGGTTCGAAGTTGCGGCCTCCTCCTCCCCCGACTTCGAGCAACAAGGCGCCCCAAGCGAAGTCAGCATGGATAGTGCGGCGGCCTGCGCTGCGGCAGCGCTGCGCTTTTGGGCGCCGCCGCCGCCGCCGAGAAGCTCGCCTTGGGCTCGGGCCTCTGCCGTCGTGGAGCGTTAGGCAGGATCGCCCGTTACGCGCCAAGTTGAAGCGCGGCCAGCTGCTTTTCGGCCAATCGCGGGCCGAGATCTCGGATCCGACTTCCTGTGCCACGTCAGCGAATAAGAGCGTGTTCGCTACGCAGCTGGAGATGGATATCTGCAGGGAGTTGGTGCATCTCCATCTCCAGCTTGTTCGCTACAACAGAGCGCATCTAGGTAAAAGTAGCCAATCACAGTGCAACTGCAACGACTCGCTCTCCTTCTCCTTACTTTGCTGCTTCTTCGTCGGCCGGGAACACTGTGCCCGAGACACCGGACTCGTGGCAAGACCAAGCTGCCGATGACGCTCCGAGAGCTGCGCCTCCGTTTCCGTCAGCCAGTGGCGACCACCACACCAGGATAGCCATGACGCGCAGCGAAACCTGACTCGATCGCATCCCAGTCCTCTCTCCTCCGTGGAAACGAAATGACAGCCGCCGCCATTGCTCATAAGACGCGCACCACCTCGGTCGTAATCTCCATTACGTAGCTCCGTGACATACCCAATGCACCACCGACCTCTCGGTACCCATCAGTTGAGCCTAAAAAGTAAAGCGCGGCTGCAACTTTCTTCTCAAAGCTATGCTGCCGTACTTTGGCAGCAGCAAACAGAACACCTTGATCTCGTAGTAAACCAGCAATCCGTAGGAAAGTCGGCTTGGTGCAGCGAAGATTGTCTTCAAACCAACTTGCATACGCGGCTGACTGTAGCATGGGCTCAAAGTGCAGTGAGGTCACGGTACGAATCTGTTCCTTAGGGCCTCGTGGCGCATCGTCGGATTCTCAACCAGTGCAGCTTCCTCTTCGTCCATTGTCTGTGCGGCTGAACTGCCTCAATCTCCAGCTACTTTCTCCTTCTCCACCTCTGGGAGCTGGAGAAGGAGACGGGGTAATTCTCCAGTTGTCACGTTGTGAACTAAACTATTTTGACCAATCAAAAGACAAGAAATAGAGTTGATGAGAGGCCATCTCCATCTCCAGCTACCTTGGCGAACACGCTCTAAGAAATATCCAGACACGTTGAAGTCGCCGGCGGGCACTTCAACGGGTGTGTACTACGAGTATCCCTCCGATAGCAGCGCCAGAGCTAGCTCCAGAGCTGCTGCCCCCGCGCTCTGGCAGTGCAGGCTAATATGGAGCTGTGATCGACTCCATCGAAGAGAGAGAGAGTCGAGCCCCGCCGCTTCAGCCGCAATGGGATATCATGTCAACCTCGCCGGGTCTGCCGGCAGCCAGCCAGCCAGCGCCGCTCGTCTGCGGTCTGCATGTGTCGACCAACGGGCTCCGTTACTGGGCGGGGTTCGGGCGAGAGGTTGCGAGGTGGTGGTGACCGAAGGGAAAGGTGCGTGTCTTAGTCGAGGTGGCGCAGGCAGGCGGCGCAGGACTCACCGAGCAGGCAGGCCGGCAGGCAGCGAGGGCGAGGCTGCAATAGCCGCTGGGCTGTCGGCCGCCATGAGTCATGCATGGCTCATGACGGCCAACCTCGCTGCCCTGGCCGTCGCAGCATGGTTGCAGCGGACACGCGCAGCCAGCTGGGCTGCCTGGTCACGACTCGAGCGGTGCCCCCGGCGACATATGGTCGGTCGGCTATCGATAGGCGGGCGAAGAGTTGAGCTTCCTGTCACGCTGCGACTTGGTGCCTTTCGGGGTGTAGACTACCGTAGAGTGCTTGAATCGAGGGCGTTGAGCTTCACGGTCAATACGTGCAGGAAAGAAGAAGGCCGTCAGGCAGGCAGGCAGGCTGCTCGCAGGAAGGATGTTCGTCTCGGCAGCACAGCCGAAAGCTGTTTCGCACAGATGCACGCCGTAGCAGCGCGCTGATCGAGTCGCCAGCGATGAGCGGCGTTGCTATCGCCTTGCGACAGCGAGCGGGCTACTGCTTCGTGGAGAACTCGGCTCGCAGCCCCGCGCGATGCCGCGTCAGCTATCGCTGGCGTGCGCCGCGCACTCCCCCTTGGCCTCCGTATCGCTATTATCGTCGTTGAAAGCGGTGTCGCGTGGGTTGCTGCTGTCTTATCTGCTGCTGCGCTGCGCTGGGCCAAGTCCTCGTTGGCAGCGCGACATGGAGCCTCTGACTACTCCAGCAAGCCTGCTCGCCGCTGTGGAGCTTTTCAGCTCGCTCGACTTCGGGGAGCGGGAGCAAGCCGCAGTTGCTTCCGAGCGCCGCCGCGCCTCAAGTCGAGCAGCGCCTCAGCAATATGATGCATATCAACGCGCTCGTCTGCGTGGTTCAACGTCGATGCCGCGCAGTGCACGGCACGTAGATGAATCTTATTCCCCCGCTCCAGCCAGCCGTAAAGCAAGCAAGCGGCGCCGAAGCCAGCCTAGGCGCGACGCCCGCGACTCACGACGGGCTCCGCTCGCTACACTAAACACGGATGCATCGGCGCACGCCAGTCGAGGCAGACCGCAGGCAGACTGCGATCGTGGTTGCAGCGGTCAGCCTGGTCGCCCCCCCGCCTTGCGCATTGAACGGCGTGGCGTTGGTCACTCGAACGCGAACGGAGCCCACGTGGGCCTTGAAGCCCCCAGTTCTTCGAATCGAAGGCGCCGCCGTCGCGCGCCGCGCGTCACAGGCCTGAGGCGCTGGCCGCGAGGCTCGACAGCCTTCGCCTCGCTTAGGTCGGTCAGTGCGAGCGCCCGGAGCCCAACACGCTGGGCTTTCTCGAACTTACACTGCCTGACAGCGCCGTCGTCGCGCGGTCGAGTTCGCAGTGCTCGTCTGCCTCGAGCTGAGAAACGAGGGCGCCTCAAATCTCGCTCCGCGTGCCTGCCAGCAGCGCCAGCGTGAACAACTGCACCTGCTGCACCACTCGCACTCGCTGCGCTCTCTGGGAAGGCACTTGTTGCTGCACCCGTCTACCATGTGGTATATCATGCTGTGACGAGGCTATTGCACCCATCTATCTGCACCTGCAACCGTCTGGTGCCCGTGTGAACCCGTTCATTAACTCGTATACTACCGTATAGCCGGCTAGTTGAGGAAAGAACATTCGAGAGCCTTCGCCTACGATACTACAACAAGGGCGAACTGTACCGTGGTATGTTATGTACATGTACACCACAAACGGCGCTGAGTTCGCCATGGCCACGGGCTCAGTCAAGTCCGAGAAGCTCCAGTTCATAGCCCCCGTAGGCCTGGGAGAGCTCGACCTTCGAGGGCTGCACCATCGCACAGTACGTGTTTTGCCTCCGTACCGACACTGGTAGTCTCCGGGAGCAGGCAAGCATGCATCACCGCTGTTGCCTCCGCCAATAACATGGTGTCGTGGGCCGCCGCCGCCAAGTACATTGACTCTGCCGCCGCTGCTGGCAAGGACATCACCGCCGCCACCAAGGACGAGTCACTGAGATGTGCTTCAATGTCCAAGTTGCTGAGTGGTGCATGCATGTGTCATCGCTGCTACTACTCACAAGGACATGGTGGCGCAAGCCGCTGCTGCCAAGGCCATGCTGCCGCCGCCACCAACGACGACACCAACGACGAGGAGCTGAGCGGTACCACCAAGTACATCGTCGCTGCCGCCGCTGCCAAGGACACGGTGCTGCGAGTCGCCGTCGCCAAGGACGAGATGTTCGGTGGTTCCAAGGACAAGCTGCTCGGAGGTTCCAATGACCAGATACTCATAGGTTCCGCCGCCAAGGACATGGTGCAGCGAGTCGCCACCATGGACGAGATGCTTAGAGGTACCACGGCCAAGGCAAATACAGTAGAACTATCGCTGAAGAGAATGGTGGACGGGTAATAATACTTCATCAAGATTGAATGCACAACTAGTTCTTTTAGAAGTCGTTGTAGCGCGTAACATGTAAGAAATGCTTTGATTACATGCACATGCAGAGATACCTGTATCGGAGGCACTTCAAGAGATCCTTATCCAGTGCTCCCGTACGCTCCTCCCTGACAAATAGCTCGAACGACACGAGCACGTAAATGCCGCAGTTATAGCTGTCGAACTGGATACCGAGATCGCCGTCTACCCTGCGGATTCTGTAGCGCTTGACCCGTGCGTCAGGAATTATCGCTACTAGCATCTCGGCTACTACTCGCACCTTTGTCAGATATGGAGTCGTACAATAGCACGTCGTTCTTGGTTAGGTCGATCATGATGCAGCACCAGTGGATTCCGCTTGCGTTGATTGGTATCAGCACTTTCTCGTCCGACATGCCAAAGAAAATCTCCCGAATCGTATCCATATTCACGTTCACCTCACCGCGCCGGCCAATTTGAATGTAGGTGGGATCCACAATAACGACAGCATGGTTTGACGCCAAAGGCGCCCAACAAGCAGTCGCAGTGCCCGACCAGCTGCCTCAGTGCCCGACCAGCCGCTGCGGTGCCCGACGGATGCGTGTAGAGCCCGACCGGCGCTAGTGGTGCCCGCTAGACCGAATGGCCGCATAATGGATAGCATACACTTAAAAAATTACAACCATTACCTGTGCTGTGCATCCCGTCTGCCTTGATTCCTGCCGTAGTCGCTTTCCTTGTCCGCGAGACTTGAACTCACCACTGTGTGTACAGACAAGAGTCTTCGCGTAGAAGCCAAAACTGTCAGGTATGGGTGTACCAGACCCGGTTTTGGACTCTTTTTATCTTTGCGTTGCGCTCGGCGGCCGATGTGTTGGTCTGATGCGGAAAATCTACTGGCACATATCGGAGTTAGATCATCGCTTTCATATATTGTAGATACAATGCAAGAACTTGCTTGATAGGACCGAGACTGATACTCATTGATGTACAACTCGAACGCTTTCCAGGAACTGAACTGGGTCTCCTCCAGTGGGGGTCCTGTGTCGCCGTGTGAGCTACTTAGATCATGACTCGGGTCTAACGTAACGACGCGGTCCGAGAGAGAGCATCCTGTCGCGTCGTCAGCATCAAGGTCAGCTTCGGCGTCATTTGGCGCCCCGGATGGCCGTCGCTTTTCCCCCAGAACACAAGTAGCCATGCTTGCACGGCGAAGGGGGGGGGGGTCAAATGCTTGAGCCCGCTGCAGATTTATGAATGGGTGGTTGGAGATAGAAAGTATACCGTATACGAAGTTCGGATGGATCTCAAAACCGTGGTTAGGGCACTTGAGCGGACGATTCAAAAGATGACGCCAGTAGACGGGTGCACCAACCACTCTCCTCTGGGAAAACAGCACGCATCCAGTTCTTGTTTCACGTGGCTCTCAGATGCGCCAGCGTGGCGTGTCGTGTGGCCCGAGAGATTCCAACCCGCGACGATGCTCCGTGCTCGCTACCGCGAACTGCAACCTTCCTCAAACGAGGGCAAAAGCATTGCACCTCCGCTCCACCGTCATCCAGGCCGCGCTGATTGAGAATCAAGCGTGACAGACTGACAGGCCGGACTGAGGTCGGAGCGCTGGACGCCGCGGAGCCAGCCGCAGCGCAGCGTAGCAGCAACGGCCATCAGGTCAACGCGGAGCAAATTGGTCCAAATTGGTCCTCGTGTGGTTGTAGCAGACGAGCTCGGAGCAGCAGCGGAGAGCTGCACCACTCGAGGGAGCAGCGTGCACTGTACACGCCGTGCAGTGCGTGCCCAGCATGGAAAGATAGCGAAGCATGGCCTACCTCATAGGCTCAGCAATCGGCCGACTTTCATATAGCGGACACTTCAACTTGAAGTTGGCAGAGTGATTGTCAACTGTTCACAGTAGCTACGATTTAACCTGAGTGCTTTTAACTGAACTTCGGCGCGAGCTTCAGGTGGACAACTTCGCTGCTGTACACCAGGACTGGGCCGCCCGGGACGCTGACCCACTGATCTTTCACACGCAGGCCTTCACGGCTGCGCTTTCACCTCTTGCAGCGGTATGAATTTCTCGACTACAGCCCTGCATCCAGGCGTGAGAACCGATTGACACCGTCGCTGAAGTCGACAAGGAATGGAGCATGTTGTACCCTACCTCACCACGATCGGTGTGACTCTCTTAATCGTTCATGAGCCCCCCCCAGGCCGCCTCGATGCAGTATAAAGGCCGTGACCTGAACGACTCGAGAGCAGGAAGGACGGCCATTCCCGGCCGGCGGAGTCCCCGGACACATCGTCGATACAGGGCATGGCGTGACGGCAACTCAATCCGAGCAGTCCAAACGGCATTTAGGATCGACGTACCCACAACCACAACGTGTGCGTAGATGTCCAAAACCGTAAGTGTGTCTTGCGAGGCGACCGAAATTGAGTGCATTGTTGTTAGCCATCAAGACGACGTACGGGCTCGGATGAAGCTCGCTCGTATTCTCTCGTCATCCGTGAATTTTGCAGCAGCAAAGCAGTCGAACACAGCCGGATATTACCGGCGTGCATGTGGTAGTTGATGCCCTTGAGCGGGGCGTTGGAGTTCGTCGTGGACTCGGCCCCCGCTTTCTCCAGCGAATAACGGGAGGCGGACTGATCATCCAAGCCGATAGGTAGTTTTCCCACATGTGGAAGCGGTCTAGATTCGTCTCTCGAAACCACTGCAGCTCGTGCGAATACAGTGCCACATCGTCGTCGCGAAGTTATTGCAGCACCATGAGCCATGAGCAGACACGTTATAGCCGTCGTAGAAGCTCGGATCACATCTTCATCGGGAGATTGGGTCAGAAGGAGAGGTGCACGGTTTGGTATCCCCCCATGCAGGAGCAGTCTCACTCTAGTACCCGGGCATCTCGGTGGAGCTGAGCCAAACCAACGTAATCTCCAACGCTCACATTTCTCCGCTTCTGCTTTATGATTGGTCAATGACGTTGAAGATATCGTTGTGTATTTTCGACCAATGGTTTCCGCCCATTCATCATGGATTCACTTTCACAACGTCTCTACCGAGACAACATGGCGCAGGGGGAGGCGTCGCCGCTGCTGCCCCTGCACTCGGCGGCGGAGGCGACCAGGCAGGCGCATGCAGCGCGCCAGCTCAAGCAGAGGGAGGAGTCTCCGGGCGCGCGCGCCTCGTGGCTGTCGCGCGTCACCTTCAGCTGGCTGGGGCCGCTTCTGTCGCAGGGCGCGGCGCGGCCGCTGCAGGCCGACGACCTCTGGGCGCTGCAGCCCGAGGACGACACGGAGAGAGTGATGGTCAGTCTGAAGCAAGCGGTGAATAACAGCCAATCGCTGTGGACCGCCATCCGCTGCGCGTTCGGCTTCAACATGTACGTGGCGGGCGCGTGCAAGCTGGCCGGCGACTGCTGCGGCTTCGTGGGACCCATCTGCATCAACGCCCTGATCAAGTACGTGGAGGACCCCGCGAGCGCGCTCTTCTCCTCCGCGCACTATGGCTACGTCCTCAGTGGCACGCTGTTCGTGGCCTCCGTGCTGCAGACGCTGTGTCTGCACCAGCACCACCACCTCGTCATCCGAGAGGCCATCCGCGTGCGCTCGGCGCTCACCATGCTGGTGTACGACAAGTCGCTGCAGCTGTCGTCGCAGACGAAGAGCACGCTGGGCTCGGGGCGGATCCTCAACATGGCTACAATCGACGCCAACCGGATCCTCGAGCTGTTCTACATGATCCACTACTCGTGGGCGGCCCCCGTGCAGTTGGCCACCGGCATGCTGCTGCTGGTGCATTACCTGGGCACGGCGTCCTTTGCGGGCGTGCTGATCATGATTGTGCTGCTACCGACGAGTGCGGCGCTGTCGTCGCAGGCGGCGAACATCTCCAAGAAGATGCTGGAGTGCACGGACAAACGCCTCAAGTTCTTGACGGAGCTGTTCCAGCACATCCGCGTCATCAAGTTTTACGCGTGGGAGAGCGAGATGCTCGGCCAGGTGGACGCGATCCGCACCAAAGAGCTCCATTTCCTCAAGAAAGTGATCCTCTGGAACGCGTATGGGAGGGTCATTCTGCAGGCGGGACCCGTGCTGGTGTCGTTCGGAACCTTTGCAGCGTATTCCTACCTTCAAAGCGAGCCACTGACGGCGGACAAGGCGTTCACCGCGATTACGCTGTTCAGCATTTTCCGTCTGCCACTGATGGCGCTTCCCCAAGTGTTTTCGCTTATCTTCCAAGCCAACGTGTCGATCAAGCGCCTCGAGTCATTTCTCTACCTTGAGGAGCACCGACGCAGTCCAATGTCCCTGTCGGCTTCCTTTATCTCGGACCCATCGTTTGAAATTCGGCATGCCACATTTAAGTGGTCAAGCGAAGGCCATGAACTGAACGGAGGTGCTGCCAACGCTGTGGCTGAAAAGGAAACTCCGGCCGCACAGCTGTCCAACATTACAGTTTCGATACCCAAAGGCAAGCTGACCCTCGTCGTTGGCGCGGTTGGAAGTGGGAAGTCAACATTACTAGCGACTTTGCTGGGCGAGCTGCAGCCTGAATACGGTGTAGTTCGCATTCCGTCAAGGTATGTGTCGTATGCTGCGCAAACGCCGTACTTGATCAATGCCAGTGTGCAGGATAACATTCTATTTGGAGCCCCACTGGATACAGCCCGCCTTCATCGAGTGATCAAGAGTTGCGAGCTGGAGAATGAACTTGTGCGGCTACCTAACGGCTTTCAAAGCGAAATTGGCGAGAATGGTGTGACGCTTAGTGGAGGGCAGAAGCAGCGTCTCTCAATTGCTCGAGCTGTGTACTCGAAAGACCAGGAGCTTTACGTATTTGACGACTCTCTTTCGGCGTTGGACGCGCATGTGGCTACGCGTCTTTTCGACCAGTGTTTCAACGAGTCAACAGACGGTCTTCTGGGTGAACACACGCGCGTACTCAGCACTCACTCACTGCAGTTCGCGCACTTGGCGGACTGGATCGTCGTCATGGATAACATGCGAGTCGCTGAGATGGGGACATTTGAGGAGCTAACACAAGTCACGCCAAATGGAAAATTTGCCAAGATGTTGAATTCATTTAAGCGGGCTAATGATGACGCATCTGTCGGGAACGAGGCTAGCGCTGGGGACCAAGTGGAAACCTTGGACATCTCCCGATCGAAGTCACGATCAAGTTCGAGCGTGAGCGAAGAAGCTGCCGCTGCTGGTAGTGGTGTCCTAATTCAGGATGAAGAGAAAACGGAGGGGAACTTGTCCTGGAGCGTGCATTCGTCTTACTTCGTGTCATGTGGAACTATTTCGATTGTTGGGGCACTTGCCCTCCTGTTTGCAACGCAAGTGTCGTCCGTCTCAACGGATTTGTGGCTGACCAACTGGACCAATTCTAAACCGACTGGTGCGGACTTGACGTTTTATCTCACGGTATACGCTTACCTCGGTCTGAGCACTATCGTGCTCGGTTTCGTGGGAGATCTCTGCTGTCGATATGCAGGACTCAGGTACGCACTGGTTGTAGGTCTACTTTGTAATTATTTTTCTGGACTAACGTGACCGTGTTTAGTGCATCAAAACGTATTCATCACACTCTGCTGCACCATGTCATCAAGGGGACGATGCGCTTCTTCGATACGACTCCTGTTGGTCGAATTCTCAATCGATTTTCAAATGACATGAACACGATCGGTAAGACGGGGTTCTTTTTCAACTGAATTACTGAGAACTAATCGTTGTCCTCTTCTATCCTATCCGTGGCAGATCAAAAACTAAACACTGCCATCGTGCAATTTGTGACCATGCTTCTTGCACTTTTGAGCATGTTGGCAATCCAGAGCTCAACGGCACCTATCCTGTTGGTTCTGCTGGTACCAGTGTTCATATGTTATGTCGCTTATCAGAGGTTTTACGGGAAGTCATGTCGAGAATTACAGCGGCTAGACAACATTTCCAAAAGTCCTGTGTACGCTCATTTCACGCAGACGCTGAATGGATTGGTGACGATTAGGACCTTCGAAATGGTCGAACAGAGTCAGCATATGCAGGCGCTGAAGATTAACGAGAACACCAAGGCTTTCCTACTGCTGAACCTGATCAACCGCTGGCTAGGCGTTCGCTTGGAGTTTCTTGGGGCAGTGATAACGTTCGCAGTTGCGTTCTTCGTCAGTCGCGACCACGCAGTGCTCTCAAGTGCCATGGCTGGTCTGCTGCTGAGCTACTCGCAGAACATGACATCGCTGCTCAACTGGATCATTCGGAACAACGTTGATATGGAGAACATGATGAACAGTGTTGAACGCACAGACGAGTATTGCCGCGTCGATACGGAGCCGGTCACACTACTAGCACACCACTACGAGCGCTATACTACCCCCAAGTCGCGCACCTTACAGCTGCGGCCGCATTGGCCTGAACATGGCAAGATCAATTTCGTCAACGTTTGCGTGAAATACGACCCGCTCGCTCCTCCGGTTCTTCATGGCATTTCGTTCACTGTGAAGGGTGGTGAGAAAGTTGGAATATGTGGCCGCACAGGCGCTGGCAAGAGTTCACTCCTTCTTGCACTCTTTCGCATGGTGTCCTTCGATAGCGGGGTTGGCGGTGGAAGCATCTGCATCGACGAAGTGTCAACGACCGCCCTCACATTGACTGAGTTGCGCTCCCGAATGGCCATCATCCCACAAGATCCGGTACTTTTCGCAGCAAGCGTGCGGTTCAATCTAGATCCGACAGGACAGGCGAGTGACAATGAGTTGTGGAGTGCGATCCGCAAGTCTCGCTTGGAAACCTTCATCAAGGGCCTACCTGGCGGCCTCGACGCTGAGGTATTGGAAGGCGGTGATAACTTCAGCGTCGGTGAGCGGCAGCTGATCTGTCTGGGGCGTGCTATATTGCGCAACTCCAAGATTTTGTGCCTGGATGAAGCCACCGCCTCCATGGACCACTCCACAGGTAAGAGGGCTTGCAAACATACTTGTTATGCAGTGGTAACTTTGCTCACCGTACTTTCGATTTTGCAGACGAGTTCATTCAAGCTTCCATTCGCAGAGAGTTCGCGGAAGCAACGGTGTTGACGATCGCTCACAGAGTGGACACGATTTTAGACTACGACAAGATCCTCGTTTTGAAGCAAGGCCACATTGTAGAGTTTGGACCACCCGCGGTGCTGCGTAGTAAGCCGAACGGAGAGTTTGCGAGCATGCTGCAGAAACCGTGATGGATGTTTCACGCTCAAATTGAAGCTCACTTTGTCAGTTTTCTTTTCCTCCCGATTGGATTTGAGCTTACTGTGCCAGCCGCCCGGGCGGTCCAGTCCTGGTGTACTGCAACGAAGTGACGCGGCGCGTCCGAGTTAAATCCACGCATGTTAAATCGTAGCTACTGTGAACAGTTGACAATCACTCTGCCAACTTCAAGTTGAAGTGTCCGCTATATGAAAGTCGGCCGATGTGCTGAGCCTATGAGATGCTGACGGCCAGGCCAGTCTTCGCTATCGTTCCATGCTGGGCACGCACTGCTCGCTGCTCCCTCGAGTGGTGCAGCTCTCCGCTGCTGCTCCGAGCTCGTCTGCTACAACCACACGAGGACCAAATTGGACCAATTTGCTCCGCGTTGACCTGATGGCCGTTGCTGCTACGCTGCGCTGCGGCTGGCTCCGCGGCGTCCAGCGCTCCGACCTCAGTCCGGCCTGTCAGTCTGTCACGCTTGATTCTCGATCAGCGCGGCCTGGATGACGGTGGAGCGGAGGTGCAATGCTTTTGCCCTCGTTTGAGGAAGGTTGCAGTTCGCGGTAGCGAGCACGGAGCATCGTCGCGGGTTGCAATCTCTCGGGCCACACGCCACGCCACGCTGGCGCATCTGAGAGTCACGTGAAACAAAAACTGGATGCGTGCTGTTTTTCCAGAGAGCGCAGCGAGTGCGAGTGGTGCAGCAGGTGCAGTTGTTCACGCTGGCGCTGCTGGCAGGCACGCGGAGCGAGATTTGAGGCGCCCTCGTTTCTCAGCTCGAGGCAGACGAGCACTGCGAACTCGACCGCGCGACGACGGCGCTGTCAGGCAGTGTAAGTTCGAGAAAGCCCAGCGTGTTGGGCTCCGGGCGCTCGCACTGACCGACCTAAGCGAGGCGAAGGCTGTCGAGCCTCGCGGCCAGCGCCTCAGGCCTGTGACGCGCGGCGCGCGACGGCGGCGCCTTCGATTCGAAGAACTGGGGGCTTCAAGGCCCACGTGGGCTCCGTTCGCGTTCGAGTGACCAACGCCACGCCGTTCAATGCGCAAGGCGGGGGGGCGACCAGGCTGACCGCTGCAACCACGATCGCAGTCTGCCTGCGGTCTGCCTCGACTGGCGTGCGCCGATGCATCCGTGTTTAGTGTAGCGAGCGGAGCCCGTCGTGAGTCGCGGGCGTCGCGCCTAGGCTGGCTTCGGCGCCGCTTGCTTGCTTTACGGCTGGCTGGAGCGGGGGAATAAGATTCATCTACGTGCCGTGCACTGCGCGGCATCGACGTTGAACCACGCAGACGAGCGCGTTGATATGCATCATATTGCTGAGGCGCTGCTCGACTTGAGGCGCGGCGGCGCTCGGAAGCAACTGCGGCTTGCTCCCGCTCCCCGAAGTCGAGCGAGCTGAAAAGCTCCACAGCGGCGAGCAGGCTTGCTGGAGTAGTCAGAGGCTCCATGTCGCGCTGCCAACGAGGACTTGGCCCAGCGCAGCGCAGCAGCAGATAAGACAGCAGCAACCCACGCGACACCGCTTTCAACGACGATAATAGCGATACGGAGGCCAAGGGGGAGTGCGCGGCGCACGCCAGCGATAGCTGACGCGGCATCGCGCGGGGATGCGAGCCGAGTTCTCCACGAAGCAGTAGCCCGCTCGCTGTCGCAAGGCGATAGCAACGCCGCTCATCGCTGGCGACTCGATCAGCGCGCTGCTACGGCGTGCATCTGTGCGAAACAGCTTTCGGCTGTGCTGCCGAGACGAACATCCTTCCTGCGAGCAGCCTGCCTGCCTGCCTGACGGCCTTCTTCTTTCCTGCACGTATTGACCGTGAAGCTCAACGCCCTCGATTCAAGCACTCTACGGTAGTCTACACCCCGAAAGGCACCAAGTCGCAGCGTGACAGGAAGCTCAACTCTTCGCCCGCCTATCGATAGCCGACCGACCATATGTCGCCGGGGGCACCGCTCGAGTCGTGACCAGGCAGCCCAGCTGGCTGCGCGTGTCCGCTGCAACCATGCTGCGACGGCCAGGGCAGCGAGGTTGGCCGTCATGAGCCATGCATGACTCATGGCGGCCGACAGCCCAGCGGCTATTGCAGCCTCGCCCTCGCTGCCTGCCGGCCTGCCTGCTCGGTGAGTCCTGCGCCGCCTGCCTGCGCCACCTCGACTAAGACACGCACCTTTCCCTTCGGTCACCACCACCTCGCAACCTCTCGCCCGAACCCCGCCCAGTAACGGAGCCCGTCGGTCGACACATGCAGACCGCAGACGAGCGGCGCTGGCTGGCTGGCTGCCGGCAGACCCGGCGAGGTTGACATGATATCCCATTGCGGCTGAAGCGGCGGGGCTCGACTCTCTCTCTCTTCGATGGAGTCGATCACAGCTCCATATTAGCCTGCACTGCCAGAGCGCGGGGGCAGCAGCTCTGGAGCTAGCTCTGGCGCTGCTATCGGAGGGATACTCGTAGTACACACCCGTTGAAGTGCCCGCCGGCGACTTCAACGTGTCTGGATTTTTCTTATTCGCTGACGTGGCACAGGAAGTCGGATCCGAGATCTCGGCCCGCGATTGGCCGAAAAGCAGCTGGCCGCGCTTCAACTTGGCGCGTAACGGGCGATCCTGCCTAACGCTCCACGACGGCAGAGGCCCGAGCCCAAGGCGAGCTTCTCGGCGGCGGCGGCGCCCAAAAGCGCAGCGCTGCCGCAGCGCAGGCCGCCGCACTATCCATGCTGACTTCGCTTGGGGCGCCTTGTTGCTCGAAGTCGGGGGAGGAGGAGGCCGCAACTTCGAACCCCCTGGGCTCCGATCGCATATCGTGTCCCTTGGAGAGTGGTCTCCGCTCGCGAGCGGATTCTGCTGCACTCGTCGTCGTCGGCGGGGCGCGGGCAGCAGAGCTCGCTCGAGCCGGATCCGGGCCTCGGGAAGCCGATAGCTCGACTAGCAATAACCTTCGCGGCCGGCAGCACCTAGCAGCAGTGCTGGACCGGCAGAATCTGCCGTCACCGCCAGGTAAAGCGACGGCGGGCTTCCTGCGACAAGATAGCGTGCCTATGGGCACCGCTTCTGGCTACCCGATGTACCTCTGCATGCTGCGCCCTGTGTGCGCGCAACCCCCCTGTCTGATGATGGAGCAATAGCACTAACGCCATTAGGCAGCGGCCACCACGGCTATCTCGAGATCGCAGCAGCCAGCTTCCCGCCGAGTCGCGGCGAGCGACGACGCGGGGAGAAGCCCAGCGACGACGGCCAGCCCAGCAGCGCAGCGACGACACCGACACGGAGGGCTCAAGCCAGAGTGTGTACGATCGGCAGGTCCGAGATTGCGTGCGAGGACCAAAAAAAGGTCGACCGCTGGCCCTTCTGCCCCCGCCGTGTATCGCTGCGCGGCCCGCTTGAAGCTGCACCAGCTGCGGCTCACCACGAGCGACAGAATAAGCTCGATGGCTTCCGGCCCGCGGGCCGCAACGCGGCTGGACCGAAGGCCCGGAGTGTCGAGCGGCGGCGGCGGACGTATTTCGTGGCGCCACTGCGCTCGCGCACGCCCACGCTGACTTCCGGGGGCGCCGCAACGGCTTCTGTTTTGGGTCCTGCGAGCGGAGACTCTGGCCCAACATTAGTCCGTTCGGCGACAAAGATGGGCGCGTAGAGTCGGACAGATCAGGCCTCGCGAAGCATAGCGCTAACGTTCGATTGGAAAGGGACTATTTCGCCATACTGGGGCCGAGTGCGCGCGCGCTGAGGCAGGCCCAAAACGGCCTGAATTGCGATTTGGTCCGGGGCTAGGGCTCTGGCGTGCCCTTGGGCGCTGATGCGTGCCGCCCGCAGGTGAACGCCTCATTCGCCGATTACCTGCGCACGACCCCCAGCCCAGCTGGATTCGTCTGTCGGGACTCGAAGCCGCGTCCATTTCCCATTTAGCCAGTCAGCCCCGCGTCGGTCGGTCCTGCACTACTGCAGCGTAGCGA
The DNA here is from genome assembly GCF_000149755.1 of Phytophthora sojae. Classification (NCBI taxonomy): domain Eukaryota; phylum Oomycota; class Peronosporomycetes; order Peronosporales; family Peronosporaceae; genus Phytophthora; species Phytophthora sojae. Next base: position 8,893,022 of record NW_009258115.1, read on the forward strand.
CCCCCCCCGACTGCGGCCACCCACCTCTGGCCCCCCACTGTGTCGTTCGCGCGGCAGCTCTTCGCAAAGGAAGGGCCGGCCCCGCGCACGCGCGCCACCACCATCGACGCCGCGCCGCGCCACCCCCAGGAGGAGATCGGAGAGCGCTGGGGCGCGCGCCTCGCTCGCCTCGGGCTGCTGCTGGTGCACTGCCTGCTGCGGCCGTTCCTCGCTTCCGAGGCCGCCCCGCACCTCGCCGCGGACTCGCGGTCAATGCGCCCGCTGCCCGCGTCTTCGACCTCCTCCTCCCCCTCCCCCTCACCAGTGTCGCCCCACAAGGCGCTGGCCGCCGCCGTGCTGCAGCGCCTCTCCATGGACCTGCCCGCCGCCTCGGGCAGCAGCGACAGCCCCACCAACAGCAGCAGCGAGCCGTCCCCGCAGGCGGCGTACGCCAAGCCCAAGTCGCTGCTGCAGCTCGAGACCAAGCGCGCGCCGTCGCCGCCGCCGTCCCCCAAGTCGAGGATGGTCCTCCAGCAGCAGCAGCCGCCGCAGGCCCCCGAAGAACAGGAACCACAGCAGCAACAGCAACAGACAGAAGAAGACACCGCTAGCAGCGACGCCGCTGAACAGGAGCGCGACGAGCTGGACGAGCTCCAGCAGACGCTGCTGCGCAAGTCCACGGGTTCCGTCGCCATCATGACGCGGCAGCAGGAGGCGCTGGACCACCGGAGACACACGTTCAGCGCCATGACGGCCGACGGCCGCGCCAACATGCGGCGGCGCAGCTACGACCTGACGGCGCAGTTCGGCAGCACGTTCCCGCCCAGCTCGCCGCCGCAGCAGTCGCTGCCGCACTCGTTCAAGGCGCACCACCACCTGCAGCACCTGCGCGTGTACGGCAAGAGCTCGGGCCCGGCCAAGCTCATCAGCGAGTGCCACGAGGAGGGCGCACCCCTCGTGGCCTTCGTGACGCCCAACCCGGACACGGTCTGGACGCGCGGCAAGCCCGTGCAGGTCGAGTGGAAGGTGCTGGACGCCGGCGTGCACAAGCTCTGCATCGAGCTGCTGGAGGACGGCCTGAGCGCCACGACGCTCATCGCCAGGGAGGCCCCCAACACGGGCTTCTTCACGTACCACAAGGTGCCGTGGGGCATGGAGTCGGGCTCCAAGTACTTCCTGCGCGTGTCGGCGGCCGACGCGCCCGAGCGCTACCGCACGAGCAGTTTCTTCCAGATCAGCTCGGCCCCTTGACGCGCCGCAGCCCCCTCCCCTATAAAGAAGTTGGCGTGGAGTCGAACGAAGAGTAGCACGAAAGTTAGGAGACAAAGTAGTATGTGAAAGTCTTTATTTAATGTTTAATTGGCCGAAGTCCATCGCAAGCAACGTGTGAACAAACGTGTGAAGGAAACAAGGAGTTGGTTTGGTTGGTCGTGTTTGTCCTTTGGGTCGTTGCCGCCGTGGGCGGAACACGGCGCGTGTTCGAAGACATGGGAAGCTGCACCGGGTACGTCGGAAGTTCGAGAGGCACGCTGCTCTGATACGCGCGCACGTACCGAGTGGCGTGGGGGGTTCGCTCGGCTGCAGAATCTGGTTGAGCCTGCTTGGGTCAAGATAACGCCGATGCCGCGGCCTGGCGAACGTGGCGCGCACCTGGGCCTTTCGACCAGACAAAGGCGTGGATTTTGAGGCCGAGCGGATGGAGCGAGGCGGTGATCGGCGACGCCATCCCGCAGCCCGCAGCCCGCAGCAGCGTTGCATGGACGCTTCGTCTTCTCAGCTCCGAGCCAACGCGGCGGATTTTCCCGGGCGGATCCTTGAAGTGCATAGATCGACCCGGGCGCGGCTGTACATGTCCATGCAGGTTGGACTGGCGCTCGATTCTTCAGTGCATCAATCCCGCCCTTGTGTACATGTAGTGGAGGCTCTCGCTATATACATACTGGATTTGCGGCTAGCACCATGAGCTGCCTTCGCACCGTGGATTCTGGGTACTCAGGGATGTTGCGGATGGAAATGGCTACAAATCGGGTTCATTCGCAACCACTGTGCAGTAAACTCTTGTACACAACGGCCCTTGCGCGGTTCCTATTGCAACACGCTATCTATTAGTGTTGCCGTTGGACTCATTGCCCTCCGTGTACAGATTGCTCAACCTTTGTGCGGCCAACTTCGTACCAACGATCAGAAAGTCGCAAAATTCATATTGCAATTTTCTAGTTAGCAACTTCAGTTACGCATTCAAAGATGGAATTACGGCAATCAAAGTTGGACCAGAGGTCCAAGATCCGTAAGCTGGCGTGCTGCCAAAAGCAAGGGCGCGCGGTTTGGCGCGCACTATAGCCGACGCCGACCGAGGGGAGCTCACTTCGCATTTCGCCTTCTTCTTCGCAGATGTCCCTCCAAGGCCGCGTTACTCGCCTCGAGAAGCAGCGTCCTAAAATCCCGCATTAAGCGAGACTTGGCTCTGGATCGCCACGCAATCTACGATCGCTCGCGTGAGCCAGACAGCAACGGTGAGATCCTCTCCATTTCGGAACGCCAGATGCACATCCTGGAGCGCGCCGCGACCGCTAACATGAACGTGATGACCCCAGCGCTGGTGGCCAGCATGGAGCTGCACTTTCGCGACTTCGTTACCTAGGCGGCGAACAAGGCTCGTCGGACCAGTACAGTAGTAGCCTACTGTACGAATTTGATTGCCGTAATTCCATCTTTGAATGCGTAATTGAAGTTGCTAACTAGAAATTTGCAATATGAATTTTGCGACTTTCTGATCGTTGGTACGAAGTTGGCCGCACAAAGGTGTAGAATTTTCGTTTTTGCTAGAGAACAAAATACAACCCTGATGATGATTTACGTGTTTGCGTATATTATAATAACCCCTCTCAACTTAAAGCTTCGGATCTTCCGCTACAGGGAGCGAGTCGATGTAGTATAAATCGAGGATCAGTAGAGCGTACTACGCACGATGTGCGACGACTTCATTAAGCAGAAATGAGTTTATTTAGTAAAGTTCGGGCTGTTTTGTCGAAAATGTGGTGGATTTGTGTCCCGACTTCATTTGTCTGCGGTGAATACTGCGCACTCACGCGACTTCCTATCCCGTTAAAAACTCTACTAAAACTAAAAAAAATGGAAAAAAACGCGTTGAAAACGTGTAGGTCATCCCAATTAAGGCCATGAATGGCGATATTTTTTCAGACCGCTAGTTATAAACCTTCAATAGCGTAAGTTAAGAGAAACACTGCACACGCGGTTAGATCACGATCGACTACTATGTTGATAAGTGTCGTTTCTTTTTTACGACTCTGGCAATATATTGAAGCGCACATTTATTGTGGTGGCTGTCTGATCGACAATCAAGCTTCAATTCTAGTATGCACTGTTCGATCCCTGCCATTGAGCCTCAGGGTCTCTGCTGAGAACCCATTGATGCGCTTGGACATCCTAACTTGCACGTCACTGTACATTTCGTAGTACCGCTGGAGGTATTTGCCGTCTCCGATGAGATTTTTAACTTGCGGTGGGGTCAACGGGCCGGCTAGGAAACTGTGCAGTCGGGCGTTCATGATGTTGTCCACAGTCGAAGCCGGTAAATGCGACAGCGGAGCACCGAGATACTTGACGTAGAACCGGTAGAAATACTTGGAGTAGCTTCTGAACCTTTTGCCTTCTGGTTTTTTCACCTTCAGAAGTTTCTTGACGGTCTCGGGCTTCAACCCCAGCGATAGATACAGCCCCAGTTGTCCTTCATTATTGATAGCGCTTGCAACCATACCGACAACGTTACCTGCGCTGATTTGTCTCTCTTCTTCTCCCGTCCTTAGGAATCTGGTGGTGCCTCTATTCTGCTGACGAAACGCCGAGAATGGGGCGTCGGGCGGTGACATATGGATTGGTTCTGAGTCCGAAGAGATGCCTTTGCAGTGTGCGAAGTGGGAAACCGAAACCGTGGCGAATAACAAGAGGACTTGGTACAGGCCCATGGTTGCGAGTTCTTCAGGCTTGGGCGCTGGTTGGTCAATTGCAATGTGACATCGCCAGAATAAGATTACGGTTCAATCTGGCACAACTCTATATGTAGTTGCAATTGTGGTTTGACTGCTTGTGGCGATCGACAACGCGATGTGCAGTCCATCTAAAGATACCGCATGGACCATGCGGCATGGTGTCGCACCCCAGTTTTTCTTTGCCCGCCTTCGCTTCATATTACTACTTTGGTTGCTACTGTGGAGCAGCGAGAGCACGGATATCATTCAGACGAAATTCACCACCACCAATTTATAGCCATAGCGAGCATGTTTTTTTGTATTTTAAAAACAGGAATCGACGTGCAAATAAGTTTGGTCATGTTATTACTACTACATGTACGCGAAGTATGTTTATTCTGTTTGCAGCTGGAATCTGAAATGTTTATTCATTGAATGCAGTATGCCGCGAACATCATAACCAGGACTATACTTTATGCTGTCATTGCCAGAGGCGTTGATCAACTCCCCGCATTTCATCTTGACCAAAGTGTGCTTTTTCTCTTACTCAGACCGTAAGCCATGATGGCGCGATTCTTCTACATGCAATCTGTCGGCGGGTCCACGATACTACGACTGAAAATAAATTGCTACATGTAGATACCGTATTTCATCCGAGTAAAACTTATGAATGCAAACCATGTTTTGAAGTATAGGCTTCTTTAGCACTGGTTTCCGGGTTTTCCTAAATCTTATTCAGTTTTACAGATTTGTTGGGTCATCCTTCTCCTTCAACGGTGTGTTTTGCATGACATTGTGTGAATCGTCTTCATCACAATTAAACAGGACTTGGGCAGACAGATTTTCATTTACAATTTGGCTTAAGCAATATCGAGTGTGCATTCCTGTTGTTGATGATGATCACAGTTGTCTATTTAATTTAAGCGGGGAAGTAGCTTTCTGAAAATCCTAAGCCACTGAACAATAGGGGGTTTCAAAGTAACCAAAAATCCGATTTATTTTTTCAAAAAAATGCGACTAAGATTACAGTGGCACCTCCCTAAATGAACCCCTCTAACTGACTATGTGTTCCCTATCTGGTTAGGATTCCTCGACTGCAAACGGGATTATATGGATTTCACTATTGGTGACCTGGGTGGTGAACCCGGGGGGTTTCGCAGTTCGAAGCTAAATGAAGCATTATAGCTAATGAAGGGTAATGTACGCCGAAATAGTTTTAGATGAGGTTCGCCCAGTAGACAGCCTGTATTCACAAAAAAAATAAAACCAAATCAACCTGTACTAGATAAAAAGAAATTAAAATTGCGACGCTTGCTTACATCGTCGGATATCTCGTAGCCAAGTAAGTACTTAAAATAAAACAAGCAGCAGACTCCGCGCGCGCACTTTCCCGTTAACATTATCAAAAACCTTGTGCTATTCACAGGCATCTCCTGCACCCGCTTCGCAGCCGCAGCAACTGCCGGGTAAGGTGATGTGTAGGCAGTAGATATTGGAAGTCTTCTTTAGTTTTGTACCTGTACTAGACCGCTACGTGACGAGCATAAATAAATCGACGAATTTATAGCGCTGGTCCCGCCGGTAGTACATTTTACAGCTTGAACACGCTGCATCTGCTTCAACCTCACAAGTCGGGGAATACATACCTGGTAAGTGCTTTCGGTTCGTCTGCTGCAAGCTCAAACAAAGATTTTTGTTTGATGGGGTAGTTCGGACCGTTAAAATGCTACAAAATGAAACCAAACTCGATGGGCTCTTGTCGAGATCAATCATTCAAAAATTAATCATTCAAAAACAAAACATGCCTTAAAAAAACAAAAGCGGCTCGAGGATCTAAACGAAGCGCAGTTGACTAAGAGGTCGTAACTTTTGCCAGCGTATCGGCTAGCAGCAATATATCGGTGTAATTAGTTTTCACTTGATACATGCATATGCCAAAGCTCTACTTGCCGCTGTGTATGGGTATAAGGCGTTTTCTGAAGGAATCATCATAAATACGGATACATCGTATTCAGTGACAACATGGTATCCTGTCAATCTCAAGATAGTTTTGCTTTTGCCTAAAAGGGGTTCAGCAAATAAGAATAGAAACAGTAGCAAGCAAGCTACCTTGGCTCGCACAACTTTAATATTATTCGTGGAGTCGTGCCTAATCCACAAAGACTCGTTCCAATGAATGTGCAGGAATTCCCTCTTCCAGGATAAATTTACATGACCAATTAATCGGTTTCAGTCTCGTAGTCAACCGGCTCATAGAACTATGCATGTGGAATACGTTTGCAATATCATCTTCTAGTGTGTCTGAAAGAGGAGGTCATACAATACGACCGGGTCGATAGTATCAAAGCCAATGGAGTCAGTAAAGTATTACTTCGAAGTACAATTTTAAGTGTTCTGAACATATTATTAATACATAATATGTAATATTATACAAGTACGACGTAGTGCTGTGATAATGCCCGTATAGTTTATTGGAAGCTGTGATTGGGCTCACGATCAGCATCATCAGGACGTATGCCTAACATTGAGCTCAACGTTGTAGAATATAGTTGTCAGTAGCTAGCTATACGATGCATGCTACTACGACGAACAAGGTAGCACGGGCTGCATTCTTGCATTCTTTCGACAAAAAAACGTAAATGTCGACTTTCTCGGGTTGCATACGATCTTGCCCTTCAGCGCGGCTCAACACCTGGCGATTCTAACGTATATGAAAAATTTGAGAATACTGTGACACGACATAAAATACGCGTCAACTATCACAAAACTATGAAGTACAAAACAGCACATCATATTGGCTGGCGAATTTCTTGTTGTTCGTTGCACGACCTTGTCTACCGGACTTCATCTTGCCAGATATTTTCGTCGTAGTCTGTAGAACCCGTGTGTTCATGTCTAAGCTGGAAAACCTGGTTTGCATCAAAAACAAACTACGGCTAAGCCGATCAGGCAAATGCCCAACGAACAGGCCCAGATTTTAATTAAAGTTTCGTTTCTGCGAGCAAGCCCAGAAATGGAATGAATCAAGTAATCGTCGATTCGGGTCACTTATCCTTCCTTGATGAATGCGGATCCACCCCAGAATTTTTGGGTCGAGAACAAACCACCTTCGAGGCCTAGCATAAAGTGGAGAAGCTTTTTTTTTTAGAATAATACCAGTAAGGCGATCTAATACACATATTTTCTTGAGCAAGTGTGTACGTATCATACTGGTCACCAAGTGGCCAAGCGTGGCTTTCAACGTGCGTGGCTACTCCGTTTGAACTTCTGAAAGTCTTTCACCCCCAGCTTGGCGGAACGGCACACTGCACGAGCTCCGCGACTACGATGTGACTTCAGGCGCAACTTTATTACAGAGCTAACAGGCTACGATTTCAACTTATAATTCTCAATCAATTGTCTGTCTATCTATCTGTCAATCCGAGAGCTGAATTGATTGAGGAAGATCCCAGGTTTCAGTGGCTTGAATGTCGTTCGATGTCATCCGCTAGTCGGGGAAGCTACGAATGTAGCGCGAATGTCGTTCGATGTCATCCAAAAACCTTCCCCAATCGACAGTTCTTCGAACTGCGAATAGGTGTTCTATAACTGATCAAAAACCTCTTTATTCTCTAAATGGTCGCCATTATTGGCGCCTCAACCCTCTAAATGGACGCCGTAGTAATAGATCCAAACTCATATATTTTTTTCTCAATCACTTGCCTGCCTCCTCCCACGTATGCCATTGCTACCACTACTCCCGCCACAACAAATCGAGCGAAGAGAGAAATTTTATTTGGGATGCTAAGTTGGAACAAAGAGTTTGCAGTAACTAAATACTGATAAATATGCTAGCCACAGTATTTGACAATCAGCCTAGCGTACATATATATTTTACGAAAAACTAAATATTATGATGTCGAGACAACTAGGGGCTATGCAGTAGATACCAAGCAAAAGATAAAACTGCAGGCATGGTGGCAGGATATCGGGACAACAAATATTCCCATAACCTCACTGTATTGAAACTCACGTACAACCTGAGGGGATGCGATTCTGCTAATACCAATGAGAAAAAGAAGTAGGAACAGACAATACCGTGCCTACCGTTAGTTCTGTCTGCGTGAAGACGAAACAAAACAAGAGTACAAAAATGCTGGAGGGGTACCAGGTAAAGAAAGCCCTTGTACTGTGCACCGAACATATGAAAATGTAGCCATTAGAAGTGTAGCCATTTCTTTATCTGATAAATTCTTTAACTGAAACAGCGTATTAGACCGAGCGAACTAGGTGCCATTTATAGAGGTGTCACTGTAGGCGAAAGATGCGTCTCCGGAGACTGTTCATGAGTCTTCGGGAGCGCCGCCAATAGATGCACATGGACGAGGAGAACGTGTGGACACATCCGCCGATGACTCGGAGGATCCGACGGCGACGGGAGAGCCGGCGGCAGCCGGGCTCTGGATATACCAATGGCTGGTCAGGGAGACCCAAGTATACTGAGATCAAGTCAATCGGAACCCGGGAGTAATCCGTCTGATGAGAGGCACCAACGAGCACGAGGAGAACAAGAAGGAAAGCAGGAGGGGAAGACTAGAGAGTAGTTTGAGAGACGATAACATTTAATCTCACTTCGGAATTTGCACCCTCAACCACAAGCTACAAACCAACAGGTTAACAGCCGCAACAAGCTCAAGCCCTCCCCGACGACCTTCATGACGACGTCCAGCAAGAAGGCCGAAGTCATCCTGGGAAGCGACAATTACTTCTACTGGGAGTTCGCGATGCGTATGACGCTCCCGAGGAAGGGGCTGCTGGCGCACGTCCAAGTGGTGAAGGATCCGACGGAGATGACGGAGGCCTGGATGCTCAACGACATGAAGGCGCTCGGTCTGATCGCTCAAGGCGTGGCTGTGGAACACCACACGAAGATTCGGTCGGCGACGTCGGCTATCCAAGCCTGGAATACTCTACGCGAGTTCTACAACCGGACGACGATGCATAATCGGGTCACGATGACTCATCGGCTCCATGAATTCAAGATGGAGGACAGTGCGACGTGGCGAAGCACCTGGACAAGTTCGACGAGCTCATCGTGGGCCTCCAGACGCTTGGAGAGCCGCTCGATGACTCCCGACAACTCGTCATCCTACTGAGCAGCTTGCCGGCGGAGTACGAGTTGATCGCATCCATCGTCGAGAACGCGAAGGACGTGACCCTCATCGAGGTGAAGGAGAAGCTGCTCAAGGAGTATGAGCGGCAGGAGGAGAAGGAGACGTCGGAGCGCGCGTTGAAGGCTACCTCGTTCGGAGGTGGGGGCCAGAACGGGAAGTTCGGCAAGGGCGGCAAGGCATTCGGCCGCAAGCGCAACGGCGGACGAAAGGTCGGTGGCTTCAAGGGCAAGTGCTTCTGCTGTGACCAAGTGGGCCACATGAAGCGGGACTGCCCGGAAAAAGCAAATGGAGACACCGCCGAAGACTCGGTGTTCGCTGTGGCGGAGAATCCATCAGCGGGTTGGCTGATCGATAGTGGGGCGACGGCTCACATGACGCCCCACCGCGATGACTTGTTCGAGTACAACGAGTCGTCGGCGGACATGTATGTGACAATCGCGGACGGGAAGAAGATCCGTACTTGCTGGACTGTCAGCAGGAGATGGCGCTACTCGGGAGTCGACGGAAAGTGGGAGCTATGGCACGCTCGTATGGGACACTTGAACGGAGACGCTATGGCGAAGACCCGCGAGGCGACGGACGGGATCCCGACGACTCAACAGCAGACGAAGACCCTGTGCGGAGGATGCATGAAGGGCAAGCAGGCGGTCGCACATTTCCCGTCGCGGTCGACGTCGGCGACGACGCGACCGCTGGAACTGGTTCATACGGACGTGATGGGTCCTATGAAGACGAAGTCCAAGGGCGGAGCGAGGTATGTGCTCACCTTTGTCGACGACTACTCGCGACACGTCGTGGCGTACTTCTTGACCAAGAAGAGCGAGGTCGTGACCAAGTTCAAGTCGTTCATGAAGCTGTACGAGAACCAGTAGGGGTAGCGCATTAAATGCCTGCGCTCGGACAACGGCACTGAGTTCGTGAACCCGCCGATGACTGAGATCTGCCGGGTGAATGGGATTATGCATCAGAAGACGGTCCCGTATAGCCCCCAGCAGAATGGCGTGGCGGAGCGGATGAACCGCACGATCATGGAGAAGGCTCGACGCATGCTACACTACAAGGGCGTGGCTTCGATATTGTAGGCAGAGGCGGTCAGCACTGCTGTCTACCTGATCAACCGGTCGACGAACAGCATGCACCCGACCAAGACTCCGTACAAGTTGACGTTCAAGTCGAAGCCTCGGCTGGGCCATCTTCGAGTCTTCGGGTCGATTGGTTACGCCCATGTCGACAAGTCGCGACGCACCAAGTTGGAGCCGTAGAGCTTCAAATGTATGTTTCGTGGGTACGCCGACGATTCAAAAAGCTACCGAGTGTACGACTTGGAGTCGAACAAGGTGAAGGTGTCCAGGTCCGTGAAGCTGGACGAGCGCGAGGTAAACGGCATCTACGACACGTCGCCCAGCGAGAACTCGCCGATCATTCAGTCGACGAAAGATGTCGACGATGAAGTGGCGCTGCACGAGGAGATGCAACGACCTGCCGCCGACGAGCCGATGGAATTGGTGGAAGAGACCGTCGAGGACGCGGAAATGCTTGAGGCGGAGACGCCGGAGCCATCCATGCAGGAGCTGACAACGTACCGACGACTCGCGAGACCGGTATTTAATGATGACATGGTCTTCCATCCGGAGCCGGAACGGACCCGGCGTGCCCGAGAACTGGTACTACTACTTGGGGATAGTTCCGCAGACGGTGAGGAGTCGAAAGAAGATGGTCCCGATGACTCGGACAACGATGATCACTTCTGGCCACCGTCTCCGAAGCGACCCAGGGTGGACAAAGACAGCCTATTGGCTGAGGCGGTGCTGGCCTACGCCGCAGACGTCGGCGATACCAATGACGCACCCACCACGTATCAGCAGGCCATGCAGAGCGACGAGTCGTCGGAGTGGGTGAAGGCAATGAATGCGGAGCTCAAGGCACACGCGGACAACGAATCATGGACGCTGGTCCGTCGGACACCGAGTGCTCGACCGATCGGTTGTCGCTGGGTGTTCCCAATCAAACGCGACGAGCACGGCCGAGTCATCAGGTATAAGGCCCGCCTGGTGGCGAAAGGGTTTAAGCAGAAGTATGGCGTGGACTTCTTCGAGACGTACTCGCCCGTGGCCAACATGAACTCGATCCGAGTGGTGTTGTCGGTTGTGGTGGCCGAGGCGTACATCACCGAGCAGCTGGATGCGGACACCGCCTTTCTCAACAGCGGGCTGGTGGAGCGCGTCTACATGGAGGTATCCTACGGAATCATCAACGCGAAGAACATGATGTGTCGGCTGCAGAAGGCGATCTATGGTCTGAAGCAGGCGGCAAATGCCTGGCATAAGACCATCCACCGAGTCTTCGTGGGCATCGGCTTTCGGAGCTGCGGCGGTGACCAGTGTGTATACGTCAAGGGCGAGAAGGGCAGGTTCGTGTACGTCTGCCTGTACGTGGACGATATGATCATCGCAGCCAAGACGAGCAGCGAGATCCAGGAAGTCAAGGTGGCGCTCAAGAATGCGTTTAAGATGATGGAGTTGGGCGAGGCCAAGTTCATTCTCGGTATGGAGATCGACCATGACTCATCGGCGAAGACTCTCATGATCAAGCAGACTCGAATCATTGATGATGTGGTGAAGCGGTTCAACCAGCAGGACGCCAAGGTGGTAGTGAACCCGTGCGAGTCGGGCATGAAGTTGTCGAAGACTCAGTCGCCGATGACTCAGAAGGAACGTGAGGAAATGCAAGCGAAGCCCTACCGAGCACTCATTGGCTGTTTGTTGTACATTACAACTTGCACCAGGCCTGATGTGGCGTACATCGTGACCCGGTTGTCGCGCTTCCTTGAGAACCCCGGGCAGCAGCACTGGAAGGCTGCCATCGGCGTGCTCAGGTACCTGAAGAGCGGCATCGCCTACAATGGGAACGCGAAGAAGGTCGAGATGACGGCGTACACCGACGCCGACTGTGGCAGCAATCTCGACGACCGACGCTCGGTGTCGGGCATCATGGTGATGATTAGCGGGGCGCCGGTGGTCTTCAAGTCGAAGTACCAGCGCACGGTGGCGCTCAGCTCGGCGGAGGCCGAGTACATGGCGCTGAGCCTGTGCACGCAGGAGGTGCTGTGGACCCGCGCCATGCTCAAGGACATGGGTCACGAGCAAGTGGGAGCAACCCAAGTATGGGAGGGCAACCAGGGCGATCGCCCTCGCAAGCAACGCTGGGTACAACGCGAGGACCAAGCACGTGGACATCAAGCATCACTTCATCCGCGAAAATGTGTCCCGAGGAGTCATCGTCGTCAACTACGTGCCGACGGAGGACCAGCTCGCGGACATGCTTACCAAGGCGTTGGGAACGAAGAGGCTCAAGTACCTGATCAGCGCAAGCGGAATCGTCGGGACGGTCGTGCAGAATTAGCGGCGAGTGGGAGTGTTCATGAGTCTTCGGGAGCGCCGCCAATAGATGCACATGGACGAGGAGAACGTGTGGACACATCCGCCGATGACTCGGAGGATCCGACGGCGACGGGAGAGCCGGCGGCAGCCGGGCTCTGGATATACCAATGGCTGGTCAGGGAGACCCAAGTATACTGAGATCAAGTCAATCGGAACCCGGGAGTAATCCGTCTGATGAGAGGCACCAACGAGCACGAGGAGAACAAGAAGGAAAGCAGGAGGGGAAGACTAGAGAGTAGTTTGAGAGACGATAACATTTAATCTCACTTCGGAATTTGCACCCTCAACCACAAGCTACAAACCAACAGAGACGCATCGTTCGGGCTGATCTTTTCGGATTCTCATTTATTCAAACATATGGCTCTTTAAGCAGCTGTTTGCTCATATCGTGAAATGGGTACAACTAGAAGTGCCGTACAGTACCAGAATATGCAGGAAGAGAGATAGCATAACTGAGGGACGCTTCATCCCTGGTGTGCGCCGTTCACTGGCTGCGTGGCCGCCGTGTAGTCTACAGTAGCATAGTCTGTTTCTGAAACTAAGTCATTTGACATGTAGTAATGAGCGCTTGCTAGAGTACTCCGCAAACATGTTAGTGATTTTCACAACAGGCTAACCTACAGTAAGTGCTGTTTACAAACGCCCTGTATGTTTGCTGCTCTATCGCTAGCAGATTAAATTAATGGCTCCTCAAGAGGCCTGTTACCCGTTGTCGAGGGGTCGTCCTTACTTTTGAGTATTTCGCGGACTTTCGAGTACTGAGTAATGTGCTCAGACTTCCGAGTGCAAAACCGTCATTCAAACTCGTGCGCTGCGTCAACTTGGAACTTCTGACTCCATTTTAAAGACGTTGCTTGTTGGGATGCTATTCTCGAAAACAAATAACGTGCTACAAACCCTTTAGGGAAACTTTTCTTTAGCTTACTCATGCCCGCATAAGTGAATCGATGCGCTACTCCTCAGATGCATTCAAACTGTTTCATTAGCTTACTCATGCTCGCATAAGTGGATCGATGCGTTACTCCTCAGATGCATTCAAACTGTTTCTTCCTCCAGTCTGGTCCAAGATGGAGATGCCGGACGTGGCATCTTTCCTACGTCACATAATGTGGAATTACTCAGAAGTCAGTCAAGTGTACGCACAATTAAGTAGCACCCGTTGTGCTGCCTAGTTTGAAGTTATCACGATCGGCGTACAGAAGAAGACCTTCGCGTGCAAGTCAGCATCCGACAAGTGGAGAGTGCTTCAACTCTTTCTAACTCAAGATGAAAAGTTGAAAATTGTTTAACTCCACAACATGTAAGGCAAATTCACTACACACTAACGAACAGTTTGCAAATGCTAGTGTTAGTCTTACAGTTAGTGTTTGTGCGAACACTAGCGCTTGCTCAACAGACTGTATTTTCGTGTGCTCTTTTTTGAAGCCTGTGTTCATCGTTAACATATTTACAACTACACTACATTGTATGCTCTAGCCTTGAGCTTAAAGAAATAGAACACACGTGAAAGGAGATGGCGCCCCCGGATACCCTTCCTCTGTCGCGAGCTATTTACAGAGTAGAATTCCAACTTACCTCTCTTGCTAAGTGTCTATCTGCTAGTCGCTGGAAACCCTACAAATAGTAGGTAGGGTTCCTGGGCTTCGGACGCACCCACCGCCTCGAGCTCGGCGGCTGCGGGCACGGGCGTCTCGCTCTTGGCGTTGGTCACGGGCGAGTTGGTCGTGGCGGCTGTGGGCACGAGCGTCTCGCTCTCGGCGTCGGGCACGGACGAGTTGGTCTGGGCGTCCGGCACGGGCTTCGGGTGTTGGGTGCGGAAGCAGAATACCTCCCTCCCCCTCAGCAGCCTGGACGCTGTAAAAATGGGTGCCAGCGAGCGGCTAATCTTTTGGCCGTTTCAATGTTCCTGGAGGAAAAAACAGAAGAAAAATCCGCCATAAAATTCGTCTGATCGTTCGCCAAAAATCTGGCTAATGAACTACTTTGAAACCCCCTACTAGAAGGCTTGTTGCGTCGAATGTACAGTGTGGTTTATTGTTGATCACTCCAACCTGATTACTCTGTTTCATCTACTAGATTGACGGCTCGACTCATGCGACAACACACAACTGACTATTTCAGTATTTTTTAACTGTATAAGTTTTAAAAAAAGTTTAAAGCTTATACTATACTTACGTAGAACATGTACTCAGTCACTATAATGTTTCTCACATACATGTAGCAGCTGTGGCTACTTGGCACGCAACTGTGGACTGGCATAGAAATATTTCGAAGTATTCTTACTATATTTTGAGCTCCCGTAATATCTGCATCGCTTGGAAGGAAGTAAATGCATCTACAGTATCACATATGGCATCCTATTCTGGAAGAAATAAATGCATCAGTAGGAAAAAACAAATGACTCGTCCCATCTTGGGAGAAATGAATACTGGAGTTGGCCGCTTCTAGATGAATCGGGTTTCAAATACGGTTTTAAGGAGACCAATTGGAACACTCGCATAAGGAGCAATTGGTACGCAAATCTACTTTGTACAGGTAACCAACTATAAGTACATGTTTCCCTTATTATATCAACTTGACATGCTAACCTAACGATCTCGAATTTTAGTGCATACTACGTAGTACTTAGTGATGGTAAAGAACCTGAAGGGTTGAAAACTTACACAACGTTGTCAAATTTTAGAACCGGGTCTAAACATTTGTAGAGGTTTAGAACCCAGCTAGCACAATCGCACCATACTTTTATAAGACCCTACCATAATAGAACACCTATTCAGCGCTGCTCCGCGAACGTTGCTCGTGTTCTGGCAATCTGGGGGCGACATCGAGTCGCATCTTTATCTGTTGAACCCAATGTCAGAAGTCAAGCCACTCGCTTAGGCATTGCTGCTAGCAATTCCGCGAAGCCTTCCCAAGTCCAAATGGAGTAGCAGTCACCTCCTCCTTCGGCCCAGCGCCATTGCAGTCACGCTTCACCGAGGTTTCCAGTCGCGCTAAGCTCTCCATCTCCTGAACAAGGTAGAGCGAGTCAACCATCACCGGTGTTTCCGGCTGTGTGGGGGTCTGCCGCAGCCGCGGAGCGGCAACGTCGTGTCTCGGAGTCGCCTACTATCCAACAAGAGTCGAAGTCGGAGTCGCGGGACTCGCCTCAAGCCATCTCCGCGGGGCAGCAGCGTACGTCGCCCTCGCCGGGGGTTTCATCACATCGCTCTCCGTCTCGCAAGCCTGGCCGCCCCGCGCATCCTGTATGGGAACACTTCGTGAAGAAACCAAAGGGCAATGGCAGGAAAGTGGCTGCGGAGTGCAGATACTGCCACAGCCGCATTATCACGGGCCAACCAGTTCGGTTCATGGTCCCGCATTTGGTCGACTGTAACGCAGCGCCGCCACGCATACGCGAGCAATGGAGTGAGTTCGCGAGAGCTGACGCAGCTAGGAAGCAGCAGCGGTCGGCTCTGGTTACGACTAGCACTGGTGCTCCTCCGCTAGCAACTACTCGAACGGACTTGCCTGTTGGTGGAAATGTTCTACCTTCGGTTACTCAAGAGCAATTCGATTTCGCGTTTGCTCAAATAATGTTTGGATGTGCGCTATCGTTTGTTCTCGTGGAGTCTCTATTCTTCCGCCAGTTCATGCAGTTACTCGCGCCTGGACTGATAATCCCGTCTCGACACAAGAACGCCGGAGTCATGCTGCAGCGAATGCGCGATGAATGCAGAAAGTATGTGATTCAGCTGATTAAGCAGCAGCGTGTGGTCTCTGTTGTTACTGACGCATGGAGCGACACCAACAACGCAAGCATCGTCAACTTTATGGTCGTCGCCCCTGGTATGCGAGCTCTGTTTGGGTCATCACTACCGACGGGTATCTCTCAGCGTACCGGGACTTACATGGCGAAAGAGTTGGAGCGGGTAATAAACGAAGTCCACACCGAGACGGGGGCTGTCATATCAAGTGGTATGACGGACAATGCGAGCAACATGGTGAACGCATGGGCCCATTTGAAAGCCAAGCTACCCATTTTCGCTGGTAGATGTGCTGCCCACACCATTAATCTGTTGATCCAGGATGTGTTCAAGGTCTCGTTCTTCACAGCTATCCGGAAGGAGGCTGTCGCTATCACGAAGTTCGTTCGAGACCATCCCGCGCTTCTAGACGAATTTCGCAATCTCCAGTCAACTGTTATTCAGGCGCATGATGATTTGCTAGATCCGTTTCGGTCGCTTCACCAAGCCACAACTCTCCCAAGCACGGATCGGCGCCGTGCTCTCGTTCTACCGATTCAAACCCGCTGGTACACACTTCATGTCTGCCTCCGTAGCGTGATGACAAATATGGTGGTTATCAAGAAATTATTCGATGCGTCGCATAACGCTGAGCTCCTGTCGCGTTACCAAGTCACTGCTGCCAATCGAACGTCACTTGACAAGGTGATTGCAATTATTGATGATCCGGATTTCTGGGAACGCTTAGAGCACGCTGTAAAGCTGATCGACCCGATTGTGGAGATGTTGCGAGAATTGGAGTCCGATAAGTGTGCAACATCAAGAGTGTACTCGTTGTTTCGACGCCTGAGAACACACAGTATCTATGAAACCAGCAACCGCGTGATCCCAACCGGTCTACTTAGTTCCATTAAAACTCATATTGAGTCGAGATGGAAGTTTGTGAAGACGGACGCCATAAAAATCGCGTTTCTACTGGATCCATCCACTGACACAAGTGACTTCATGGAGAATGACATGAACGAAAGCGTTGCAGCAGCAGTTGCGTTTGCCGAACGAGCTCATTTGCTTGGTAGCACGTCTTCGACAGCGTTCACGGCAGCTCTGTACGCGTTTGGAGCCTTGAAGAAGGGGTGGTCGGCACAGGAGAAGGCTCAGTATGCTGCAGCAGCACCGAGTCACTGGTGGGAGTACAATTCGCAATTTTTCGAAAAAAGCCATCCTAAAGTCTACGACCTCGCGAGGCTGGTGTTTGCTGTTCCGACTTCTTCTGCAGCAAGCGAACGCGCTTGGAGCATATTTGACTTTATTCACAGCAAAAAGCGCAACCGGCTGACGAAGGACAAAGTTGAGAAGCTGACCTACATCTACATCAACCTGGCCGCGACGACGTCGACATGGATCGATGTAACGCGCGTTCGCGAATACCCAGAGAGCGTAATGGGTCCGGAGACAGAAATGGTTGCAGAGCAGGTGTAGCGGCTCGATCCTTTCAACTATGTCCAGCTTGCATGCCTACCGCAGACTGCCGTCCGCAGTGCCGAAGGTGCTGCTTTGCAAACGTCTATTTTTAAACGGGGTTCTGAACCTCATGGTTAATGAAACTTTATTTGAAAAACGTTTAGAACGGTTCTTTTCCATCACTACTAGTACTTACCGAGTAACTCATTCTGAATTCCACTCGGATTTCAGAGCTCAGTGCGCTTGCTTCTGACCTTCGCTACTATTTTTTTTCGATCCAGTTTAGGGTACTGTTCAACTGGGCATCGCACTATTCTCCCTCGGTGCAATCGAGGTTTTGTTTTTGTATTCGTGCTGCAGTTTGTATTCTATGCATGTGTTTATTAGCCGTTTCGGTGCAATACTTTGCCGCAAAACTGCCATGGATTCGATGGTGGTAAATCGTCAGTCTGAATGAGTGGCAAACTAGCACGCGAGCAAAATTTGCTCGTCAATTAAGCTATAACGATAGAAGAGAATGAAAATCGAAAATACCCTTCAATCATTCCAACATTGTAGTAGACCTACGCTGCTTCAGTGTGTACACCATGGTTTGCACTACACAGCTCTCATTTATTCAATTTCTCCGATGCATACCACGAATCGATGAGCTGGTGAATGAAGTTAAGAAGCCAACGTGAAGATAAAAGTTCTCAAGGAATTTAAACAATACAGATTCTAGGCGAATGCGTTTGATTTTTTTATCGCTGCATAGAAGACCCGTTCGATTTTATCATCCACTTTGGATGCATGTTATGGACGGCTTCGAGTCCAAGCTGCCCGCGGTATTAACTAAAACATATTTTCTTAGAATTTATCTAAGCGTTTTGACTCTCTCAGTTGCAAGTCGCCCCACATCTTCTGATATTTGTCAAAGTACTTGTAGTTTGTATGGTCACGAGCCAAGGCCCACGGGCCCGTGAGTCCTAGTTTCTCGAAAACTTGGGGAGGGGATAGCGTGTTGCTAAGCCAGTCGTGCAACCTCGCGTTCCAAATGTCATCTATGGTTTTAGGAGAAAAGCGTGACAGCGGTTCGTCGAGATACTTGACGTAGTACCGGAAAAAGTACTTGGTGTAGATCTTGTAGTTGTCGTCTTGCCTGCTCACCACTTGTAGAATACTTAAAACTTGCTGGGGAGTGAGTCCTAGGGATAACCACAGACTCATCTCGCCCTTCGATTTCACGGCATTCCCAAGCATACCAAGCGCGTTCGCTATAGTGGAGAGACTGGGCACTCTCTCTTCTTCACTGTCGAGCGCCGTGTCGGTATTTTTTCCCCCTCTTAGTTTTCTAAGAAACCTTTTAGCCTCGTCGGTTTGCTTCGTAGTCTGGAGCGGATTCCGTAAGGGAGCGTCAGGTGGTGGGAGGTCCGACGTAAGAATTCCTGTGGGGTCGGTGGGGACAGCGCCACTCCGCTCAAGCCGCATAAGCGCGAGCGCGACGAAAGCCACCACATACCGCAGGCCCATGGTCAGCCGGTTCGCGATACGTAAGCTCTGCACAGCCGATTCTAAAGTGTCGGCCACCAATGGGAACCCGACGCCATTACTGCGTGGAGATTATTCGCGATCAACCACACAAGGGCAAATACTCAGATGTGCAGTCCATCGCAAGATTCACGGTGTGCTTAACGTTGAGGAGTACGTACTGTACCCATTTGAAGCCATCACACATTATGAAGGAGCTTTCAAATACATGGTACTTCATTGTGACGGATACGTGGATGGAGAGGATTCTTGCCGCCCCGGGCCAATGAACGGACATCGAAGCAACGTACTAGTGCCGTACACACGCAAGTTCGAGAACGAATGCGTAAGAAAGTTTTTTTTCAGCGAGGCTATCCACCGTAATCGGCTCGGCACAAAATTTAATTTGAAAAGCCGACTCTCCCCATGTGATCAATGCCATAGCCGCGATTTCGGCGATAGGATGCCAACGGTGGCTTTAAAATCGCTTGTGTCGACCATTCGTAAGACAGTTTGACGACAAATCAAATTTAGCCATGTGATTGGCTAATATTATGCGTGGTGTTGTCCGTGTATGTCTGCGTCGCCGTCGTGGCATGCACCAGCAACAGATAGCCGTGCTGACGAGCAGAATCGGCAGCATGAACGTGTATTTGTTTCGTTTTCGATTTCGTAGTAATGTGAAGTGCATCACAGTTATTTGGCCTAACTAGCGACCTACTAAATGCCAGGTCCTTCAAATGAAAGTGCGTATTATACATATTTTATGAGGTCCGAGGAGCTCTTCCATGAAGCCGCGTAGTCAGCGTAAGTAGGGAGATGCCCTTCGGAGGACACGACGCGGTTGGTACACGGAGAACTGAATTGTGCTTGAGCGTACATTGAATAGCAAACGACTAGAATGTACACTCGAGCACTCTCTAGAAACTTGTCAACAAAGCCGAAACGGAAACACTACGTAGATTCAAGCTTAACAGACAGCAATAGACTGGCGCGGTTATAAGCGCTCTAGAATCGCTGTCTCTTATGCTACGTAACTAACCACGTTATTGAAGGAAGGCTTGCCCGCATCATGATACGTACATTGCAACCTGACAGTACGAAAACTCCTACAATATTTCCCTCGTGACACTATTCGTTACCATCCAGGCACTGAAAAGCTCTGGACGTGGCATTTTAAGAGCAACAGATCAGAACAGCCTTAGCGCTAAGGCTTCACGCAAGGCCTGGCGCGGCCGCCGTGGCTGCAGCCAGAATATCATCCTGTTGTCGACGGACCTACGCGCCATGCAACTGCGTCATCTTGGCGAACAAAGGTGCCACCAACACAGCCTGCATCCGCACCGCTGTTGTGGTTGAGTGGGCCCGAGCATGCACATGCAGCTCTGCACGTCAAGTAGAGCTTTTGACCAATAATATGGCGCAAACTGGTGTCCGACAAACTGTCTTACGTTTTGAGTGACAAAATTCAATGTAGCCACTGGTATACAAAAATCAAGATGTAATCAAAATGCGTTGATTGAAAAACGTAAGACGCTTTGTCTTACGGTATGCTCTCTAGGAACCAGTATCGTCTTACGAAAGAGCATGAATCGTCGTTGTATCTACTGTACTTTATCTAAATACATGTATGATACCAGCAGACAAGCATTTATATAGTACTCGCCACGACAAGGTGTCACGCATTTACCAGAACTTCAGAACGCGAGAAGAAAACATTTCTTTTTAAAAAAATAGGGGGTCAACGTGCTCGTCCCGATGCGAGCAAACTTAAAACAAAGAAACCAATTCCGCCGATAATTAAAACTTGTAGCGCGCTCGGACGTGGTCGAGGATGCGACGCAGCATCCAGCCGTCGCTCGGCATGATCGTGGTCGAGCTGTACGCCATCATGATGGAATTGGGGAAGTCCTCCCTGGGTTTTTCCTCCGGCTCGTAGAAGTCCGGCAGGCCGAAGCCGTGGCCGATCTCGTGGCCGATGAACATGATGTTCCTGCTGTACAAGTTCTGCATCGTGTTGTTGAGGCTTACCTCCTGGCCCCAGTCGAAGCCGAAGCCGTACGGGATGTCCTCTTTAAGCCAGAACGAGACGTCGAACGGCTCGCCCTGACACGCGCTCGTGTCCGACCACACGTTGTTCACATTGTCGTAGAAGCGGTAGCACTCGTCGGGGCACTGCGGCGCCTTGTCGGACAAGGATATACCCCCCTCGTAGATCTTACCGAGCGATTCGTCGGCCCAACCGAACTGAGACGCCTGCTTCGCAGCCCAGCCCACCATGTTGACCTTGACGCTCGTGAACGGCCAGCAGTTGTAGCCGACCAGCCAGTCGTTCCACGCGTTGAAGTGGCGCTCCAGGATGGCCTGGAACTTGGACGCCGTGTTCTTGTCGAGCTTGGTCTTGGCGTCCCAGCGCACGCAGTAGTTGATGGAGCCTTTGTTGTGCACCAGCTTGTCCATGAGGAAGTTCTTGTTGGCCATGACGTTCCAGTTCTTGTCCTTCGCGGGCGCTGCGTTGGGGCCGATGCGGTTCTGCCACACCCAGTCCAAGTCCTTCTCGGTGATGTACTCAGTCGGAGTGGCGATGACGCACTCGCCAGATTTTGACGTGATCTTGCCGAAGGTGGGCTTGGCGCTGGTGTAGTTGCTGCCGGTCTCCTTGACAACAGGAGCCCCCCACGTGGAGGTATAGGCGACAACGTCCTTTTGAGTGGGCGAAGCGTACGCCTGCTCTTGTTGGCTGGTCTCACTGTCGGAGCTTGTCGCGGTGGTCGACGACCGCAGCATGGTCCGTTGATCCGAGTCGGCACCCACACTCGACTCCGTATTAGTCGCTGCAGAAGTTGCTGCATCGGACGCACCCTCGTGGTCTTCGGTGCTGCTTGACAGCTGCGAAGACGTATCCATTAAGGGCTGAGAACCTTGGTCTTGCGTCCCGCTGGAAGCCGTCGAGGCGGTTTCAGTGCTACCGGACGCTTGCGTCGTTTGTGAGCCCTCCACTGCGTTCGACCCGACTCCGGTCCCTGACACTGACCCCCCAGCGCTCGACCCGCTGCAGTCGACACCCAGAGTCTCAGACCCTTGCTCGCCATTCCATCCGCCTTCGCCCGAGCCGCTGCACTCAACGCCCAGCGTCTCCTCACCGCTCGGAGGTGTCCACGCACCATCACCCGAGCCGCTGCAGTCGACGCTCAGCGTGCCCCACCCTTGATCCCCACCTGGAGGCGTCCACCCTCCTTCGCCAGACCCGCTGCAGTCTACGCCCAGGGTTCCGTCGCCACCTGGTGGGGTCCAATACGCTGCCGAGCCAGACTTCCATCCTCCGTGCTGGGCCCAGTGTTGATCACCACCAGGCGGGTTCCAGTAGGACGCTGGCGACGGCCACCCTCCTTGCTCTTGGGGCCAGCCTTGGTTACCAGGGCCAGAAGGCTGTTCACCAGCGGGAGTCGATGTCGTCGTCGTCGGGGGCCCGAAGTTCCCAAAGCCATTGCCCCCGGAAGGCAACGTTACACTGCTATCTGCTGCTTGGTCGGGCGCCACAGTGCCCGCTGTCTGCGTGACATCGTTCTCGCCGCCGAAGTCGAGAGCGGACGACGTAGCGGCCAATGCGGCTGCAAGCACTGGTATCGATACGGAGCTCGACCGCATCTGCGAACCGAGAACGGCGTCGGTAAATCGGGGAGTGACCCCACAATGCCGCGAGCTACAGTACAGCAATGCGCCAGCGTTACGGTATCGCGAGAAAGCAACATCGTGGTTTCGTTGACGCCTTTGGTACGTGCCGCCGCATCAACTTTCATTCGCCACGCCGGTCTTTGGTCGCTCAAAGCGACGGAGTCCACAAGAGCGCTTCCAACTTGTTGAATACGACGGACAACCTTTACGAACGAACAGCGAGTTAGGATGGGGAGCCGATCCTACAGCACAGCCGTCGGACCCCGAGCCAGCCAGTCTGTCGTTTGTTGACTGTATCGAGCGGCCAACAGTTAAATGAGTCAACATCGAGACCGCGACGCCACAAGCGAGCCATGCATCTAAAATGTGTTTGCGGCTCTTCCAAGACCGGCTGAAGCGCGTATACGAACCCGTTATGACGACTAGTTTACAGTCAGTTTATCGCATGATTAAGTAGCGGGACGCAGCCAACGGTACTAGAGAAGAGAGGTGACCAGAGCCGGCAATGCCGCATTGCTGCCTACATGAAGTACATGTAACATGGGCATGCTGCGCTGCATTACCGTGAATCGGTACACCGTTCACCCTAATTAGTCGTGCCATGACTATTTACCGTGTACGACCTGAAGGGCGCCTCACCCTGTTTTGAATTTCAGTTTTCTCGGAAACAATTCGTATTTACTGAAAACAAAATATACCACGCAATTCGTATTGCCGAGATCTACCCGAAACCGGTCTCTTTTCTCAATTTAAGGAGAAACTAAAAATATTTTTTAAAACCGGTGGAATGATTTCCAAAGGTGCACGACTATTTAGGTCACACGACTAATTAGGGTGAACGGTGTACAGACTTCTGCTTCAATAAAAAACACCTGATATATACAAAATTGTGAAAGGTAATGAAATATTGTGATAGCATTATAGCCAAATTTGTACGTGTGAGCCAATCAGCATTCATACAATATAAAGGGTTAAAGGCTTTCTAGTATTCTTTATTGAAGCAGATGTCTGTAATAGCCGTGAACTGTAATCTTGTGGCACATGGTGTCTGGAGCTTTCCTATAGTACTCCTGTACCGTAAATAATAGGCCCGACCAAAGGCAGATGTTTGACGGCGTCGCTGCTGTTGCAGCCGAGCATGGGCGCACGTTCACAGCTGCATTACGGATAGGCTGACCTGCCACGCAATCCACGGGCGACAGCGCGGCTATTTGCACCTCTTGGCTAATAGGTATGACAGGAATGACAGGATGGATAAGTTTGGCACTGTGTACAACTGGCCTGACTGTACCCACAATAAACCTACTGTACACCGATAACAGTATTTAGTGCTCACACTCAACTAGTGTTAGTGCGAAATCATGTTATTTTTAACACTATTTATAGTGAACGCTGATAGCGACCAAATTAACACTAATTCCTGTATCTCCAATAATGGCAGTCAGATTGGAGAGAGCACACTCTCAACAGCGCACCGCAATAATTGTGTTATAAGTGAAAGCTCGCTCAACCACAACACTAGTAGATGGACAAGCGAATATACAAGTGTAATAAAATAACAACCTGGCACCGCTACGCTGATAGATGATCTCTTTTACCTTCCATACAATTTAGGCGATATTCAAGCAAATATACAAGAGGTTTTGTATTTAATCGCTCGCCATTTCTTGCATTTTTCATAATAATGATATGGAAATAATAATTAGTGGTACTATTGTGTATGTGCAAAAGTGCTGCTAGTTCTTGCCTCAGAAAGCGCGTTGATGTTATAATAAAAAACACGAAGTACTGCGCTCGTTGTAATAATGTACCAGCACAAACGCCAAGTACCGGTAGATGCACGCACGGTCTTTATGAAGATGTAGCACCTGGGAAGGCTAAGCATGCGGCGGTGGACACTCATACAAACACAGCATTGCGCAGTAGCCGACTACCCGCGCCCTCTAAGCGGCCACGAGAAACTGTGCCTTCTCTATATGCTTTCTACATGGATGCTTGGACCACATCCACTGGCAAGTCGCCGTTGCGCTTCTTCAATGCAACGAGCTTAGTACTGTACAAGCCAATATGCCGTGATGCATGACTTCTCTTTGCTCTTTTTTCTGTCTGTTTTGCCTGTGGAGGATAGCCCCCGTGTTGACTTATCGCAGGTAAAGTACAACCAGGTGGTAGTGTGCAAGACTGTGCCGTACAATGTACGTGACGTAGGTTCCATTCTTGGCCCGGACGACGTTTCCCTTTGCGAATTGCTGTTCGTGCTGCTCGTTCTTTCCATGCTGTTCAACGAGATCGAATAGCTGATCTCCAGGCTATCCGCGCTGTTCAACAAGATGGATAGGATCTATACTGTATTGTGGTTTTCACACTTACGGCGGGACTTCTTGGATATCGGGTGGTGCATGACCTGTACGCTCGACAAAAGCACGACTCAAGATTGGAGACAGAAGGTGTTCCCGCTCTCAGAGATCACTTCATGGTGGCGTGAAGACACATTTTCTCCTTCGTTGGCGTGAAGACATCATTTCCGATTTCTCCGCCATGAAGTCAATCGCCTTCCTCGCCGCCCTACTGGCCGCCTCGGCGTCCGCTGCCGACACCAAGACACCCGCTGCGGCTGGCACGCTCAAACCTGCCTCCGGAGAGTCGACTAAGCAGCTGCAGCTGGACCGGTTGTTCCCGTCGTCCACTAAGGCCGATGTCATTGAGACCATGTCGACTTGGGGCGCCCCCGTCGTCGCGGAGACCGGCACGAACCACAGCAGCGCCACCCCCACGTTCGGCAAGATCACGTCCAAGCCTGGCCAGTGCGTCGTCGCTAGCCCGACCGAGTTTGTCACCGAGAAGGACTTGGACTGGGTGTGGCAGAACCGCATCGGCCCGAACGCCGACGTCTCACAGGAGAAGAACTGGAACGTCATGGCCAACAAGAACTTCCACATGGACAAGCTTGTGCACAACAACGGCACCATCAACTACTGCGTGCGCTGGGACGCCAAGACCAAGCTAGTCAAGAACACGGCGTCCAAGTTCCAGGCCATCCTGGAGCGCCACTTCAACGCGTGGAACGACTGGCTGGTCGGCTACAACTGCTGGCCGTTCACGAGCGTCAAGGTCAACATGGTGGGCTGGGCTGCGAAGCAGGCGTCTCAGTTCGGTTGGGCCGACGAATCGCTCGGTAAGATCTACGAGGGGGGTATATCCTTGTCCGACAAGGCGCCGCAGTGCCCCGACGAGTGCTACCGCTTCTACGACAATGTGAACAACGTGTGGTCGGACACGAGCGCGTGCCAGGGTGAGCCCTTTGACATGTCATTCTGGCTCAAGGACGACATCCCTTACGGCTTTGGCTACGACTGGGGCCAGGAGGTGAGTCTCGAGAACACCATGCAGAACCTCTTCGACAGGAACATCATGTTCATTGGTCACGAAATCGGCCACGGCTTCGGCCTGCCGGACTTCTACAAGCCCGAGGACAAGCCCAGGAAGGACTTTCCCAATGCAATCATGATGGCGTACAGCTCGACCACGATCACGCCGAACGACGGCTGGATGCTGCGTCGCATCCTCGACCACGTTCGATCTCGCTACAACTTTTAGACCCCCGTGTCGTGCGCAGTAGATTGATGTAGTAGCGGTTTTACGATAATGGAGTACTCCCAGGTTTCGTGCTTGCCAACTCAGAGGATGTTGCCCCTTATTTTGAGGAGATATTTTTTTAAACTCATTTCAGAGTTATTGAGGAAGGCGGTCCAATGTCCTCTGGATTTTATCCAGAGTCCACGGGTGAGACAAAAGTACTAGAGACCCGTGACAGTACCACTAATCCGGTACAACCAATCTGATGCAGTCGGTAGCTGCAGTTTAGGCCCTGGCAATCACCATCTGCCGACTACTAGAGCCCCGAGACAGACGTGTAGTAGCTGACGTACTAGGGCCCCGAGACGGACATGAAGTACATCAACAACCGGAATCAGTGATTAAGTAGGATTCGCGAAAGCGATGCTAAGAATATGCGTTGGTGCATGTTCCGATTTATTCTTATCACCAACCTCACTGCTCATCCCTAGCTGTCACTTGCCGGCTTCGCGCGCTCCTCGACCAGCCACTGCCCCTGAAGCCTCCTCCAAACGACACCCCAACTTCGACTACTACTCCGTCAGCCTCTTCTTCGCAAAACTACCACTCAACCGCGAGTACGAGGTGGCTATCACTGGGCTGGTGATGGAGGCCCGCCATCGCCTTCCTAGTGTTGCTGCGTTGATCAAGAAGAATGGAGAGCAGCAATTGCGGGCTGGAGACATCGTTTCATACTATCATCCCATTTTTTTCGACATGAAGGTTTCTGGCATCCTTGCCATCGCTGTGAATCCGGATGCGAAGGAGTTTCCGTTAAGTCTTGATACTGAGGAGCCACTTCCGTACACGCACAAAGTCGCTGTCGAAAGCGCGATCAATCCTCAACTCCGCACTATCCGATCCTACAACTTGGTTAAAGGACGGATATCTGCGCCCACGCGACGCGAACACATTGCGAGGGGTATTCGTTCGATTGCAGCGGATGTGTTTGCTGAAGCTGCCGCTGGACATGGGGCTGTAGCTGTACCTGAAACCGGAGCTGGAGGTGCTCCTCGGGATGAACTTGTTCATGAGGTTCAGACTGAACATGAAGCTGGTGGTGACCGTGGACATGGCTCTGGGCATGGAGCTGGTGGTGGCCGTGGGACTGACCGTGGTGATGAGTCTCGACGTGGAGCTGGTAGTGGTCATGGGGCTGGACGTGCTGATGAGTCTGGCCGTGGAGCTGAACGCGGAGATAAGCCTGGAGGTGGAGATAGAGGGGGATGTGGAGTTGGGCGTGGAGGAGTTGAGCATGGAGCAGGACGTGAAGATGGGGTTCGACGTGGATCTGGACCAGGACGTGAATCTGAACGTGGACGTGGATCTGGGTCTAACGCGGGATCTGGTGGTGAATGTGAAGTTAGGGATGGATCTGAAGCTGGTTCAGGAGCTGTTCCAGTCTGGATACCACCCGTCCAAATTTACGATTCCCCGGACGATGCAAAAGATCTGATGAATGTTTTTGCTAGAGTGCACGGCTACGCATTGGTGAAGGCAGACCGCAGAAATATCGTAAGAAGCAACTGTACCGAGTAATTTTTGCATGCGATCGCTATGATAAGTACAAACCCAAAAAAAAATCTCGAGAGGGAGCAAGCACCTCTGTGAAGCCGCGCAAAAACACGTCAACCCGGAAATGAATGTCCACTGCGTATCAATCTGTATCTAAACAGAGCGACGCAGAAGTGGCACGTTCACTACGATCTCTCTGTGAAATGGCACCAGCGCTTTGACGGCACTGAACTACACCATAACCACGAGTACGTCTCGGGGCTCTAGTACGACACGTACTCGGAGTACGAATGGCCGTCTCGGGGATCTAGTACTTCAGGCAATCGGTATCTGCCTCGGGACTCGAGCACTTCGGGTACTCAATGGCCGTCTAGAGGTGCTAGAACTTTACGTACTCGGTGACCATCTCGGGGAACTACACCTTTGTGCGGCCTACTTCGTACCAACGTGCAATCAAATCCGAAAGTCGCAAAATTCATATTGCAAATTTCTAGTTAGCAACTTCAATTACGCATTCAAAGAGAGATCCAAGATCTCCATGGCTACGTAAGCTGGCGTGCTGTGCTCACGCCAAAACGGAAGACGGAGCTGCGCTCGCGCCAAAAGCAAGGGCGCGCGGTTTGGCGCGCACTATAGCCGACGCCGACCGAGGGGAGCTCACTTCGCAATTCGCCTTCTTCTTCCCAGATGTCCCTCCAAGGCCGCGTTACTCGCCACACCGTCCTCGAGAAGCAGCGTCCTAAAATCCCGCATTAAGCGTGACTTGGCTCTGGATCGCCACGCAATCTACGATCGCTCGCGTGAGCCAGACAGCAACGGTGAGATCCTCTCCGTTTCGGAACGCCAGATGCACATCCTGGAGCGCGCCGCGACCGCTAACATGAACGTGATGACCCCAGCGCTGGTGGCCAGCATGGAGCTGCATTGTCGCGACTTCGTCACCAAGGCGAACAACGAGGACATAGTGTACGGTATGTAGCAGGGCTCGTCGGACCAGTAGTAGTAGCCTACTTTACTGTACGAATTTGATTGCCGTAATTCCATCTTTGAATGCGTAATTGAAGTTGCTAACTAGAAATTTGCAATATGAATTTTGCGACTTTCGGATTTGATTGCACGTTGGTACGTGTAGTAGTTGATGTGCTTCATGTCCGTCTCGGGGCCCTAGTACGTAAGGTGCTACACGTCTGTCTCGGGGCTCTAGTAGTCGGCAGATGGTGATTGCCAGGGCCTAAACTGCAGCTACCGACTGCATCAGATTGGTTGTACCGGATTAGTGGTACTGTCACGGGTCTCTAGTACTTTTGTCTCGTGGCTTTAGCATTTCCCTTCAGTGTACTCAGCAGTAGGATATTACTTCGGTAGATCGATCGTGATGTTGCGGGGAGTTTGAGCCGCACAGATCAAAAAGGACGTCGACGATTCGTATCGTAAAAAAAGTTTATACGAGTGCTGTTGCGCCGAGAAATGGAGCTAGAGCGTCTTTATATTATCATTAAATGCAAAATTTTGCACTGGTATTTGTTGGATCCTGGCGATATCATCGCCTTCGAATCTGCAATGCCCGCGGCGGCTATCTTGAGTATGGCGTACAGTAAACTTTGCCCATGTAGCACTAAACCTGAGCTCTCAGTGATTCATCCGAGTTCCGGTTCTCCATCGCAGACGATCACCTTTACGCCTCGAAGTGAGGTACATTACAGTCATTGAGTCCGTCTCGTGACCCAGGAAGTCATCGGAAGGGGACGCTGGCTACGTCGAGAGGTGCCAGTCGCAGACAAACGTCATCATGCTGTCATATGTATCGTCCACTTAGTACCTGTGAGTATCACTTACTTTGGTGAATACGCCCCTTCTTCGAGGCGTCCGCCGTGTTTGGCCACGATAAGAGCATTTGCCCAGTGTACTAAGTAGCATTTGAATTGATGATGATGTTCATTCAGTACAAGTCTTTAATCCGATGGAGATCCCCGTATCATTGGAAGCGACTGGACACTGCCTTCGTTTAGCCGCCAGAGTAAGGCGGAAACCGACGCAGAAAAGATCGAAGTGGTTGTCTCGTGATTTCGCAGACCACAACTAGAGCAGGATGTGAGCTCTCAATAAAGGTCGGGCTACTAGTGCAGTTGCTCTTTAACCTGGTAATCTACTGTAGTGTACACCTGATCTTTTGCATCGCCCTCTCGCCCTCTTTTTCGAGACGTGACCGAAGGAGCGCTTGCCATGCTAGTAATCCGGCAACAGTTGTCACGATTAATTTATAATGCCTCATAGTGGTCATCCTACGACTTGGATACTGCACCCCTGCTGGTCACTGGCGTGAGTGCTAGGCTTGATTCTACCTACATGAGCTTTACTCGGACATTTTCAAATGCCAGCTCTCTTGAAAGTTTCCAGAGCTGAACAGGCGAACTTGTGCAGCGCCGAGCTTTTTGTCCAATCACAAGTGCCACTTTCAAATTGCCAGGTGCTTATATGCCATCAGGGTTTCTTAGCCGACGCTACCACGGTCGCGAGTGTCAGCATGGAGCTCACGACTCTGCTGGAGGCGCTCTATGCCCCCAATAAGGCGGGTCAACTCGTTATTAATATGGTTTGAAGGCCGTCTCAAGTACAGCATAATTCGGTAAAGAAGATGTCCGCGAGGCGAACAGCTTGAGGCGGGCTGCAGCTGGCACTGGTGGATACCTGCGAACACCAGGCGCCGCCGGAGCTGCGAGCCCTTCGCTTAGCTGAGCTCAGTTTTCTATTTGCTTCGCCGTCGCCAGCGATCCATCTACGCCTAGTGTCGTTCACCGTTTGTCCAGTCCAAGTCCCCGTCCCCCGTCCAGTCTTCAGTGTGTTTGTCCAGAATGAACCTCACCAAGATCATCGCCCACCTCGCCATCATTGCTGCCGCCATGGGCTCGCTCACGGAAGCCGGCGGCAAGTTTGGTCTGCCGGCCCAGCAGTCGATCGTCTCGAAGGGGAAACCCGTGGTCGTCGTTCCGGCCCCTGCGACCTACGCGCCCATCGTCACTCCTGCTCCAACGACCAAGCCTCCGACTGCGCCGGCCCCGACTCCCTGTGCGACGACTAAGGCACCGGCCCCAACCCCTTGCCCGACGACGAAAGCACCTACCGCGGCTCCGGCCGCAACGACCAAAGCACCTATCGCGGTTCCGGCCCCAACTCCCTGTGCAACGACCGGTGCACCAGTTACGACGCCACTTCCGACTCCGGCTTTGACGACAGGAGCCCCCGTGACTACGCCGGCACCGGTTCCGGCACCAACCCCTTCTCCTACTCCAGCTCCGACCGAGGCTCCCACGCCAGCTCCGACTCAAGCTCCTTCCACTTTGCCGGTAGTGACTCCGGTGCCGACGCCATGTGAGACTACCGCGGCACCCGTTGCGACTCCGAATCCAACGACCGCACCGACTCCGGCTCCGACGACCGCGGTGGAGACGCCGATCCCGACGCCGGAGGCCACCACTGGAGGCTCCAGCGAGACGCCCGCGCCGACCTCGACTCCGGAGGCCACCACCGGCACGGACACGCCGATCCAAACCACGCCGGACACGCCGGCACCGACTCCGGCTCCGACGACCGCGGTGGAGACGCCGATCCCGACGCCGGAGGCCACCACTGGAGGCTCCAGCGAGACGCCCGCGCCGACCTCGACTCCGGAGGCCACCACCGGCACGGACACGCCGATCCAAACCACGCCGGACACGCCGGCACCGACTCCGGCTCCGACGACCGCGGTGGAGACGCCGATCCCGACGCCGGAGGCCACCACTGGAGGCTCCAGCGAGACGCCCGCGCCGACCTCGACTCCGGAGGCCACCACCGGCACGGACACGCCGATCCAAACCACGCCGGACACGCCGGCACCGACTCCGGCTCCGACGACCGCGGTGGAGACGCCGATCCCGACGCCGGAGGCCACCACTGGAGGCTCCAGCGAGACGCCCGCGCCGACCTCGACTCCGGAGGCCACCACCGGCACGGACACGCCGATCCAAACCACGCCGGACACGCCGGCACCGACTCCGGCTCCGACGACCACGGTGGAGACGCCGGTCCCGACGCCGGAGGCCACCACTGGAGGCTCCAGCGAGACGCCCGCGCCGACCTCGACTCCGGAGGCCACCACCGGCACGGACACGCCGATCCAAACCACGCCGGACACGCCGGCACCGACTCCGGCTCCGACGACCGCGGTGGAGACGCCGATCCCGACGCCGGAGGCCACCACTGGAGGCTCCAGCGAGACGCCCGCGCCGACCTCGACTCCGGAGGCCACCACCGGCACGGACACGCCGATCCAAACCACGCCGGACACGCCGGCACCGACTCCGGCTCCGACGACCGCGGTGGAGACGCCGGTCCCGACGCCGGAGGCCACCACTGGAGGCTCCAGCGAGACGCCCGCGCCGACCTCAACTCCGGAGGCCACCACCGGCACGGACACGCCGATCCAAACCACGCCGGACACGTCGGCACCGACTCCGGCTCCGACGACCGCGGTGGAGACGCCGATCCCGACGCCGGAGGCCACCACTGGAGGCTCCAGCGAGACGCCCGCGCCGACCTCGACTCCGGAGGCCACCACCGGCACGGACACGCCGATCCAAACCACGCCGGACACGCCGGCACCGACTCCGGCTCCGACGACCGCGGTGGAGACGCCGATCCCGACGCCGGAGGCCACCACTGGAGGCTCCAGCGAGACGCCCGCGCCGACCTCAACTCCGGAGGCCACCACCGGCACGGACACGCCGATCCAAACCACGCCGGGCACGCCGGCACCGACTCCGGCTCCGACGACCGCGGTGGAGACGCCGATCCCGACGCCGGAGGCCACCACTGGAGGCTCCAGCGAGACGCCCGCGCCGACCTCGACTCCGGAGGCCACCACCGGCACGGACACGCCGATCCAAACCACGCCGGACACGCCGGCACCGACTCCGGCTCCGACGACCACGGTGGAGACGCCGGTCCCGACGCCGGAGGCCACCACTGGAGGCTCCAGCGAGACGCCCGCGCCGACCTCGACTCCGGAGGCCACCACCGGCACGGACACGCCGATCCAAACCACGCCGGACACGCCGGCACCGACTCCGGCTCCGACGACCACGGTGGAGACGCCGGTCCCGACGCCGGAGGCCACCACTGGAGGCTCCAGCGAGACGCCCGCGCCGACCTCGACTCCGGAGGCCACCACCGGCACGGACACGCCGATCCAAACCACGCCGGACACGCCGGCACCGACTCCGGCTCCGACGACCGCGGTGGAGACGCCGATCCCGACGCCGGAGGCCACCACTGGAGGCTCCAGCGAGACGCCCGCGCCGACCTCAACTCCGGAGGCCACCACCGGCACGGACACGCCGATCCAAACCACGCCGGACACGCCGGCACCGACTCCGGCTCCGACGACCGCGGTGGAGACGCCGATCCCGACGCCGGAGGCCACCACTGGAGGCTCCAGCGAGACGCCCGCGCCGACCTCGACTCCGGAGGCCACCACCGGCACGGACACGCCGATCCAAACCACGCCGGACACGCCGGCACCGACTCCGGCTCCGACGACCACGGTGGAGACGCCGGTCCCGACGCCGGAGGCCACCACTGGAGGCTCCAGCGAGACGCCCGCGCCGACCTCGACTCCGGAGGCCACCACCGGCACGGACACGCCGATCCAAACCACGCCGGACACGCCGGCACCGACTCCGGCTCCGACGACCGCGGTGGAGACGCCGATCCCGACGCCGGAGGCCACCACTGGAGGCTCCAGCGAGACGCCCGCGCCGACCTCAACTCCGGAGGCCACCACCGGCACGGACACGCCGATCCAAACCACGCCGGACACGCCGGCACCGACTCCGGCTCCGACGACCACGGTGGAGACGCCGGTCCCGACGCCGGAGGCCACCACTGGAGGCTCCAGCGAGACGCCCGCGCCGACCTCGACTCCGGAGGCCACCACCGGCACGGACACGCCGATCCAAACCACGCCGGACACGCCGGCACCGACTCCGGCTCCGACGACCACGGTGGAGACGCCGATCCCGACGCCGGAGGCCACCACTGGAGGCTCCAGCGAGACGCCCGCGCCGACCTCGACTCCGGAGGCCACCACCGGCACGGACACGCCGATCCAAACCACGCCGGACACGCCGGCACCGACTCCGGCTCCGACGACCACGGTGGAGACGCCGATCCCGGCGCCGGAGGCCACCACTGGAGGCTCCAGCGAGACGCCCGCGCCGACCTCGACTCCGGAGGCCACCACCGGCACGGACACGCCGATCCAAACCACGCCGGACACGCCGGCACCGACTCCGGCTCCGACGACCACGGTGGAGACGCCGGTCCCGACGCCGGAGGCCACCACTGGAGGCTCCAGCGAGACGCCCGCGCCGACCTCGACTCCGGAGGCCACCACCGGCACGGACACGCCGATCCAAACCACGCCGGACACGCCGGCACCGACTCCGGCTCCGACGACCACGGTGGAGACGCCGGTCCCGACGCCGGAGGCCACCACTGGAGGCTCCAGCGAGACGCCCGCGCCGACCTCGACTCCGGAGGCCACCACCGGCACGGACACGCCGATCCAAACCACGCCGGACACGCCGGCACCGACTCCGGCTCCGACGACCGCGGTGGAGACGCCGATCCCGACGCCGGAGGCCACCACTGGAGGCTCCAGCGAGACGCCCGCGCCGACCTCGACTCCGGAGGCCACCACCGGCACGGACACGCCGATCCAAACCACGCCGGACACGCCGGCACCGACTCCGGCTCCGACGACCACGGTGGAGACGCCGGTCCCGACGCCGGAGGCCACCACTGGAGGCTCCAGCGAGACGCCCGCGCCGACCTCGACTCCGGAGGCCACCACCGGCACGGACACGCCGATCCAAACCACGCCGGACACGCCGGCACCGACTCCGGCTCCGACGACCGCGGTGGAGACGCCGATCCCGACGCCGGAGGCCACCACTGGAGGCTCCAGCGAGACGCCCGCGCCGACCTCGACTCCGGAGGCCACCACCGGCACGGACACGCCGATCCAAACCACGCCGGACACGCCGGCACCGACTCCGGCTCCGACGACCACGGTGGAGACGCCGGTCCCGACGCCGGAGGCCACCACTGGAGGCTCCAGCGAGACGCCCGCGCCGACCTCGACTCCGGAGGCCACCACCGGCACGGACACGCCGATCCAAACCACGCCGGACACGCCGGCACCGACTCCGGCTCCGACGACCACGGTGGAGACGCCGGTCCCGACGCCGGAGGCCACCACTGGAGGCTCCAGCGAGACGCCCGCGCCGACCTCGACTCCGGAGGCCACCACCGGCACGGACACGCCGATCCAAACCACGCCGGACACGCCGGCACCGACTCCGGCTCCGACGACCACGGTGGAGACGCCGGTCCCGACGCCGGAGGCCACCACTGGAGGCTCCAGCGAGACGCCCGCGCCGACCTCGACTCCGGAGGCCACCACCGGCACGGACACGCCGATCCAAACCACGCCGGACACGCCGGCACCGACTCCGGCTCCGACGACCACGGTGGAGACGCCGGTCCCGACGCCGGAGGCCACCACTGGAGGCTCCAGCGAGACGCCCGCGCCGACCTCAACTCCGGAGGCCACCACCGGCACGGACACGCCGATCCAAACCACGCCGGACACGCCGGCACCGACTCCGGCTCCGACGACCGCGGTGGAGACGCCGATCCCGACGCCGGAGGCCACCACTGGAGGCTCCAGCGAGACGCCCGCGCCGACCTCGACTCCTGTCGCAACGCCTGTTGTCACCTTGGTTCCGATGCCAGTGCCGACGACCAACGCTCCAGTGTCTACTCCTATTTCGACTCCAGTGGCTACAACTTCTGTCCCAGTTGTTTATCCAGCTCCTACACCTTGTGCTACGACCGGATCGCCCCGTCCTATTCCGGCGCCAACCCCGACCAAGGCCGCTATCAAGTCGCCCGTTCCGACACCGTGCCCAACGACAAAGACCCCAGT
This sequence comes from Phytophthora sojae, assembly GCF_000149755.1. Lineage (NCBI taxonomy): Eukaryota > Oomycota > Peronosporomycetes > Peronosporales > Peronosporaceae > Phytophthora > Phytophthora sojae. Next base: position 8,929,109 of record NW_009258115.1, read on the forward strand.
CTCGAAGACAACTCCGGCACCAGCTCGTACGCCCAGCAAGACGCCGAGCCCACCGTTGGCTAAGACTCCAAGCCCGCCCGCCAAGGCGACTGGTTCATCAAAGACCGCTCCTACGCCGTGCCCATCGGTTACCAAGGCGGCTCCGAAGCAGTCGAATGTGAACCAGAAGGCTGGAAGCGTTCCCGGCAATGGCGTTAAGGCTGGCGCGGCTACCGGTGGCAAGCCCACTGCTGTGTCTGGTGGCGCAGCTCCGGCCAAGGGTTCTACAATCGTCTCAAGTGGAAAGCAGGAACCCATCACTGTCGGCAAATCCGATGCCAAGGACAGCAAGGCAAAGGCGCAGCCCCCTACCAAGACGACTGTCGCTCCAACTCCGTGCCCAAGCCCGACTGTGGCCGGGAAAGCAACCGTATCGAAAAGCCGCCCAAGCCGCTACCTTCGCCAGTAAGGGCACTCGTTCGAACAGCATGAAGTTGTACAGCGTCGTCTGATGCATACTTTTTCTGGGATAGCAGTACTGAAACACATTTGAATGACAAGTGCTGCTTCTGAATCGGACACCGTATTGTTGATGTTGGTTGTATTGAAAAAAAGGAAGGTGCACTAAGTGAAAAATTGTGATACCGGTCGCTGGTGTGCAGCAGCACTAGAGGATAAAAGACCCAATTGAACAGAACAGCTATTGCGATATCCAATTTGCAACGTCTCGATCCTAATGGACCTGGAATCTGAGTAGAGTTCGGAATGAAATTCATCATCGTGTAGACCAGCACTTCAACTTATTTCAAGTACGTTTTACACTTAAAATAACGAAAATCCATGAAAATATGCTTGCACGTTAACCACGTCGTATCCCAACACCGCAGAACATGCCATCCATTAGCGGGCGCCGAACCTTAGCATATTCTGCTGGACGGACGGTGCATAAAAAAAAGGTCCAAGAGACTTGCAGAACTTGTCGTATCCCGATATTTACCTAGCACGTAAAATTGATCTCCAAAGAGTGTGAATTCTTAGTGCCAGTTTTCATAGATAAATAAAATTGAATCACTACAGTGTAGTGCTCTATAGAGACTACAGATGAACGAAAATGCGTATAACTGAGGTTATGAGTAGGAATGCATTCAAATCTGTGTGATCTTGCGGCGGATTGGCACTTCAATGGATTGGGCTGCAAGTCTCGGCCCGAGTGTGCTTAATGATCAATGCCGACTGCAGCAAGTTGTTGTTGCTGCCAACAGCAAGGCAGAATGACAACAGCAACAAACCGTTTTTAATAAACGCTAGCGTTGTTGCGGCTAACTGCACTGATGGTTTGTATGAACACGACGTGGTTAACGTGCAAGCATATTTTCATGGATTTTCGTTATTTTAAGTGTAAAACGTACTTGAAATAAGTTGAAGTGCTGGTCTACACGATGATGAATTTCATTCCGAACTCTACTCAGATTCCAGGTCCATTAGGATCGAGACGTTGCAAATTGGATATCGCAATAGCTGTTCTGTTCAATTGGGTCTTTTATCCTCTAGTGCTGCTGCACACCAGCGACCGGTATCACAATTTTTCACTTAGTGCACCTTCCTTTTTTTCAATACAACCAACATCAACAATACGGTGTCCGATTCAGAAGCAGCACTTGTCATTCAAATGTGTTTCAGTACTGCTATCCCAGAAAAAGTATGCATCAGACGACGCTGTACAACTTCATGCTGTTCGAACGAGTGCCCTTACTGGCGAAGGTAGCGGCTTGGGCGGCTTTTCGATACGGTTGCTTTCCCGGCCACAGTCGGGCTTGGGCACGGAGTTGGAGCGACAGTCGTCTTGGTAGGGGGCTGCGCCTTTGCCTTGCTGTCCTTGGCATCGGATTTGCCGACAGTGATGGGTTCCTGCTTTCCACTTGAGACGATTGTAGAACCCTTGGCCGGAGCTGCGCCACCAGACACAGCAGTGGGCTTGCCACCGGTAGCCGCGCCAGCCTTAACGCCATTGCCGGGAACGCTTCCAGCCTTCTGGTTCACATTCGACTGCTTCGGAGCCGCCTTGGTAACCGATGGGCACGGCGTAGGAGCGGTCTTTGATGAACCAGTCGCCTTGGCGGGCGGGCTTGGAGTCTTAGCCAACGGTGGGCTCGGCGTCTTGCTGGGCGTACGAGCTGGTGCCGGAGTTGTCTTCGAGACTGGGGTCTTTGTCGTTGGGCACGGTGTCGGAACGGGCGACTTGATAGCGGCCTTGGTCGGGGTTGGCGCCGGAATAGGACGGGGCGATCCGGTCGTAGCACAAGGTGTAGGAGCTGGATAAACAACTGGGACAGAAGTTGTAGCCGCTGGAGTCGAAATAGGAGTAGACACTGGAGCGTTGGTCGTCGGCACTGGCATCGGAACCAAGGTGACAACAGGCGTTGCGACAGGAGTTGAGGTCGGCGCGGGCGTCTCGCTGGAGCCTCCAGTGGTGGCCTCCGGCGTCGGGACCGGCGTCTCCACCGCGGTCGTCGGAGCCGGAGTCGGTGCCGGCGTGTCCGGCGTGGTTTGGATCGGCGTGTCCGTGCCGGTGGTGGCCTCCGGAGTCGAGGTCGGCGCGGGCGTCTCGCTGGAGCCTCCAGTGGTGGCCTCCGGCGTCGGGACCGGCGTCGGGACCGGCGTCTCCACCGCGGTCGTCGGAGCCGGAGTCGGTGCCGGCGTGTCCGGCGTGGTTTGGATCGGCGTGTCCGTGCCGGTGGTGGCCTCCGGAGTCGAGGTCGGCGCGGGCGTCTCGCTGGAGCCTCCAGTGGTGGCCTCCGGCGTCGGGACCGGCGTCTCCACCGTGGTCGTCGGAGCCGGAGTCGGTGCCGGCGTGTCCGGCGTGGTTTGGATCGGCGTGTCCGTGCCGGTGGTGGCCTCCGGAGTTGAGGTCGGCGCGGGCGTCTCGCTGGAGCCTCCAGTGGTGGCCTCCGGCGTCGGGACCGGCGTCTCCACCGCGGTCGTCGGAGCCGGAGTCGGTGCCGGCGTGTCCGGCGTGGTTTGGATCGGCGTGTCCGTGCCGGTGGTGGCCTCCGGAGTCGAGGTCGGCGCGGGCGTCTCGCTGGAGCCTCCAGTGGTGGCCTCCGGCGTCGGGACCGGCGTCGGGACCGGCGTCTCCACCGCGGTCGTCGGAGCCGGAGTCGGTGCCGGCGTGTCCGGCGTGGTTTGGATCGGCGTGTCCGTGCCGGTGGTGGCCTCCGGAGTCGAGGTCGGCGCGGGCGTCTCGCTGGAGCCTCCAGTGGTGGCCTCCGGCGTCGGGACCGGCGTCTCCACCGTGGTCGTCGGAGCCGGAGTCGGTGCCGGCGTGTCCGGCGTGGTTTGGATCGGCGTGTCCGTGCCGGTGGTGGCCTCCGGAGTCGAGGTCGGCGCGGGCGTCTCGCTGGAGCCTCCAGTGGTGGCCTCCGGCGTCGGGACCGGCGTCTCCACCGTGGTCGTCGGAGCCGGAGTCGGTGCCGGCGTGTCCGGCGTGGTTTGGATCGGCGTGTCCGTGCCGGTGGTGGCCTCCGGAGTCGAGGTCGGCGCGGGCGTCTCGCTGGAGCCTCCAGTGGTGGCCTCCGGCGTCGGGACCGGCGTCTCCACCGCGGTCGTCGGAGCCGGAGTCGGTGCCGGCGTGTCCGGCGTGGTTTGGATCGGCGTGTCCGTGCCGGTGGTGGCCTCCGGAGTCGAGGTCGGCGCGGGCGTCTCGCTGGAGCCTCCAGTGGTGGCCTCCGGCGTCGGGACCGGCGTCTCCACCGCGGTCGTCGGAGCCGGAGTCGGTGCCGGCGTGTCCGGCGTGGTTTGGATCGGCGTGTCCGTGCCGGTGGTGGCCTCCGGAGTTGAGGTCGGCGCGGGCGTCTCGCTGGAGCCTCCAGTGGTGGCCTCCGGCGTCGGGATCGGCGTCTCCACCGCGGTCGTCGGAGCCGGAGTCGGTGCCGGCGTGTCCGGCGTGGTTTGGATCGGCGTGTCCGTGCCGGTGGTGGCCTCCGGAGTTGAGGTCGGCGCGGGCGTCTCGCTGGAGCCTCCAGTGGTGGCCTCCGGCGTCGGGATCGGCGTCTCCACCGCGGTCGTCGGAGCCGGAGTCGGTGCCGGCGTGTCCGGCGTGGTTTGGATCGGCGTGTCCGTGCCGGTGGTGGCCTCCGGAGTTGAGGTCGGCGCGGGCGTCTCGCTGGAGCCTCCAGTGGTGGCCTCCGGCGTCGGGATCGGCGTCTCCACCGCGGTCGTCGGAGCCGGAGTCGGTGCCGGCGTGTCCGGCGTGGTTTGGATCGGCGTGTCCGTGCCGGTGGTGGCCTCCGGAGTTGAGGTCGGCGCGGGCGTCTCGCTGGAGCCTCCAGTGGTGGCCTCCGGCGTCGGGATCGGCGTCTCCACCGCGGTCGTCGGAGCCGGAGTCGGTGCCGGCGTGTCCGTGCCGGTGGTGGCCTCCGGAGTCGAGGTCGGCGCGGGCGTCTCGCTGGAGCCTCCAGTGGTGGCCTCCGGCGCCGGGATCGGCGTCTCCACCGTGGTCGTCGGAGCCGGAGTCGGTGCCGGCGTGTCCGGCGTGGTTTGGATCGGCGTGTCCGTGCCGGTGGTGGCCTCCGGAGTTGAGGTCGGCGCGGGCGTCTCGCTGGAGCCTCCAGTGGTGGCCTCCGGCGTCGGGATCGGCGTCTCCACCGCGGTCGTCGGAGCCGGAGTCGGTGCCGGCGTGTCCGGCGTGGTTTGGATCGGCGTGTCCGTGCCGGTGGTGGCCTCCGGAGTCGAGGTCGGCGCGGGCGTCTCGCTTGAGCCTCCAGTGGTGGCCTCCGGCGTCGGGATCGGCGTCTCCACCGCGGTCGTCGGAGCCGGAGTCGGTGCCGGCGTGTCCGGCGTGGTTTGGATCGGCGTGTCCGTGCCGGTGGTGGCCTCCGGAGTCGAGGTCGGCGCGGGCGTCTCGCTGGAGCCTCCAGTGGTGGCCTCCGGCGTCGGGACCGGCGTCTCCACCGTGGTCGTCGGAGCCGGAGTCGGTGCCGGCGTGTCCGGCGTGGTTTGGATCGGCGTGTCCGTGCCGGTGGTGGCCTCCGGAGTTGAGGTCGGCGCGGGCGTCTCGCTGGAGCCTCCAGTGGTGGCCTCCGGCGTCGGGATCGGCGTCTCCACCGCGGTCGTCGGAGCCGGAGTCGGTGCCGGCGTGTCCGGCGTGGTTTGGATCGGCGTGTCCGTGCCGGTGGTGGCCTCCGGAGTCGAGGTCGGCGCGGGCGTCTCGCTGGAGCCTCCAGTGGTGGCCTCCGGCGTCGGGACCGGCGTCTCCACCGTGGTCGTCGGAGCCGGAGTCGGTGCCGGCGTGTCCGGCGTGGTTTGGATCGGCGTGTCCGTGCCGGTGGTGGCCTCCGGAGTCGAGGTCGGCGCGGGCGTCTCGCTGGAGCCTCCAGTGGTGGCCTCCGGCGTCGGGATCGGCGTCTCCACCGCGGTCGTCGGAGCCGGAGTCGGTGCCGGCGTGTCCGGCGTGGTTTGGATCGGCGTGTCCGTGCCGGTGGTGGCCTCCGGAGTTGAGGTCGGCGCGGGCGTCTCGCTGGAGCCTCCAGTGGTGGCCTCCGGCGTCGGGATCGGCGTCTCCACCGCGGTCGTCGGAGCCGGAGTCGGTGCCGGCGTGTCCGGCGTGGTTTGGATCGGCGTGTCCGTGCCGGTGGTGGCCTCCGGAGTCGAGGTCGGCGCGGGCGTCTCGCTGGAGCCTCCAGTGGTGGCCTCCGGCGTCGGGATCGGCGTCTCCACCGCGGTCGTCGGAGCCGGAGTCGGTGCCGGCGTGTCCGGCGTGGTTTGGATCGGCGTGTCCGTGCCGGTGGTGGCCTCCGGAGTTGAGGTCGGCGCGGGCGTCTCGCTGGAGCCTCCAGTGGTGGCCTCCGGCGTCGGGATCGGCGTCTCCACCGCGGTCGTCGGAGCCGGAGTCGGTGCGGTCGTTGGATTCGGAGTCGCAATGGGTGCCGCGGTAGTCTCACATGGCGTCGGCACCGGAGTCACTACCGACAAAGTGGAAGGAGCTTGAGTCGGAGCTGGCGTGGGAGCCTCGGTCGGAGCTGGAGTAGGAGAAGGGGTTGGTGCCGGAACCGGTGCCGGCGTAGTCACGGGGGCTCCTGTCGTCAAAGCCGGAGTCGGAAGTGGCGTCGTAACTGGTGCACCGGTCGTTGCACAGGGAGTTGGGGCCGGAACCGCGATAGGTGCTTTGGTCGTTGCGGCCGGAGCCGCGGTAGGTGCTTTCGTCGTCGGGCAAGGGGTTGGGGCCGGTGCCTTAGTCGTCGCACAGGGAGTCGGGGCCGGCGCAGTCGGAGGCTTGGTCGTTGGAGCAGGAGTGACGATGGGCGCGTAGGTCGCAGGGGCCGGAACGACGACCACGGGTTTCCCCTTCGAGACGATCGACTGCTGGGCCGGCAGACCAAACTTGCCGCCGGCTTCCGTGAGCGAGCCCATGGCGGCAGCAATGATGGCGAGGTGGGCGATGATCTTGGTGAGGTTCATTCTGGACAAACACACTGAGGACTGGACGGGGGACGGGGACTTGGACTGGACAAACGGTGAACGACACTAGGCGTAGATGGATCGCTGGCGACGGCGAAGCAAATTGAAAACTGAGCTCAGCTAAGCGAAGGGCTCGCAGCTCCGGCGGCGCCTGGTGTTCGCAGGTATCCACCAGTGCCAGCTGCAGCCCGCCTCAAGCTGTTCGCCTCGCGGACATCTTCTTTACCGAATTATGCTGTACTTGAGACGGCCTTCAAACCATATTAATAACGAGTTGACCCGCCTTATTGGGGGCATAGAGCGCCTCCAGCAGAGTCGTGAGCTCCATGCTGACACTCGCGACCGTGGTAGCGTCGGCTAAGAAACCCTGATGGCATATAAGCACCTGGCAATTTGAAAGCGGCTAAGAAACCCTGATGGCCAGGGCTTGATAGTAGCGGTAGTTGTCCTGAACTACTACCAGTAGTATTCCAGTAAAAGAAAACGAATTACTAGCTACTGCGTCCTTTTGCTCAAGCGTTCCTAGCTACTATAGTAATAGTACTATAGTACTATCAAACTCTGGCTGAATGTGGTCCACACACTATTTTTTTAAGTATATTTTTCGGCAGGTTGTCACGAAATGGTCAAATTGTTTAAATATTTATATTATTTAAGGGTGTGACTTCGTTGATGGTTGACATGTGAGAACATCTGGTCGCAAACGGACGGGCGTTGTAAGTAGTAGATACAAAATCTCGCGATGTACCAACGACAAACGACACCAAAATATGTAGACCCAGTACTTCTTACCGCCGACGAACGAGCACAGGGGCTTACGACATTTTTTCCTATTATGCTGAGCAGCAACTTGCGTACCAGCGGCGGTGCTAAACTATTGCAATCAACACTCACCATTTACTCACCGCGATTAAACCCGAGTGGAGCTTTGGGCTGTGGGATAGACTCAGCAGGCGAGGGCGAACGTATGTGTCATTTGAGACTGCCTCGAACAAATTGATACTAAGCCACCATTTAGAGTTATCGAGATAACCGCGCTTGAAAATTGGCTGCTATTTTTCGTATCTAAGTGAAGTTCGAGAAAGGGCCCGATTTGTGATTTGAAAACCTGAACTGTCACTAAAGCGAACGCTCCCTCAACACCTCACTCTCAAGGAAGATCTACACCACCGCCGACATGGAAGCCCACCGCTCAACCTCCGAGCTGCCATCGCAGACCTCCAGCGGCCCCGAGTCGTCGCCCGCCGGCACACAGGCTTCCGGCGCTCTCGCGCCACAGTCCGTTGGTGCCTCGGAGCCGCCCGCGTCCCCTCCCTGTCAACACCCCCCTCCTCCCGAGCAGCATACGCCGTACGGGCCCGAGCAGCACGCTTCGGCAGCTCCTGGGCAGCAGCTTGCGCGCACCTCCGATCCGCAGCAGGAGGAGAGTGCCTCCGAGCTGCACGAATCACCGACGTGCACGCCTTCTCGAACCGATCGGCAGCGCAACCAGAAAAATCGACCCCGAGTGACCTCCCCGCACGTTGCGGCACATGCCGCCAGCGACGTCTCGTCTGAGAGCGAGGAGCCTGATGAAAGCAATGATGATGAAGATTGGAGCACGGCCGAGTCAGCTGAAGAGGATAGAGAGGTGACGGGGGACAGCGAGGGAATCGAAGACGATGAGCGAGCCGAGGAGGATATAAGTATCAATTTGATCGAGATTGTTATTCACCAGAAGGTGACAGGCCTTATCAGAGCTGGTAAGTGTGAGCGTCGCTGCCTTCAGGGAAAGGCTCAAGAGCTGCAGTCTCTGGTTAGTTCAAAAGTGTAGCAATGTACGTCGTCTAGCCCAGCTGATCAATCAATGTGATACTTATGTCCATGCAAATCCAAAATGATATCAATTGACAGCATGTGTCACTAATGTGAAACATCGCACAAAAGTGAAGTTTTAAGACTATTTCAATGCGAATTTGAAGAAACGAAGGGTATCATTGGATCCGCTGTACAATTTTACACCAGGGTACCTAATAAAAAAAATCTTAATTTTGCTCTGGGACGGGAGATAATTTTTTCGCGGGGTCATATCTTTGGTAATCTAACTGTTAGAAGTTGTGGAGGGCCTCAAAAGATAGCTAAGACGCCCCTCTTTCCAACGAGGTACCTAAATCCCAATTCGTACTTTGGTTGATTAGTATCTTTTTGTTCGACGCGGTCTCTTGAAATTTTCTAGTCGTGAGCCACAGGTGAACCTCAGCAGTAACTCGATAGTATTATTGGGGGCGTGGATGAGTTACTGGTTGCTATAGTGATAGTACAATCAGAAAGTGTCAAGTTACTGGTTACTATAGTAGAAGTAATAGTACTATAGTACTATATTCTACTGGCCTCGCGAATTACTACCAAGCCCTGCTGATGGCATTTCGCATGTAGAGCGCTACAGCGGTTTAAGAGATACACCTTTATTTTAACCAATCAGAGATGCGAGAGAAAAGTGCGTGGGATCGCATGTAGAGAGATACACCCCTAATTTGAGTATTTTGCGCATTTTTGCATTCACATTGGCCACCAGTTCCAAGCGCGCGAAGGCAGAGGGGAAGAGCTGCGCACCGCTCGTCAACGTCGCGCTGCCCCCCTCCCCGCGCGCTTGGAGGCATACGCCTCGTCGGAGTGATAGTTAGTAGCCACGCCTGGTGTGGGCCCAGTTGAGGCGCGCCTGAGTGCGGGATATGGGGAGCACGAGGTTAAACCACCGCGTAAGCTCGAGCGAGCGCACAACACGGCTGCTGCAGTGATGGTAGTAGAAGAAGCAACGCTGTAGATAATTGGTTAAGTGGTGTGGTTCCTGTGCAACATAGTTGTAGATGGCGCAGAGACTTGTTGCTAGCTTAACCGCCATCCTAGAGGAGATCGCTCCGCGCCATCCGCATGACAAGGCCAACCATCTTGCCCATTTTGCGTACGAAATGATCGCGTGACCCAGTTTTTGGGTTTTACATTGTTTTTAGGCTCGAGTGCTGTAACTAACCTAAACCTATGACATGGGGTGTGTTTTTCTACATGCGAAATGCGGTAAGCACCTGGCAATTTGAAAGTGGCACTTGTGATTGGACAAAAAGCTCGGCGCTGCACAAGTTCGCCTGTTCAGCTCTGGAAACTTTCAAGAGGGCTGGCATTTGAAAATGTCCGAGTAATGCTCATGTAGGTAGAATCAAGCCTAGCACTCACGCCAGTGACCAGCAGGGGTGCAGTATCCAAGTCGTAGGATGACCACTATGAGGCATTATAAATTAATCGTGACAACTGTTGCCGGATTACTAGCATGGCAAGCGCTCCTTCGGTCATCTCGAAAAGAGTGCGAGAGGGCGATGCAAAAGACAAGGGGATCACTAACACAGTAGGGCAGCAGTCCAGTGTAATATTCGAACTGTATAAAGTACAGCTCTTCTTCGCTACCTGTGCATGTCGAATGTACTGCACAAGTAGCTGGCGCGACGAATTGCATTCGAGTCCTTGTGCCTAGCTGCTCTGAACTGACGCACCAACAGCGGGCTTGATAGGCTGGGCGATGTAAATCACGGTGGGATCGTTTGGGTCGACGAACGCCTTCTTTTGGCTCTGCACGAAATGCATGTCGATCTCCTCTACCAATGGCACAAATATGTCACTCGTTCCACTTGTGGCTCAAAACAAGATACAAAGCACTGCCATACCTTTCTTTTTGCGCTTCTCCATGAGTCGCAAGAACACAGGTAGGACGACACCCGTACCGCCATTCGCGAACGTTATCTTCCAGGAAAAATTGCCGCCGCCCTCGAATTCGCCGCTCTACGTTACGGGAAATGCCAACATAACATGACAAGGATGTGAGTTTGGGGTTGGTTGTCACGCATGGTGACGTCACTTACAGCCGCGACGAGCCCCGAGATACTGCAGGCGCCGAAGATGGGCTGGTTAAACTTCTCATCCGTCATCTTCACCAGCGGAATTTCCTAAAACAAACAAAAGCAGACAAGTTGGAATGCACGACTCGAATAGATAGTGAAAAATAAAGGCGAAACCTACGAAGGCCTCGAAGTAGCATCCATTCTGGGTGATCCCCTTCTCCGCCACGAAGATAATGCGCTGCGTGGTGCAGTAGATGCGCCCCTTGCCTTTGAATAATGCATGGCTAGAAATGTACGAACCAATCAGCACAACAACAGCAATCACTATTTCTTATAAGCTACTCACTCGGGGGTTTTGCACTGGAAGGTGATCTTTGCGCGCTGTAGGATAAAGAGCTCGTTCTCGTTGGCCAGCGGCAGCTTCTTGCCCTCCTCGTCCTCGAACAGCTCCGGCTTGAACGACATGACCAGTTCGCCGGGTGAGCTTGGTGTTTGTCTCTGCTTGAAATGAAGTGGGCAGCTCAGCACTAAAAAGTACAAACATGGGCACCTTGCATCCCCTCCCAAAAAAGACGAGTAACAGCCACGCCAAAATTGAATGAAGGGAGGGTCCAATTGAAGATCAAGCGGTTGCTAAGATGTTCTGACGGGCCTTGAGCTCGAGTTCATACCGCTGAGCTTCAAGCTTCTCCTTTCTTTCTCTCTCCCATTTCATTCGCTACGTTATGTCGTCTCACGTCGCGTCTTGCTGTAGCTGAGCGTTCTTCAGCATGCATACCAACTGACCCCCGACCTCGCTCCTCGTCCTCAAATCATGTTGGCGAGCATCACAACAACCTTAAAAGGTTCTGCTTACACTTGATCGTAACTGAGCAACCGCTGGGCAACAAAAGCTGATGGCGTATCCAACACGACGTTCTTGCCCCTCAGCCGCTGTCATGCTTTTTGAGAGACGTCTGCACTACAGCCAAGTACTCTCTTCCTCAAGAGTACCAATGCACCGCCCACCACGCAGGCGTGTTCCGGTCGACGTTTCGCTCGATCCGATCAAATCTTATCGTCACGCATCAAACCCTCGTCTTAGTAGAAGTCGCTGCCGGGGGCGCGAGTGTCTTGGGACATCGGCATGTTCTGGGACTTGAAGTCGTGCTCGTAGCCAAAGCTGTCTTGCGACATCGCAAACTTGTCACTCGACATTTGGCTGAATGACTGCGTCTGAGCCACCTGCGTGAATGGGCCGTCCAATCCTAGCGACGACTGAGTCATACCGTCCTGGGTAAGCGGGCCCATACTTCCAGGCACGTAGCTGCTCGGTCCACGGCGCGGGCCCCCACGATGCTGAGGTGCGGGCGGAGGCAAGCCTCCAGCCGCGAGAGGGTCAAGAGGAGGCAAACCCGCCTGATCATAACGCGGGTCAAAGCGCGAGTCCAGAGGCGGAACTGGTCCACGTTGACGGTTCGCTCCGTTATCATTGCGGTGAGCGCCGCGGCCCGGGTGCCTCGGTGGAGGGAACTGCATGTGCGAGGGCGTCAAGTTGTTCAACGGTCCTTCCACAATGAGCTGGTTGTCACGGTAGTGGTTCAGCAAACTGTTCCAGAGGGACTGCTTGGCCAACACACGCGGGTTGCCCAGGACAATGGTACCGTACTTAGCACGGGTAAGAGCCACATTCAGACGGCGTTGGTCGCTCAAGAAGCCAATGCCCTGGTTATCGTTGGACCGCACGCACGACAAGATGATCAAATCCTTCTCACGACCTTGGAAAGAGTCCACGCTCGCCACTTCCACGTCCTTGTAGAGCTGGGAGCGCATGGGCCCGTTACGCTGCATGTAGCTGACCACGTACGCGCGCTGGCCTTCATAAGGTGTGACAACACCAATCTGTGAGGGCAGTACGCCTGCCTTCAAGAAAGTTGTGACGATCTTCTCCACGTTGCTCGCCTCCGTGCGGTTCAGGTAACTTGTACCGGAAGAACTGATCTCTTCGGCACCAAGGCATATGTAAAAGAACGTCGGTTTGTTCGGGTTTGGCCACGGGAAGTCCACACCTGAAAGTTGCCGCTCGCTTGCAGACACGCCGTTCAGCAGTTCCCCCTCATAGAACCGGTTCGACGGGAACTCCGACAGGAACGGGTGCATGCGGTACTGCACGCGCAGACGGAACGGGCGGTGGTTGAGCTTGAGCAGGCGGTCGAAGAGAGACTGGTTCAGCCCAGCGGTGGCTGCCTTCTTGTTCATGACCACAGGCCCAAGTTGACAGTGGTCACCCACCATCACTACGTGCTTGGCGCCTTGAACAATCGGGATAAGGCACTCGGGCTCCGTAGCTTGCGTAGCTTCATCGATCAGCACCTGGCGGAAACGGAAGTTCGAAAGACGCGGATCGCCGGCACCCACACACGTCGTACAAATCACATCCGCGGCCTGAAGAATTTCGCGCTCAGCCTGGCGCTTGAGCGACTTGAAACGCTTTTCATCCTGAGACGAGAGCTCGCCCTGGTCGTCCTTAAGCTGCATGAGCTTGCGCAAATCGGCCTTATCCGGAGAGTCCAGCGACTTGATCATAGCGTGCAACGACAAGTGCTCGACAGAGGACGCCACAGCTTCACGGCTTTTAGCTGCCAGACGAACAACGCGAAGGCCAGTGGCGCTGATCTTCATCGTAAGATGGTCCACGGCAATGTTACTCGGAGCCGTCACAAGCACTTGACCCATGTTCTGCTTCGACATGTGGAACACGATGGACGCCGACGTGACGGTCTTGCCCGTTCCTGGAGGTCCCTGGATCAAGCTAAGCGGCTGCTCCAGCACGCCTTTCACTGCTTCCATCTGCGGCCCGTTGAGCTCAGGCAGCCCTGGCGCCGAGAAGTGCGTACCAACCGAACGCGGGATACGCAGCGGCTGCACGTCCACAGCGTGGCCCAGGATCTTGTGGTACAGATATCCCGTCAGCGACGTGTCGTCCACGGCAAAAGTCTTCATCGCAGCCTGCATACGGTCGAAAGACGTCGACTTCCACACAAAGTCCACCAGGTATCCGTCCGTGATCTCAATGGGCACGTTGTTGCTGCGCATCTCGAGCGCGACCTCGGACTCTTCGAGCCTCAGCACGTGGCCCGTGCCTTCCCAGTCCTTGCCGTAGAGCATGCTAGCACTCGGTCCGAGCCGCAGTCGGATCTCGTCTCCAGGCACCAGTCGCAGGTCCGAGTCCGGCCTCGAGCACGTGAAGATGGCGTTGCGCTTCTTGTTGAGGCCCGTGTCCCAGCGCACCATGACCCCCTCCTGCGTCTGGGACTCCTTCATCTTCTTGTCGTAGTCCGACTCCATCTTGACCAGCGGGCCGAAGATGTTCTGGTACTGGTAGCCGTCGTCGTACGTGTCCGCGACCTTGATGGGCTCATCGTCGATGCCCGGCCGGTCCAGGTCCTCCACGGTGGCCAGCGGGTTGTCGCGCCAGAGCTCCTCGAGCTTGGCGATCTGGCTGGACGTGATCTGGCGCGCGCGCAGCTGCTCGTGCTCGGACGGCACCTTGACGAGCCACGGCAGGAAGCTGCGGTCCTCGATGATCGGCAGCCACTGGCTCATGTCCCAGCTCATGTCCTTGAGCGCGTTCATCTGCAGACACGGGTCGCGGCACAGCAGCACGACGACCGAGTCCTGCTTGGCCGGGATGAAGCCCAGCAGGAAGGCATTGCGGCAGCCGCAGTTGTAGCACTCGAGCACGGTCTCGCCCAGAGGGGACTCCGGGTGCAGCGACACCTCCTTGTTCTTGCTGCGCACCAGGTGCTGGATGATGTGCGAGCCGCTCGTGTTGCCGCGCGAGTTGCAGAACCACTTGTCGCTGGCCACGCACTTGACCACGGACGCCGGGTCGTGCAGCCCGCAGTACGCGCACGCGTGGGGCGGCAGCTCGCGCGCCGTGTAGTCGAGCGCGTCCTCGTCCGCGGCCTCGTCGAACGCGAGGCTCTGGAAGTCCCCCGCGAGGCTGCCGGCACCGTCGTCCAGCTGGCTCTGGAAGGTGCTGCTGGCCACGTCATCCGCGACGCTTGATTGGTCGAAAAAGGACGTCGAGCTGGCCTGGTATTGGTCGTAAAAGGCGTCGGCGCCCTGCTCGCTCGGCTCGGACGGGTCCACGAAGGCGTAGGGCGACGCCGTCGCGGGCTGCGACTGCGACTGCGACGCCTGCGTGAGCGGGAAGCTCTGCGAGGCCTGCGAGGCCGCCGACGGCTGCGTCTGCAGGAAGTCGTCGTACGCGCTGAAGCCGAAGGAGCCGCTCATGGCTGGCGGGTCCCTCCTTGGGCTCACTTGGCTTTTGGGTTCTGAAGGGCGGAGGAGGTTTCGCACAGTTGGAGAGCAGATAAGAGATGGATAACCCGACCTGCTCTTGGTTTTGGTTGCTGGACTTAGTGGCAACTTCAACGCTGGCAACTTTTTGTACCACGGGAGTCGGTACATGTACACTTTCTGCTTATAGGTAGACACACCGAGGACGCGTACAATGCGCACTGAAAAATTATGCATCGAGTGCATTGGTTTGCTATTGTGGCTCGAGCTCTCATAGCTTGAGCTGGATAGGCAGACGTTGGACGCGAGGAGCGGCAGTGCAGAGCGCGCCTGCAGCGTCGATCAGACACAGCCGGGTGCAGTATTTCCTCGGGACAGTCGGTACTACCGACTCGGTAGACCGCGAATGCTTGAGCCGTTGACTCAGAGACGCTGGACAGCGCGATCCTATCCAAGCTCCTTCGAGACGTCGAAGCCTGACTCTGTGTGGCCGAGTCAGCGGTAGCTGTGTCGAATCCGCCACAAGTGCCTCGTGATGCTGTGTTCGGTGGGCCTGTCGAATTGATAGGCCTGGTCGCCGCTGAGCCCGAGCGTCGAAGCCCACGGCATCCACTCGCCACTTGTCCGACGACACGTTGCAGACCTCAAAACGGGCGCCGACCGACTACCTCAAGTCGGCACCGCACGTCCAGCCAGACGATCCCTCCGAACGGCGACCGTGCCGTGCGCATGAAATGAGCACGCTTCGAGCTGAGCTGGCTCCTGCTCGGCTTCCGCTTCTTGGACCAGGAGCTCTTGAGATGCTGGCTGTGCCTTCCATGGCATGAAGCCACCTCGCCAACTAGCCTTCCTCCGCGATGGTGTTGTATAGAGTCGAATTGGCCGCTGGGTTCTTCCCGGGCCCCATCGAGATGCTGTGCTGTTGCCTGGCGAGCGCAGCGAGATCGATCAATTGTGCAGTGCAAGATGCCATCTGGCGGCGAGGAATTCGATGCGTTTCACCGGTATCATTCTTTAGCCTGATCCATTTAATGTCGAAAATCATTCGAAACAACATGCACCTTACCAGGTTATGCTGTAGATCAGTCCGTCACGACGTCGCCGCCTCGCTTATGTGGCCCATGGCGCGCCGGCTCGTCGGTGCTGCAGTTGGGAATTTATCCGCTGCAGGACGAACGCTATTGAGCAAGCATGCCGCAGCCCTCCGAGTCCTCGCTCTCCAGCTCGCCGCTCAACTGGGACGGCAAGTGCCAGACCTGCCGCAAGCTCATGTCGCGCTGCGTGTGCTTCCAGGAGCTCGAGGGCGACGCTCGTCCGCTGCACACCGCCGCCTCGTACGTCTGCCTGCTCGTCCACTGCCAGCGTATTCGCCAGTGCAGTACAACGCGCTAATGACCTCTCTCGCTCTCTGCGGGTAAATGTTGCTTGCTGCAGACAAGAGACGCTTGACGCGTCCGAGACGCGCCCGCTGTGGAACGCGCTGCGCAAGATGCACCGCTCGTCCGCGGGCGCGCGGCTGTCGCTGCTGCAGCCGCCCGAGCAGCACCGCAAGCGCAGCGAGGCGCTGCCGCCTCTCAGTGCCCCCACGAGACCTTCCACCTCCAGCTCCAGGCATCACCTGCACCGACGCTCGGACGCGCGACCCCCGTCGAGCTCCAAACGCAGCAGCAGAGAGCCGAGACGCGAGCCCTCGCCCGAGCGCTCGTCCACGAGCCGGAAGGACCGACTGCAGCGCGCCGGCTTCACTAGCAGCAGCCACAACCTCAAGCGGGAGGTAGCCAAGGAGACCAGCGCCATGCGTTCCGTGCGCTCGGCCAGCAGCCTCGACAAAGACAAGTACATTAGCGCCAACCGCCCCAAGGAGAAGTTTATCTACGAGCCGGAAGAAGAAGACGAGGAGACTGTATGGGAGCTGTAACTATCGAACTGATCGCTCCATCCACGTGCTGCGCCGGCCAAAGTGCATGGCCCTAAAAGCGTCAGGACCACGTACGCTGCTGAATCTATGTATTGCCACGGTAGGCGACCCAAGTTGTAAGTACATGTAATACCCCCCTTCTACCTCTTCGTCGTTCTCGTTCTCTTCATTTCCCAACGATAAATAAGCGTGGAACGACGACGGCATGAACTCGTTCATGCCAGCTCGAGATGAATACAACAAGGTGCGACGGACGCGATCTTACCGACTTATCACGTTGCAGACAAGCAGTAAGACGCACCTCCCCAAGCTACCGCTATCTACAAGCCCCGCTCCTCCACTTCCACCTCCTCAAAAGTACTAAAGGACAAATCTCACAATAACTACAGCCACCACGTCTCCTCTCCGCCCACCCCCGCGAGCCGCTCTCCACTTGGCCAGCTCGCTCCTATAAACAGCTTGTGACCCGCTCTGTTCAGTAATTCTCGTTCATGAGCTGCAGCACCACGTTGAGCTCTTCGCCCGTGAACTCGGGCGCCGCCGGGTTCATAGGCGGCGGCACTGCAAATCCGCCGTACTTGGCATCTTCGCTACTTTGCGGCGGCGGCCGAAGCACGTGATGGCTCGGAGGTGGCAGCATCTGATGCTGTTGCTGCGTTGGCTGCTCGTAGCCGCCGTCTCCGCGGTCCTCCTCGGGTCGCAGCGGCGCAAAGTGGCTACTGCTGCTGCTATTGGAGAAGCTGGAGCGGCTGAACGCGCTGTCCGAGCTGAGCGAGAAGGAGCTCCCCGCCGAGGACGAGTACTGCGCAGACGGGAAGGCGCTGGCGCTGGGCTTCATGGCGACATTCCGGCGTTGGTCCGACCCGTACAGATGATCCAGATCCGACGACGACGGCTTTTTGCCCTGATCTTTGGGCAACATAGTCGGGAGGCTGCTGCTGAGGTCGCTGGCGCCGAAGAAGGGCGAGGGCCCCATGAGCTTGTTGCGGCTCGTGTCGAACTTGGTGTCGAACTTGGCGGGCGGCGGCGGGACCAGCACGCTGCTCTTGGGCTTGTCGAAGCTGCTCGGGTACAGGAAGCTGGCGGGCGGGGCGGTGGACACTGAGACGTGGTGGTTGCCGTACGGGACGTGCTCGGTCGAGGTCGAGTACTCGCGCGTCGAGTCCGCCGTGGAGAAGTAGTCGTTGTCCTTCTCGGTCGAGAGCTCCACGGAGGACACAGCCGCGTGATGGTGGTGCTGGTGCTGGTGGTGCTGGTCGTGGTGCTGCTCATCCTGGTGGTGATGCACGAAGACGTGGTCCTGCGCGCCGACGATGACGTTGTGGTGCAGCTTCTGGTGCTGCGCGAACTCCTTGTAGTTGTCGCAGCTCCAGTTGCAGCCGACCTGGCTGACGCAGCGGAAGACGTTCTGGCCCTCCGGGAAGTGGACGCGCATGTGGCGCTTGAGCTTGGTGCTCGTGTTGAAGCGCTTGCCGCAGCTGGCGAAGATGCACGGGTACGGCCGCTCGCCGCTGTGGATGCGCTTGTGGCGGCTCAGGTTGCCCGACGTGTTGAAGCGCTGCGTGCAGCCCTCGTAGTCGCACGCGTAGGGCTTGGTGCCCGTGTGGATGCGCATGTGGCGCCGCAGCGCAAAGGAGCGCGGGAACTGCTTGCCGCAGTGGACCTCGGTGCACACGAACACGCCCTTGCTGGCGCTTTTCTTCTTCTTGGTCGGCGCGGGCTCGGGCTCCTCGGCCGGAGGAGGAGGAGGCGACGCGTAGTGGGCGGGCGGCTCTTGCTGCCACACGAGCGCGCGCGGGTCCTCACGCTTGACGAGCGCCGGCAGCGCCGACGCCGAGGGGCTCTCGTGCTCGTCCAGGTGCATGATGAGCATGGCGGAAATCGCGAAGTGAGGTGAAGGTCAAAAGCCCATAGAGAAACAAGTGTTGCCCCGGGGGTGCAGGTCACTTGGGCCCAGTATGCCGGCCCCGGTGCAGCTGTTCGAGGCGCATCCCCCTTTTGTTCTGCTTGAAAAGCACCCCAACAGGGCAACAATTTGCCATCCTGCTGGCACGAAGGATAATGCTGCCAGCAGTAGGCGCTTGATATGCTGGCCATGCGCGAGACTGCCGGGTGTTGTTGTGCTCGCTGACATGGGCTTCAAATGTCATGTCGACCGCCAGGTGATGCGACTTCTGAAGTTGAGCAAGATGAGCGCCCCAAAATTAGCGTTTGTTTCTCATCACCGACCATATATCGGCACCAACACGCCGGAAAGCAGCGTGTTGTCGGTGCTCTGTGTGTGTCCTTGTCAGCAGTGCTCAAGGTGCAATCGGATGCCAGGATGCCAACGCTGGACGTGCAGTGAGCCCTTCAAATTTTGCTCAATTGAAGTATTAAACCCGCGCATAATGATACACAGGGGCATTCGAGTCTCGCCGTTTCTGATGCGCTCGACTTGCTCAGCTTTCTCGTGGGTTGTTGGGCCTCTGCAATGAAGATGCTCGGGCACCACTGGCAGCGGCAACGATCGATTGCTGGGCTGGTACAGAACACTGTACTGCCAGTACATATACTGAGTACAGGCGCGGCGGTCGCCGCCAACATACACAGTGCCACCATGACTCGGCTTGCGCATATGGCGTCGCCAGACCCCCAGCTGGTCTGTCTTCGAGTGAGCTCGGCTTGCTGCTGGCAGCGCTCGAAGACTCTATTGTGCTTGAAACCTGGGTTCCAGCCCGGGCAAGCTTGGTCGCTGCAGGGCCTGCAAAATTCTCCGAGCTGCCTAAAGCTAAAGAGCTTCAACTCGAAGTGCAGCCATTTGTCTCTACCACGCCGCCCATCTCCTTCGTATCAGCTCATCTCCGAGGTGCGGTACCACTCTAAGCGCAATCGGGTTTGCTGGGGCCATGCCAGCATGGAATTGCTAGCCAAGATGCAGCTTCAGTACCTACGCAGCTAATGCACTCCTTCGTAAGGCGCATTGTAAATGCACTAACCAGTGTTGTTCGAAAAGCTGTGACCTCGACTCGCCGTCCCGTTTCTGCTCAGAGACCTTGAAGTTGTTCGCCAATCAGAGATCAGGCGCGAAGATCAGCAGCTGAAACTCGCGCCATCTGGACATGTGATCACATCATTTCGACACGACCTCAAGCGCCACGAAAACGTCGTCCGTATTGAAATGATCACACCACTACATGGTACCAGTGATTCCTGGCCCCTGGAAGAGGCCTCGCTTGCGGGCTGCAGAAATGGGCAGCCAAATGCAACTTGCTGATAACGCTTCGTTTGGCGTTTAACGTCTGCGTCGCAGACTCTGCGGTGCCGCGACGCGATGATGCTCCAGGTCGGGATGGATGGCGAAGTGCTGCTGGTGCTTGGCGACGGGCCATTTGAGCTCGCCGCCGGGTCGGCGCAGGTGAGAGGAGACGGCGATCGTCACGCGCGACGTCGGAAGGGGATGCGAAGGAGGCTCAAGTCAAGTTCACTGCCACGTGACCCGAAATTCCTCAACGGGCGGGGCGACGCTTTGGGTGAACAATCGGGAGCGATGGATATCGTGCAGGCGTCGTTCCAGGCCTCGTTCGACTCGCGCGTGGAGCGCCTGGGGGACGTCGACCTCGCCGACCTGCGCGTGGTAAGGAGCGCCAACCAACAGTGCTCTAGTGCAGCAGCTAACAAACGCGAGTAGATCTTCCGCTACTTCGACACAGATGGCGACGGTGCCGTCTCAGCGGACCAGGCCTGCCGGATGTTCGCGCTGGTTGAATGGCGAACGCCTTGGGAGCCGAGCTCGGGGGTCTTGCATTGACGTTTTTTGGTGCTGCTATATACGTATCATACCAGCTCGGGCTCGACGTCAACACTGCGCAAGTGCGAGAGCTTGGAGAAGTCTACCTCAACGGTAAGGGGTCAACATACGTGCGTGTTTTTGGCTTGTGCTTATGCCGGGTGTTGCGTAGAGTTCATCAAGATCGTGGACAGCCACGTGCGGGCTCCAGCTCCTGCTGCTGCAATTGAAGCTGAAGCTCCTGAAGTGGAGGTGACCGAGGCGGGAGCTGAGCCAATTGTCGAAGGAGAGGCGCCAGCTCCGCCCGAGACGCCGCTGTCAGACGCGGGCGAGACGGAGAGGAAGCTGCGCAATGAAAAGGTGCTCGAGGACGAGTGGAAGCTGCTGGACTCGTACCGTCGAGGGCGCGTGAGCATGCAGGAGCTGCGGCTCTTCCTCGCCAGCGTCCAGTCCACGCTGTCGGTAGAGGACACGGAGAGGTTCCTGGAGACCTACGGCAACGCAATGTGCGTGCAATACTCCAGTAGATTGGATGTCTTATTGTCACTAACAGTATCTCTATCCCTTGTCTGCAGTGAATGCGATGGAGGCGAGGAGCTGGAGCTGACCAAGGAGGGGTTCCTCAAGTTCCGCCACGAGTACACGCCCAAGAAGATGGCGCTGTCGGAGGACGACGAGTCTTCGGACGAGGACGACGAACATGGTCTCACGGGTCACGCCGGCATGCTGGGACAGCGAGCGCCCGAGAGCAGCTATTCAGATGTAAACCAAGCAGCTAACGGCGTCAACGGTGCAACATCGATGCGACTGCCGTCTCGTCACACAGAGCGTGGGCCTAGCGACGACACGCAGAGCTCGAACGACCACATGCTCAGCTCTAGAGACCACGAGTTCGTAGTGAACCCGGATGAGCTGGTGGAGAGTGACGAAAGCGATGAGGAAGCTGCAGCAGGGAACAATGAAATGATGCTGCTGAGCGACGATGGACAGGACACGGCGAGATCGTAAGAAGTGGTGAAGAGGAGACTACGGTTGATCGAATCAAAACTCGAACAGCTATAGCAAGGTGTTAACAGCTTTTGTACGCTGCACTAGGGAGGCATCTAGATCTGCATTTCCGTCCATGTAGACACAGCAGAAGCAACAATGATCCAGCATGTCGGAAAACTCTTTCATCTCTCAGGAGTCGTGACTTGGAGGAAGTAGCCGACGAAAGCCACATCGGTCGAACCGTTGAATTCCGTCTCGATCCAGAGGCTGGCAACTTGACGGATCGATGCCTGCAGAATGTACGCGTTCTCAACCTCCTGCTGACACCATTACCCATCGACGCGAACAATTTCTGGTGTAGTTTGTCTTCGACATCTTACATATTCCTCTTAGCTGTTCTATTAACGAATATTTCGGTCGTATCCTAATAATGTCAGTTCAACTCACAGCGCCCAATGGCATCCCCAGACGCTCTGGAGCAGCGCTGGGGTTTCCTAGCGACCTGGTGCCGGGTGCTGAAGGGCCGGATCAGCTACGAATGGCCCGTGTACGACGAGGAAGTGTGGGACAGCCCACGGCGTCGCCTCAAAGTCCAGCTTCCCACTCGATACGACATGGACTTCGTCGGCAACTGGATCTTCCGAGACTACGCCGACTTCATGGCAACTTTCGACAAAATGCGCGAGGCGCTGGCGCTGCTGGGGGCCGTAGCGCACGTTGACCAGTCCGGGTGGAAATATTTACTGCAATATCACTGTCACGTGGATTTAGGGGCTGGTGAAGAGGGAGATTTACCTCTCGAGGATATCCCAGCTCGCTTCATCCTGGTGATTCTGAAGCAACAAGGCCGGTCGAAGACGTTCCCGCTATCTCTGGAAGGCGACCTGATCCATTTCTGTGGACTGCGGCAACGGACTCGCACTAGTCGGAACTACCAGACAGCGCTGCAGCAGATCACCGCCCTAGATAAAACCCTCCAACCTGGAAAACCTGGCGTCGACGTGGAAATTCCCGTTCGACTGTGGTTTCACATTGAACAAGCCAAAGAAATGTCGCCTGAGCCGCTGGAGGGGATCCAGCGAGCCGAAGATCTATATCGACTGCACTGGGAGAAGTACGAGCGGAGTTCAACTTTGCAGGAGGTGGAGGCAGGGTCGATTCGATGCACATTTGTGCTGGAGCCTCTGATGGCGGACTTTAATGACCACTCGATCACTGAGATGGTGCTGGAAGAAGTGGAGCTTATGGTGCGCGAGAACGTTTGGTTCTCCCAACTGGCGCTGTGGCTGACTGTGGACCGCGATCCGAGGGTTGGTGAAACTGATGAACCGATCTCAGCGCTGCTCTTTCGGAAGTTGATGGCTCGAGTGTTTGACAGTAACCGGCGCTCGTACGAGCTTGCGAATACGAAGTACCGCGAGGGAATTTTCTATAGTGACGAAGGATTAAGACCGCTACAGCTCGGAACAGTTCATTTGGAATGCGCTTCTTGGCTCCATGCTCGTGACGTGGAAGCAATGTGCTCCGCGATGGCGGTTAACCAGACAACGAAAAAGCTCTCGTTGCGTTTGGATATGAATCCAGAGGAAACTGATATGAGCCGCCAATGGTGGAAATGGCTGGCGTACGCTTTATTCTCCAAGCGAGCACGGACAAGATCATCGCTTGAGTCGGTGGCATTCATCTTCGTCGAGACGCTAAGTGCTGCCGACATGGAGGCTGTTGCGTCGATTTTGGCGTCTGAACATCCCGAAGAAGAACTCTGCGGTCTCCCTCGCGGTGCAATTGATGAACGAGATGCAACATTAAAGGATACCGCGCAGATCTACGCTGCGTTGAACGACGGAGATCAACCGTCACGTGATTCTCCCATCGAGGTGACATTTGCGATGCGATCTGTCCGATGCTTCAGCGACGATGGTGTGAGCGAACTGGTCAACGTTCTTGTTCCTGGTTTTGGTCGGTGCTTAGTCCAGCGTACTGATCTAATATTTCAAGAGATGAAGGAAAAACCCAGCAAATATTGCGGCGTGACTTCTCTCAAGATTGGATTTGACAAAGACGAAGATGGTTTCATTGGTGAAATCCCTATAGTTTCAAACGGGTTGTCTCGCCTTTTGGGGCTCATTGGTTCACAGTTGAAAGATTTGACGATCGACGGACCGAGGGAAGCGGTGGATGAAAATGCCATCCTTCAGAGCTGTCCCAAGCTCGAGGAGCTTGTTCTGTGCGAATATTTTGCCGACGTACGACTCAACTTCAGCGAGTTTCAGACGAGTGGTCAACCACTCCCTACGCTAAGCTGTCATTGGAATGATATTGTCGCTCTGTCAGCAGACTTGAGTGACCAGAACAACCCGTTGGCCAAGTCCGTGCGTCGACTGAGAGTGCGGTTGATGAACCGACCGCTTGGTTGGGGTGCCATTCCGATGGCGTACGACGCGATCAATCTCGACGACCATGTCCAAGCTCTTCTACAAATGCTGGAGGTTAACAGAAGCATCGAGTATCTCGACGTCGTCGCGGCCGACGTGCAGGAATACGCTGACGACTTCAAAAGGCATAACCACCAGCCGACGAATCGATCAACCAAGTTAGTCATGGAAATGAAGGCTGCTTTTCTGAGCGTGCTTTCGTTTGGAAAGTCGCAGCAGAGCAAAAGGCACAAGTCGTCGCAGACTCAACCGGCGCTCCCTGAGCTGGACCAGCTCATCGTGTCCAACATTTTCGTTCTGGCTGCAACTCCAATCTTCCGAGAAGTACGCTTTCGTCAGCCTTGCGATAACGCTGTTACAGAAGAGCGCTTTCAGCTGCACATCTAGATTTCGCGGCTGCAGAGATCGCACGTCGGCCCAGTCGGCGATGTGATGAATGCGACGAATTATGGCTTCCCACCAGCACCTGTAGATGACCAGGAGACCAGTTCTGCGACTTCCAATAAAAGCTGAATGGGTACTCACGTAGCACCCTTCATAAGTAAAAGGAAATCAAACAACGACGTTGCAACTTCAATCGACATCGAAACGAAACATACAACTCCCTAATGCGAGCAGAATCTACGCAGCACCCAATCTCTATGTGCTTCAGCGATCCCAGTAAACAAGGCTACAACTTGTACACGTAGTGTGATCGAATGTGGTCGAGCAATCCCCCTGCGTCAGATTGGCAATTAGGTGGTGCCATGCCCCTTTTCAACCATACCCAAAAACCTCCGACCCTCCGACTTTCTCCGACTCGTACACAAAACATGCGGATAGGAGGGGGGTCACCTTTAACTATCACCCAGCTACGCGCTACGCGCGAACCTAAAACCCCTAAAGGCTCGCTGCGCTCGCTGGGCCAGAACCCTAAGCCCGCTGCGGCTCGCACGCGTCGCCTCCGCTTGCTAGGTAGAGCACTGCTGGGTCCTGGGTTTGCAGCCGCGTGCTACGCACACGGACTGTCAAACCGCAGACGGGGGCTCGCTACGCTCGCTCCGTGCCATCCATCCCAAGGCTCCGACCAATGAGCAAACGGGACGACTAATCTATCTTGGACTGTGTATGCATAACACTTTGGGAAGGGGTAGGGTAATACTGTTATGCTCCGACCGCGCTTGACTGGGGATTTGTATACCTATCATCTTAAGTGCGGTCGGAGATTTGATGATATTCTACCATAAGCATGAGCTCACGAAACGAAAACAGGATCCATTTGCACACACGTCACAGATCATGGTACCCAATTTGTCGACCGTGCCATCATCAGACCCGTTAAAACAATTATATCCCACAACTTTATCCACTAACTCATTAACTGTCCAACCGTAACATACATCACTTTAATGATTAAAAAGCACATAAATCCCCAAAACACGTCTTTCATGTGGCGTACACCAATCCAATCCTTTTCACCTTAGATCACCATTCCTGAACTTGCTGGGTCATTGCCACCATGGGCGAGGTGCGTCTCCGCCGCCAGGGCGCAGCGCCCGCAGCAGCCTCTCCAGCCCCCAAAGCTTCGCCCACCCGCCCGCACGACAAGAAGCGCCCTCGCCGCCGCTTCCACGCGTCGCTGCCGCGCGGCTGGCTCGTGCTCGCGGGCTTCGCGGCCTTCTACGCGTCGGCCTTCGCGGTCGTGACCTTCTGGCACACGTGGTTGCCGGCGCCCAAGGGGCAGGACGCGCCCGCCGACGAGTTCTCGGAGGCCCGCGCGCGCGTGGTGCTGGAGCAGATCATGAGCTTCGGGTACCGCCCCGTGGGCACCCGAGCCAACGAGGAGCTGACGCCCAAGTACCTGCTGCAGCAGGTACGAACGAGACTCTATAGAGCTCGCTACTGTGATATTCTGTTGATATTAACGTATTATTTTTACTGTGAAGATCGAAGAGATCAAGGCTACCAAAGCTGACGGGGTAGGCGTCGAGGTGGACGTGCAAAGGCCCTCGGGGGCCTTCGGCCTGGACTTTATCGCCCAGTTCCAGAACATCTACGCCAACGTGACCAACATCCTCGTCAAGGTCTCGCCGCCCGACGCCTCGCCCGAGGCGCTCAACAACTCGCTGATGATCTCGTCCCACTACGACGCGGCGATTGGCGGCGCGGCGGCGTCGGACGACGGCGTGAACATCGCCATCATGGTGGAGCTGCTGCGGCTGTTCGTGCTGCACCCGCCCCAGCACGCCACGCTCGTGTTCAACTTCAACGGAGCCGAGGAGACCATCATGCAGGCGGCGCACGGGTTCATCACGCAGCACCCGTGGACGGACACCATCCGAGCCTTCATCAACCTGGAAGCGGCAGGTGCTGGAGGCCGCGAGCTGCTCTTCCAGACGGGCAGCGACGAGCTCGCACTCGCTTATGCTCAAGGAGCCAAGTATCCACACGCAAGCATCATTGCACAGGAGTTGTTCCAGTCGGGCATTATCCCCGCGGATACAGACTACCGGATCTACCGTGACTTCGGCTACGTCGCTGGCATGGACTTCGCCTACATCGCTAACGGCTACGTTTACCACACGGAGCTGGACGACGTGTCTCGCATCCAGCAAGGTGCAGTGCAGCGTCTGGGAGAGAACGTCATCGGTGTGGTGAACCAGTTGGGCAACGAGCCTGGGCGCTTGAAGAAAGTGTCGGAAAACCCGCAGAGCTCTAACACGTTCTTCTCGGACGTCATGGGCCTTACGATGGTGACTGCGAGCAAGGAGACGACGTTCGTTCTCTGTGGTGGAGTGCTTCTGCTGGCGGTGATCTACCTCCTGCTTTCCAATGTTTCGTTCTCGGAGCGGTTGACCGCCTTTGTGCTGATTACACGATGCTTCGGCGCCGCAATTGCCTCGTCATTGACGGTGGCTATCCTGCTGAGTCTGTATGCCCCTCTTCCGTGGTACTCCCAGCCGTACCTGGCAGGCGTGCTCTTCCTCTCGCCGGCGCTCGCAGGAATGCTGCATCAACTGGCATCGGTGCTGGAGAAGAAGGACGGCAAAGTGACCCCCGAAGCGCTGTGGCGCCTTGAAGAAAGTCTCTTTGAGGCCATGATGTGCATTTGGATGGGGGCGTTGGCGATCTGCATGCAGCTGGGCCTGATCTCGAGTTACGTTCTGGCAGTGTGGATCTTCTTCCCGTTGGTGGGGCAGGTGCTGTGCCAGCTATTACAGCGAGTCCGCATCTACTCGTCGACCATGTACATCTGCATCTCGCTTGGCGCAATGATCATCCCCGTGATCCATACGATGTGCTGCTTTGCGATCGCGCTGATGTTCTTTATCCCGTTACTTGGGCGGAGTGGGCCAGTGGTGCCCCCGGACGTGGTGCTTTCGCTCTTGATGTGCATCATCCTCGTGGTAAGTGGTGCGATATCCTTTCTACATCACTATTAGAAGTCGGGTGCTTACTGTTTTTCGTGAAATCTGTGGGTTTTGTAGATCATGGTTTCGTATTCAGGTCGCGTGTTTTGCTTCCTTCCGGCGAAGCAGCTCAAACGGGTTCGGGATGTTTTCATCCTTCTCACCGTGGCTTCAACCGCGTATGCATCGATCCGGTAAGCACGCACATTCTGGAACTATTGTTTCTCAAAAGATCTAACTCTTTACTCGCTACATATATGTTGCAGCAACCCTTACTCTGATATTTGCCCGAAACGTATCATGCTTCAGCACGTTCAGCGTGAAGTTGTGCTTCCCAACGGAGACGTACAGACCGATTCGGGGCTTTGGATCAACTCGCTTGACTTCCGCGGACCAGATCCTATCAAGAGCAACCTAGCCAACACGCAATGGAGGGATGCCCGCATGCAAGTTGCCCCTGAAGAGCTGCACGAGCAGGCAGAAGTGTACGGTCACATGCCGTGGTCTCTTCCAGTGAAGCACATGCTTCCTGAAGACAAGTCTTGGTACCTCCCGGCTGCTGCACCCGCCATTCCGAGCGATGCCCCTAAAGCCAAGTGAGTTTTTACTGCTTGTTCTGGTATCAATATGTGTCTTGCGGTAGGCCTCATGGGTGTTTTCCTTTTCTGACAGGCTGGAGGTCCTGTTGTCAACGTATTCGGCGGAGTCGGATCGGCGCAAGATCCACTTATTCTTCACGGGGCCATCTCACATGAACCTCTTCATTGATGCCAAGAAGACCAAATTGACTTCATGGTGCGTATCTGCAATGTGTGTGTATGCATATCTTCCGGCATGCCAGTGATGAGAATCACTCTACTAATTGATGTTAACGTTTGCAGGTCGATGGGAAATGGTGTCAGCGGGCCAGTGGCGGAGACTGAGGACGCGTACATTCTGCAGTTCTGCAGCGGCACCGTTCCGTCAAGTTACCACTTCTGGATCGAGGCGGAGTCCAACAAGCCGATTGACGTGGCCTTCGTCGGCCACTTCCTCGAAGTCACGACTCCTGAGATGAAGGAGTTCTCCGACGTGCTGCCATCCTGGACCGTTGTTGCTTCCGCCGTGTCCACATGGACGAAGATGCAGATCTAGAAGTCTTCCTGACCCCCTCACGTGTGTTCGTATGCTCTTCGGTATTTTTTAAAGAAAACTTACAATACCGGTAGGCATTTTTTTCACTATCGGACGCGTGTACACATTGCTTTACGACTTTGCGCGTGCTGTTTGCGTCGAAACGATCAGCAGATGATGTCATACGCGTAGCAGGGCTATGCCGACGACGATATTAGCACTGGCGTTCATCGTACATGCCCAACATTGTCAACAACACAGCCCGCGCACAAGTCTAGCTAGGTAAAACGAAATGAACATTTCTCAACGGTCTTAGTAGTATTACAGGACTGCTGTACATGGGCCCCATGAAGTGCTGTACTGTACTTCTTGCAGATTTGCCCGGGGAGATGGTGTGTAAGTGGCCTTCTACATGTATTTGAGCTTAATTAACTGACCTATAGAAGCCTGATAGATTTACCCAGGGAGATGGGAGTGTACTGCCGTGTTCGACTTGCATCCGTACCGGTACGAAACTAACGAATCTGTTCGTGCTCCAGTGGACACAATTCAACTTGTACTTGAACGTCCCGGCCCAGATTGGTGGTCGAACATCCGAAATTGTTGATCTCGTCCGCATGTTTTCATAGAAGTTGAGAACAGCGACTACATTGAGATGAAAGTCAAAGTAATACTGTACATACCCACTAGCCAACAAGATAAACAAAGAAATCCTGGCTGCCCATTCGTTCAATATTCAATGCGGGGGGAGACCCAGCCAAGCGCCCCAGCGACAGAAGCTGCAGATTCTTTCAGACTCGATTCCTCACGCTTAGTTACGAAAGTCTTCACATGTGATTTCGGCAGCTCCAAAGCACATCTTCGCGCACGAACAGCAGGTCCAGCATCGAGCCGGCCAATGACAGTCCTCAAGGCCCAGCGAGATGTAACAACCACTCGATGAGCACCATCCAAACTGTCATTATCAATTTCGCGCCTACCGCGCGAGTCTTCTCACGAAGTTTGACAAATGAGGTTTTTGCTGCTCGTGGTGGTCGCGCTAGCACTTTTCGCGTACAGTGGCGCTGTCTCCACAAGCTCTCGGAGACTCCAGGCCTCCGCTAACCCCCACTCCCTCTCTTATGCTGAGAATTCCCCCAGCTTCGGCAAGAGGATACTACTGAGGTCGGGGAGCGATAACGCTCGGGCTACAACGTCTATAGTCGATGGAGAAGAGCGCATGGGGGTGAAGGACGTCCTCAAGGTGCTGTACAATGCTATCAAGATGAAGATCAAGATGAAGTACTGGCTTTTCCGAGGTAAAACACCCGAGCAAGTGCTCGAGAAGCTGAAGGTTGCGAGCAAGACCGACAAGAACTACAAGTACTACGCCAAGTACTTCTACAAGTACTACGTCAAGTATCCGGCCAGGCAGCCATCGACTCTACCGACAGAGACGGCAGAAAATATCATAAAGTCGAGGTTGCGCCAGTATTTGGATGACAATCTTTCTCCGCCTCAAGTTTTCGCAGAACTGGGACTGACGGGCTCGTTCGCATCAGCGCGTGGGCAACCGAACTACGAGTACTTCGAGCAGTACTACAACATGTGGAGCGACTTGCAAGTAAGACTTTCACAGGCAAATTGATAATGATAAAATCATGCATACGATAACACAATACTTAAAGTAACTTAAAACACCAACTGAGTGCACGGTTTCAATTTATTGCACGATATGCATTATTAACCAATGCAATCGATCTATTCGACATTGTGATGTTTTGATTGGCCTAAAAGCCGATAATCAAATTTGTGCGCGACAGTTTTAGTATGGAACAGCTTCCAACAAGGGCCTCTAAAAGTTTTGCGGCAAGTATTCAACAATGACTCTGGAGGGTGTCAGTGTGCTTTATCACAATCACAAAGCGGCGAGAAAGACATACATGTCTTAACAGGCACCTGTGCTATCAACAAGTACATGCCCATACTGAAACCAAGATTAATTATGGATCGTGCACTAAAATGATCACTGGCTTTTATTGCTCCTTGTGCCGCTACACTTTCACCTATAGCTTTGCAAGGACGGTTTATCTTACAGTTAGGAATATGCTCCTGGTATTGTTCCTTATTCTGTAATACGCCATGACCCGAATAGCTTCTACTCAACCATCCTTGTGCTGTCGTAGGCAAATTCCGAAATGACCCAAAATCGCGCACTCAATTGGTGTTTTAAGTTAGCATTGAAACATGTACGGCTGCCCCACGGAATGCTGGCTGCATTTCATCCATTTGTCTGCTGGCTCCAACTAGTGGGAGTGTTCTAACGGAAACTACCGAATAATATCCCGGGTACTATTTATTAGTACCCTCCCATTTTCAAAACAAATAAGCTAAATTCTGGATATTACACAGTATTTCATAAAAAAAGCTTTCCACAATAAATTCATAAAAATGTACTTGATCTTTGTATAGAAGTAACATTGTAACCCTGGGATACACATTGGGTTACGTTTTAGAGGGTACTATACGGGTAAGGGGTATTGTTCGGGAATTTACGTTAGTATCATGGCGAAGAGGCAGATTTTACTCAAGTTTAATTGCTACTAAACGACAGCTTCCCGATAAATTCCGCCTCGAACATACTGCACGTAAATACTTCGAAGTATCGCTTTGAAGTCATTTATCACGAAGCCGCAATGAATCGAGTACATGTGCGTGTACACACGTACGCGAATATTATCGGCCATTTGCAACCCAGGTTGTATTTCTAGAAATCGCCACCTCTGATTGGCCAGCTGCATGGTATCGACCAGGATTGTTGCTTGTACTGTAGCCAAATGGTACGGTATCGCTTGCAACTTCGGTTGCGCACACGGTAGTAAGTATTAGTTTGTTTTGCAACTCAACTCATATACAAACTGCAAGTCACGGTAGCAAAACGACGCCGTATGGGAGACAGTATACAAAACACAAGTGAGTTCGTTTATGCAGGGTTGCAAAGCGTTTATCACCGTGGCAAGCTGTGGCACCGCCTACGGCGGCCTGGAGCTTTCCATGGCTGGTCGAACCAGCTCATACTGCCGTACCTGCACGTAGTAGGAGGTCACGTCGGAGCCGAAGGCCTGTTATGGCGGCGGGGCTACCGGTAGAGCTAGCTCCACACCCTCCTGGTGCTGCTGCACAGCCCGTACGATTTCATGCAGGCTACCTCTACCACTTCCTCATCTACGGCTACTAGGTAGGATCAGAGGCACACTCTATCCAGCTCTCACTGAGATGAGAGAACGCAGGTAAACTGTGTCATCATTTCAGACATCTTCACACAAATAAAAGCCAGCCCGCCAGATCTACCGCACAGTAGCAATCTGCGTGAAATGGAAGCCGTCCCGCGGCTACAGACTCATAAAATCGGTATGGAAGGACCCCGCAGCAGTACTGCCTGCACGCGTGAGCTGTTGCCGCTCTGTCGAAGAAAGTTAAGGCGTTCAAGGAGTACAAGGCCGTGACCAGTTCTCGCGGTCGGTACTGCACCTACGAGAGCGACGCTAGTGTATTACAAAGAGGTTCTCGCAGTCAGTACTACATGCACAAGAGTTATTCAGCTCATTTCACAGCGCGTTGCTCATAAAGCAACCTCAAAGTGCTGCAGCAAAGTGACACATTACCTGGTACTCCATTTTTAACCAATGAGATGACGGTTTAAAGCTGGTTGCTGAACTGACTGGTATTTCTCCAGTGATATATCAAGGTCATCAATGATGATATTATCTGCTTTAATACTTTCACAAGCACAGGTGCAACAACAGTAGCGTATTTCGCTTTTTCAGCTATACCATGCGTAAATCTTACTATCTAACTCACTTCATTCGCTCAGTAGATATGGCTTTCGATTCGCGTCGAAACAGCAGGAATATACGTTCCAACAATATGCGATAACCAAGAACTAAATCAATTTTCAACGTACATGCAATTAAAAAAGTACAAAAGAGGTCAGATTAAACCTGCTTAAGGACGATCACGTATGCATTGGTCGTCGTAAGTTCCTGGTCTTCTTGTCTATCATGATTTTTAAGCAAAAATTTGTACAGCTTTTAGCAGCTTTATTAGTCCATTTAACTGTAAGTTTGAGGCCCCAACGAACATATACATATTTTCTCCGCGGCCTCGTGCCGTCTATACAAGCTACCCCTGGGCGAAGCTACTGCTGCGCGGCTTTGGATGTCTTAGCCTCAATAATTCAAGCTCAACGTGAAATCAATGATACGTATAGAAAAAAAACATCGGACTCTCTGTAAATTTAGTGCAGGACGGGTATCTCGGCGGACTTCGAAGTGGTTTCAACGAGACGCGGTAAAGGCTAGTTGATTCTTTAAGTGTTTACCGTTTGTCCACACGATAAATCTTTATTTTTGAAACCGGCGTACATTGCTGAGTCAGAACTTTCAAATTCTGGTATATTTACATACAGCGTAGCCACGCTGCGTTTATCTATCCGTCCCACACACACACACGACACAACGGGGGTAAGTTTAACTAGAATAATGACGTCTTCACTTCGCTCTCCAACGTGGTAGTTAAGTGCTGCGGACTATCTTCTCTCTGGATTACCGACTCGAAGTGTCTTTTCGCGGACTTTTTGTAAACGATTTTCTTACCAGCACCCCAATATCCGAAACTGGCGGGACTATACTGCTGAGAGTACTGAGGAAGATACCTCGGAGTGTAAGTCGAACAGCCAATAGTCATTGCTGGTTCATCGGCCGCTGTAGAAATGTTGTAATGCTGTCGGCTCCATCTTGTGCTTCATTCACTCCACGCACCACCCAAACAGCTCACGGCAGAAAGGTGCAGTCCCAAGTATAGTGGAAATATTAATTAAAGTACTATATATTCTGCTTTGCATACTTTTTGGCACTTCGGACTGTAACTCGTACGACTTATCAAGCACGACTTATCTATAAATCGTACTCGAGTACGAATTGTTGTAAGCCGTGGATGGTCAATGAGCACTAAGTAGTGCACAAACACCATCTTCTGCATGATTTAGCACATCCAGTACGGATTAGCATCCTTTTGGCACCTTTAGAAAGTGCCATTTCCGAGCCAAACCGTTCGAAACACGACTTGAGCAACTCGCATTCAAGGCCACTACATGTATGATTTACCGTCAAGTACGAACACTAAGTAGTGCACTAAATAGGAGGCCAGACTGGATGCAAAGCCCAATACGCTGTCTATTTCATGTAAATTTGCTAGACACTTCAAAGTAAATATGCTAAAACGAGGCACAGTAGCATTCTGTAGTAGCGAAAGATGCAGCTCTGATTCAATACTACTACTACTACATGTGCACGGCGTGAATTGACTGGAGGTAGCTAGTGTTCGCACAAACACTAACTGTATAGCTAACTGTAGTGGCGGGTTTCATAGAAGCAAGCCCAGCCCACTCATCGGGTGACGTCTACAGAACGACACCACCAAGCTGGCATTAGGATAGGGGAGAACAGCGAAACCAATGCGACCAACAGAGAGGTCAGTTTGGTAGAAGACGCTGGCAGAAGGCGCTAGCAGGAGTCGCCGGCATGAAGCCGCCGACAGCTAGGAGCAGAGACACAGATAGAGATCACTTTGAGATTTACATCTAAACCATCAACAGAGCTTTGGTTTGCCCGGAAGCGCCAGCTTCCCTCGTAGTGTTCCGAAACCTACTACACTAACACAAGCGTTTGCAAACTGTTTGTCAGTGTGTTGCAAATCTGGCTTACATGTTTGTGGAGTTAGACAATTTTTTTATAACTATTTTATCTTGAGCTAAAAAGAGTTGACTTTTGTCGGAAGCTGACTTGCACGCGAAGGTCATCTTTTTTACACCAACCATAATCTCTTCAAGCTAAGCAGCACTATATATATTACTCTTGCTACGCCGTGGTGCGTACATGAAATGTGGACTCGACAACGGGGTGCTACTTAATTGTGGGTACGCTTCATTGACTTCTGAGTAATTCCACATATTATGACTTAGGAAAGATGCCACGTCCGGCATCGCCACCTTGGACCAGACCGAAGGAAGATACAGTGCGAATGTATATCAGGAAGTAACGTACCGATCCACTTATGCGGACGTGAGTAAACTAATAGAGAATCCAAGTGTCATCAAGCAGAAAACAAAAGAAAAGTTGCCCTTGAGCGTTTGTAGCACGTTATTTGCGCTCGTGAATGGCATTCCAACAAGCAACGTCTTTAGATTGGAGTCAACAGTTTCAAGTTGACGCAGCGGACGAGATTAAATGAAGTTTACGTACTCGGAAGTCCGGGGACAAAATTCATTACTCGAAAGTCCGCGAAATGTACTCAAAAGTAAGGAAGACCCCTCGCCAATAGGTAGCAGTCCTCTTGAGAAGCCGTTAATTTGATACGCTAGTGATAGAGCAGCAAAAATACATACGCGTTTGCAAACAGCACTTATTGTAAGTTAGTGTGTTGTAAAAATCACTAACATGTTTGCGGAGTACACCAGAGGCAGCAGATAAGACATATGTTGGTTGGTGGTAGTACCCCAAAAGGTACAACTTCGAATCGTTTAAGAAAAATACTCAAGAAGGCGGCGATGAAGTGCACGTGCGCATCAACATACGTATTTTCTTGCGTATATTTAAACAAAAAGCAGCTTTAGGGATACCGCGTAATAGAAGGACGCAATGAAGCCCCGTATCATTCTGCATGAAAAGCCACAAATTGTGTGGCTTTTGAGGCACACATCATACATTTAAGACATGCGCCCACCAAGACGAAAAAATCTGGATACTACAGTTTTTCAAGACAAAGACAATATTTCTATTATTGTGGCTTTCATTCGTTTTGGCAAATCGGGTGGTCCAAGATCCGATTTGTCGGGCCCGATTTGCTGGAGGGCTCCGATTTAGCAAGAGGGGTGAGGGAAGCAAACTATATCTGACCCGATTTGCGTCTGGAGGCTGCGAGTTGCGAAGCAGGGGCCAGAAATGCCGCTTTTCGCCGGCAAAAGGGACCGCCGCGAAAACATGTCTGGGGCCCTCTCAGATCGAGGTTGTAGCGGCCGTAGTGATCACACAGGTGATTTAGCTGACCATAGTGCTACGAAGTGGCTACATACAGTGTACTATTGTCCCCAATGTCTTGCAGTTCTAATGCGTCATGAGAGGTGAGGAGGTATGACCAACTTGGAATGCCTCCCCTATGAACTAAGTCAGGTCAGATATAGCTAAATTGGACTAACCGATCATGTAGGAGCTCCCTTTTATATAAATCGGACTCCGAGATAACACGTCAAATCGGGCGGCAAAATATTTGAAAACCACAATATAAAAACCGCTATTATTTTCGGAACTGCTAGCGTCCAGTTTTCGAATTCTGGCTTCTGATTGGCTAATCATGTATCCTACTAAGTACGAAAAGGGTCATATTGAACGCTCGTTCCTAGGGAGGGAACGAGGTTAGAGCACTGTTGGCAATGGCACACGGGGATTTACCAGAGCCATTCAAAAATTAAATCGCGGTGATTGGCTTATTTTTATGAATAAAATAAATTTGATTGGACAAAATCATCGCTTCTTTGTATGGACATGTCTATGGAATCGATAACTCCTTAACAAGGGGTTTGGTATACAGATACCGCCCACAAACTGAAATGCACTTATAGCGGATACCCTTCCCAATTCGGTCATTTTTGCACATCTCGTAACGGAGGTTACCGTACTTTCTGCATGTTTATCTTGATTTAATTATTGAGATCATTAATGCCCGATTTCTTGCACTCATCGCATTCCCTTTGAGAGCTTGGAAGGTCCACCCTTTTCACTTTGTGGGCGGTATCTGTACTGTACATGTGGTCTACAGACAACGACGGAAAAATCCGGCAACGCAAAACCCGGCATTCCATAGACATGTCCATACAAAACAAGCGATGATTTGTCCAATCAATTTTATTTTATTCATAAAAATAAGCCAATCACCGCGATTTAATTTTTGAATGGCTCTGGTAAATCCCGTGTGCCATTGCCTAATTTGGAGCTGGTCGACTGAGCCGCTCAAACTGTTTTTCGAGCCATGGAGGACACGCCACCGCCCAAGAAGGAGCAAAAGAGCTACACGGTCCGCGAGAAGCGCGAAGCGGTCCGCCTCGTCGAAGATGTGGGGGTGGAGGAGGCAGCCCGCGAGCTCCAACTTGTTCGGGGCACTGTCCATCGCTGGTGGAAGCAAGCTGAAAAGCTTTTTAGCTTCACTGGCCACAGTTTTGAAAAAATTTATAAAGTTGAGTCTAAGTCCCTGAAGGGCCAGGGCCGCAGGGAAGTATTTCCCGACATTCCTGCGGTCGTCACTTTCATGAAGGATGTGCGGCGCGAAGAGAAGGTAAGTTCTTTTTTAGAATCTCATAATTTGTAGCGTTTACCCGTTAAACTTCATGCTATAATGTACAGGCCCTCACTACGGGTGGCATTATGTCCTTCATGTGGGCAATCGAGACCGAGTGGGTCGAGGACTACCTGCAAAGGAAGCGGAGCGGCATCCTGGCGCTTGAGCGCATGGTCGAGAGACTCGCAATTCGGTAAATAATTTTGTTTTTGCTAAAATTCAATGAGTTTTCCGACATTTACCTTTATTTGCGTGTTTAGGCATGGTTTTACCTCCCAGAAGCCACAAACGGCAAGGAAAAGCACCGAGGAGCTAGAGCAAACGCGCGCCGAGTTCGCGCTGGACTTCTGGAAGACGCACGCCGCGTACGGGCCGAAGGGCATGTACAACGTGGACGAGACTGCCATCAATTTTGACATGCCTCCGGCTCGGATGGGGGCGGGTAGAGGTCGGCGGGACGCTGCGAGGATTGCGAACACGTCCAAGCACACCGGCCGCATGACGGGTGTGCTCACGATTCGAGCTGATGGTAAGTTTTCCTTTTTGTTGTTCTCTTAATTTTTATTTTTTAAGGCCAATTTGTATTTCTTATACTATTTTTAGGGAAAAAGCTGCCGATTCTGTTTGTTCTGCGTGGCAAGCTGGGCGGTCGAATCGACACAAGCGAGTTCGAAGAGTATCTGGAAGGACACTTCTACACCGTCCAAGAGAACGCTTGGATGGACGCTGTTCCGTGATGTTTTTACGTATAAAAGTTGTTTAAAGATGAAGTTGATGGACCCGCTGTCCTCCTTCTTGACAACTTTGAGTGTCATGTGTCGGAAGAGGGGCAGCGGGTCGTTGCCGAAGCTGCTAATGCTACTGTGGTCCCTCTACCCGCAAACAGCACGGCTGCTTGGCAGCCGCTGGATGTCGGTGTAATGGGGCCACTAAAGGCAAAGTTGCGCTCGAACTGGTCTGGCATCACGGGTGGCAGTGCTAAGGAAAAGCGGCTCCGTGCCGTTCGCGCTACGATTGCTGCTTGGGATGCCATCCCCGAAAGCACTGTAATTAGGAGCTTCAAGGCAGCTATTCCTCAGTATCCTGAGATTAGCATTTGAATAAAATGCAGCTTTTTTGCAGAACATTCGGATTTGTGCTTTGTTTTTGAACAGTTACGCAACCTTTTAGCCAATCATGTTTTTCTTTTTTATCTGTGCCGTATTTTGTGTTACACTCCTTAACTATGCAGGATGGCAGTCAGTCACGCCGGATTTTTCCGTCGTTGTCTGTACACGTTTGTATTATTGACGCGAAAATCTATTGCATAGCATTGACAATTTCTCTTCGCTTCTCCTTTTATTCGATCGCACTGCAATTGTATCATGTGACAACGAAAGCAAGCCAAACAGCAACAGTTAGTAATTGTGCATAGCGAACCATCGTTACCTCTCTGCCTTCACCACCACGCGGTGCTTCTGTAGGCCGTCATCCAGTGCACTCGACGTGTTCCTCAAAGTCTCGGGACAGTGGCGCCTTCATCTCGTTGCGGTAGGATCGCTACGGGTGCTGATACTGCTGCACGGTCAGCGATAATATAACTTTGGCACACACACACACAAGACTGTATATGGTCATCCACAGGACGCAGCACTCGCACGCACACATGAAGCGGCGCTTGTGTCACAGTGGACGCTCCGGACGCTGCACTCCACCACTCACAGGACGTTGCACCACTCGCAAGACGCTGCACTCTACGATGCACAGGCACTGCACTTCATCTCTCGCAGGATGCTGCATACCACCACTCGCACGTCGCTGCTCTCCACCACTCACAGGACGCTGCCGTTCTGCTCTTGTATGACGCTGCACTCCACCACTCACGGGATACAGCCGTCCAGCTCTCCAGCACTCGATGGACGCAGCGCTCGCAACACACAGGGCGCTACACTTCAGCACTCACAGGACGCAGCACCGGCAGGACGTAGCACTCTGTCACACACAGGATGCCTGCCTCAGCACAACCTGAATGAAGTGTTTTAGCCAATGAATGCACCTTATCCTTATTGTGTGGGTTTTGATAAATGCTGACCTGTTTGTTTGGGGTTTTGATAAATATCCTGACGGCGTACGCTAAAAGCTTCTACAAACACGAGCAGTGGTCGCCACTCGACATTTTCTGCCGTACCAAACACACCACCAACCAGCTCTCGTACGTCAAAGCGCTCTGCTCCGTAAGTTGACACTCACCGCAATCGAATGTACATGTAGATGTCGGAATCGACTTGCTGTCAACGAGTTCGGCCAACCGGTTGGGTTTCCGCTGAAGGACTAGACGCCCCCACCGTTCCCGCCCTATTCGGCGCTGGTTTGACGCTACTGCCAGCTCGAGCCATTGACAGCGGCTCGCCACGCTCGGGACTTCTGGGACGCTCAGCAGGACGACCCCAAGGGCGCCAACTGGACCTGCCATTCACGACCTTCAACGAGTTCGAGGAGTACTGCCTCAGCACCGAGAAGGTTCGCGACTCGCAGATATACGCTATCGTGGTGGACGGCCACGCCGTCGGAATGACCGCGTACATGCGCATCAACCCCGATGAAGGTGTGATCGAAGTTGGCCGTGTGTTCTACACTTCACGACTGCAACGGACCCGCGCCGCTGCCGAGGCGTTGTATCTCCTCGCTGCGAATGCCTTCAAGCTCGGGTATCGTCGCTACGAGTGGAAGTGTGACAGCTGCAACCTGCCCTCGCGCTATGCTGCAACGCGATACGGCTTCACGTTCGAAGGGCTGTTCCGTCAAGCGGTCGTCTACAAAGGCCGCAACCGCGACACGACGTGGTTCTCCATCATCGATCAAGATTGGAACGCTGGTCTGAAGGAGGCGTACGAGCGTTGGCTCGAGCCGAGCAACTTCGACGAGAATGGTCAGCAGAAGCTGAAGTTGTCCGAGCTGACAGCGCCGTTCGTGCATGCCACGTCGTAGACATTGAATACCGAACGACGAAGCAAATTGATTGATCTTGTACGTTTGCTCTCCCCTAAGTAGTAGATTAACAGAGATCCATGGGCTCGGCGCTCAGTCGGGTTATCGATAGGTACGAGGTGCACGAGAGGTGACAGTCGTGGCACTTGATCGCCAGCGTCTCATCCTCTTTGAACCGTGTCAATAACGCCCATCGCGTAGTGGTGGTTGTACCGTATAACTCTACTGGGGGCGTGTATTGGCGAAGAACGCTGCCGTTCTTCCGCAACGAAATCGTAATACCCTTCACAAGACTGTACATGTACTTTGCACCGAGCGCTGATTTTGCACAAATGATGCTCCCGATGCCTCACGCTACGTAAATTATTGCTGTGCATCTCGAGGACTGGGTTGCGCTCCACAGGTGATCATAATTCATTCATGAGTTTATGAGTCTTTACTGAGAGATTCGATTGTAAGCTTCGAGTCATCGCTCGTACTGAAGTACTGTACGGTAAACGCAAAACTACCCCCTTTCTTTCCCAATCGGGCAAAATAATCACTAACCTGCAAGAGGAAATGTTACTGTTCACAAATGCGTTCTTTCGCACCAGACGGAGGAAAGAGCGGAGGTGAGGCAGATCGGCCACTTTCAAGCTGCAAATGTACCGGTTCACTCAAAGCAAACTCAGTCTTACTGAGCACAAATTAACAGTGTAAAATAGTTTGCTTCTTTTGTTTTCTATTTGCAGCTTTCGCGTTCTGCACCGTGAAAACCAAATACTGTGACATTAATCTCATGCATGCCGCAGACGCAACGTAAAGCTCGAATCCTCGATGCACCTTACACAGCAATGATCGACGGCTGCAGATTTCCGAAGCTATTTTACTAATAACTTAATAGGATTTTAAATTAATCCAGTCCTCCCCATCGAACATGTTATCAACGAGAGTGAACAGCATCAAACTAAAAGGTATCTCTGCACGTACTGCACCCAGCTGCACTGTAGGTACTGTAACCGACCCGTTCATCAACCATTTTGTAAACACCTGAGCTGTTCAACGTTTGAGGAGACATCCACGCACTGTAATGTATCGCATTCGCTTGGACCTGTGTACAAATCTCGCTGTGCCGTCGCTCCGAGGTGACGATTTCAAACCGGAGAATCATCTGCCCTCACAAAAACTGGAGCAACGGCAGTCGGTGTGTAATCCCCACGCTTCGCAAATGTGCGTGAAAACCCGCCATATCGCGACGATTCCGACATCCCTACATTTTCCGACAAATAGGACTCTTACTTAAAGTATTGACCAAATTTAGGTTCTCTCCAAAATACAACTGCGGTGAAGATGGTAAAGTAAGTGACGGTGTCGAATGGAAGCACATGCGGCTAATATAGAAGATATCAAAGAGTACAAGGATAGCTACATATATTACTGCAGTTCACCTTCTAAGATGCTATCTCGGCAATCTTGCCGGTTGTTGCAGCACGCGTGGTCTAACGCTACTCCTGTTCGTCCATTCGACTTCACCAGCCTCGAACGGGCCCACCAGCGAGGTCATGACGGGCCGTTGGCCTTCGCGGGGCACGTTCACGACCGCGGTGGCCTTGGCCTCCATCTCGTCCGGGGCAGCGACGCGCATGGAGGACCCAGCAGGGGTCCGCCCATTTCACCTGCGCTGGTGGACTCCTCGCTGGATGAGCCTGACAGACCGACGCCCCGCTTTTGAGCTTGCCGACGTGGAGCCCTGCGACCACGTGCACCCGTCCACCTTCTTGTCCTTGGGCTTGGTCGGCTCGCCGCCGATTTTATGCACGGTCACGAGGGTCATCTTGCTGACGATCTTGGGGGGCATGGTGCACGACGTGCTGCCGCACGAACAGTAGAGCTGGCCGACGTCTCGGAAGTAGCAGCCCTCGACGGAGACGGAGCCCGGGACGTTGTGCGCCGGCCGGCGACCTCGTCGTAGACCGCCACCACCACCTCATCGCTGCCCATCGTGAGCACGCACACCGTCTTCGGGTCGATGGGCAGCGCCCTGCAGTAGCACACGCTCGACGTGCTCCATCCAGCCCCGACCGGTGCGCCGCGCGAGACGTCATGCCCCGGGTCCGTCGGATGCGTGCGCGGAGGTGGCGGCACTGTGCAGGAACCGCGCTCCGCGCTCGCCGTCGCTGGGTCGCGATCTCTGGCCGTCGCTGGGTCGCGTTTCTTGCAATAAACACCAATCAAAACTCCAATCCGTCCTATTCTAAGTCACATCCTAGCTGTCAGAACGGCGAAAATATTTTCTATACTTGACTTTTGTATAGGCAGATACATATTTAGGCCAGCCTTCCGACAAATATTTGTCGGAAAGTGTAGGAATGCATTCACCTAACCCTAACCGATGTCATTGGCTGAAATAGCGACTCCAGGCGATATGATAGGCTGTAATTCAGATGATGACCAGCCTGAAACAATCCTGCTCACTTATCAGTCGGAAAGGCCACTATATTCATCCACATCCGGTTCGTCGCACTCAGTTGTTGATTCTCGCCAAGTGGTTCGAACCGGATGAGAATGCGTCGAGACTGCTTGGTGCTGCTCGTGCTCCTCGTGATCGCCTTCGCTGGACGGATCGAAGCGGATTCCAAGCTCACCTCGCCTGACGCAGCGTTAGGAATTAGTGCAGTCTCTGCTGGGAGGAGTGACGCTCCGATTAAACGACTTCTTAGGGGTGAGGCCACGTCCACAGATTCACTGGCTGCTACGACCGCAACGAAGCTCGACGATGAAGAAGAGAGGGGCTACGGCCAAGCCGCCAAGTTTGCAGCAAGCGCGATGAAGGCCAAGGCCAAGAACGACATCATGCTTTGGCGCGGGTTTGGCCCAGAGAAGGCGCTCAAGAAGCTCTCGGTCACAAGTCGCAACGACAAGAACTTCAACAAGTTCGTCAGGTACTATTCCAAGTACCTGGCCAAATACCCGGACAAGTCCGCGGGCCTGCCTGCGACGGCGGAAGACGTCGTATTGTTGCCGAAGCTGACGGAGTGGCTGGGTCAGACGCTGCGGCCGTCCCAAGTCAAGCAGCTCTTGAAGGACGCTGGCTCGACCAACGTGGAGAAGTACCTGCAGCTGTACCGCAAGGACGTGGACGACGCTCTTGCGTTGCCCATGCTCTCCAAGTGGGTCCAGCAGAAGCGCCCTCCGTCTCAA
Organism: Phytophthora sojae; assembly: GCF_000149755.1. NCBI lineage: Eukaryota > Oomycota > Peronosporomycetes > Peronosporales > Peronosporaceae > Phytophthora > Phytophthora sojae. The sequence goes on from NW_009258115.1 coordinate 8,971,828, forward strand.
GTCAACATTCTGCTCAAGCACTTGGAGATCTCGGACGTGTCGAAGTACATGGGGAAATACATGGAGGCGGGAGCAGCTAAGAACGCCTTCCAGAAATGGGTAAGCAAGAAGCTGCTCCCTATGGAGGTGGCCCAGAAGCTGAAGAGTGCCGAGGTGCCGGACGTCTCGAAGTACATGGGGCAGTACATGGAGGCCGGAGGATCCAACGTCGCTGTCCGCACCTGGCTCGACGACAAGATCCTTCCCCAACAGCTTGCCCTGAAATTGAAGAATGCGGAGGTGCCGGACATCAGCAAGTACATGGGCCAGTACATGGAGGCCGGGGGAGCCACCCTTGCGCTGGAGAAGTACATTAGCCTCCCGAAGGCGTTATATCCACAGGAAGTTGCATTGAGGCTGCAAGCAGCTCAAGTGCCTGACATCAAAAAGTACCTGAAGCAATACGTCAAAATGTGGGGAAAGAAGCAGGCTGAAATATCTAGAAATATAAGCTAGAAACGAAAATACTGCGCGTTCGAAACTTGGTGAGGATTCCAACAGGGAGTGAAAACTCCAGCAAGTTCTGTTTGTAAGAGTTACTACCGGTAGTAAGTGTGTAAAAGAATCAGTACATCTTGCAATTGTAGAATGCTGCGTACCAATACAGTAGTAAGACAATCAGATTTAGTAAATCGTGCTCACATCAGCGATAGATGTTTCCCTTTGGCGTAACACGAGGTGAGTATACATTTTTCAGCAGCTCACAAGAACAGCATATACACGAACTGTATCCGTTCAAACAGTGCAATATGAGCCAGTAATGTTGTAAAAATCTGAAAATCAACTGCAGATTTAATACCAGTAGCATGTTCGCTTCCGAGTTTCAACACAATATCATGCGTGTGTTTCCACTTTGTCGATCTTTTCTCGAGTAGTGTGGCCTAAAGTTATGCAACATTGCTCGTGAAACGAGACAAAACTGAAACTGAGAAAACTCTTGATCCAAGTGCTATCGGCGCTAACCGCAAAACATAAAGAAAAAACTCAACAGAGTAGTTTTTCACCACGGAAAATTATTGAATTGATGAAGAGGAACGCAGCCCTTTTTGCAAAAGTCCCGCCGTGGAATATCAGGAGTTTTGCTTAAAGTATCTCCCGAATGGGCGAAAGTAGTGGAGCGATTTATTTCGAGACAATCCATGCATGCGGGTTAAATAGTTACTATTGAATGCTGTGCGGCTGCAGCCGCGAGCCTTGAAACATTGTATATATACTATATTTTAAATATTGTCTGGCGATATTTGGAATCAATACACATACCAGCCAACTTCCATGGCCATACAGTACAATACAGTGTACAGATACAGTTGAGAACTTGTACGTGCCAACGCTGGCATTGATCCACAGTGGCTCATGTCCATCGTGATGTTGCGGCGTTTGAATTTTTGCAGTAGGAATGGCAAGCTCAAACAAAACATCTGTGGTGTACTAAGTAACGCGCATCGAAGTTACAGGTTTGCACTTATAATTGCCATACATGTACTCCTTGTAAAACAACATGCATTGAGTCTGGGTCTCATCGCTACAGCACAACGAGCAAGGTCGCATACTGGACATGTATTTCATCAGGAAGGCTACTGTTCTTACTTTTAAGTTTAAAAAATGTTCTAGTAATGCGATGTACATGTACGCTATAACTTTACTACTTCCTCCGGGCGGAAATAATTGCAAATGTGGTAAAAACAGTACAATCCTGGTAAAAAGAGTGCACATGTACACGAGAAAAAGCAAAATTCACATATTGAGATCCAAGGTAACTTTGCAATTTCTTAGTGACAGACGCATGTAGCACCTTGAAAGAAAGCGCTGAGTCTTGTAATAACCGCCGTGGTGCTCTTAGCTGTTAGATGATACCTAGTTAGGCTTGAATGTTAAGCTTTTCGCACTAAGATGCCGTCCGTGGATTTGCTGATGCCTCGAGCCGGTCTTATGCACCAACAAGAAAGTCTTAAGTACGAAATTGACGCAAGCTGTTCGCTCCCTTTTGATCGTATCTCGGGCATTTTTCATGTTTTTTGAGTGATTAAAGAAGGAGAGCCAATTGCAGCTCATGGCGCGTCAAATGCAACAATCCGCGGTCCAATTGCGTACCTAGAAAAAAAGTTGTCGTCCGACAAAAAAAGTCATTGCAATTATTTCCACCCAGAGGAAGTATATCCAACCAACCAAGCAAATCATGGCATGTTGAGTAACACGGTGTTACTAACACCACGAAGTGGATAGGTATGACAGAGGCTACTGTACGTACACAGTCTGATTTGGCTAATATTATTATAAAGCTTAGAATTTGTATTGGGAGCCCATCACCCTACAACGTGACGATCTGGTGCAGGACGGATGACACCCAGCGGGGGTACTTTGCTCCGCTCCGCTCCGCAAAGGCAGTCGCTGCGCTCCTGCGATAAAAAGATTCTCTCACCTGGCGAGAACAGTGCTCGGCTCGCTGGAATGCTCATCGCTGGGCCCGCCTCCGCAAATACCGCGCGGCCCTGCTTCGCAGGCACCCGCGCGGGTTTGCTGCGGCTACGCTCCTCGCAACCGCTCACCTCCGTTGGCCCTCTTTCACCCCCCCCCCCCCCGGAAAGACTGTGTACGTAGCCATTCTTGGATAGGTATCTCCGGATAGGCATTCCTACAACCGCGCGTTTGCCGAATTTATCGCCTCCTTCTTCAGTCTTCGATCCCCGGCACAGCACTCAAGTGTCCTACTCCCCCGGTTCCGTGCTGCGCCCAAACATGAGCCTCAAGCTCGTGGTTCTCCTTGTGTTCCTAGCGGCCGCCTGCACTGGACAAAGTGCAGCTGCCTCGGTTGGTGCTCACGCAGTTCCTGGTGATCAAAACGACGCTCCGACCAAGCGACTCCTTCGGGAGGTGGGCGACCAAACACACTGGCGTCAATGAAGTAGAGAGTGACGAGGAGAGGGAAATCGGCGTGGTCCAGGTCTTATCGACGGCAGCGAAGGCCATGAAAGCCAAGGCCAAGTGGTTAATCGTGCTGAATTGCGGCTTTGGACCCGCCAAGGCCATGAAGAAGCTCAAGGTTAAAAGTCTCAAGGACAAAGAGTTCCGGAGGTTCGCGAGGTACTACGCCAGGTATCTGGCTAGGAATCCCAAGAAGGCAACAAGTTTACCGGCGACAGCGGAAGATGCTGCGATGGGCGTCAAGATGAACCAATGGCTTGCCGAAAGAGTAGCTCCTCCTCAAATTGAGGCGAAGCTGCAGGAATTCGGGCAAACGAACATCCGCAAGTATGCTGAAGAGTACATGAAGATGTGGGGAGCGAACCAAGTCAAGCTCTCGAACAATATTAAGCGAATCAATGTCGATTTTGCTGCCACATACTACGTAGTACGAGTTAGGCGTGCTTCCAAGAATACTTATCAGTCGTTTTGGGGCAATGTTGTTCATTGGCGTCGACCAGCCGAGTGAGGGCGTGGTGAGCGGCCTCGCGGGCCCTTACGCGTGGTGGTTGATCGCGGGCGTGCTCACCATTTGCCGAGAGGGTTTGACTGTCGAACTTGCTGCTTGTGTCGGGTACTGCTCGAAGCAGTTGGAGATCCATCGGCCGAGCAGCTTGATGGCCGTATTGCTTGCCTGCCCGCTTAGCAGTGCTGTGGCACCTCCGATGCGGACGGAGTGCGTCGAGAGTGTGCTTCTGGGACGCCGATGCTTCGCGCGGTTGCCTTAAAGGCATTGGTCACTGCTGTAGCACTGAGATTGCCGCACAGGTAGGGGCTGTCGCTAGCTGTACTTCGTCGAGCCGTGTTGATCGCTTTGAGGGCGAGCACGGGACAGATGACCGGATTCACTGACTGGTCTTCCTTCGGCATCGGAGAAGAAGACATCTTGATGCTTGAGGCAGTAAAAATGCCGCTGCTGTCCGATTCGCAGATACTCCGACCTCCGAAGTAGGAAGAAGAAACCAATTAGCACGCTGCCCCATAGGAGTTGTTGGTGCGGCTGTTGTAGGTCGAGGCGACGGTACAGGAGACGCAGGAACGCTGGGGTAATTGGCTGGAGCTTGTGAACCGGAGGCGATAAGCGCTTGATTCCTTGTAGCAGCATGGTGAAGTCGGGTGAAGTGGTCAGGTCGATTCCCATATAGCGACGATGGAACCACCGGATGCTCGCGAGCTTAAGCTTGATCGTGCCGAATGCGTTGCCGTGCTTCCTCCGGTTCCATCCGTACTTCCAGCAGTAAACTGCGAAGCATCCTAGCTTTCTGTTGGCGGACCTTCCGGGTTGCGAGATCCACGGCGACCATGGGAGAAATCACACCATTGCCGCCAGTACGTGTTGTATTTTCCGGCGGTTGAACCAGCGACAGCGTGTCCACGGATAATGTTGCCCAGAGACTCGATAGATTGTCGAATGGCGGAACGGTTTGAACCTGTGTCCATGCATCGGATAAGTTAGTCCACACGGCATACAAAGGATGATCCTCGCACCATGCCCTGGATCCGGCGTCGGCCATGACGTTCTCCTCCCCCGCGATGTGTGCTGCCGAGCACGTCAAGGAATAGCGGAACTCTGACACCGAAATAAGTCGATTGTATAGTCGAACCGTCGGATGACGACTCGATCGCTTTGCCAACCATGCCACCGCGCTGGTGTTGTCGATCCACATGCAGATGTGTGTTCGATCTCGCCCAGTCGCTGCCCATGCCGGTCCCCAATGCAGTATTGCCAGGACCGCGCTCATTAGCTCCCGTACGTTGATGGAGTTTGCTTGTTTTGACGTCGCGAACACCGCTTTTTCCGCCTCGCTGAATTTCAGGCGGATGAACTGGCGTAGCTGAGGTTCTAGGACACAGACACCTGTGTCTGATGCACCCATCCAGACGTGCCGGGACGGAGGCTCCAGCCTGGCAAAATGTTCGACGGGAATGGAGTTGAACTTCGTGTCCATCGTAAGAACCAGTGAAAACCATCGTAAATCTTCTCTCACGTCTGGAGGGATCTGACGCCGTGTGACAGGGTTACACGCACAAGTGGCTACAGTCACTTGTAACTCTAACATATACGACGTCTGTTAGAGGTTCGAAAGACTTTCTCGACCTTGGTGTAGATACACCAAAGACTACATACATTTCGGGTGGTCCATAGAGACTTAGGATTCCTATTGGCTGAGAGCAGCATCTCTTAGCCAATGAGCGACATGCATAGCATTGGAATTCTGCCAACCAGCCGTTGGCAGATTCCTATCTTAGAATATTACATTTTGAGGAAGTCAGAAACATAAAACAAAAATAGCAGTTCTCATTTTAACCCAAAAACATTATCTGGATCGTTTATTTAGATTAATCTATACTCGGAGGCCCGAGTATAATTCACTCTAATTTAAACTAAGATACGCTTCCTCACATACACGCGCACACGTGTAAGCTAAAGTAGTGAGCCAAAGTAGGCCCATTACACGCCGCATCCTCGGGGACTTGAATCCTACTGCGAAGACTTGGATATTCTGATAAAAGGCTCGTGCTGGCGGGAAACAAGATGACACGTATCGGAGCTTCCCCAGCAGCTTGTTCAGGACTGATAACGTGCCGCACGTGGCCTCGAGGATATTCATGACTTGCCTTCGAGCTTCTGAGATTTTCTCTGTGGGCACAGATACGGAGCCGTCATGTGTATCCCACATTAAGCCCAGGGCCTTCGTGTGAGTTGACCATGCCGTAAATTTTTCTTCGTTGAGCGCCGTTGGGCCGAGAACCGTCGCCATCGCTTTTCGGAGCGCAAATTTGCTTCAAAACACCTCGTTCCCATATTCACCTCGACGCACGTGTGGTCATCGCACCACACGTTTCCTTCACATGCGCCGGGGTCGAGCGGGGAGAGTCCGAGGCATGGCTTCTGCGATTCATACAGATTGTTGATCAGAGAACCAGCTAGAGAATAAAATGCCGGAGACCCGCACCATCCAAAGCCGCACGAGAGATCCACCACGATGTAGTTCTCGAACCGAAAGGTGAACATGTGGACATGCTCAGCCTGGACTGGAATGTGGCGAAATGCGCCCCATACGTCTCCGAGCATCATCAGAATTGGGTGACCAGGGAACCGCCGTCTGCGCTCGAATATGCGTCGCGCGATCTCGCGTGGTGGGTCGTAAGTGATCACGGGAAAATTACTCCGATCGGTAAATTCATTCACTGAGGCTCCGTCCGGGAAAGAGTAGTCGTTAATGACTCGATTCGCCGCACCCGACTTCTCCACCGTTCCTATCGGACTGAGGAAGATATTGGTCCAGCGATCCAGTAGGTCTGCTTCGACCACCAGATATCGCCCGTCGCGTTGACCTTTGATGATGTGGTGGAGCACGTCCTGCTGGTGATTCGCCATGGACTGGTGGTTTGATTGTCGGGTCTGCTGTGTCTGGGGCTTGCTGTTTTTCCACATTGGCTGGACGCCATCACGACCGACCGAATTCCATCGCCTCTTCAGATCTCGTAGACTGGGATCTGCTGGCAGGCGCAGCTTGAATAGATCCTTGGTGGGCCTGGGGTCGTCCGAGGTCTGATTGCGATAGACCCGTACAAATTGATCCAGGGAGAGACCTGAACGTCGGGCAAGCTCGGAGTCAGCCTTGATGCGCTCTATGTGAAGATGACCGGCCTGTACTAGCTGTTGCGCAGGGAGCTCAACCCTGTGTCGAGCAGCAAAGTTCCGATATTCGAGGTGTCGGGCAGCGGCCATTGCACGATGCAGCCCTAGTTGAGTCTGATGGAAAACTGAGTGAGCAGCACGCTGGTTCTGTCTGAAATCTGAATATTCAACTGAAGTTACCGGTCCATCCTGTTGATGGCTTACGAGTATTCTGAACTCCCGGCTTATCATGTGCTGTCACTGGCTGTTGGCGTCACAAGTCCTGGAACTCTGCAGCCAGGCCGAGGAAATTTTTGTCGATAAACTGTTTCGCGTCGGCGGGAAGAGCGAGAGGCTTGAAGTGGGCCCTGTTCAGGTCGAAACATTGCCCTAGCGCTGGACCGGTACACCCCTTCTTGGACAGGTAGCGCATGCACATGGACTTGTTGCCTTGTTTTGGCAATAGTGCTAGCAGGTCACGTGGGACGGCTGACACTTTCTGACTTCGCCCTTGCCGTTGCTGAGTCGAGTTATTGCTGGCCGGTGCTCGGCTAGATTTGCATGGCACGAGCGAGGCCATTTGGCGGTCGTGCCGGGCTTGATAGAGCTCCATCAGATGACCGTCATTCCGTGTGAACTCCCGTCCGATGAGCGAAGCTGTCGCGAGGTCCGATGTGATGAGTTGACTGCGAAACTTTCCCAGCTTCGAGTTGATCCAGAAGACCAGCATGCTACAGGTAGCTGCGTCGGGGCGTGTAAAGAGCGCGTATTGCTCCATGCAGTCGGCACCGGTCCTGATAAAGTTGCAGACCGTGGTGTTGTAGAACCCTTCCGCAAAATACAGCAGCGTTTTGAATGCGTCAACTATCTCGTCGATATTCTTCGGTGGCGTCGCGGGCTGGAGTGCGTTGGACCTGCCAAAGTTGGTCATGTTTACCGAGTCCACGGCCGATTGTTGCTCGAGTTCTTGGAAGAATCGGCGGAAATGCATCAGAGAGAGCCCTCGGATGCCGAAACTGAGGTCGTACGACAGACGTAATACAGACGGGGTTCCGAGAAACTTGGTCCGCGGTCCTTGCTTCGAGGATTCGAGCACAGCTTGAGCTTTCTTACCGATGAGCGATGGGTGCACGATTGCATTGTGCACATACTGCTCAATTTCCGACGGCCGAAACGCGGTCTTGTGGGCATCGGGGCGGGTCTCGAGAACGGGGACGTCGATGTTGTCCGGTAATAGCAGGTCCGGGTGATTTGGCTCGGTGATCCTGGCTCGCTTGCGTAGAGGTCGGTTGTCTAAGCGCACCAGCTCGATGTCGGCCTGCTCCGTCTGTGCTGACTCGGTTTTACCCTCGTCGTCTGAGTCACTAAAGGTTAAATCCACATCGTTAGTCAATCGTGCCTTCGGGTTAGTGCGAGCTTTTGGGTCAGGAACGTCGGCTACTACAGGATCCTTGAAAACTTCCGAGGGGTTGTTTCCACGAACATTGAGCTCGCAGTCCACAATATGCTGACGCCTGATGAGCACTACTTCCAGAGTGTCCGGTCGAATTAACGGGACGCGCTCGTCCGGTGTGAAAGGCACACTAAGGATTGTTGTCGTGACGCTTGCTGGGAGGCCTGATCTGCTCTTGCCACACGCGACGATCACCTCGTTTTGTCGGTCCACGAGCTTCAATGCGTTAAGTACCATAACATTCACCGTCGCTCCCGTGCGGAGCGCATAGTTGAGGCGATCAACCGCGATGACGGTCGACGGCCCGGTCAGTCTGAGTTGGCGGCTGTCGCTCTCGGTCCGGATATGGAGGCTGGCCACTCCACTGTCCATGTTGTAGCCGGTCACAAGACCATTCGCCCACTGGTTGATAGAGTCGCCCGATGGCTGTACAAATGCGATTGGATGACCGACGTACGATCCAGGCCATAGCTCTGTCTCCGCTTCGTCCACGATGCGATGGCGTAATACTGACGTCTTCATGTCGAACTCCGGGCTGCTCTCGGTAGCATCAGGGCCCGTGACCCGTACCAGCACTGAAGCACCTTGTAGCAAAGTACAAGGTAGCAAAGTACAAGGTGCTTCAGTGCTGGTACGGGTCACGGGCCCTGATGCTACCGAGAGCAGCCCGGAGTTCGACATGAAGACGTCAGTACAATAATTACTCAAGGGCTGGCACTTATGAAGGGCCGACGAACGCGACCGCTCCGGCAGTAACTGGTAGAGTCGACATGGCCGCGTGAAAAAAAATAGCGCGTGGAGGCGAGAGTACAGCGATATACCTGGAAGCTTTATCGATCGAGGGCGAATTCGAGAATGAGCTATCTGAAGGCGCAAGCGGCTAGTCGCTGCCGACCGCCCCTTGGCGTCTGCTCCGTAGATATCCTAGTGGTTTCGAAACTCCTATCTTCTATCCGGAAACCGGAACATCCTTCGAATGTTCCCCAGCTCCAGCTCCAATCCACCTACATAGTTTCAGTTTTAACGTGTAAGATACTCCCACCGCCATGCATGGAGCCCTCAACACTGATTAAAAGCGCAGTAAACTACAACGTTAACGCTAGTTCTGCGGTCAGCGTCGAAACAGCGCATACTTGACACGAGCATCGCTCTATTGAGTTGATACTTAGTTGTTGGGAGTTTCTTCTCGATCACATTGGATATCACTGCGCTGTCCAACATTGATTTTACCCATGACCAGCTTCTAACCAGCCAGACATTCTGGTGCCTTCCAATGGTAAACGCCAAGAGCTCCATTGACACCTGCTCCGGTATCAGGATACTGCGCGATAAAGCTCAGTCCAAAGTCATAACTTGGCGCCGTGTTCACACCCCCGGACCTCGAGGTCACCGTGGACAGTTCCTCGCTCGTTGACGTACTTGAGACCGAGAGTAGCTTCGTATATACCCTCCCAAACCTTGCGCCGAGGTTTCCCCTGAACATAAGGCATGAGTGTCACATGAGCGGCGTGCTTACACACAAAAAAAGCTTGGTCCTCATGGCAAGCACCGTACAGTACAGGTTGATCAACTGATCGCGGTTTAGTGAGGACCACAAATCTACTTCTTGACAAAAACTTTGCTGCCGACGGCCTAATTCCCACCTCGGCTGCGAATTGTGCACTGGTGCTTTTTAATCTAACGTTGAGCCGAGAAGCAGCCTGTCGATGTCGTGGTGAATGCTGTAGTTGTTGCCCGCGATAGTCCGAGACGCGCATATACTGGCAGTCTGGCTTACAATGCACCGATCGTCCATGAAGCCAATAAAGCGTGACAGGATCAAGCTGAAGTCGTTAACCAAGCGCTTCTGTATTGGACGCACTTTAGGCCGGATGAACTGAGAATAAATCTCCAGCAGACGATCTAGAACAGGCTGGTTGATGGCTTCGAGCTCGTTCAAGCTTGAGCATAGCCGCTCAGCTTCGTCGAGCATGTGTGGAAGTCGCTCTCCTTAAAATCTCTAGGCCTCAAACTCGACGATTGAGCCTTCGTTATCGGGTTGCAGGTTAGAGGTTTCGGTTTGAGCCAGCACCCGAATCTGGTAAACAGCATGCGCAATTTTAATTCTTTCGTTGGGATCTCCGCGTACATTCCAAGCAATAGCTTGAACTCATCGTCTGTTACGAACTTGGGCTGCGTAGAAGGCATTTCGCGTAGTGCTTGCGGAACGCTCTGATATCTGTAGTGAGAGTCTGGCGGTATTGCAGCTCGTCACTTATTACGAAAACGAGCCCAAAAGCCTAAATATCCGAGGGAAATGACGCGGTGGCGCGATTCAATGCTCGCGGTTTTCGTCGTAGTTTTCGCCGAGGGTTAAAGAACTACTCGATGGAAATATCTCCGGGGCTTTCAGCATTTTCTTCCTCAAAACCGTACAGAGCTTGCTCCCCGCAATCTTCAATCCGTATCAGCTTCAGTCCACTCAACACGCCTTTTCCACCTTGGGTTTCAGACACCATCGACCCGTGAAATTCATCCAGTGGGAGGTCCGTATGAACAAGACCACGGTCGTGTAGGTACTATTCCAGCTCATGAGCAAAAACCAGTATGCGTCCCCACGAAAAGATTTTGCCCGAATATGGAGTACTCCGTTCATGAACCACGATTACATGGCACGCACCAAACAGCTTCCGAATGTTTGGGTGGTTTAACTCGATCCACGCGGCCGCAGTCCTTAGGCATTTCTCTTCCCCTTCCGGGATCTTGGATACATGCGCTTTGTCCCATTTCTCGGCGGAGATCGCAAACCACTCGGGTAAACTCCCCAGCACGACACCTGATCGTTGGACTATTGTGTCAAACACTACAGATATCAGGCTCAATTCTCGTGGAGTTAGCACGTCACTGTGCAATTCAAGACTGTGCTTCATCCATGTCAGAATTTCCACCTGTGAGTCCTCGTCTCCAATAGCCGCCATCATCGCGTCTCTATCGTTCAGCAACAATTTGAACGAGCTCATCAACTCGCCACGCTAGTTCTGAGGATGCTGGTGTCACAATTGTTTCGTACTGGCATCAGCAGGGTTGATGATTTTCATCGCCGAGTCGATCGTAGATTCCAGGATCTTGACAATTGGAGCGAAGCTGGCCAACTGCATGAGACGGGCCCTGTCCGCTTCATCCTGCGTGAGTTGTGCAACTGGTGACCATGTTTCCCTCCGTCTCCTATCCAGGCTGTTGTAGTCGTGGTCGTAGGGCTTGAGTTTAGGTATCAGGAAGGCCCAGCAAATGTAGACGGGGGTGCGTCTCTCCCTGCGCCGCCGTCCGCTGTCGAGCTCCGTTATCAGGTGGCGGCCCAGTATATTCCTCTGCGACCACGACAGCAGAGACCACCGCGCGAACCGGGGTCGCTCTCCACTTGCTCGGGCGCACTCCCTAGTCGGAGCGTTGGTGCCGAGATATGCCGGTCTTCGATTGGGGTGCAGTCCGTTGTCCCAGAAAGTGCGTTGTTGCAGACCGGGGGCGGGGCAACGCACTCGATGTGAATGTAGTCGCACTCGGAATCGCTCGTGGTCTCTGGAGGAGAGCGATCTCCCTCCCGGCACCGCCGGGAGCGACTAAATTAGGTCAAACGGCAAACTTGGTCACTGCCAAATCTTGAAGATAGCTCACGGATAGGTCACACATTTGGCACTTAGGTCACGTGACCAAAATCACACAGCTAGCCTTAGGACTACAGCACGATCATACTCACTACGCTCATCCGTGCGGTAAGTACAACATGCCCAGGACTCCTCCCTGGCTCTGGTAGCATTAATAGTAGTTGTTCCTGGCGCTGGGAGCTCTGAAATCAATGCTACAAATTCAAGCATCAGAACCATTTCTCCCTTCTCAAGTACAATTTTCAGCGACGACAGCAACAGCAAACTAAGACGCCTCGGCGCAGAGGAGCTCGTGCAGGAGCCTCAACGACCCCACCTCACCCCCGTCTCCTAGCTGACGTGGGCGATCTCGATTGGCACCGAGTTCACGTCCGACACATTAAAGCAATCGTGAAGCGAGTGACGTTCACGAAAGCAGCGAGGTATCCGAAGCCACATATCTACAGACACGTACTCTAGGTGCTCCAGAACGAGCGGTAGGACGGCGTGATTTGCTTCGGTTACCGTCGTAGATACGTAGGCGACGATGCGGATAGCGCCGAGAGACTTCATCGGCTCTACGTTGCGCTGACTGCTGGTAGTGATAACCCCAGTGCCAATTGCCTTCGATCTGGGTGGTAATTGAGTCCGCACCGCTGTTCATCTGCGCGCGCTGACCTTTAGCGGGTTGCCTTACGTATCAGCTAGTCTGGGCAGCCAACGCTACGGCGCTCACGGCTTTGTTTCACGACACGTTTGTCGCAATCTTCCTGCTCACGTGCGAGCCGGAAGATGGAAATTGGTAGCACTTAGACAAAGGAAGCTGTTTGTTGAGGCTCTTGATACACGAAATCTGTGTTTGTAGAGTTACGGTACTTGTTGAGCTGTCGAGGTGCCCGAGATCCCCCTCCCGAGCTCACCGGTGTGGTTTGCCCACGTCGGCTTGGCCGGAGCAAAAGTCGACTTTATTCCTTCTTTTCAGATTCCGGAATGCCCAGCGGTCATTCCTGCTAACTATCTTCTGCTAGCCTATCTTAAACATGCACCCACTACGCTCAACGGCTACACTGGTAGTTAAGTAATTTCCGGCAGAGTTCCTCTGAACAGTGACAGGCTCATCAATGTGCTCACGAGCTCCTGCAGAAGCTCGTGACATTCCGTCCCCGAAGAGAAGACCTCCTCTTGTTTGCACGCTCGTGGAAGGGAGTGATCAGGTCGCCCACGAATCGTAGATTTGCGAGAGGTTCTCAGGTAGTCTTGAGTTTTCCGGTCCACTTGACCTCGTAGTAGTCCTTGCCTCGGATGCGCTTGTGCCCCACAATATCATCGACCAACTCACCCTCGGTGCCGTCTGGTAGCTGCACCTTGAAAGGTTCTTGCTCTCGTGATGCGTCACGCACATATGGTTTGAGGTAGCTGGTGTGAAACACGGGGTGGAATTTGACGCCCTTCGGTAACTTCAATTCGTAGTAGTCCTGGCCGAGTCGCTGTTCAACACGATACGGGCCAATCCAACGAGCTCCTAGTTTTGATTTGGTGGTCCCAGCGTGGTGTTGGAGATCGCAAGAGCTGGCGCCACCTGCGATGAGTGCAGTGGCGACGATAACGGCCTGCGACGACCACAACGACCCCTCCAGCTACACAACACGAAACTACCGATGCATATAAGCCTAGCACAGACATCCTAGCATCATCCAACCTAACTCATTCTGCAATACACCAGGTGCGAGGCACCACTACAAGGAGCAACCCGTGCAGGATCAACGAGTGCTCCCTTCAGGTTATGAACCCAACTGGCTCGCCTTCTGCAGCGACCAGTGAAGACTTCGAAGACTCGCGAGGCGACAACGAAGACCTTGAAGAATACTCGGAGGCACGAGGTGCTAACGAGGCTGACGAAGACCACCAAGACGGAAGGAATACTCGCCTAGGACTGCCAGACGACCTGCACTTCGACCCTTCGGACCAAGAGACAATGGAGCAGCACGACCAGCTCCAGCTCATCCTTCGACTGCAGTCCGAGCTGGCAGAACTGAAGAAGCAGCTCGCGACGCGAGCGCCCCGTTCCCCCTCCATGCCGGATACTAGCATGGAAACCGCACCTCCATCACCGAAGAAGCCTAAAATCAAGGACGTACGCTGCTCGAACTTCAAGGGAAACGAGGTTTACCCTGGGTTAGGAGCTGGCTTCGAGAATTCATCCACGAGTTCGAGCATGCAATAAGGACGGAGGAGCTCGTGAACGGATCCACCTGGACCGACGACATCAAGGCATCGGTGATTGTCAACTTCCTCGAGGGGAAAGCGTCTAGGTACTATCACAAGAAGAACTCAGAGTGGCTGCGCCGTCATAATGGTGACAGCATGCCGTACTCAGATGTGAAGCGCGCGATGCGTGCAGAGTTTGGCTGTAAACTAAGCCAACTCTAACTCAGCACGAAGATGCAGTATAACAAGCGTGAAGGCGATACGTGGCATGACTACCTGGAATACTTGAACTTCATCGAGAGCCTTATGGAAGGTGATCAGACCAAGATGGTCATGGAGGTGTTCGGAAACAATGCATGCCCCGAGTTAGCGCCCACGCTGTTGTCTTCAGTGCCCGACGACGCAAGCGATTACGTTGCGGAAACCGATCGCATGAAGCGACTGCTATACAAGCTGAAAGGTGACGGGCGCAGATGTGGTGCGAAGCGAGATGAACGCAAAAACCGTCATGCTGACCGCCGGAACCCGAATTCACATGGCCACCGCAGCGGAAATCGCCACAATAATGATCAGCATTGGCGTAACCAGCGAAACAACAACGACAACTCGGATCGACGTCCGCAGCAGCAAAATAACGGCCAAGCCTTTGCCGCCGCTGGTCATCGTGGTGAAATACATTGCCATGTGTGCGGGAAGCCTGGTCACAAGATTTTCACGTGTCCACTCGTGGAACAGGCAAAACAACTAGCCACCAGAGGAAGTGCGAACGTAGCCGCTGCTGATGATGACGACACACCCAGAGATTCTGATGATGAAGGCTATGTCTGGGTCGCTGCCGACGGTGCCGAGCGCGGCGCTTCTGCCACGAGAGGAAATGTTTGGACAGTGGATTTGGGAGCGACTCACCACCTTTGCATCGACCGTGACCAACTTTTCGCGATAGAGCCAGCATTCCTGTCGGTGCGAGTGGCGAATGGAGATCTTGTCGCCGCTACTGAGAAGGGAAAGACTGTCATCACGACGATGGCAGAAGGAGTGCCTCGTACTGTCCTGCTAGAAAACGTGTACTTCGCAAAAGGTATTGACCGCAACCTGATTTCAGTGGCTCAACTCACCGCTCGAGGCTATACCTGCACCTTTGGTGAGGAGCAGTGTACAATTACGAACAAGACGGGCAAGATTGTTGCCGAAGTGGGTAATTCAGCCTCGACTGGGCTTTGGTCTGTTGGAATCGAGCAAGGCGCGGCCTCCTTCGCAGCAATGACGATCTCTACGCTTCAGCAGTGGCATGAACGCCTGGGGCACGTGAACTACCAGGATCTGGTACTCATGATTGACAAAAACCTCGTTGAAGGCATGGTTGCCTCTAATCGGAAGGTGGATTTCTGCATGAACTGCGCTGAAGCGAAGCAAGCTCGACGCGCGAAGAACAAGCAGGATACTTCTACATCTGCCCCAACGGACGAACCAAGTGCTACCTTGTGCGTTGACCTGAAGACGGACATGACCCCGGATCGGCTCGGTCACAAACACATTTTGACCATTGTAGACCACGCTACGAACTACAATCGCGTCTACTTGCTCCGCAAAAAGAGCGACGCGGAAGTGCATTTGGAGGACTTTGTTAGCGAATTTGAGCGACAATACGACACCAAGGTGAAGATGATTCGCTCAGACGGTGGTGGTGAATTTGGCAGCACCAGACTCGGCCGCTTCCTCCGCAACCGGGGTATTCTCCACCAAGAAACGGAGGCGGGCATGTCATCATCAAACGGAAAAGCAGAGCGTTTTCACCGGACTGTCATGGATTCCGCCCGAGCGATGCTCTGGGCCTCGGCATTGCCACAGCGATTTTGGGGCGATGCTGTTCTGTATGCGAGCTACATTCGCAACTATCTGCCGACTCGAGCGAACGCCGACCATGCGTCTCCCATTGAGGCCCTCTCCGGAAAACGACCCAGTGTCTCGCACATCCTCAAATTCGGCTCGAAGTGTACGAGCCACATCGCTCATGCAACGAAGCGATCAGCGAAAAAGCGCGCTGAAAGAGGAGTTGTTATTGGCATCGACTTCAAGAAGAAAGCGTCCCGTGTTCTCATCCCGCGAACCAAACATGTTATTTCTACAACACACATCAGGAACGTTGACCGTCTGGACTCGCGAGCCGTGGCGCGATACATGGACGCCGTCGACGCAGACAATAGCGGCGAGGAGGAGGATGCTGGCGATCAACAGTACAAAACCAACACCCCACATGACGCTAATGGTGAGGAAGCACGGGCTGGTAGCCCTGCAGAGCAGCATCAACTTACGTCGCGTGCCATCCAGCGCATCTTTGGCCTGAATCGAGGTACACGAGCACTACCACGCGATGACTTTCGGCTGCCCCAATCTTTTCTCGAAGAGTTCGCCATTCCGGCATCTGTCCTGCTCACTATCGTACTCGAGGAGGGTACTGCCTTTGCGGTACTACTAGAGCGTGACGGGATCAAGGAGTCAGTAACTGTGGAGGAGGCAATGAACAGCCCGTATTGGCAGGAGTGGTGGCAGGCAATCGAAGAAGAGGTTCGAGCAATATCGAAGAACGCTACCTGGGAAATTGTGGACATTCCTACTGATGGAAATCTGATAAGTGCAAAATGGGTGTTCAAGCTCAAGTTTGACAACAAAGGCGAATTGGAACGGTTCAAAGCGCGGCTGGTAGCGCGCGGCTTCACTCAAAAGTTTGGCATTGACTTCGCAGAGACCTTTGCGCCCGTGCTAAAGATCGCGAGCCTGCGGTTCATTGTGGCCCTCGCATCTCAGTGGCATGCCGTCATTCGACAAGGAGATGTTCCTAACGCATACCTGCGAGCAGACCTCGATCGACCCATCTACATGCGCGCCCCTGTCGGACTCCAATTACCCAAGGGCAAATGCCTACTGCTGCGAAAGAGTCTCTACGGCCTTAAACAGAGCGGCAAGTTGTGGAACGACACTATACACCGCTACTTACTGGAACTTGGCTTCAGGAGGAGCCAACTCGACCCGTGCTTGTATTTTCGTTGGCATGAAGGCAAGCTAACTGTACTGGGCCTCTACGTCGATGATGTGGTGGTCGTCAGCCAGCGTGAGGGCGATTCCGACTGGACGATGCAGAAGCTCGCCGACCAATTTTAGATCAAGGACATGGATCCAGCCAAGAAGTGCTTGGGAAATAACATTGAGCAGAGCGACTGCGGCATCTACCTCCACCAGACAGCCAATATTGACGGTTTGCTGGCAAAGTGCGGCATGGAGAATAGCCGCCCCGTGACTACGCCGATGGAGTCAACTCGGGACCTGAACGGAGAGGACAGCGAGCCCTTCTACGACACTAGCATCATGCGGGAGACCATTGGGTCACTTATGGATTAGCAACTGCACTCGACCAGACATCACGATGCCTGTGAACTTCCTGGCGCGTTTCGTCTCAACGCCTACGTCGACTCATTGGACTGCAGTCAAACGTATCCTGCGCTACTTGCGCGGCTCGCACGAGTTGAGGTTGCACTTTCCCCGGCCGCAGGCACCCCGACACACTATTGAGGCAGCCATCTTCAGCGATGCAGATTGGGCCGGGGGCAAGGACGCAAAGTCGACTTCAGGAGGACTGCTCACCATCAACGCCATGCCCATTTCGTGGTACAGCAAGAAACAATCTACGGTCGCCCTCTCTACAGCCGAGGCTGAGTACATCGCTGGGGCGACGGCAGTGCAGGACTGCTTGTGGGTGAAGCAGCTCCTGAATGAACTTGAGCTGCACGGCAAAGATGATAATATCGACTTGTACATCGACAACCAGAGCGCGATCAAGAACATGGAGAACGACGTGACGACTGCACGCATGAAGCACATCAACATAAAATTCCACTTCATACGCGACGCCATTCGCAAGAAGGAGGTCAGCGTGACCTATTGCCCTACGACTGAGATGAAGGCCGACATTTTCACGAAGCCCCTCGGCGCAACCCTACACGGGCGCAACCTGGCCATGATCAAGCATATCAACCCGCACAACGAGAAGCTGTAGACTCGGATCATCTTGGTCGAGGAGGACTGTTGGAGATCGCAAGAGCTGGCGCCACCTGCGATGAGTGCAGTGGCGACGATAACGGCCTGCGACGACCACAACGACCCCTCCAGCTACACAACACGAAACTACCGATGCATATTAGCCTAGCACAGACATCCTAGCATCATCCAACCTAACTCATTCTGCAATACACCAGGTGCGAGGCACCACTACAAGGAGCATCCCGTGCAGGATCAACGAGTGCTCCCTTCACGTGGTAGTTTGCGAGATTTTCAGTCGAGAGCAGCACTTCCTCCCCGACCGCAAAAGATTGCACCGGTCGGTTTTCATCGTAGTACGCACTCATGCCAGTAGCAACTCGCGCCGAACAGTAGCCAATCGGTCTGCTTGGTGCTCGAGGAACGTCTTCCCCTGAGCACGACGTTGGAGTTCAGCTCCTGTGGCACGAGGTGGCGTCATCATGGTGGCCGGTGTCGACGGAAGGTAGCCGAGGTCGGCTTCGAACGGTGCCATCGAGATTGACTGCTAGTATCGCGAGTTGTACGCGAATTCGGCCAGCGACAGATACTCATCCCAATCGTCCGATGCACCACTCGTAAATGCTCTCAAATAGTTCTCAATAGTCTGATTTAGTCGCTCAGTTACGCCATTGGCCTGGTGGTGAAATGCGCTCGTGAGCTTTTGCCGTGTCCCCAACATTCCACACAAAGTGCTCCACACAGTAGACGTAAACTTAGGATCACGGTCAGAGAGTATCTCCACCGGAACCCTGTGCAGAACAAAGATGCGGTCGCGGTACAGCTCGGTGATGTCACGTGCCGAAGCTGTACCCTTACATGGCGCGAAGTGAGCTCGCTTCGTAAGTTGGTCTACCACGACCAACACAGAATCAAGCTTCGCACGAGTTTCAGGCAGTGCCACAATAAAATCCATGGCCACATGCGTCCATTGTCCGCGCGCAATAGGCTGACTTTGGAGCAGGCCTGGTGGCTTAGAATTACGAGCCTTTGTCCTTTGACACGTTTCGCACGACTTCATATACGCACGAATGCTCTTCGTCATGTGTCTCCAGTAGTAGTGTTCCTCCACCAATCGCAGCGTTCGATCGATGCCAGGATGGCCATAGACCTCTACGTCGTGGAACTCGAAGAGCAGCGCATTAATTAGTTCATCAATAACAGGTACAACCAGTCGAGGAACCTCATCATTCGGTCCAATGTACATCAGCTTCTCCCCGTCGAGGCAGTAGCGATCAACGAACTTAATTTTCTCGGTGGCGGCAGTAGGATCCCCTCTCAGCGCTAGTATTATCTTTTCCGTGTGTGGGTCCTCGCTGTAACGCTGAACAATTTCACTTACAACAGCATTCATGCCCCTTTTCACTCGAGCACGAACGCAAGTTGCTGATGCAATGGTCTCCAGCGAATGTCCATCTTCAAAATCAGCTCGACGAGAAATCCCATCTGCCACTGTATTCGAAGCTCCAGTGATGTACTTAAAGGTCACCGGATATTCGCTGAGCTCGTCGTACCAACGCGCAAATCGGCGCGAAATACTCTTTTGCGAAAACACAGTCTCCAGGGACTTGTGGTCGGTCTCTACAATGAACGGCTTGTCCAGCAAATAGACCCTCCAAACTCGCAGCCAAAACAAGATCGCGAGCAACTCCTTTTCGCGGATAGAGTAGTTCTTTTCTGCGCCTTTGAACTTCCTCCCTTGGAATGCAACTGGCCGCTCTACAACTTGACCATCGTGCTCCTCCAGCCGGAAGAGAACTCCACCAATGGCAAAGTCACTGGCATCCATTCGCATGAAAAAGGGTTTATTGAAGTCGGCAAACGCTAGAACAGGCGTAGCCGAAATTCGCTCTTTGAGCTGCTCGAAGTGTTTTACAAGCTCATCAGTCCATTCGAGCTGGCCCTTTCGTTGTTGTTTATCCTTTGTTTTCAGCATTTCAAAAAGAGGCCCAGCGTCGTGCGCGAAGCCGTCACAGAAACGCTGCACGTAAGTTGCCGACCCCAAAAACGACTGCAACTCGCCCTTCGTCTTGGGTCTTGGCCAATCGCGAAGCACGGCCACCTTCTTGGGGTCAATTCGAACTCCATCACGCCCAATATAATCGCCCAAACATGGTATCTCGGCCGAGCAAAAGACGCACTTGCTTAACTTTACGTAGAACTTGTTCTCTTCTAGCCGAGTCAGCACGCGATCAAGCGCGGCGAGATGCGAATCGAGGTCGTGACCACGTGTGAACACGTAAATGTCGTCGAAATAGGAGAGACAGAAGTCGGCCATGTCTTTCAACAACTTGCGAATTCCATCGTTAAAAGTCGCAGGGGCATTCGACAAGCCCATCGGAATCACAAGGTATTCAAATGAACCATCAGCAGTCTGAAATGCTGAGTACTTGATATCCGAATCTCGCATGCGGAACTGATAGTAGCCGCTGAGTAGATCCATGCAGCTGTACCAGTATGCACCCTGCATTTGTTCGAAAATAATGTCCTTCCTTGGCATAGGTAGCGTCCGACGCACGGTGTGATTGTTCATCGCGCATTAGTCATGCACGATTCGCCAGCCTACGGGCTTCTTCATGCAGAACGTGGGTGCCCCGTGTGGTGACGATGACTGTCGTATCAGCCCTGCACGTAGCATTTCCACCACCCAGGCTCTTATTTTCTATTCTTGAGCTGGGGATTGACGCCACTGCTGCCGGAATATAGGTTGGTTTGTATCCACTTCCATCTCGTGAACTCCATGGCTCTTCGGTGGAAGTTCACACGGTAGCATCTGTCTGAAGACGGCTTTGTGGCACTTCAAAACAGAGTACACAGGTTGACCATGAAAGTCTTCAACGTCCACGAGTGATTTTCTGTTATCAGTCTGCTCCTTCTCAGTAACAGGTCGAATTACAAAAACGCACTCGATGTCCTGAGGTTTGTGCAGCATTCTCTTGAACTGCTTGCTGGTAATATATTTTGTTTCGCCACTTGTGACTGAGAAGTAGCCATGGACGAAGTATCGGCTACATGACGTGGCTGTAGATCCGCACACTGAGACGCGTCTGCCACCAACTTGCAGAACAGGTCGCGATGGTATCGCTGTCGTGCGGGGTTTCACTGTTTTCTTTTTTTTTGTTTTAGTTGCGCTGGGCTTGGGAGCAGCAACACCTCGCGGTTTGACCTTTTCCTCGATCCAGTCGATGTCGGGGTTCACCGTCTTCAGCCAGGGCATGCCGAGCAGAATATCCTGCTCTTCAGGCACCGGAAGCACAATAAAATCTACCTCGTACGGTTCAAATTCATCAATGAAGAGATGCAGTCGCACAGTTTTCTGCTGGACCTCCATTTCCTGCTTGTTGGCCAAAGTAATCGGAATCGTCGTACCATTATCCACGATTTTGTCCTCTAGCTTCGCCTTACAGCAAAACTCAGGGCTCACAGCGTTAATCGTAGCGCCGCTATCAATAAAGTTGGAGTTGGATCGTCCTGTCCGCTCTGCACCGTACTCGTTGTATGCAATAGACAGCAGTAGTCGCGCGACAGAGGCTTCGAAGTCTTCAAACACCTTCGCGAGTTATCACATTTCAGATCTCCAAGAGACTTCGCTCCATTAGTCACACTCGAGTACAACGTGAATTTATTTTCCTGTTTTTTTTTTGCTTTTGTTGTTGAACGTCATCATTTTTCTGCTCGTTTCGGTCGTTATAATCACAATCAGGACGCTGTGTCGTCGATTCCCTCTGGTTCTCCCGCAGCGATCACACTTACACTTTAGTCGGCTGAGCTTGCGAGTATGTCCGGTCAATCGCTCAACATCGAGCGGACTTGCTCGTTTAAAGACTCACGTTCATGGCGGGGCTGATTTTCCGTCACCACCATTCGCTCCAACATCGCAAATATTTTCTTGTTCAAATTGTTGTTAGTGTCGGGGCGCTTTTCGGGGTGCTTGAACCAGCAATCCTCCACTCAATGGGGTCCACGACCACAGAAACTGCATTTTTTTGTCTGCCTTGGCCGTATTGTTGCTGGCTCGGGCGCCATTACCCGATCTGCGGGCGGCAGGCGGCGCTGAGTCTGTTGATTGAGCCGGCGAGTAACTACCACCGCCTCTCTTGCCTTTTGGTTTGGCCTCGCTGGGTTTGTTGAATGTCGTCTTCTCTTTGAGCTCCCACTCGAGAAATCCTTCTCGAATCGCAGCATTCAAGTCTCGGGGTTTCTTTCTCAGAATTTCGCGCTTCATAGTCACATCCGACAATCCGTTGAGAAACAAATTCATTGCTGTTAGCGAATCGACCTGTGCGATGCGGTTGAGCTCTCGAAATTTTCCCACATATCCAGTGTAGCCACCAGTTTGCTTGAGGGTAAGCAGCCGGTTCCTAATCTTCTCCTGAAAGTTGGGCTCCGTAAACTCGACAGACATCGCCAGCTTCAGCGCACTCCATCGCTTGTCCGACGTCTCATCCGTCATGTATCCCTCGTACCAGACTAACGCATTCTTCTGTACACACTGGTTCAGCTCATCCGCCAATTTGTCGTCATTCAGCACCAAATCGTATCCCTTCTGGCGAAAATACGACTCGAATTGGAATACGAAGCTATTCAGCTTGATCCCATCGATCTCACCGAGGCTTCACGTCCATTTTGCGTAAATGCTGCTCCTGAGCACCCCAAAATCCTCTGCCCGTCACTCCAGCTGCTACATTTCCTGCACCAGCACTCTGCGCCAGTGGCGGGGTCGTACTCGCTATGCTCTGGGCACTCTGGGCTCCACGAGGTATCTGGCTTGCTGCTTGAGCTAAGCGCTGTGCGTCGAGAGCGACTTGCCTCACTTGAGTCAGTCCTTGCGTTAGGTTAGTCATCCCTTGCACCAGATTGGCCACCGTGTCATTCAAAGCGGCGATATCGGCACGAAGTCCGGTGCTCATGTTGTTGATTGTCGTATTGATGTTAGTGCTGAAAGCCCTAAGGTCATCATGCGTCTGTTCCAGTCTGGTTTCCAGCCTATCGATCCGTTGGTGTTCGGCGCTGCGGCGATTCCCATCCAGCTGCTGCCGCACCGGCGCGGTGTCGCTCCTCAGCATCCTCCGCGCTGTGTTTCTGTCTTGCATCGGCACCAAGTTCTACTATGTCGCAATCTTGCTGCTCACGTGCGAGCCGGAAGATGAGAATTGGTAGCACTTAGACAAAGGAAGCTGTTTGTTGAGGCTCTTGATACACGAAATCTGTGATTGTAGAGTTACGGTACTTGTTGAGCTGTCGAGGTGCCCGAGATCCCCTCCCGAGGTCACCGGTGTGGTTTGCCCACGTCGGCTTGGCCGGAGCAGAAGTCGACTTTATTCCTTCTTTTCAGATTCCGGAATGCCCAGCGGTCATTCCTGCTAACTATCTTCTGCTAGCCTATCTTGAACATGCACCCACTACGCTCAACGGCTACACTGGTAGTTAAGTAATTTCCGGCAGGGTTCCTCTGAACAGTGACAGGCTCATCAATGTGCTCACGAGCTCCTGCAGAAGCTCGTGACAACGTTAGCCGAACTGGGTACGTAGCTGAACCTTCGTATGTAGCTGCCGATCACGTTAAGCCACGGTATGGCGTACAACTCGTCACTAATCGTGTAGTCATTGACGTCGCTGACAAGCTCCATGATCATGGAGGCCAGATCGAAGCGCATACCTGCGGTGTCAGCAACGATGACACGAGCGGAACCTCATCTAATATCTTTGTAATCGATCGGATTCAACGCATCACTTTGTTTTTGAATTGAAGACCATTATTCTCACTTCGCTATCAGCTAACGACTAAAAAGGATTCAACACACCGCGTAATAATTGACGCGCACCTCGCATAAACGGCTCGACCCCGAGCCGAGCTTGAGCTCGTCGAGTCCGAAGTTTTTGTACTGGTTGAACTTTGAACGTTGCGGACATGGCGAATATGTGATGTATGGGAGATGGGGCTACTGCGAAGTGATTGTTTTCGCTCGTGGGGACACTGGCAGGCTGTGGACCTCGGTCGCAGCTGGACTGATAGCTATTCCGTAACAAAAAGAAATGTGTTAGAGATACTAAGATATGGATTCGTCATCTGAACGAAGTTTATGCCAAGATTCCAATGAGTACGTTACAGATATCTGCAAAACACCTTCCGGCAGCTTGAGAGGAATGCAAAGCTAGGTACGTCGGTAGCGACAAAATTACACCTCACATCGATTGCAACGAGCTCAAGTGCTTCTTGCACCTGCAGTGCGTGCATGCATAGTATTGGAGTGTGTTGTGGTTACCGATCCGGGCCGTGGTCGAAGGAGCTGTGCTCCCGACGACCGCTTCACCTGTCACCAGTCCCCGACACAAGTGCCGTCATACGTCATAGGTAGTTGGGCTAGTAGTGACCCGAGTCGTAGTACCACCATGGCGGCGCGACTGTGTCCTGCGGACTGCCTGGCCGGCGTTGCTCTAGCCAGTCAGAGGGGCGTGCGAGTAAGTACTCAGGCCGTGGCTACCAAATGTGAACGGCATCGTTGCCTTTGCTATTGACAGCTATCGCTAGCGTCAAACTGTTAATGCAGGCGCGAATTTAGATCAATAAGCAGCGCTACATCGTTGGCGAAAAAACGAGAATATTCAGCCGGACCCTCCTTCACCTATGACGGTGAAGCGGAGGTAGACTCGAACGCCTAAAACGCCGACAAGGCTGCGCTGCATATAGAGAACATTGACCCGAATGACACTCAATACATCTCATTTGCTCACCAACGTGACCTACGCATTTAGGTCACGTGACCTAATCACAACATTTGGCCGTGACCAAATATGCCATTTGACCTAATTTATCGGTTACCGGCACCGCCACAGCCGGCGAATAGCCCCCCCCCCCCCCCCCAGATCATCCCCATGGCTGGGGTTACTTCGTTCAGCTTCGATTATGTATAGCGGGGGTACTGATTTTTAGCGTCTGAAGAGTCCAGCAAGGGTGTATTTCCGAGCGTAGCGGGGAAATTATGTTTTCCGATAGAAGGATAAAGCCACGTTGAAGCAGGACGAGGTGATCGTGGACGGCGAGCCGCACGCGGACACCAAGGCGCACGTGGACACCAAGATGCACACGCACACCAAGCCGCGCGCGGTCACCAGTAGGTTTAGTATGCCATTCAAGCGGGCGGTTTTCTTGGACCGGGCAACCGGTACATGTTTTGTCCCCAGCCGAACTTGGCAGTAAGTAGTGTACATGACCAGCCAAAGACATGCAAACTGTATGCTGTGAGAATCAACCCATCTATATTAACGTAATTGATCAGATATGCTCTGTTAAGTAACAAAAACAGTCGTTTAAGCGAAGTGGGTCCTCCGACGTTAACTAGCCCTAACCGCAGCTCAATAACGTTGCAATAACAAGAATAACGTCGCCCAAAAAATAAATGACGCGTAAAATACGTGACAGCCAAATCCCTCATTCAGGCCGGATTTTCCCTCAGGATTAAAATACTCATTTCAAGTGAGGGTTGCCTCGATTAATTTCGAACTTAAACGAAAAGAAGCTGTACTTTAGGAAAAGGGGGAGAATCTCAGCCCTCCATTTCAGAAAACCAGCTCGAACCGCGCAGCCACCTCCTGGAAACATTACGATAGCCCGCTGTTTAAGGGTGGGGCAAGCCAAGCCACTTCACGAATTACGTAAGTTTGACCTTGCTTCTTACAGGTGTGCATTAATGTTGCTTGTTATATATGCATTAACTTTGGCAATTTGTTCTTGTTTATTTGGTAATGTATTAAGGCTGTTAAGGCAAAAGCGGCAGGATGCTCCGTACGAGCAAGCTGAACGCATTGGCATCGGAGATGGCCAAGCTGCGAGAGTCTGCCCCCCCCCCCCTCCCGCGAATACTAAAGGTAACGTTGCTCTGCGCTCTATTGTCTGCTAATGTTGCTCTATGATTAATAACACTGCTTCATTAATATGTATGTTTCAATGTTGTTTTGACGTTAGTATTCAGCTTCAAGCTGCGCGCCGCGGGACGACAAGGACGTGCGGGCTGAGAGGGAAGTCCACATCTAGCAGAGTAGTTCGGCCTGGTTCGCAATGACAAGAAAGGAGGCTCTACGAATCACCAGCGACTAGACCAGGAGGAGGACGACGATCACCATGGCCAGGACAGCAGCAGCGGCTTTGAGGACCGATGTAGGTTAGACATACAGAGTAGATTAATCATACTAGTGTTAACGTTGCTCGTAATAACGTCGCGATTACTATCGTTGCCTAACATAACGTTGCTCTTGGTACACACCCCAATTTTCTTTCCTAATTAGTACTACAAAACTCGTTGCATGTCTTCAACCTTTCGATTTATTATATTATTACCCAACCACTATCATCGTCCAGGTCCCTGACATAATCTCTGCTGCTTCGTGTTGCTTGAAGTTATGTTCTCTAATTTCCGTACACCTATACGATTGTCGTCCTAAACGTTTGCGCAGCATTTGCGCCCAAGCGCTTAGGTTTAATCGAGTGAGGTCGACACTATACGAAATATCGCCGAGTACTAACGTTGCTTCTCAATAACGTTGCATTATGATTAGCGTTGCGAAATAACGTTGTTCCAAGATAACGTTGCGTTATGTTTAGCGTTGCGCATTAACGTTGCTCCAAGATAACGTCGCTTTATTTTTAGCGTTGCACGTTAACATTACCCGTTAAGATGACTTATCCTACTTCCTCTGTTCTTATATAAAAATAGTGTTCAAAGGATACAATGCCTTCCCAAGCCGTACTTATAGTTATCAACCGCCAAACTATTCAATTGCATTACCTGGGTCAGACGCATCAGCCATTACATGATCGCTATAAAACTTAGCAAAGTGCTTTACTATAATGAGAGAGGATAGCACTACGGTGACTTAGCCAGCGCGTAGTATAGGAAGCATATTAAATGGAGGCAGGATCACGCATCTGCATACTATACCTATAGATATATTGAGTCCATTTTTAAGAAAACAGCGATGCATATGATTTAGAACAAGATCGCAATTTACTATAATATCACTGCTATTAAATTACAGCACACAACTGATGAGGAATCTGTTTAACGCTTAGCATGGACATGTCGGCTAGAACCTGCGACCTTTCTGGTAGATTAGCTGTGACGATACATTTATGCATCACTTCGACAATGTTACCCTAGATGAGTTTGATAATAGATTCTACGTCCATTTGTTGCATGTGTCGATGTGTGGTACAGACAACGATTTACAAAGCCGGCATGCTTAATGCCATCCTCCTATATAAAAACAACGATAAATTCCCTCCCATCAAATCTGTAAAACTGTCATAAAAACAAAACACACGGTGTGTTGCATAAAGTACACAAGAAAGCATATAAAGTATACAAATCCAGATGGTATACAAAGATGAAGTCATTTGATTGAATCTGATTGGCTGGTTTGCTCATGTAAGCTTTGCTTGACTTCGTCTGCCGGCTTTTTGTGTCTGCCGGCTTTGTAAGTCGTTGTCTGTAGCTATTGTACACAGTAATACGTAAAATATAAGCATGAACAGCTATGGTTTATCGGCTAAGTAACAGGCAGCAATTCAAGTCTTACGCTTCTTAAGTTCCAAATTTTACAGCGACGTTAATAGTTCTTGCGCAACGTTAACTGGTTTTACCTAAATTATGATACGCGATTGACGGTAGCACCACTCGTACTAAGCCTTTTACACTTCATACTGTTAATATATTGAAGCCTATTTATTGTAGGTGAAGTACACGCAACCTGGCAATGTAGTCATTGATAATCTGCGGATGTACTAAGACGGAGACAATGAGAGTATAACTGAACAGTAACCGAAGGTAATAGCCATGTACCTAATAGTTTTTATTTTATAGATTCTGACACGACTTTATACAGTAGACGCGGAACTTCCGTAGTAGACACGGAACTTCAGCGTCTACTATTATTCCAGATTTTTTGAGAAGAGGTCAACTAGTTTGTAAGATAATAATGCTTAAACTAGTCAATGCACGATGGTACAGCATTGAATGCATAATGAAAGTGTCCGCGCATATTCTGTGCATTCTGAAACAATATCAATCATCGACGTGGACCTGGTATGTTACTTGATTTATCAGTAGGGTTTGCTGCCGTGCAATGCTGTCGCCAACAACTTACCTCGAAGAAAGTTAGTGGGCGATGTGATCGAAGTGCAACGTTAGCGGGCAACGTTGCTGCGAGAGCAACGTTATCAAAAGAGCAACGTTAATGGTTTCGAAAACAAATATAATGGTCACTATTAAAACGCTTTTACGAGCGCTTGATTAGTTATATACTCTTACAATAAGAACTACGTCTCGTTGTCGAAGAAGTACAGCCCAGAAAACCATTGGCATCCGCGATAAAACGTACCCATACAGAGATAAATGAATCCGAACACCAGAGTATTCAGCATACTTTGCACTCACAAAAGTGTACTCGTGGTGTGTGCCACTTCAGAGCTCTCCCACCCTCACCTCAGTGAGCGGCTCGATGGATTTGCGCACCTCGTGAGCCTACTATGTACTCATTCAGCACAGATAATACCTCAGAAATAAATTACCTATGTGTAACACACCAGGAATTTATCCGATAAATTACAAGTCCGACCTTGTCCTACCATGTATTGTGCCTTTCACCTATTTTGGCGGGTGAGCTGTTAAATCAGGCGGAATTAGATCCATAAAAGGACGAGCAACGCTCATTTAGCGTTAATTCCGCCTATGATTGTGAGTGCTTCCCCTAACTCACGCGATCAGCATTTGCGAGCCAATCGACGGAGATACGAGCAGAATGGCATGGATTGGCGGGTAGCAAACCGCCAATCGCTCTGTTTCCGTCTAACTCAGGCTGGATTAGCTTATTCCGCCTTAACCCAGCCTCACCATCGCCGCTCTTAATTCGACCGCGGTGGGACGACCCGGAATTAACATGGGAGTTAGCTAACTCAGGGCATAATTAGAGCCGAGAAGGGATTAGAATTATGCCAGAATTATCACGGCAGAATAAGTGAAAGGCACAATACCCATGTTGCTAATAACGTCGCAATAAGGCCCTAGCGTTGCCGTAAAAGTGTTGTGACGTTGTAAAATGATGACTGATAACGTTGCAGGAACGCCATCCTCGTTTAAGCCTCCATTCCGGTGAACTTTATATAAAAAAACGCTGCGTAACAAACTAAAATCGCGATCTTGATAGGGAATCGCAGATTTATAAGTGTTGAATTTGAAATTTGTAAATCGGTCCGATACCTACTTTTTTCTGTGGCCTACATATTTGAAGTTTACAATAGGATAATTTCAGGATACATTGGTTTCTAGAGTCCCAGACTTCCTCGTGGTACATGGGCCAAGCGTAGCTGACTCGGCCTCTCAGTGCCTGGCACTTAGCCCCAACAGCCTCCAAATCAAAGATCAAATAAAGGACCAAAAACTTGAAGCTAACCTTGACCGGAGTTCTATGAGATACACTATCTAATTCCTATGGACGAAAGCCCTGGATTACCTCTTTAAAGTGTGTGTCTCGCAAAATGTCCACCACCGTCCATCATGCCTAAAAGACTATAAACAAAGTGTCATTAATAACATATCGCGTTTTCCGTTTTGTCCTTGATTCTAGGACGCCTCGCGAACAGTCATTGTACTTGTTATACATGATACCCTCGTACTTATCCGGGTCTTATCCCCTCCCATACAAACGCCAAGTCACTTTTGGTCCTTTTTGCTGGCTCTAGGACAAAAACGCCAAAATCACAGCGTACTTAAGCGGATTTTGGTCCTTGATTCAAGGACAAAAAACGTTGGGGTTAGGGGAAAAAATATGTTGAAGCCTTTTGTGATGGTCCCCTCTTTTGTCATACACGGAAAAATGACGCATTATTCTTGTCGAAGGGTATCTACAATCTGATTGGTCGAGAGAATCATGAAAACCAAACTTTTGCTTTGATTACCAAAGAAACTTCAAAGATGACCGAGCTGCAGTCGCTTCTTAGCTCCCGGTCAGCTACGGTTGGCCCTACTGGGCAGAGGAAGTCTGGGACCTGGGCAGGTGCCAGTTTGTGGTGGATCTACCGACGAGACGGGACGAGGACGGGGGAGGGCTTCTCTACTCTGACGAGTTCGAGTTCCAGGCCGCTCTGCAACAGTTTAGAGAGGCGCTGGCGCTACTGGCAGCGGTGGCTCATGCGGATCCATCTGCGTGGGAATATCTACTCGAGGATTGCTGCGGCGTGCCGCTCCATGACAAAGGAGAAACGATTGGAGAGAGCCAAGACACTCCCGCGAGGTTGATGGTCGTCCCGCGAGAGAAGAACGCGAATCTGCTTTACCCAGAAACGTTAAAGGAGGACCTCATTCAGTTCTGTGGCACAAATCAACGTACGGATTCAAGTTCTGAATACGAGGAGGCGTTGAGGAGAATTGCAGCTCTGGATAGCAACTTGCAGCAAGACAAGCCAGGCGTCGACATCCAAGTCCCAATGCAGATGTGGTTCCACGTGGGGATGAGCAAGTCTACAAAGCCAATTGAGGATATTCAGAGCGCCGCGGCGGAGATTCAACGAGGCTGGGAGCGTTCTGGGCACAGTTTGGTCGGGCTTGGAGCGCTGCGATGCACCTTGGTGCTAGAGCCTACGATTGCGATCTTGTCCGACTACGTGATCAATCCGAACATGCGGACACGGTGGAACGGTTGGTGAGGGAGAATAATTGGTTCTCGCAGTTTACGCTGTGGGTGAATTTGGACAGAGAGCTCCGATCTGGCGAGCTGCCCTCGATCAAGACATTGGGACGACTCATGGCGTCTCTATTTGTTAGCGGACGACGGCCGTATGAAGAAATAACTACCAAGTACCACCGCAAGTTTGAGACGCCAGAAGCGAGACCACTTCAAATGGGAACAGTTCGCTTAATATGTGCGTCCTGGCTCGAATCTCGCGAGGTGGAGGCAACGGGCTCAGCTATTGCAGTATGCCGGAATGCCAGAAAACTTTCCATGAGACTGGAAATGCATTCAACTGACGTTGACATTACTCGGCAGTGGTGGAGGTGGATAGCGTACGCGCTCTTCTCAAAGCGAGCGCGTACCAGCTCATCCGTTGAATCTCTCGCATTCACGGCAATTTCAGCCATGAGCGCACAAGATATGGAGGCTTTCGCGGCCATTTTGGCGTCTCACCACCCAGAGGAAGAACTCTTCGGTTGCCCTCGCGGTACAGTAGAGGAGAGAGACGCCACCTTGAAAGATAACGCTTTGATCTACGCTCTGATTAACGATCAAGGTATGCCACGTAAAGCGTCTCGGATCACCCCGCCGTCGGTTGTTCGAACCGTCAGGTGCTTCAGTGACGATGGGGCCAGTGAATGGGTCAACGCGCTTGTTCCCGGGTACGGGCGATGCCTCATTAATCGGGCGGATTTAATTTTTCACGAGAGTACCGAGATTTCTGGTAAGCCGTGCAGCGTGACATCGCTCTGGATCGGATTTGAGAAAGACGACGATGAGCGCCACGTATACCCAGCGATTTCAAACGGATTACCTCGATTTCTGCAGCTTGTCGGCCAAGAGCTGAAGGATTTAACGCTTGAAGGACCGAGGGTGGAGCTACCTGTTGGCGCGATCCTCGAAAGCTGTCCTGTATTGGAGGAGCTGTCACTATGTGGGTACTTCGTGGATGTGAATTTAAATTTCAGCGAGTGCAAAACTGTGCCGCCTGCTTCATTTAATTGTCAGTGGGAGGATATCGCTGCACTTGCTGCAGCTCTGAGTGACAGCACCAATCCAGTGGCCAAGTGCGTACGCCGGCTTCGAGTGCGTTTGATGAATCGGCAAATGAGTTGGGGAGATCACCCAAGCAATTCTGACCATTGAGACTTTGATGCGCACGCGAAAGCGCTTCTGCAGATGCTGGAGGTGAGCCGGAGCTTGGAGTATGTCGACGTCATTGTGTCTGCATCCGATGCACCGGCTGCGTTTGTCGACGGGTTCAAGAGGCACCATCGCACACCTATTAACCGGTCGGTCAAATTCGCTCTAGAGACCAAGCTGGCGTTCCTCAGCGTGGTTTCCGCTCGACGAGAGCCGTTGACTGTTGCCAAGAAGCGGAAGCAATCGGTGTTGAAAACCCATGTGGCGATTGGCCAGCTTGACGAGAACGTACTGTCCAACATATTCGCATTGGCGGCTACTCCGATATACCGTGAAGTGCATTTTGGCGCCCCGCGCGCTGATTTCTGGGAGGAGGAACGCACTCATGTGCTCATCTAGACGACTGACTATTAGCTGCAAACAAACGAGGTACCGAGGTTTATGGGAAATCACCTGAAACAAGCCTTGGTGCGACTCAATGCACACACATTTTGCCCCAGCCACCAATTGTACGTTACTCGGCCTCAGTGCACTTGGAAATGTTTTCATAGTTTTTTTACTTGTGCGAGTGGATATGAATGCTCCTTGACTCCAACTCACAGTGTCTACCTGTAGTTTGTTTGTTCTATGACAGCGCGATTCAACGAGAAATGCGTGTCTCGGGAGCGAAGATTAACACAGTGTACAGTACGAGCAATCGACTTACAAGCAATTCTTACTAAGCTCTCTGTTCAATTCAATCTGTTGCGCTTTTCCCTTCGCGAAATCATGTGATCGCTGTTGACGTTCAGCAACTTGACCCCGTCATCAAGCAGATCCCATCATCAAGCCGAGGGTGGTTGGCATGTACCAGAGTAACCAGTGTACGTACATGTAGGTAGACTAGCTCCCAGCCGACGATCCGCTGCATTTCGAATCCGCTCTTCGCTGTCTCGCTCCTCGAAGACGAGTCCTCATTTCGTGATTCGTCACAAAGCCACGAGCAGCACCTACAACAACAGCCGCATGGTTCCGCCAGAAGACTCTCGCTCGCTCTTGGGTGACCTGAGTGCAGGTGGTCACGTTGCTCTCCTCCGCTGATGCTTTGAGTGCCGCCAGTTCCGACAAGAAGGCAGTGTCGCATCGCTATACAGGTAAGGCCGTGACGCCACGTGAGCTCACTCCAGACTACGAGCCCATCAACGAGATGACCGAGTCCGACAAAGAGGGAGAAGAGGACGAAGAACATTTCGTCAGTTTCGGGGGATCGCTCGAGAGGAGCTCCGCCAGAAGAACCCTTTCTCGACGACAAACATCGAGAAGCAGTTCGCCAAATTGGCAGATGGACAACCCCCCCACTATTTCTACAAGCAGTATAAATCTGCATCGTGGCAAACAAGCCATTGGAAGAAGAAGGCCTACAAGAATTACCATGCATGGTACACGACGAAATACGACTCGACTGACGAAATGAGGCGCCTTTGAGGTGCTACATTCGGCTACAGATAACATGCATTATGTAAGGCTTGAGCTATAGAGTTCCAACCAAAATTTGTGCTATCATCTGCTGGGGTTGAGCGGATAATAAAGCGCTGATTCAGGCAAAATTGTACACGCCAAGTAATGCGGTTCCGGTTTACTTCCGGTGGGGATATTTTGTTATCACTGTGAATGTAATGTCCGCCTACTTCCATGGTTGTAGTCTTCATGCCTTTCGTACGGTGTACTATTGTGAAAACCGCTTTATTTGCCTATTTTTGCTCGTAAATCGATTGGCAATCGCGCAGCCAAGCGATGCATACAGATTTCATACCTGATGTGTACTCTGATTAATTAGGTGATTGAGATCTAATAAGGGGTTTCTACAGATGGGCCTTTTTAGCCGGTTCTCACAATAAGTACGTATCAATGTCCCAACGCGCTTCGTGACTCGAGTTGGTATCATTTCGGTCGTACCAGCATCGCGTGGGCAGCTCGAGCGTGAGAATTCTCCTTCGGAAATCCGAGTGAAAGGAACTCAAGTTCTTTGTCAAGGCCCATCTGTCTGTACGATAGATTGGGATCGACCCGTAAGGGCCAAAGGGGTTTTTAGGCTGATGCTTTCCTCCTCCGCGCCACGGTAGTGAGATGAAAAATATTACTTTGCAATCTGCATCCTACTGCTCAAGTGTCTTCCCAAGTGTCTTCTCGTCTTGCATCCGCCAGCTCGCACCCAGCGCTCGCTTGCGCAAAGCTGTTACTACCTAGGCTACGATATCTGGGGGGGGGGAGCCAGAGCTTTCTGAATCAATGGAATATTTTCCTTGGGCGTTTGAGACGATCCCCCTGTTTGTCATATACGCAAGATGTTGTCGGGATTGTAAATTGAATGCTTTACGGAGCAATATCATATGTGCACAAGAAGGTATCGCTAAATCTGCACTTGAACACGTTCTTCCTCCCAGGCGTCGACACGAGGCTCACGGTAGTAAACCTTTCTAAGAACCGGCGTAGAAGCTTGAGCAAAAATCCGGGAGAGCACGTTCTGGTTCAGCTCGGGTATCAAATGCTTTGCTTGGGGGAGCTCCTGCTTTGGTTTCTTCTTCAACGCTCTTTGATGCGGGAAAATGCTCAAGAAGGCAAGCTTCGTCTCTAATTCAAGTTGAATCGATTGGCGCGTTGGCTGCAGGTGGTGCTTCTTAAACTCGATAGTGCGCGAAAAATCTCGTAGTGGAACGACACTATCAAGAAACACGAGGCTTCGATTTACCTCGAGCATCTGCACAAGCGCAGTGAGGTGGGCGTCGCGGGCAGATTCGTCGTAGATCCGTAATTCGTTATCCCAGCCTCTCCGCCGATTCATCAGTCGAACGTGCAGCCGAGTCAGGCACGTTGCAACAGCATGGTTCGGGTCGCTCAACGCCGCCACGACCTCCGAAATATTGTCCCAGTTGCAACTTGTCATAGGTAATCTCCGATTGTTAGCGCGAAACTCGCGGAGGTTGATCCGTACATCCACGAAGTACCCGTATAGTACCAGCTCTTCCAGGTTGGGGCATTTCTCAAGAATCCACTTCTTATCCAGTGTCGGTCTCGGTCCGTCGAGCGTCAAATACTTCAGGGGGCCTCCGACAGCTTCGATAAACCGGGGCAACCCGGTTGCGATTGAGCGTCGATCCTTATCGAATCCGATTGAAAGCGTCGTCACACCCCTCAAACTCCCTTCTTCGCTGTTAAACTCGTCGAATACTAGATCAGCTCGCTGGACTAGGCAGTGGCCATACCCAGGACCAAGAACGTTCACCAACTCACTGTTCCCATCGTCACTAAAGCTTCTGAGAGAGCGAAGTACCGTCGGAAAACTAGTACCAGAGCCCCTTCCTGGTAGACCTCTGTTGGTCACCTCGAGATATACCAGCGATATACCAGCAATCTTCACGACTTCCTTCCCCATGGGGCCGATTAGTTGGAGCAGTTCGGACGGCTTGGCGTAGGGGTCGGATCCGCGTCGTCGGTTCCGAGTCGAGAGCTCCATTGGCCGGGAGTGCTGCTCTACCACCTCGTTTTCCCCATGCTGAGTCTCCTGCGACGACTGCGACGCGGGGTTCAGCACGGAGGCAAGCGAAAACGGCTCCATCATTGATGAGTGAGGGATTCCGATTTGATGTGAAAACGAGACAAGGGAGAGTCGGTCGACTATACCATGCCATCATGTGTGAGCTATTCTGATCCTACAAAAACATAGTATCAGAAAAGCACAAAAAAAAACATAATGATCAACTTATTTTTTCCTTATTAACCACGTGAGTGGCACCGGCATTGTGTTTGGACGTAATCTGTCGTCGGCTGCAGGTTACGTTGTAGAGGCTTGCCATCACGCGCTCGTTTCGTTAAAAAAAAATGCCGAGGAAACAGCCTAACTGGAGCATGTCGTAGTCGTCGGGTAGTGGAAGTTTTCTTCTCACGTATCCAGAAGAAAATCTTCTCTTTGAGCCACATCTTGAAATTCCACCACCACTCCTGGTGGCTCTTCTCCGGTAGCATCTGCAACTGCCGGCGTTGGTGAGTCGTGGCGGACGGATTGATGGCTGACGCGGTTTTTCCTTCGGTAGTAGTACGGGTCAAAACAACCAGACAGACTACAGTGCTCAGGACAACGTGGGCCCGGCGTTTCTTGGTCTCGATCTGCTGGACGAGTTGCAGAAAATTGTGTACTGGTGTATTTAGCTGATGAACGCCGTGATCAAAACTCCGGACGCCATTGGGTGGCATTACGCCCCAAAAAATAATCGTAATCGCTACAGACTGGTAGGGAGTAGTCGATGATTTGTCCTGGGAGACCGACCAGCTTGCTGGGTTACCGGTCTCACAAACCTGGTTGCATCGAAATCGCAATTATACTAGGAACACCCCGCGACAAAAGCTACGTTCAAACATTTTTCCCGGCTGGGGTTGGCCAAAAGAGATGATGGACACGGTACATGTGGCATGCATAAGTTTTTGCCAGCGTTTGCCCTGATCGATGCCGCTCGAATCTTCGCGCAATTCAGGGCCACTTATTCAGCTGGGGCTACTTCTACCTGCACAACGGCTGTACGACACAATTGATTCTGAAGTGGACCTTCGACTCGAACTCGCTGGCTGACGTGGTCTCGTTAGTCATTGTTAGTAAGATTTCCACCAAAATATCAAAGTCACCCTCAGCCTACCAGTTTACTCGCGATCGATGGTCTGCTCAAGGACCGTATCATGGATGTGGTTGCAGGTGGCCTGTTGCAAGAATTGTGGCACGATTGAAGGACACCTTGATCTGCGCGGCAGCACGGTGATCACGGATATTTTTTAACCCGGACCATTAATGAAGGCGAACTGCTGATGTCGAAGCAACTTCCTGTCACAAGAGCGTAGCCAATCTGCTCTGCTTATCGACTGCTGCAGGCTACTATCGACGCCTCTGCTCAGTCTGTTTCTTCCTACCACGTCTCACGCAGGGAACCTCTGGTCTCCGTGGCTGGTGTCATGATAGCAGTTCCCTCACAAACTTGCAAGATCTGTTCACTGTGAACTGTTGCCGTCAGCGAGGCCGGGGCAGAGCGTGGTCCGCGTCACCATCGGCCAGCCTTAGCTCGCTTTTGCTTCAATTCAGCGTCGTAACCAACCGCCTAGTTCGCCACGAAGTACGACCGATTCTAAATCAACGCAAAATCAAATGAAAATGAATCTTGTGAAATCCGTCGAAATTGCACATGATTTACCCGAATGAGGCACAATCGACATCAATTGGATACTTTTAAGTAATTTAAAAATTAAACGGCTGTGCGTGCAACGGCTTCATGCAAAGAATTAATCCTGTGTCGGCTGCGTAGCAGTATATCTTACGGTACTTGCTAAACCTGTTTGGGCTGGGCTATTAGCTCTTCCTATCCCAGGTCAGAATCTCTCAAGTCCAACAGAACCAGGATACATGTGCGGTGGACCGTATCATTGATTCAGTACACAATAGTACAGTATTGTCACTAAGTTAAGAAATATAGACTAATAACCTATTAGACTATATTCTTCTGGGTCTTTGTCGCGTTCGTGTACAATCAGATCCCATTATTCGCAGTTCGAAGAACTGTCGATTGGGGAAGGTTTTTGGATGACATCGAGCGACATTCGCGCTACATTTGTAGCTTCTCCTGCCGGCGGATGACATCGAACGACATTCATGCTAGACGGGACCATCAGCACATCATAGATAGATAAAGGATATTGAAGCCGACTAGAACAAATAATAAAGGTGCAATTGTGTATATTATAGCTATTTCTAAGCTGTGAGATTCCGAACACTGAAGCTCGACAAGAATGCAATGATTTCTGTTTTACAACGACTGGGCTTCGACCCAAACCACTGAGTTTGCCTAAAGAAAAGTAGTCGAATTTGGGTTCAACATCAAAATCCAAGTTGCCCAAGTAGATATTACTACATTTTACCATAGCTAGCGACACGGCTTGTCAAAAATATTTAATCAACTTCTTCTTCATACGAAAGCATCATGGCCGCGGTGTGATGATAGTGCAGCATTCACCCTGAAAACACGTGCGCTCACGCTGGGCGAGAAGAACTACATGTGCGTTCGCATTCCTGTCGAGAAGTTCTGCTGATGCCGCAAGACTGTAGCGCTAAGTGTGTTTTGCGGTATCACGAACCGTGTGAGTTGAATGGTTATCTATGTGTCTCAATGCGGGTTAGGGTTACAAGCGGGAGGGGGGGGGGGCAGGTGAAAGCGATTTCCAGGATTTCACAAATTCGCCCCTACCGAACCTGGGGCCCCCTTAACTATATGCAAGTCTGGGCTCAACGTAGAGCTAGCCTTGCCCTTTAGCTTTCCAACGAGCCCAACTTCACTTAATGATATTTCGTGCAGCTTTCAGGCCGTTCCATTTCCTAGAGCACTCGTAGAACTTTGGGAATTTGGCGTGGGTGACCTCCGTCCCCGCCCAGTTGCCAGACTGGGCTAGAGTATGTCCATGATATAAAACACGATTTGCATTGGGGTGTTTTTTGCTGTATCAGCAGCAAGAGCCATTCCTGTCGAGGGGATTCAACGAACGACAGATTCGCCAAATGTCGACACACCAGTGAAAGGTGATTTTCCGTAGTGATGTGTGAAGAGCAGGGAATGAATAATTCAATTTGTTTGCACAACGTCTGGGCGTACGTTGTACTGTATAAACATTTGTTGCATAAAAAAGCGACACTGCGTGTTGTGTGTATGCCATACCGTGCAGGTTCGGACGGCTCGGACATTCGGACAACCTTTAAAACTAAATGCTATTAAATGCTCCGTGAAGTGTGGTGCACATAAAATCTTTTGCAATCCTCTTCCATACAGCGGCTGTTTAGTGAACAACGGCTTGGGGACTGCGGCCAACAGCAGCAGCTGCAGCAGCAGCAAGACGTGCGTGATGTCGGCGCCGTGCGGGACGGCGGGTCGTACTGCGGCTGGTCCTCGGGCGGGGTGGTGGCCGTCGAGGCCAGCAGCAGCAGCGGGCTGAGGAGGACGAGGAGGTGGTGGAGGTGGCGGCCAACGGCGGGGTCGACGACATGAGAGGGATGCCTATGGCGGACATCTACTGTGACACTCACTTCGTGTAAGTAGATAACGAGATGGGTGAATGAATCAATGTATGATGTAACTGTGTGTTGGGACCTAACACTGGATCGCGACTACAATTACGTTGTGCTGTGATTGTTGTAGGGCTCAAGAACATGCACCGGTGCATCTTCAAGAACCTTGCCTTCCTGCTGAAGTCGCTGGTAATTCCTGATGCGGTCGTCTAGCTTGCCTTGAGCATACATCCGCTTCAAAACCTTAACAATTGTGCCATGCGACTTTGCTTTGGCGTTCTCAGCCTCCAGGAAAGCAAGAACGTTTGCATCGGCCTCCCGTCCAGAGCTCAGGATGCGTCCCTTTGCTGTGACCTCATCTCCGGTCACGTTGTATCCGGCTGGGAGAAAAACCCGCATAAAGGCCACGGCCACCTTGCCCTCGTGATAGCGCCGCCGGTTTGGACGCGCGCTTGGCAACGGGGGCAGAAACCACTCGTACCACACAGTCGTGAGTGGCTTTGCACGCGAATGCGCACGAGTTGCC
Source organism: Phytophthora sojae (assembly GCF_000149755.1). Taxonomy (NCBI): domain Eukaryota; phylum Oomycota; class Peronosporomycetes; order Peronosporales; family Peronosporaceae; genus Phytophthora; species Phytophthora sojae. Next base: position 9,011,272 of record NW_009258115.1, read on the forward strand.
GCGCCGCTTGCAGTATCCGACAAAGCGCTGGACGAGCTCGACAGGCTACCAGCTGCTGTTGTCGACGGAGCGGTGGTTACGTCCGATGGGTGCTCAAGCCGCTGCACCCGCTGGTTCAATGCCTTCACTTCGGCTGCTAGCCCTCCAAGGATCTGCGCCTGCTGCTCCAAGAGCAAGGTTTGCCTCCGCACGAGTTCGTCGTCTTTAACACGCCGTGGTGCCGGACTGCGTGGAGTGTCGTTCTTGGACGGCTGTAAGGTACGATGAATAGCCATTGACCATGCAGCAATTTCAGCCTCTGTTGCTTGTACCTGACTTAGTGCTTCTTGAACTCGTTTGATGTACAGTGACTCTGGCCTAAGCCGAAGCATGTCGGGGTAGTGGAGAATGGCGGTGGCGGTAAGTACGTCCACTACATCATCTCGCAAGCTGAGTCTCTCCGTGAACCCCTTCGCAGCCGAGAAAAGCCGGTCTTGAAGTAGGCGAATTCGATGCAGAACCAGAGGATCGAAGTCATCCAGTGTAGGTAGCCGCGGACTAGCTTTTAAATCCCATCCAGCTAACGACTTGCCGACAGTTTGATCTTCCTGCCTCGTGCCAACAATATAATTGAACGCTTTGCTCACAGCACTCATGCTCCAGCCTCCACGGTCTAGAATCCAAGGTGTGGTGATTTTGCTGTCACTATTCGCGTTTTGAGCAGCTTCACGCCGAAATGAATGCGATGATAGCCCTGTCGTCAGGTTAGTACCTTCGGTTTGGCAGACACCACTCCACTTCTGCAGTACGCGATTAACATACGCGTGAATTCCGGGGACTGTCGCTTTTTTTGCAGGTGCTTTTGGGGTCGGCGACTCAGAGTTGGAGGTTGCTGGGCACCTGGTACGCGCATCAAGTAGTTCGAGGAGCGGCGTTTCGCCAATTTCAGTCGGCAGGAGCTCTTGTGTATCCCGAGGAAGTTGATCCATGAGAAACTCGCTTGGAGTCGACTGCATAATTGTAGCCAAAGCTAGTGCGTGAATTGGGCAAGACGAAAAATCGTTTGGGTCGTGAAAAATCGACGCTCCTTGATACGAGGCAGACTTCATGCGCTTAAAGGTGATAAATAGACACCCACCTGTGCACCACGATTAAAAATACACAAGGTCAAAACCAAATTAGGAAAAATAAAAAGACAAGTACTTACCAGGGTAAACAGCGACCTGGTTTTTCACGAGACACATAGTGTCTGAAGACCGACCCAGCAAATACCAAAGAATGTTGAGAAGGGCTGCATCCTGGTAGGCCTGCACAGATACAGCCCCCTTCAATATCGCTAAGCTGAGCGAGCGCAGGTCGCTTTTCGTGCACGGTGGGGCCTGGTGCGTAAAGTCTGTGCCTCGCTTGGAGCAGAGTAGGTGGTTCTTGACGTTGCCAAAGTAGCTGGCGACCGAGTTCTTGGATAGCAGCGAGCCCTTCGAGCTTTCTTTAAATGCTAAATACACTGCAAATTTGTCGAGAACAATGTAGAGAGTATCGCCAGTTGAATCCTACAAACTCATAGATGGCGTTGACGGTGAAGCCCTCGGCGACCGCGAAGCGCTCGAAGGCGTTGAGAGCCGTCGAGCGAGCCCGCTGGGAGTTCCCAGGTATGAGCGCTTTCGTCGACATGAGTCGTTTCTTGAATGGTTAAGCTGCCTCGTCTGTCTGGCGCCCTCAAAATTAATATGTGTCCGAATATTGACGATATTGTCAGAATATTTGACTTACTGACTTTAACTATAGAAATATCAAATATTTTTCAGATGTTCGGACGAAATATGTCCGAATTGTCCGATTTGTTATTTACGGCACAGCATGAGATTTGAGGCACGCCCATTGGCTCACAAAGTATGAGAAAGTCTTCTGATAGGCCAAGCGCTAGTGTACTATTGCAATGCGAAATTCTAGATGTCCGAACGGACACGATATTCTACCATATCGTGTCCCGGGTTTGGGGCATTTTTCGCAGAGCAGACTACTACTTCCGAATTAGGCGGGATGGGACCAATCAGAGCTCTTTGTTGCGGCTCGAAGCGGGACGCTTTAGGGACGACACCCCCTCTTGTCCCGCTGGGATGTTGTGTGGCGCGGGCCGCGGGATACATAAAATTGAAAGGCAAATGTATCGGACTGCATCTCTAACACATTGCCAGGTCCTGGCAATAACCGAACTCGTCCCAATCTCGTCCCGCGATTGCGGGGAGATATAAGACTGGGCCTTACTTCGATTTTGCGTTGGCCATGCTACCGTAACTCGAGCATTTAAACTGTCAATTCGACCTTTTCATTCTGTCATGGGTCATAACTTTTATTATACCCTCCTCTTTCAGACACACGAGAAGATGATTTCACCTTGCGATCGATTTTCTTCTGTATGGATAGTTAATCAGAGAGATTAACTGAAAATCTTGTGCAATTTTCGTGGCATACATTGTTGACAGGCTGGTATTGTGTGAATCCCCACACGTATTGAAATGCGTTTAGGTGTATTAGATTGAACATTCCACTGAGACTTCGCCAAAACCTACTTCAATTATTTTTAACGATAATTGAAGTAGTTTTTTATGTGATCCAAAATGGGAGGTATATCTTGAGTTTTCCGTTCAACGATTTTGTATCCAACGCAAACGCTATCTAGCAGAGAGCCAAAGAGCTGCACCCGATGGTATGTCTTCTCCGGAGAAAAGGCTAGAAGCTAGCGCAAAAAGAATAACGACCGTGTATGAAACTGGAAGGAACCTAGTTCAAATTAATCGAGCTAGGAATGGCTCATGTGGGTCCATTAAAAACCTAGCTGCTGTCGCTCAGGCATTTTATCTACAAAGACTTTGGTTGGTATTATTCTTGCTTTGTGTGAGACTACATTGCGACCAGCAGGGATTCCCCCGAGCTCATTTACTACTGGTGGTGTATTAATTAATACAATTATGCACTACTTGATCCTGTTCTTGTCAAACAACTTCGAAGTACATCGTTACCGATGTTAGTTTAGAACATCCTAATGCTACATGAATACGGTACGGCCAGCTTAATACTTGATAAATGGCAATGGCATACTTGGACGAATTGAAGCAGACATGGGTTTTGTTGTTAGATATTCAGGCGACCCGGACGAAATACGTGTGTGACTGCGCCATGTTGTATCAATCAGCGTTTGAATGCTTCTAAGTTACGTCGTCGCTGTACGCCCCGGATTCCCGCGCGACAGGAAGCCCGAGCGGACGGTATCAAAGCGAAGGGCAAATACCCGGTGTTTCCTGCTCCTACAGGCGATCGAGATCTGCTAGACCTCAGTTATGACGTATCAAATTTGAAACAAATTGCTGGCTTCATCCGTTTTCCCAGCAGGTTCAGTTGAGCAGTTAGCCTGGCAGCGCTAAATCTTCAAATACACGGATTTTTCTTCTTTTGTCTCCTCCGGTAAGTTTCCGAGCAAAACACGGAAAAAGGTTCTGCCTAGGCGTCAGCGGAAGGAAGGAAGGAAAGTACGTTGATTAGCTATTTGTCGATGATCGTTCTGCTAAGTACAAAAGAACTAAAATTAAAACTAAATCCGTGAAATATTGATCCGACGAGCAGGAGGAGCCCGAAGCGTTGAAGTACCAACTCAACTAAACTCTGCGTTTTTCAATCCATCGGAGTGCATATCAGGACCTTAGTCAGGCAAAACAACTGTACTTTAAAATACGGCATTCCGTATGATGCAGCAAACCCGTTGGCCGCATCGCGTGATGTGATGATGAACATTGGGGGGGGTAAGTAAACAAACGTTTTGCGGTGCACGAACTTACGTCATTCTCAAACCGGCCACGAAGTTCCAAAGAGCAGCGAAGAAAACCCTCCTCGACAACTTCAATACCTGCAAATGTGTCGAATGTACCTTTTGCTGGTGGTCGTTGCCTTCGCTGCCTTCATCCAGGGTTTTGTTGCCGCTGAAAGCGCAAAACAAACTTGAAAAACAGCCGCAGTCGCTGATAGTCAATGCCGCGGTCTGAGATGCAAGACTAAAGGACCAGACGTCACCGATGTCAACGACGAAGAGAGAATATGGGCGCCAAACCTCGACAAACTGCGCTCCTTTGCCAAAGAGTCCAATGCTATCAAAAATCTCAAGGAGAGTCCCGTCCTGACCAAGTCGCTGAGCGCTAACCCCTCGCTTTTCAAGAAGGTGGAGACTGACCCTCAGCTCACCAAGGCGTTCGAGGGCGTGCAAAAGGATGCAGCTGTGATGAAGAGGACTAAATTTTTGGAGAGGAACCCTTCGTCGTGAAACTCAGGAGCGAGGTCAGCGATAATCCCAGTGCGCTCATGAGAGAAAACGCGAGGAAGGTCGGCGAGGCCGCGCTGAAATCTTCAAACAAGCCAAGCTTTCTGGACGACGATGTACTCCTCTTCTGGTTGTTCTTGGAGCTAATTGGTGTAGCGATCATACTCGCGATCCCAATTGGGGCTCTTGGCGGCGGTAGTCCAGTGGACCGACTCCAGTAGCCTAAATTCCGACAGGCTTCTTCTAAAGCCCCTTTTATCCAGCCAGCAGCCTCAGAGGAGAGGCGACGTAGTGCGGAGGCCCATCCAAACACAAAGTGAAAGCTATCCACTGCGATCTCTGCAATAAACATGAATGAAGCGTCGTTTTCAGCAGCAAATGCATTTCTGTGTCGTGCCTCGGATTCGGTGGCATTACTCCCCTTGTTGACTACTTCTGCTACCGCTGTCGCTACACGGGAGAAGCATAAGCATTGAGCCTCCGCTGACCACGCTCGACATCTTCGATGTGCTTCACGAGGAAGATATTCGACTACAGTGGTGAGTTCGACTTCAAAACGAAACTCTTCTACTCAATCCATGCTTCGTTTCCTTTTCACATGGATCTCCACTGGAGAAATGAGTGCACATCCTCCAATTCCTAACATGCATCACTCTGCGGAATCACACACGTCACGCGGTCGATGGAGCTATTCCACTACATGCACCACCTTGAGTACAGATGTTGGCAAAGTAATTGCATGCTCGTAAACATTTTGTGGGAGATAACCTTGCCTAGGCACTCAGCGTTCACCCGATTCGAAATAGCAGCAAACACTTCACCCACGCACACGAAGGAGGCCTGAATTGTGTTTTGACCGCAAAAAATACAGCATGCTATCTCTTAGCCTGCAAGCTGATTCTCCTTGACAATTTTAGTACTTCGTCCATCGTTGTGTCGATATGCTGCTGAAGTGGCCGCAATTCTGCTGCTGGGCTCATTCGCCGCGAGGAACGCGCTGAAGTATCCGGTTCACGGTACGAAAAGTGCCGGACGGCCTGAGCGACAAGAAGAATGTAGCGCTCAATGCCCTGCATCAATAGGAGGCTGCCTTGGCAAGCTGGGGATGTCGATCCCAGAGTCTGCAGACGTTGGACTCTCGCTCTGCTTACCAGCTATGTCAGCTATAGAGACTGACAAGCGGCTCTTCGCGACTTCAATCCTTCGAGCATATCTCTGCAGCTCGTGGTGGGTTTCGTCTTGCAGTGAGTTGCCATTTCTTCGGCTGGAAGCTGACAGTGTTACTTGGCAGAAAGCGATTTCTGCCACTGACCGCAGCAAACTCAGATCCAAATCCTTCAACAACTGCGCTTGGGATCCTCTCGCCTTCAAAGCCGACTCGTATTGCTCAACTGGAGTCCGCATGTTACGCGGTGGCTCGGTCGACCCTAGTTGGTTGTTGGTAGACGGACCCGCGAAGTTGCGGAGTCTGTTTCGTTGTTGTCATCGACGACAATGACGTTACCACATTTCGGCTGGTCCGAAGAAGAATGAGCTTGCTCCTGTGTCGCCTGCTTCCTGCGACTTTTCTTCATTTGATGTCGTGAGGTAGCGCCCGAGCTTTCGTCCGAGAAATACTCAATCAGGTCCGTGTCTTCTCCCGATTCGAAAACGACTGGGCGCTTTGGGGTGGCCTTGCCCCGACGAATTTCTCCAGCCACGGCTTCGGTCGCGCGAGGCGCCGACTTTTCTCGAGAGGACGAGCGGCGTACGTTAGGATTCACTCGCTGATCAGCATTTGGGATCAAATAGCGTGCACCACCTGCAGTTTCATATACAGAGTTATGCTCAAGATCGCCTTACTGAAGCAAGAAGCACTAACAACGCACCCTTTTCAAGCACGTAGGCGTACAGCTCGCCTTCGCCCACGACAAAGTCTTCGCCACGTTTCGCCTCCTCGCCTTTAGCTTTCCCTCCCGGTAGATAGTAGCGTTTGTGCTCTTCCAGCCCTTTGGGCTCGCACACCTCCCAGCCTCGAGCCTTGAGAACCTTCACGACTTCCGCCCCCGCGATGCCGATTTCCTTGAGCAGTTCCAATGGCGATCGACTATCGGACGAGTCGACTCCGCGTCTTCGGCTTCTGGAATTTTGTCGTGGGGACGGAGTTTGGCGCTCGGACGCCTCGGACGAAGACCGCGAAGGGTGGATGAACGACGTCTCCATCGTCGTCACCACAAGTGAAACGTTGACCAACAAAGGACAGCTCTGAAGTATAAACGGAGGCAGATGTACCAAGTTATTCTGGAGCGCCTCAAGCGTTGATCTAAAAGTATACTTAAGTGAGAAAAGTACACAATCAAATCAAGATCAGGCCCACATCAAAATCTAAAAGAGGCCCGCATCAAAACAGCTATCCACCGCCTATCCACGTTACAGTGCTACAGTGCTGTAGTCATATCGGTACATCCACCATTGGCTCTCAGGCAAGGCTCTCAGGCAGAAGCGCCGCCCGACTCAAGGCTTACGACTCGTGAGTCACAATCAAGAAGCAGCAGAAGGGCGGCCACACACCCGTGCCCACGCGCACAGCCCAGTCCCAGCAGCAGCAAGAGGTGCGCGAAGCCTTCGCTGCCTGCTCGAGCACCGAGAGCGCGGAGCCACTGTGTTGCGTGTGCGAGCCCCGTCGCCTGAAAGCCAAGCGCGGCGTCGTCGCCACAGCCCGGCCAAGCACCACCAGTGTCAGCTCAGTCAGCGGCCCCGTCGCTGCTGTCTACCCGAGAGCCACCAACAGCAGCAGCAGCTGCCGTAGCGAGAGAAGCCCGGCACTACCGTCTATCCGAAGAACGCCAGCAGCAGCAAGTAGAAGAGAGCCCGGGTGCAGCGCCGCCGCTGCCACCTACCTGAGCAGCACTGCCTACAGCAGCAAGACGAAACACAGCACTGTAGCCACCGCTAGAAGAGAAGATGGACCCAATACTCAAGGCAAACATTTGGAACGACGGCTACTTGATTGGCAACCTACATTTGTCTGCTGCTACTTTGAAGTCCGCTCTTGCTGAGTTGAAAGCCCTAGAGTTCCGACCAATCTTCGGTGAAGTGTACGAATTGGAGCGCGACTCCAAGCGGCTCCAAGCAGGTATCACGGTCTTTGGCCCCGCCATCGAGAAAATTTACAAGCGCATCAAACGAATTGTGAAAGAGTCGGAGGATGAGTGGTATACGAAGCGCAAGTTGTGGGCGGCTCTTAAGTCACTTCCCGGTGGTCTACGACAAGGTCTTCACCGAGACTTCCCCTCCTTTGAGACTAGCAAGGCTCTTTTAGAGAAAGGTGTGGTGCAGGCGTCAGTGATAATATCGCTGATGCCGAACACCTAGTTTTACATCTATCCTGGGTGGCGCCTACGTGGACCGTGACAAATGCACTGCCGTGCCGCTTGATGCGGGCAATTTCCTGCTTTTCCGTGGCGACCTAGTGCATGCTGGTGCTGAGTTCAAGGAGGAGAACATTAGGCTGCATTGCTACGTGCGAGTCCGCGGGATCAAGCAGAAGGCGGATGCTACAGAAGCGTCAGTGTTCAACACGTACATGTGTGAGTTCTGCAATATGCAATGCGATTCTCGCCGTCATCTTAGCAACCACCGCCGCTTCTGTAAGAACAACCCCGACAGAGAGAAGACAAAGGAAAAAAGGGAAAAGGCGGACGACCAAGGTGGGTATTGCAGTATTTGTGATATTCCATACAAGAAACGAAGTGCATACCATCAGCACAACCACCGACGCCACCCAAAGAAGCCGAAACGAACCGTTCGCGGGGATCTCGACGCGCGTGAAGACGGCGATCTGGAGGACGACAGTGAGGCTGTTGACGGTGACGGTCGCGTGGCAAGCAGCGACGAGGCCGAAGCTGAGAGCGACATCGAGGATGAAGTCAGTAGTGATGACGAAGAAAGCAGCGAGGAGGAGCAGAGCAGTGAAGAAGAGGACAGCAGTGGAAAGGAGGACAGCAGTGATGACGAAGAGTAAAGAGAATAGAAGAAAACCTCTGCAATACAGTGACTGCGTTTTAAATTCACTGAAATTTAGTTTGCTGATGACTTACTTGTATTCTTATTGTTACTGCTCAGTATTGTCAGCGATATAAACTGTCAGTGTCAGCGATCCAAAATGTCAGTGTTAGCTATCCATACTGGCAATGTCAGCGATCCATACTGTCAGTGTTAGCGATCCATACTGTCAGTGTCAGCGATCCATACTGTCATTGTCAGAGTTACAACCTGGATTTACAATTGGCCGGCATGCTGACGGCGGCGAGGACAAGAACAGCGAGTGCTGCGAGGACGACAGGAGCCATGAGCGCAGCGAGGACGACAAGCGGTAAGTACAGCGACGATAGCGATCAGTACAAGGACGACGAGGACGGCAAGAGCCTCAGACCAAGATGCATGTGTAGGAGAGGGCAGACTTCGCCTTCTCCCTTGAGCCAGAGAAATCGTAGTACGAGAGCGTCAGTCGCGACACCGGCCTGGTGCACGCGATTGCAACACGACTGTAGTTATACGTACCAGAGCGAGCATTGACGCTTACGTGTCGGTGGTGACTCCGGAGGAACAGTGAGTATTGCAGCCTCACGGCGTTGCAACCCCGGTATTGCAGCCCGGTTCCAGACTTCTGTCGCCGCCCAGAGGTAATTAGCAGCCCCAAGAGGTGACAGAGAGAGAGCAAGTGAGATCACCGAGGCAGGAAGTCGGGTCAGCGCTAAACACCTCCGGCGTTCCCAACTGACCCAGAGTCTGTACGAGGAACGAGGCGGTCAACCCAATTGCGTATCTGCGTGTGTTGATTAGATTGTGGTCGCCACCTTAGCCACCAGACACCGAGCTAAAGTACACGGCTCAGGACTGGCACAGACCAAGGGACGGGCAGGCGTAAGGTGTCGATTGTTACTTCAGCGTCAGTGTTAGCGATCCATAATGTCAGCTTCAGCGATCCATACTGGCAGTGTCATCCATTCATACTGCAAACTAAAAATAATAGGTTCTCCAGCTAACCCCTACTAAGCTGCAGGCGATATGATTAATAATTTGCATCCGTTTTATGTTGAATTATCGCTAGAAAGGTGTGAGGCAGTGAATAGTACTCACCAAGCGGGAAAGCACCAATACGCGGTGTAGAAGAATGTTGAAGGTCTTTTTGTAAAATTCACCTCTTCAAGATCGGTATATTATCTTTGTTTATTTAAAAGCTCAAGACATAGCCATATTGTTTCTTAGAACGTTAGAAACCTAGCTGGGTACGTTTAAGTGCTGGTGAAAGAATTGTAAAGTGGAGCGATAGAGTACAGCTTCAAAATACATCCTGATATTTTGACTCATTAAAAATGGTATTGGATCTCTAGTGCGCTTCTTGCCACAGGAGGGCGGCCTGATCGGTATGGCTGCCAAACAATACCTTGCCCAAATGGCGTGGCGTGGGCCGTGTTGGACGCGAGCATTCGAGAAGCCCCCCAGATGTGGGAAATCCCCCAATTGGTCGCGTTGAAGATCGTAGGCAGTTGGGGACTTTCGGTTTGCTGGACGACTGTTGGCCCTTGAAAGTAGGTCTGCTGCGCGTTGAACGGAAACTGTGGGAGTACAGTGGCCGAGTCGGCACATGTGAAGTTGTCAGATGCAGTCTCACTTGGAGTCACAGTTGATGGCGGTAGTGTCGGCTGTGTTGCAATAGGAACTTCCACGGTTGTACGACCTTCCTCGGTTTGGCCTCGCTGCTTCTTGCGTACTCGACGGTCATTAAGCCGGTCACAGCACCGCCCACCCGAATACCGTCTATCGCCTCTTAGCATCTGTGCGCCAAGTACGTGACAGCAATGCCCCATTTTCGCGAAATACCGACATTCACATGTGCCCTCGGTAATGTCCACAGTCCACCCTTCTGCTGGCATCTTCATTCGATGAGCTGTGGCGAAGTGGATCCGCGAAATTTGCAGATCGCGGGGGTCCTCTTGCACACGGCGCCCGAACTGCCGACTAACGGAGGGGGTACTCCGATCTTCCGTGAAGTTGCTGATCCTCACCTTGCGTACCCGTCGGTGGGCTGGATCGCTCTTCGGGTGATCTCGAGAAGACGCGCTTGGGGTTCAGTCTCGGACTGTCTGGTGGACAGCGGGAACTTGTGGCAGCAACGCGGATATGCTTCACGCTGTGCCGGAGTAGTTGTGGCGGTTTCGATCTGGGGTTGTCTAGATCGACACTCGCCGACCAGGTGTGATCTTGGCCTGAGGTTGCCTTGTGGTCGGTGTGTGACCTTCCTTTCCTTTCCTTGCTTGCCGCTTCCTCTAGCGGTGGGCAGAAGTGAGGGTTGACGGACGCTGGGTCAAGCTATCCTGGCGTCCGAGGTTCCTTGATCTTGGGGTGTAAGTCGACTTGCGTAGCGTCGGGTGGGCCAAAGTATATCCCGTGCCCGGTATTGCGAAGGCGAAGACCACTTGTGAAGAAGGAGGTAAAATCAACTCTGTTTAAAATGTTAGCTTGTTTTAAGTCCTTGTCCTATCGTTCTCCTGCACTCCTGCGCTCGTGCAGTCTGTGCGCGTGCTCTCTAGCTCCCTTGAACGTTGGTGGTGTCGCTGGCTCTCTGCCCGGTGTCTGCGCAATCCGTGCGGTCGAGATCATCACTCTTTCTCCAAGATCGCGTCATCCCCGCCAAGATCGATATCGTCGACTTGGATCGATTACGCCGGGGTTTGGCTCTCAAGCACCTCCAGAGATGTTGTTCACCTTGATGTTGCCCCCTTGACCTTCTTGCTGGTTACTATCGTGCCAGACTACGCGTCGCCACGCTTTGCCGATCTTGGTCCACACTGTCGATCTTGGCCATCTTGTTGATCTTGGGTATCCGCGCGAAAATATCTCCATCCACTACACCACAGAGCCATATACAGTGACCACTTCCATGCGTGATTGTGCAGAGCGGAAGCCTTGCGCCGTTGCCGTCGTCCAAGCCTCTCCTGCAACTGACCTGTTGTCTTGCTCGTGATAAGCCGCACAAAAGCCTGATTGGAAGCTTCTGCCAAACGCTTCGTCTCACTGTTGAAGGAGCTCAATTGAACAATTCTCACAATACGCGCCTCGCCCGTCTCGTACAGCACTAACTGCTGGGCATGGACTAATTTTCGGGCCGTGTTCACTAGTGTCGAAGGTGGGTTTCCAATCGACGCGGCAGGTTTGAAATTATCTGCCGTCACATCTTCACATATCACTGAAAGTTTTCGAAGCAGCCGCTGGGTGTCGAACATCTTCTGCATCAAATGTCGTTTGACACTAGCATTGAACGTTTCACACGGGTTATTCGTTGTAGCGTAGCCAGGGGGTGTGTGAAAGGCTTGCCAACGCCAGTAACGACTTAGAATCCACTGTTTCTCGAAGTAATTGGCAAAATCTTGGAGAACTCGGACTTTTCGCCATTGTGCCAGAATCGTATCACGAATTTGATAGAACTCCATGAGGCTCGCTGAAAAGTGCATCGCAATAATGCCCTTGTAAACCATAGCACCGGCAGCATCATCAAGCTGGCGTGTTCGCTTTCTCACGTTGTAAAGTACATGAAAGAAGCACATTAAAAATGTGGCACCTCGGAATTGAGGTGAGCTCTGCAGTGCATTGTACTGGGCATCTTCTGCATCGCCAAGAACCGCATCGATCTTGGGATACTGGGAGAACAACTTGTGGTATACTTGCAACACGGCCGCACGAACTGAGGAGAACTCTACGTGAGTCAAGCGGCTAACGACAAATACAGCCGCCAGGTGATACTTTCTGGAGTAGTCGCTAAATCCACACGTAATGACCGGGTAACCGATCTCACTGAGCTTGAATGTAGCATCGAGATGAAACAAAGCAAAAATATTCGACTCTTGGAAACTTCTCAACTTCTCCAGCAGGCCCACCGTCGACACACCCAACACCAAAGCATCGTCGTCTTCACCCTTCCCGATACGAGGAAAACCATCGTCATCCAGAGTGGCTCCAAACATGAACGCTTTGTCTGCATCTATTCCAGAGTGTAAGGGGAACTCGCGCACCAATTTCTGCAGCGATTGAACCGAGTTTCGCTCTCCATGCTTCGCTCGCAAGCTTTTGACGCATCGAGCGACCTGTTCATACGTAGGCACCCCGTTCAGCGGCGGAGCTTCGCTGTAGCGACGCAGCCCTGACCAAATGTGCCGCGGCGCCAAACCAGTTTCATCCATGTCTCCGATGTACGTTCGCATTGCAGGGGTGATCACCGCACGATGCACCCCACCGCATCCAGCACTTCCACGAGTATGCTCAACTGCTGTACCAAGGATTCTCCATGCATTTGTGCTTGGGCACTGCCACACCTTCCATACTTTCACGCACATGGGCTTCTTGTTTCCCTTGGGCACGGCTAACGCGATGCATGTAACACTTGAGCACCGTATGCGCCTTTCATCCATTTCGTGGTCACCTGGGCAGATTTGGCACGTCTCCTTAACACGCTTGACGTAGGCACTGGAGCAGCAGATTCTCTCGAGTCGCTCTTTTACGTAGCTTTCAGTGTTCTGCCCGGAAGCGACGATTTCCCACATAGTTCTCTCGTCGCGCGTCTCGTGTCTTTCAGCGTTCTTGTAGCGCAGTTGGCGGAGAGCGGTGGACAACTTATAGTCTCGTCTGCTCTTCTCGACTTCTGCGCAAGTTGATCACTCCTGGCCTTTCATTTTAATGTGTGATCACTGTATTTTAGGAGAAGTCTAATATACAGTGGACCACACTACCATCAAATTTGTTTTGATTCGGTCCGAATAGTGTTTGATTTTCGACAATTACGCAGTCTGGTTTTGACCAAGTCTTTTTGTGTTTGATCGTGCCCCATAAGTGTTTGATTTTGCCCCGAACGTGTTTGATTTCAACCCAGTCTCATACTTAAGTACTTGATTTCAGTGTAACATAAAATCGGGCAGAATTAGCAGCAGAATTAGAAATCTGCAGGGCAGGATTATCCGACTGCAAGTGTTGCAGGATGCGGTGCCACGCCGCGTTCTGGGCCTTCGTGCAGCAGCACGGCACGGCGCACGCGGTCACGATCGCCACGCACCGAGACGAGGACGCGGCCAAGATGACCAAGTGGCTGCTGAACCGCCAGGGCAAGCAGCTCCGGAACTTGTGGCTCGCGCTGTCGCCGGCCGAGCGCCAGGAGCTGATGGAAGCGATGCCTGACCCGATTTTCCCCACGACGGAGAACGGTATCTACGACGAGAGGCAGGACCGGAAGATCAGATACTTCCAAGAGCTGCACAGCGCCCAGCAGGCAGCAAGCTCTGCTACTTCAGCAGAGAGCAGAATTGATAACTCTGCACCAGCGGAGACGTCATTCATCAGTTCTGCAGCAAGTACTTCAGAAGAAGTGCAATCTTCAAGACATCCTCCGAGGACTAGAAGCCGTGGTGCGGGTCACAATGAGGCTGAACAGGTGACGGACGACATGTCTGCAGAGTTGTCGGTGGCAGAAGATTTGTCAAGTGGCGAAACTTCTGCACAGGAACCGAGGCGCAAACGACGCAAGAAGCTCGTCACAAGGAGCAAGAAGACTCCTGACCAAGCCACTCGTCAAGGCCGACAGCTACTCGTGCCGAGTATAAGAGTCCGTGGTGGTCAACAAATGGTGTCAGAACTGCCCACTGCTCGTCGAAGCCGCAGTCAACGCGAAGAATTAACCCGTGCAAGCACAACTCACGAGCTCAGTCAGCAGCCAGAGGTGACTGGGTACGAGATGGCGCTAAGTGCTCGAGGCTGGCGTGCTCAGTTGCTGAAGGACGTGGATCTGCACTTACTTCGGGCTGTGGCAGAAATTGCAGGCTGTCTTGAATCAACTGAGGGGCTGAATTCGGGTGAAGCGGTTGGAATCGACTTGACGCAAGCTCTGAGAGAGTTGGAGATGGCAGCGGGAGAGTTCAAGCGGCGCAGAGGCGACTGTCGTCCCTGGTCGCAGCTACAGTCGCTCAGGCTGAAAGTTTCTCTGGTGTAGAGGGAACAAACTCCGTGCACGGTATCAATACGCCTCGGTTCGTGTCAACGGGTCAAGGCAGTTTGGTGCTCATGAGCGATATCGAGTGGTATCTGCTGATGATGAGCGAAGCTGTGCGTCGATATCGCCGGGCGATCGGTCAGTGTGGGCTGTCTACTGCTCTAGATGGACAGGCAGATGACTCCGCCGATTTGTGGCCGTTACAGCTACACATTGAAGGGCTGATGGCAGAGCTGAAGGAGCTGTCCGCGAGTATTTATGCCCAGGCTAAACACCAACTCGCTGGTACTTAAGTACTTTTAAGTATGTCGCAGTTTGCTGAGGAAAAACTCCTAATGGTGGCTTAGTTTTCGTTGCCAGACTCAATGAGACCAAACATTTGTTCATCTTGTTATGACCTTAATTAAAGTGACGCACCTCCTCTCATCTTAGGACATTGATCTCCACTGGAACTCGGGCGAAATGAGCGCCTGATCGAACACTTGACTCACGTCCTCAAAGCTTCCCAGCAGACGCAGCATTGGGGTCAACATGTCGCTCTGTGATATCACGCTCGTCACGCGGCTGGTCGAACTATCCCAGTCAAAGCGAGCCGAACCACGCATCACGATGCGCTGACCCACAAGTTTGCACGCCAAGCTACTGCTTTTCTTCAGGTAAGGAAACACGTTGCTCAACGTTCGATTCGTGATCGTCACGCTTGTTGTCATGGTCGCATTTAGCGACATCTTGCTGCTCTTTTGCAAGTTTTCTAGCTCCACTTCGACGTCGTCGAACCATCGCAGAAAGCACCAGCTCCTCCGCATGGCCTCGATGCCATATTCCGTGTTGAAGACAACGTCTGTAGCCATCGTGGTGCGCACGAAATCTAGCTGGACGGTTCTGACATTTGCGCTCGCGTGGAGTCCGTGGCGAAATTGTCGGAAATAGTCCGCGACTACATCCCAGAGGCCCTTCTTGGTCGTAACACCTGCGGGTAAGCCAAGACGTTGGTACCTCAGCGTGTGAATCTCTGCCCAAAGCTGCTGCGTGTCCTTCTCGCGAGTTGGAAGCAGATCTGCTTGCTTCTTTCTGTATCGCTCTTGGTTTGGGCGATGTTGTATTCGTCCAACGTGCCCACTGAGCCCCAGGAATTGAGGGATCGTAGCCTCGCCACTGGCGAGAATTTGTTGCGACTTGGAGCTGAAACTCGTTGGGGTCTTTTGCCTCTTGTAGTGTTGATCTTTCGATGTGGCGTGCGGTGGATGGCTTTGTGTAACTCCACGTGTTTGCTTACGGGGTAGTGGCGGATCCTGACGACTGGCAACGATGATGACGTTGTCATCATCGTTGGCTGCCCGCGTGGAGTTTTGAGCCAAACTTGCAACGACTTCATCACTCAGGAGGTGGCTGTTCGGTGGCCGAAGAGTGCTGGACTGCATGGCAGCTAGACGGGAGGTTTGCGTACGGGGTCGGGAAATGTGAAGTGGCCACTCGAAGCCAATAATTTCTCGTGGTCCCAACGTCTTACTTAAGTAAGAAGTAATGCTCGTAATCTATCGATCTTCATAATCACCGAAGAAAACCGTGTGCAAAGGAACACAAACACCACTGGCCGCCAACACGAATGAAAAAAAAGCAGTGAAGTATACACTTCTTAGTGAGAATCGAACACGACTTAACTGCCTTCATACTAGAAGGGCTTCATCAGCCTGGTCAACGCGTAGTCAAGATAGCCTTAAATGTTGCTGTCCAAATCAGAACCACTACAAACGGAAATGAATACGACTCTTTCAATTATGTTGCAGCATCGATCTCCACTGGAATTCGGGGGAAATGAGTGCGTGCTCAAACACTCGACTTACGTCCTCCAAATTCCACAGCAATCGCAACGTAGGCGTCACCATGTCACTCTGCGAAATCACACTCGAAAAGCGTCCGATTGAATTGTTCCACCCAAAGCTGGTCGAGCCGCGCATGACGATGCGTTGTCCCGCCAATTTGTCGGCCAATTTCCTGTCGGCCACGGAGCTGAGTAGGTGCGAAAACACGTTGGCGAGAGTTCGGTGCGTGATCGTGACGCTGGTTTTCGTGACGGCAAGGACCGAGTCTTCCGTGGTTTTGTGCAGACTCGTCAGCTCCACTTCGACTGCGTCGAACCATTGCGAGAAGCACCAGCTTTTGACCATGGGCCCCGGGCCGTACTCCGTGTTGAAGACGCCGTCCGGAGCCATCTTTGTCTGTACGAATCGCATTTGATCCCTGGTGAGCTGGGACCCGTAGCGGAAGAGGCGAAAATAGTGGCCCGCTGTACTCCACACATCGCATTCAGCCGATGGTCTGACTGCAGAAATGCGGTGCTCCAGCGCGTTGACCTCGGATCGTAGCAGCTGGACTTTGCTTCCGAGGATGCTGACCAAATTGGTTTGCTGTGTCTCGGGCTGTCGAACGATATAATGGCCACGGCCTTCACTCTGCTGGATCTCGGAGCCGAAATGTGTTCTATCGCCATTCGGATACTGGCTCAGCTGGAACTGGCACGGGTCATGGTTGGATTCACGATGAGCTTCACCTCGTTGGCCTGGGTTCGTGGAAAACCGGAAACTGCGGTCGGACTTGTCAGCACGACCGCTATTTGCACGCGAGACGCACTTGACTCTTCCAAGTACTTCGTCGCTTAGGAGGTTGGCGTTGGGTGGGAGGAGGATGCTGCCACTGCCCATTGTTGACCAACTCGCTCCGAATGGCAAGAACTGGAACTGGAGTTCAAGGGAACCATTCGCGAAGAGCCCAGTCGTAATCAATTCAAGAATAATCCAAGTCAATCACGAAGGTACATCTGACTGTAAATACTACAGATATGTGCAGTATATAGATTGGTGGTCGGCGATCTGGAGCCGGAAACGATGCACACCGGGCACAAGCACGCAGCCAACTGTATTTGCTTACAGAAGTACCACACTAAGCCAGAAGGACGTGTTCTAGCCGCATTCACTACGTGAATATATGTATGGCGACTACGGTGCACTGTACTTGAATGCTGTTCTATCATTCTCCAGTTTCTTCATTGGCAAGCAGTCAACGTAAACTGTACTGTGTTTTTTTGTGCAAATTTGGAATGGACCAAGAAATGATAAGATACTCGCTTGTGCTAGACGAACTCCAATAAAGGATACACGAACAAATTGTATTCTTTCTTCGACTACTGAAGTAATATGACGAGCGGACTCGAAAAATGCACCAACGACGCACAAGCTCCTCAAACGAACCGCCCTCAAAGCCAATGCAAAGACAACCAGAACACGGTGCAGTAGAAAAGCGCAAGTTGAAGTCGTGTCGTCCGCCCGCGTTATGTGGCGCACACCATCTGTCTCCCCCGTCCAAACCGATAAAAGATACGTGTCAACGCGGGCGGAATCTCATTGCCCAAGTCGCCGTCCAAAGCCCAAGGCTCCCTCCCAGTAGACCTCTCCCCCCCCCCCCATACACAGCAAGCCATGGCGTCGGGCCACGCCACCGTGAAGGCAGTCCTGTCGGGCGACACGCTGGTGCTCATGGGCGCGGCCACCAACGGCCCGCCGCCCGAGCTCATGCTGACGCTGTCGTCGCTGCAGGCGCCGCGGCTGGCGCGCTCGCCCGAGCAGAGCAGCGAGCCGTACGCGTGGGCGTCGCGCGAGCACCTGCGCCGCCTCTGCGTCGGCAAGCAGGTGCGCTTCAAGGTCGAGTACCGCGTGGCCGCCATCAGCCGCGACTTCGGCTCCGTGTGGCTGCCGCCCAACGCGCGCGGCGTGGAGGAGAACCTGTGCGTCATCCAGGCGCGCACGGGCTACGCCAAGGTCAAGACGCCCGAGCAGTCGCGCGACGGCACGTGCGTGGACATCGAGAAGATGCTGCAGCAGGAGCAAGTGGCCATCAGCGAGAAGAAGGGCATGTACGCCGACGCGGACGCCGAGTCCAACGCCACGGTGCAGTGGCACGGCGCCGACGCCGCCGCGCTCGTGAGCGAGTACAAGGGCAAGCTCGTGCCCGCCATCGTGGAGGCCGTGCGCGACGGCGCGTCGCTGCGCGTGATCCTCAAGCCCTCGCTGCAGCTCGTCAACTTCGGCCTCTCCGGCGTGCAGTGCCCGCGCGTAAACCCGCCGATGAACGCGGCCACGGAGGGCGACGGAGAGAACGCGGCGCCCGTGGGCCCCGCGCCGCACGCGCGCGAAGCCAAGCACTTCACGGAGGTGCGTCTGCTGCACCGCGACGTGGAGCTCAAGCTCGAGGGCGTGGACAAGTACGGCAACCTCTTCGGCAGCGTCGTGCACCCGTCGGGCCGCAACATCAGCGTCGAGCTGCTCAAGAACGGCTTTGGCCGCATGGCCGACTGGAGCTCGGCCTTCACCAGCGCCTCGGCGCGCGCCTCCATGCGCACGGCCGAGAAGGAGGCCAAGCAGCAGAAGCTGCGCGTGTGGCGCGACTACGAGGCGCCCGTGCTGCAGTCGGACAAGCACATCACGGGCACCGTGGTGGAGATCATCAGCGGCGACTGCCTCGTGGTCTACGTGCCCGATGCGGCCACGCCCGCCGAGCAGGAGAAGCGCATCTACCTCAGCTCGCTGCGCGCGCCGCGTCTCGGCAACGCGCGTCGCCAGGAGCCCAACGCGCCGTACGCCGCCGAGGCGAAGGAGTTCCTGCGCCACCGCGCCATCTCCAAGACCGTGCACATTGAGGTGGAGTACGAGAAGCCCAGCCCGTCCGGCCAGGGCGACGTCATGACGTTCGCCTCCGTGTTCCTCGAGCCGACGGCCAACGCGCTGAAGAAGAACCCGTCGGCCAAGGGCGCCAACCTCGCTGTCGACGTCGTGGCCGCTGGTCTGGCTGAGGTGGTGCGCCACCGCCCCGACGAGGAGAAGAGCGAGTACTACGACGACCTGGTGACGGCCGAGACCAAGGCGCAGACGCAGAAGAAGAACCTGCACTCCACCAAGGAGCCGCCTGCCACCGAGCGCCGCGTGACTGACCTGTGTTTCGATGCCACCAAGGCCAAGCAGTTCCTGCCCTTCCTGACGCGTGAGCGCTCGACGCGCGCGGTCGTGGAGCACGTGTACTCGGCTACGCGCGTGAAGCTGTTCGTCCCCAAGGAGAACTGTCTGATCAACTTTGTGGTTGCCGGCATCAAGTGCCCGCAGCCTGCCCGTCACGGAGCCCAGGGTGTGATTGTTGCCCCCGCTGAGCCTCTGGGCGAGGAGGCCAAGCTGTTCACCAAGCGCAATGTGATGCAGCGCGAGGTTATGGTGGAGATCGAGGACATGGACCGTGGCGGCAACGCCTTCGGTCCTCTGTTTGTGGTGCCCAGCGGCGGCAAGCCTCAGCGCGACGACCAGCACAACTTTGGCGTGCGTCTTCTGGACGAGGGTCTGGCGTGGGTCGACTCATTTAGTGTGGAGCGGACGGCGCTTGGCAACGTGCTGCAGCGCGCCGAGGAGCGTGCCAAGGCCCAGAAGAAGAAGTACTGGGCCACGCACGACGCCCAGGCTCAGGCCAAGGCTGCCCAGGCGAAGCAGGTCAAGACGAAGGACGACGTGATCCCGCGCGTGAAGCTCTCGGAGATCGTGAACGGCACGCACTTCTTCATTCAGAACGTGGGCGACCGCAACTGCGCGGCTGTGGAGGAGAAGATGAAGGCGTTCACGCGCACGCACGGACTGGCAGGCAAGGCCTTCGAGGTGCGTCGCAACGCTGTGTGCGCCGCTCTGTTCGATGACGGCAATGGCCCCGCCTGGAACCGCGCCAAGGTCGAGTACGTGCACCCGGACGGCTCCGCCCGCGTCCGCTTCCTCGACTACGGTAACGAGGCCACCGTGACGGCCAACCGTCTCCGCCCGCTCGACGCCGATGTGCTGCAGCTCCCCCCTCAGGCCAAGGAGGCCGTGTTCTCCTGGATCAAGCCGCTGGCCGCCACGGAAGAGTTTGGTTCCGACGCTGCCATGCGTCTCGGCGAGGTTGCGTGGGGCAAGACCCTTTCGTGCCGCGTTCACAGCACCGAGGACCACGGCCGCCTCCAGGTCTCGCTGTACCTGCCCGACGGCAAGAGTGTTGCCGAGAACCTGCTGGAAGCCGGACTGCTACGCACTGATCGCAAGGCTCTGCGCTCCGTGTTGCCGTTCCAGAAGCCGGTTGTCGACGGCCTGCTCAACGCACAGGAGATCGCCAAGCAGCAGCGTCGTTGCCTGTGGCAGTACGGCGACATCGAGTCTGACGACGAGCAGGGCCTCTAGACGTGTCGAAAGACCAACCATAGGAGTTCATAGCACTTTCAACTCGACGTAAAAATGTAAAGAAACTTAAGGAAGTGATTGACAACTACGCAAACGTTCTTGAAGCGAGTAGCTACGCATACTGTATCACTCGAGCGCAGGCATGTCGTCAAACTCCTCGGCCTCCGCTTTCAGTTTCTCCTGCTTTTCAAGCTTCTTGTTCTTGGCCTGCAGGCGGTCAAAGATCTTCTCCTTGTAGAGCTTCTTCTCGTCCTCTTTGTACTTCGCTGCGTACTTGTTCAGCAGCGCCTGCACACAACGTCAGGTCAGTGAACGAACGAATGCAATCACTTTAAAACAACCATAGGCAGGCAGGCATACGTGGTTCCGCTTGAGGTCGGCCATCGCGTGCAGCATCTTTTTGTCATCGTCACCAAGAAGCTCCTTAGCTTTCTCCAGACTCTTCTCAGCCTCATTAACATACTCGTAGCCCTTGTCGACGATCCAGAACTCGCCCTTCTTCTCCTTCTCAAGCTCAGCCTTCAGCTTCTCTGTGAACACGAGGCCACGACGGAAGTGGCCCTTGCTGTTCTTCGGGTCAATGAGGATGGCCTAGGCAAGCAACACACGGTCAATTTTGGTGATGATCGGCGACACTTTGCATGAAACTTCTACCTGATCGCAGTCCCAGAGGGCATCCTCGATCTTCGCAAGCTTGATCTTACACAGTGCTCGGTTTAGGTACAGCACCAGCTTCACTTTGTTGACCTTGTCCTTGTCTTCCTGGGACACAAAGTTCTCCCATTCCTCTTTTGCGTAGAAGATGTGCACGAAACCCTACAAACAGTCAATCGCCATAAGCATGGGTAGTCCCATAATACATTCCGCAGATAGGCTTACCGAGTCGTAGCACTTTTGAGCCTGATCGTAGTCCTTCTTCGCGATCAACGCGTTGCCCTTTTCCTTCTGCTCCAAAGCGCTTTCAATGCGCTCATCTATCAACCCACAGCACACCGCATTAGACAAAGTCCACTTGAATCAATGGAGACGAACAATCCCTACCGACGGTAGGTGGAGGGTTTTCCTCCAGCATCTTCTTGTCGTCCTCGTACTGCTTCTTCCGCGATTCCGCCAATTCGGCTTGGGTAGGGAAGCGAGGCAGGGCATCCTGTCCAGAAAAGAATCGTTCGTCAGCCTTAACATTTTAACGCCGGCAAAAACGCCAATTTGATTAAGCTCACCTTGAAGCTCAGCAGCTCGATCTCAAAGTCCAGCGTCTCATCTGGCTCGACCTTGGGCGCAAAACCCTCGTGTCCATATCCGTACTCCGGGGCGATGATGAAGCGCGCGATCTCGCCCACATTCATCGTTGCCACGCCGATGTCCCAACCCTTGATCACCTTCTCTGCAGTACAATAAAAAAAGGAAAACCAATATGTAAGTTTCTCGCCCACAAACACTAAAGCACTACGACACTGCACGAACGTCGACCAAGCTGGAACTCGAACGGGTCGTCCGTGCCGCCCACATGCCTCCCGTCAATCATATCTCGTCTGTGAAAAAAAAAAAAACTTAGCACACTTCCCCCCAATAAAGTAACACAAGTATGAAATAATGCTCACGTCGTGTCGAAGATGGAACCGTCCATCAGGCGCCCCACATACTGCACGAACGTGGGGCAGCCTTCCTCCAGCTTCTGCTTGCCGGGTGCCTCCCCCTCCCGAATAATCTTAACATAACAAACAACAAATAATAGTGAATAATAAGTAAACGATTATTCTAAAAATAATATTATTTGTATCATTGCCCACCTTCTTGAGCACACCACCGTCGGCCGCGGGCGAAATGTCCACGAAGCCCTCGTCCCTGCAGAATCTGCTGCTCTCCGGGTCGAAGAAGGCCTTCGTCAGGCGCGCGCAGTGCGTGCAGAGCCGCTGCGGGTTGGTCACGAGCCCCACGCCGAAGCCGCCGCACTCGACGCAGCGCGGCAGGTTCGCGGCGCTCACGCTCTGGCGCCGCTCGGGCTCGGACTCGGAGTCGGACGACATTATGGATTATGGATACTGAGCCTATTTTGTTGAGGAGCTTCTCGAATTTTGGGTACGTACTGTACATAAGATGCCCACACCTGGACGGAAATGACTGCACCAAATTCACTTTTGAAAGTTACTGACCCGCGGATTACGACCTTCACAAGTGACGATAACACATACCCCGTAACCATTCTCGAGTAAATAGTAGAAGCACACAAAAAACACACAGCCTTAGGGGTAGGCCCACCATATTAGAAGGTGATAGTGAGCGGTTGCGAGGAGCGTAGCCGTAGCAAACCCGCGCGGGGTGCCCGCGAAGCACGGTATTTGCGGAGGCGGGCCCAGCGACGAGCATTC
Organism: Phytophthora sojae; assembly: GCF_000149755.1. Classification (NCBI taxonomy): domain Eukaryota; phylum Oomycota; class Peronosporomycetes; order Peronosporales; family Peronosporaceae; genus Phytophthora; species Phytophthora sojae. The sequence goes on from NW_009258115.1 coordinate 9,034,189, forward strand.
CAGCGAGCGGACCCATTGCCGCAACTCGGAGTTAGTTTTTCTACTGCGGGGGTCTGGGGGTGCAACCCCCAGAATGCTTTTATTAGAAGGTCCCTGATTTGCTGTGTGTTTTTCACGCGTTCTCACCATTCTCTCACTCACTCACACTGCCTGCAAACTGGTTTATTAGTTCTCATTCTTCCTTTCCCGACACCGCAAGCAAGACACCGTGCGGTCGCCATGCAATCGAGCTTCCTCCGTCCGCCCAACAGCCACCTCCTGAGTGACGAAGTCGTGGCAGGTTTGGCGCAGTGCTCGAGGAGAGCAACCAGGGATTCGGTCCCTGCCGGCCTGGTGCCCGGCTCAGACGTACATGCGTCGAGAGGGGAAATGCTAAAGCCACGAGACAAAAGTACTAGGTCCCGTGACATTACCAATAAGAACCACTAATTTGGTACATCAAATCTGATGCAGTCGGTAGCTGCAGGCAGACATGGAGTGAGGCCCGAGACAGACACCGAGTGCATGCAGTACTTGAGCCCCGAGACCGAGGACGAGTACGTGTAGTACTAGAGCCCCTGTGAAGTATTGTGACCGGTCGTGTTCCTGTTGCCTCCTGTCGCAGTTGAAGCTTTGCTCTCAGGCATTATCGCCCAGTGTAGTTCACTTGAGTTAAGTATTGCATACTATAGCCTACTGATAAGCGGTTCTCTCGCAATCGTCACAGGTGCTGAGCCCAAGCGCGAGAAGCTTTGAGGGCCAACGCTCTTAAGCTTCAGTTGCCAGCCACCCGATGGCAACGGCACAATCGACGAGTGCCGTGGCTACGTCAGCTGCGGGCACGACTACGACTACGACGAACGCTGTGGCAACTACGGTTGGAAGTAGTTTGACAAGCACCAGCATGGCTACGGCGACAAGTGGTGTGGCGAATACGCCTACGGTGCCTGCTGGAGTGGTTACGTCGGCCGTGAGCAGTATGATTGGAGGTTTCACGTTCCCCAGTGTGACGAACAATGGAATTCCATGCACGACACCCCTAATGGCTGGCATGAACACCGCGATGCTGTCTGGAGCAGCGGCTGGTACGGGGTTACGCCTTCAGGGGTACATGCGATGTATGGATATGGTTATCCTGCTGCCGTACCAGCAGCAAGTGTTCCTGTTGTGCGCCACGTTGGAGGTGGAGTCCCTGGAATCAAAGACATTTCGAACAAGCCGCCTGTTATGAAGAGCAGTTTTGATCTTTATGCAGTGCAGCTGCAGACATATCTCACTCGCTTGGGTTTGTGGGGCATCATCGATGGCAGTGATGTTCGCCCGCTCTTTGATGTGAATCGGCAAGCAGAGTTTGACGCTCGTGACAACGCGACGAGGGAAGCCATCCAGCGTGGAGTTCGGGAAGGTGATGCAGAGATGATTTGTCATGAGAAGTCAGCAAGGGAGATGTGGATAAGGTTCGAGAATAAACAGACGAAACGTGAGTTCGCCAACTACATATTTGCGCGTGAGCAGCTTTACTCGAACAAGTACACTCGTGATATGGATATGAGTGGCTGGTTGAGAGAGATGCAACTACAGCGGCGAGAGCTGTCTCACTATGGCAAGGTCATTAGTGATGAGGAGTTTGCTGAAATCCTGCTCGCCAATGTGACTCGTACGCACCGCGAAGTTGTTCGCCAGTTCTCTCGCCACTATGCTGCACTTGCTTTGCCTGGAGCACAGCAGATGACACCTACTGCTGCGCAAGTGATGAACGCCTTACTTGCTGAGGAGGACCTCGACGAGAAAGTGGGCGAGGAAATGCCTCGCAGTATTGGTTCGGCCAAGAAGGCCGCCAATAATCAAGGCAAGCAGAGCTATGGCAATTCTGGCACTGGCAATGCTGGAAAAGGCAAGAAGCAGCGAGGTCGGGGGAGATACAAAGCAAAGGGCAAGGAAACCCTGGCAAATCCGGTAGTGGTAAGAAGAATGACGGCTGCTGGAATTGTGGCGAGCTGGATCACATCCGCGCACACTGTCCAAACCCGAAGAAGACCGACGGCCCGCAGAACCAAAAGCCGTACGCTGGCATGGAAGCCAAGCGTTTCCAAAACAAAAAGGGCGGTGATGGTGGCGGGGCCGTGAGGACCATTGATGCGTTGACACAGCGCAAGATTGGAGCGACTGTGGTTGGTCCTCGACGCCGAAAGCCTCGCGTCATGGAGTGGGTGTTGGATACGGCGACCGATGTACATGTGTGCACTGATTTAAAGTTGCTGGACAATTCACGAACGGACCGAGAGCATCTCTTCCTAGATTTTGATGGACAGCCAAAAGGCGAACGCATGATTGGGGATGTAAGTCTTCAAGTAATGAGTGTGACCTCTCAAAGGACGAAGTGTTGACATTGTCTGGAGTTGTTCACACACCGACTGGCCCCGATAATCTGCTGAGTTCACATCTACTTGAAGAGAGTGGATAGGAGCTGGACTTTACGCAGAATAATGGCAATCGGGTTTGCACTTTGACGAAAGATGGTTCGAAGGTGCAGCTGAAGAAGACCCGGGGCCGGTATCGACTTCAGGCAAGACCAGCAGAAGCCCGAGAGGTGCGCGCGGTGACAACTGCGGCTGCCACAAATCTGAGTGCAGCGGGTGCGGCGAGGGCAAAAGATTTTGAGCGCTGGCACATGCGCTTTGCTCACCTCAATTATCCTGCTTTGCGTCAAATGGTAACGCAAGGAGCTGCTGTTGGCTTTGAAGGGCTCGACCGAGCCCTTCAAAGTAGTGCTGCAGACTGTACCGGTGGTCGGGACGAGAAGTGCTGGGCCTGCATCGCTTCTAAGCAGAAGCGTATGTCGTACAAGAAAACTCTAACTCGACGAGCAACGGACCCATACCAGAAGTTGATGTCAGACTTTGGTCCTGTTGGCGTGAGTACGTACGATGGATACCAGCATTTCCAACTGGTTCAGGATGAGGCTACGCGATATGTATGGGGCTTCCTCGTGCGAGCGAAGGAAGAATCACGAGCAGTGGTTACTTCGCACCTGGAATGGCTGCTAGCGCAGGGTCATCGCATCGAGGTATTTTCTACGGACCAAGGCAAAGAGTTGGTCAACAACAAGATGAAAGCATTCCTCCGGGGGGAGAGGAATAGAGTTCTTGTGGACGAATGCTTATAGTCCAGGAGGAGAACGGCCTTGTCGAGAAAATGAACGGCGTTATGATGGCGAGGGTCCGGAGTCTGTTGACGACCGCCAACATGCCGTCTAGTCTAGGGGGTGAGGCCTTCAAGTATGCTCTGGAGGTTGTGAATGTGAGTCCGTCAAGCGCTCTTGGTGGAGAGACACCCTACGCACGGAGATTCGGAGAGCGTCCGGATGTTGAAGTGCTGAAAGTGTGGGGATGCATTGTGCATGTGTTCACTCCCAAGAAGCTGCGAGCCAACAAGTTGGAGAACCCTGGGAAGCTGGGTATGTTTGTGGGTTTTGATAAGAACTCGGATAGCGTTCGTGTTGCACTCCTCGGGGCTCGGCCAGCCGGATGCAAACTTGGAGAAGCGTGGACGTCGAGGCGAGGCGGAGGTAGAGAGGCTTGTAGAGGAAGTAGTCGGAGTTGGATGCGATTGGAGACTTGAGGACTTGAGAGGAAATGTGAGAATGATTCATTTTTGTTTAGAGTCTGCTATGGAAGCGAGAAAACCTTCAGCACTGCCAGGACATGTAGGAATCTAGCTACTCATACAAATAGACTGTTACCCATTGCACCTACAGGGTGCATACTTGAATCTGCTCAGTCCGGTCCAGGAGCAATTCATCTTGAAGCCATAATTTGAGTCGAGTAAATCTTCGACCTCCGAACCGATGAGAAAATGCAACATTCTCCCCCGCTAAAGCTGACGAACACGCTGTCTGTCTTTGAAGTCAGCAAGTAGTTGTCGCCAATGGACAACGTGCTTCACGTCACGTTCACGAAGCCAGGTGCTTTCGTCCTCAGGCAAACCTTGCCACTTGATTAGCCATTCCCGTTGACGGTTGAATTGACGCTTCTTGAGGAGTGCTTCGACCACGTGATACTCCTCTTCGTCGAGAGCCACCGGGAAGTTCTTCGCAGCAGGGCGGCGATCAAATCGTGCGACCGGTGCGGGGTAGTGCTCCAGCAATTCCACGTTGAACACGGGGTGAAAGGGCTTCATTGACGCTGGTAGGTCTAGTCGAGCTGCATTTTCGTTGATCATTTCGAGAATCTTGAACGGGCCGATCTTGCGGGGTGCCAGCTTCTGCTTCTCCGATGTTTTGTCGAGTGTGACGCGCAGAAGCGGGATATTGTCCGTCCTCAGCAGCACTAAATCACCATTTTTGAACTGCTCGTTGCTGCGGCTGCGGTCATAGTTGTCCTTTGCGCGTCCCTGTGCTTACAGGAGCTGCTGTCGGGTTGCATCGACAATTTTCCTGCGCTCGTCAATAAATTGCACCGCGAATTCAGCTGGGGATTTCGCCAGTTCGGTCGGATTGACACGAAACAATTCAGCCGGATGCCGAATGCGACGCCCTGTGTCGATCTCGAACGGAGAGAACCCTGTAGCCTTGTTTTTCAGTGTTGAGTACGCCAGTTCAATGGTTCCGAGGTGTTTTACCCTGTCTTTGCCGTGGTAAGCCGTCATGCACCGAAGTGAGTCAGCTAGTACGCGGTTCTGCCGCTCGGTTTGACCATCCGCTTGAGCCCTGTGAGCGACCGTCATCCGCAGCTGGACCCCGAGCAAACGCATCAACTCCTGCCAAAACTCGCCTGTGAATTTCGGGTCACGATCACTTACTATAGCGCGAGGGAGGCCATGGTGGCGCACCACCGAGTCGAAAAAGACGCGAGCAGCCTGGGTTCCGTCGGCTGTAGTCACAGTGGGTGCGTACTTAGGCCGCTTCGAGAGTAGGCAAATAGCAGTCTGGATGCAGTCAAAGCCTTCAGATTCTGGCAATCCGGTCACATAGTCGAGTCCAACGACTTCCCAAGACTCACTTGGCACGTCGAGAGGAATCATGCGTCCATTGCGTTTCTTGCTGCTTGTCTTGTACCGCAGACACGTGAGGCAACTCGACACATAGTCCTTGACATCGCGACGAAGCTGGGGCCAGAAGTACCATTGCGAAACTCGAGAAAGTGTCCGGTCCTGCCCTGGATGCGCTGCACCAGGTCCGTCGTGACACTCCACGAGGATTTTCGTCCGCAGCATATCATCAGCAGGGACACAAAGACGACGCCGATACTGCTTATCCACCAAAAACACTAGTCCATCCAGCTTTTCGATAGTTCCGAACTCCAGCTCAGCGGTTTGACCTTCTTGCACTGAAGCATATGTGGTGTCGAGAAAGTTGAGTGAAGCTCACGGCAAGCCCCGCGGCATTCGGCGTCAACTCAACCGGCGGGTCGAGGCACATCGCCATTCGTTCGATGGTGCTCGACGGCCGCTGATTGGCCAGTCTGGACAGATGACGATGACTCGTCGACATTCAAGCTCGAGCCGTGGTGTCCACACAACACCGGGACTTCAAGGACGACCCGAACCTACGGCGAACTTTGGCCTGAGTTCCGCACCTAAGGCGACTCTTCGAGCCTTCAAGAGGGCTCTGAGGTTACTTGGGAAGATCCAAAACGGACGCGTTTATACTAGATAGTTGTATTGAACCATAGGAAAGAGAAGATAGAACAGATAAGCCCTTTGGGCAACAATAACAGAACAGCTTTTCCTCCCAACCACTCAAGGAAGACGGCCGGGCTATCGGTGAGTTCCCGTAGCAATTGGATAAACCTGTTGGTAGGATTATGACTGTCGGTGGACGCGCCTGCTAGTATCGTAGCGTGCGTTTACCCGTGGTCAGGCCAAGAGAAGAGAAGAGGTGGTCGTGTATATGAAGGGCGAGTCATCACCGTGTAGTGGAGGAGCGAGAGCGCACTCCATTTATCCTTCCCGCCGGAGTATAGCTCCGGCACCCTCGTATCAAGCCGTGACTGGCTGGGACCCTTCCTGCCTGAGGGCCTGCGAGGTTTATATTGCGTGTGAGAGCGTGTCAGCCTTTGCTCGTGGCTGGTGACGCTGGGTTTCCGTCAGTTGACTAAGCGGAAACACGGTGCACAGAGGAAACATCAACCCGGTGCAAGGGAAAGTTCCTGGGCCTTCAGGTTCTAACCCTAACAAGCCCATTGAGTCATCGGGACTTGGTGGTTGTTGTTGGTGGGGAAAGTGTGCTATTATATAATTTAGTGCGTGTTCCTACACGACACATACAGCGCATCCTTGGTGTAGGCCTCAGCAAATTCTTGCTTAGTGTCTTGGCTGAGGGTAACTGTACTAGTATCGAAGGTAACTGCATGAACAGCAACTGGAGATGGAATCACCTCCTCCCCCGACGAAGAAGGCGACAGCTCTGGGTCCGATTGTGCGCTCGTCGGCTCGCACGGAGTAAATATCACCACGTTCTCCTTCATGTCGGAGGTAGCTGCATCTGCACGAGGACGAGAAAGTGCGTCGGCCACAACGTTCTGTTCACCTCGAACGTGTTTCAGCTCGAAGTCAAACTGACTGAAGTAGTCTAGCCACCGCGCCAAACGCCCGGAGACGCGAGGGTGGGAGAGAAACCATCGACAAGCTGAATTGTCGGTAAATACGGTAAAGCGTGCGCCATACACGTAGTGACGCCACTTTTTCAGGGCAAGCAGGATTGCAAACAGCTCTTTCTCATGCGGCGGCCAGTTGAGTTCACCCTTGCATAGTTTCTTTGAGTAAAACGCCACGGGATGGTCGTCTCCATTCACAACCTGTGAGAGAACTCCACCACAGCAATAGCCCGAGGCATCTGTCGTGATGCAGAACGGCATGGAGAAGTCGGGAAGGCGCAAGACGGGGGCAACCTGCAATGCGGCCTTAATTGCTGTAAAGGCAGCGTCTTGTTCCTCGTCCCAGTACCAACCAGAGTCCTTTTTCACCAAGTTGCTGAGAGGCATGACAAGTTTGGCGTAATCTCGAACAAAGCGGCGATAGTATCCGGCCAGGCCGAGAAAACTTTGTAGTTCCTTCACGTTCTGCGGCGCGGACCACTGTTCAATTGCCTCCGTCTTCTTCGAGTCTACAGCGAGACCTTTAGCCGAGATTGTGTGACCCAAGAAGTCGATGGTCGCTTGGCCAAACTCGCATTTCGCAAGGCGCACGTAGAGCTGGCTTCACTCTCATTTGGTGGTATCCTTGTGCGAGATCGAGCGTCTGCACCACTCATTCGGTCGAACAGCTCATCGATGTGCGGTATCGGGATTTTAGGCACAAGTGTCTGGCTGTTGAGAAATCTGTAGTCCACCACCCAGTGAATTGGCTGTGTGGGATCACCCGCTTTTATCCATTCCGACTTCGTTGGAGCTCTTCCAGTCGCGGGGTTTTTCTTCGGCACTCCGAACACATTCGACACCCACGGAGAGTTAGATAGCTCAATCCACTCTTTCTTCAGCATGTCAGCGATGAAGATGTCGAGGGCCTCCTGCTCCGTTTTTGATAGACGAAATAGAGCGCGGCTCTGCGGCATCGCTCCAGGCTTCAGCGCGATCTCAAACTCCACGGCACGTTGTGGAGGGAGCCCAGCGGGTAGTGTCTCTGGTACAACGTTGCGGAACTCATTGAGAATTGACTGCACATATCGAGGCCACGTCGACTTCAGCTGCAATGGCTTCACCTTGACGTAGAATGCACGCTGCAAGTCCGGAATTGCTTCGAACCCAAACGGTGACCGCGGAGGGAGGTCTGGCATCCCCATTTTCAGTGGAGGCCTGCACTCATCGACTTCGAGAGGGACTTCCTTGTACGCGGCCGACAGATTCAACACGGAAAAGGAAAACGTGGGTGTGATCAAAGGAACGTCCGCCGTAATCTCGTGCGTAGCCCAGTCGATCCGAGGATTGAATTGAGTCAACCACGGTTTTCCGAGGATAACGTCGTGACTGGCAGGCAGATCAAACTCGGTGAAGTTGACGTCAAGAAATCGCTGCTGGTCCAGCGTAACCTCGCACACCCCTTCTTTCACTACGACATTCTCTAGGCGGGCACCATCAAAGCCTTCAATGTTGACCTTGCGCTCTATCAGGTGTCCAGTCAGGTAGCCTGGTCGAATCAAATTGGTGTCAGCGCTGCTGTCAATCAGAGCACGAGCCAACTTGCCGTTGATCACCACATTCTTGCGAAGCAGCTCCCCTTGGCGCGACTTGCCAGGGTCATTTGCGCCGATGCGAGCCATGTTGAAGTGAATCACTCTGGTCACATGAATGCTGTCAGCGGCTTCAGCAGGAGACACGTGACGGGAAGGGCTTGAAGTCATCTGCGAGACGTACACGCGCCTGTTAGCCGACGCGTTGCCGCGTTTTGGGCAGCGATTGAGCATGTTCCCTGCTTGTTTACAATAGAAGCAGAGACGTTTGCGACGACACTCCTCGCGTGACACCTGCACTGTGCCAATTTCCATGGGCTCTGGCTGGTTATTCTGATGCGGGTATCTCGGACGTGCGAAGCGAGCTTGCGGGTGTCCTCGCTGTGCCCAGCGGCTGGTACCTTCGTTGCGATCGGGATAACTGTTTGGGTGCGAGCGCTCATACTGCTGAGCGACAGCCATAGCGTCCGAAACTGTTTGGCACCGGCGATAAATGACTTCTTCTCTTGTCTTCTGCACGAGGCCCAGGTGACCTGGTCTAAGTCGCCCATACCTCGAATCTGCGAGAGCAATTGTCGAAATTGAGCGATATAGTCATCCAGGTCGGAACATTTTCGTTCTCGCAGCTGCTGTAGCTCGCTGCGGAGCCGTTCTTGAAGGTCGATAGGTACGAACTCACGACGGAGGCCTTCGGCCAGCGCATCCATCGTAGTCAGGGACGACTTCGACGCGTAGTACCATGACGCAGCAGGCTCCTTGAGATGGGAGGCCACCATAGCCACGATTCGTTGCTGATTGTGGGAAGCGTTGTAGTCGATATTCTTCGCTTCCAAGTACATTAGGACCCGATCCGGGAAGAGGTCCAGCGACTCACCCTTCTTGCCGGAGAACGTCGTCAGGGACATGCCTTCGACTCGGCGCTCATTTGACGGATTGTTCGAGAGGGTGTTGACGAGATTGCGCAGCTCCTCTCGCTGCGACGCCATCGTCTCCACGAGACGGGCGATTGCGTTCATTGGATCCCAAGCAGGGGCGTTCGGCTCCATACTGCTCACAGGTAGGCGTGGCGACCTACGTCTTCTTCACACAGGCGGGCAGCGGCTCGCACCTGGTCACCGGTTCTTGTTCGTCGACAAAAGTACTCCCAATCCTCCACGGACGGAAGCAAGTGCTACCAGTTGTTGCACTCCTCGGGGCTCGGCCAGCCGGATGCAAACTTGGAGAAGCGTGGACGTCGAGGCGAGGCGGAGGTAGAGAGGCTTGTAGAGGAAGTAGTCGGAGTTGGATGCGATTGGAGACTTGAGGACTTGAGAGGAAATGTGAGAATGATTCATTTTTGTTTAGAGTCTGCTATGGAAGCGAGAAAACCTTCAGCACTGCCAGGACATGTAGGAATCTAGCAACTCATACAAATAGACTGTTACCCATTGCACCTACAGGGTGCATACTTGAATCTGCTCAGTCCGGTCCAGGAGCAATTCATCTTGAAGCCATAATTTGAGTCGAGTAAATCTTCGACCTCCGAACCGATGAGAAAATGCAACAGTTCGGGTGTTGAATTTAAGGACTGGAAATATCGAAGAGCGTCGTTCGGTGGAGTTTGATGAGGGATGGACTGTTGAGCGCTCTTATGTAGAGCACCTGATTGCGAATCGTTATCAACGTGGTCGCAATGTCCTTCCTGATGTTATCCCGCTTGTACGTCTCCCGGTTATGGCTGCAGTGACTCATGATGAGCTGGCGCCCCTCCTGCAAAGTGCCAACGTCTGGTGCCTTTGGTTGATGGTCATGACTTGCATGCAGTGGTGGAGCAGCCTCCGGTCAGCATGGGATTGCCTGTGTCTGAACCGAGGAGTGAGCCTCCAGCGGAAGCATCCCCTGCTGCTGTCCAGTTGTCGCCTGCAAGCGCGCCGCAGCAAGCGAGTGAAGCCTTGGCGGCTGTTGATCAGGATCAGCACGAAAGTGACTCTGAGGAAGTTGAGGGCGTACTTAACCGTCGTCGCTCAGTTTCTTTGAGAGAGTTGCCGATTGTTGATGACAACCAAGACGAAGACGGAGATGATGTTGCAGAGAGTGATGAAGTTGTCGCTTCCAGTGAACCGGTGGAGAGGGCCGAGAGCTCAGTGGGAGAAGCACTTCTGTCGTCAAGTAGTGATGATGAAGATGATGATGATGAGGAGGACACCGGTGCAGGCGCATCATTTCGACGCTCGACGCGCATTCGCAAGCCAAATGTTCGCTACTGTGATTATGATATTGAGCTCCCAGAGAGTCTGGTTATCCAAGCAGCCAACTCGATGCTGGAGCCAACATCCGCGGATGCTGCATTGAATGCTCCGGATGCAGAGAAGTGGGTGGAAGCGTTGTACAACGAGTTTGGTGAGCTCATTCGTAACAACACCTGGGAATTAGTGGAAAGGCCGAAGGGAGCCAAGGTGCTGAAGAGCAAGTGGGTGTTTGTTCGCAAGAGAAATACCCGAGGTGAGGTGGTCCAACACCGTGCTCGTATCACAATAAAAGGGTGCCAACAAAAATATGGGCTGGACTACTGGGAACCCTACGCTCCGGTGGTGAGTGCAGAGGCAGTGAAGCTGGTGCTCCTGCTTGCATTGGACTATGGATTGCTGGTCCGCCATGTTGATTTTGTCACGGCATTTTTGAATGGCCCCATTGACTGTGAGATTTACATGGAGCAGCCCGACTTCTTCGATGATGGGTCTGGGCGCGTGTGGGCTGCTGAGGAGCTTGTACGGTCTCAAGCAGGCCCCACGGATATGGTATCAAATGCTGGACAAGTATTTGCGTGAGTGCGGGTTTCAACGTTCAAAGATGGATGCTGGCATTTACTTTCGATGGGTGAAGGGCAGTCCTATCTTTTTGACTGTTTACGTTGATGATATTGCGATTGTTGCTTCGAACGAGAACTGCTTCGAAGGAGAACTGCTTCGAAGGAGAACACGGAGCTGGTGCTCGGTGAGCTCGAGAAGAAGTTCGAGATTAAAGACCTTGGTGAGGTCAGCCACTTGTTGTCCATGGAGATCAAGTACGTTCCGGGGAAGATGCTGTCTATCTCGCAGCGTGGTTACATCGACCAGCTGCTCGAGCGTTTTAAGATGGCCAAGTGTAAGGCGGTGCCGACTCCGCAGGCCAAGGGAAACTTCCCGCTTCCGGGAGATCCGGATCAGGAGCCTGTATGTGTGAACATGGATCCGGATGTTGATTATCAAAGTATTGTGGGTTCATTGCAGTACTTGGTTGCTGTTTGCGGCCGGATATCGCGAACGCCGTGCGGACGCTCGGCAAGTTTCTCAACTGCTACACGAAGGAGCACTTCGTGTTGGCCAAGCGCGTCCTCCGGTACCTGCAGGGTACGCGTGAGTTTGGCCTGGTCTGGTACAAGCCAGAGTCGCCTGGGGATGCAATTGGTCGCTTTTGCAGATGCAGACTTGGGGAATGAAAAAGATGACCGTCGATCAATCACAGGGTTTGTACTGCAGTTGAATGGTTGCACTTTTGCTTACAAGAGCAAGAAGCAGTCTATTATGACGGACGACACGTGCTGCGCCGAGTTCGTGGCTGCTAGTGAGTGCTCCAACATGTTGATGTGGACGCTCAACTTGTTCAAGGAGCTGAAGGTCAGACCGACGCAGCCGACGGTTCTCTATGACGATAACCAAGCTGCGATTCAAGTGATTGGTCAAGTGAGCAGCAGCTACAAGGTCAAAAGCGTGGATCTGAAGTTTCACAAGATCCGAGACTTTGTGGAGCGGGATGTGTTCGAGGTGAAGTACTGTCCGAGCGAGGACAACATCGCGGACATCTTTACGAAGCCGCTCGGACCGCAGCAGTTTTGCAAGCTGCGCCAGCGCCTGAACGTGTTGCCCGTGCCGGACAGCGAGTAGTTGCGCGCGTCAAGCACAACTTTGGCTCACGAGGAGTCAAGCAACACGAAGTGGGAGTGTGAAGTATTGTGACCCGGCAGTGGGTTCGGTCGTGTTCCTGTTGCCTCCTGTCGCAGTTGAAGCTTTGCTCTCAGGCATTATCGCCCAGTGTAGTTCACTTGAGTTAAGTATTGCATACTATAGCCTACTGATAACGGAGACTGCACTCTGGCGCGGTTCTCTCGCAATCCCAAATACGCTGAGTGGGCGAGCACTGCGTCGTGGTCTTCTGCGCTTATCGTCACAGCCCCGAGACCGAGTACATGCAGTGCTAGAGACCCGAGACACCGAGTACATGTAGTACTAGAGGCCCGAGATCGAGACCGAGTGCATGCAGTACTAGAGCCCCGAGACCGACAATGAGTACTTGTAATACTAAAAAACGGTATTTAGATCAGTCAGATCTTGTTAGTAGGAAGCCTGCTCCACGTCCTGCTCCACGCTCAACGTCCTGCTCCTTCTTGAGATCCATCTCCCCCTCTTGCTCTACAGCCACCACCAGCTCCACGTCCAGGCCCCATGAACAACTTTAACTCGAGGACCATCTCCAGCGCCGGGTTCAGGTGGTCAGCAGCAGCAGTCGTCGGCGTCAGGATTCACCGCGATCACAAGGATGCCAGAGACCTTCATGTGAAAAACATAGGATGACAATAGGAAATGATGTCTCCAGCCCGTAGTTGCTGCTCCCCATTCTCCCTGATCAACGCAGCAACACTGGGAAGCTAGTACTTTTGTCTCGTGGCTTTAGCATTTCCCCGTCGAGAGCGCAAAAACCAATTCAAGACACTCCGTTGTATGCTGCATCAAAACCCAGCACAGTTGACCGCACATCAACGCTCGAAGGTGTCCGCAATTTCCAGCCCAAATTCCGGGAACCTCGTTATCGATGGTGGTGGCAGTGATCCAACAAGGATTCGTCAGCTGCTGGAACTTAGTGAGGATCTCGGACGGAGGCAACGGCGCAAAAACCAACGACGATACAGACAGAAGCAGGGAGATTTGGTGGTTCAGCTCGAGGAGGACTCGCGGCAGCTACAGACAGAGATCCAGACCCTGAGGCGCCAACACCTTGGGATTCTCGCAGGCATTCCAACCAAAACCAATCACTGGAATGCAACTGCAGAATATTACCGCCTGTTTCATCGCGGACTGCAAGCGGATTCTCTCCTCAAGAACGTCCAGCTAGAGTTCGTGCGGGCAACGATGGCTGCAGACGTTGTATTCAACACAGAATATGGCACTGAGGCCTTGGTGAAGAACTGGTGTTTCTTGCAATGGTTCGAGGATGTCGCGGTGGAGCTAGAAAGATTGGAAAGGAGCTCCAAGACGTCGGTTGTTGCGACCGTGAGAACAAGCGTGACGATCACGGATCGAACTTCGGCCAGCGTGTTCCCACACCTGCTGACTCCGAAGGAAGACAACAATTTGGCAAGCAAGCTGCTGGGCCAGCGCATCTCAATGCATGGGTCCGCTCGCTTTGACTGGGGTAGTTCGATCTACCGTGTGACGAGTGTGGTATCACAGAGCGACATGTATCTATTGGGTAGTATCGAGAAGGTGAGTAAAGTTTTCGACCAGGCGCCGAGTTCCAGTGGAGACAGATGCACTGTGGTATAGCAGTACACACAAAATCGTCAGTTGTGGTAACTTGGCTACAAACACAACAATAACCGAGCTGGTCGGCGTTGTTGGCCTGCGCCGGGTTGCCCCCGAGCGATTCGGCCCAACTGGGACAGCGGGTGTCTCGCCTCTCGCCGAGAACTGCCAACCAAGATCGCTCCTCCGGAGAACCGCCGAGTTCGACGGCCTCCGTTCACTCAACCCTGTGCCCTCCACCAAAGGATGGACGACGGCGCACGGAGCGCTTTTACAGGTCGCCGAGAGCAAAGGCTTCTCGACTCAGCAATCAGTGCCCGGAACGTGCGGGAACACCGGCTCGCAGCGGGGCGAGACTTTTCCTTCGCGCTTGGCGAGACACGCGCCCAACCCGGGCCGACCTTAATCTCTTGGCGCTGCCAGCCGAGTACCCTACAAGCTATGCCTCTCGGGTACCGGCAGCAGACATAATCCGGCCCCGTGCAGGGACTTACCGGAACGTGTACACGTGCTATAGGCCTAGAAAATTCTGCTCTGTTGTTTGTTATCTCTGTCGGGCGCCCTTAAGGGGCACCTCCACTATTCCTAAGCTCCTATACAAATACCAAATGAAAGTGGGCGGTTTTGGATCTCGGCCGACCCTTCGCTGAGCTCGGCGACGCTTGAGCTTGGCTGAGCCGGATAAGCTATCCGGATAATTCTCCGAACTCGGCTGAGCCGGATAAGGTGTCCGGATAAGCTGGTGAACTCGGCTGAGCTCGGCTACCGGTACAGTGTACCACTCCAGCCGAGTTGGTCGTGCGAAATCTGGTGTTTCCTACACCACAACCGCCCCGGTCATGTTCCGAGCCGAGTTGGTGAGGGACCTGACCATCACTCCTCGAGTCGAGTCCAATCTCGGCCAAAACTCCAACGGCAGCGAACAAGTCTCCGCGCCATGTCGTCGTCCGGCGCTCCTGCCGCTCCTCCGGTACGTTCTCCGGCTCCGACGGCTCCATCCATCCTGCTGCTGACCCTTCTTCTACTGATCTTCACAGGCTTCAGTTGCGTCGGCCTTGGAGTCTTCACATCCTCCTGCGCGAGATGAGGAGTCCGCTGAGTTGGTAAACTCGGCGTCCCGGGCTCGCGGGGTCAGCGATGGGCAGGAACACCCTGTTATCGATCTGACAACTTCCCGTGAGTTCGACCGGGAGTCCGAGCCGGCATCTCGCACTTCTCCTCGCCGCTCGCCGAGTCCGCGTGGTGACACCACTTCGGGCGCCGCCGACCTTGGTCGGTCGGACTCGGCTGGGCCGGTGAGTCTCGACTCTCTCGCTGCGCTGATCCATGCGCAGTCCGAGCAACGCCGCATCGAGAACGCGGACTTGGCTCGGCTGTTGTCGTTCGTGATCACTCGTCCCGCGCCGGCGGCTGATAGAGAGGTTCGCCGAGCTGCCCTCGAGGCGACGTCCGTCAGCGAACTCGTGAGCCTCCTTCGCGGTCAGCACCAACCTCCAAGTCAAGCTAGTGACGTCGCTGCACTGAGGGTCGAGCTGGAGTCTGCTCGGACACTTGACTCGGCGGCTGGATTCACAGGCGGCTGTGAAGGCTGGCCTTGAGGAACGGTTGAAGACTGTCGAGGAAGAACGTGACCGATGGAAAGCCGAGTCGAAGAAATCGTCCCCCCTCCTGACCAGCTTCCGGAAGGCGATGGCCGAATCTGAAGCTTCCTTGAAATCGGCCCGCAAGTCTCAGGATGATAAAGTGAAGTCGGCTCTCGCTCACGCTAAGGATCTCGGCAAACAGCTCAGGGAGCGCGACTCGGAAATTGAGCGCTTGACTCAACTTCTTTCGGCTCGTCACGCTGAGTACGCTGTGCTCCAGGGGATCTCGACCAAGCACTTCGAGCAACTGCAGGAGTCGGCTCGGCTACTCATTTCTGGAGACGCCCAATCTCTCCGTGATGCCAAGGCTACTATTAAACACCAGCGTGAGGTCATCCTCCGGCAGAAGCGCGTCATTTCTCGCATGGGTCTTTTACCCATGCACGATCCTCACATGGCTGCTGCAGCTGCAGCCGGGTTGGACGCGCCTGGTTTGAGCCCTGCTGACTTGCAGCTCAATGCTCGGTTAGCCGGATCCTGGCTCAACGTTTCCCGGAGGTGATGGACATCCCGGCTGGAGAGACTCGTCGAGTCGAGTTGACCATCCACCCGCGAGCGGACGGTGCCGCTACTACTCTGCCAGCGCCCGTGAACTCGGCTGGTTCCTTCCTTGGACAATCAACTCGGCTGACTGGGGCTGAGGCTCCGGCCCCTCCAAGCGAGTCTCCCGCATCATCTGTCGCCAATCCTGTGTCGGCTGGTGCGGTTTCTACGCCTGTGTCCACTTCTGCTTCGCGCCGTCGCCGCAGCAAGTCGGTCGACCAGGTTCACTGAGCTCAGCTGGATACTCTGACGCCTGCCGAAAAATTACTTCGCTACTCAAACCCGAAGTCGGCGACGGCGGCTGGTTCTCGGCGCACGCCCAAGAAGCCACTCGAGCAGCCGTACGCGTGTCCACTTCCTGGTGAGGTCGGCCATGAAGACGCGTTGGTTCAGCTTGAAGAGGCTGCTAAAGAGACTGACGCTGCATGCGACCTATCGCTCCGGCCGAGCTTGAACTTAGCCGGGTTGGCTGTCGACGATGTGAATGTGGAGGCCGGCGACGAGATTCACTCACTGGAAGAGGACCTCTCGTTCGAGTTCAACGAAGTGTCTGATTCCGCCGAGCTTCCAGGGGGGCCCGCCGGCCCGACCGTGAGTGTGCCGCCCGTGCAACTCGTGCCTTACCCTTCCTCCCCGGTGCAGACGCCTTCAAGCGGAGTGGCAGTTGTATCGGTGCCTGGATCTGTTGACATTGCTGCAACTCCGTCCGCTTTGTCGCTTCCTGCCTCGGTTCCGTTCCCGACTTGTGTCCGGTGGGTTCCTCCCTCGACCAGCGTGCCGAGCTCGGTTGTGGTGACATCAACTGTCGGCGTCGGAGGACAACCGGGTTCCTCTGCTCCCGGTCCGGCGCTTGTTACAACGCACGCTGTGATTGCGCCGAGCTCGGCGGCTGGAGTCTCGGCTGCGGGTACAATTCACAGCTCCGCTGCACTTCCGCTTCGGGTTTCGCAGTCTTCTCCCGGCTCGGCTGCTCACCGGCTCTTGGCCTGTACTCGTTCCCAGTTTACCAATCAAGCCCAGAGTCGTCGTGGCCTGTCCGGGGTGGTATCGACTGTAGTCACCCCAATGCCGAGCACTCCGTCAGTGGTCTCGACCCGGCCAGCGGTTCTTCCGAGCTCAGCTGGGATGACTTCTCCATCGGGTCGCCCTTTACGCTCCACTGCGGCTACTGCACGAGTGTTGAACGCTCACTGCTTGGATCTGTTAGAGACTCCTGACTATCTCGTCTTCTGGTCCGCTCGGCGTAGCTCTTCCTCTTGTTCGTCGGGCTCGGCTCTTGGATTGAATGCTCCTGGGACCTCAGCACATCCGTTGTCTGTGTCCGACAGCTCTGAGTCTGAGGCTGACGACCCTGGATCTGCTGACGAGCTCAGTTCGGCCGACCCTGACGCATCTCGCCGGGCTTCGTTAGCTTCTGCGCTCCCACCTCCGCACGGGAAGCTCCAGAGCTACATGGCTGCTCGTCAATCGCCTCTCGTTCCGTCCAGCGAGTCAGGTGACTCAGGCTCACAGCCGAGTTCCAAGAAGCAGAGCGGTAAGGGCAAGCGCAAGCGGAGGCGCAAGCACAAGCTCAAGCACAAACACAAGCACAAGCACAAACACAAGTCGAAGTCGAAGTCGAAGTCGGCAGGGTCAAAGAAGTCGAAGAGGTCTGCGTCTCCGGACTCGGCTAAGGGCCTCCGCCTGTCCAAGCGTCAGCGAGGTTTGACTGGGGACTTGGCCGTCGGTCCGACTGAGGTTTCTGCCGCTTCCAGCTCGACTAAAACCTCGGCTGGGAGCTCTGGCATCCCATCGAGCTCGGCTGTTTCGCCGTCGCCTATTTCTGCTGGTCCAGCTTCAACCCTGTCGGTGCCTATCGTGACCGCTCATGACGCTGGCGCCCACGTTCTCCCTCAGTTGGCTGCAGCTTTACGCTATTCGCTCGCTCAGCTGCGCACTCGAGCTGGCCAGGCGGTCGGCCGAGATGCCCGGATCACTCCCCAGCTAGCTCAGCTGAGTGACATCCGCTTCGTTCATTACGGGTCTCGGTGGTGCTGGGAGACTATCCTCAGCCATCAAACGGCCAAGGTCACTGTGGATGACGCGTCGGGGAAGGGTAGTGTGCCGGTTACGCTCTGTTCCCTCGCTGGTATTAAAGCGTTCGCGGACGTCTACCATCCGGATCACCCGGCTCAGCGGCTCCTTCGTCTGCTTCCCAAGACTCCCATCTTCTTCTCCCCTCAAGTCCTCAACGATGCCAAGCGCCGGTTGACGAACTCGGTGAAGTCGGTGACCTTGATGGAGCGTCTCGCAGAAGTGTTCGTGAAGATCCGCGGGGAGGCTCCGAACTCGGTTTGTGACAAAGAGGGTCCTACCAAGTTCTTCGTAGCACTGTTCGAGCGGTGTCACTGGATGGTCGAGTCGAGTGTGCTGATGGGGCTACATCCGCCTTTTCACACGGGGCTTCCGTATCACGTGATAGCCGAGATGTATGACACGTGGGTGCTGTACAAGTTGGCTCGCAAGCGTCGAGGCGATGCCCTCCGAAGTCTCATGACTATCCTGCCGGACGACCTGTTCACTGCAGTGATGAAGCTTTTCGGCGGGCTTGCTGCCCCGGAAATCGACGCGGAGCTCTTCTTCGAGCCGTCGGTCCCGTTGTATCCGCTGGTCAACCTTGCTTGGATTCCTGCGGGCAGAGACTGGTTTGCTGAAGCCAAGTCTATAGACGACTCCGAGCCTTGGCGAGCTTGGTTGTTGACCGACCCAGCGACGCACCCGTACAACACCTGCTTCCGGACGCGTAACTTGGAATTCATGGTTGTCGCTCCCGCTGGTGTGGATCCGCGCCTAGTCGAGGATGCTGTCGATGAAGATGTGGACCTCGACGAGCCTGCGCCTCCCCAGATTTCGTCAAGTGCTCCGACTCCGGTCAACCGTGCAGGAATCCACATCTTCCAAGGTTGTGAAGCTGGTGAGCTCGGCTGGGCCGCTGGCGATGCGGATCCGGCGTCTCCGTTGATCGGGTCGCCTAACGTGTGCAGCCCTTCTCCCACGGCTTCCCTCTTTGGTCCGGCGTCGCCTGGGTCTCCAGCTGAGTCGAGCGCAGGATCGAGTGTCCCTCTGGCTAACAACTCGGCTATTCCGGCTTCAAGCTCAGCGGACTCGGCTGTGCAGACTGCGGGAGCAGCGGATAGCTCGGCCGGCTCAGCTACGAACACTGGAGGTTCGATTGGTCTCCTCGCAGCGGCTGCTGCTACCGTCGTGTCCTCTGCCGCGCATTCACAGGGTCCTTCGTCTCCGTAACGTGCGGCTCAGCCGCCGAGCTCTTCTTCCTTTCCCATCATTCTTCGGTGTAATTCATGTGATGTATGCAATTTGACGCAGTAGCTTCCTTCGCCTCAACTCAGCCTGCTGTCTTCACTGAGTTGGCGGGTTCATCATTTTGGTGCAATAGCTTTAGTCCTCGTCTGCAACTTGCACCATTTGCAGACGGTTTTCACGCTTCTTCTGCCGTAAGTAGTCGAACAATAATCCACCACACGACAAATTCGACAGCGGCTCCCAGGTTGGCTCATCATAGCCGACCCACTTGACCTTGAACTTCCGCTGAGTTCTGGAGGTGCTTGTAGAGAGCGGCAACTCGTCGTCCAGGATGGCTTCGACTTCGTATTCATTCATTGCTTCGTCGGGCTCCCAGCTATCTTCAGGAAGGAGTTCCTCGTCAAAGTCGAGACGATTCGACTCGGCTAAATCGGCTACTAGCCTAGTTGTCGGTCGCTCGCCGAGTCCCGTGACCGCTTTCAGACGTGACACATGTACCACAGGGTAGAAACGGTATCCGCTCTTGTCCGGGAGTTCGAGCTCGTAGGCAAACTCCTCCACCTTCTTCTTCACTCGGAATGGCCCATGCCATCGATGTGCTAACTTCTTGGTCAAGTCAGGTTTGACTCGTTCCATGAACAACCAAACTTGGTCACCTTCCTTGAATAGTGACTTCCTCGACTCGGCTAACTCGTCACCTTCCTCAGTCGACTCGGCTGCTCCCTCGGGTGAGTTCGCTGGGGTATCCGTCCCTTCCTCTCCGGCTGGGACAGCTCTCTGCTCGACTCGGCTGAGTCCGTCATTGTGTTCCTTCGCTCTCCGATTCTTCTCCTTCAACTGGAACTCGGCCGCAAGCTTCAAAGCCACCTCTCTCTGTCGGTTTGCTTCCCTGCGCCATTCGGCTGCCCTCGTTGAGTCAGCTGAGTTGCCCCTGCCGAGCCTGACTGACTCGGTCATCGCCTTGCGTGTAGACCGAGCGCCCCATCCGTGTACCAGGTAGAACGGGGTCTCCCGCCGAGTCGAGTCTCTCGAATTGTTGATGGCATGGACGAGCTTCTCGGCTACGTCATCCCAGTCGGCTTGGAGAGGGTCTTCCACGTACACACGCACAGTCTGGATCATGGTCTTCACTGAGCGTTCTTGCCGACCGTTGGCTTGTGGCCGGTAACTCAGCGTCGCTCTCGACTTGGACTGCATCATCTCCGAGAACTTCTGGAACACTTCACTCATGAACCGGGGATCTCTGTCGTGGCGCACCAGTGATGGAGTTCCAAATGTCCGGAAGACGTTCTCTTCGAAGGCCTTCGCTACCTCAAGTGCCCCAGTCTCACTCATCGCCTTAGCAATCACGAACCCGGTGAAGTGGTCTTGAAATAACAGGAGTGCAGTGTTGCCCCGCCGAGTCTTCGGCAGTGGTATGACAAAGTCCATCGATACCACGTGGAACGGTCGCTCAGACACTACGTTGCCAGGTGAATAGCCCTTCAGGTGCGGTTTGCTCTTACTGGTACTGCAGTCTTCGCACGCTTGGACATGTTTGACCACGTCTGCGTTCATCCCAATCCAGTAGTAGTCGGCTCTGACCCTGTGGTATGTCCGCACAATCCCTTGGTGGCCTCCCTCGATGGAGTTGTGGCAGTTCTACAGGACCTAGTCTATCATGGTCGTCGGAACCACCAGTCGAAGGGATAAGCCTAGTTCGCCGAGTTGCCAGGTGGTCTGGCCTTGCCTTGTCGGTACAGTAGCCCGTCTTCGCTGAGCACAAACTCGTCGGCAACTTTCCCAGCGTTGTGAGCTCGCCGATGTGTGAGCTGCGCATAATCCCCTCTCAGGTAGGTCTTCAAGTCGGCCCATCGTTGTTCCTCGTCTTGAGCTCTTGCTATTCGCAGGCGGCGCTCAGCTTGGTCCACTACCGGATCGATGTCCATGGCGTTGGGCTCCCGGGCTTCTCCGAGCTCGGCTACCAGCTCAGCTGGGTTCGCTGGTGGTGCTGCGCTACCGAACTCGGCTTCTCCCGTCACCCGCTGTCTAGCAGGCGGAGGTCGGCTATCTCGTTCAAAGTTATTACGTTCGGCTTCCTCATTCGTAGCTGGGTTCGGGACTGGGTGTTCTGCCGCTTCGTCTTCGAAACGGACTCGGCGGACTTGACTCCTTGTCACGGCAGCCATCTCAACACCCTCGGCCGAGGCTGCAGCCGAGTCAGTGTCCACGTACAGGACCTCAGAGATCCTGTTTAGGGTCTTCAACTCGGCTTTCCGTCCGGCGCTTAGCACGACCTTTCCTGCTTTGGTTTCCAGTGGTTCGGTCGCTAAAGAGTCAGCAGCCGAGTTGTAGAGACGCACTACGTGGAGGTAGCGAACTGAATTCAGCTTGCTGACCAATTTCTTGTGGCGTGCTAACTCGACTTGCAATGCCTCCTTCTTACACGCGATCACCCCTATGGATTGCTGGATCGCTCGCCCACGATGATCAAATCCGTCACCCCGCGCTCAATGGCCGAGGTCACTCCATTGTTCATGCCGGTGTACTCGGCTATATTCACCGTAGTCGATGGGAGGTGCGCGCTCGCAGCGATCTCAATGTTCCAGTCTGACAAACGCCACAGGGTCCAAGAACAACTCCCGAACCCGCCGTGTTTAGCAGTCTTCGCCGATCCGTCAAACGACAGGACGTGTCCCTTGAAGTCTCGGGGCACATGCGCATACGGCAATTCTGGGTCCATGCGGACCACAGCCGAGTTCTTGGACGGTGGAGCGACATGCGTTAGTAGCTCGTCCAATCCCACTGCCGACGTGATGGACGCTTGGAGCAACTGGGCGAAATCCGTGTCCCGTTTGCGGACCCGCATGACCTTTAGGTGGAACGGTGATAGCAGTACCGCAAAGCTGACTGCTCTGACGTAGAGATACTTCGACTGGAACACCCATTCGAGGGTCGAGTAGCGGGTGTAAACGTGGATGGTCTTCCCGGCTAGCAGCGTGTGGCACACTTTGATGAGTTGCAGCAATGCGAGCACCTCTTTCTCGGCGGGATGGTAGCCGAGTTCATTATCCTTGAGGACTCGGCCGCAGAACCGCGCTGGATGGAGCTTCCCGTCGTGGAGCTGCATCAGCGTGCTACTCAGAGCCCACTCATTGGCGAATAGCATAACGTGGACGTCCTCAGCCGAGTTGAAGTGGCGGAGTATGGGTGCGTCGACCACCTTCTGTTTTAACTCGGCGAACGCCGCTTTTGCGGCCGTCAGATCACCGCCGGGTCCGAAATCTTCGTCCTTCAGCTGATAGAGGGCCGCCCCATATACAGCCAGGTTCTGGATGAACCGGCCGTAGTAGTTCAGCGCTCCTAAGAATGCTTGCATCCCCTTCTTCGTCGTCGGGAACGGTAGCCCGGCTATCGCCAGCATCTTTTTCTGGTCGGCTTGGATTCCAGCCGAGGTCACCCCATGTGACAGGAAGTCGACTTTAGGTTGGACGAAGATGCTTTTCGGGAAGCTGACGCTGATGCGGCATTCAGTGAAGCGTGGCAGCAATCGGTCAAGCGTCCCCAAGCAATCGTCGAACGTCCTCCCACCGTAGCAGATATCGTCCACAAACAATCGCCGGTCGATAACCGGTGCAAGGCACGATTCATCAGGTTCACCCGTCCGGAACATGTCCGCTTCTGGGCTGTTAATGATTTCTTCCAACGGGTCAAACTCAGCTTGAGCTCGGCGGTCGGCCTCAAACTTGGTCTGGCCACTGGCTTCAAAGTCGATGTCGGCTGCGAGCCGTTTCCGCTGAGCTTCTGAGGCGGCTTCCGCTTGTTGGATGCGCTTGGCGAACACCTTGTAGCCGCCCTTGGGTTGTACGTAACCCCACAGAGCGTTATCAATAAGGCGCTGGTAGATCATCGGGGTATTCTTTAATCCGAAGGGCATCCGCAGCCACTCGCAGTGGCCAAGCGCGCAAACAAAAGCCGAGATCCAAAACGCGCCCGTCGAGTCATCATGACCGCCCAGAAACCGCTAACAGCATCCAAAGAGCAGAACCATAGGTACGCTTCCAACTCCGTGAGGAGATCGTCCACTAGCGGCATGACGTACTCCATGAGCAACGTAATCGCGTTTACCAGCCTGTAGTCGATACACAGCCGAATGTCGACCCCATTCTTCTTTAGGTCAATCACGATGGGTGATGCCCATGGGCTGTTCGAGAAGGCAATTAGCCTAGCTCGTAACAGCGCCTTGAGCAGCTCGTACAACTTGCCGAGATGCTTCAGCGGAACTCGGCGGGCTCGTTGGCGGATTGGCGGGTGCCCCTGTACGTCGATGTCGCACACTACGCCGTATGCTGGTGGAGGTAGGGCATTACCACTGGAGATCATGATCTTTTCATGGCTCTTCAATACTTCCACCAGCCGAGTAGACTGTGGCCGAGTGTGCGCCGAGCTCCGAACGTTTGGCGCTTCATAGTCGAGTGGCGTCGACACCGCTTCAGTCAGATCGGGCAGGAACGCCAACTCGCGAGCATAGTCTTCGAGCTCCAAGTTCGTTGCTTGGTGCTCGAACTCGGCTGAGCCTCCCGCCGAGTCGCCTCGGCCATCTGTCTCTTCCTCGTACTTGGCTGCCAGAAGATAACGTAAGCGCAGGTCTTCCTCCGGGTCTGACGACATGGGCTCGTCGCTCACATCGACCTCATCTTCGAGTCTTGGACTCGGCGGCTTGGGCCCGGGGTCGTCTATGATCGTCCAGTCAGACAAATCGCTGGATTGCTCACTTTCACACTCATCTGCTGCACAGTCCAATTTATCAGCGGCATCGTCGTCGTGGCGAACCAAAGCCTCGGTGTTTTGGCTGGGCGCTTCTTGACCAGCCGTCACTGTGATCTCTGCTCGACTAGGCGGGTCATTGACCAAGTCAGCAGTAGGCTCCGCGCCCAATGTTATTTCCTCAGGCGCTAGGGTAGCGGTAGCCGAGTTCGCTGGCTCTGTCAGAGTCGAGGGTGGACTATCGACTGCTTCTGCCTCGGCTCGCTCCTCCGACTCGGCTAACTTCTCCCATTGCTGGGCGCAAGTCAGTGCCGAATCCCGCTGCTCGGTAGACGGCCACGTAGTCAACCGTTTCGGTTCAGGGTAGTTTCTACGGTCCACAGCTGACGGCTGTCGAGCCAGCCACTCGGCGTACAGCTGTTGTTCCTTTTGCAGCAGATCCTTATCCATAGCAGCTTCGTAGGCCATGACTTGCCAATCTTTGTACTTCGCCGAGTGCAGCCTGACATAACCATCGGGCGGTAACACCCCATGCGGCGCCCAGGCAACCACTGGGAAATGTGCTGGGCACCACGTCCAAGTCGGCTTAAGGTTGGTCAGGCGAACTCGAGCCACTCGGTTACGCCGGTCGAATACCACGGTCGGTACCCAGTCTTTAGTCTGGCGTACCCAGAAGTCATGTGTTTCATCACTCGGTTGATCCCTCATCAGCCTGAACTCGGTGGGAACTCGGCTCTCGAGATTCACCGGTTCGGTCGGGCCGTCTGTGATGTAGAGGCCGCCCTTCGGTTCATCCGCTGAGTTCTTGAACCTCACGAGAGGTAGGACAACTTCATCTGGTAACTTCGCCACCGAGTTGTACAGATCCAAGCGGACCCTAGCCGGAATCATGAAGTCCGTACCGAGAATCAACTCGACTCCCGCGTGGTGATCGAGGATCCATACTTCAAATTCATACGTGACCTCCCAGCCGAGCGTCACCTTCACCATCGCTCGTGACATCGTCGCCACTTTGCCTTTCCCAATACCTTGAACGCCGATCTGTTGGTCCTGGCGTGTGAACCGCTTCAACCGCAGCCTCTTCGCGAACCCTTCGCTTATTGCCGACACATTCGCACCGGTGTCGAGCAATATCTTTGTACGCCGGTCGTTCACTGCTCCCATAACGAGAGCTATCATCCGAACTCGGCGGTCAAACTTTTGTGACGACCACTAGCCGAATCGCTCCCCAGGGAGCAGCTTCATAACTCTGGTGGCTGTGGTCACATCCGTCGATCGCTGAGTCGCAACTGCACTGCACAATCTTGCTCGGCTTTCTGTTCCACTCTCGCCGAGCTCACCATCAAGTCCATCGCTTTCACAATCCAATACGTCGTCTTCTCCTCGGTCCTCGGGCCTTCCTGCCTCACCCACAAAGGCAAACACAAAGTTCGCCTCCACTGCTGACTCAGCTGACTGTGGCAGCCCGGTATCATCCAACCCAGTCAGTGTTGACGGGCCGCCGAGTTTAAATCACTCGGCGTGTAGAGGTCCTGGAGGTCTTCAGGTAACTTGGACTTGTCGACATTGGACTTGACAAATGCGGCGAGCTTCTCATAGCGCTGGAACAGCTCGCATTGAGCATTGACCGACATCGTGCAATTGCTTGCAGAACTTGCAGCGACGGCGGCAGTAGTGAACGGAGTGGTTCGCACCACCGCAGGCAGCACAAGGTCCATACGAGGGGCGTTCACGGGAGTCACTGCGCCGCCCAGTCTGGTCACGCCGATCGTATCCTCGACTGGCGCGGTCAGCCGAGCTCGGCTGACCCCTGCGGTGATCACTCCATGGTGTTCCAGCTGAGTTCCCTCGGCCCCCTGATCTACAGTCGCGGTCGCTAGTGAACCCGGTGTCGATGTAATCGTCTTCCGAGTCTGCAGCCGAGTCGGAGTAGCTCGGCTGGCTGCCGTCGCTCTGATCACTGTCCGAGTCGTAGGGGTTGGATCGCCGATTGGATTGGCGTCTCTCAGCCAGCTCATACGGGCCGTCCTCCAGCAGCGCTGTCGCTAGTCGGCGGTCTCGACCATCGTCGCGTCGGCTTCGCCGGTCATCTCGGCGGTCATCTCGGCGCGGCTCACTCCGCCGAGCTTCCGAGTGCCTTGGCGAATCGGTGCGCTTGGCATCTCGGCTGCGGCTTCCGATGAGACGGTCGCGCTGTTTCTTCCAGCGCTCCCCCAGGATCTTCTGGTTGATGATCTTCTCGACCTTCTTGATGTCGGTGAGCTGTTGCGGATAGAGCAGATCCATGACGTCATCATCTCCGCAGTGCAACAGGAAGTGTTCCACATGGTAAGCAGCATCCGCTCCACCGGCTTCGTACTGGATTTTCGCCGACTTCGCATATCCGTTGAGACGAATGAGGAAGTCACACACCAGCTCGTTGTCCTTGCGCTGAGCCGAGTAACAGCGAGCTCGTGCCGACTGGTCAAACTGCGAACAGTAGTAGTCGGCGAATGCCTCGCTCAGCAGACTCCACTTCCGTTGCGTCTTCTTCGGGAGCTGGCGATACCAGCTCTTCGCGCCTCGCTCCAGCCTCAGCGAGAATGGATCATACCAGAGGTCTTGCGCCAGCCGAGTTCCTTTCATTTCGTAGATGAACCGCTTAAGCCATTGGAGAGAGTCATCCCGTCGGTAACGTTTGCCTTCGAACATAGGGATCTTGTCGAGGGACGCATGGGTGCGAACCTCCAAGTACTGCGTCCGATCACTTTCAGCGTCATCGAAGCTAAGGTGCTTGATGACGTCCTTCACCGACTCTTCAGCCAAGTTCAGGTACTCGCGCCCATCGTCGCTGTCGCTGAGCTCGGCTGCGTCTGCAGCGTCAAACAACTCAGCGTAGCGTCCACTTGGCTGCTTGCCACGCGTTGGCGTCTTCATATGCGAATCTTCGAAATACGGCGTACCCTCAGTCGAGCGGAACACCTCGGCTCTCTTGCGTTCGGAAGTCTTCGGCAGGGGGATCCTGCTGGGGTCTTCGACGGTCTTCGGAGTATCAGCCACCCGTTTCGCAATAGTCTGCCGAGTTCCGACGGCCCCCCGCTCGAGACCAAACGAGACTCTCAACCGACGCTTCCACTTGAGGATTTCGCGTGAAGCTTGGCTGGGGTCCCAATCGCCGAGTAGCAGGCTGTTGGGTCGGCTCGTGCACCGGAACCCCATCGCCTTGAGTAGCA
The DNA here is from genome assembly GCF_000149755.1 of Phytophthora sojae. Taxonomy (NCBI): domain Eukaryota; phylum Oomycota; class Peronosporomycetes; order Peronosporales; family Peronosporaceae; genus Phytophthora; species Phytophthora sojae. The sequence continues at coordinate 9,061,319 of NW_009258115.1, forward strand.
ACACCGTGTCTTCGACCAGTTGGCTGATGTCGGTGCTGTTCACCGGCTGAGTCAGCTCGGGCCTCAGCACCGGCCATCTCGCCTGAGCCATCGGGGCAAACATCATCATCCACTCGCTCTGAGCTCGCATCTCCTCTCCGATCCTGCCCAGAACCTTGTTCGCACTTGGTGTATCCGCATTCCTCGTCGCTCGCGGGATCAGGGGCGGACGTTCCTCTTGAGCGGCGGCTTGATCTTCGTCGTCCGTATCATTGCCGAGCTCGGCCGCCAGGTTACGCACAACTGGACGTGGGGTACCCATTCGTCCGACTTGCAGCGACAACTCGTCGACTTCGCCGAGTAGCTCGGCTTTCTCCTCATACTCATCCTCAACATCTTCCTCACTTTCTTGGTCTTGGGCATCCTCCTCATCGAACTGGACGGTGCGCGCCTCGTCTGCCGTCGCGTCCGTGATCATCGCATTCACCGAGTCCGCCGAGTTGGTCAGTCCAGCCGAGTTACTTCCAACCGTCGCTGGACTCGGCGTAACAATTCCTTTGACCTTCACACTCTCTTCTCTTCTCTTCTTCTCAAACCTTGGTTAGCTGGTACCTACGAAACACAAGCACACCACTGTTCCCGGGTCGCGGCACCAGTTGTGGTATAGCAGTACACACAAAATCGTCAGTTGTGGTAACTTGGCTACAAAGACAGCAATAGCCGAGCTGGTCGGCTTTGTTGGCCTGCGCCGGGTTGCCCCCGAGCGGTTCGGCCCAACTGGGGCAGCGGGTGTCTCGCCTCTCGCCGAGACATGCCAACCAAGATCACTCCTCCGGAGAACCGCCGAGTTCGACGGCCTCCGTTCACTCAACCTCGTGCCCTCCACTAAAGGATGGACGCCGGCGCACGGAGCGCTTTTACAGGTCGCCGAGAGCAAAGGCTTCTCGACTCAGCAATCAGTGCCCGGGACGTGCGGGAACACCGGCTCGCAGCGGGGCGAGACTTTTCCTTCGCGCTTGGCGAGACACGCGCCCAACCCGGGCCGACCTTAATCTCTTGGCGCTGCCAGTCGAGTACCCTACAAGCTATGCCTCTCGGGTACCGGCAGCAGACATAATCCGGCCCCGTGCAGGGACTTACCGGAACGTGTACACGTGCTATAGGCCTAGAAAATTCTGCTCTGTTGTTTGTTATCTCTGTCGGGCGCCCTTAAGGGGCACCTCCACTATTCCTAAGCTCCTATACAAATACCAAATGAAAGTGGGCGGTTTTGGATCTCGGCCGACCCTTCGCTGAGCTCGGCGACGCTTGAGCTCGGCTGAGCCGGATAAGCTATCCGGATAATTCTCCGAACTCGGCTGAGCCGGATAAGGTGTCCGGATAAGCTGGTGAACTCGGCTGAGCTCGGCTACCGGTACAGTGTACCACTCCAGCCGAGTTGGTCGTGCGAAATCTGGTGTTTCCTACACCACACTAAGATGAAATTAAAAACAACTCGCCAAAGTGTTTTTATAAAGCTCTTTTCCCATCTTGCCAAAAGAAAAAAAATGGTCGCTGGGTAGGACTCTACAATATAAGCTTCGCTAATGCGAGAAAAAAAACTAAAGACAGCACTCTACAAGATTCCTCCTTTGTCCCGTCAGGGACTCCTGATTCAGGACGGTATTGGCATAAATTCTTTTTTCGTGAAGGAGACCTATATAACTCATTGCAAGTTTCAAATCTAATTTCCAGCATGCTGAAGTGTATTCCAGGTTTCACCTTGGTATCACCGCAGTCATGGACCCGATAGCGTGTCGCTGGTAGCGACGGTGAACCCACGTGAGCCACAGGTAATGGGTTCACCACTTCATGGCCAGGCAGACTTCACAGTGTCTGTACCTGGTATGCGGTACGATTCTACATACTAGGAACTTGTATGGCCAACTGCATACTTCTCTTCGTGTCCAGAGGCCGTTGACACGGACCCAGTTCACTTTGAGATGTGTCTCACTCTTGTATTTGCTTCGAAGGGCATACACACTAGATCAATACACTAGGCTCAACTTCCTAGCGGATCGCTCCGCCCTGCCGTGTGTTGTTCTTCCCTGATGTGATGTCTTCCCCGGGATTCACTCCAATTTACTAAGTAGTACTTCAGTAGAGATTTACTACATAGAATAGCGCATCGCCATGATACTGTAATGGTTGCATGCTGTGATGAAAAAGCAAAAAAAAATGCTCCGTGCTCACAGCTCAAGCAAGACCTCGCGCATATGACAACTGAGGGCGGGTCCAAGTGAAATCTGTGTAACGCTCTATAGGCACCTGGTTTTTCTTCGGTGATTATGAATTTGATCGATTACGAGTTTTACTCTTCAAGATTATCGCGAATTCGTATCCCCTTCCTACACGTAATGAACGAGAGAATTGATTGGCTTGGAGTGGTCACTTCATATTTCCCGACCTCGTACGCACAACATCGTCTAGCTGCCATGCAGTCCAGCACTCTTCGGCCACCGAACAGCCACCTCCTGAGTGACGAAGTCGTTGCAAGTTTGGCTCAAAACTCCACGCGAGCAGCCAACGTCATCGTTGCTGCCAGTCATCACCCCGGCGCAGATTCATCTCTACCGCGTAAGCAAGAACGTGAAGTTACACAAGGCTATCCACCCAATTCAAGAGCGGACACTGACACGGCAATGACAGAAGGTCAACACTACAAGAGGCAAACATTTGCAACAAGTTTCAGCCCCAAGTCCCGGCGACTTCTTGCCGATGGTGGTGCTAGCGTTGAGAGCAACAACCACCTATCGACCGCTCAACTGCTGGAGCTCAGTGAACATATCGGGCGAATGCAACGGCGCGAAAATCAGCAACGATACAGGATGAAGCAGGCAGATTTGCTCGCAACTCTTGAGAAGGACACGCAGCATCTTTCGATGGAGATTCGGACACTGAGGCACCAACGTCTCGGCCTGTTCGCAGGTATGCCAACCAAGAAGGACCTCTGGGATGTCGTCGCGGACTATTTCCGACTATTTCGCCACGGATTGCACGCGAGCGCAAAGTTCAGAACCGCCCAGCTAGATTTCGTGCGCACAACGATGGCTACAGACGTCGTCTTCAACGCGCAGTATGGTGTTGAGACCCAGATGAGGAGCTGGTGCTTTCTGCAATGGTTCGACGACGTCGAAGCGGAGCTAGAAAACTTGCAAAAGAGCACCAAGATGTCGCTAAATGCGACCATGACAACAAGCGTGACGATCACGAATCGAACGTTGAGCAACGTGTTTCCTTACCTGAAGAAAAGCAGTAGCTTGGCGTGCAAACTTGTGGGTCAGCGCATCGTGATGCGTGGTTCGGCTCGCTTTGACTGGGATAGTTCGACCAGCCGCGTGACGAGCGTGATATCACAGAGCGACATGTTGACCCCAATGCTGCGTCTGCTGGGAAGCTTTGAGGACGTGAGTCAAGTGTTCGATCAGGCGCTCATTTCGCCCGAGTTCCAGTGGAGATCAATGTCCTAAGATGAGAGGAGGTGCGTCACTTTAATTAAGGTCATAACAAGATGAAAAAATGTTTGGTCTCATTGAGTCTGGCAACGAAAACTAAGCCACCATTAGGAGTTTTTCCTCAGCAATTGCGACATACTTAAAAGTACTTAAGTACCAGCGAGTTGGTGTTTAGCCTGGGCATAAATACTCGCGGACAGCTCCTTCAGCTCTGCCATCAGCCCTTCAATGTGTAGCTGTAACGGCCACAAATCGGCGGAGTCATCTGCCTGTCCATCTAGAGCAGTAGACAGCCCACACTGACCGATCGCCCGGCGATATCGACGCACAGCTTCGCTCATCATCAGCAGATACCGCTCGATATCGCTCATGAGCACCAAACTGCCTTGACCCGTTGACACGAACCAAGGCGAATTGATACCGTGCAGGGAATTTGCTCCCTCAACACCAGACAAACTTTCCGCCTGGGCGATAGTAGCTGCGACCAGGGACGACAGTCGCCTCTGCGCCGCTTGAACTCTCCCCGCTGCCGTCTCCAACTCTCTCAGAGCTTGCGTCAAGTCGATTCCAACCGCTTCACCCGAATTCAGCCCCTCAGTTGATTCAAGACAGCCCGCAATTTCTGCCACAGCCCGAAGTAAGTGCAGATCCACGTCCTTCAGCAACTGAGCACGCCAGCCTCGAGCACTTAGCGCCATCTCGTACCCAGTCACCTCTGGCTGCTGACTGAGCTCGTGAGTTGTGCTTGCACGGGTTAATTCTTCGCGTTGACTGCGGCTTCGACGAGCAGTGGGCAGTTCTGACACCATTTGTTGACCACCACGGACTCTTATACTCGGCACGAGTAGCTGTCGGCCTTGGCGAGTGGCTTGGTCAGGAGTCTTCTTGCTCCTCGTGACGAGCGTCTTGCGCCGTTTGGGCCTCGGTTCCTGTGCAGAAGTTTCGCCACTTGACAAATCTTCTGCCACCGACAACTCTGCAGACATGTCGTCCGTCACCTGTTCAGCCTCATTGTGACCCGCACCACGGCTTCTAGTCCTCGGAGGATGTCTTGAAGATTGCACTTCTTCTGAAGTACTTGCTGCAGAACTGATTAACGACGTCTCCGCCGGTGCAGAGTTATCAATTCTGCTCTCTGCTGAAGTAGCAGAACTTGCTGCCTGCTGGGCGCTGTGCAGCTCTTGGAAGTATCTGATCTTCCGATCCTGCCTCTCGTCGTAGATACCGTTCTCCGTCGTGGGGAAACTCGGGTCGGGCGTCGCTTCCATGAGCTCCTGGCGCTCGGCCGGCGACAGCGCGAGCCACAAGTTCCGGAGCTGCTTGCCCTGGCGGTTCAGCAGCCACTTGGTCGTCTTGGCCACGTCCTCGTCTCGGTGCGTGGCGATCGTGACCGCGTGCGCCGTGCCGTGCTGCTGCACGAAGGCCCAGAACGCGGCGTGGCACCGCATCCTGCAACACTTGCAGTTGGGTAATCCTGCCCTGCAGATTTCTAATTCTTCTGCTGATAATAATGCCCGATTTTATGTCACACTGAAATCAAGTATACTTTTAGATCAACGCTTGAGGCGCTCCAGAATAACTTGGTACATCTGCCTTCGAAGGCATCTGGGCGGTAGAGTCCACTACCGTTTACTTCACACTTCCGAGCTCTCTATTGTTGGTCAACATTTCACTTGTGGTGACGACGATGGAGACGTCGTTCATCCACCCTTCGCGGTCTTCGTCCGAGGCGTCGGGTCGTTTTCGAATCGGGAGAAGACACGGACCTGATTGAGTATTTCTCGAACGAAAGCTCGGGCGCTACCTCACGACATCAAATGAAGAAACGTCGCAGGAAGCAGGCGACACAGGAGCAAGTTCATTCTTCTTCAGACCGGCCAAAATGTGGCAACGTCATTGTCGTCGATGACAACAACGAAACAGACTCCGCAACTTCGCGGGGTCCGTCTACCAACAACCACCAAGGGTCGACCGAGCCACCGCGTAACATGCGGACTCCAGTTGAGCAATACGAGTCGGCTTTGAAGGCGAGAGGATCCCAAGCGCAGTTGTTGAAGGATTTGGATCTGAGTTTGCTGCGGTCAGTGGCAGAAATCGCTTTCTGCCAAGTAACGCTGACAGCTTCCAGCCGAAGAAATGGCAACTCACTGCAAGACGAAACCCACCACGAGCTGCAGAGATATGCTCGAAGGATTGAAGTCGCGAAGAGCCGCTTGTCAGTCTCTATAGCTGACATAGCTGGTAAGCAGAGCGAGAGTCCAACGTCTGCAGACTCTGGGATCGACATCCCCAGCTTGCCAAGGCAGCCTTCTATTGATGCAGGACATTGAGCGCTACATTCTTCTTCTCGCTCAGGCCGTCCGGCACTTTTCGTACCGTGAACCGGATACTTCAGCGCGTTCCTCGCGGCGAATGAGCCCAGCAGCAGAATTGCGGCCACTTCAGCTGCATATCGACACAACGATGGACGAAGTACTAAAATTGTCAAGGAGAATCTGCTTGCAGGCTAAACGATAGCAAGGATCCAATGCAGCGTAAGGGGTCAAGGGCTATGGTCTTGTTGAACTTGCTGAGACTAGTCCAGTAGTCGTAGCCCATTGAAAATCAAGTATCGAGATTGCCTTAGAAACTGCTTATCCTAATAAATCGTGCTACCCAACGACACTATATTTTCGGACGCCGATGCACCACAATCTTGCGCGACGTAAGAGGCAGAAAGACATCGAGGGATGTACGGTTTATGGGAGATTCGGGGGCCGACAGGCCCCCGAACTCCCGAACTCCGATAAATTTAGGTGAGATCTCCGAACTCCGGCCGCAGCCCCGGAGGGGCGCAGCCGTTTTCCCTTTATTTACCGAGAACTTGTAGTTGAGGAGTTCGCAGTAAGCATGGCCTTGTCAGCAGCGCGCAATGATAACAAGGCAGCAGTGGTCGAGGCGGTTGGACGGCGCTCATTCCCTCCCCGTCTAGTTTGTCCTGAGGAAAAGGTGGATGACATGCAGTTGTCGCGGCTGTTTTCACGTCCGTTGTTCGTGTGGACCCCGGAGTATCGAGGAGGCAAAGGTCTGCCGTCGTACATCAGCCGAGACTGCAACTGCAATCCGAAGGTGAAAGACTATTGCCGTCGTGTGGTGGAATCTGTAGAGTGCAAGTGCGACCTGGTATTTGTGAAGTATAGGTGCGCTGTAACAGGATCATATTTTTCCACTGTGAGCTCGGATTACTTTGCACAATGGCCCGATATGATTTTTCACTTTCCATTTGTTCTGAGCCAAAAGCTAGTGTTCTCGAACTCACTCATGGAGATGGTTCATGACGGTATTACCGCGCAGAATGGGTTGCAACGTACCATGGTCAATATGGAGCGTAGGCGCAAATAGCGCTACTACAAGCTTTTGGGTCTGTTTTCCAGTGGTATCAAGCGAAACCACGAGCGTTGCTTCACCTATCTGGCCCCCACTCCAATATCAGAGGATCAGTATGCAGATCAAAACAAAATTGTTGACAATCACACGCTTACGACGGCATGGCTACACGCTACAGAGCTGTACGGGTCGCTGTGTGAAAAAGTGATGAAAGACTGTGTTGTAAAGAGGGTCATGAGAATGGATCACTCTGTCAAGTTCTGCAAGCGGCTAAAGCTGTGGAAGGCCAAGGGGCAACGTGAATCTCTCAAAAATGCGAAAATGCTTTTGCTGTTCCAGAATGAAATTGGGCAGATTATTGGGCGGCGGCTGACCAGGTCTGAAAACAAGGAAGAAACACGAGCCTTGCTTCAACATGTGAAGTCGCAGTTTCGTGCGCCTTCTGGGGGTGACCTGGATCATGTAGTTGTGTCGGATAACGCGTCGGCTGTCAAGAAAATGGTCAGAAGTGTTTGGTAGCGAGGTGGTCACAAAACAGGACCCCTTTCACGTGATAACTCGCATCACTGAAAAAATAAAGGCACCCGTCACCAGCAAACGAATTTCAAAGGAACTCTCCCGTGCGATCTACAATGTGGATCGTGAATTGCGCCCTACTGCTGAAATGGCTCTTCAATTTCAAAGTGTAGTCAGCGGTGTTTTGCGCTCAAGTGTATCGTGCAGCCTGAAAGATTGGAAAGGGTCGTGTCAGAGTAATTTGGAGCAGATTCAGCGTGACGAGTTGTACGTGGGCTCAAACACTTACGAGGAAGGCGGTCATCGAGTTCGCGTGGTATCTACTAGCCAACTTGAGGGCTTTCACTCTTCCTTAAAAAAAACTGCTTACCAGAAATGTATCGATTGATGTTGGCTTGCGGATCTTAGATTGGTTTATCGTCAAGCATAATTTGTCTATCGGTGCTAAGTTCGGGCGCAATCCGCCCATGAATGGCGTTGATTTGATGTCGGCGGGCCATACTGCATTACTCTGTGGAACGATGGTCCCTACTTCGCCTCAGATGGAGTATGTGATGCAGCTTTTCTCTTCGCCGCTTGTACCCCCGCAGTATAGAACGGAGACCGAGCGGGACTTTGACTTTGACTCCTGAGCACAGGTATTTCTAAGTGCAAGAGTGAACACAACATATCTCGAAGGGAATCTTAATCGCTCCCGGCAACACCGCTCAACAGTAGCGGAACTGCTGTTAAAAAGTGCCGTTACCCTCCCAATCGGCCAAGCTGAAGCGTGACGAGTTTTTTAACTCTATTCGACTGGCAAGTACCGAGTGTGAAGGCGACCAGGGCTTCTCTACGGAGGAACACGAGCTGCTCAGGCAGCTGCGCAGCGAGCAGGCTGCTAGTAAGCGTGAATGGTGCACGTGTGAAATGATAACAACGATGATGTTCAATATTGTTGCTTGCAACAACACGAACCCTAAAATACGGCTACAACAGCGGAGCTATGCTACGATGGTCTCAAAAATTAAATCACTTGGTGCTGATCCTGAAAGTACAAGCTCCGCTCGAAAACAAGCAAAAATATTCCATTTTGCTCCTCAAGAAGCTGTTTTCCTGGCTTTGCGTCCACCGATAGACTGCGAAGCTGATTTGATGCGCGATGTCTTCAAGATTCTGCGAAAGTTCAAGGCCGGCACAGCTCGTAAACGATTATTCCACCGTATCTACGACTTTGCAAGTTGTGTCTGCGCTGGAATTGGTCAACTTGATGAATTGGTGCGGGAGAAGCGCTGGGAAGTGCTGAAGGCGGCCCAAAACCGAAAGAAGAGGAGACTAGCGATGGTCACGAACCCCACAGACGCTCCATTATCTTGTCCAGCTCCTAATGAAGAAGAAAAACGAGCCGAGCCATTAAGTACTCTGCTTACAGATCAAGAAACTGCAGCGAACGATGACATCGATGCTGCGACCACTACAACTAGTGCAAATGCAGACGACACACCTCCAGCAAGACTACAACCGCAGGTTATTTGTCGTGACACTGTTGGGATTGGTGAAGATGCAGGACAATCAAGTGTTCCAGCAAAACGGCCTCGGCCATCTACTATCGCACCAGAGCACTTGGCTGAGTTGCGTAAACTGTCTGATTCGCTGGTGTATACTCGTGGAAAATATATATTGCTGCAGCAGGAGCTGAAGAAATATTACCCTGACGCGAACCTCACGGATAATCAACTACACTGCCGCCTTAAATGACGTCGAACAGCAGAAAAAAATTGTCCCAAGCCAGCGAGTAGCGGCAACGAGATATCTGACAGCATTGCTCCACCTCTCGCTCCAGCTAGCAAGGCGACTTCGTGTTCGAGCTGCCGCCAGAAGCACTTAAAGTGCGGTGAAGGGTCTCAAAATCCTGCGTGTTTGCTAGCGAAGAAGAATACTACTCGTACGATAACAGAGTTCTTTAGCGTATAGCAATAAAATCTAACTTTCATAGCACATCTGTTTTTCCACCAGGATCGAGACATACCATCGAGACAACATTGTGGTCAAATGTGGTCGAATGTGGTCAAATGTGGTCAAAGTGGTCGCGAGACAAATCCCACCATCTCCCATGCGCCCCTTCAGCTCTGTGACGTTGTATCGTACAGCTTGTTCCGGCATTGAGTTCCCCCATGGCACCTGCCCCGTCAACGCCTCCACGATGCAGACCCCGAACGAGTAGATATCAGACGCAAACGTTGGCGATTCGCCATTCAAGCACTCAGGCGCCTTCCAGCGATAAGCGCCGAGAGCCCCGTTCGACGCAGCTGCCGTGTCTGGTCGAAAGCTCAAGCCAAAGTCGGCCAACTTGACCCCATCATCACATACTAAAATATTGTTCCCTTTGAGGTCACCGTGAACAATGCCGCTGTCGTGAAGGTGGCGTAAGCCTGGTGAATATACCTCCAAATCTCCGGGCGCTCCTTTCCTTCGCCAAATGACGCCAGGGTCCAGCGAGTCGCTCGTTCACACACGAAGAAAGGCCGCTCCTCGTGGCAGGCACCGTAGAGCTTGAGGATGTGGTCGTGATTCAAGGAGAACCGCAAATCCGCCTCGGACTGAAATTGTCTTCGGTTTTCAGCGTCTGTTTGGTCTGTGAGAACTTGTTTCACCACCACTTTCGATCCGAGCCACGTGCCTTCGTAAACCGCGCCAAAAGATCCACTCGCGATATGCCGACCTAGCTCGATCTGGTGAACTGGGATGAACCAAATGGGAAGCTCACGAACTGCGAGCTCTCTAATTGGCGCCTGGTCTCCTGGGCGCCAACGATGAGCGGCTGCCGTGTTGTTCAGTGAAGTTCGAGCCATAAACCTGTCGATATGATGGTGAATGCTGTAGTTCTTCCCGGCGATAGTCCGGGATTCACCCTCGCTGGAGGCTTGGCTTGAATAGTTATCTTCATCGTCCAGCAAAAAGCCTGAGAGAATTAAGACGAAGTCTTCCACCACAAGCTGCTTGACTACCGTGTTTTGTAGCTGTTGGTAGATGTCGATAAGTCGATCAAGCACGGGCTGGTGGACGCATCTGGATTCTTCAAGCTGCTCACAAAGAGCGCCAGCGTCTTGTAGCATATCGCTTATCGATTCTCCGTTGAAGGTGTAGATATCGATGTACGTGAAGATTGCGCTTGCCTCCGAGATCCCTGATACGTTTGCCAATCCACTGATCGTCTGGACCAGATGCAGCATTGGCAATCTCTCAGCGGGGTCCGTGGCACACATCCCAACGAGGAGATTCCATTCCTGTTCGGCCAAAAGAATTGGTTGAATGCCGAGCTTTCGCGACCGTAAGCATCGCGAAAGATGGCGCCTCGCTCGGAACGGAATGTCAGATCGGGACCTCATCATCGCAGCGATAGAAAACCCAAACGCTTGAATATCTGACGCCACGCACGGAGCAATGCAACGACCCTGTCTGGCACTCCTCTTGCTTACTTGATCCCGCCAATGTGTGACTACGCCGCATCTGATGAAGAAGAAAATTAGCCACACAATATTCAAAGCTGGAACTTCTCTTAAGTAGTTACGGAAAACCTCTTGAGCCAGCACAGTGGGGAACGCTACCGGACCCGCATCGCTGATGAGCTGCACACACCTTTTGACGAGCCTCTGCTTGGACGAATCCTCTATCCGCACTAGATTGATTCCACTCAGGACCGCATTGCCATCGAGATGCTGGCGTGCTGACCAGAGGATATTGGACGCTGATAGCGTTGTGTGAACGAGGCCAAGGCCGTGCAAATAGGCAAGACCACACGCAACGTCCAGCATGTGATGCCACGAAAAGCCCCTGCACGCTATTGGCAAAATCTTTTCGTGAATGATCAGCGGGTTCCCAACGTGGCACGCGCCAAAAAACTTGCGAATGTTTGGGTGGTTCAGCTCGCCCCAAATGAAAGCTGCTCGCAGGCACTCCTCCTCTCCGCCTTTCAGCCTCGACACTTGGGCATTTTCCCACTCCATTTCCGATGTCGTGAACCACTCCGGGACCTCGACCACCACGAGGCCGGAGAGACGAACAACTACGTTGTATACTGCGGAAATCACGTCCAGCTCACGCGCAGTCAACACACCACCGGAGCTTTCTACGCTGTGCTTTAGTCGCGTCAGAATCTTCAATTGTTGAGTTTCATCGCCAATTTCAATCCAAAGTCGGGTCGGATCTTGCAGCATTTCCTCGAAGAACGCCATTTGGCGGTCACGCTCGGCCTGTAGCTGTTGAAGCCATGTCGTTAGCAGTTCCTCCCTCTAGTCTTCGTCTGCAGAGACGATCTTCACGGCGGTGTCGATCGCGGCGATCAGAATTTGGCAGACTGGGGCAAACGTTGCAAGATCGACGAGAAGTCGGCCCTCGCACGTGTCGGTGCCGTAGTAGGGCCACAGCTGCTCCATCACGCGGTTCCAGCAGGAATAAATGGGCACGTCCACGGAGTCCCAGCCGATCCGAGAAGTGAGAGAGACGAGATCGCGAAGAAAGCGCTGACCGAGGGCGTGGAACGGAAAGCGCAAATTCCTTCGTCGCGCTTGAGCCTCGCGCAGCTTATGTGCGAGCTTCTTGGCGACAGCGCGCATGCTCGAGATATGATCGTAGCCCCCTTGGCCGACTCTTCCAGAATGAAGAATGATCTTAACCGAAAGGCTCGCTCGAAACTTTAGAAAAAGACTCAATTTGTTCGCGGTTTAATTAACATGTATTTAAATAATAAATAGTGGGCAGTTTGGAGGAATGATAAGTCGAATACACTCGTTACTCCCGAATTCCAGTCAAGATCAAGGTGAAGAGGGTACGAATCATGTTTGTCCGAGCATGGGTTGATGTAGTGTACTCCCTAACGCTGACATGTTAGTTGCTATACATGTTATCTAACTGTTAGTTAGTGTCTAGTATTTTGAGTTAACATGTTAGTAGCGTTAGAGCAAAAGTATGGAAGAAGAGTATATGTTTGCACCGAAGGCAGCCGAGAAGGGCGATGTATTAAACTGAACACAAATACACCCTCAAAACTAAGAATTTACCATCCAATCTATAATACTTTGAAGAATCTGCTAACATAGGGAAACATTTGCTGGGTGGAGCTCACATGGGGGGCTGGCATACCACTTATCAGCGCAGACGATGACCGATTTTAAGAGTGAAGACGGCTTAGGTGTCTCCTACCTATGTCAAAGTCCGCGGTGCAATATAGACACCCAGGCCAGCTAGTAAATACTTTCGTACAGATTACTAAGTAATCTCCTCATGTGCCCATTTCCTCCGCTATACAGTATAGCTAACATGTGTAGTTTTCAAATAACTGTTAGTTAGTGTCCAGTAGAATCAGCTAACATGTTAGTGGAGTACACTATTGGGTACAAAAGAGCCGAACTCTCATCAGTCGCATTTCTTCCTCGTGAAGCACAACGAAGATGCCTGGCGTGACCAGCAGAGGTTCAATGCGTACGCTTCTCCCGTGTCGATGCCATTATTTTGTGCGCGTTCTCCTTCCTGGTCACTGCGGCAGACATGGCAAGCATGGCTCTGGTGTCGAGGAAGTGGAGGGAGCTGACGGAGCACCGATCGCTGTATCGCTCACTGTCGAGTGTGAATGCTGATGGGTCCGTGAACTGGGTCAACTTCAAGAACTTGGGCTTCAAGTGCAAGGGCACCGAGGGGAAATGCTTCAAGTGTCTCGAGCGTTCCACTGGTAAAATTCTGGCCGTGAAGAGGCCTAGGGTCTTTCCCAAGGTACGTCAAACACTGCAGTGATGTACAGTAGCCGCATATGTAGAGACTGACAGTTTTGCTGAGGTAGGGAGAAGGAGTGCCATACTACATGATCCGACAGCTGACAGTGCTGAAGGGGGTGAAGCACGACCACATTTCGTCGCCGGAGTTGATCAGTCTCGCCAAGGATCAGCTCCACACATTTTCCCCTTACGTGGATAAAACGCTGCAGGATTTTATCAATCCAACGGAAACCCCGGAGGGTGGACGCGAGCTACCCGAGACGGTGGTAAGCTTGACGAGTTTATGGCGTATAACTTCGACGTATTATGTTCTAACTTGTGCGTGAGTGTTGTCGATTTCAGATCCGTAAGATTCTGCATCAACTTCTAGATGCGATGGTGTATTGTCATCGCCGTGGGGTCTTGCACCGCAATCTCAAGCCAAAGCATTTGCTTGTCAAGACGTCCGACTCGGAGAATCTCAGTGATGCAATGCTGGAGATCTCGGACTTTTCTTTGGTTCGTGCGCTGGGAGTCCCCAGTCGGGCGTACACGACGGAGGTGGTCACGCTTTGGTACCGCGCTCCCGAGATATTGATGGGGGTGCAAGGGTACTCTTCACCGGTCGATATGTGGTCTATTGGTTGCATTTTTGCTCAAATGGCTCGAGGGGAGCCGCTCTTCAGCGGTATTTCGGAGATTGATCAGCTGTTCCAGATTTTCAGCAAACTGTCAACCCCCACATCCGATGCATGGCCAGGTTTCTCGTCGTTGCCGAACTACAGCTCCGAGTTCCCGCACTGGGACAGTCAGCCTTGGGCTCGCCTCGTGCCGGGCATTTCGGTCCCAGGGATCGACCTGCTGTCGAAATTGCTTGCGTATAACCCAGAGCAGCGAATTACGGCGGAAGAAGCACTTCGCCACCCGTATTTCTTCGATGATGCACCTGCGTTCTTGCCGCTGCCTTTGAAGAATCTGGTGAACCAGATGTACCATTCGGTAAGTCAAATGTGGACGAATACGATGTCAGGACACCTGGAGCAGTTCCACGCTTACCTGCGTGAGGCGGAGCTGGAGTCGTGGAGAGAAATCGTGTATCTGAGGTGCGCATAGGCTTCAGTTGAATTACTTTGAATGCGAAGACCGTGCTGCTGACGGGTTAAATTCTACTTGCAGCCACCAGAAAACCCTTCACGCCACCCACCGAGAAATGCTCGTCGACTGGATCATCGAAGGTAAGCTATGCCATGGAATAATGCAAATAACCGCAAGACTTACTCGCTGTGGTAGTGATGGATGCGTTCGAGATGTGCCCCCGGACAGCTTTTCTGGCAGTCAATTACACGGACCGGTACCTAGATACTGTCTTGATCGAGAAGACGCAGTTCCAGCTCCTTGGCGCAACCAGCCTGCACATTGCGTCGAAGCTTGAAGACGTGAATTATATTGGCGTGGAGGATCTGGCCATGTGCGCCGACACGGTGTTCACGGCTGCGCAAGTGTTGAAGATGGAAGAAAAACTACTGAACACTCTCAATTTCACACTCTCGGTGCCTACTGGTACGATCTTGTTGTGTTGAAATTGGCAGTGTGTGAATGATGCAAATCTCACTTTAACTCTATTATATTCTTTAGCGCTGGATTTCCTGAACATTTACGAGAGGATGATACCAACTATTCATGAGACGACGTCCATGCTGGCTCATTATCTGTTGGAGCTGACGCTGCAAGAATATCAGATCTTGAAGCACCTGCCGTCGGTGGTGACGACTTGTTGTCTGTCGTTGGCCATGTATACGATCGACGGAGTTCCAATGGTACGCCTTGTAGATATTCGAGTTTTTTGTGCTCGTCTGTGAGCTGATCCTTTTGTTTCTTTCATTTTCAGACCAAAGAGCTGGTCGATGCCAGCAAGTACAACTGGTCGGATCTGAAGGAGTGTATGGGAGAGCTCCAGAATCTGTACGCTAACTCACCGTCGAACAACCTGCTGGTGATCAAGAAGCGCTATTCGAAAGCAGAACGTTACCAGGTGGCTGACATTCCTCCGCCCAAGTCATTCAGGATGGCATTTTAACTGTTTTGCCCAACTCAAAGCCGCTATTGCCTTGGGTAGTAAGTAGCTCACCCTTTCGTATATTCTCGATATCTATGTAAAAAAAACTATGAGTCAAATAGCTGCTACAGCTTCCTTCAGCAGCAACGAACGAATGCGCTTCCTAGTACTACACCTTTGCCCAGCCTTAGTTGTCTAATCCATCCAAAGTCGTCAGCTTTTATTTTGGGTGGGAGCGAGGTACCCGAATTAAGGGGTACCACTCTCCTTAGTGCAAGCGAAGTCGTCTAATCCTCAACCGAAGTTGTCAAAATTGACGAGAGCAGTTCCCGCGCGCGCGAAGCCGACCAGGGGCGCAAGATGCGCGCCGTTGGGAATCACACTTCTCAATCTACCAAGCTTCGTGCAGATGCCCTACCAGTCCACGCTCAAGCACCACTCGCCAGAGGAACGACGCCGCGTCCTCGACGCTTTCAATGCCGGTGAGGACTGGCGTGCCGTCGCCCGCCACAACGGCTTCCCACGCACCACAGCGGAGTATCTCGTGGCCCATGGGCGCGTCGAAAATCTACCTCGAGGAGGGGCTACGAGAGCTGGCAAGATAAATAGGGGAGGCGCTTGAGCTCTGGTTGGAGGAGTGCTGCACGTTTACACTCGGCACGCTGAGGTCCATGATCCGCGACGACTTCCACGTGGACATCTCCGAGTCGTCCATCTCGCGCTACCTGGTCGGCAAGCTGTACACGGTCAAAGAAGTGATGCATTCTGTTTTAAATGTGTTGTGGTATGGTTGCTTACAATGCTCTTACTGCTTTGCTACGCATAGACTCGTGTCGAGCCTGTGACTTGCAACAGCGCGATTAACTTGGAGAAGCGTAGGCTCTTCGCGGAGGCACTGATCAAGCACCAAGAACAAGGTGACTTGATCGTGTACTTGATCACGCAGCGCATGGTGCAGAAAATGGAGCTGCACGCGGCCAAGTTTGTCAACGCCGCAACTCGCAGCGAGGCCATGGTGTACGGTGAGTAAGGGCGGGTGCAGAAGCCCATCGGTGCTTACTTTGATGATGTGCATGTGTAGCTTTTGGTCAGTGCCAACTTCGGTTGAGGATTAGACGACTTCGCTTGCACCAAGGAGAGTGGTACCCCTTAATTCGGGTACCTCGCTCCCACCCAAAATAAAAGCTGACGACTTGGATGGGGATTAGACAACTAAGGCTGGGCAAAGGTGTAGTACTGCACTACATACATGTACTACTGCACCTACCAGCACTGCTTCGTGCTTCTATCTGAATTTCGATGTCGAAGCGCTTGAACGAATTCTTGCGCGGAACTGTCGAGGGAGCAAGCTACTTGCGGCAAACCCACGACCCCGCATCCTAATTCATGATGACTAAGGCTTTAGTACTCACAATGTGAGATGAATTTCTCCTGATAGCACTGAATCACACGTGCATGGCAACTTGCGTTTGCAAGCACACACTATGTTATACTGTGCTTTTATGCGGACCGGCGTCAGTTCGACTTGGAACAGGGCGTTTCGATGCTGTTGCCTTGCAGCAGTTTCGTCCGGGTCGTTGCGCCACACCGAGAAGCGACTTATGCCGTCGCGAGATGATTCGAGCCTGTCGAGCTGGCACCGAGACGAAGTTCTGTCACTCGCTTGCAATTGTCAAGCAACACCGCTCTTCCATGAGAAAGCAACAATAGTGAATACCACTTCGTTAGTTATCCTCTCGTCTCCACAGCCTGCAGGTAGCCAGCCAGCAGCTTTAAGCATCAACGTTACAAACCGGCGTAGCCATCTCCGGCACATTTTTTCCAAAAATCCGCACAACGCCACAACAGACTTCTCTCCAGCCAATCAAAGCACACTTTGACGAAACAGCAGCCAATCCCTGATCAGCGAAACTGCCAGAGTGATGGTCTCCGTCCCTTGACCAATCAGAGGCGAAGAAAAAACCCAAACGGAGGAAGAGCGCGCACGCCGCCCAGTCTCCCATACAAACGCCAAAAGGGAAACGGAGCCCGCGAGATCTCGAGCCGCGCCCGACTTCCGCACTCCCAGGCCCCGCGCCGCCCCGACCACTTCCTCCTCCGCAGCAGACAGCCAGGTACATGCAGCTACAGCTCCACAGCTCATATACACGTCCGCTTACCTCCATAGTCCTCCTCCCATCTCTAATTTTCACGTTAAATATTACATTACAGAGAGAGAGAGCTCCTTTAGCGCAGTTGATGGAGTCCAAGCCGTCCGCCGCCGCGTCCTCGTCCTCGTCGGACGCGACGCCCTCCAAGAAGCGCCGCGCCGCCAGCGGAGCCGCCGACCAGGGCGCGCTGCCCGTGCCGGAGCCCGAGCGCAAGCGCGCGGGGCTGCCGCTGCTGCTGTGCTCGGCCGGCGCCGAGAACCCGATTCTGGCGGCGCTGGGCGGCACGCCGCGCTCGCAGGCGGCCGCCGCCAAGGGCTTCGTGGAGCCGGAGCCGCTGGACCTGGCCTCGCAGACCAGCGCCGAGTCCGTGGGCGACGGCGTGAAGGAGGAGGAGGAACAGAAGCCCAGCAGCGTTGAGATCAAGCGGGAGAAGAAGGAGGAGGTCGCTGTGGTGCAGCAGGAGCACGTGACTCAGATCAAGATGGAGGCGAAGACGCAGGTGCACGTGAAAGAGGAGCAAGATGCAGCGGTGGAGACCAAGTACAGAGTCGACTCGACTCCATTTGGTAGGAAGCTTTGAGTTATGCTGGTGGATTGGAGAGTTGTGTACTAATTGTTGCTGTTGTTGCTATGGTTTTTGAACAGTTGGTAAGAGGAAACGGGACGCTGAGGGTGAGACTAAGACGGCGGACTTTGTGGCCTATGCGAGGGAACACATTCACAGCCAGGAGGCGGGCGAGGAGGGCTTCTCCATCGACCCGTCGGAGCGCGCGGTGGAGCACCGCGCCAGCAAAGTGGTGCGTCGTGAGATCTTGATTGCGTCGCCTGCTGCGAATGACGACGAGGACTGGGACGGGAACGCACCCCCGGAAGTGAAGATGGAAGAGGTGGAAGCCGTGCTGACACCCTCGGAGCATTTTGACCTGCAGCCGATCGACATTATCCTGCACGTTTTCTCGTTCCTGGTGACTGCGGACGACCTGATGAGCATGTCGGAAGTGTCGAAGAAGTGGAAGGACCTCACCAGTCGACGATCGCTGTACCGGTCACTCCCGAGCGTGACTCCCGAAGGATCAGTCAACTGGATTAACTTCAAGAACTTGGGTATCAAGAACAAGGGGACGGAGGGCACGTGCATTAAGTGCAGTCAACGCTCTACTGGCAAAATTCTGGCCATGAAGAAGGCCCGCGTATTCCCCAAGGTACGCGGCGATCTGGTAGGAGTTCATGCTGATCTGCGTTCACAGCACTAACGGATGGCTTTTTGATATTAAAACAGGGAGAGGGGGTACCATACTACATGCTCCGCGAGCTGGCGGTGCTAAAAGGAATCAAGCACGACCACATCGCGTCCCTTGAACTGATCAGCCTCGCCAAGGATGAGCTTCACGTGTTCTTTCCATACGTGGACAAAACATTACACGAAATTATAAACCCATCGGGTGATCCCAATGGTGGCCGCGTGTTGCCCGAGGCTGTGGTAAGTAGTCTGAAAGTTTTCACAATGTCAAATGCCTCCGATCTAATGTTTGTTTGACTCACGCAATTTCAGATCCGCAAGCTTCTCCACCAACTGCTGGATGCTATCGCGTATTGCCATCGCCGCGGAGTCTTGCATCGTAACCTCAAGCCGAAGCATCTGCTTATCAAGACGTCAGACCCAGACAATCTCAGTGAGTTCTTTGTTCAGATTGTTTTGATGTCATTTATCGTGCGTATATATGGCATGTACTTATTGTGACGTGCCCCAGGTGATGCAACGCTACAGATCTCCGACTTCGCGCTGGTCCGAGCAACAGGAATCCCCCGCCGCACATACACCATGGAGGTCGTTACGCTTTGGTACCGCCCCCCTGAAATTCTCATGGGAGTCCGTGGCTACTCTTCGGCCGTCGATATCTGGTCCGTCGGGTGCATATTCGCCGAAATGGCCCAAGGCAAGCCACTTTTCACAGGCATATCGGAGATCGACCAACTGTTCCAGATCTTTAGCAAACTGTCGACGCCCACGTCGGAAACGTGGCCAGGTTTCTCGTCTTTGCCGAACTACCACTTCGAGTTCCCGCACTGGAAGCGTCGACCATTGAATCGCCTGTTCCCGGGAATCTCGGATCTCGGCATAGACTTGTTGACCAAGTTGCTGGTGTATAACCCGGATCAGCGCATTACGGCTGAAGATGCACTTCGTCATCCGTACTTCTCCGACGAGGCACCTGCATTTTTACCACTCACACCAAAGATTCCTATGGACCAAATGTGCTACACGATGAGCCGAGCACGTATTGGCCCAACTCCGGAGCATGTCGAGTTGTTTCATGCGTACCTGCGTCAGACGGAGCTGGACTCCTGGAAGGAGATCAAGTACTTGAGGTGCGTGGACATTGGATTGTTTGTAATTGTGTATGATAGGCATTGACGGTCCTAATGCTATCTTTCCGTTTTCTTGAATGTTTAGCCGGCAAAAAACGCTCCGACCCGCCCACCGATCAATGCTTGTCGACTGGCTAATTGAAGGTAAACTATGATGCTTGCTTGCATCGTTTTGAATAGCTGACTTACGTGCTTGCGTGATCTCCGTCAGTGGTGGACGTGTTCGAGATGTGTCTGCGTACAGCATTCCTTGCGGTCAATTACACTGATCGCTACCTTGACATCGTTATGGTGAAGAAGACGCAGTTCCAATTGCTTGGGGCGACTTGCTTGCACGTTGCTTCTAAATGCGAAGACGTCTCATATATTGGCGTGGAGGATCTCGCCATGTGCGCCGACAACGTGTACACGTCTGTGGAAGTATTGGAGATGGAAGAAAAACTGTTGAACACTCTCAACTTTACGCTCTCAGTGCCCACTGGTAAGTCCGTACTGGCCTGCCATAGACCCGTTATCGTTGATCTCACATCATGCCTTCTGATGTGACCAGCGCTGGATTTCCTGAATATTTACGAGCGTATGATCCCACCAATTCAGAAAAAGACGTCCATGCTTGCGCACTACTTGCTCGAGCTGGCACTGCAAGAGTACCAGTTCTTGAAGTATCTGCCGTCAGTGGTGGCGGATTGCTGCTTATCTATGGCCATGTACACGATTGACGGGTTCCCGATGGTTAGTATGCTCCGTGATGTTGGGGCGATAAGTGGGCATACCTTGCTAACGCTGCTGTTGTCTTACAGACCAAGGAGCTGGTGGATGCTTGCCAGTACAACTGGTCGGATCTAAAGGAGTGTATGGGAGAGCTTCAGACACTGTACTCTAACTCACCGTCGAACAACCTGGCGGTGATCAAGAAGCGCTACTCGAAAGCAGAACGATGCCAGGTGGCGAACGTGCTTCCGCCGACGTCGTTCAGTATGGCATTTTAGTTGGTCTAGTCTGTATTTGTGAGCTACATATTTAGAGCTCGGTCTTTAGGTCGTAGGTGCGTACATCCCGACGCTAGCTGGTGTCGCAAGACAATGCCCAGACAGCAAATACGTGCTCGCCAACCTTCGGACAACGAGGAAACAACAAGTAACAAAAGGCAGAATACAAGCGAGCAGTTCACGGGCATCCAGACCAACTTTGCACAAATAAAGAAGTCACGGAAGATTATTGACGGCTGGAAAACATTCGCGCGGCGGTACACGACTGTGGTCTAGCATAGGATCTTCAGCCTGTAATCTTCTCGTCTTCATTGCCAGCGTCGCTGCCAGTCTCAGTGGTGACATCAACCTCTACCTCGGCACTGGGCTCGTCCTCGTTAGCCTCCTCGCTACCCGCCTCAACGCTAGCTTCTTCCACGCCCTCTTCAGCCTCCGCTGGTTCAAAGAGCATCTGACGCAGCTTGGCTTCGAGGTCCTTCGCGATGTCAGGGTTCTCCTGTAGGAATACCTTGGCCTTCGCCTTGCCCTGAGCAATGGGTTCTGCGTACGAGGTTACGATAATGACACGCCGTTAGTCATTCGACAAGCATACACCAAGCAGACGAAGATAAACTGTACGACGCACCGTCGCTTCCAACCAGACTGTACCATGCGCCAGAGCGCTTCAGGAGACCATGCTGCACACCCAAGTCAAGCTAATCAAGCCAGCAAGAAGTACGGTAAGAAAGTCATCACATCTCCCAAAAATCCCAGCTCGCGATGCCGTACCAGTTCAGACTGACGATCTATGCCGTGACCGAACATCATGTCGAAAGTCGCCACCTTGAAGGGCGAGGCCAGCTTGTTCTTGGCCACCTTCACCACGGTCTCGTTGCCGACAACCTGGTCGCCCTCCTTGATGGCCGTCTTGCGACGAATGTCCAGCCGCACAGACGCGTAGTAACGCAGCGCCGTGCCACCCGACGTCACCTCAGGTGATCCGAAGATGATGCCCACCTTCTGGCGGATCTGGTTCAGGAAGATAATGGTGCAGTTGGACTTGGACAGCGATCCCGTCAGCTTCCGCAGCGCCTGGCTCATGAGGCGCGCCTGCAGCGCAATCTGCTGGTCTCCCATTTCACCTTCCAGCTCCGCGCGCGGCACCAGAGCCGCCACACTGTCCAGCACCACGAGGTCCACTGCCCCCGACCTGATGAGCGTGTCGGCGATCTCCAGAGCTTCTTCGCCCGAGTCCGGCTGCGAGACGTAGAGCGCGTCAATGTCGACACCCAGAGCCTTGGCGTAGTGGGCGTCAATGGCATGCTCTGCGTCGATGAAGGCACAGGTCCCGCCAGTCTTCTGAGCTTGAGCAATGCAACTCAGCGCCAGCGTTGTCTTGCCGGAGCTCTCGGGGCCGTAGATCTCCACCACACGTCTAGCAAAAAATGTCAAGTTGCAACTCGATTTTCATCACCTCCACATCAACTCACGCACCCTCGTGGGATGCCACCGACACCCAGAGCCAAGTCCAACGACAACGAACCCGAAGAAATCACGTCCACGCGCTCTGCGATCTTGCTGCATTAATAAATAAATAAGCAAACACTTATTAACTTTTGTCGCGATGGGGCATAGATTTTAGTGCAGCGGGCGTACGTGGACCCCAGCTGCATGACCGCGCCCTTGCCGAAGCTGCTCTCGATCTGGCGGATGGCCATCGTCAGCGCCGCGCTGCGGTCTGCACAATAACAAATGTTGTTATTATTGTCAATAATGACCATTTCTCGACTTGAAGACGTCGCACCGGAGCCGGATGCGGCGCTCACGCGCCCAGACTTGGCGGCCGAGCGCTTGAAGCGCACACAAGACAGATACGGGGAGCCGCAGGCCGCAGCAGCAGGCGCCAGGCGCTGGCCCAGCGTCGGAAGTCGCTGGCCAAGTCGCAGCATTGTTGATGGACCAAGAGATCAGCTGGCTGAAATGGGTTCACGTTTCTAAACGCAGCACTTCATTTAGCAATCATATGTACCCTACACAAAATAACAACTTCGACATGAGTGCATTCATCTATTGCTTGACACACACCAAGTTTAAACTGTGTTTGGCGGCGTTTGTTAGCACGCTCCGTACACTATGCTGCGGATCGTCTTGACCATGACGTCGCCCCACGCCATAATCCCAGTCGAGAGTTCGTGCAGCGTCTCATCGGATAGCGGGAACTGTGGCCGATGGATTTTCAAGAAAGCCGCCCTTATCATCGTCACGACAAGTTCGCCTTCAACTCCGTTAGTCGCTGGTTTGCGCCTAGCAACAAACACGGCAGTGGCCGAAATATCCTTTCGAACTCGCGTGGCAGAGTTGTAGGGATAGAGCTCGTCCTCGTCGACGGAATCCAGCGCATATTTCCCCTCGGGGTCCATCTTCGGGAACAGCAATGAACTTGTTTCTAGCATGACATCGTTGCAAACCGTCGACAACACTCGAGCGTTGTACATGCTGCCGTGAACGGAGTCGTAGTCGTCCCTGACGGTCACGTGGCCCAGCCGCTCCGTGATGCTGATCTCCATATTCGTCAGATAATACACGGCTGCGTCGTACACTTGCTGCAGAGACTTGACCCCAGAAAACTGAACAGTCTCGAAGCGCACACCGCAGAAATCCCCCACCGAAATAGTTCGATCGAATACGTCGCTTTCTCCACATCCAGCAAGTGCCAGCGATTGAGTGGGAGGCTTATCAAGTTGTCACCCACATGAGAGTTAGTATACGCAGCCAAAACTCGTTCCCACTTCGGAACGCCTCGCCATACAGAATAAATCCCGAAACTCGTTCTGAGTGCAGGACAGCTTTCATCCAACGAAAAGTGAAACAAAGTCGTGCCTCCGGCCCGAAAAAGCCCTCAAATTTCATGCTCTCAACATTAATTTTATTGAAATAGAATGGTGTAGGCTAAGATAAAAAATGATGTTTTGTTTTAAATTTGAGGTTTACATTGTTTTTTCTTCTTTTTTACTTTAAAAAGGCCTTGTATTCGTAGAGCAATGGACAAATGATCTGAAACCTGCGTTTATCCTGGGAGGACAGCTAGAAGAGCTGTATGGATGAATATCGTGACGGTGCCGACATACAAGAACTTGACTTGGCCACTGTATGGCGGCCATGGCCCAATCAGATGTCCAATACGTTTTTTCAGCGAATAAGCATCCGGTAGATCCCTATTTAGGCCAATCAACATGATTAGGGGTAGGTATATTTGCTGCCGACACTATACCGACGTATAATGCCGGCAACGCGGCCGAAATATGTATTCATCCCATAGGAAATCTAAGTAATAAGGATATAATATACATATCTGTTCTGCTGCCGACAAGTTACTTAGCTTTTGTATTGCCTTTGACGAGCTGATTTGAGCTGTTTGCAACCTTGGGTCCACCACCGGGCGCTGCTGGCCTTACTGCCGCGCGTCCACCGGTCCCTGGCGCCCATTTACGTTGCCAACTTGCCCGTCGTGCGTCCGCGGTATCGTTTCGCCCTCGCACCGGCCTTGACCTTCAGCACCTTCGTCTGCACCGTCACCATGAGCACCAACGTGCTCCCCCTGGCCTTCGTAGCCGCGAGCACCTCGTGCTCCCCCTGAGCTTGAGTCTCCTTCCTCCATCGACCTCCGTCGATCAGTCGTCACCGCACACACCATCACCTCCGTCGCGCATCGGCACTCGGTCGCCCCTTTCGCGGGCGTCCCGACCAACGCCGCGCCGATCCACCGGGAACAACCAGCACCATCTCTCTCATCGACACTCTTGACTTGTACACCACGCCCTCGCATCCGGGCGGGCTCTCCGTCGTCGTTGCGAGTCAGCACCAGCACTTGCCCTCGATCGCGCCGAGCCCTTTGGGCTCATAACCTGTAGGAAGTACTTGGAGCATGCATGTACGACCTCTCTATTGAACGCGTGCCAGACGCGTTTCGGCCCCCCGCCGGGGGCCTCGTCAGTGGCTTTACCAATCGAGAAGTGAGCTCTCTCTCTCTACGTGTCCTCCTGGGCGGTCGCCCCTACGAAGCTTCTAGAATCTCCTAAAGATCTGTCGTGGGTACGACTCTGGTGTCGTAACCGTGTACCCCCACCATGGGGTTACACCTACGTGCCTGCAGCACTTCCAACAGGAACTATGCAGCCCCCCCCTTTTCGCCGACGTCCTTCGGCTCGCCGCCCTCCTTGATGACCCACCCGCCGTCCTTGCGGCCTGGCCTGCATCTTGGAATTGACATTTGAGTCAAATGATATGACCAATAGATTAACCGCTCAACTAAATGCTTATTTCTACCAATCACGACGCTGTAGGCCACTGTCGGCACCGTCATGGTATGGACAGCCTCACACAGATTAATTCGTCGAAAAAAGTTACTTGTACCTCAGGCAATACTTAAACAACATTTTGCCACACCATACTTACACAATGTAGCCATGTCGTCAGCGGCACCATGTACCACACAAAACCGACTGGATTCTCATATGTAGCAAGAATTTGTGCGACTATCCTGCGATCGTACTTAATCGAAGTGGTGTGTGACTTTTGGAGCTAGGCGCCAGACGCGATACGCACGTTCATCGTGCCCCCGAATCTGAACGCCGCCTTGACCATGGATCCGTACGCCGACATGCTCATCAATCCAGACGCCATCACAACCACAAATCCAGACGCCATCACAACCACAAATCCAGACGCCAACATGCCCACGAGCCCAGACGCCACCTTGACCACGGGTCCGAATGCCGACATGCTCACGAACCCGGACGCTGCGGATCTCGCCAGTCAGGTACAAGCAGTCAAGCATAATGTGATCGGCCAGAAGACTGTGAAGATGTACGTTCGTGGAATATGTCGTTATGTAGCATGGCTTTACAAGAACCACGCTGAGTGAGCAGCATCCATTGTATCGCAACGCGCTTTTCGGAAATACCAGACTAGTTTCCCAGTTGCAACAGAAAGTGGTTTGCCGAACGGCACGTCCATCAGATCGAATAAGGCCTACTGGTGTACCTCCGCACGTTCATTTGATGGTATCGATGGAGCAGCCATCGGCGCAGCTACAGCAGCTATCATTGTCGGTTAGTGAGCTGGCGCCCACTGTGGTGCAGTTGATGAGAGAAGAAATGTCCCGTTGTCGATCTTCTTTGTCGTCAACAGAGCTTAATGCCAGTATATCGCGGGCGCTTAATGACTGTGGAATAGCTGAGCTAGTTGCAGCGGTCCGAAGCCATTTACCCCAGCCATTGGGTTGCACTACAGAAGAATCTCAGGACCGCCTAGATGTAGATGATAACGATGGAGTCCAAATGGCTACACAAAACCTGACTCTTACGAACTCAAGATTGACGCGAGCACCTGCTGATTTTACTATTCCCAGCATGTCGTTAAGGTGTGCTTGGGAGCACTGGTGCTGTGGTGACCCATCTGGGCGAATTGGTCCATATCGCTTCCTGCAGTGGCAGGACCTTTCCACTTGTGGGAAGCGGAAGACGCTCTCAGCCTATCGGTGTATAATGATGGAGATACAAGCCAAAGTTCCGCGAGGCTGCTGGATATCAACCCCAACTGTGCAGCAGGCTCGCGAAATGCTTCAAGGCGCTATTCCGAAGCTTCGTATCAGCGATGTAACACCAAAAAATCGTCAAAGGCGCAAAGATCAGCTCAAATGGTCTACTGCATTGAACGAGATTCGAGAAAATCGCCGTAGATCGAGCCAAGACGCGTAGGTTAGCGTCGAAACACCAACACACGTGCATATAAGCAAAAGATAATTCAGCTCGTCTTACGTCACGTCGTTGATGCAGTTGCCGAGGACGAGGACGAGTTATATGGAGCCTAATGGGCGCTGGTGTAGCCAGGTTGCCTGGCCACGGGTTCACGCTGCATTATGCAAAGGCAATGCGCGACGACGCACTACTGCCTGTCGCCTCGAACTTGTGGCTGTATAAACTGCGGTTGTTATGCGCCTGTGTGGTATTGAGTTTCGAGGTTCAAAGTAGTTTTTCTGTGCGTTTGACGCACACGAATTCGTAACGACTCTGCATTTCCACCAGCTTAACAGCAGTTTGTATGGAAAGGTCGTCGCGGGCAAAAAGAATTCGTGTGCGCGCAGGAAACGCAAAAGTTTTGATACAAAAATGAGGTCAGACGCACACGAATTCAAGAGAATCACGGATAGCTTTTGATACATGCAGGATTCGCCAGTGATGAGGTGCCGGTGCCGAATCGTAAACCACTTTTTCCTGTTGCGCAGGTGGTCATCATGGTCGCAGGCTTATTGGACTGGATCTGCCCGTACTCAGCGGCTACGAGTTGCCGCGATTATTCGCCACAGAGAGAATTATTGGCTTGCCCCAAGGCTCCCTCTGAGCTCATGGCTCACAACTCAAGTTCATAACTCGTATCACCACGTACCCCACAAGCGCGCGCAACGAATACTGTTTCACACGATGGAACCCCCCTTTAGAAACAACACGACTCGTTTCCACCAATTCGGCCCTGAGCACCGGAAATTGGAGGACGCCCTTGTCGGGCGCGTCATGCTCGGGCCCACATCGACCTCGTAGCGAGCAGCAGGCTGCTAAGCCAGTTCTTCGGACCAAGCTTGGGGGCTTCACCAACTATAGACTGTACCCGGGTCGACAACCCAAGTGCCAGACAGAGCCTTCGCCGTGTCACCAGAACGAAAGAGTCCATCTTGAGCCAGCGTACAAGTCCAGCCAAGTTGCGGCCTGCAGACAAGAGGAAAATGACACTG
Organism: Phytophthora sojae; assembly: GCF_000149755.1. Lineage (NCBI taxonomy): Eukaryota > Oomycota > Peronosporomycetes > Peronosporales > Peronosporaceae > Phytophthora > Phytophthora sojae. Next base: position 9,088,737 of record NW_009258115.1, read on the forward strand.
GAGGACAAAAACATCCGACGTCGTGAGCAATGTAAAGCCAACAGGCTCGCTACCGCTGGAGACAGCAAACCCGCCAGCTGCAACTTGAGCTAAGCGTCCGGCAGCTGCGAGATGAAGTCGAGCGTTTAGAGAGGGGACTCGAAACCAACCAAACCGGTCGCCCAACCAAGTACAGCCCCTGGACTATCATCGTCGAGGTGTCGCGTATCCTGGACGAAAGCTTTTCCTCCTGGAACATGCTTGCCGAGGCAGACATGATGAGCTGTGCAATCTCCCACGAGGAGTATTTCTTGCCTGATGTGGCCATGGGGGACGCTAGTGGACTGAAGAGTCTGAAGCAGGCTTGGCGCTGGTCAAGACAATGCGGAGACCCTGAGCGTCAGCTGAAACGAGTCGAATCGATCACTCTTGGTGTCATGACGGCCACTGCAGAACTCAGCTTGACGGTGACAGAAGGCACACTGGACAGCTTCTTCCCGAAACTGCAGCGGAAAAACCCGAACATGAGCAAAAGGCTCCTTGGACAGAGACTGCAGCTCACCTGCTCCATTACCTTCCTGCTGGACGAAGAGACCGGCCGTGTCGCGCAGTTGGAACATGACGTCGATTTCGTGGCTCCTTTGCTTCACGTACTTGGCAGCCTAGAGGATGTGTCCAGTGCACTCAACGATCACAGCTCGTGTAGTAAATAGTCTCAAGAGTCTACGGTAGTGAGGATAGAATGGATACGTTGGACGCTCGGAAGCTTGAATAGGTAACAGTGCCCATAGCAAGCAGCCCTCGAGCCTACCTAGGTACGATACAACACCCGCCCAATGCCTGACCAGTCCACAGGATTGAGCGACATCGGCTTCGTCCCACGTTGCTTTGCTCATTTTGATGATCATCAGTTTCCACGTTACTTAAGTACGTCATCAAACCTATGTGTCTTTTTGCATTTTTTTCACATCGATAACTCGCGAGCTGGCTAAAGGGCCTTGTACCATGGCTCCAGGTGGAGGAGCCAACGGAAGCATTCCGTCGTGAAACTCATAGAAAATCTTCATTATTTTTTCACGCGTGGTGAAGTTTTTATTTTCGACAGGAAATGTGTTGACGCGTTGACGAATGTTTGGTGTCGATCGTATGTAAACAGTTTCCGCCTATTTCTGCATCTGGTAATCCAGCCCGCGGGGTTACGCGTTTACGATCAAAGGTGACCCATTGCGGTGACCTCAATTTGAGTTCACTGGCTTGATCCCAGTGTTCCCTCGAGTCCGAGCTCATAACTCATCTCACGCGCTACCCACGAACCAACCTACCCGAGACTCCTTCACTCGATGGAACCCCTCTCCAGAAACTACGCGACGTGCTTCGACCTGAACCAAGGACGGCTCGGGGACGCTCTCGTTGGGCGCGTCGTCCCGCGTGCCCCAGGAGCTAGGCCTACATAGCGGCCAGCAGGATGCTCAACAAGTTTTCCCCCAAGTCAAGCCCGGAAGCTTCAGCGATAGACCTCCCTACCTCGGGCAACACAAACCCCTGGCACAGCCTTCGGGGCTCAGCTGGAAGTCCAAAGCCGAGCGAGAAAAAGGTGACACAAGAAGACAAAGTCGTCAAGCGGCGCGCGCAGTGCAGAGCCAACCAGGCGCGCTATCGCATGAGGCAGCAGAACCGCCAGCTGCAGCTGCAGCAGAGCGTTCAGCAACTGCGAGAGGAAGTCGATCGTCTAAAGCGGGGAGTTGATAGCACTCACTCTGGTCGTCGAACCAAATGCAACCCCTGGGTCATCATTGCTGAGGCTTCTCGCCTAGTGGGCAAAACCTTCTCTTCCCCTTGGAGTGAGCTTCACGGGGAAGAAGCGGCGAGCTTCACGGCCTTCTACCAGGAGTATTTCTCGCCTGACGTGGCCCTGGGGGAGACCTGCGGACTGAAGAGTTTCATGGAACAGGCTTGCCGCTGGTCGACGTACTTCGATCACCCCGATCTTCAGCTCAAGCGGGTCGAGTCGACGGCTCCTGGCGTCATGACTGCTACGGCAAGGCTTAGTGTGACTGTGACAGAACGCTCGATGGGCAGCTTCTTCCCGAGCCTGAAGTGTACACGCCGAGACGATGATAACGATCGCGCAGAGCTGGCTGGAAGGCTTCTAGGTCAGCGACTGCAGCTCAACTGCTCCATTACCTTCTTGCTGGACGAAGAGACCGGCCGTGTCGCGCATTTGGAACGTGACGTTGATTTCGTGGGCCCTTTACTCCGGGTACTCGGCAGCCTAGAGGATGTCTCTAGCGTGCTGCGCGGTTAAAGCACGTCGACTGCTGCGTCCGCAAATGGTCAACCACGGTCGGAGTAGCGAAATGCTTGCAATATAGTACAGGATACACTTCTTTCTCGTTACGATATTGCATCAACGCAACTCTCCTTGTCATACCAAACGGTGCTGCAGCTCCAAACCTAAAATACGGTACCCCCGGGTCCTCTGCCCCCTGTTCCCGCGCGACGTGCATCAGCTGCAAGGCAGCGACCAACCTACCCATTTATCAGGTACGTATGCTAACCCCGGAAGCTGGTTCAACGGATTCGCGTATACTCCCAAGTGCCCCAACCAGTCGATACGACCTCCTTGGACGTGTTGACGGCGATGTGCGGCTGGCAAGAGGAGAACAAGGAAGGACTTTGCAGCATGGGAGACTGGTGATCTCTCATGTGTCCAAACATTTCAAGAACCACCAAGAAAATCGGCATCAAGCTACCAGAAACCCAGAAATTCGGCACAAAGCCATCAGCAATCCGGCATCGAGCCCCCAAGAACTGCGCCCACCGTGGCCAAAGGCATTGCCTTTAATCCAGGTCTCTGGAGTTAGCAATTAACGTAAATAGAGGATCTCTTCACCAGCGGTATCATGTATTTTGGACAGAGCCAACGAGCCGAGGAAGGCAACGCTTGCAGTACTGTATTTGATATAAGCTGCGTTGGTCGCGGTGATCTGCACCACTCGTGATTTCCATGGCTGACGACATACACGTGACCCGGTTTAGTCACGCTGAGAGAGCCTGTGGTCTGTCACACCAAGTATTGGATCATCGCTTCGCGTTTGGAAGCGCCACCTCGTAGTCGTCCCGTAGCGTAAGCTTGGCACCCCGCTCTCCCCTCCCTTCCCTCCCCGCTGTCTCCTGGGGTTCACTCACTTCTGAATCGCCCCTCACTCGTCATGGCAGATCTCCCAGCCTCAGCTTTAATGACCTCGTTTCCACCTCGGAGAACGCCGCCGCGCTAGGTTCAACAAGACTTTGCTCTCAGGAGTGATCGATACACCGATGACAGCCCCGGTCTCCCTTACGTCTATACCACCGACTCGCTGGTGTCGCTCAAAGACACAGCAGCGCCACGCCCAATGCAGGACTTCGTCCAGCCCAACTAACCACGGAAAGCGCCAAGGTGACGGGATAGCGAAAGACACCCAGCTAGTACAAAAAGAGAGATGATGAGCCACCCGCGGACGCGACCGACGCTGACCGTGATGACGGAGCAATTCGATTGTACTCGCAGTGCTTTGGCGATCCTCGCCTGAGGTTGAAGCGCATCGACTCGATCACGCCAGCAGACGCGGACTCGATGATCGAGTCCGCGTCTGCTGGCGTGACGACTGCGTGCGTGAGACTGAGTGTGACGGTGACGGAGTTCACGCTGAAGCCCCCATACATAGGAATATAGTTGCCGAGATGCAGTACATCTGCCCCCTCCCATGCTGCGAGTAAGCCATACATATATCAAAGCGAACAATTTGGCTGTCGATCAAGTCGTCTCATCACGCAGAACAGAATCGAATCGTAAAATGTTTACGGAGAAGTTGAAGGCCTTGGGCGCGCGCGCGTCAACATGGGGTATCGTTCATTGCTGACCATGCAACGTATCTGGGATACGTACCATCCGATTCTCCCACGTAAACTTGACCGACGATAATCACTTTTGCAATTTCATACAGTGTACAGTAGCAGTGAGTCGTTTTGTTGTCGAAGCCTCGCTTGTTTAGTGGCGGTGGCGTGAAACGTTCGATCACTTCACAATTTCCGCGAGCAAGTGACAATGGTTCTGACACTGAACAACGCTAAACGACCCAAATGCACCTACGCTGCTCGACGGGTACGTTCGGCGTCCTCAACTTAATTTGCGTTGATCGCAAGACTAATGTGGCGAATTATGTTGTAGGAGGAAGCGAAGGAGCTACGCGAAGAGATCTGTAGGCTCGAGTCGCAGGTGGCAGTGCTGAAGATCAGGTCCGCCGAGCCTGGACAAGAACAATCGGAAGTTGACGCCAAGCTAAAGCAGACCCAAAAGGAGAACGCTAAGTTGCGCGACAAAGGCAGAAGGCAGCAGCTAGAGGTGGCTAAAATGCAGTCAGCTATGGGCCGATGTCTGGTAGGTGCACTATCTGGGGGCTATTTCTTTGAACAACATAACTTGCAGTGTCTATTTCAATAGGGAACCCAGCAGTCGCACCCGCTGTACACTTACACGGATGGGGAGAAGGCGATGTTTTCGAACGAACTGTTCGAATCAGATGCGCGATTTCTGTGGTGTCCGTTTTGAGACGATGAAGTTCCCTGGGGTCAAGTTTTTGCAGCAAGTGTACGACGCAGCCGTGTATTATCTGACGAATATGGAGATCAGCATCACGGAGCGGCTGGGCCACGTGACCGTCAGGGACGACTACGACTCGTGTCATGGCAGTATGTACAACGCTCGAGTGTTGTCGACGGTTTACGACGATGTCACGCTGGAAACGAGCTCGCTGCTGTTTCCAAAGATGGATGCAGAGGGGAAATACGGGATGGTGGTGCTCGATTCCGTCGACGAGGACGAGTTGTACCCCTACAACTCTGCCACGCGAGTTCGAAAGGATATTTCGGCCACTGCCGTGTTTGTTGCTAGGCGCAAACCAGCGACTAACGGAGTTGAAGGCGAACTTGTCGTGACGATGATAAGGGCGGCTTTCTTGAAAATCCATCGGCCACAGTTCCCGCTCTCCGAGGAGACGCTGCACGAACTCTCGACTGGGATTATGGCGTGGGGCGACGTCATGGTCAAGACGATCCGCAGCATAGTGTACGGAGCCTGCTAGCAATATCACCAAGCGTAGCCTAAACTTGGTATAATGTCCATGTTCTTCTCTTGTGAGCCCTCCACCTCGTTTGCGTCCTCTCTGTACACCGTGAAAAAGAGAATTGATGCTTACTGGTGGGTATATGATACCATAGGTACTGTTAGACTACTCCGGTGAGATAGAGGAGAGAATCCACTGCTGTTACTCGTGGTAGCTGAGTCGACAGGCTGTTGCGGAGCAAAATGTACGAAGAGCAATGCCAGCATCAGCAACACGTCAATACTGGCAAGTTCAATGTCGAAGTTGAAGTGCACCATCTAATGAAAGGCGTACAAGTAGGTGAATTCTGCACGTACGGATAATCATGATCAAATATGCAACGGCAACTTTTTCAATTAGAGGCCAAGACCGTACTTATACAGGATCATTTCTATAGTACAACTTATTCTACTTGACTTTCCGAGTAGACAACCTCAATAACTTTGATGATCGTATTCGACTTCATTCATTGACTCGGGATGTCGGTGGTTGCAGTGCTGGGTCCTTGTTTGGACCTGGTCTCCCTCATTGATGAACGTCCGCTGTCGCTATTCCAAGGCAGCGAGAGTGAGTGGAGTGATATGAGAAGTTATTGATTCTACATCTCCTTTTTTCCTTGTTACTCGAAGTACATTCATATGAGACAACGGCGAACAAAATGTTACTAACGCGCCATTGAGAGTTATCGAGATAATCGACTTTAAAGTTCACCAATCAGAATTCGTACCTATCCAGACATCGAAAATTTAAAAGTGAAAATTACTCGTAGAACGCGGAAAAGACTTTAATGCGATTGCCTTTAACAAGAGCTTTCTGATAATATACGATAAGCAAATTTTGAGAAAGAATTGAAGTCACTATCGTTCAAAACGTGGTAGGATTTTGACCCTTATCAAGTGCCGACAACTCCTCGAATTTTCAACATTTCGATGCAAAGAAGGGCTCAAAATGTGCGCAAGACAGCGCTCTTCACGATAAATCGCGATTCGTACTTAGGTTCGTAAGTAATTTTTTGTTTGCCGCCGTATATTTTACGTGCATTATTGTACTCTTCTGGACCGCCTGTTACTGCCGCATCATGCAGCACACCTTTGGCATGCTAATTTCATTTGAGTACATTGAGTACACGGTATGTTCTACATGCATTAATATACTACTTAACTAAGTACTCTAGTAGGATACTTACATCAAGAGTACAAGTTTACCTTCAGTGGAACCAATTTGAACACCAAACTCCCCTATAATTGCAGTTGGTACCGTATCATGCTCAATTTTGTTGTCTTTCTTTTAAAGTTTATTTAGAAACGTTTCTAATCAGCAGTAACTGAGTTTGATTATACCGCACTACTTGGGCTCCAGTAGTTGGACGTCATGGCGGCCATGGCGTCGCCGAGCCCGCCTCCTGACGCCGCCGCTGCTATATCTGCGCCCAAGCGGCCGGCGTTGACGACACTGCGCAGCAGCCAGCGCGGCGTGGCCATGTCCAACGAGAAGCGGCCGCCGCGCGAGCTGCTCAAGAAAATCGGCCTCAGCGGCAAAGAAGTCGTGAAAATCATCAAGGAGCGCAAGTGGGAGATCGTGGAACCGCACGGCCTCCAGCAGCAGAAACTGTACTACGTCCCCGGCGCAAAGGAGAGAGAAGAAGAGGTAGAACTGAAGCAGCGACGGGACTTTTTCGTGGGCGAGGGCGAGCTCTACGCTTTCATTTTGAAACAAGGTAGGGCGACTCTACCTTGTCAGCGGGCTGAAAAAGTAGAACGGGTAGAATGACCAACTAAGTGGTTGCTATTGTCATTTAGGTGGACTACGCTATTTGCTGCCGGATGAGGACTTCTCCACCGAGTCGGACGAGTCCGAGGTAGAACCCACGCAGCCGTCCAAGCCCTCGCAGGAGGAATCCAACGCCGACGCTAACTCTACCAATCCTGCTACCGGAGAACAAAACTCTGCAAAAGAGAGCGACGGATTAGGAGACTCGTCCGACTCTGCAGACGGTGAAGCTGCTGGCGCAGGCTCGGACCAGCGCAGGTGGAAGCGCCGGAAGAAACTCTCCACGGCTCGGAGCAAGTCCACGGAGAAGGCTGCACCGGAGAAGTCTGCACACGTCAAGGCCCCGCCGCCCAAGCGTCGACGGAAGACTGGGAAGAAGAATTCTGCCGCTGACGACGACGAGCAGGACAGGGACGACATTCGCGTGAGTCCGCGCATTAAATTGGAGCAGGCCACCTACGTCGGCGTCGGGCAGCAGGCAGAATTCAGCGAGTACATGTCGTCGTTGACGGCGCGCGGCTGGCGAGCGCAGTTGCTGCAGGACGTGGACGTGCACTTGCTTCGATCGACCGCCGCTGTGGACCGACGACATCGCGCGTTGGAGGCTGCGGTCGAAGGGCAGAAGAGGAGCGGGAGACCGACGGAAGGCGTCGGCCCGCACGTGCAGGATGCAGCGGAGATTCTCCAAGAGCTGGAGGGGCTCGAGTGCAGCATCCGCGCGTCTCAGGACGACCTGTCGACCATGACCGAGGCGGTGATCGTGCAGGCGGAGAGATCCACTGTTCCGGATCGCATCGACCCCGTAGGCCGCATCGGGATCCCAGGCTTCGTGTCGACAGGGTCGGGGAGTCTTGTACTCATGCGCGATATCGAGCGCTACCTGCTGCTCTTCGTTGCTGCTGTGCGTCGCTACCAACGGACAAGGAGAGCCGTCTCAGCCAACGAACCCACAAGCGGTTCATCCACCAAAGCGGGGAAGCGAGCAGACCTGCGGGCGCTTCAACTGCGCATCGAAGAGTCCAAGACGGAGCTGCAGGAGCTGGCCGAGATGGTCAGCGTAGAGGTGAAGAAGCAGACGCAGACGTGCCAAGACGCAGACTGGAGTGCTGCTGGCCAGGATGCCGCTACGTCCGATACTGCATATACGACGTCTCAGAACTCCTCTCAGAGTACTTCACAGAGCACCGCGAGGCCTGTACGTGCAGATGCCGAGTAACTCGACCCTCCCTCCCTCCCTCCCTCCCAGAGTTCAGCTGTCTAACGACTTACCTGCGTGTGGACAGACGGACTGCGAGGCGGACGTCGACACGGACCACGACGAGTCTTCCAGCCAGCAGAGCGGGGCGTCCTCGCCTCGAAGACTTGAAGGGGGTCAGTGGCTGGTCTGAAGACGAACGAACGAACGGCTAGACGCTTTTGTATTCTTCTTCTCATGTGTGCTTCAGGAAATAGAGAACTTATCCTGTCATGACTTTGGGCGTGACATCTAATTGGCTGGTGGGCACTTCAACTACAAGATCGCGACGCTTAGCTGAGCCGAGTCCGCCGCACCGCTTCGCGCGCAGTGCAAGGTATCTCATCTAAGACGACGATGTCGGACAGTCAGCTTCTCCGCCACGAGCACAGCGGCTACGGAGCCATTTCGCCGGTGAAGCGCGCGCTGCAGCAACTTCACAGCCCGCCACATCATCACCAGCACGCGCTCAACTTCGGTAAGGCCAAGCAGGCGCCGTCATTCTTGCGTTTGCCGCTGCTAATGCGTCGATGATAATGCTACGTACGTAACAGAGCCGGAGAGCGGAGATTTGTCCTCCACCACCAAGATCCTCAGCGACGGACATGGCTCGCGCAGTCGCGATCGTCTCAGTCGGTACGGACACAAGAAGGCTCCGCTTTTCATCCTTCTTTCACCTTGATCCCTGTGGCTAAGGTGCCTTGTTCGTGCAGGTACCTGGATCACAGCTCGTTCGGGGTGGGGCTGGACGTCTTCCTGGTGCTGGTCTCCATCGTCTTCGCGAGCTCGTACATTGCCAACACCTACGTCCCCTCCAACGACGTACGTCGAGGGTTTATTTCCTTCGCCATTGCCTCGGTTGAGAGGACTTACCGTGTTTCATTCGGCAGATGCCGTACAGCTTGTGGATGACGGACATTGTTTGCGCTGGAATCCTGGCTGCGGACTTCTTGTTCCGTGGCATCTACCTCTCGAGTCGCCGTCGGGACTACATGCTGTCATTCCCGGGACTTGTGACTCTCGCTGTGGTGCTTCCCGTGCTGCCAACGTCGTTCTTCCTCCAGTACCAGTTGAGTAGCGCCGTGTGCATGAAGGAGAGTTCTGAAGTTTGTCTAGACTAACTTGTTGGCTTTCTGTTGTGACAGCACTTTCTGGTACGGCATTTCAGACTGGCGATTCCTGTACCCGATGCGCTTCGTCACGTGCTACATCGAGGCCAAGGCGGTGCTGAGTCGCTGCCACGGACTCATGTCCCCCGTGCAGCAGTTCGCCATGCTGTGCTACCTGCAGCTGACGATTATCATCGCTGTCGCCGCGGGGGTTATCCAGATCGCGGAGACTGCAGACGAGAAGTACGCGGATGGGAACTTGGGCGAGTGGACATTCTTCAACTCGTTCTTCAACTCGGTGCTGGCCTTTGTGACGATCCAGTCGCCGCCCGCCGACAATCCGCTGGCTAAGGTCTGCGTGGGTGCCCTCGTGCTCGTCCTCATCCTGGTGGTGCCGTACCAGGTTTCCCAGATTCTGGCGCTTGGTAGCTCCTTCTCCCCGTACGAACTGGCAAGCCACACTCCGTCCCCGACCAGCAAGCACATTATCCTCTGTGGAGATCTGACCCCGTCACGCATCGACCATTTCTTCCGAGAGGTCTTCCACGATGATCACGACCTGGTGGACATCAACGTGGTGGTGCTGAGCGAGGAGGAGCCGGCCACGTCGCTCATCTCGCTGCTCATGGACCCGTTCTTCGAGAAGCGCGCGAGTTTCATCCAAGGTTCACTCCTGGACGTCGATGACGCTCAGCGAGCTGCCTGTGGGTCAGCCGACGCCATCTTCATTCTGGCTCGACGTGTCGCCGGAGAGACCCCCGCCAGTTGCGACCACCGAGCATTGATGCGAGTGCTAGCAGCTCGACGAGAGGCTCCAAAGGCTCGCGTGTTCGCACAGCTCCACTTGTCGGCGAACCGACACCTTGTCGCTGACTTGGGCGTGTCGAGTGTGCTCTGCTTCTCGGAGGTCATGCACTCGCTGCTCGGTCAGAACTGCGTGTGTCCGGGCTTCTCGACGTTCATGTACAGCCTCACGTCGACGTCCAGCTACGACTCCAGCAGCGACTACGACGAACCCCCGGCAGCGGACGCGTCGTGGGAAGACCGCTACTTGCACGGGTCCAGTCACGAGGTGTACTCTGTGGAGCTGCCTCCAGCTGCTGTTGTCTACGGTAAGACGTTCTCGGAGGTGGCTTCGTTGGCGTACGCCCAGTGCTCTGGAGTGATCGTGTTTGCGATCACCACAGCCGAGTCTTCAAAGGGGAACGGAGGCAAGCTGCTGCTAAACCCTGGAGATTCCTACACGTGCGTCGGGGAGGAGACGGTGTTCGTGATTGCCCAAGACCGACGCGAGGCCAGCGCCGTGACGGACATGCAACCGAGTGACTCGATGCCGGACGCTTGGACCGCTCAGCGCAGAGGCTCCAAGTCGAGGCAACTCTCTCGCGGTGCTAGTAGCAAGGCGAAGCGTCTCTCAATGACTGGCAGCAGCAGCACTGGGAATGATACACCCAGCAGTCTGGGGGATTCCGAGATGTCTTCGCCCCACCGACGACAGTCGCGGTTTGTCAATTGGCAGGCCGAAGCTGCGAGCCCCGCGTCGACGTTCAGTCAGGAGAACCGAGGCGCGTGGAAGCCCGAAGACGACGACGACGATCCTCTGGCCATCAAGACGAGCGGACTCTCTCCTACCAACACCATCAGTGCCGAAGCAGCGGTCATTCAAGACGTGGCAGCCTTGCACTTTGAGGTCGGCCACATCGTTGTCTGTGTGCTGTCTCCTTCGTCGTTCCCGCACCACCTCGAGTACCTCATCGGGCCACTACGCGTGCGTGCGCTGCGTCAACACCGTCCAGTGGTGATTGTGACTGCGCCTCTGCCGGAAGTGGACGACTACGAGCACTTCTACCGCTTCCAAGGCATCCACTTCATCGTGGGGGACCCGTTCCGCCAAAGTACACTACGGAGAGCTGGCGTCCAGCGCGCCTTCCGCATCGTGCTCATGGGTGCGGAGGGCGAAGTGTCCGACACCGGCACGTCCGAGCTGCTCCAGGACGCGGCCTGTATCGCGCTGCACAAGACCATCACGACGTTCATCGGCCCCACACAGGCGCCTCGCATCATCACGGAGCTCGTGAACCGGGCCAACGTGCACTTCATCGCCCAGAACCTCTCGGTCAGCGGCTGGTTCCCGCTCGCGGAGTGTGACGCTGCGGCCGCGTCCACGTCGTCGCTGGAGTTGGCGCGCAACTTCGCCGTGTCACCCGCGTTCGCCGCCGGCCTCACGTACAGCACCTCGCTCTGTGACAGTCTGCTGATCAACCAGTTCTTCAACGCGCGCATCAAGAACATCCTGCGCGAGTTCATCTTCGCCTCGTGGACGGACGGAGGGGTGGGCACTCTACCCAGCACCCCCGCGACGGCTGGAGGTTTTGGAGAAGCGGTAGTGTCCCCAACGCTGTCGACCTCGTCGGCTATGGGCGTGCAGCGCAGCTCCCTCTTCGCCGTGGAAGTGCCGATGGACTTTGTGGGGAGAACGTTCGAGTTCGTCTTCCACTATCTGCTCTCGTCGGACGGCATCCTGGTCATCGGACTCTACCGCTGCCGTCCGGACGCCATGCTGCACTCGTCGTCGTCGGTCCGCTTGCTCACTGAAGGACGGTGGACGAACGAGACGAAACGTGACCCGAGAGCGCGCATTGAAGTCCCCGAGAGGGACCGCAGCGTGCCCTTCGGCTACGTGTACGTGAACCCGCAGCCGCATGAAGTGCTCACGGGCAACGACCTGCTCTACGTGCTGTCGGACATTCAACCGTGCTGGGCCGAGGCCGACAAGGACTAGGCGTTTGCTATTATACAGTACAGACGTTAGGGAGGTTTACGCGGAGCTGATGGTGGTTATTCGCCGTGCTTGGCCAGTTCCATTCGTATTCCGCAGCGTTGAATACGAAGGAAACTGGCACACCAACACGTGCATCCATTGGCGAAGACTGGTAGTATTCATAGTTCTCACTCCATCAAGCGCGCAATAACTCGGCGGAATCTTCATCCCATGCGGAACAGTTTCTCCGCGCTGCTGGTGATAGCGATCACCTTCGTCCACCTCGCAGTCGCGGACAAGGCTGTCGATGCAGAAACCTCCACGAAGCGAGGGCGTTCTCAAGTCAATCGCCAAGGGAAAAGTCGAGCGTCTCGGCGAGGAGGAGCGAGGGGATCTGAGCAAACTGTCGTCGCTCGTGGGCCTGAGCAAGGGTCCGCCCAAGCTCACGAAGGCCAATGTGGACAAACTCCAGACGATCGCCCGGAGAGGTCCTGATAAACCTTCCAGCGTTGGAGAGATTATGGGCTACACTTTCGTCGGCTCAATGCTGGCATTTCTGGCATACTTGCAGTTCGGCCTTGGGTTGGGCTCAGCCAAAATGGGCAGCCCGACAGCCAACTGACGCGAATACAGCAGCAACTTGACATGCGTTGATCGCCGACAAGGTCATAGGATGTCGTTAGCGAACAATGCTAAGTGACAACAATGTACCTCACTGAAAACTGAACTTGACATGCGTTCATTATTCTCTCTTGTGGTTCGAAATCTTCTCTACTTGGTGCAATGCAACCAAACTACTGCCCTTGAACGACAGCTCTTCGACATTACCGTTCTTCTTCGAGTGGGCTTTACCTTTACCTCCCTGGGATTGATATCCATAGCCATTCCGAGTTGCTGAAGTGATGAACATGCGCGGGCTTTCTCTTGATCCAGCCGTCATCCGTACATCTGGGTCCGCATTTTCCCAGGCAGGAACTTCCTGCCAGGAAGGAGCCACTGCCCCAGCCTCACGATCTCGACCAGTATCCCCGTGTCCTTGATTGGACTGTACAGTCTCCACTTCGGAATCCGCTGTCAAACACGCAAGCACGGCCGCTCTTCATTGTCACAAGCTCCTTCCTCCCCCAGGAAGTTCTCATCATGCGGACACGTTTCTTGGCTCTGGTGGTGGCCATCGCCTTCGTGGCAAGCTTCCTCGAGTTCGCAGTCGCCGAGAAGGCCGTCGACGTGGAAGACACGACCAAGCTCCTGCGGGAGGGCGTCCTCAAGCCCATCGAGAAGGAACGAGCCACGCCTCTGAGCGAAGAAGAGGAGCGAGGAGCCAAGGAAGCGGTCACCAAAGTCACGTCTCTCCTGGGCCTGAACAAGGGCCCGACCAGGCTCACGCAGGACAAGCTCGACAAGCTCCAGACGTATGCGCACAGCAACCCCAGCAAGTGGTATGCGATGGTGTACTACGTGTCCAACGTGTTGGGCCTCGCACTAACAGCGTTCGCATTCTACGGCTTTATCTTCCTCGGCTGGAAGCCGGCAACAATGGGCAGCCCACGAGCCAACTGATTCGCTTGTTGCGTCGGGGTCTTGTCAAACTATCAAATATATGGGGCAGTAACTCTGCATTTTTCTGGCGCTCTCTTTATGAGTCGTGCGGCACGACGTAGGGCACGACTCGTGCCCTACTGCAAGTCGCACTGTTACATGTACGAAGATTCACGAACGACTTCAATTGGGAACAGGGTGAATCAACGACATAAATGTTTTACACTGCCAACCCAACGGTTGAGTCATAGCAGCCTCTAACGACCCAGCCTTTGAGATCCAGCTTTTCAGGGTTTAGTGCTATGTTTGATGTGTTCTCAAATTTTACTTGACTCTCCGGAAGACGTTGTGAGGGGGGGGGGGAAGCCTGGTAAATTCAAAAACGTGTTCCTTGGTTCCTGTGACAATGACCGATACTGCATCGTTGTAGTGCTGTGGAAAGTGTGTTCATTTTCACTTGGAAGCGTGAAGACAGCCAAAGTCAAGAAAAAAAGAAAATGTAGAATCAATAACCTCTCATATCACTCCACTCACTTACGCTGCCTTGGAATAGCGACAGCGGACGTTCATCAATGAGGGAGACCAGGTCCAAACAAGGACCCAGCACTGCAACCACCGACATCCCGAGTCAATGCGGAAAGTCAAGTAGAATAAGTTGTACTATAGAAATGATCCTGTATAAGTACGGTCTTGGCCTCTAATTGAAAAAGTTGCCGTTTCCTATTCGATCATGATTATCCGTACGTGCAGCATTTGCAACTTGTACGGATTTCATTGGTTGGTGCACTTCAACTTCGACCAGGCTCAACAGTGTTGACCGTGCTGCTATCCCACAATTCTCTATCGCTGCGGGGGGCAGATGAGAATGGCTAACCCGTGAAGAGGGTGCAGACGTGGTGGAGGGCTCACAAGAGCTGAGGTGTCAAGCGTGAATGAATATTATACCAAAGTTTAGACTGATCTTGGTGATACCGCTAGCAAGCTCCGTAAACTATACCGCGGATCGTCGTGACCATGACGCCCTCCCACGCCATAATCCCAGTCGAGAGTTCGTGCAGCGTCTCCTCGGAGAGCGGGAACTGTGGCCGATGGATTTCAAGAAAGCCGCCCTTATCATCATCACCACCACCTCGCCTGGAGCCCCATCAGTCGACGGCTTTCGACTTGCAGTAAACACGGCAGTGGCCGAAATATCCTTTCGAACACGCGTGCAGAGCTGAAGGGGTACCGCTCGTCCTCGTCGACGGAATCGAGCATCACCATCCCGTATTTCCCCTCTGCATCCATCTTTGGAAACAGCAGCGAGCTCGTTTCCAGCGTGACATCGTCGTAAACCGTCGACAACACTCGAGCGTTGTACATACTGCCATGACACGAGTCGTAGTCGTCCCTGACGGTCACGTGGCCCAGCCGCTCCGTGATGCTGATCTCCATATTCGTCAGATAATACACGGCTGCGTCGTACACTTGCTGCAGAGACTTGACCCCAGGGAACTTCATCGTCTCAAAACGGACACCACAGAAATCGCGCCTCTGATTCGAACAGTTCGTTCGAAAACATCATCTTCTCCCCATCCAGCAAGTGCTTGGGGTCCATAACGAAGTTGTAGGCGTTGCGAAGCTTCTCCTCTCAGATGGACATCAGAGAGTGCCCATGCATCCTGCCAGATATTCATAGTGAAAGCCAGCGACTCATTATCGATCACTGCTTCAATTGTATAGAATTATTCGCGCAGGCTTCCTTTTATCTTTTTGCCTGAAATTCACAGTTCGTTAGGACTGTGTCTGGTACACGTGCTTTCGGATTTGTACCCCAGGCCTGGGGTACAATTGTCCCCCCGAGTCCTTTTATTATTTCATTTTTGCGTTACTTCGCTAACTTCCATCACTTTTTAGCGCTACTTCGCTTACTCAAAATACCGGTTTTTATTGTTACTTTACTTGCTGTTATTTCAATTGTGTACTGGTTACCCCAGTTCGTATTGTATTGTATTGTAAACGTTTAGTGCGCCTTACGCTTTAGGGAAAAAGTGATGTACACTCTCCAAGCGTGGTCCACACCACTAACTCCAATAGTGGGCGACCACTAATTGAGCTCCTACTGTCTTCTCCGGCACGATCAGCATACGTCGGCAATGAATGGCTCCCCCTTCGCGGAGACGCGCTAGGCCTTGGTGGCGGCAGTCCGCTGCTTCCGTCGCCCGTATCGGTCTTGTAGTCTTGGTTCAGCTAGGTACTCGGGTCACAACTCCTTTCCCCGGCAACTGCTGTCGTGGCCGCAACAAACCACGCAGTCTCAGCCAGCACGCCCTTGTTCTTCGGTCTTGTGTTGTTCCTGCGCCTTATGCTGATCCCCTTGAGCACCTTCCCTTGACGGTTGACGGCTGCAGCAGCCACCCCTCCCCCCCCCCCTCGCGGGCGCTCGCGCCTCACCGCCGAATCAGCTTCCTGGGCGATGCCGTAGTCATCAACCCACGTGAAGTCGGTGGCTGAGCACTGAGCGCGCTTGGTTTGTCCGCTACCGCCACCGCGAGTCGTACCCGTGTCGAGTTCTCAGCCCAGAGACACTAGCCTCACATCCTTGTCCGTCTAAGAACTGAGGGCGCCCGCGGCGGAGCCGCATTAGCGCCCCCGAGAACGACGCCGCGGCGCCGCTCCCCAGGAGGGCGTCACCCCAACCCGTACCAGGATTACATCTCGACTACTACAATTAATTGCGCATTGAACAGCTCGATGTAAAGTTGAGTCCCCTTAACGGGTTACTAAAAAAAATAGTCTGTCGATGTGTTTGAAAAAGTTTGGCCTTATGGATCGAGAGCTATACTACATTCATAAAGTGTACTGTGAGGAAACCATACTCCCACAAACGTTCTAATCAAAAGAGTGCGACCAGTGCCTCAGATAAATTCAGCATGAGGTACAATCGATAACGCAAGACTGATGTATGTCTACGCGCCATAACCGAGAGATGGCCAAGTGCTGTCGCATATTGACAGATAAGCTGGAAGTTCCGGTTTATCCGGTCGGTAACATATCTGCACCTGGTTGAGTAAAATTTCTGTCATGCATTATTGCCACTAGCATTTTTACCCAGCGAAGGGCTGACGAAACACCCAGGTGGAATACTTCAGAAGTATTCCACCTGGGTGTGCTTAGCGACAAGTAGATCTTAAAAGTTTATACACGGGGAACTTGCAACGGTCATTTTTTGTTTAGATTCGCGTCTTGATGATCAAGGCCTATTTCACTCAAACAGGGTTTTAGAAAATGCTTACGTCTTCACAGTCTTCAATGTAGCTTTGTGAGGAGAGCGTGCTAACGATAATTTTAAGTTTTGAAAAAGTATTAATACAATTAACCTTACTTAAGCTCCTGCCTAGTGAGTTCTGTCTTGTAAGGATGCGTACATATAGTCGCTTACTGCGGCTAGCACTCAAAACACCACAGCTAGGATAGACGCAACTAATACACCACAATTAACCTTCTTACGAACTGCGATACTGGTACGAGTTGGGGTGACGCCCTCCCGGGGAGCGGCGCCGCGGCGTCGTTCTCGGAGGCGCTAATGCGGCTCCGCCGCGGGCGCCCTCAGTTCTTAGACGGACAAGGATGTGAGGCTAGTGTCTCTGGGCTGAGAACTCGACACGGGTACGACTCGCGGTGGCGGTAGCGGACAAACCAAGCGCGCTCAGTGCTCACCCACCGACTTCATGTGGGTTGATGACTACGGCATCGCCCAGGAAGCTGATTCGGCGGTGAGGCGCGAGCGCCCGCGAGGGGGGGGGGAGGGGTGGCTGCTGCAGCCGTCAACCGTCAAGGGAAGGTGCTCAAGGGGATCAGCATAAGGCGCAGGAACAACACAAGACCGAAGAACAAGGGCGTGCTGGCTGAGACTGCGTGGTTTGTTGCGGCCACGACAGCAGTTGCCGGGGAAAGGAGTTGTGACCCGAGTACCTAGCTGAACCAAGACTACAAGACCGATACGGGCGACGGAAGCAGCGGACTGCCGCCACCAAGGCCTAGCGCGTCTCCGCGAAGGGGGAGCCATTCATTGCCGACGTATGCTGATCGTGCCGGAGAAGACAGTAGGAGCTCAATTAGTGGTCGCCCACTATTGGAGTTAGTGGTGTGGACCACGCTTGGAGAGTGTACATCACTTTTTCCCTAAAGCGTAAGGCGCACTAAACGTTTACAATACAATACAATACAGTCGAGATGTAGCTAAATGGTTATCACACTAACAACGCTGCAGAGCAACTAAATATATTTATTTCCAAATGAAAAAAGTCGCAAGCGACTTGGGCGCGCCTCACTTGCGGCGCACCAGTCGCACATCTCCTCTCAGCTTACGTTAACGCTCTAGCATATATCAAGATAGTCTTGCGTTCTTCGGGTTCGGTCACAAGACGCGCCTGCACAGGATCCGGGTTCGCAGCGAGTAGATTTTCTCTCAGTCGGACGCCTTTACACACGTGCTGGTAGACCCTTCCAACTAAACTTTGTCCTTTCGACTCGTCCTTGAGATCGTGATACAGAGTCGTGACCTATTCCAGCAACGAACGCCTCGATCATGTCCTGACTAGTATTAAGATCAGACAATATTAGTGAAGTTGCCGATACCGCAGCAATTGCAGACGAGCACATTCGTGCTGCACGTATTTGTGGCCTGAGTGGGCCTTTTCTAGCTACTTTCGGCATCGAATCACCCCCTAGAGCACCAGCACGTCCAACGCGTCGCATTCTACAGTACAACCAGTGAAAAATTAAGTTTAGGCCAAGTTTCCATGTCATGAGTAAATGGGAGGGGGTACCTGAAGACTCAAGCGGAGGTTGCTGCTCCTTCTTTCCCTTATGCGAGCATCCAGTTCATGTCCGTTCTCCTGTTCAGCAAATTCTAAAATGACATTCAGCGAGCCGGCCCCGCTCGGATCAGGAACATCATGGCCTATACCTCCATCTAAAGGCCTTCTGACCTATACCTTTACTCTTTGTCCCCTCAGGGGACTCCCCTGAATTATGTGTCCAACACTAGTTAATCCGCATACAAATTCTTAGATAAATCGTCCCAATACAACAGTAAGTCATTCGAATGCATACAAAACTCAATATATTAGATTTCAATACAAAACTCAAGTAATTAATTCTGGCGATACCGACGGCAAGCCCCGCGGCATTCGGCGTCAACTCAACCGGCGGGTCGAGGCACATCGCCATTCGTTCGATGGTGTTTGACGGCCGCTGATTGGCCAGTCTGGACAGATGACGATGACTCGTCGACATTCAAGCTCGAGCCGTGGTGTGTCCACACAACACCGGGACTTCAAGGACGACCCGAACCTACGGCGAACTTTGGCCTGAGTTCCGCACCTAAGGCGACTCTTCGAGTCATCGGGAGGCCGTCCGAGCCTTCAAGAGGGCTCTGAAGAGTCGGGTGGTTACCTGGAAGATCCAAAACGGACACGTCTAGACTATATATTTGTATTGAACCATAGGAAAGAGAAGATAGAACAGATAAGCCCTTTGGGCTACAAGAACAGAACAGCTTTTCCTCCCAACCACTCAGGGAAGACGTCCGGGCTATCGGTGAGTTCCCGTAGCAATTGGATAAACCTGTTGGTAGGATTATGACTGTCGGTGGACGCGCCTGCTAGTATCGTAGCGTGCGTTTACCCGTGGTCAGGCCGAGAGTGGCCGTGTATACGAAGGGCAAGTCATCGCCGAGTAGTGGAGGAGCGAGAGCGCACTCCATTTATCCTTCCCGCCGGAGTATAGCTCTGGCACCCTCGTATCAAGCCGTGACTGGCTGGGACCCTTCCTTCCTGAGGGCCTGCGAGGTTTATATTGCGTGTGAGAGCGTGCCAGCCTTTGCTCGTGGCTGGTGACGCTGTGGTTCCGTAGCGGAAACACGGTGCACAGAGGAAACATCAACCCGGTGCAAGGGAAAGTTCCTGGGCCTTCAGGTTCTAACCCTAACAAGCCCATTGAGTCATCGGGACTTGGTGGGTGCTGTTGGTGGGGAAAGTGTGCTATTATATAATTTAGTGCGTGTTCCTACACGGCATTTAACATACTAAAGTCCAGTATTTTTACCAAACAATATACCAGCCTTTGCCGAATCGTTGTCTTGTTTCACTTCGAACAGGACCGCCCCGCTCCAACATACTGAAGACCAGTCTATATACCAGCCAATATACCTATCTGTGCAGAAGAGCGTCTTCTTCCCCCACAAATAGGACTAGCCGTGCCCAGGTTCAACAAACCATTAGTGAAGTTGCAGGGCGCGACGTCAAGTGGGCGTGTTCAAGCATATGAAGCGGCAACGAAGGACAAACGATGAGGACAACATACTGAAGCACCATGATGATGCATGGCGCCAGGAACAAGATGGGTGGGGTGGACAGGAATCACTGCCAAGCATTTTGTCCGGGCCAACAGATGACATGACCGCAGCGCAAATGTTTGCAGCCACGTGGAAAGCGCGCCATCAGTGGCTGCGGACGGAAGTTACTCGACAGGTCCTAGTGATGGGACCTGGCGCGAGGACGAGTGACTGCAGCAATGCTACTGACCTTTTAGGGTATTTGGATGTGGAGCGATGACGAGAGCTGGGTATCGAACGGCAGCATGCGGATCCACTGTGTAACGGGTCGAGAAGGTGTGAATGGAGCTTTTGCTGGTGGTTTACTGGCACTTCAGTCTTTTAATGGAACTGATTCGGCTTGTGGGGTAGCTTGTGGCGAAGGTGGTATGGATTGTACGGTTCTGGATGGGGTTTGCACAGGCCCAGTGTGTGTGAATGGAGCTTCCACAGGTGATGTTGCGAGTTGCGAGGTTCTGGTTGGTAGTTGTGGCAATGGTCCTGAAGATATCGATACGAACGCGGAGCACCGATCCACCCGCGCTGAGAAGAAAAAAAAAGACGAGAAGGCTCGAAGAAACAGCGTTCGCGAACCCGTCTACAGTTAGGCTGTCGGGGCGCCACGGACATCGCAGTTCAAGATGTAGAATGTGATGGTGTCATGAACAGTGTCTTTCCAGATGATGTTGGGGCCACAAACCCAATCACGAAATCGCCGCCATGTTGACGGGGATAGTAGAAATTTGAGAGATATTAAAGGACAACCATCGGAGCAGCTTGTGAAGGAAACACGGCGACGACGAGAACGCTCAAATAGAGAACGCCCCAACAGGCAGCACCGTAGAACCCACGGACAGTCAGACACCACGGACGATGGTGTTTTACAAACTGGCGTGTTATCTGGAACTGACGATCTCGCAGCTGGTCAAGAGCAAATTTCATTCAAAAACGAGCTGAGTGACACTGAAAGGCAGTATTGCCTGAGGAGGCTCCAAGCCGCTCTCGGGGCGTACGGACTTGACGAATGTGTGTGCGCCATGTGCGACCGTTTATGCCTGCGCAGAGATTCACGACGAATGAAGGATACTGACTGGTGTTACATGGATAAGATGAAAGCAACGCTCTCTGTGGTGAAAGCCAACCTACCGGGCGATTTGGTTGATCAATATCGAGCCCCCGCGTTCATGGAAGGCTTGAAAGATGTGATGGTATCACCACGAGGAATAAAGCGCTTTTCAGATGAAAACGATTCTCCACGAGCTTGGTTCACTGTCTGCAAAGAGTGTAATCGCTGGTTGGACCGTGGAAAGCTGCCAAAGTTTGCGATTGCTAATGGTTTTTATGTGGGGAATCTTCCGCAGCCTCTAAATGGTCTTACGTTACCGGAGCGATTTATGACCCAGCTTGTCAGCATTGTTGCACTGACTCGTGTGGGAGACACCGTTGTATTCGATCGCATTGCATCGCTTTTGATCGTACGCCTGGGCCTCCATTATTGCTACTGCCACGCTCCATTAACGATGTGGACTCGTATCGTGTGGTCATGGTAGGAGATTTTACGCCATCTCAAGTCGCACAAGTGCGGAAGATGCATCGAATCCGGGCGCAGCGCGTACGTGACGTATTTAAGTTCTACAAGACGCACAACCACCTCTACGCGAGCGTCGTGCCAAACGAAGGTGGAATTAACATGGCGGACATGTATGACGAAACTGACCATGTCTTTGTGGAGCACGTTGATGTTTATTCGACAAATCGATGTGTTTATTAAATATGCGCTTGGAATGTACCCGGCATCAAGAAAACGGCTGCCCTTCCGAGGATTATTTGGTGATGTCAAAGCATATTTTGGAATGGTGGAAACGAGGGAGAGGCACGCTACATATACATTTTTTAATTTGGTTGAATCAGTGCCCGCCAAACTCAGCTGCCACTGAAAGTGTGCTGAACAGCACAGACGGAAGTATATTTCGTGAGCGAGTGGCATCTTATGTGCGAAGTATTGTACGCAATGGCCTCCCTATCTCTGTTGACGTCTGTGGCTGTTCCAGTTGCGGTGCCGACTTCACGGAATTGATAGCGTTACCGATACCGGATTGCGCCCGGAAAGACCCTCAAGCTGGGATTCTTGCTACGTGCATGAGAGCTTCCGTTGTGGAACCACCGCTCATTCGATGTAGCGCTTGCAACGCGGAGTTTAGTTCCCAACACATACTACGCAATGCTTTGTTAAAGTTTCGCCCAGAATACTGGCCAGCGCGGCGGCTCATGCTTTCCGACAATGAGATCAAGCAGCAAGCCCTGCCAGAAGCGTCGTGTCGCGACACTGAAGCCCAGGCTACCAGCATTGCATACGAGCGTGAAATTAACCAAGCAAATTTAACTGGCAACGCGATATGCTGTGGTGAACTGCTTGCGAAAGAGCTTCTTGAACAGGCGAATACCGCAAGAATGACCGTATACAAGAGTGACAATGACCCGTTTCGGAATGACAACTTGGCACGAATGATAGAAGCTACTCCGCCATCACCGTCAGATGCGAGAATGGACCGATCAGCACAACACAGCATGGTTTCAACTCTAGCTGTTCAGCTGAACCAGCACTTGTGGTGCCACACCAAAAGCTGTTCCAAGCAATCAACCACTACCGCCAACAGTAACTTTTGCCGCTACCGATTTCCTCGAGAAAGAGTCGCGAGTACATCATATGGACTATCTGGTGTGGAAGTTAGCCGGAGTCTAGGGCACGAATTCATGAACGGGTTCAACACTCAACTTTCAACAACTATGAACTCATAACTACATTTTAATGCAATCACGATATCCAGATCTTGCTTGGAGGTAGTGATGTAGCCGATCGAATTCATTATTGCTGTAAATACGTGACCAAACAGCAGAAACGAGTCGACTCCCAAGTTGCTGTTGCTGTAGCAGCACTTAAGCGACGTGAAGAGCGCGAGCGAGTTGACGCTACTACTTTGCAAACACATGACGACCCATTCACGCTTGGTCGCAAACGCGTCGCTGATATGATTTACTGCATGACCAATCGCCAAGAAGTAGCTGGTCCATTAGCTGCTCTATACCTTTACAGAGGCTCGTGCTGTTATTCAAGCGCAGGGTGTACGTCGCTACCTCTGGGGGATGCAATACCGCGGCTAACAAGATCCGATGAATACTCATGCAGACTGGTTAACATCAGTGAAGACGTGGAGGCGCCCAGCTTTCGTGCTGCTTCCGTGTTGGACGACTACTTATTCCGCCCGAATGCCTTGGCAAATACCAACCTGTACGAATTTACGATGTGGTATTTTCGAAAAAAGCACGAGAATGCTGTCAGGTCAAAATTTTCTTTCATTGTTGGACACCCGCTCCGTAGTACACATTGCCTTGGTAAACGATATGAAGCAGCAGTGCCTGTCATCCAGGGTTTCCGTATGCCGTACATGAGCAGCAATTCTGCATCGCCAACGAAAGGGAAATACGTGGTTCTTTCACTAGTACTTTTCAAACCTTTTCGAGCAGTTCAAGATATTATCGGCGAAGCTGACGAGTCCGACGAAGAATCATGGGCACATGCGTTTACTACGTGGAAGGATACTTGCACTCCATTTGTGAAAACCATCATGGATAACATGAACGATTATTGCAGTGGATTACAGAAGGCCGAAGCTCAGAGTAAAGCAGCACGGGAAGCAGAGGCGAACCCTTGGCACGGTGACGATAGCAGCAGTGATGACAACGATGACGTTTTCGACGGCGGAGATGATATTGATTTTAGCGATGAGGTCCCGAGGGCGAATGAGAAGGAATAAACATTTATTTCGATGCGGGAATTGGAGAATGAGGACACAATTGTTCTTGATAGTGTCTCCCTCGATCCCGCGGCATGTCCGACTACTATCGCCCCGAGTAACAAGGTTTCTTACGTGATCGATATCTTCAAGAAGCACAAAATACTTAATAGCGTCGCGAAGGACCTAGGCCTAGCTTGTGGCACAAGAGCAAGCTGGTCTACGGCTGTACTACCTCCTGTTGAATTGATGAAAATGTGGGTTCATGATGCAACTACGGACACCGCGCTCATATGTGCTCCATCCAACGTGCCAGTGGGTCGTGATACGGAGGTCATTGAGCTTTTGAGCGATGCACTGGTCTCCCGTAACTTGGAATGGCAGCCCTATCTGATCCGCAATGCGTCTTCATCACTGTCAGTGGAGAAACGATACGCCAGTATTTCTGAGATTTCAAAACAGTTTACACTCAACGAGAAGCCACACTATGTTTTCCGCCTCATGGGTCAAGCGCTGCTGTCGCGGTGGAAGCGTGCTGAGGAATCCGAAGTTCCAGTCGATGATTTTGGTTCTGTTCTGCGTGACAACCAACTGCGAATGTTTCTCGGAGGCGAAGGTGGTACCGGAAAGAGCCGCATTATTGACGCTGCCCATGCACTTTGAAATAGCTGGGGGCGCTCGGATTGCCTAGTCCAAACTGCACTGACGGGCAAAGCGGCTACGCTTATTGGGGGGGACACTAGCGAGTTTTTTTTGCTACAAATTCGACGAAAGAAGTCAGTGGATTCACTTGCTTTTCTGGATTTGATCATTGTTGGCGAGATTTCAATGATGAAGAAATACCAACTTTCTCAATTGAACAAGCGATTGCGCATAGCAAAGCGAGTCGCAGATGCTCCATTTGGAGGAATTCACGTCGATTTTGCGGGAGATTCTTTGCAGTTGCCACCTGTGGGAAGGCAACCCGTGTTCAAGGACCCTACGAAGACCAAACGAAAATCGACTAACATTTCTGCTGATGAGCTGGCTCGTTATGTACTACGGCAATCGTTTACGGACGTTATCATCCTGAGTAAATCTGTCCGGTTTCGTAAGGACCCTAAGTGGGGTCGCGGTTGCCAGCAAGCACGACGAGGTGTTTGGACTTCTGAGTTTGTCGGTATAATTAATTCTCGTTTGCTGACAAACGACGAGGCGTTGAATGATCCAGTCGCCAACGAGTGCTACAGCACCTTTGTGACTCCAGAAAATGCTACCCGGATCTCTATCAACAATTTGTTCATATCAAAAGCTCCAAAGTTGTTGCCTCAAGGCGAGTACCCTGTGCGAGTTGTGGCAAACTTTAAGGGGAAATGGGACAAGCTGAATCGGTCAGAGGTGCGGATGGTAATGTCGCTGCCAGATACTAAGTTTGGCTGTATGGCTCCATATCTCGACCTCATCATCGGTATGCCAGTCCAGGTGACACAGAACATTCGAGCTGAAAAACTGGTTGCTAATGGCACCCTTGGTCGTTTGGAAGCAATTATTTACCACCCGGATACCACGTTTCGTTTGGTATACGATGGCGTTGCAGATTTGACCGTGAAAATACCCAGCATCCCTCCCCCAGCTGTCATTGTACGGATTGATCGTGGCACATCGGCGAAGGCAATGCAGGGTTGTGCGGATGCCGACATATTTCCTCTTTTTTTCGACGCCCAGGCATTGAACCCTTGTGACATCGGGCTGGCGGGGTGTGTAAATGGAGTCCCGCGCACGCTGTCTGTACGGATTCACCAGTTCCCACTAGTTTGTGGGTGTCGTCGACGGTGTATAAAGTTCAGGGCGAAACTTTAGATGGGATAGTAGTTACGGAGTGGAGATCGAAGAGTGGGTTGGCAAACAAGAGAGAGCAGCCTTATCTTCTGGTATCGCGCGCTACGTCAAGGAATGCATTTGCTACTCTCGCTCCACTCACCCAAGACATAATCAAGTGGGCACACCTATCCGAAGATGCGCTGAACGAAGAAGCCCGCCTGGAACAGCTTAGCTCCCGGACAATTGCAAGGCCGCGATCAACGATATAGTCACGAGACAGCTCAATACTAGTTGGTTTGCCCCTAGCGCTGCATCATTCTTTGTTGATCGAAATATCGGT
Source organism: Phytophthora sojae (assembly GCF_000149755.1). Taxonomy (NCBI): domain Eukaryota; phylum Oomycota; class Peronosporomycetes; order Peronosporales; family Peronosporaceae; genus Phytophthora; species Phytophthora sojae. Next base: position 9,114,565 of record NW_009258115.1, read on the forward strand.
CGTACAAGCCGATGGCTAAGTTGTATAGTTAAACGCACTGATTTTACCAACGTATATAGCAACTAAACGCCGATTGGTTTAACCTGGTTACACAGAGGTTACTGTTTTGTGTGGAATACACCAAGGTTTTCTCCGAGCGTCCTCTCATTGGTATACTGAACTGCAGTCATTTTAACATTGTAGATAGCAACCAAGGGCCGATTGGCAGACTAAATGCTGTGCCTAAACCCATGATATCAGTGATTCACCGTCTAGCGATGCGCACACTGGCAAAACGAACGTTCGGCCCTTGATTTTCTTTTTAACTCAGCAATACCCAGAATGACTACAACAAATAAATCATTGCCCGAATGCTTGCTTGTACTCTTGCTACCAGATAAGCTTACATTGCCTCCAGCTTTGCTTCGAACACTCGATGCCGTAACCTAGATATCTGGGTCCACGTGGAACGTCCGAACACCCGGAGCGTTTATGCCAGCACTAGAGACGAAGTCACTGTAACAACGACTAGCATCTTCCTGGCCCAGGGAATACCTCGAGCGCTGGTTGAGTTGGAAGGAGTGCTCTTGGTCACGACACGAGAATTCCACCGCACAGACCTCACCGTCTACCTCGTTGTGCTCGAAGTATTCCTCAGCTGTAGTAACGAGTGGTGCCATTCAGCTTGGGTAATGTTCATGTCGTCCACAACGATGACGTCTGCAACATGCAACGACAACTCGAAATCCGCAAACACGACGTCCTGGAAATACGCATCAATTCGCCGTCTCTGGTCTTGAAATAAAGAGCTGCTGCAGACGCGAAGGTAACATGGCCTGCCCCAGGGTTAACCTGGTCCTGGAAAGCGCTGCGGAGTCTCCGAACCAGGCGAGTGCAGAACGTAGTCTTTCCGCTACCGGCGAGACCTCGCAAAAGCACGACAATCTTGCCTTGGCGCCATGTTCTATCGCACGCTGCGTCAGAGATCTGGCCCAGTGCTTGCGTCCACGTAGTATCCAGGAGGGCAATATCCTCCGTCATTGCCGTTGTTCTCCACTTGAGTTGATAGTGATTTGGGATCGATCCGAAATGAATACTAGTCAATCAATCGTTTTTCGGAGGGTACGGCTTTGACACTGCCGCGTTCTTCAAACTAACCAACGTTGGCAAACCAGGAGATCGATCACTAACGGGGAGATTGATCGCATGTGCGCCGCAAAGAAGACCGTTCCGATGTCAAAATCGGCGCAGAAACGCGGAGCCACTGCGTCCGGTGAGGAGACAAGTAAGAAGCGGAAGAAACGGGCGGTGAGCGCCAAGGCCAAACAAGCAAATGGCGGTGCGCGCGACCGCAAGAAAGCAAGAACTACAGAGGTGCGTGATGCGCTGGATTTCGCCACCACAGAGCCCGTGAACGGATCCACCCAGATGAGCAGTTCGGTGTTGCCCTTCTTCGACTTCGGGAGCGACGGGATATGATCCATCGCGACCACTTGGAACGGATATGTCGCTCGGATGGTCCCTGGAGGCAATAGCCCTACGGAGAACAACAGCCCCGTCTTCGGCCCGAAGACCGACATCCAAGAGCTGCCAAAAGAGCTTGTCCCCATAGCTGTTGCAGAGTTCACGCGCAAGATGCTGGCCGAAAAGGCTGCACAGCCAACGAGGGAACGCCGCACGCTCGGTGAGCCGTACAAGTTGGCTAATCACCAGAAACGCGAGTTGGCAGCAAGATACCAAGCCGCTCGGAACAGCAATGAACGACTTGACTACAGCAATGTTGCTGGCAATAAGCATTTCCAATCCTTCACTGGGCAAGCAACAATGCTAGCTGCACATGAACCTTGGTTGTTGGAGCAGTTGCAGCTCGCATACGACGAGCAGCTGCAAGGAGCGACGAGTCCAAGGGCAGACGTGGCAAGCCGAGTTGGAGCAGGTCGTGAGCAAGATCAAGCGGCGGACGACCCCACTCCGCATGAAGATCCAGAAGTGCAGCAAGCCGTGCAACAATTGCCACCCGACTCTGGCCCAGACGACTCAAGTCGAGTTGAAAGTACTACGTCGACGCCGGTGGGTGGGCAAAGCGATCTTTTCGGCAACGCTGAGCTTGTTCGGAGAAACGCGGAGCTCCAGGAAGAACTTTCGCGCCTTCAAACCAAGCTGGACAGCGAACAAACATGTCGAAGAGATTTGAAGCGTAAGGTAGACTCACTGGAGAAGCTGCAAGAAACGCTGGAGTTGAAGAAGACAGACTTGGAAGAACGAGAGAAAAGCTGGAATCTCTGAAGCAAGAGCTCACGAAGAAGAAACACTCCATTGATGAGGACGCTCGTGCGGTGAATGATGCTAAAGCGATTTTGGAACGTGAGCGCTCTTAACTTGGATCGTAAGCCGAAGACGCTGCGTCCGACGCAGCAGCACCAACTAGCATGTCAAACACGAGTTCTACAGATGCAAATGGAAGCCAATGGCTTGACGATTGGCATGCAGAAGTTGAAGAAGCAGAAAGACGTGGTGGACCGGCTGAAACGTGCGGAGCTGGAGCTTGATGATGCCAAACGGGCTTCCGACCAAATGAAGGAAACTATAACTCGCCTGGAGCTAGAGAACGAGCGCCTACTGCTGCACAAACGCATATTTGTCGGTTCTAGTGTCGCAGAAGGGATGATTCGCGGTTTTCGGGATATGCATGCAATTCACGAGGTGGATGGTAAGACGTCATGAGTCTGTTTATTTTCTTGAAGACAGCTTTTGTTGTTATTGAATGTGCCAGGGTGCCTCGACGCAATGCATGAAATGCAAAAATTCATCATCAAGAAGGCTATGAAGGTGTTTGGCGAATTTTCGCGTGCCTGAAATGCGATGAGCGAGTTCTGGTGTGAACGATGCAATCTCAGTTGGTAAAAGTTCTGTAACTAACCATAGCTTGAGACCCAACAAAAGGACCGCGCATAGTAACATCCAGTGATTTTACCAACACAAATAGCAACTGAGTATCGTTTCTCATACTTAAGCACATAGTTTTCACCAGCGAAGGTATCAGCTCAGCACTGGTAGGCAAAGTGAGTTAACAGCTAGGACAGCTAGGACACAAGCAAAGCATAGATTGATATTCTAATGACTGTGCGTGCGTATGTGTGTCTTAGGTGGGTGGGGGTCGAATGCGTTGAACGGGCTTATGATATTACGTAGACTAACAAATAGTGTACATTTGCTTGTTACTAGCTAGCTTACATTACACGCTATGCAACCTACGTTGAAGCTCACACGAAGTCTAGTGGATGTACCTTCGGTCCATACTTGCCTCCGTTTTCCAACACCCAGTAGCTAGGGAGAGTCAGCGTGCGTGTGGATCGTTCTTGATGCACGTGTTGTCAAAATACGGCACCAGCTGCGGTTCGTGAAATAGATCGTGCTGGTACGTCGGCATATCCAGGTATGCGTGGAGACAAATGTTCGCTGAGTCTTTGCCAACGGGTGCGTAGATGCAATCCCCTCGAAGCAAGATCATGTCGCCCTTGTTAAGGTAAATCTTCTGCAGATCCGACTTCAGCGCGATTTGGGCGTTCCAACCGAACACATGGAGGCAGGTGCCATCCGGCAGCGCTATCAGCATGAAACCAGCGACGGAGCAAGGATCCACAGTCACCCAGCGTGGATTGTCAGGAACAGTTTCAACAAACCGCAAGTCGTTGGCTTGAGAAAGCGGGAGAAACGTCCTGTAGTGCACTAAGAAGGCACGACCCTCTTGCTCTGGTAGAAACGCTTGCTTCCGGTAGAGGGCTGGCTGCGCGGCGGCGAAAGCATCGGGAGACCACTCGAGGTTGGAGTCGCTACGAGTTTGGTTGCGGAATTTGTTTACTTCGTCCGCGTCGTAGATATGGGGAGACCGCTCGAGATTGAAGTCGGTGTGGGCTCGGTTGCGATACTCGTTGGCTTTTTCCGCGGTGATGGCGTGGTACAGCTGGATTGCACCGTTCGTTGTAAACTTTTGTGGAGCTTGCATGGTGAGTCCAGCGAGAGGGTCGGGTGAGGTGGAGAGCGAAATGAACAATGATCCGAGCTTTTAGGTGCATAACTTATGCATGCTGCTTATGCACGTGCTGGCACGCAGCAAGAGCGCCCCGGTATGTGATGTGCCCGGGACGAGAGTGCCACCATAGGAAATATGTATGACATATTAAAGCAAAATGGCCTACTGCTTCAACGGTGATGCTCGCGTTAATTAAACTGTGGATATATATTAAAGCGAAAGTGAACTACTGGAACTGGGATGCTCAAGTTGAACTATTATGTATCTTTCAAAAATACATCGCGATTTCGAACGAACGTCCTCGACGAAATCTGGTCGACAACTTTAATACATGGTGCTGGCCAATGAGTGAGATGAAGTTACTTCCAGAAGTTGTCGGAGTCGCGGCCTGACACGTTGCAGCCAAAAGATTGAACTCACGAGGTGTTCATGGTGTCGAGTACGTAGAGATGCCCATAATAAAGGGGGGCTGATCTATGGCTTCAACAGGGATGCTCGAGATCCACTGTCCTGTATCTATTGAAACAAGTCATGATCGCCACAACATCAAATCGGCACGCCTTGTACTCAGCTAAAGCTTCTCGATAACAATCAAAAAGGGACCTCAACCGAGCTGACCGCGCCGTGCGGCCCGATAACGTTTCAGGCCACGTGTACTTCGTGTACGCGCGGCAGTTTGACACACTACAGAAGATCTTGCTGTACCCATCGTCGCTCCACTACGCGGAAGAGGCGTTGAAGTTCGGGGGCCAACGTTGGATGAGGAGGGTCTTGTGGCTCGCCTAACAGGACACGATACCCACACTTTATATAAGTCAGTCTGCGCTCTTATGCAGGTCTTGTGCATAACCCTTTGACGTCATTTCGACTATGGGGCCATGGCGCGCGTATCACCCCCGACCCTGGACGCTGTAAAGGTCGTGAAGCGGGGCCGTAAACCCCGCAAAGCAACGGCCAAAGCAACGGAAGTCGTTGTTCAAACCAGCGTCAACACGGACACGCCCAAGCAGATGACGCCTTGCCAGCGCATGAAAGCGCTTCTTGCGGCGAAAGCGCTGGAGCGAAAAGAAAGCGCCCCCGTCGTATCCACCGTTGAAAGTAAGCTTAGCTAGTGTTGATCTGTAACATCCTCACTGTTGTCGATCCTTTTGTCGTTAGATTTACGGGAGTTCCTGCAACGAAAGGGTGAACTGATTCCGATCGTGATTCGAATGAAACTTGTGTGGATCACCGACCACGTGTATGGCACCTGGAAGTTGGTGCGACTACATTTCACGGACGCGGAGGCCCCCGAATCGCTGGATAACCTTCTCAGCGTACGTTCGATCTTCCTGTTGCTTTTGCGCATTTGCGTTGGCTAAATGTGGCTTGCTGTAGGTCTATAAGACTCCGTACGAAGCAAACCGCGAAGACATCGCCTCGGCGCTGCTCACCGTCACGATATGGAACGTGGAAAGCGACTCGGAGCTGTTGCCATTGCCTGGATCCGTCGTTGATATCAACGAATACGCCAATCTCCAGCTGTACCGGGACAAGCAATGTCAGCTGCCGACGCGCCTGCCGCAGATGATCTGGTCAAACGAGCAGAGTTCGCCCGTGTGAAGTGGGACTAGTTAAGAGAGGTTGAGATGTGTGCAGCGTACATAATAGCATCGGTTGTTATTACTGGAAGTTCAATGGAGATGAGCGCGACGATAGCTGTGCGCTCCCGCGAGCAAGACCTCATTCGATAAAACTCAGGAAGCCGCCAACCTGGAGGTCAGCATGTGGAGGAACTCGTCATCGGACAGGTAAAGAACCCCCCAAGCATTCATTATAGCGCTTACACGAACTCATCTCAGCGTTGCAGATGACCAAACGACAAGCCTCTCAAAACTATAGCGATGGCGAGAAGCGGTGCCTGCTGGAACTCGTTCGTCGCCGCGCACCAACCCGGAAGGCAGAGTGGCAGGATCTGGCGCTTGCCTACAACGCAGCGAAGAATCGGAACTGGACGCAGCGAGACTTTGTTAGCCTCAAGCGCAAGTTCGTAGCTTGCGGCTCGCACATGAAGCAGCGGTCTCACTCACCGACGCAGAGGCTACAACACACCAGGAAAGCGATACCTGTACTGTGCGCGCTGGCGACTCGTCATCTCACCTGCAGTCGCAGCAGTTCCAGTGCCCAGGAGATGTGGCGCTGCCGTCGGTATATGTACCGCAGCAAAATTCTCCAACTCATCACCATCGAGTGAGCGATCCGATCACCCTGCTACGATTGCTGGACGAACGAGGCGCCGCATGGGCCAAGGGCAGAACAACTTTGCTTCTCGAGGAGCTGTTCAAGCTTCGCCAAGAAAGCCAGTTGCAACGCCGTTCAGCGCGACGTCACCACAAGGAGCTGCTACAGTCGCTGGCCTTACTCAGGCGTACTATGGAAAGATGGCCAGCACGACTGAGCGCTAAGCGTCGTCGCCCCTGCCACTAACTCGTTAGCTGACTTGCATTCAATACCCTGAGGTACCTGCACGTAAAAAACCCGACAATAAAGCCCTACATCAACTTCCCCACCTGCTTGTGAGTGAGCTGTTCTGTGGTATAGCGTTTTCTCGTTCATCGCCCAAGTCGACTCAAACATCTCGGCGAGTATGGATGCAGGGCAGTAGCATGGATTTCGCTGGGTACCGAAGTCAGCGAGCGATGAATTCATGGTAACACCCGCTATCCAGCATCGACGGCATCACTGCGGCAAGCACGAGGAGGACTTGGCAAGGCTGCCGTAATCGCACAAGCCAGTCCGGTCCAAGTGTGTACATCAGACACCGACTGGAGGAGTTTCGCCGACGCAGGATCCCAAAAATCTCAAGGGTCGCCGAGCGAGGAGTCGGCGAGCGGGTTGACTTGGTTTTAGTATTGGAGGGGCCGTAACAGCCCATTTTCATTAGATATTTGTATAGGAACCCAAAGGAAGGGCCATTGAGCCCAACAAAGCAAAGATAAATACAGCGTGGAATTTTCGAGGTCCTAAGCAAGCGGCACGCGGCGTCTCTTCAAGGTACGACCGCCCCCGTGGGGCTAGATCATGACCATCGCTGAGATCGGCTATCCGAGTGGGAAGCTAACGAGTTTTGGCACGTCTGCTACACCACAACTGGTGCCGCGACCCGGGAACAGGGTGTTTGTGGCAAGATGGTCAAGACACCGCGAAGCGGAAGCCCGGCGACGGCCGGAGGGAGGGCGCGGCCGAGAAGCGCGGACGCGGCGACGAAGGCGACGGCCAACACGCCACGCTCAGTGAAGTTCGACCGAGTCGGCGATCGTGATCATGGAAGTGGGGTTGACGATGATAGAAGTGCAGATGAAGTGGAGATGAAGGGCCCAGCGCCGAAGCTGGAGGATGAAGACGTTGACGAGCTAACGGTTGTCGTCGGGAAGTCGGGTGCTCCGCGCCCGATCGCTCGCCGGCTTGATGCAGAGCTCGGTGAAGTTACTCCGGCCCAGGTTCTGGTGCCCGATGAGCGGCCGATCACAGGAAATCGGCCGCCGGTGAACGGAGATACTCCGAATGCGTACAAGATACTGGGACAAGTCGACCGATCGATGGTCACTACAAGCGCGTGAGTGATGATGTTTGCGCAGAAAGAAGTCGGCGGTGCCAAGTGGGTGACACTCGAGAGAGAGCTGGCGTCTCCGATCGACAGCTCCACCCTGTTCCAATTCAGCAAGCAGACCAAGCGTCTACTGGTGGCGATGGGCTTCGAGTGTACCAGCGTCCCGTCGAATGTAGCTCTGGAAGTCTGGGAGCTCGCCAAGATAAGCGCCGAGCTGACCAAGTGGAAGCGCAAATGTGGTAAGAAGATCCGCTCAAGAATGGTCTTGATGGAACTGGATCCGCCAGTTGACCCGGTAATGGGATCCGGCAGTTGGTGACGGTGCCCAGTGGGAAAACAGAGCCCCAAGCTTGCATGTAAGACCAGTACAGATACGACCCACAAACTGCAAAGAGTGGTACATCCAAGTTCCTACAGGAAATTATATAATCTGAGGAGATAAGTGATTGAGGTGCGTTACTATCACTATTTCCTCAAGCTTCATTTTTACTTCTAAGAGAGAGGGTGATGGCGGTTGTACTCCTCAATAACATCGCACTTCTGCTGGATGGTTAGCCACACACCCTTGGTACGCTTCTGGGTGCCCTTAGAACGCTTCTGGAGGCTGGCCGTCCTGTGCTCAGTGCTGCCTTGAGTTTGTCTGTGGAAAAAGTGCGCCATTCTTTTAGCGGGATGATTCAACTGAAAATGGAATGTGTAGACCACACAGTGGCAGTACTTCAATGTGACGGGCGCTCCCTCCTGAGATGATGCCCCTTGATATCATGATTCGACAAGGGTATCAATTTATACGGTTTGCAGTTTCTGAGTGGTATCTGTACTGGCGATATATACAAATCAGACCTAGGTAGCTGGCTGGATTAAAATCGAGATTATTGACGACATAATAAGCATGCGTTGGCCAAAATATCTGCAAACGGCAATATAGCGCAACTAATTAGACAAAGAGAAGTAGGGTACCGACGAACTAAGTAATTGAATTGCATGATATTTTTATCAGTGCATTTCTGTGTCATAATGAATGCCAGTTCTTATATGCGTCTCACACTGTCTCCATATTATGATTTATGGATATTATGTGGTGTCTCCATTGCTATGGATCTCACCATGTCAAATAAAGTATCAAAGCCTCTACATTGGCATTACTTCAGTAACGACCATGGCTGCAATGACCAGGCTGGAGATAGAGTTATGATTTCACCAATGCTACGGCGTTGTCTTGTCGCTATAACTCAAATTCACTTGCTTGCATCAAGAACCTAGGTCGGGGATGGGCGGGTCGCTTAAATCTGTGAACGGACCAATAGGGTAGGGCATTCATTCAAGTTCGTGGTCCTTAAAAATATGGCCGGACCAATACAGTATGAGGGGCATTCGTTGAAAACAAGCCGTCCGACCATCAATGATATCATCAGATTTTTTTTGCTCAAGCAGAAGCGGAGCCTGAAGTGCAAGGTAGATGTCGAGCTCAAGAACAAAACGACAGCGCCAACAATGGCAAGACATGGATGTTACTGATCTTTTCGCTGGCCTAGATGATCATTATCAACAGGAGCAGCCCAAGCGTCAAAAGCGTGATGTTTTAGGGGGTAGTGAGGACAAGGCTCGCGATGCGAGTGGTATAGGTACGGCCTATCAGATGTTTCAGCCGCTGCGGCAAGACTCTTTCCGGGTGATATCATCACCACCGACAAGCGGACTAAGCCGATACGAAGTAAATGAAGCCCCTAGTGACGGTGAGAGCGACTTGCTGGCATATTTGACAGCACACAGAAGACGCGAGCAAAGTAGACTTCGACAACGACGATTCCAAGCACCTTCAGAAACAGAGGAGCCTACAGGAGCAGCATTTTGGAGGTCGTGGAGAGACGGATATTAACGAGAGCAGGCGCAGACAGGGAGAGAGATCGCAAATTAACGGTGCAACCACGAGCCGAGTTGATACGAGTCAGTTAGACCTCGGACGAAGGAGAATAAAAGTACCGCGACGCAGTGCACGCATGGTTGAAAACACGACAACGGAGGAAACATTTGACAACAAGCCAAGCAGCGAGGATCAAGCAGAATGCATGAAGCGGCTTCAAAGCGCGTTGGGCGCTGAAGAATTGGATGAATGTGTTTGTACAGTTTGTGGCCGTTTGGTGCTGTGCCATAAAAGCCAGCGTGTTGACGATTTGGGCTGGCGGTACACGAATGAGATGAAGCGTTGCTTGAAGGTCTCGAACAAGCATGAACTCTGCGACGAACTTATTAACCAGTACTGCTCTCCCCCCCACTTGCCAGCTTTAGAAGGAGTAATGATTTCGCTACGTGGAATACATTGTTACATGGATGACTCTAGTACGCCACAAACTTGGTTGTCGGTTTGTGGTGAGTGCTATAAATCGGTTGGGCAAGCTACCCAAGTTTTCAATCGCAAATGGATTTTTCATTGGAAGACTTGAGAAAAGATTACGCGGGCTTACACTGCCCGAGCGATTCATGACTCAACTAGTCAGTATTGTTGCCCTTACTCGTGTAATGCGAGTTTGGAAGACATCGATGCATACGTTCGCATTGTATCGCACTCGATTGTACGCCAGGCCCTCCCATCGTGCTGTTGTCACGTTCGGTTGAAGATATAGCCTCTTCCAAGTAGTTATGGTGGGGGAATTTACGCAAGAGCAATCAACGCAAGTGGACAAGATGCACCGAATTCGGAACAAAAAAATAAGAGATGTGTTCAAGTTCTACAAAGAGAAGATTCGCCTTTACGCGAAGGTGACGGCTAATGATTCAGTACTGAACCTGGAATGTTCGGACGATACTATTAAACACTATTTGGTGGGGCGTGTTGAAGACAGCGCTGGTCAAATTGACGAAGAAATGAACAAAGAGCAACAAAATGTTCGCGGAGAGTCCGATCCTTGGTGTGTGGTGGATGCGGAGGAGGAATCATTCGTCGTTGAGCGCAGAATGGGCCTCTCGGACGGATCATCGCCGGTTATGGCAAAAGAACACCCAGTCACAGGGAAAGTAGGGGGCCAAAATGAGCGTACATTTGAGATTTGCAGATCAAAAAATAAATGACGCGTAAAATACGTGACAACCAAATCCCTCATTCAGGCCGGATTTTCCCTCAGGATTAAAATACTCATTTGAAGTGAGGGTTACCTCGATTAATTTCGAACTTAAACGGCAAGAAGCTGTACTTTAGGAAAAGAAGCCCTCCATTTCAGAAAACCAGCTCGGACCGCGCAACCACCTCCTGGAAACATTACGATAGGCCTACGCGCCCGCTGTTAAAGGGTGGGGCAAGCCAAGCGACTTCATGAATTACGTAAGTTTGGCCTTGCTTCTTACAGGTGTGCATTAATGTTGCTTGTTATATGTGCATCAACTTTGGTAATTTGTTATTGTTTATGTGGTAATGTATTAAGGCTGTTAAGGAGGCGGCAAAAGCGGCAGGATGCCTCGTACGGGCAAGCTGAACGCATTGGCATCGGAGATGGTCAAGCTGCGAGAGTCTGCCCCCCCCGCGAATACTAAAGGTAACGTTGCTCTAAGCTCTATTGTCTGCTAATGTTGCACTATGATTGATAACACTGCTTCATTAATATTTATGTCTCTATGTTGTTTTGACGATGGTATTCAGCTTCAAGCTGCGCGCCGCGGGACGACAAGGACGTGCGGGCCGAGAGGGGAGTCCACATCTAGCAGAGTACCGATGTAGGTTAGACATGTATAGTAGATTAATAATACTAGTGTTGTCATATCTTATTGTAGAATAAGTAGTAAGTTACACCCGACCCCTATGCTAAGCTTGCCACCTCGCTGTAGCCAATCTGTGATTTTTTTCTTACCATTTGAGGCTCATCGACCTATTTTCATCTAATCGTCGCTCATTAGGGTTAGGGTTATTCCGTTCCAACTTTTTTCTGGAATCGTCCGGAATTTCCTGCTTCGCGCAAATAAGTAATCATACAAAACTAAAGATGTTTCTCGTTCTTACTCGATAAGTGCAAAACCTGCCGGATGTAGCCACTTCCAGACTTGCCGACACCGTACAAGGCCGACTCCAACAACCCAGCAAGCGCGGTAGTAAAGTAAATGAAAGACAGAATGGTCAAGTAGATAAATGAAAGAATATGTAGCAATCTTGATCGATAAACAATCAAACAATCAAGGGCTTGATGTCTACTGGTACTAGCTACACTGCGCTTGGCCGTCCTGCAGCTGCGCGTTCGCGCTAAGTGCCGCCCCAGGTCCTTGGTCTTGCTCTCGCGCTTGACGAAATTTACCTGCTCCGTCGTCTCATTGGGGTCGAGGTTGCTCCCTTGCCACTCGTCCAGTGGGCGTCCAGGTGTAGTAGCGCACTGCGGGTCGCGTCACCGCTCACTTCCTCGCTGGTCACTGCGCTCGCCACCTTGGTCGGCATCGACTCCTCCGTCTTGGTCGGCGGACATCGCTTCAAGCGGGCGGCACGCCCAGCCGTACCCTAGACATCCACAGCGCTGTTGGCATCCGCGGACAAGCCGGCCGCCTTGCTGCTGTCGCGGGTATGTGGTCTTCCGTCTGCACCGCAGCCTCCGCAGCACCTGCTGTCACGCGGTCGGCTGCCTCTAAGTCTTCATGCTGCACCCGCCTGCTCCTCCTCCAGCTTCATCACCTTCGACGTCCTCCTGCTCCTGCTGCACTACATCCAGGGCCCCGCAGTCAAAGTCTCACCCGAAGCGCTCTCCTCCCACACTACTTGAACTGTAGCTCCTCCTCGCGCTGCCAGCGCGTCTGCGCCTGCTGATCCCACGCCGTTCTCTCTTGCCCGAGTCGGCGATGCACGCGTTCTTGCATCTCCACCCCGCCGCCAGTGCGTACAGCACCACCGCCAGGCGCTCCGGCGACTCTTGGTCCACTTCCGGAGAGCTCATCTTCGCCACGTACGCCGAGCTGGACGCCGCCGAGCACAGCGCGAGCGGATATAGGCCAGTTTTCTTCAATATTGTTAGTGTAGGCGCGATTTTGGTGCGCGTCGTAAGTCTTGACGAAGATGTAGCCGCCACTTATCAGCGCACCGTGCCGCGGTCGCTCATGCCCAGAAGTTAGGAGATGTCGCCGCGCTGGGCTCCGACAGCGCCGGCCCGCCGTTCCTTCCACTCAATGTACGCGACACATCCTCCGTTTGCTCGGGCACGGCTGCAGGCTGCGTCGTGTCGCCGCGGTGAGCTTGTCCGGGCAACCGCCCTCCATTGCATCCTGCGCCACTCCACAGAAATATTGAGAGAAATATAACATTACGTATTAATAAGTGCAAATATCACACTATCCGCTGCCGTCCGGAATGAATAAGTGGGCGCTGATTGGCGCAAGTAATTTGATGTGTCGCCAGTGTGTCTCTATTGCAGGTTTGACAGGTTTCCGGATTCCGGTGCCAATTACTGTCATGTAAATTTGTCCATGCGTTGTGTACACATCTGGTCATACATCACCTGCGCTCTGCTGGCCTGTATTATGCTGCATCGGCCGATTATAGAGCGTTTGGTGGGGGTGGGATGTCCTTGTGTGCCGATCGAGAAGCAGTGACAAGTTACTGTATTGCTGTGTGGCGGGGTCACAGTGGTTGGCTACACTGCACTAACAGACCGATAAGGACGTAAAGATTGATATGAAGAGCTCCAGGGTAAACAAGCACAAGCACCACCAGCAGAGCAGCAAGGAGGCCATTGGAGAGGCCGAGAAGATGCAGCAGCACCACCGTAGTGGGCAGCAGGTGGGCAAGATGCGTCAGGAGAGCACAAGCAGCAGTCGGTCAGGACGTGGCTTATGGAATCGATGGGTCAAGTCGGCCTCGCGCTACGTGGAGCGCGCCATACTGCGCTGTGCAAGCTATACTATTTGGTGGGCGAGGACGCGAAAAGTGATGTGGTGCAGCTGAAGATGCCGTCCGTCGCGGTAAGAACAGGTGACGCACAGACCTGTGCGTGCACTCGTGCAGACGGAGGCATGCCTCGTGAGTGCGGAGCGCGTCAAGTCCACGCAGGTATCCGGATACATCGTTGCTGCCCTGTTGTCCAAGCCGGCGTAGCTGACCGCTGCGCCGTGCGCCACTCCTGCCACGTACTCAGGCTACCGACGCCGTTGGGCTCCGAGTCGAGCGGAAACGCGCGCACCTTTGGCTGTCTCCGTGAGCGAGCTTGGCTCCCGCTGGCAGATGTCTACGACATCTCCATGGTGCGCGTCAGGCGGTGCCTGAGGTCCACGCCTGAGGGTGCGGAGCCCGACGAGGTGGGCGCACAGTGGAAGAGGCTGCGTCGGACGTCACGAAGACGCGCCAGCCCTGTCGCCGCCGCTGCTGCTGCTGCTGCTACTCCGTCTGCTGGTAAGGTTGGTCGCAGTGCAACGTCTTCGCTTTGGTGAGTTTGTTGCCGTGCTGCGGCTGTGGCACCTCGCTACGAGCTGAAACGCTATATATTTTTACTAGTCAAGCAGGAGTGAAACATGTCGATCACATGCCGTAGCTAGGCTACATAATTCTAAAGTACATGTACCTGTTACTTGTTGGTAAACTAATTTTACAAGATATGTGCTAATTGCCAACAGTGGAGTGTCGACGCTGAGAGTGTGAACGGAAACCAAACCAGGTGTGCACTGCTTTGACTAAAATAACACCAGTCGCGAATGGGATACAATGCAAGCACTACAGCAACTGCATTTGGACTTTGAGCACCACTAGAAACATGAACAGCGTGTGCTATTGCAGATAATGAATCTTGCTGTCAAGAGAAGTAGGAAAGGGAGGCATGTTCGACTGCTGCGGCGACTCGTTCTACCTATCCGGTACAGGGTAGTAGGTGATAGTCCATGTAAGCAGTGAATAGAATGCTTTTGAACACGATCTACTGCCAAAATACCTATTGAACCAAGGTAACCGGCCAAAGTGCACACCCTTTCACGTAGATACAGCACCACGAAGTGTTGCTAGAGTAGACAGCCGAACGGAGCACGCGCTAAGGAACCCAGTCATGTCATGATCCAAAGCTGTGGCTGTTTGGTTCAGGTCTTTTGATTCGGTCTCACAATCAGCATGTTCAAATCCTAGACCTGATCTGCATAAGGAACCAATATAAAGGCAACCGGTCTTGGCAGGCCGATAGCAGCAGATAATGGAGCACACACCCAAGCTACAACGAGGAGCACTTGGCCTCTAACAGACGGAACATGCGTCCACGAACAAGTACTTGTCATCCAGGGCCCCCCACCCACCCTTACGAAGAAGCTTAGGCATGCTGCTTCCTTACGTATATTCCGGTTTGATTACCCCGTCGCGGACCCCCCTCTCACGGGTTTACGGGATCGAAAATCACGTAGCGTCGCCCGTGCCAAAAATAGATCTGGTCGCTACGTGTTTTTCGCTACGGGTTTTTGCCAAAAACACGTGCTTCTGAAAGCCTCTAGTATATGAACAATACGAATACGCTGTGAAGCGCGCATCGTACACGTATTCGGCTGCGTCTGCGGGCGTAATCTCCATCAAGAATAACAAGGCAGGCGACGACGCGTTCGATGAACCAAGCATTGAATATTGCATTCGGACATCGAATTGGCAGTGTTCCTGTTTGTTCATGTCCACAAGATTATTACCGTGTCGGCACGTCTTTTACGTTCGCAAGAACGAGAACTTTGATACGATTATTCCGGTCAAGTTGTTACATCCGCGCTGGTTACTCTCAACGTTCAAGTGCCCAACACTGAGTATCTCACCTCCTATGACTCCGTTTCGTGTTGGTTCTGTGATTCCCCGTACGACCACAGTTCCTTGGGATACGAACCGCAAATTTCGAGAGGCGCAGTGTGTTTCTAACGCTATCGCGAGCAACATTAGCTACTTAGGAATGAGAGAGTGTGCTGTTGCTATGAATGTGCTGCAAACGGTGAGCGAGATATTTGCGGCGAAACAGTTCGACAGAATCATCCCCGCTCGAAACTCGTACATGGACCGCAGTTCTCAAACCAGTATCAGTAGAGGACTACAGCTGTCTCCAGATAGTAATCTGAACAGCAACGGGAACGACATTACTGAAGCCTCACTCGCACACATTTCGGAGGATATGCAATCCGCCACTGGACCGGACGGTGATGATACTGCAAATGGAGAATCAGGAACTGGTTTTACTGGTCGTGATATGCAATCAGACGCAGAACCGCACAATTCTGGTACTGCAATTTGAGATTCTGGACCTGGGTTTGCTGATCTTGGTTCTGCGGTACCGCCTTCGAACCTACAACGAAATTCGGGATCGACTAGGACTCTGGCGCCCTTAGACGACCTTGACGAGGATATTGGTTTGGGTTCCGGGGCCCGCTCTCGTGGACGACGAAAAACAAAACCACGAGCAAAAAAGAAACAACATAATGAAAGCATCCAAATGACTCGAGTTGACTCGAACCTGCACGACATGGACATAAATCTCGAGACTGTGGACCTCGCGCTGACAGAGTGGGCGACCTATCTCACTGTCAAACCTGTGATATACTTTCAGGAATTTGGCTTGAAGACCAAAATCAAGCCACCTATAGCCCTGAAGTTGTCGGCATTACCAGCGACAAAGCCACTGGTTCATCCAAATGAATGCCAACGCATCATCTCTGAAGCCTACATTAAGAAGTGTGATACAAAGGTCTCAGCGCTGCAACGAAAGGTTTCTGGGCTAGCGGAGGATATGGTTGCACTGAAAATTCCTGGAGTCGGTGTGTTCAGTACCGTGACTCTGAAAATCATGAAACGCTGGCACCGCGCAATGAAAGTCGTAAAAAACATAGAGAAAACGCTGGAATGGATTCCTACCATCGACTTTACGCTTCATCTTCCACCGCATTTTGCAATTGTTCAAAACGTGGAACTGGAGGCAAACCTGAAACGCACCGCACTGTCACACCCATCGGTACGTCACGTTGCACCGCACGCCGTTATAGCTAATGTTGATTTAATGTGAACACAGGTACCCGCCCTAGATCTAGCAGCCAGGGGTTGCCTTAGCGATGGCACGATGTCCATGGTGTCGACGAAGCTGTTTGGGACTGATCAACGTGTGACAGTGGTGGACCCAGCTCACATTGGAGCCGTCCTAAACGGCGCACTCACAGTCAACACAAACGAGCTCGCAGATATTCTAGCCTTCCGGGCCACTGAGTTCATTATTTTTCCTACAAACTGCAATGGAAATCACTGGTGTAGCATCATGGTACGACAGAGAAACGAGACCGTACAGGTCTGCTACTACGATCCCATGCGCTCCAACTACACAATGCACATTCGAGCCGTAGCCCACAAGCTAGCGGGGCTCATTCAAGCCGGTCGTAGAGGTGTGAAAATTGACACCCTCGAGTACGATACTGATGTCGGAACTCAGTTGAATAACTACAACTGCGGGATTTATATTCTCTTGGGATTCGAACACTTCATCGGGGCTCCCGCCTTAGGCGAACTGGACAAGAAGAAGCTCCAGTGTCTACGATGCAGGTACTTGAATATGTGCTACCAGTGAGATAACTTGATCATATACCCTTCATACATATTCCACTTCGAATGACATACCACACGCTTATGGCTGGAACGATTAAGTGTTGTGTGCGTTCAACCGCGATTCGTTCGAGCCAGAAATCTCTTCTCTCCCATAACTGCTAACCGGAATGTATACCCTAGCCAAGACACGTGGGCTAACCCGCTCTACCAGCCTGGAGCTTGTCTGGAGGCTGTCTGGATATTCTGGACGCTGTCTGGAACCCAGTCTGGAGCTCCAAGCTCGTCACATGTTTCCCAGTCTGGAGCAGCAACATGTGCCCCTGAATTTTTCTGTCGCGGGCTCTCTTTCTTCCTTGCTACTTTTCGGTTTGCCTGGGTTTACGACCGCGTGCTACGCACACGGATCATAAACCACAGGTGGCGTTCTAGGTTGAACATTAAGTCGCCTAGGCATTATAACCACACCCTGGTCCCTTTATCCTTGGGGCACAAAGCCCTAGACCCCCCTCTATCTCCCCCAGAGAGGGAGCACCTCGCTTCGCTCGGTAGTCGGCAGGACCCACCTGCGGCGGGCGTTGGTGCTATCGTTCTCATTTAAGTACGACACCAAGTAGTACGCAAAAAGTGGTTATTTGGCTAACCAATTTCAGAAGTGGCTAGTCGGCAAGCATAAAGTAGCTACTTCAAAATAGATACCCTTCTTCATTCGATTGAGAACTATGGATGTTGGACATGCTGAAGACACTGGATCATTCGATTCTGACTGGTGATAATGCAATACATGTTACAGTTGCTCCAGTTGCCACTGTCGCCCTTCCCGCGCTCCTTCGCGACGTCACCAGAGCTTCATCTCACGGACAAGGTGCTGATCGTTTAGAATATATATTTAGGACCCTACCATATTACTACTTTTTTTAGATTCTGCAGATCGTTTCGCCCCGCACTGGTAAAAAGTGCCGCAGCAGGCGAAACTCTCCATCTTCTTATACAAACAACATCTTCCCTACTCTCTATTAGCGATAGACCAGAGCTTTATATACAATACGATAAAGTGTGGAGCATGTGGAGCTAACAATTTGTCGTAGTTTAATACTTTCGCAGAACTGGATCTGAAGATGCCTGTCAGTGCTGCTGCTGGAGCAAAACTATAAACGCAACGGTGCGCAGCAGTCAAGAAATTCTTAATATCCGGATGATGAGAGTTTTAACGCCATGTTGTCGCATGTACTTGCATTTGTAGCTACCGCAAGTAGTCGCGCAATTGGCACCCGGACAGGTAGACTTAGCTGCACCGTTTCCGTGGTCAAGGCGAGACAGCGATGCCCGCAGAAGACGCAGTCAAAAAAGGACAGCTGCGCGCTCTGACACTGAAACTTGCTCAAACAAAAGAATACAACCCGCAGCATGATATTTTTTTGTGAAATTATAATGCAAGCTACCAAGTTATCCTAGCCTACGCGAAGCTCTAGTATCATTGATTCCTTGAATCGTGTTCTTGCCGCTATTCGCTTTATGCTGCTGTTGTGGCGAGGATCTTGTTCATCTTCCTCCGACGCATGCCGTTGCGGTGTTGCAGGGGCAGCGACCCGGGGTGCTGCAACGGCTCGGTCCGTGGCGATGTGGCTCGGGCATCACCGAGGCGCAGACAGAGGTTAGGAAGCTTGGGTCGTGGTAGGCGCTCGGCTGAGGTTTCAAAGTGAGACTGGGATTTTTCCGACTTACATCGTCCAAAGCATGGAAAATGTGATCGAATCACAAGTTCAAAGAAAAAGCACGCCTGATCAAATCCAAGACCTGTTCTGCATAAGACCCATTTTAAAAACTCCCCCAAGACCCCATATGTCCACTTGTCATCCAAGGCGTCCGGTAGGCTCCTCCACCGCCCTAAATCAAGGCAAGGGCCGAGTAGCGCCTTCCCAACCTACCTGGAGTTTGAAGAGACCGCAGCCAACGCGCCGTATTGGGACCACTCCAGCTACAAGTGTCAGGAAACCATCATGCAACCCCCAAGAAAGTATGCATCCATTTCTTTAACTTGGTGAGGCGTCGATTTCGTTGCTACCTATTCCGGTGCCAGCCCCAGGCATACTGGAAGTATCGAGTATCATACGCCAGAAAGCGAGTAGACCAAACTATCATGGACCCACAAAAAACTTTACCAATTGAAATTTACAACACCCAACGCAGGTAAATTAGATGAAGACGCTGCAGACAACCGAGCCACGTGTTCATGGTGGATGCAACACCAACAGAATTATCGAAACCACGGAATGGACATGACTAACAGGAAGAAGACAATAATTAAAAAAACTGAACAATTTTTGCTTTACTTCACTATACTGTAAATCTACGTTGGCCCAGCGATGGCGCGTGTGCGTAGGCGCTGCCGACGTGTTCGCCGAATGACGGCGCTCACAGCTAAAGTTTGTTGAGCCGAGGTTCCAGCTTAAAACGTTGCATGCACTCGGAAGATTCCGCGCTACGCAGTTTTGCCACGGGTTTTTGATTTTCCGTATCGCTGATCAGCCGCCCCTACGGAAAACCCGTAGTCAAAAACACGTATCAGTGCTACGTGCTTTTCACTACGTCTTTTTAGAAATACCGTGCTTCTGAAAGCCTCTATTAGCTCACAAGCATGCTTACTGACCAGATTAGCGACGACAGTCATCTCTGCGTTGTGGAGAAGTGCTGAATAAGAATTGGTCTCCGAGAAAGGCGGCAGGGCCGATCGACTGGAAGTATGGGGGATCAGCGATCGAGAGACACGCAGCGAGGATATAAGGATCAGAGGGAGTTCTTCGGGAGATCTCAAGTGGCCCGATGACGCCGGCGCGTAAGGCAGGACATGTGGCGAGCCGGATTGTGAATGATCGTGCTCGAGCCGCGGCGTGATTCGGGGCTGACCCAAGCCCAGATCGACGACAGATCTCGCAGATCTAGGATGGCCGAGGACAGGAGATGATGGATCGGCGGCGTACGGCAACCGGCACAAATCGTCGATCGAGAGCTGATCGTCGATCGTGGAATGACCGTGAATCGGGGATCGACCGCGATGGGATGCACATGGAGGACGAAGTCAGGACAAGAATCCAGCAGTTGTTTAGTTGTAGGATGGTAGATGAGATGGTAGCGGTAGAGAGACACCAGCTAAACCTAAATCAGAACGCAATTTGCACAGAAGACCACAACTACCCTCAAGTCGTCAAGTCCCAGGAACTACATTGACCTCGGCAAGCGTTGACACTTCGGGTAGTGAACTAGCGGTACGGTTAAGACTGGATTAATACATTGGCCAGCTTGACCTACTCTAGTGATCTTTCTCTCGTGTGCAAGCCCTCGATAGACCGGATACTGCTTGGCCGGCGATCGATGCGTCTCTCAATCGACCTCGATCCCGCTATAGGAAGCGGCAAGCAACTCAGGAAAGGAAGGAAGACAACCGGAAGGCAACTGCAGGCCGTGGATCGACTCCAAGCCGACCGATCGGAGCGAACAACCTTCGATCGGAGCGTATACTCGGACGCAGAGCGAAGATTCCCGCGCTGCTCCACAACCTATCCCCGCGTCACGCCAAGACATTCGATCTTCACCAAGTGCTGCATCTTCGGAGCCTCGAGAGAGCAGATCCAGCCCCCCGACGGGTACACAAGGTGAGAACAAGTTCAGCCGATCACGGACCGTTGGGGCCCCCCCTCCGTTAGTCGGTGTCTGGGCGCTGGTGGGAAGCTCGATCAGGCCTTAAACAGATTTTGGCCGATCCCGCTACACCACAGCGTCGTATTCGGCGTGGTGAACCACACTCACCTTGTGAACCAGACTGTCCACATAAAGTTCGGCGCGCGCTTGGTAGAGCATTACGGCCGCTGCACATTCATCAAGACCCATGCTCGAGTCACAACATCTTTGATTTGCTTCCAAGAAGCTTCGAGTCGGTTATTAGTGTTGTTCCCCAACGTGATGGCATTCTGCCGAGTATAAGAGCACCAAAGGTCCCTGCAATTATCCCAGTTACGCCAAAGCAATCTTCAAACAGGTGAAGTGGTTTGTTCTCGATGTCACAAGACGTACTTTGGCTCTCATCATCTCTACCCGCCGTTCTGCCACCAGGAAGCGGTATCGAAGTGTTATCGAAGCCCATTCCCAATTCGGTCAAGTGTTTCAAATATCGCCTGTGCTTTTCGTATTCGACCTCCGTCCTTGCATATACCAGGAGACGGACAACATCGCGTAGCTGTTCCCTCTGCCAGACCGAAAATCCGTAGGCTGAATTTGCTACCTCCTCTCCAAGATATTTCACAACATGAAATTGGCACAAAAGTATCCGCGCATCGGGGAATGCCTGCTTCAAGACTGAGATTTCAGTGAAATCTTTATCTACGAGTATGCACTGAATGCGAGGCCAATCAGGGTTGTTGCTCTTGAACTCCTCGATAGCTGTCAGTAAGGTCTCACTTCGCTCATTCTCGAGCAGCGCATGCTGGACAAACTGGCCCTTCCCTAATACGTCATGCGCCATGAACGAAAACAATTTGTACTTCGATTCGTTGGTGCTGTGCGTCGCATCGATCAAAAGCACTTCCGAGAACCGTAAAAACGAGTCGCGCATACGTTCGGTCTGCAGCGTAAGACAAGTTGCTAGTTTCTTATCAATGAAAGAAAAAGTGTCAGAATATGATACTTCAATCGGTAGGATACTAGAGCAATAAACTAGACGTATATACCTTGCCGTTGACGACCTCTGTGAAAATCCTAGCTATGCTGCGTGGTTGTTCGCTGAAGTCCGTCATGCATTTCTTTAAGCGCTGCACCCTGGTTGTGTTGGCGAACTCCTTGGGTTTCAGCGTCCGGAGTAAATTATGAACATCTCTGTTGCTCGGCAAGCGGTCGCAGTTCTCCAGAATGTACTGGTGAATGGTTTTCCTTTTTGCACCCGCTTTCTGTAAAATAGAGACCGTGTGCACAACCTCATCCGGGATAGAAAGCCTTGCCCGTCGGTGGTGCTTGAACAGGCTTTCACTGACGGGGTGATTGTGCTATATTACAACCTTCGTAACGCACACCACCCACTGTGATGGATCTGTACCAGCCCGACGGACGCATGCATTTATCTACGAGGGACATGCCTTTAACAATCCGGGTAAGCACATTTTCGTTTCTGATTGTAAGCCATTCAAAGTAATTACCACAAGGACCTGAGCCGAACACTCTATCTGGCAACTTTGCTGTCGAAGACGTTTTTCTGTCCCCCTCGACTTGTACTTCCCTGCATGGATACATTCGAGACCTCTTGCGTAGTGTTCGAACGATTCCGGGACTTTATCCGCTGGCTCATCCACCTTACCGTTACGAACTAAAGCGGAAACGCTGCATGCACGACACTGGGTTAGCATCAGCTTAGTTCAAATACAAAGTAAACGAAGCATACCTGGAACGTCCTCGACTGATAGGCATTCACATACGAGAAAAATTCCGACCACGAGCCAAATTCTGTAGCACCGAAATCTGCGGGGGAGAAGGTCGTAGAACCACCTCCGAAGGCGTGTGCCACCCCGGCGGTTTTCTGTTGCTCATTTCGAGCTGATTGCGACGAAGCTTGCCACAAACTGCCGTCGATGTCACACTCTTGAGGAGTGTGAGCCGATTGAGCAACATCAGCTGCCCAACCGCGTTCATCGTCGCTGTCGTCGTGAGCACTGGTGCTGGAGCAATCTTCGTCAGGTGCAGGGCGCTTTCTTCTTGCCGCTGTCTCCATCTCGGTCGGCGACGTCGAGGAATGTGCCTTACTCCCTGCTATATTCCGGCCTGCGCTCCGTTTCGCACTATAATTATCGACGATCGGCCTCTATACTTACCGTATACGCTATACGTTGGCTGGAAGGAAGAGTGGATGCTAGGGTTAGCTCTGTACATGTGTGTGATGAAACCAGGTGTTCCCAGTCTGGAGCAGCAACAACTCTCAAATTCAGGAATGAACCGCAATGTTGGGTTTTCTTGTTGGGGTTGAGAGATTCTGACCTGTCAACTTCAACGAAGTTCAGCACTACCCATTTAAGTTTCTAGATTTCTCAGTCCACGGCATTACATCGCTTTGATGTTAAATTCAAAGGGAGGCTTCATCAGATTGGCTTCAAATAATCGGATGTGGGCTGTGCTACCAGCTTTACTACTATCCCAGAATAATGTGCATTTAAAACCACAAACATTATAATAATATATATCAGCTGCGAGGTAGCGTAATAAAGCGTCGTCTTTCCGTTCGAGAGGCCCTTGGGGTTTGTGTCTAAACCACCCACAAAGCCGCGATGCGTCTGCATATCAACCTTTTTATAATATATATATATAATTATTATTATTAAAAATATATTATATAAACTGTGTGCCAGTGGAGATTATCCATAATACTCTCCTCTCTGGGCTAAGGCTTCGCTTGTTTCACTCTTCCTTCTCGTTAAACGCATCTTCTTGGTCTGCAAGAGCATCCTACTCGGGTAGGAGCAAGAACGCTGGTCATGTAATAATATTACAACTATTTCACTTTCTTACGAGTCTGTTTTCGAGATGATATTTATAATATTAGTATTGCTATAGCAATCCATTCGTATAGTAGGTATTTTAGCTCGCCATTTGCCGGGTGTTCGGCTCTGAGGATCTTTATGAGCTCTTTCTGTGTATTTGGGTCCTGCAAGCAAGTTAAATCTGCTGGAAACTCTCGATCAGCCTCTCACTTCTTCGTTCGTGTCATTCTCAATAGCGTGGAGAGCTGTGGTGTTGACCAGGACGAGTATCAACGGCACAATTTGAGCGTTTGAGAAGCGCACCAGTGCGATGAAAGTATGTATACTGGAGGCCCTGCGAATCGCAGTCTTGAGCCTAAAATGTGTTGCAAATGCTCTCATTGGGACCATACTGGGCCGTGACCACAATAGCGAAGAAAAAGCGATTCAAACGATCAAGTAGAAATATGTTTCGACTTAGTTGGTGTTGGGACCGCCGCCCACTACTGGGACGAAACCGATAGCCAAAATGCAATGTGAAAGGCGCCGTAAATGTAGTCGAGGTCGAACGGAATATCCGTATCGTCGGCGCTCTTCTTGGTGAGAGAGCGGACCTTCTCGACCTCCTTCTTTGAAATTTTGTCCGAGTTCCTGCCCAAGATGGACTTCAACTTGCTGATAACTTGTGTAGCCACTCGCTCCTCCTCCTCGGTAACTTCGGTGTTTGTCGTTTCGTGGGCTCCTTTAAGATGGCGAGATGCATTGCCAACTTGGGGAATATTTAGAGAAAGTGGCGGGTCTTGAGTAAGGCAGAGCGCAAGAAATGCTGAGAGCTGAACTGGAAGCCACAGGTACTACACTTCATTAGGGCAGGCTCGATTGCTTTTGTTCGTGAACAAGTAGCTGGGTTTTTGGCGACCGGGTCTTGGCGACTGTCTGGAATTGGCAACTCAACAAGCTCCGAAAAAGGTGCCCCACACTGAGAGCATCCACATTTCTCGATTTGTACAGGTAAATCGTTCGTAACAATACTCGAGCATATGAAGCCACTGCCTCGCGAAACCGTTTGCCATTTGGCCCATCCAGCACGCGTTCAATTGCCGTCGAATTAGGTGGGCTATTATTGAGCAAATAAATGAATGTGTAGCGTTCCTCTTCCCTGTGTTTCCACCATCCCGAAGTAAGCCTTCACATCGCCAAACAACCCTCGAAATGGCATTGTTTTCCTCGTTGTAGGATCAATACCCAGTGCGTACTTGATAATGCGTTGACTTCCAAGGCTTGCCGCTCGTAGCTCTGCTTTTCCCGGCAAGCGAGACTCTAGTACGTCAAACAGGTGTTCTACGGATAGTACGCCAACGTAATGAGCAAGTACGACAGAGTTGTCAGTATTAGGAGTTAATGTGACGAACAAGTCTGGCTGACCAAATCGTGTCTGATAGGCAAAAGCCTGGTGTCGACACTGTGACCGCTCACTTCCACTTCCCCAATGCGACCTTGTCCCAATCTCGACAGTCTTCAAGAATCGTTGGGCGACATCGTTGCTCTCAGATCGCCATGGTAAACGCCCTTGCCGCCATTGCTCATTTTTAGTAGCGCCCTTCCTAGCTGCTCACTGGTCAGAGTATCGTATCCATCGAGAACGCTTGGAAAGCGCTGGCAGCGAAAATGGTTTTGAATCTACATATTTCGCAACGAGATGCGGTCAAATGCAACCAGTAAAAAGAGCTCGTCCTCCGCAAATTGACGCTCACTTAGCATAAGGGGATTGGCCAGTTTAGTAGAGCAAACTGAATTTGTGACTTTGAAAAGCATTTTCTTGAAAACTACTAATCGTTTGGAGATAAAACGTGTACACAATGAAGCCCTAGATTTGCTCTAACATGTGCACCAATCCAGACACAGTTAGCAGCTATAAAAGTGCTATTGTAGCGCACCAAAGAAAACCTACCTACAGTGTGCTGCGATCAGTTTAGTAGAGCGGAATAATACTGGTCTTTGTATCGAACTACCATATGGAAACGCGTGGAAAGTTTTATAGTCAACCAAAGCACGTATTTCATTATTTCTGCAATATTACTGGTTCTACTAAACTGGTCAATTCTACTAAACTGGCCAAAACCCTCAGAGTAATATTTCACGCACTCCAACACAGATACTGGAACGCCTCGGACCTCGCCTGGGTGCCCACGCCCGAAGGGGGAAAGATGTGGGGAAATGCGTGTAAAGAGATCACCCGCTACATTGTTTGCTATCGTGTCTTGGCGACGTTATTCTTGTTATTGCAACGTTATTGACCTGAGGTTAGGGCTAGTTAACGTCGGACTCCTGTGTCTCAGGCTGAGACGAGGTGCGATCATGCGATCATAATTACGATCTGCTGAGACTCTCAGCAGATCGTAAATATGATCGCACCTGGGATTCATTGAACTGTACATGCACAGAACATACCTATTTACCGACATTTACCGACATCTTCGGAAAGATCTGAACAGCAAAAAGATCTGAACAGTACTGGACTCTGTTCCCTCAACAAGGCCTTCTTTTTCAAATCTGTGGATCAGGCGATGTATAGTAAACTCAAGTATAATGGTTGGAAAATGGTCAACAAACATGCTGGGCAATACTTTTTCTGTTCCAGGATCCTGTTGTACATTTGTCTTGGTTATCTTCGGGATAATTGGTCTTTCCGAAGATGTCGGTACTGGACCTGTGGTAAGCAGGCTTTCTTGTGCTCCCTCACTTTGGAATCGGCGGACAAGAGAACAAGAGCGGCGTCAGGCGTCCACTTAGCCAAAGGAGGACCATTATGCGGACGAATGTTTTGCTTCTCTTTGTGGCGGTCGTCTCCCTCGCAACCTTCAGCAACTTGGTCGTTGCAGAGAAAGCGGTACATCAAGTTCAAGATCCCCAGCACCCCCTAAAGTCTCTCCGAGGTGACAGCTCAGCTCGCAACCTCAAAGGAAGCCACGAAATGGCCAAGACTGACGTCGCCGACGAGGTGGAACGAGGTTATCAACAAGTTAAGTCCATATTGGACAGGGGGGACCCCAACAAACTGTCGAAGAAGAACGTCCAGAAGGTCCGTTCGTACGCCGAGGAGAACCCCGACAAATGGTTATTCATGTCGAACTACCTCGAGTACTTTTACGGTATCTCGTTCCTGGCGCTGATGGCGGGTGGAGCTCTTTGGCACGGCATGCAACCGGCCGGAGCGGGCGGCCCAAAGATTAACTAAATCACGACTTCGCCTTATCGATGCCATTCGGTAGTATGTCTTGGAACCATAACCTGCTAATGAGATATTGATAAGGCTCTGAAGCGACACCTTGAATCACGTATACTTGTAAATCCAATCCAGCCTTCGTTGCTCGTCATAGCGTAAAATCTCTTCAAACTAGACCGTCCTCGACTTGGCTGGGAACACCAGTGGTATAAACGCTGGTGATGGTACCGGTGTTGGTTTTTAGCTTGTGGTTGAGGGGGCAAATTCCGAAGTGAGATTAAATGTTATCGTCTCTCAAACTACTCTCTAGTCTTCCCCTCCTGCTTTCCTTCTTGTTCTCCTTGTGCTCGTTGGTGCCTCTCATCAGACGGATTACTCCCGGGTTCCGATTGACTTGATCTTAGTATACTTGGGTCTCCCTGACCAGCCATTGGTATATCCAGAGCCCGGCTGCGACCGGCTCTCCCGTCGCCGTCGGATCCTCCGAGTCATCGGCGGATGTGTCCACACGTTCTCCTCGTCCATGTGCATCTATTGGTGGCGCTCCCGAAGACTCATGAACACTCCCACTCGCCGCTAATGCTGCACGACCGTCCCGACGGTTCCGCTTGCGCTGATCAGGTACTTGAGCCTCTTCGTCCCCAACGCCTTGGTAAGCATGTCCGCGAGCTGATCCTCCGTCGGCACGTAGTTGACGACGATGAGTCCTCGGGACACATTCTCTCGGATGAAGTGATGCTTGATGTCCACGTGCTTGGTCCTCGCGTTGTACCCAGCGTTGCTTGTGAGGGCGATCGCGCCCTGGTTGTCCTCCCATACTTGGGTAGCTCCCACTTGCTCGTGATCCATGTCCTTGAGCATGGCGCGGGTCCACAGCACCTCCTGCGTGCACAGGCTCAGAGCCATGTACTCGGCCTCCGCCGAGCTGAGCGCCACCGTGCGCTGGTACTTCGACTTGAAGACCACCGGCGCCCCGCTAAACATCACCATGATGCCCGACACCGAGCGTCGGTCGTCGAGATTGCTGCCCCAGTCGGCGGCGGTGTACGCCGTTACCTCGACCTTCTTCGCGTTCCCATTGTAGGCGATGCCGATGTCTTGGGTGCTCTTCAGGTACCTGAGCACGCGGATGGCAGCCTTCCAGTGCTGCTGCCCGGGGTTCTCAAGGAAGCGCGACAACTGGGTCACGATGTACGCCACATCGGGTCTGGTGCAAGTTGTAATGTACAACAAACAGCCAATGAGTGCTTCGCCTGCATTTCCTCGCGTTCCTTCTGAGTCGTCGGCGACTGAGTCTTCGACAACTTCATGTCCGACTCGCACGGGTTCACCACCACCTTGGCGTCCTGCTGGTTGAACCGCTTCACCACATCATCAATGTATCGAGTCTGCTTGATCATGAGAGTCTTCGCCGATGAGTCATGGTCGATCTCCATACCAAGTATAAACTTGGCTTCGCCCAACTCCTTCATCTTAAACGCATTCTTGAGCGCCACCTTGACTTCCTGGATCTCGTTGCTCGTCTTGGCCGCGATGATCATGTCGTCCACGTACAGGCAGACATATACGAACCTGCCCTTCTCGCCCTTGACGTATACGCACTGGTCGCCGCCGCAGCTCCGAAATCCGATGCCCATGAAGACTCGGTGGATGGTCTTATGCCAGGCATTCGCCGCCTGCTTCAGACCATAGATCGCCTTCTGCAGCCGACACATCATGTTCTTCGCGTTGATGATTCCGTAGGGCACCTCCATGTAGACGCGCTCCACCAGCCCGCTGTTGAGAACGGCGGTGTCCGCATCCAGCTGCTCGGTGATGTAAGCCTCAGCCACCACAACCGACAACACCACTCGGATCGAGTTCATGTTGGCCACGGGCGAGTACGTCTCGAAGAAGACCACGCCATACTTCTGCTTAAACGCTTTCGCCACCAGGCGGGCCTTATATCTGATGACTCGGTCGTGCTCGTCGCGTTTCTTTGCGAACACCCAGCGACAACCGATCGGTCGAGCACTCGGTGTCCGACGGACCAGCGTCCATGATCCGTTGTCCGCGTGTGCCTTGAGCTCCGCATTCATTGCCTTCACCCACTCCGACGACTCGTTGCTCTGCATGGCCTGCTGATACGTGGTGGGTGCGTCATTGGCATCGCCGACGTTTGCGGCGTAGGCCGGCACCGCCTCAGCCAATAGGCTGTCTTCGTCCACCCTGG
This sequence comes from Phytophthora sojae, assembly GCF_000149755.1. Lineage (NCBI taxonomy): Eukaryota > Oomycota > Peronosporomycetes > Peronosporales > Peronosporaceae > Phytophthora > Phytophthora sojae. The sequence goes on from NW_009258115.1 coordinate 9,143,597, forward strand.
GTCGCTTTGCAGACGGTGGTCAGAAGTGATCATCGTTGTCGGAGTTATCGGGACCATCTTCTTTCGACTCCTCACCGTCTGCGGAACTATCTCCAAGTAGTATTACCGGTTCTCGGGCACGCCGGGTCCGTTCCGGCTCCGGATGGAAGACCATGTCATCATTAAATACCGGTCTCGCGAGTCGTCGGTACGTTGTCAGCTCCTGCATGGATGGCTCCGGCGTCTCCGCCTCATGCATTTCCGCGTCCTCGACGGTCTCTTCCACCGATTCCATCGGCTCGTCGGCGGCAGGTCGTTGCATCTCCTCGTGCAGCGCCACTTCATCGTCGACATCTTCCGTCAACTCAATCATCGGCGAGTTCTCGCTGGGCGACGTGTCGTAGATGCCGTTCACCTCGCGCTCGTCCAGCTTCACCGACCTGGACACCTTCACCTTGTTCGACTCCAAGTCGTACACTCGGTAGCTTTTTGAGTCGTCGGCGTACCCAAGAAACATACATTTGAAGCTCTTCGGCTCCAACTTGGTGCGTCGCGACTTGTCGACATGGGCGTAACCAATCGACCCGAAGACTCGAAGATGGTCCAGCCGAGGCTTCGACTTGAACGTCAACTCGTACGGAGTCTTGGTCGGGTGCATGCTGTTCGTCGACCGGTTGATCAGGTAGACAGCAGTGCTGACCGCCTCTGCCCACCATATCGAAGCCACGCCCTTGTAGTGTAGCATGCTTCGAGCCTTCTCCATGATCGTGCGGTTCATCCGCTCTGCCACGCCATTCTGCTGGGGGCTATACGGGACCGTCTTCTGATGCATAATCCCATTCACCCGGCAGATCTCAGTCATCGGCGTGTTCACGAACTCAGTGCCGTTGTCCGAGCGCAGGCATTTAATGCGCTGTCCCCACTGGTTCTCGTACAGCTTCATGAACGACTTGAACTTGGTCACGACCTCGCTCTTCTTGATCAAGAAGTACGCCACGACGTGTCGCGAGTAGTCGTCGACAAAGGTGAGCACATACCTCGCTCCGCCCTTGGACTTCGTCTTCATAGGACCCATCACGTCCGTATGAACCAGTTCCAGCGGTCGAGTCGTCGCCGACGTCGACCGCGACGGGAAATGTGCGACCGTCTGCTTGCCCTTCATGAATCCTCCGCACAGGATCTTCGTCTGCTGTTGAGTCGTCGGGGTCCCCTCCGTCGCCTCGCGGGTCTTCGCCATAGCGTCTCCGTTCAAGTGTCCCATACGAGCGTGCCATAGCTTCCACTTTCCGTCGACTCCCGAGTACTCGGTGTAGTACGCCATGTCCTGCTGGCAGTCCAGCAAGTACGCCTTGCCGACCTTCTTCCCTGAAGCGATCGCCTTCGTCTTGTCCCAGATGACGCACGACTTCCGCTGGAACTCGACACTCATGCCGCGTTCAGCCAACCTCCCAACCGAGAGTAGTCGCCGGTCGAGTCCGGGGATGTGGAGCACCTCCACCATTTTGATGCGCTTGCCGTCGATGCCCGTTAGGCGCACCGACCCTTTCCCAGCCACGCGGATCTTCTTCCCGTCCGCGATTGTCACATACATGTCCGCCGACGACTCGTTGTACTCGAACAAGTCATCGCGGTGAGGCGTCATGTGAGCCGTCGCCCCACTATCGATCAGCCAACCCGCTGATGGATTCTCCGCCACAGCGAACACCGAGTCTTCGGCGGTGTCTCCATTTGCTTTTTCCGGGCAGTCCCGCTTCATGTGGCCCACTTGGTCACAGTTGAAGCACTTGCCCTTGAAGCCACCGACCTTTCGTCCCCCGTTGCGCTTACGGCCGAATGCCTTGCCGCCCTTGCCGAACTTCCCGTTCTGGCCCTTACCTCCGAACGAGGTAGCCTTCAACGCGCGATCCGAGGTCCTGCCGCTCGTACTCCTTGAGCAGCTTCTCCTTCACCTCGATGAGGGTCACGTCCTTCGAGTTCTCGACGATGGATGCGATCAACTCGTACTCCGCCGGCAAGCTGCTCAGCAGGATGACGAGTTGTCGGGAGTCATCGAGCGGCTCTCCAAGCGTCTGGAGGCCCACGATGAGCTCGTCGAACTTGTCCAGGTGCTTCGCCATCGTCGCACCGTCCTCCATCTTGAACTCATGGAGTCGACGAGTCATAGTGACCCGATTATGCATCGTCGTCCGGTTGTAGAACTCGCGTAGAGTATTCCAGGCTTGGATAGCCGACGTCGCCGACCGAATCTTCGTGTGGTGTTCCACAGCCACGCCTTGAGCGATCAGAGCGAGCGGCTTCATGTCGTTGAGCATCCAGGCCTCCGTCATCTACGTCGGGTCCTTCACCACTTGGACGTGCGCCAGCAGCCCCTTCCTCGCGAGCGTCATACGCATCGCGAACTCCCAGTGGAAGTAATTGTCGCTTCCCAGGATAACTTCGACCTTCTCGCTGGACGTCGTCATGTCGGTCGTCGGGGAGGGCTTGAGCTTGTTGCGGCTGTTAACCTGTTGGTTTTTAGCTTGTGGTTGAGGGGGCAAATTCCGAAGTGAGATTAAATGTTATCGTCTCTCAAACTACTCTCTAGTCTTCCCCTCCTGCTTTCCTTCTTGTTCTCCTTGTGCTCGTTTGTGCCTCTCATCAGACGGATTACTCTCGGGTTCCGATTGACTTGATCTCAGTATACTTGGGTCTCCCTGACCAGCCATTGGTATATCCAGAGCCCGGCTGCGACCGGCTCTCCCGTCGCCGTCGGATCCTCCGAGTCATCGGCGGATGTGTCCACACGGTCTCCTCGTCCATGTGCATCTATTGGCGGCGCTCCCGAAGACTCATGAACAACCGGTGCTAATTGCCATGATAAGGGAGAACTGTGGCCCGCGTGATTCAAGGGTGTGGCTCCGCAGGGGCCACTTTCTGAAATGGTGCATGGGTCTTTTGACGTGCATTTCCTGCCTCAGTCTGTAGTTGCCGTTGAACCTGTTCGGTGGACATCCTTCTGGCTGGTGTAGCACGAAGGTTGGGCCAGGTTACGCTTACGCGTCCAATTAATCCGTTGGGAGCTGTCATTCTTCGGGTGTTCCCAGTATAATATCAGTTTTGATGTCTGAAGACTCGGCAGTTCTGTACCTCGATAGCTCGTATTGCTAGTTAACAGACTGTATTGTTTGGTGGTCGAGTTCCGCGTACGAGCTTTTGTTTGCTAACTTTACTGTTGCGCTACATGTAGCAAATTGCTGAATTCGGTTAGAAAGAAAGACGCTGTGGGAAACTGTACGCCCCGGAATCTTCACACGTTGTACGAAGAATGCGACCATCAAGAAAACTCATTTTTATAAGAAAGAGAGACTGTACGCTACAGCCATGAAAGAGACGATGGAATTCATCATCGGTGAAACCGTGACAAAAGGTTGTAGGTGATGAAGATACCCGTGCCGGTATAATAGTCTCGATAGACATTGCGTTGAGCGATTGTGGTCTTCCGTCACGTTTTACAGTGGCTCTGAAGCCTTACGCATTTCGTGCGTGAACAGCCCCCGTGCGATAAGATGCTCGTGAGCCAGATCGATGTCCTGCAAAATCTGGAGAATGTACCTTTCCAATCATATTTCACTCTACCAATACGGTACAGCATACCCTTTAGAATCCTGTAGTATGAATCCCAGTTGCGATCATAATCGAGATCTGCCTGGGGGCGCAGGACGAGCAACTTCATCTGTACTGTACTGTACCGACCGAGCATAAGCGCAGGACGGAATGTCCTGTATTTTCCAAATCGAAACATCCCGGCGTCAAATCCTACACAAAATCTAGTATTATTGGCACAAGCTTGGCAAAGTCAATCTTTTGTGCTTTTGCAGGACAACATGTCCTGTAAGATTTGCTGCATTGCGGATGCCGCACCGGCAATGCAGCAAACTTCCGAGCTAATGCGCCAAGCAGAATATAACACACACGTGGTGTCCGTTAGCGTAGCGTGCCCGCCAGGAAGATACAGTATTCATGGCTCGCTCTGTAGACCAGGGAGCATTTCAGTCGTACCAGTTAAAGAAATCTAAGCTCAGCCATACATTTCATACATTCTCAACACTTTTTTTTAACTAAGTCAGCAGTAACGCCGAGTCGAACCAGTACGTATATGAACGCTGAAAGATGTACAAACAATAGCTCTCCATTACCCAGTGCTAATCGCAACATTTAATTGCGGGGGCACACGCTGTGTCGACGCTTGCCATGACTGTTGTATGTGTAGTGTCCTTGGATAGCGAAGAGCAATTGCAGCACCTTCCCTTAGGGTCTGACCCGCTGAAGCCGCCCACGTTTGAGCCTCCGCCGAACGCCCATACCAGAGCTGCCGTACCAGCTAGTTGTCGTGATCGTGATCGTCCTCAACGAAGTCGCCCACGACGCTACCGTAGCGAGCCCTTAGTCTTGATGGATGCTGGTCTGCGCGCGGCATCTCCTGCCCGTCGAGATCCAGGCCAGCATGCCACCCGAGACCGAATCACCTGTACTCGAAGCCCTCGGCCACTTTGTTTCCTGACACGAGTAGAACGGAGTCATCGGCGTGGGTGGTGAGCATAGATTAGACTTTTGTTGAGCGCCATATCGCTGACGATGTCCTTGTCGAAGAAGAGCTGGCCGTATTAGCGTGCTTCAACGCCGACTTGGCAATAAATTACAACCGCCTACGCCAGCCCAGTCTCTGCCAGCTTTTCTTGGGGCAGCCTACGGCATGTTTGCTGTTGCGGTGAGGCCAAACACAGGCAAAACTGCGATGCTGTGTTAATTTAATTATGATTGGACAAAATACTACAATTTTGTGTGTCCTGGTAATGTCCTGTAAAATCCGTTCAAGAATCAGTATTTTCCTCACGGAGGTAGTATTTCATTGGACTACACTCCGCGCCAAGTGCAATCACGCACCCGAGTTTGTATCTACATCTCAGTCAATATTTAGAGTTAGGAGCTGCGCTTTAGATATGTTGCCGCTACTACCGTCACGGACCCCGCTCTTGTGTTAACGATCGGCATTTCCATGGCTGTGGTGGGGCTCACATACAAGCAGACAAATATGGCTTAGTGACACAATTATCACGCAGATTGGACCATACAAAAATTCATATATGATGAATGATTGTAACATGTGGGTCAACTAGTAGTGTGTCTTTCCTCCTTTCTTTTCCAGTACTTCGACGAGCCGCTTGGGCATGGAGTCCACCAGGGTTGCCAGGGTCGCCTGGTCGATAGATTCCCACGCCACCAGAACCGCTTCGCGCGACTCGGACACACTGGAGTACTGCTTCTTGCCGTTGTCGTACACCGTGCGCGACAAAATGGCCCACAAGTTCTCTATCGGATTAAGGTCCGGAGAACGAGCGGGCCACTTCATCACCATCACCTCTTGCTCTTCAAAAAATTCGGCCGTGCGTTTCGACGTATGGATAGAAGCATTATTTTGTTGAAAGATATACTCCAGCCCAAAGTGCTTGTGAGCGTAAGGAAGCATGTATTCAGAGAGAGTATACACATAGTCATCTGAGTTTTGCTTACCCACAAGAATGGCTAGCTCCGTCTTACCACAGCGGCTAAAGCCACCCCAGACCATAAGCGAACCACCGCCGTTTTGGCGCCGGACGGTTTGATGCCTTGGGACCCGCAGGTCCTGCCAGTAGCGCTGATACCCGTCTGGACCATCCAGGTTCCATTTCTTTTCGTCGGAAAAGACGACGCGCGGCCAGACATCCTTGGAGTAGAGTAGCCATTCCTTCGCGAACTCACGGCGAGCGAGCTTGTGCTCAGCCGTGAGCTCCAGCGTGTTGTCCATATTCGCGTACTGCAACCAATCCACGCTCGCAAGAACGCGCTGGACGGTGCGTAGAGAGGCAGCACTACTGACGAGCTCCTTGATATGGGAGGCGGAAAAGTCACCGGTTGCTGCCTTCCGCACGACTAGCCGCACCTCGCGGTCCGACATGACGGGCGGGGGGCCGAGCTTCTTCGGCTCCGTCGGCGCCTTCGGAGCGACGATGCGAGCCACCGTTTGGTCGCTGCGACCGACACGGCGTGCAATAGCACGGTTAGACCACCCGGCCTCGTGCAGTCCTTGGATTCTCCCGCGTTCTTCGTCGCTGACGCGTGGCTTGGGCGGCATCTTTGCGAATGCCGTACTGGTTGGGATTTGTACGGCCCCACCACTAATCTTAATATATGAATTTTGTATGGTCCAATCTGCGTGATAATTGTGTCACTAAGCCATATTTGTCTGCTTGTATGTGAGCCCCACCACAGCCATGGAAATGCCGATCGTTAACACAAGAGCGGGGTCCGTGACGGTAGTAGCGGCAACATATCTAAAGCGCAGCTCCTAACTCTAAATATTGACTGAGATGTAGATACAAACTCGGGTGCGTGATTGCACTTGGCGCGGAGTGTATGCAGATGGGTCGATCGCCCAGCATTTCCTGTATCATGCGATACAGTGGGCAGGCGTTATTGTCACACTTCGAAATCGGCCGGCACGAGAACAAGAGCCACAGCCATCATGCGGACGATTGTGCCCCTCCTCTTGGTGGCGATCGCCTCCCTCGCGAGCTGTAGCAACCTGGCAGTCGCAGAGAGGGCTATTCAAGACGCCAAGGGCCTCCAGAATGACAACACAGCTCGCCACCTTAAAGGAACCCCTAAGCGCCACGTGGCCGACGAGGAAGAGCGAGGGGCGGCGACGCAGGTTATCAGCAAGCTAAAGTCCATCCTGGGCAGTAACCCGGACAAGAAGAAGCTGGACAAGGTCCGCTCGTACGCCGAGGAGAACCCCGACAAGTGGCTGGTCATGTCCTACTACCTCGATTACGTCTACGGCATCTCGTTCTTGGCGCTTCTAGCCGGCGGTGCGATTTGGGGCTACAGCCCGCGCCCGGCCGGACACGGAGGCCCAAACACCAACTAATAGTAAAGCGAATAACGTAGAAATTCTTGCCTTTGCGTTATCCATTGCTGCCGTGGCCCGTTTGCAACAGAGCCAAACGTTGAGACTCCGTTAATTAATTTAACTTAACTGGTCCATCGCTTCGACTTGGGCAGACACATGCGCGTCAAGTTTTCAAAGGTCTTATGCGAGGCACACCCGCCCACCTGGTCGCAGCGACCCACGGGCCGTGGGCTTGGCGGCCGTGGGCCACGGCAAGTATCCTCCACAGGTGGGCTCCGTTGACGTCACTTTGACCCAATTTCCGCTCTCGACCGCCCATTTTCAGCCGCAAATCGGCAAGGAGTCGGACCATCGAGTCAGAAGGCAACTTTCCGAAAAGTCGCGCCATCGCACTGGTGCCTCCAGGTTCCAGCACGCCACCAAGGCCAAAGTCCACCCTTGCATTAGTACGACGGCCTTGCCTTATCCTACCTCACACCGGCAAACACGAACTCACCGTATCGAAGGCGCCTTCCATGGCGGCAAAGACCTGCAGCGTTTTCTTTCGATGACTTCCCCATCACCGACCTAGGATCGTGTTGAGTCCAGATGGAACCACAGCGAGGCAAGGCTCGGCCGACACCACGACGAGAGCGAGCGAGGGTGTGCCGCTGCCGTCAGCTGGCGGAAGAAAAAGAGCAAAAGTGCCCAGTTCGTGTGCAACTAAAGCGTAACGGCTGTTCTCACTCATCTGCACTCGCGCCATGTGTAATTGGGCTCTTCAGTCCGCGTTCGGCCCCATTGCCGGCAGCGCGGTTAGAGACACCAAAAGCGAAGGGCGCCGACACCTCGCCCCCCCCTCGTTCCGGCATGGAGTCGGACGACTCCATGTCGGTGCTGCTGCCGATGGTGTCGCTCATGCTGCTGCTCGTGTTCGCCGGCGGCCTGTGGTTCCTGCGCACGCGCAACCAGCTCCGCGGCGCCTCGCAGAGCTTCCTGGCAAGGTACGGCACGACACACACAGAGTTCTCTATCTAACCCCCTCTCTCTCCGTTTAAGCCAGTGTTAACACTTTGCCATCTTTTCTCCTCAACATTAGGATGTTGCTGCAAGAGCAAGAGACTATCACAAGACTGGACCTGGAGCGCGGCGAGGCCCAAGCCGAGCGCTGGAAATGCGGCGTGTGCGACTTCAGCAACGCCGCGGACCGCCCGAACTGCGTCCTGTGCGGCACAAAGAACGCCAAATACGCCCGCCAGGTGTCGGATAGAGAGGAGTTGCCGCGGCTGAAGCACTCCATCGCCGGGCGGGACGAGCGGCTGAGCTCCGCCAGCTCCGTGACGATGCTCACGCGCCCCTCTCTCCAACGCTCCTCGATCCTCAGCGCCGGCACGAGAGCGAGCTTGCGGCCCCTCCGGCTCTCTACCTTAAACCCGCGGCAAAAGTACGCCAGACGGCGGAAAGAATGGGTCCGTTGCCTGGGCGAAGACGGCGAGTCGGCCTTTTGGACCCGCGCGGATGTTGCCGCTGCGACACGGCGCCTGACCGTGGTTAACACCACTGGTGCTAACCAGGGGGGCCACCGCATCAGCGTGGGCTTCGTGACGCACATGGTGCGACGCGCCTCCATGATGGGGGACATCGGCCGCTTAACCTTTGCCGAGGCCTCGCAACTCGACGCCGCCGAGACCATCAGCGGGTACAAGCTCAGCGCGAGGGAGTTGGAGTTGCTGGACCGCGTCTCGCGGTTGCCATTCCCTAAAAAATACGCCTGGTTTTTAGAGAGAATGGGCGCGTTGTTGCGGCCGTGGGAGGAAGGCCGCATTAAGTTGCGCGTGCAACGCGAGCACATTCTCGTGGAGAGCATGGAGCAACTTTTGGGCATCCAACCGGAGCATATCCATTTCCCTCTCCGCATTGAGTTCGTGGGGGAGGCGGGCATCGACGCCGGCGGGTTGCAACGAGAATGGTTCTCCATCTTATTTGGGCGCCTTTTGGACGACGAATTGGGTCTTTTCATGACCTGCCACCGCCACACACAAGCTGTGGCCATCAACCCGCACTCGGAGGACTGCACAGCGGACCATTTGCTCTACTTTAGGGGAATCGGGCGCCTGCTCGGCCGCGCGCTGCTCGAGGGTCAGACCATGCAGGCGCGACTGTGTTTACCCATTCTCAAGCACTTTTTGGGCACGCCGATCACCTTTTCCGACCTGCAGTACGTCGACCCAGAAGTGTACGCGAGCATGACCTGGATCCGTGAGAATGACGGCGTGGACGCGCTGGAGCTCACTTTCTCGGTTACGGAGCTACGCGCGGACGACGAAGTGGTCACGATCGACTTGGTGCCCGCCGGACGCGACAAGGCTGTGACCGACGCCAACAAGATAGAGTTTTTACACTTAAAGCTTCGCTACCTCATGCTGGACCGCTACGCGCCGCAGTTGCAGGCTCTGTCGCTCGGACTCTTCGAGGTGATCCCGCAAGAAGCGCTGCTGGTGTTCGACTACCAAGAGCTGGAGCTGGTTTTGTGCGGGTTGCCGGAGATCGACCTGGCCGACTGGAAGCGCAACACCGTGGTGGCCCCGAGTTTCGGAGATACGCCGCTGGTGGTGGACTGGTTCTGGGAGGTGCTCAAGGGCTTTAGTGAGGACGAGCGTGCGCGGTTCCTGCAGTTCTCGACGGGGTCCTCCCGCGTGCCAGTGCAGGGGTTCAAGGGGTTGACGAGCTACGACGGCCGCATTTGCCCCTTTTCACTGCGGCCGCTGCCCAACCAGACGCGCGGCTTCCCCAAGGTGCACACGTGCTTCAACCGCGTGGAGCTGCCGCTGTATAGCAACAAGGCGGAGATGGAGGCGGCGCTCTATGCGGTGCTGGATATGGAGTGGACCGAGTTCAGCGAGGAGTGAGCAGGTTTTGGGTGTTGAAGTGCAATATTTAAAAACGCGAGTGGTGCTATTGAAGTGGTTTGACTTGGCTCGGTTGGTTGCTTTCTCGGTCGGTCATCTCCCTTCACTTTTCTCGTCTCGTCCCAGACGCGATTTTTCTTCTTTCTGTCTGTTCCCAGTTGTGCATCTTCCAGTTGGCAAGCAGCAGCGATTCCAGACCAAGACAAGCTGGGCTTATCAATCCAGAGCGGTCGTGCGGCGGCCCAGCGATTGGCGGCGACGTTGACGCAGTACATGGGCAGCATGAGTGCGGCTGGATTGGGGGTGGACTCGCCACCTCCCACGCAATTTGACACCCGCAACAACAATCAAGGAGGAGAAGGTGAAGACATGCACGACTACCGCGCGGACGACGAGGACGAGTACGACGACGAGGTCGACAACAGCTTCGACTACGTCCCTGCTGTGAATTATTCCGAGTCCAGCGAGGACTTCGAGGGCGATGAAGAGGAGAATGAAGAGACTGCAGTGCAGCAGCAGGAGGCAACGCACGAGGCCGAGTCCCCACTGGGGGATGAAGTCGAGGAGAACCCCTCGTCGCCTATCCAGGACGAAGCTGCTGATATTGTGGAGGTGGATGTAGAGCGCCACGCTGTCCTTAAGGACACAACCGTCGTCAAGAAGTACTTGCACTCGGTTGCGACCTCGTCCTCTGCCGTGATTGACCGCGTGACGTCGTCAACGCTCGAAGCTGCAGCAGCTAAGGACCTGGGAGACAGCAGCAGCAGCAGCAGCTTTATAACGACTGACAGTGGAGAAGACGAGTCTACTCCCCACGCCAACGACTTGGAAAATGTCGTGGCCGACACCGCGGAGGAGGCGAAGGTGGCGAGTTTACTCAACGCAAGTGACGAGAAGATGGACGTCGACGAGGAGGAGGAGAAGCCCAGTGCCGTCGTGCAGATTCCACCTAATCCCGAGACTGAAGAACCTGCAGAGGCGATGGAGGTGGATCCAGAGGACGAAGTGGTGAGTGAGACGCCACAAAGCGGCGACATGGCGCGTGAGGCGGACGATGAGAGGAGCGATGCCCCCGATTCGCAACAATCACAGCCACCTGCAACCAATGCAGCCACTACAAGTACATCGCTGAAAGATCGCGGACCTCTGCCAGACCCCAGCGTCAAGTCAAAGCAGCCGTCAACTCCGTCGCCAAAGACGAAGAAGAAGGCGAAGAGACCGACCAAGTCGACGAAGAGGAAGCAGCGTGCAGCTCCCACTACTGAGCCTCGAAGTGAGGACAAGGGCAGTGATGCTGGACATGAATCCCCCACAACAACACGTGCCGCTGCTAAAGCTCCGACTCACACGCCAAAGAGCCCGAAGCGTGCAAGCGCCAAGAAGGCGAGGAAGTCCTCGACGTCCGCTGCTAGTGAAGCCGGTGCTTCCGGGAATGAGCAGAAGTCGCACTTGCCGCCTCTGCGTCGGTCCCCACGGATCAAGACGGAGACCCCGAAGTTCACGTACCCGGTGAAGCTTCTCGCCGATGAAGCCGTCATGAACCACTTTGACCGCGTGAGTGCGAGTGGAGCGGCGTCTCCTGCCACTGAGACTATGACGTGCAAGTATTGCGGCAAGACGGTGACCACTTCGCGTGGTATGACAGCGAGACACCTGAATAGCTGCGCAGCCTTCGAACGTCAGGAACAAGTGGTCTCGAACCTCGCCGAAGGGGACAACAGCGAAGAAAAACCAGCAGCTCCGTTGTCCCCAGCGGCTGCACAGGCTCCAAACGTCAAGTCCGAAGCCGCTTCGAGCCCCAACGCAGCAGCCACTTGCCTAGTGGAGCCGCTCGTGCCGTTGATGGGGTCCCAGACACTTGTTAACAAGCTGAAAAGTGCCTTTCAGCGCTCGCCACGTGTCGGACACGGACCCATTTCCCGGTTCCAGCCGTTGATTCGAGACGATCTCACCGGGTTGCGCCACCTGCGCGTACAGGACTTGCTGGACGATACGAACGGACCTATAGTGCAGCTTCGAGTCAAGCAGCGTGGGGCTCAGCGCAGCACGGGGCAGGACCTTTTGGAACCAGTGTCTAAAGCGAAGGCGCGTAACTTGGAGAAGCTCCCACTGCGCTTCCCAGCTCCTCGCAGCGTCGCCGAATACTTTATTGCGCCGCTGGCGAAGGAAATGGGCCTCATGTACGCAATGGACGAACACACGGCCCATTTGGTGAGCTGTCCGCAAGCAGGAACGCTGCTCGACTGGCGGTTCCATCGCACGGAGACTGTGGTCTTCCAGCTGGGTGGCAAGTCGCTCTGGAAGGTGAAAATAGGTCACGTGGAGCACCCGCTGCACTGCTTCCACCCCGATTCGTGGCAACTGGACGCCACAACTCACGTCGCCAAGGCTCACCGCGTGGCTTCGATGGACAAGAGCGTTTTGGGCTTTTTGTCGCCGCCAGGAGAAGACGTCCGCGTCTTCGATGAGGACGAGACTGGAAGTGTTGGTCAAGAAGAAGAAGAATATCTCCTGAAGCCTGGCTCGGTCGCGTATCTCCCTGCTGGCGCGTGGTTTGAAAGGGAGAGTCAGGGGCCGAACTCGATGTGGCTCGAGGTGCAGCTGGTGTCCATGACGGCGCAAGACTTGGTGTTCTCGGCCTTGAAGCAGCTCGCATGGGGCGACAAGCAGTGGCGGATGGGGCTGCAGCTGTACCCTGGGGATCGCGCCCAAACCAAGTCGATGCGGCACCACGTGATGGCCTGCATGCGGTCGCTGTACAACGTGATGGCAGAGCTGGAGGAGAGCGACCTGTTGCCGGAGTATCTGTGCACGGAGGACATGCAGGACCTTGTGGCGCAAGGGCTCCTCCAGAACGTGAGCAGAACCGCGTCGTCAACGAGTTTCGAGGTGGATCTGACGAACCCCAGACTCAAACTGAAGCACGAGAAGGTGTTTAAAGGGGTCGAGTACCGCGTGAACCCAGTTGCAGTGTTGATGAGCGCGGATGAAATCCCCCACCTGCAGCCTAATGATGAAGAGGAGGCCATAGATCAACAACCTGCTGAAGACGGCCGAGCGGCGCACCATGCCCTGAAGAAGACGCCCAAGCCAAAGCCTAAACGCAAGCAGGCTCTGCGAGTGATGACACACGGTGGCAAACACACGTACGTGCTGGAGGAAGTGTTCGGGAATGACGCGCTCAAGTCGCGGCTGCACGTCAAGTTCCAGTGCTCGGCGGACCAGTGGAAAATGGTGGAGTGGCTCCGCAACCGCGACTCGGAGCCGTTCGAGCTGGAGGAGTTTGTTCGCTGCGACTTGTCCATTCTCCAGACCAAGAGTCCTGCGCGATGCGAGGAGAACGCGAGGCAGCTGCTGCGGTTCCTGTGCTTCGTGGGGTACGTCACCCAGGTGAAGAAGCCAGCGGCCTGAAGAGGGGCTGCTTGAAGTTGACGACACTTATTAAGTCTTAACATCTCTTCTACATGTAGTAGTAGTAGTAGGCTCTGTGCCATTTCATATACGCCTCCCAGAAGCGCTCTTTAACTGTATGATCAATCATCGAAGGACCCCCCAAGCGAATGTACGCCTTCTGAGGGTTGATGTCGTTGTCGTCGAGATACTTGCAGTTTCTTGGTCTCGTCGGCCAGAATTTGTTTCAATTTCGCTTTCGAAGCGGTCTCGAGATCCAAAGTGCCAGCACTAGTCGAGCAACACGGAAACCTAAATATTCTTTCGTCACCAGCGGCGTCTTTAGTGCTATCGCGGTGGCCTTGACTGGCAGGGTCAGCGACTAGTTCGAACGGAAAATGGAGTGAAATGGCTCCGTCTTGTCCGCGGAGCAAGCTTCTTTCGAGAAAAGAACGATCGCAACAGCGCAACAAAGTGCGCGACGGACCGGGTGCATTTCCACTCTTTTGGCGTAGCTTGCCGAACTGTAAACTGAGTTCCGGTTCCTGTGCGGTCTTGGATGGCCGATGATTCTCAGCAACTGCTGAGCAACAGTATTCACAGCCGGGCATTTTGATTAAAGTTCAGGATGGGACCACCTCAACTAGTACATGTACTGTACATTGCCTGTGAGTCCCATACTATTTAATACATGTAGCACAATAGAGGGTTGGTGGCGTAAACACACACATGTTGTGAAGTAGAGCACCGTACTCACCGGTGTGCCCGAGAATTACCCTGTGGTTTATTTTATTGTTCTTACGAAGGTGGACTACACGTACGTATTATTGTACCGTATCGAGCTCGTTGAGTGATCACAACATGAAAAGATCCCGCAGAGGTCGAAAGGGCTTCACAACTCTTTCTCTTCGAATATGAAAAAAAGCATCCGAAGAGAAATTGAGATTGGACGGCGCGCTGGTGACGGTATCGACGAGCAGGGCGACACAGGGCAGAAACAGCGTTGGTCTTCGAAGCGGGCTTGACACGTTGGAGTCGATAGCGCTCTTAAAGCTCTTAGAAACCGCGGCAAACTGCAATCCATATCAGCTACTTCTGCTTTTGCCCTGGGCAGTTTCCCACTGAGTTTGGGATGACGACGTTGACGGGCTCTATCGGTGGAAGACGACCAATGCGATAATGTTTGATATGCGCTATCGGCTGAACCAGAGACCAGCACGCCGAGGTACTCTGGCTTGCCAGGACATGACCACTTGCGTAACGGGTTTAGCAGAGCAAATCACCCAGAGCACCACGAAGTTGCCAAAAAGAGATCAAGCATTTTCTTCATCCGCAACTTTGCCTGCAGTTGATGAAAGCTGAAAAAACTCATGAAATGAGTCGTACACCACTGGAAAAACGTCGTGGCGATGGAGTTGCAATGGCTAGAAGCACAACTTGGCACATTCGCCATGTTCTTACTGAGCCGTTGGGGGGACGTTCATGAGTTTCGGTGTTGCACAGTTCGCGATGAAAAGTCCGACTAACAAAACGGCCATACTTAAGTACTACGATACGGCATCGATATCATCAGCAGTCGCTACAGTAATCATTGCGTTGGATCCGCATGAAGTATTATACTATGAAGTTGTTATACTGGGATAGGAAGCGACGAAGTGCTGATAGACCAGCCCAAACAGGATTAATTCGGGCGATGTCCCCCCTTCCAATCGACACCGGTGATGAACCGGTAACGTCTTTAGGTCAATTTACAGTAAGTGATGTCTATTGACCGAGTGTTTTAGACTTCTCAAGAATGATGGAGGCTGGTCCAGTTCATTTGCAAATTCGTCGAGTTAGATTCGTCATTGATTTTGCTCTGAAATCGGTTGTACGTCGTGACCATAGTGGCGACATTGTCGGGCAGATTCTGCGGCTGCGAAGCAGGCGCAGGAGATGCCCGTGGAGCGTGCGGATTGAGTTTATCAATGGCGATCAAAGGTGAGTTAACCAATCCTATCCCAGCCTTCGCGAAGCCCTAGTACTGGGATAGGAAGCAACGTTCCAAAAGGTTTATATGCGTGGGCAGATTGAACCGGTGTGCTACCGACGACACTGGTATGAATCAGTGCATATATTGAGCAGGGTACGGATGGACGAAGAGAACGCTTGGACTGTACAATAGCACTAGAGGTACTCAGTAAGCATTTGCATTTTCTACAAGCTGCAAAACAGATCTCAACCAAGGTTCGCATTTTTAATTTTGTAAAGCATTGCCGGTAGACAGTTTGAACTGGCAAATATCCGGGCTGCGAAGCAGGCGCAGGAGATGACCGTAGCTAATAAAAAATAGTGAAAAATAAAAAGAAGGGGTTTATACCAAAATTCTCCTATCCCAGCCTTCGCGGAGCCCTAGTATCATGTGTGTCTGACTGAAACTTCATTGAGAGAGCTGTTCTTATGGTAATAAATTACTGAAACGAAATAAGTAAAATCGAAACATCCAAGGATGATGCTAAGCGTAAGCTTGTTCATCAGAAACATCACGACCAATATTTTCAGAGTATTGCGATCATCAAGAAACTCAACGCCGCTACAGAACTGGAATTATAAGCGAGCCACTAGCTCCTGCATTTCTAACGTCCATCCACTCTCTACACTTGAGCAGGAGTGATGCCTTGGTTTCGCATCAGAAACACCAGCTTCTTGGTCTTCAGAGTGATGCGGTGGTCGACCAGCCCGACTCCTGCGAAGGCTTTGAACCCGGCGATGTACTGGAAATCGTCTTCCAGCGATGTTGGATCCTTGGCTGTTAACAGATAGTCGAACTGCGTCAACTGTTCCACGGTCGTCACCGACTCGTCCTTCGAATACCTGGTTAGTGAAAACGAGACTGGTTAGTATACTGCAAACACACACTTTGCACTAAGGTTAGAGCACGCACCTCCATGCCGGGAACTCCTCGCCGAATCGAGACACACCAGTCATGGCAGCGGGGACGTCGATGTGCACAGTACGAGGTAGATCGCGCTCATTCAGCCCAATTTGATGCAAACGAACGAAGGCCTCGCCACCTTGAAAATGAAAGGCCAGGTAAGAGACTGACTCGTAAAATAAACAGTTTTAAGAATAGTTTGAGCGTACCAGGGTAGTTGTTTTGGGCGGCTGTAAGCAAGAACAGCGTGCCAATTACTGTGACCAGCATGCATCCAATGGCGCCAACAAGTGGGAAAAGCGCCTGAATACCACACGAGTATATGTTAGCCAAAACGTCAGTCGGGATACAGATAACGCCACGGTGAAAAAAATAGGAAAAACTGACCTTGCTGTTGCGGTAGAGCTTGGCTAGACCCTAGTGTGGAATTGACATCACATTGTAAACCAGTCAGTCCAATGAATATAACTCCCGCGAATCGTTGCACAACCTACCACGGCCGAGACCATGTTGAGGATCGGAATAGCGTTGAAGATAAACCGCAGCTCCTTGTGTGGGAGGAACGAGTAGAGCCCCAGGTATACAAACACGGGCCAAACGAGCGAAAACACACTCCAGTCCAGAACTGGCGCCGTCTTGAACGACCACAAAACGTCATGCAACGATCGGCTCTTCAGCAGCGTCGGGAGGAGCGTACTGCCATAGAAACAGCAAACATCCAACCGGTAAGTCTCACCTCTTGCAATTCAGCCTTCAACTACATGGATAAACAGACACCAACCTGAGTCCGAGCGGGATCAGCAGAGCCGTGGCCTGCAGTGCACGGGGCAGAGCCGACGTGAAGTACCACAGCGGGGGACTGACCCCCCACTCGCTGCTCTTGTTCTCCACGGTGTTGAACCACAGCACCTCGCCCTCCGGCCAGAGCCAGCGTTGCCAGAAGTACGAGTCCACGAGCACTGTCAGCGTCAACGACAGCACTCCCGAAGACAGTCCCCACCACACCATCGTGAAGAACGACACCCGACGAGACAGCAGCATGTTCAGCACCAAGGGCGCAAACAGCACCACCGTGTCACCTCGGAACACCACAGTCGCGAACGTGAACAGGAACACGCAGCGCTGCCACTTGTCCTGAACAATTTCAGTAGAAAAAACTAAAAAATTAGATACCCCAAATAAATAATAATAACTCCTCAACTCAAACCATTTACCCGGAGGTAGAACCCCAGTGCGTACAGCACCAACGCCAGCGCGTACACATTGGGTAGAGTTCTACTCATGTAGAACAGCAGGTGGAACTGACACGCGCAAAGCAGCAGCAGGAAGCGACTCGCGTCCCGACCGAAGCGCATCCCCACGCCGTCGCTGAAGAAGACGAGGCCCCCCATTGTCAGCATCCCCAGCACCCAGCGGGTGGCCACCTGCAGCCACAACTTGTGCACGCCCAGCAGCTGCAGCAGCCACACGAGGGGGCGACTGGCGCCCGCCACCGCCAAGGAGCCGATGAACGTGCGCGGCACGACGCCCGGGAACTCGAGGTGGTCGAACTGGTCCACGCCGCGCACGCCCAAGAGCAGCAGGTCGTGGGTCGCCTGCAGGTTGAAGCTCTCCTCCACCTTGGCGAAGGGGCACAGCAGCAGGTACGCAGTCATGGCCGACGCCACCAGCAGCTCCGCGCGGCGTCCGCGCATCAGGAACACCATGGTAGCACTTATGATACACTAGTGATTTCCTTGGGAGCAGCTGCCACGTCCGCGCTACCTGGTAGTCAGTAGCGGACTGCATGTAGATTGGCTGATATGCTAGCGAATCACAGATGAATAGAGGACTAACTTCAACTTGATGCAGACAGGTTGGTTATGTACGTGGGTGGGTAATAGCTAGCTACGCGTTAGATCTGGACGTCGGCGGAGGACGGGGACTCGGCTTGACCCGGCTTGTGGCTGGTGGGGACGCTGGCAACGAACTTCTTGAGCGAGTCGCTCATGAAGAACTGGCCCGACGCCTTGTTGAGCTCCTTGTCCTCGCAGAAGCAGAGCAGGATCGTGTCGATGGCCATCTCGTACACGCCGAGCAGCGTGGAGGCCACGAACCAGCCCAGCAGCAGCGCCAGCAGGATGGGCGCCAGCGGGGACGACAGCTCGTGGGCGCCCCCCACGCCGTAGTCGTCGCTGTTCTTCTCCAGGTAGGCGAACGTGGCGATGGCGCAGCTCAGCGCAACGGCCACTTTGCCCGCGCCCAGGAGCAGGAAGGTGACGGTGGAGACCGCGCCCACCTGCGCGATGTTGCTCAGCAGGATCTTGAACGCGTCCTTGGCCGACGCGCAGAAGCTGTGGCCCTTCATGGCGATGAGGATGTACGCGTTCTTGGACAGGAAGCGCAGGCACTTCTCCAGACACCACAAGCAGCACTGCACCACCTTCATCACGACCTTGAGCATGGCGTTCGACTTCTGCAGATCCTGCGTCTGGTGGTCCAAGTACATGAGCGCGGCGCGGACGAACTGCACCACGGCGATGATGAACGCGCCGAAGGCCAGCGACCCGAAGTGGTAGCGGAAGCAGTTCTTGAACGACGCGAGCACGGGGAAGCGCCCCATCTCGTCGCTCGTCTTGTTGCGGCTCCAGTAGTAGCGACTCACGGCGCCAGCGATCGTGCACATGCTGATGGCGTTTATGAGCTGTGCCGTCCACAGGAACCCGAAGAAGTGATACGCCACCAGGATCTTCATGGTCTGGTCGGGGCTCACCGTGTTCAAAGTCATGGTGGCATTGCTGCTCACACTTTGCCCCGCTTGTTCCGCGAGCTCACCCGCCAGAGAAGACAGCTGCATCTCGCCCGAGCTGTAGATGTACGCGCCCACAATGGCGGCGTACGCGAAGAGAAGCAGCAGCATAACGAACGGAATAATGGGGAACAGCACCAGCATCGGCAGACTCTGTAGCGCGCGCGATGCCTCCTTCACGATGCCGACTGCGATGCGGATCTTCTTCTGGAAGAAACACACGAGCAGGAGCGCAACGCCCGCCAAGGCGTACGACACATAGGCAGCCACCGCGTACGCCTTCTGCTTGTCCTGGCTGGCTTGCAGCGTCTGGGGTAAGACGATCGTACTGGCGCTCACTGAAGACGTGTCCACGCTAGCCGCAGCTGCAGCGGACGCGATCTCTGACGTGAGCGCACTAAGCTCCGAGCTGCCGATGATGCCTCCCTTGGTGCTCAGCATCAACGCGAACAGTAGCAGCAGCAGCACGAAGCTCCACAACGTGATCCACACGATGCAGCCAGCGCAAAACCGCAGCAAGACCACGAAAGCGAAGCCCAACACTAGCGCCAGAACTCCTCCACAGAGGAGGAACACGGGCCACGTCTCCTGCAAGTCGCCGATAACGCGTCCGATCGTCGCTCCTGCCGTCTGCAGACTGGAGTAGAGCGGGTTGTCCTGCGCGGGCCCTACAGCTTCTGACGTGGTCACGACTCGCTTGATCTCGCACTGGTCGTTGGGCGTCTTCACGCCGTTCACTTCGTCGTAGTATTCGGGCTCGTCCCCAGGGACGATGCACTTCTCCACTGATGTAGAGTTGGTCTCCGTGATCTGAAGACAGCGGTAGAACACTTGTTCACTCGGCAAAGCCACCAACCAGCATTCACGGTCGCTGGGGAGCACCGTGAGACTCGTAGCTCTGGCCTTGCGCTCCTTTTCTCGGTCTTCCTCGGTGGTTAGCGACGAATCGCCTTGGATTTCGGCCTCCGCTTCGTAGTTGCAGATGTACGTGCCAGCGTCCGGGCAGCTCGCCACGCAGACGCCGTAGAACGAAAAGTCTTCGGGAGCTAGCGACGGGTTGGCCGCCTGCTCCAGCAAGTCCTGCGTGATGCGCGGGTAGAACGTCAGAGGCTGGTCTTCGTGCTTGCCGGTGCCGCACGTGGTGCCGTTGTAGTCCGAGCCGAACAAAAGGCGCTTGGGCTCGCCGTGCATGAAGCCGACGATTGCGATGGCGACCATGCCGACCCAGAAGACCGCGAACAGCAACACGCAGAGCACGTCCCGACATCTTCGCGAGTTGGCGGGTGCCACCCCTTCCAACGGAACGCCGTCCTTGACACCAACCTGCTCCGTGTTGGAGCAGCAGCCCATTGTTATCGATCGTCCAATGCACGCGCGTGCGATCAGATCGAGCTTTGGTCGCTGCCACGGGACGCTGCATTTCTTGAAACTACCGACAGATAACGGCGATATCCGATGCCGGACGCAACGAAACTGATGCGCCTTCTCGGATATTCAAGAGGCAATTCGGTGGGTATTTGCATACAGCTTCGCGTTGAGCGTACGAATTCATCCGATGAATGCAACGTTGGCGAAGGGATATTGGTATTGACACTGACAAAAGACTGGAGTGCTGCAACCGCACACATAGGATTCCTAATTCTTAAAAGGGCCAGGCCTTGCCCAGCTTGGGCTCGAAGTTGCCGTCGTTGAAGGGCGTGTTGGCCTTGCCCCAGCCCACCGAGTTCAGGGCACGGCGCGCGTTCTCCGACATCTGGCTCCACATGATGAGGTCTTGGAAGTCGCCGCCCTTGGTCGTCACATCGGTGGCGTGGTTGACGGGCCACTGGCTCTCGTAGTTGACCTTGACGTGCGTACCATCGAGCGTGTCGGCGTTAGGGGGGGCGTACTTGGAGTAGCCGCTGTGCGCCGACGGTGACACGGCCAGGATCTTGGGGTTCTCGAGGTTCGGGTTGTCGATCCACACGATGACGTGCTCCCAGTCGTGACGGTGGCCCAGGCCCGACGACGGCGAGTCCTTGGGGAAGTACCACGAGTACATGATGGCCCAGACGCCACGGTACCAGGTCGAGCGGCCGTAGACCTGCGACCCCCAGCCAGAGCCCTTGCAGCCAGCGCTAGGGGCGCCCTTCGTCTTGAGACCGCCGCCCGTCTCTCCGGCTTCGTTCACCGCAGGGTACGGGTGGCATCCGTTCGTGATGTGCATCTGAGGTTTGAACTTGACTGCGGCCTTCTCGGAAATCGTCACGGGCTCAGGCTGCGCGAACGGCTTGACCTGGTCGTGGTCGATCCACTTGGCCTCCCACGGACCGGGATCCGGGGTCGGGGCGGGGGTTGGCGCGGGAGTAGTAGCGGGGGTCGGCGCAGGCGTGGGTGCCGGCGTGGACTCAGGCGTCGCTGGCTCGGTCTGACGAGGGTCCGGACGCGGCGTTCCCTTCGGGTTCGTCGGCTCCGGCGTCTCGCCGATGGTCACCTCCACCTCCTGCGAGCCTGACGAGCTCCACTCCTGCTGCTGCTGCTGCTGCTGGTCGTCCTCCTGCGGAAGGCCCTTCTTCGTGCCCGGCGTAGTCGCCGTCGGGGCCCTCGTGAACTGCTTGAGACTCGAGTAGTCGAGGTACTTAACAGGGGCCTTGGTCTCTGCCTCCTCCACCGCGCCCTTGGCCGTGCCGGGCACGGTCGTCGATCCATTCTTCAAGCTCGAAAAGTCGATGGACTTGGTGGTCGAGTCCTTCTCCTCTTGGGCCTGCACCGCCGCCACGGCGGCCAAGGCGACGCAAAAGATGGGGTAGAACTTCATCCTTCCGATGCAGTTGGTGATTCACGTCGGGGTGGAAGTTGCGGAATGAGGCGATTAGTAATTGAGCTTCCCTTCGTCCATTACTAGAGACAGCGCCAACCGATCGCAGCAGGTTATCTTGCTGTTCGCAGAGCCATGCAACGTGAACCGTAAATTCTTGAAGGTCTCAAACTGAGACCATCAGGGGCGTTCTTAACATGTATTGTTGTACACCGTACAACCGATTGCGTAATAATGAGCCACAAAGAAACGCGCACCGGTAGTACGGTGCACCAGACCTCTGTGAACGAAGTGAACGGGTGATTGGTGGGAATTGGCGGGACTTGGCAGAACTTTCATCGTCCAGAGACGAGCCCTAAGTAAAAAGGAAGAGTCCAGCCAATCATATCTCAGGAGTTGATTCTATGTATATATATGTACCTTTTCATGTAAAACAAGGACCTTTTCGTGTATCTTTGCCAAGTTCTGCCTCTTTTTCTACATACTCAGCATCAGATATTTATCAATCATGATACACTTGAAGCATGCAAATAGTCCCTTTGGAGATGAGAAAATATGATAAGGAAATGTGAGGTGAACGGATCACTTTCTTTCTCGTTCAATAGTAGTACGGGTGTAGCGTACACCGGGTATGTCTTGCACAGGTTGTACGTACACCCGTACAACCCCGGTTAAGAACGCCCCTCAGGGGCGTTCTTAACCGGGTGGTGTACAATTCAAGGGTACGAACATCCGCTTGAGCCGGAGCCTCTCACAAGAAGCATCCCACCAGGCTCACTACAAACCTGTTGTTCAAACTCATACCGGTATGCAGTTCCTTGTACATGAAGAGGCATGGGAATTATTTTAATTTTTTCTTTATTACTTTTAATCTCAGTGTTTTGCCCACTAAGATCGCATCCATGATGACATGTTCACGACCGCTCCCTTCGACAAGTTGTGAGGTGCATGTACCGCAATACGCATGTAGAGAGCAGCACCCTATGTTCACCCCGGTAATGCTGATCTGTATTCGTACTTAAAAGTATCATATACAAAATTCAACATGTTGTATAAGTCACAACTGTAATATTGTGGTTATATCTTATTTGCCGGGTATAATAATTGGTCTGATTGGATAAAAATATGTAGATCGCTTCATATGATTGGTCGATGTAGGTGCATCTCATGAGCGGGTGCAGCTCTCAACATGCGAATTGCGGTAAGTTTCCGAAGAGCGACCTGCCGCAAATCTCATCAGCACTCTCGAGCGCTACCATATCGCGACGGTTCCGACTTCCCTACATATTCCGACATCTAGGATTTATTGACCAAACTAAAGTTACCGTAAGTAAAAAAAGGTAACTGAAGAAGAAAATGGCAGGGTACTTGCAGCTACACGCAATAAAAGTTAGGTGATGATAAAGTGCAAGGGTAGCTACATATGTTATTGATCACCTTGATCACCATGCAATAAAAGTTAGGCGATGATAAAGTGCAAGGGTAGCTACATATATTATTGATCACCTTGATCACCAATCTACGATCACCGCCTCCTCAGCTATTGTGCCAGCTTTGAGGCACGCAGCACCGCGATCGCCACTTCCGCCTTGTAGTCTGCCATTGTTGGCAATCCGATCCTGCGCGGCAGAGACTTCACCAGCTTGACCTACTGGTGCAGCACCTTGAACGATTCGAGTAGCGGGGTCATGATGTACAGGTGACCGAGCTGTCCTCCTTGGCCACCTCCGTGATGTACAGTGCCCAAACGGCAGCCGTGCAGATAGGGTTCACCTCCTGCAGCCTAGCCGGCCGGGCACGACGTCACCGTCGCCTTCATCACCTTCACCTCCTTCGACAGCTTCTCGTCCAGATCGTTAGCCTCGTGCGGCAGGAACTTGTGCGACAGCGGGTCCAGCGTCTGGGTGGTCACGAGGAGGTCGTCCATGACGCGGAGCATGCCCTCAACATCCCCCTGCTCGAACGAGCACAGACAGCTGCAGCGCCGGCGTGTCCAGCTCCAAGGTACAGATCATGGGCGGACAGCGGCGATGCGCTGTAGCTCCGTGCGTGCCCTTGGCAAGGAGCCTCGCGGTCCTCCGCGGGTGTGACCGCGTTCGTGAGCCTCCATGCGGCGGCGCGCGCCCATGAGCTTCGCCACGTCGCCAGCCGCGAAAGCCTTCTGCAGCTCCTTCCTGCGCTTGATCATCTCGCTCACCGTCTCCTCCGCACTCGCGTAGCTGCCCCCGCGCAGCACCACCTCAGCCAACCTCGGCGTACTGCAGCAAGCTCACCCGTCCTCCGACGGCTGCGTGTGACGCCACGTCGACGGATGCTTCATGCGTGTAGAGCTAGCGTTGTGGCGGTGGAACGCTCAACGCGCTCGCCGTCATGGTCATCTTGCCTTGCCCTTCGCCGCGACTGCGTCGCCACCGATGCATGTGGGGGCTTCATCTCTCGGGCTTGATCGCCATCTTGAAATGAACACCAATCAAAACTTCACTCCGTCCTATTCTAGGACATAATCCTAGTTGTCAGAACGGCAAAACTATTTAAAAAGTATTTTCTGTACTTGATTTTTGTATATGCATATACATATTTAGGCCAGTCTTCCGACAAATATTTGTCGGAAAGTGTCGGAACGCGTTCACCTAAACCTAAAGCAGACGATTGGCTAAAATAGCCACACCAGGTGATATGATAGGCTGTAATTCAGGTGAAGACAAGCCTGAAACAATCCTGCTCGCTTATCAGTCGGAAAGACCACTATATTCATCCATACCGTCAAAATTCCAACGGGGTTGGACTGCTTCCAACCAAAACCGGTCTAGCAACGGTATTAGGTTTTTTGTTCAGCTGATATTTAACCTCACGACCGCCGATTGGATTTTCGGCCAACAGTCCAGAAGCTTCCAGGTTAGTGCAGGCAGCGAGTCGTGCAACGCTGCTTGTGCTACCTGTGCTGACTGTGCTGCTGTTGTCTCTGCGTGTACATAGGCGCTGCTGGCCGCTGGGCCGTGTGTGCTGCTGGGCCGTGTGTGCTGCTGGGCCGTGTGTGCTGCTGGGCCGTGTGTG
Source organism: Phytophthora sojae (assembly GCF_000149755.1). Taxonomy (NCBI): domain Eukaryota; phylum Oomycota; class Peronosporomycetes; order Peronosporales; family Peronosporaceae; genus Phytophthora; species Phytophthora sojae. The sequence goes on from NW_009258115.1 coordinate 9,168,335, forward strand.
CTACTGACGCTGGGCCACTTGCTGCTGGGCTATGTGCGCTGCTGGGACGTGTATTGGGTTGCGCCTGTGCGCTCTCGTGGCGTGTGGCTCAAGTGGCCGAGGGTTTGGACGAGTATGGTGCTGTTGATGGATGCGACTTACCCGCGCCCATGGAGCTTGTGAGGTTGAGCGCCAGGCCTTCGGGCCTGGAGGATCGGGCTCAAACCCCGACATGGGCATCAAGTATTATGTGTTTTTGCTTTCTTTTTGGACAGGTCGGCTAAGAGAGTGCGTGCTACTCCTGTTGTACGTATTGTGTATCTTATTGACTGTTTAGTGTGCTGCGTGTGCATTTAGGTGAAGCGCAGGAATGGCGGAAGGGCAGAATTGGGTGTCGGGTCGACGACTTCGCCTTCGTAGTAGCGCTCGCGAAACTCGTCAAGGAGGACGGAAAGGTGGCCTGCTTTGTGAAGCGCACGCATGGCTTTGACGACCGAGCCAACGGCTACAGCCTGTGAGCCTTGTGCAGCCAAGTATTCAAGCGTCTTTATCTCGGCTTCGACTCCAACAGTGTGGACCTCCGCCTTGTACGCTGGCGAGGCCGGGTCCAGCTTGAACCCAGAAGGTAAGCAGAGCATCATGAATGCAACTGCGTGTCGTGACTCGTGAAGGATGGCTTTGCTAACTGTTGTTGATTCGTACATGCGTGGTACAGCAGTGAACCACTCGAACCACACTGTCGATAGCGCTTTGGAGGCACGTTTGCGCGCGCGCTTTGGCTGCGACTGCTCAACGTCTTCGTGCTGCTGCTCGGTAGTGTTTGTTTTCTTGTCAATAGATTCTGCGTTCGCCCCCAAAACAGCCAGCCTTTCCTCTACGCGTGTTTGGCGGAGCAATAGCTCGTCGAGCTGCTGCGACAGCTTTTCGAGAACACGGATCATGTTTTGAGAGGACTCGGCCACTGTTTCTTGTTTCTCTTCTGCAGGTGGATTGAATGCAGCTCGGAGGGTGATCGACCATGCCAACAGCTCGGAGGCCTGTATGTTGAGGACACCAAGGGCTTCATGAATGCGACGGACGTACGGGTTATCCAAGCGATGGCGTTCCATCTCGGGGAAGTGAAGGATCAAGGTCGCTATCAACACTTCGAGCACCTGAGGATCCAAGTTCCAAGACACTGTCGGGAAACCAGTGACAGCAGCGAAGAGGAGATCCTGCAGCTTCTCCACGCGCGCTCGGGCGGCTCCGTCCAGGGCGGTAAGGTCTGGAAGTCGGGCGCCCGCTTGCGGGTTCCACCCGCTCAATTGGCGCGCAACTTGTTGATCTTCGTGTGTTGTGTTCAGCATGTAGGAAAACGCCTTGCTCACGCGCGACATATTCCAGCCCCCGCGTTCAACAACCCAGTTCGGACTAATGCGACTGTCGGCGTTGGCGTGCATGGCCCCACCTCTTCTGAAGGAGTGCGAGGTAAGTCCCTTCGTGAGTCCACTCTCCTTTGCTGCTGGCAGTCCACTAACCGTGACTAATAGTCTATTGATATAAGCTTGGGCACCAGGGGCCAAGTTGGCTCGACATGGCTGTGGAGTCTTGCATGTAGGTGCTTCCGCAAGCTCGCGGTCTAGCCGCGCAATCAGCCTCAGCTCGCCATCGTCGTCTTGGTCGTCGGACGCGGACAGTGCAGGTACGGCAGCAAATTGCGGGAAGATGCGAGTTCCTGGAGCGGGTTGAAGGGCGAGAGCGACAGCTAGCACGTGTAACGGGCACGTGATGGGATCGTTAGGATCCTTAAACAGGGAGGTTCCCTGTTGCGAAGCAGTCTTCACACGCTTAAAGCGGAGAAATATCATACCGCCTAGCATATACGCACAGAATTGTCAGCATAATTCGTGGGATTAATTAATACAAAAATTCAAAATCCTGCGTGATTCGTACCGGGGTATACACACAGCTGGGCTTTCTCCAATTGCTCAGCCTCAGAACCACGACCGTAGAGGTACCACATCAACGCCACTAGCGCCGCATCCAGGTAGTCGGAGTTGGCGGAAGCGTGCATGTAGAGAACCGAGATGATAGTCTTTATATCTTTCTTAGTACATGGTGGCGCTTGTTTCGTGACACCTTGCTCCGGCCTCTTTTCACAGTACCGATCTAGAGTTGATAGCATCTTTTGCAGCTTCTTAGCTACAATTGGCTCTGTTGCGGGTACAGATCCGCCAGCCAGTTCTTAACATTGCCAAAATAAGATAACACAGTGTTCTTGGACAGAGCTACTCCTTGTCTTCCTACCTTTTTCACTAAGAACCACCCATACTTATCCAGAATGACAAACAAACTCTTACCTGTGCTGTCCTTAGAAATACGATCATGCACTTCTGTGAGCGTCACCTCCTTCTTCGCAAGGAAGTCTTCGAAGGACTTCACAGCCGTCGCTCTGCTTCTCTGGCTGTTCGCAGGAACTAGCGATGCCACCGACATGCCTGTGTGCGTCGGAACGCAGAATGGAGTCGGAGATGAGCTGGCAGGAGTTGGAAACCTATGAATATTTATTCTATTTGTAGTTCACTTGATATTTGTATGGCGTGCTCGATATTAAATCGCGTTTCGAACCAGATATCGTTGGAATGTTCAGATCAGCGGTTGGCAGTCATTCCCTCGATTTAATTGGTCGAAATTTTAAGCAACGGTAGTGTCTATTGGTTGTAAATGCTAAGAATCGCAGACGACACACTCCTATTGGCCCGAAACACCATACAAACTTTAAGGTATTTTTCAGGGGTTAGAATCGCAGCGATATGCTACCATACCATGACGGTGCCGACAGCGGCCGACACCTGCCGACACAATCTATCATTGGTTAAAAGCCTAAATTTGTTTGATTGGTCTAAAACGGCTATTTTGAACCCTTCTCGCATTTTCATTTCGTGGTGGAGGTCATAATGGCGGCGCTCCTGAGCGCAATGCCCTCCCCTCCAGGCTTCGCATGCGTGTCATGCGGGCGTGCACAGGTGTGAGCAGGTCACCCAAGACGGTTCGTGGCAAGCCCGGCACGTCGGCGTGCACAGCCTGTGCCCTCGGAGCCAGTCGAGAGCGAGGAGGACCAGGGCACCCACGACACAAGGGCGAGGGGCAGCAGGCACCGGGGGGGGGCACCAAGAGCGCGGGGGAAGGCGAGGAGCTCAAGAGTACGAAGGACAGCAGAGGCTCCAAGGGCACGACGGACGGACGGGCGTCGTCGTTGGCGGCGGCAGTGGTGGTGGTGGTGGCCGAGGAGGGGGAGGAGGAGGAGGAGGAGGAGGTGGAGAGAGTGAGGCAGGCCGCGATGACGCTGCAGAAAGGAGGGAGGTCGAGCAGGAGTCGAAGAGTGGAGGCAGAGCGAGCGGCAGTGGAGGAGGAGGTCGTGCAATGCGTCAAGGAGCGTGGCGGTCACCGCAGAGGCAGCCGTGGAGGAGAGGGGGCACGACGGAGTGGCTGCCGCGTATGGTAAGGAGAAGGAGGGTGCGGCGGAGCTGAAGGAACGAGAGGGCACGGTTGAGGTGAGCGCGCGGCGTACTCGAGTCGTCGAGCCTGCTGGCGTCCGTGGACAAGGGAGAGTTACTGCGGTAGAGGGCGAGTGCGGCGGGGACGAAGGCGCAGTTTGCGGGTTGAAGAGCGGGTGGCCTGCAGCGAGGACACAAGGAAGCGTGCGAGGAGCTGGTGCGTCTCGTGGCGGCGCAGCTGGTCATGCAGAGCTACCACTGCGTGCGGGTGCGTTGTGTACGGTTGGCTGGGTGGGATGTTGCTGGGACCTGCCCCGAAGCCCTCCTAGCTGCAGTTAAACCGTTAATACTAATTAAGCATCTATTTATTCGAGTGTTTCATTGCGTGACCTCCTTCTACATGTACATCTCCACGATAAGAAACTTGCAAATACTACTTATCGCATGCCTTGCCGTTCTGCTAACATGTAGTACTAGTACTTAGTAGTGATAAGTTCATGAAAGTGCATCGCCACGGAAACTCGGTTGAGTTTGAGAAGCTAGCGGAAGCGCCACTACAAAACGCGTAAAGCAGTCAAATTCATGTTATACAAACTTTAAGTAAAGTGTCGGCACCGTGCAAAATGTGTATATTCACCTAATTACTTAACTTCACTATAGGTGGATTACATATCTCGACAGCCCTGCATACATTATACGTCGGCAGGAGTGTCGGCAGCTCATACACCTACCCCTAACGTTGATCATTGGATAAAATACCATCTATCGCCCTTCTCATTCGATAATAATCAGTCATCGACATTTGATTGGATCATGACAGCCATACAGTGGCTAAATATAAAATCATATGTGTCGGCACCGTCACGATATTTATCCATATACCACGCGGCTGTTGTGGTCGTTTCGAACGGCGAGAAAGTGTTGTGGCGCCGCACGGGTCAAAACTCCATGCATGTTGCGCATGTTGTGAAGGCGTCGCAGACTGCACCTTTGGTAATGTACAGACTAGAGTGTGAGAACGAGACGCCTGATATATCCGGATTTAAAAGGGAATCATATGTGGCAGACACCACTTTATGTATTTTACATTGACTCTAATACCTGATCTCATCGGTAAAAATGGGTATTAGTTGTTACCCGTCTCGTTCTCACGCTCTAGTCTGTACTGCGTCTTGATATCAATCCGTTGTGCTACGATTCCTGCTGACTTTTTTCGGTATTGCTCAAAAAGCGTCTGTCCGTGCATCTGGCTTCTGCAGTGCCAGTTCATGCTCATGTTCATGTAAGTTTTCTTCGGATTTGATATCGCTGCATTGTGTTTTCTTACCAAGCGGTAGATTGGCTGAACATTTCAACTCTCCCTCGGTATAGTGTACTGTAACCTGTTAGGGCACCTTATTGATTGAGTGTTCTAGTCTACACTATGCCCTCCTCCTCCGGATGAACCCGAGACCATGACAAGTCCAACGCCCTTGATGAAGCTAAAGAGGGCATTTTGGACAATCAATAAAGGTCCTGGCTTGTGGAAGACGCGTAGGAAACGCGACTGCCATGGGGGTATAACGACAAACGGCGATTGTTTCACAGTCAGTACCGCGTTAACGCATCGATGAAATTGACCCAAACATGGAAAGTGTCTATTAGTACAACATGGGCCAGAGAAAGAACCAATGGAGGCGAGCGGTTGCGAGGTCGCGTAGCCATAGCAGACCCGTGCGGGGTGCCCGCGAAGCAGGGCCGCGCGGTATCTGCGGAGGCGGGCCCAGCGCCGAGCATTCCAGCGAGCCGAGCACTGTACTCGCCAGGTGAGAGAATCTTTTTAAGCTTATCGCAGGAGCGCAGCGAAGCAAAGCCCATGATCCTATACAAAAATCAAGATATCGGTTTTAGCTGTGCTGTACTAATATCCTCTGCCCCAAACATGAGACCTATGCTGCAAAGCGGTCTGGATACGTTAGAATACAGAGGTGCACCGCGTATTCGGCATGGATACATAATTCGGCTATAGCAGGAAATCATGTATGATAGGTTACTGGTACTTTGTAATGTATACAAATCTCAATCTACTATCTTGGGGTATTGATTTATACCGGTGCCGAAAACGCTGTAGCGCGATGGTATGATACCCACTTGACATCATTGATGGTGCGACTCAAGAGTACATGTATCGTTTTATTTGAAGAAAAGGGACATTCTCATGGACCCGGCATCAAGGGCAAGTGCCTTTTGAGATTCATCTGTTTAGCCGGCATCTCGATGCCGTACCGGTACAGTAAAGGTTGAGCTCAAGCTTTTGACGAGGAATTAAACTGGCTAAGTAGACTACCCCGATTTGTCAAAACGTAAGTAGATAGAGAATCTATTTTAATAGTATTAAAATACTTGTAAGTAGGTGAAAATAAGCATCTGGAACGGTCTAAAATAAGAATATAAGCGATTACAGAACAAACTCGGAATCATTAAGCACATACATTTACGTAGGAAAGTGGGGTTTCCTCGACCACTGGGTCCAGCGTTGAGCTGCTGCAACCCTTCTTCGCCTTAATCTTTTGTTGGCAGCACTATTGCCACCGTGATCAGCACGCGGCTCGTGACATAGACGTTCACGGCATGCGCAGTCTTATGGCCTTTGGATCATGGACCAAACCATGCGGTCCAACGTTGGATGCATCTGAAATGACTGTCCCAACTACTGTAGTGTAACTCAGAAGAACTTTTGCAGGTGAAAAAAAGATTCGAACGATTTTAGTGTCGAGCACTATGCATTGGACGAAAAGTTAATTCACTTTAGTTATCTCTTTTCTAACTTTAATTAAAAGGGACTCATACTCCAGCGGAACAATGTTGTATTTGATGGTTACAAAAGTGCGTGTTGGTCTGTACGTCGTGTACCCCGCAAACATGTTAGTATGTTTTTTTCAGCACACTAAGTCACTATAAGTGCTGTTTGCAAACGGGTTGTATCCAATTATGGCTCCTCAAGAGCACTGTTACCCGTTGTCGATTCCATATTTCATGTATTCACCACGGCGTAGCCAGAGTAGTCTAGTGCTACGTAGTTTGAGGAGTCATGAATAGTTAAAAAAAACTGTCTAACTCCACAAACATGTTAGCCAGATTCACTACACACTAACTTGTGCTAGCCATCAAATAGTGTTTGATTTTTTTGGGGGTTAAGATGTCCTCTATTTACTTCAATTACATATGAAACAATTGGCGGGAACCCGGGTTCCCGCAAATGATACCGACCAAATCGCGAATTATCTATTTAATTTTTGGCCTCCATATTGGTACCCTCGGGGCAAGTTAAACCCTCATACCTAAGTGCTGTCGATGAAGGACTACCCTCAAAATATGCCACCGGTACTGAATAGACCCAAATAACATACCTTACCATGTCCAAGTTTATCTTTCAAGAGCAGGAGGATAGCGATGAGACCGGGAAGCACTGTACCGCTGCACAAGGCAAGCGTCTGGATTTTCGTGGAGAGACACAGGACGAGGGCGAAGGTGAATTAACCTTCCGTTCCCCTACTGAGCTTTAGCTACGTTCTATGTAGGTCATAGACCAACACTTCAATGCACATGTGTACCGGTAGTTTTGGGGGAACCGGGGTCCCGATGGGTACCCGGGTTCCTGCCAATTGTTTCATATATCAAAGCAGAAAATAGGAGAAGAACAAAAAACTACTAGCACTGCCTGCGAATCGTTGAGCCATTAATAAAATTTACAGTGTCCAGCCGTTGTCACTCGGTGTTCGGCTTCTTCGCACTAAGTTCCTCGCAGCGCGGATAAATGTACGAGCCGTCACCGACAGCTTTCTTTGCTTACGTGGCCGAAGAGCGTCGGCAAGCCTCGCGGTGGTCTGGCCGCACATAAGGGTTTGGAGCTAGGTACGAGAGGGAATACGAGCTGGGTTATTGGATAGAAGCAATTGGTGCCGCGCGATAAGAAGTTTCAATCCCCATGATTCATCGTCATTAGAAAATTCTATGAAAATAGAACAGTCGCAGTTTCTAAATCTGATACTCTATTTTTTACTTTTATTTCTACTTGGATAGAAGCAAGAACCTACTTACGTTTTGGCAAATCGGGGTAACCTACTTAGCCAGTTTAATTCCTCAGCTTTTGACCGTCAACACAAGGGGCAACAGACTTGCCGAATGCTTTTAAAATACAGTACGGTACGTGTACCGTATTTGAGATCTCATACTTCATACACCATATTCTTGAAGTTGTGTTGTTGTATTTTGTCTTTGCACCATTTCACCCTTTTGTGCATATTTTTGGATCTTTCTTGCCAAAAATGGCCATATTCTGTAGCAAATGCACTATCTCCCCGCTCTGAATTATGAGATCTCTCTGTAGTATGAGATCTAAAATACTGTATGTGCATTGTTAGCTCGCACGCTTTCACGGGTGTGTTCGATCCACATGTATTACCCACAGATTGCTACCGTACTTGCAGTCATGCTTGTGCTACAGAAATCTGCCTCAATACCGAACGGGTACAGAGAACTCCGGTTATAGTGAAGGTGTTTGGCCATCAACTTCACAAGCTCTCTCATAAATTTTTGTTGTTATAAGAGGGAACCTATCATTGAACATTCAAACTACTATAAAGCATGGATGTACGAGGTGATCGACGTCTGGCGCTCAGAGATAATCGCCATTCTCCTCGTAGCATTGACAACGTTCTGTACACTGGTGTCCTGTAATCTGTGAGCAAACATGTAGACCTGAAGCTTTTGAGCTGCTTCTAGTGCCTCGCTGTGCGAAAACGGTCGTTCCTCCTCACCACCACAATCACTCTCACTGTCACTTGGAACTTGCTCGCTTGCGTCGTCGCTGTGTGGGCTATCGTCAACAGCATCTTCAACGTCAACGTAGCGTGCCGCACTCAATGGATCCAACAGATCTAATCTAGATATCAGCGCTTCTAGATCTTCCAGCTCCGTTTCTCTTGTCATCGGCTCACTGTCGCGCTCAAGCCTAGCGCTCATGCTTCCGGACACAATCCTAGTATGCCGCCAGCAGTGTCGAATTGTCGCATCCGAAACCGCGTTCCATGCGTCCACGACAAATTTTATTGCCGTCAACAAATCTAACCGCTTCTGTGGACCGGTCTGCTCAATCACCCACTGCACAAATAATTTCTTGTACTTCAGCTTGAAGTTTCGAATAATGCCGGCGTCCATTGGTTGCAGGTGCGACGTAGTATTTATTGGGTGGAAATGGATGTACACATTGTTCAGTTCAATGTCAACATGACCGGCAGCGTTGTCGAGCAGCAAAAGTATTCTGCGTCCATGCATCTTGAGATTTAGCGCCCGCACCCACTTCAAAAACACTTCAGATGCCATCCATGCTTTTTGGTTCGAAAAATAGTCCATAGGGATCGCACCAACGTTGACACCTTTGAAGCAGCGCGGTTTCGCAGCTCGATTGATCACGATGGGCTCCAATTTTTCAGTACCTGCCAAGTTGCAGCACAGTCCGATACTAATTCGAGTCTTGTCCTTCTTTTTGCCTGCAACGGACTTGAGTGACTTGGTAGCATACGGTAAAACAGAGCTGTCTCGTCCATATTGAAAATATCGTGGGGGTTGTATTTGTCGAGTAGCTCCATTAACTCTGCGCGTTGCTGGCCGAGGTCCGCCATGTCAACCGATCCAGCCTCCCCATGCATCTTGTGTAGCGTCACACGATGACGAAACTTGAACCGTTGAATCCACGACAAGGAAATTGTCTCCTCTCCGACGAGTTCATTTGCCTTTGTTCGTAGCACCTCGTCCGAGAGGAGACCCTTGGATTCTTGAGCATGCACGAACTCCATCAGCTTGTCTTCAATAGACGCATGGTGCGACTTGCGTTTCTTTTTAATGTTCCCATTGGGAGTGCAGTCAAGTGGCTGGCTGACAATTTTCCCCACTGTCGACAGGCCAATCTTTTTGTTGAGTGCAAAACATGCACTTTTGGAAGATATGACCTCCTCATCTTTTTATCACGTATCTATAATATTCGCCAATGAAATAGATGTCAACCGTCCATTGCACCTTTTCGTTGTACACGAATAAATGTACTTTTTCAGATTACCATATCCTGTTGTTTGATGTCTTGGAGCCAATAGAGGATGTTAGCAAATTGGTATTTTACGAGTTGGGGATAAAGACACTCGACCACCGCTGTCTATGTTCCCGAACTCGTAAGAGGGGAGTCGTGTTAGTACGGAATCTCCCGAGAAACTCGTAAGGCTTTTTCACCAGACTACAAGCCTTCTGATTGGCTCGTTACTCTCATCCTGCATCTCCCCCTCGAGCACCATGGCCGCCATGGCGCTTACAGGTACATGTAGCACCGCGACTCGATTCGAGTCGCGGTGGTTCGAGTCACTCGAACCACCAGTGCCCCCCCCCCAATCCGTGTGACGTCCTTGCCTCTCCCAGCGAGGCACACGAGGATGACGACGATTCGGCTGCGCGTCTTAAGTCATAACGGCGCGTCGAAGTAGAGTAGGCAGCCATTGACCACAAAGAGCAGCATAAAGCAGAATATGTTGCTTAGTGATGTCCGAGTTCCTGATCGTACTATTGGTTAGGATATGTCAACCTAAGAAGATGCACAGCGCCTCGATACTGTAGCGTGTGATTATATCGCGGGTGATGACGTCGAGAAATGTAGTGCTGCGCTGAGCGCGCGAATCTCATCCTCGGTGAAGCGGAAGTACCTCTTGCAGTACGCATCGCTGTGCTCGTTGAGCCTCGAACGCCTGGAATGATCAGTCACTCGGGGCTCTCAAAGCGCGAAGCAGCATGGCATCGGATGCAGGGATCTCCTGTCAGCAGGGCGGCCTCTATCGCTGGGAGTCAGTTGGATTTCGTAAATGGGAGGATACGAGAATGCTAACACTGTCGACGATTTCGTTTTAACTAAACACATAAAAATGTTGACCGTAAATTTGAGTCGTTATTTACGAAGTTGCTAACATCCTCTAATATCAGCTCTTTTTCTACGTTCTTTTCGTCGCTGAATTTGTCTCTTTCTTCGCTTTTCAATGGTATTTTCAGATGTTTCTAACTCCACCTGGATGATTAGATACTATATGCGAATGAAAATTTGCATTCCTCGGACACGAAGAGATAGTCAGAATTTGGGATATCGCGGAAGCGCTCTAATAGTCGATTTTCTTTTATACCCGGCGCCAATATAGCCGGAGTTCTCTGTATACAATACATAACCTCATATAAATAATACTTCAAGGTCCAACAACAGGACGAACGGAGATGGGCAAAGGTACTGATGTAAAAATCCAGGATACCTGTTTGGCTAAAAGTACTAAGCTGTGCAGTTTGAAAATTGGCGCCCTTTTGATTGTCTGCGCGATCTTCTCTGTATTTACGATTCCACTTTCACATTTGCGCACTACCCGCTAAGCCCTCTACGAGTAGTACAAAGTAGAGCTACTAACCGCACTGATGTGGTGCGAACACGCTTGGTCGAAGGTCAGCGCTGAAACAACTCAGCACTGCTTTACTCGGGTTTGATTAACACCTTGTCTCAGAACGGTACTCGCCTCAGACGCGTAAGCGCATGTCGTAAGTTACGACTTACCGATTCACTTGATATTTGTATGGACCATGTGTTTCTCATCGGGATAGGTGTATAAATTGTCATCAGGTTTTCTCGCCAATGTTGTAAGTGATACGACATAGAAATAGAGTAATCGCCGCTCAATGTCGTAACAGACCCCACTTACAGTCAACAGATGGCTGAGGAGGTACACTGTTCTGCAGCTCCGATCAGAAATCACATGAAAGAAGGTGCATTGGCTCAACAAGCTTTTATTCAACCACACGAAACTGACCACTGACTAACTGAAACGCAACCTACACGTTCACTGTCATTGCTGTCATTGTCCACCATCACTTCCTTCTTCGCGGGGAAGCTGCAGTTCCCACCGTGTCTTCTTGCGCTTGCCTGCGTTCTTGCCGGGCGTGCGCTACACGGCGCGGTTCCCCAGGTCTAGCCGGTCACCCTGAGCTGCCGCCAAAAGTGTCTAAAGTCAGCTTCGTGTGCTGGGTGAAGGTCCTTCACTTATCCTTCACTGAAGGATATCTGTCTGGTCCAACTCTGGACGTACTGTCCGGACTCTGGACCAAACTGTCCAGGCTCTGGATCAAACTGGAATCTTTCACCCACCTGAACCCATCCTCTGACCCGGTTCTGTGAACTTGTTGCAGAGACCTCTCGCACCTTATAGGTTGCGGTTGCTTGAAATAAACTTGATTAAAGTATGACAAAATCGTGTCTATACGTTTTTCTAGTATAACGCGCTCAATGTCGTAACTTACGACATAAAAACAGACATGTCGTAACTTACGACATAAAAACAGACATGTCGTAACTTACGACATAAAAACAGACATGTCGTAACTTACGAGGTTCGGAGACAATGTGTTAAGTCAAATCCCGTCTAAGATAAACTAATTCAGTACAGCCTTTTCTCTGGTAACGGTGAGATCACTTTATAAACCTAGAGCCCTTATACATATCAGGCGTTCGGTATTCAGGCAGAGTTCTGTATTAACCAGTGATAGGAAGAAATATATTGACAGCGAGTTGCATGATTTGTCGTCATTGCAGTCTTGCATTGCAGTACTAGCTCACTTGCGATTGAGAACTGCAATCAAAGCCACCACTGCAATTTGCATTGCAATACGCTGTCATGGCGCAATACATTACTGCACTTACGATATTGCAGTGTACAGTTGGCTAATACAGCTTTATTATACACACAGAACAGAGTTTTCAAGAGTCCGCTATGCTCGATATCAACGTGCTGTAGATTAACAGCAGATTTCTGCTGACAATTGCCAGGGCGTGCTGGTGGTGCTAAGGGAGAAGAACTGGAAGAGAAACCATGTGAGTGAGCACAGTGAGTATTTTGAGTTTCGCTGCAATATTGTATTGCAATATACACAGCGCATGCAATTGATATTTTGTATTGCTATCGTTCTGCAGTCTTGTATTTTGCTTGCAATATTTATCACCAATATATTTTTACTGGGATAGGAAGCAACGTTAGTGCTGCTATCGCAGACCAAACAGGATTATATCCGTGGTACGTCAAGTCATAAGGTGACCCCTCTTGACCTAACTGGTACATTGTCCTGAAACCGGCGTGACCCCAGTGCCGCACTGGGCCCTCCAAAAGGTTTATATGCGTGGGCAAGCTGAACTGGTAGAAAACCTATTACACCGGTACGGCCGCGGTGCCGCACTGGGCCCTTTATATGCGTGGGCAGATTGAACCGGTATGAGTCAGTAACATATATCGAATAGTAGGAGTGAAGTAAAGTGAATGATTGAAGCGGACGAACTGCTGCAGAAGCATACAAAGGTAAATATTTTCATTTTCTACAAGCTACAAACAGTTTCAAGCAAGGTTCGTTTTATCACTGTGTATAAGCACTATCTACAGTTTTGAGGTGAATTACCGGGCAGACGCTGCGGCTGCGAAGCAGGCGCAGGAGATGCCCGTGGTTCGTAAAAAAAACTCATAATCTTAGAAAGCGATTATACCAAAAACCTCCTATCCCAACCTTCGCGGAGCCCTAGTTCCAATCACTGCTATTAACTCTAACAACCACGAAGTGCAGGTTCAATACGACAGCAATCACAGCATGACTGCGTAACATTCTTAATTTAACCTTTACACCCAACAATCTCGCGCGTTGCACGAAGAAACTCTCGAATTTAGTTTATAAATTTATCCTGGTAGTGCTACTCTGTAGTACGAGAAGCCCAATAGGGATTAACTTGAGGCTTCAAATATGTGGACCACAGAAAAAGTAGGTACTGGACCAATACAAATCTCAAGTGTAAGGGTCTTATAAATATAATGTTTTGCATTGAAAGCCCAAATCTACTCATTTACACAGGTTTTATTACGAAATATAGCAGGTGGAGGCTTAAATGATGTGATACGTTAAAGTTTTGGATATTATCTGGTCTATTGTGTTAGGGTGTACTTAAGCTTTCTTGAGAAAACAATCGGCGAGGAAAGTGATCGTTTACATCATGGGTGGGGCCAACTCCTTCAACGTCTAACGCAAAATAGTAGCTGTTTTGAATTGAAAATCTCTTGATTAGTTAAAACCTCTAATCAGTTGAGCATAACTCTGGGATCGCGGTGTCCCGCCTATTCAATTTCATTCTTCAGCTCCGGCCTAGTAGAGTCTCTCGTGGTCGTCCTCGGTCCCAGTAGTTCACACAGCCTTCAGCGCTTGAGCCGAATGGAGCATACTTCTTTTACACGTAGTTCCATGATCAGTTGGTGCGCCTTGAGCGCCTGTGCCCGCGCGCTGAAACTCGTCGACGCCGTCATCGTCGTCCCCCGTGACCTCCACGCTGCTCGCTGTGGCCGCCAAGGAATCAGACGTCGTCGCAGTATCTGCATCAGCCTCCGCTGCAGTATCAGATGATGCTGCAGTCCCAGTGGACAGCGTGAAGATCGATCTGGGCACTGAGAAACTACACGAACAAAAAATGTTTGGCATATTATGGACTTGATGAGTTCTTCGTAGCAGCGCGCTCGGTACCACGGCAGCAAGTATGAGCCCGCGGAGGGTGGGGGCTACTGCAGCGACCGAGCACGCCGCGTTGACAGGTTGCATGGTAGATTGGTAGATTGGTAGATACGTGTTCTTGACAGTAGCGCGCTCAGTGCCACGGCAGGTGGGGGCCACCGCAGCAACCGAGCACGAACTGAAAAGTGAGAATACTCGCCGACGCATCTAAAGTCGTGCCACGTCAAGTCAGGATCTTTCGGAATTCTTCTCAGCACTTTTCCGGAATATATTTTATATTTTGATTCCGTTCTTAAGCTGGTGTGTAACTGTAGTAGGTCGAGGATTTACAGACATAACACCAACGTGGGCGCTGGAACGCCCGAAGCCACCAACATATACTATGGTAGTGAAGCTTATGCTCTTCTGTGTGAATCTAAGACTGAGCTCCCCCGAGCCTTGCCTGCCCTGTATAGACCAGTCCAGGAAGACTGGGGAGCCAGTGAAGCTTGAGGAACTAGGGTAAGGGCCATAGGGCCAAAACCCACTACAGTAACCTCTCCAAAAAGTAACAGATTATGGTACCATGGTACTATAATTCATGAAGCATGGTTCTGTTTATTTGCTCTATACTATGCGCTTTTGGCCTGTCAAAATTTCGCGTTTTGTGTTTCACCTAGCCTCTAGGAAATAGTGAACCGATAATTCATCCTGGGCCTGCGTTTTCATTGTTGCATATCTACTTTTTGCATCACTAATAGTTAAATTGTACGCAACAAGTTGCTGGTCGGAGCTGTACATTGGAGCGATTCGCACCCCAAGCTATCCTGGCCTCCACGTAGGTCTTCTCGAGGCTTCAGATAGGTGCGGTCCGTAAAACTAATATCGCCCCAGTTTCTGTACGGAAGTATGTCATTATAATAGTTCTGCGCGAAAACTTCCGGAAGTTCGGTGTAACGGGGTACAATCAAGTGTACCCCGTTACATGAAGAGTGACGGGTGTCACTCTCCCGAGTACATGGTACATGGTACCAGTAGCTCCGCAAGCCAACCATTTGAGTTTGCGTGGGCTTTTGTATAGTTAACTTGTAGTTTGTATTACGACCACGTTAACCTCTACCAAAATACAGTCAGTCTTATAACCTACTCCTTTGTAGCAAACCGTTCCCTTTGAGGCCGGGAACTGGTGAACTGCTGTTCACCTGGATAGTAATATCCGCACGCACTTCCTCTGTGCATTGTGCTGTGTGACCCCGTCACACTTGGTAGCACTTGTAGTCAATCCTACGCCTACGCGAGTAGATTGGTCTACCTGAATCCTCGGTGGCTCAGGTCTGTGAGCCACGATGGACCGAAGTGAGTTTCCTCACTTGACTGACTCGCAGTTCGAGTCGGTGCGGAAGATGACGGGCATCTTCGGAAGAGATGCCCTCCGGAGCTTGGCGGCGGCGACGCCAGCCGAGCAGGTCGAGCGGGTGAGCGCGTTTGACGAGTACGAACGCGGGCTCATCGCTCATGTGCAGGGAAACCTGCTGGCTCAGATGATTGAGCCCAAACGGGTGCAGCCTAAACCTCTGCGGCTAGCTGTGCCTCCGTTCGAAGGGAAGGAAGGTGAGAACCTTCACTTCTTGATCCGGGAGACCGAGATCGCAATGAGCGCAGGTCTCATCTCGGCCGAGAACCTTCGAGTCGCCTTCGCGCTCTCCAATCTTGGCGGACGTGCTAGGACTTGGGCGTATACGCGCGAAGCGATGTCGCCTGGATGTTTCACATCCTGGGCTCAGCTGTGTGAGCAGCTTTGAGCCGCTTTTCTCCCGGCGAACAACGAGATCCGCCAGTGCTCGCGCTTCCTTGCCTGCAAACAAGGGGAGCGCGAGCTGTACGCGTACGTACAGGAGATGCGCACGTTGGCAACCTCGCTGGTGGGGAACCCACTGTCCGAATACGTCAAGATGACAGTCTTCGTGGACGGCCTGAAGGTCGGTCCTGCGCGCACGCAGTTGTACCGCGTGCGCACCGCCACTATGGAGGAGGCGATCCAAGTCGCCTTCCAGGAAGAGTACAGCCACAAGCAGGCTGGTGCTCTGGCTGTTGTACAGCCTGTGGTCGCTGACAGCGAACCAGAACCCATGGATCTGAGTTCGGCTGAGCAGTACTCAGCCCGCTGCTACGGCTGCGGCAGACGAGGACACTATCAACGTGTCTGCCCATCGCCTGGGTCTGGGAAGAAGACCTACCCGAAGACCAGAGGGTCAAGGGGACGCCGACGCCATGCACCGTCAGGTGCTCAAGGGGGACACAACCACCAGTAAGGACGAGGGCCTTGCTGGGGTTGGCCCGAGTCTTTGTGATGGGTGTACGGAAGGCGTACACCACAGAGACCCGGGGTCCCTTGCGAGCACTGACGCTCGCATTGGTGAAGGACAACGGTGGGTTGTCGGTAGTACACGTGAGTGTGCGGGGGTAATGGTATCCCTAGACATGATTGAGTCTGGGACGTCGCGTGGATGTTCGCACGTCGCCAGATGTGTCGGTTGGAATAACGACACAAGTGCCGAGACTCTGCGAGAGAGTCTAAGCACAAGGTCAGGTCTCATTGACTGAGGCTGGGCCGAAGAAGAACCTTGGGGTCCGCTGTGACCCTGGCTGCCGCGCTCGAGGGCGCTGACAGCAATGGAACCGCACATGGTCCCGGACATGGAACCGGACATCGTCCCGGACATCGTGCCGAAGCCGGCCCTGGGCATGGAACCGTATATGCCCTCGGCTTGAGCAAGTATGACTTGGCCCTGAGTGCGCCGTGCAAGCTGCACAGGCTCTCGGTCGAGTAGCACGACAACGCCTTGAGGCTAAGTCGGCCCTCTGTGTCTGCCAGAGCATTGGTGAGTCATGTTCCCACCTCTGGACAGACACAAGGGCGTCCGATGGGACCGCCAGGGCGCTGGATGCGTCCGACAAGACGAAGAAGAAGAAGAAGGGAGGCATCATTGACATGCTGATCTCCATGAAGAAGGTGCAGTGTATCTGCAACCGAGGGCTGTTATGCCTGGCATGTGGAGCTGCCTCAACAAGCAACTCCAGTGCTGAGAGTCATTGCTCGGCATGAGCATTGACAAGGGTGGTGTTCGATGACACCACCAGGTAGGTAACCAAGGACCACTGACTAGCGGGTAACTTAGTTCCGCACAGAGCATGTAATGCTGAGGAGGCCGCTCAAGGCACCTCCGGCGTGGGTAACCAAGTACCACGGACGGTCGCCCAGACCTTAACTGAAGAGGAACGCGCTGCACGCGCTTCCTGTGTGGGTAACCAAGTACCACACCCGGTCGCCCAGACCATAACTGAAGAGGAAGGCGCTGCAGGCACTTCCTGTGTGTGTAACCCAGGTCCACACCAGGTCACTCAGACCTAAACTGATGAGGAAGGTGCACGATGCACTTCCTGTGTGGGTAACATAGTTCCACACGCGTCACTCAGACGGTAACGGATTGTGAAGCCGCATGATGCGCTTCCTGTGTGGGTAACGTAGTTCCACACGATGCCGTAAGGCTCCGTTTGAGCCGGAAGGAGTCGCTCGAAGCGACTTCAGCGTGGGTAACTTAGTTCCACGCACGGTCAGTATGACCAAGACTAGTGATCAGGTCACTTGGGCTTCCTCGCGTGTGGTGGATGACCACGCGGAGTTTAAGAGGCTCGTGACACCGTCACGATGTCATAGCCGCACGGTCCTCTTGAAGGCGCCGTGCGGCTTTGATTTTAAGCGGGGGAGGAGTGCGCGGAAGCACTTCCTTCCTCCAAGGGCTTGGCACCCGGTCATCATGGATGACGTTCGACTGGGTGTCGACCAGCGCAGCTGTGGCCATGCGCACAGAAGACGTGGCTTGGGTACACGACGTACCTGCGGCGATGCATGTTGCGTCGCCGACGACTCGGCGAGCATGGTCGATCACGACTGGAACGTGTCTGCCGGAGGGCGACACCTCAATGACCACATGCAGGAGCATGTTCGGTCTGAAGGCAAAGGCCGCTGCACGGCGGGGATCGTTGGTACGGTCTGTCGCGCCTAATACTGTGCGGCGTTGGGACAACAAGTGTCCATGACTCAGTGCCGAGATGGCTGAGTCTGAGTATGCGTGCATGCCATGCAGCTACTCTGAATGCAGGACAAGCCGTACGCTGTCGTGGGTGTCATTGCCCGAAGACGTGGGTAGCAGAGTAACACGTCAAGTCACGCAGACTCAAACTGCATCCAGGCTGGTAGATGCCAAGCCCTGGTCGACGATGTTGACCCAGAGCCAAAGAAGGGTAGCTGCCCGTGCCACCGGAGTCTGCTGGCACGATGACTCGGTGCTGCAGGGCGGCGCGAGGTTAGGCGGCCGGCTGGCGCCTGACCCGCCGGGGCTCAAATCGTAAGTGGGGGAGGGGATCGGAAGTGCCCTTCCTCCCGAGGTCTCTGGCATGAGATTTGCTTCGTCGTAGAAGCCAGTGTAGTGGCTGCATGGTGTAGCCACTCACGAAGTATTGCACGAAGGTGCTGGACCTGATGCATCGCTGCTCAGGTCCCATGGTCATGGTGACCGATGGCCAGCAACCTTGGCAGCGGCTACTGTCGCTGCTGGGCCGAAGATGGCGCGCGCATTCGCTGCTGGAAGGCTGCCTCTATCAGGCAAAGACATGGCAGCCAGTCTGCGGCTTGGTCCGCGGACGATGGCATGTGTACATACGCAACACCATGCCGCAGCGTGATGCTGTTGCAACACTGGACGCGGTACGTCTACCGGCCAGGTTGCTATCAGTCCCGAGCATGGGTGTTGCCCACGAGAGGAGAACCCGAACGTGTTGCCTTTGCAGACATTCACAGTTGGCGCGGCACATGCCGCACCTGTAAGGCGCGAAGCCATACGCGTGCACGTGGCACATACTACCTGTGAGATAGTCGCGGTGCGTGACGCTCACTGTGTGCGTGGCCCTTGGTGTACGCGAGGTACCCCTAGTGCACGCGACATTTCTTGTGCACGTGGCACTTGAGGTGCACGAGGCACTTATGGCAGTCGTGGTACGTGCCATACACGACGTGCCTTTGCTGTATGAGGTGGTGCCCTCGTACACCTTGAGGTCCTGTATGGACTGTGTGCCATGCGGTCTTGCACGCACACCGACCTGGTGTTGGTCGCCGCGACGCAGGATGCGATCGCCGGTGACGGAGGGCAATACACCCCACACCACGATGAAGTACCCTTGCGGTACCCTGGTGTCGAAGGAAGACACCTTAGCGTCGGCGACGTGATGGCCGTGACGCGCTGCAGGGCTTTAGACAAGTCCGCCGCGTTGCTCTGTATGATGAGCGGGTTGCTGGAAGCAGCCATGGTCGCTCAAGCAAACACGACGTTGAAGCATGACGCTTCATGGCTGTGGTCAGCGCTTGACCATAGCCCATGGGTCGAGCCGACGTATTCGGCCGACCGGCACACCGTGCTGTGACGAGTGGGGCCCTGTCCGGCCGCTGTCATGGCCGGAGATGAGCAGCACAGCTCTCTCCATGGTTACGCTACGCGCTGACCGGAAAGGTGCTGTCCCTCGCGGGAGGCACTGCAGCACGAACGTGCCAGCGGGGCCCGAGGGCCATGCGACACCAACTACTGGTAGTCTACGAGGGACACCGCAAGTTTGGAGGCACATGCATCCCGTGCCGAGGCACTCTGCGCCTGCTAGCGCTGTGAATACGGCCACTAAACGCGTCGGCTTCGCGGCCAACATCGCCGAGGGCAGGGGGATTCCGCGCGGGGTGCCCGCTGTGGGCACAAGTCACTGTGGGCGTGACGATGAGGCGCGCCAGCCTTGCGGCGGCAGCGCCCGAGAATCCGACCTTTGGGTGTTCCGATTCTCTCGAAGCTGATTGGAGAATCAGATGTGATTATCAGATAAGTGGGGGAGGATGTAACGGGGTACAATCAAGTGTACCCATTACATGAAGAGTGACGGGTGTCACTCTCCCGAGTACATGGTACATGGTACCAGTAGCTCCGCAAGCCAACCATTTGAGTTTGCGTGGGCTTTTGTATAGTTAACTTGTAGTTTGTATTACGACCAAGTTAACCTCTACCAAAATACAGTCAGTCTTATAACCTACTCCTTTGTAGCAAACCGTTCCCTTTGAGGCCGGGAACTGGTGAACTGCTGTTCACCTGGATAGTAATATCCGCACGCACTTCCTCTGTGCATTGTGCTGTGTGACCCCGTCACATTCGGCATCACAAAAAGCGTTACCAGCCCAACTCTCTAGTTGACTCTTTTATAAATTTATTGATTCTTTGTTATTAATACATGTTATTAATATTATCTGCGCTGCACACTTTTTCAAGATGAATCGTACACAACTGTCTAACTCCACAAACCTGCTAGCCAGATTCACTACACACTTACAGACAGTTTGTAACGCCAGTGTTAGCTATACAGCTAAGCGTGCGAACACTACTCATACGTGGGAAATACAAGATTTTGCTTCCAATAGCGTTTTCACCAGGTTTCTTAGTCCTACGTTGAGGATGTAGGAGAACTTTGAGAAGTGTCTCGAACTGAAAGTACCAATTTCCATTATTAGTGGGGACCCGGGTGGAGGACCCCGGGGGATGTCGTAGTTCGAATCTAGCTTTTACGGATATTCGTACTCGGGTGCGTTGAGCCTGGGCATCTTCTGCGCCTGCAAAGCAGGGGCAGCATCTGCTTACAGGGCTGACACATCGGGTTTAATCATTAGGTTTTAATATAGGTTTTATAGTAAAACCTGTTAGCCACCAAAACAGCCAACAGGTTTTTCCCAGAGTCAGTTGACTTGGAATTAGAAAAACTAGCTTGACCAATCTGTTCTATTGTGCTTTATCAACAAGTACACGACGTCCTAGCTTCTAACTTCGACGCGTGCTAGGAGGGTACCAGAAAACAAGGTGGTTAACAGTTGCTAGGAAGGCAAGTTGAAGTTACCTTCTCATAGCCAATCACAACTGCCGAATACAGTATGTCGACCAATCAGGTTCCAGTATCCTGGGTATGAGGCTCGTACGTACCACAGAATTAGACATCATAGTGTTCGATTGAAGGAACTTCAGCTTGCTTATCGCGACTTAAAATAGATAAAGGGGTGAGAATACAAGCGGCTGCTCACTCTCAAGACTCCCCTCCGCACAGCAAGCATGGGTGACCACGAGGAAAAATGCATCGCGTACATGCTTGATCCTCGGTATGTCGGATGCGGAATGGTTCCTGACACATACGATCGATATGAAGATATTATCGTCGACTTTCCTGCGTCTGATACAGCTCCATCACTCGTGACACCACACGAAGCAAAAATATGAGCGTGGAGCTGACTGCTTTCCAAGTGTACTGCAATAAGATGAAGACGAATCAAGATCGACGTTATTTGGAGCTCGAAGAGAAGGTGAAAAGCGTATACGACTTTTGGGTGACAACGGGTTCGCGGTGGCCGACACTCAGAGAGCTGGCTTTGAATGTGTTCAGCTTAGTCGCTTCGAGAGCTGCATCCGAGCGCACGTTTTCGACTAGAAGCTTCATCCACAACAAGCTTAGAAATGCGCTGAGTGCACCGAAAATCGAAAAGCTTCTTTACATCAAGGCCAACCACAACTACAAGCGCGAAAACGGCGATAGTTACGAGAATGACCAAGAACTCAGTAGTGAAGAGTACATTTGCATTAAAACTAGGTTCTATTGGTTTAAACCAAGGTAAAACCAAAACCCTAATTCCATTTCAAAAAATCGACAGATTTTACCAGCCCTGGTCACTGAAGTGTGCACCAATTCCCCGGTATAATCCTCTCTTTTAGATTACAGTGTTGTCGATGGCAATAGAGCTGAGCAATTCCATGTACTTGAACATTTAGTCACTGCTAGGCTAACTAAATACTAACTACTTCTAACTAATTTGAAGTAGCTACTAACAGGATACCCTCATGAAGGCAGCAATCTGTTTGAGGAAGAAGAAGAAGTTGATTAACTGCTTAATGAACGTCTCGTTTTGCTAGCTACCTCAATATAAATAGACTAAGTTGTTGCGCTAGTTATTGACGGGGAATCCAAATCCGTCTTGGTGACGGGGGAATAATTTCTTCACAGGGTTCTTCGAATCCCAATCTCCGGAGGGTAACACAAACTGCATGTTTGCCAAATCCAAGCTCTGTTGAATGCCGAAAAATAAGTTGGCAATGTCGGCCAAATGTCGCCTTCACGCTTTGTGTGTTTGGCTTGTTAGCGTCCGTCTCATGAAAGTAGATATCATTACGAAGTCTCCATATACCATGAAACGCTATGGAAGTATGCACCCTCCAAAGCAGCACTTCCTTCTGATGCCGTCTCCAATTTGCTCTGAGATCTCGCGGCTTGGGAAACAGCAGTAGCCACCAATCTAATTTTGCAATAAACACTTGGCTCCAAGGCCGCCACATTGTGGTCCACACCTCATCCAGTGCTGGGCACGAAAAGAAGCAATGCTCAACTGTTTCAATTGCAACGCATGATCTTCGAACACACTGCTGCACGGTGGGATTCAGC
This sequence comes from Phytophthora sojae, assembly GCF_000149755.1. NCBI lineage: Eukaryota > Oomycota > Peronosporomycetes > Peronosporales > Peronosporaceae > Phytophthora > Phytophthora sojae. The sequence goes on from NW_009258115.1 coordinate 9,190,927, forward strand.
GACTTCAAAAAATAAAGTCGTGACCCGACGATAAGATCACCAAGGAAAAATCTTAGCGTCACCTCGTGTATAACAGGAATGACGCATCTTTGAAGCCAATTCCACTCCGACAGCGTTGAGTGGATTAATGGCGTTGGGCATCCCAGCAAAGTCATTGGATGGGTGCCCACTTCGTCATCAACTTGCAGCAAGATTTTCCAATCTTGCTTGCGAAGGTGGGGGAAATATCTGGTGCCATTTCCGAGTGGAATACCATACGTCGGGGGAATGGTTTCACATGTGACAACACTCATTCCACCATCCTCTGGCCGCGGCAGGACGTGTTTAAAACTTGTGTGAGTTGGCGATACAGCAGCAGTATTTCTTCAAGCTCAATTTGCGTTTTAAGCTGATGCTCGAGAAGTTGTGATACCTTGCTAAAGAAATCGAAAGCCGAAGGCCATCGATGAGAATAATCCAAAACATCAGCAAAACAACACACTTCCCTGGCTGAGAGCTCGCAACACAATCGTCTAAACTTGATATAACCTGTTCCAACAGGCACTCGCTGAGATTCAGTTCCCACTTGAAAATCAGACATTTTACTCCACCATATTGGACTAAAAGTGCGTATTGTAGCTCCTTGGTTCTAGTGACGGGAAGTTGGGATCGACGGGGCCACACCAGTTTATTCCAGTCGCGAATCACCTTGCGCCACCATATTGGTAGCATCGCTGCTCGCCATCCTGGTGGACGTGGAGGATCTTGAAGGAGAAAAACTCCAGACCATGGCCGTGAGTACAGACCATAACGAATTCTCAATAGCTCTGCAATAGGTCGGTACCACACAACCTCTGAGTCGCTATCACGAGTTTCAAGTGCTTGGACAACTTGCTGAAGCAACATTAAGTGCTGGCGCTGAATGTTGCTAAATGAAAACTGCAATATCAGGCACACCAATGCCATCTTTTCCCTGCGCTTGAAGGGCAAACTTCTTGCGAACGATATTAATTCCCGGTCCGACGCCAACACGATTGTATAGTATGTAGCGCATGACTACACGCCACCGCTTGATGAATCGAACTGGGATATTAGTTGTAGTTGTAAAGTACCACAGCAAAGACAAAATTATAGCTTGAACAACTAAACGCCGACCCATTAGGGTTCTCGCTCTACCTTTCCACAACTGCAGTCGAGCCATTAGCTTATGTTCAAGCTGCGCTGCTAGCATGGATGACGTATCTGCATTTCCAAATGGTATGCCGAGGTACTTGACGGTATCACCTTTGCGCAACGACCGAAGAGGTCCCAGGTTTGGAGAGGAATGACGGTTGTTCATCGAGCCTCCTTCTCGATGATGACCGTGTTGGACTGATTCAGTCGGCGATGGACTTCCGTTGCGCCCTCGCGGATATGAGCATTCGCTGCACGATGTAGCTCTTGTGCTGGCGCTCGTGCTTGCTCACGGCCACAGGCTAGGCCTGGAGCTCCAGCAGAGGCACGTTCGAGGCACTGAGTGTGTCCTGGATCGTGTTGAGGTTGTCCTTGAGGTTCATCACGATCTCATTTCGGTTTCCACGGCCTTGCGACACTCGTCAATGAACGAGTTAATGCCTTCGCTCTTTCTCAATGCCTCGCCCAACACACGCGTTGCTGTTCTGGATGTACCGACGCACCAGCGACTCCTCCAGCGGGTGAACGCCCTCGATCATGGCGTTGTTCGTCTCCACGGTGTACATGATCTCCCCTCGGCACTTGTGGAACATCTCCCCTTTGGCGGAGGTCTGCAGCGCCGACTGAGGCACCTCAACGTTGAGCAGCCGCAAGTACTTGATTTCGCGAGCACTGGGTCGAAGTTGACGCGAAGGAGCGCGTCTGCGGGTGACGCAGCAGTAGTGGGTACTTGAGCTTAGATTGCGAAGACGCCTCGACGTCGCGACTCCACTCCTCCACCTTCTGGTTCTCGTACTCCTGCATCGACGCCATGATGGTGCTGTAGACCTTGTAGACCTCCTTGGCCTCTTCGCGCTCCATCGGCTCACGCAGCTTCTTCATCGGGTGCTCGATACGCTCCACCAGGCCACGACACCACGTGAGATCGCCGGCCACTGACGGCAGGTTCCAGCTGATGAGGGGCTTAGACAACTGCCTGACCGTCTTCGGGCGCCGTACACTGCTGGGGCTCGTTCGAAGGACTGCTCAACCGCTCCATTATCCAGGTCGAGCTCAAGAAGAAGTACGTGGCGCTCGTGCAGACCTATGGACACGACCTGAAGCTCGTGTAGGAGCTCTTCTTTCACTGTCGTAACCCCCCCCCCCCCCTCCTGCGTGAGCACGGAGCCCAGTCGGCGCTCGAGCTCATTCATCTTGCAGCGGAAGTCGTAGAAACTTGGAGGCCCCTATATCCATGATGTCGAGCGACACGCCCTTGAACGTGTTGACGCTCGTGTTGACGCTCGTGTTGACGCTCGTGTTGACGCTCGTGTTGACGGCCTTGGTGAATTCGGCGTGGATCTGCATATCGTATCCAATCCAGT